>NC_030808.1:137767088-139017088 GCF_001704415.2 Capra hircus | reverse complement strand
GTCCATGGGGTCGCCAAGAGTCGGACACGACTGAGCGACTTCACTTTCACTTTTCACTTTCATACATTGGAGAAGGAAATGGCAGCCCACTCCAGTGTTCTTGCTTGGAGAATCCCAGGGCCGGGGGAGCCTGGTGGGCTGCCGTCTATGGGGTCGCACAGAGTCAGACACGACTGAAGTGACTTAGCATAGCATAGCATAGTACATTAAATTAGTAAATTAGATTCTCTACCTTGCACCACATACACATACACACACAGATTCCGATAGATTTAAAATCTAAATATAGAAAAAGTATGAAAGTATAAAATATATGAAATGGAGAAGGCCTGCTTTTCTCTGTAAAGTAGTAAGTCTGAAGCCATAAAGGAAAATGCTAAATATTTGATCTTATGACATTTCAGGCTTTTATATGATTTTTTTTAAAACAAATATCTGAGAAATGTTAGATTGAGAGAAAATATATATATATATATATATGTATAAAACAAAGGATTAAAATCTAAAGCATAGAAAGAATTTCTTTGGTCACTATGAAAAAGAAAAATTTCAATAGAAATAACACCAATATTTAAAGACAATTCACAAAAGAAATACATATTTTAAAAAGTCCTATTTTTCAGTGCCATTCCCCCAAATTGTCCCACCCTCGCCCTCTCCCATAGAGTCCAAAAGACTGTTCTATACATCTGTGTCTCTTTTGCTGTCTCGCATACAGGGTTATCGTTACCATCTTTCTAAATTTCATATATATGCGTTGGTATACTGTATTGGTGTTTTTCTTTCTGGCTTATTTCACTCTGTATAATAGGCTCCAGTTTCATCCACCTCATTAGAACTGATTCAAATGTATTCTTTTTAATGGCTGAGTAATACTCCATTGTATATATGTACCACAGCTTTCTTATTAACATGTATAATATCATATGAGAAATGAATCACCAGTCCAGGTCCGATACAGGATACTTGGGTGCACTGGGATGACCCGGAGGGATGGTATGGGGAGGGAGGTGGGAGGGGGGTTCAGGATGGGCAACACGTGTACGCCTGTGGCAGATTCATGTTGATGTGTGGCAGAACCAATACAATATTGTAAAGTAATTAGCCTCCAATTAAAATGAATAAATTTAAATTTAAAAAAATCATTTTAAATTGTAAAATATGTATAACAATAACATTTACTGTTTCAATTATTTTTAAATTTTTTAAAAATTTATTTTTTAATCACAAGATAATTGTTTTACAGAATTTTGCTGTTTTATGTCAAATATCAACGTAAATCAAACACAGGTATTTCAGTCATTTTTAAGTGTACCATTTTCTGGCATTAAGTGCATTCATTGTTAATACAGCCACCACGACTATCCATCTTGAGAACTTTTTCATCTCCCTCATTAAAACTCTGTACCCATTGAACACTCTATATCCATTAAACACCGTCTCTATGGATTGAATAAATACCTTGTGTAAGTGGTTCACGCAGTGTTTGTCATTTTGTGATGGATTTTTTTCACTTAGCATAATATTTTCAGAGGTCATCCATGTTCTGGCCTATGTCAGAATTGCCTTTTTAAGGCTGAATAATATTCCATTTCCCTAGAGAAGGAAATGGAAACCCACTCCAGTATCCTTGCCTGGAAAATCTCATGGACAGAGGAACCTGGTGGGCTGCAGTCCAGGGTCACAGAGTCAGGCACAACTGAGTGATTCCATTTAGGTATATAACATATTTTTAAAATCCTTTTATGGACACTTGGGTTGCTCCCATCCCTCTGTAAAATATCTGCCACTAAGTGGCAGCTAATAGGCAGTTATGGATTCCAGCATCATCACCAAATTACTAATAAGTTGAAGACATTTCTGAAAGGTTTTGCAGTCTGATCTTGGTGAGACAGCCTTGGCAGGAAGGAGGAACAGTATACCTCATGACAGTTTATCATTAAACAGCAGTGTGCTCTCTGCATTTCAATCCAGACATCTCCAGCTTCTGCTCTGTCACAGTTTCTTTCAGATGAAAGGTTCTGAGAAGACATCTTCAAGTATCCATAGTGTCGATCACTCAGTCATATTGGACTCTTTGTGACCTATGGACTGTAGCCTGCCAGGCTCCTCTGTCCATGGGATTTCCCAGGCAAGAAACCTGGAGTGGGTAGCCATTTTCTTCTCCAGGAGATCTTCCTGACCCAGAGGTTGAACCCAGGTCTCCTACATCACAGGCAGATTCTTTACCATCTGAGCCACCAGGGAATGTCCATAAATTACTATAAAAGACAAATTGGAGCATTCAAGGAGAAGAAGGTCACTCAAATCTACGCCCATCTCTTAGAGTCCTGGGCTCTACCCTCTGTCCTTTACCCTCCTGTCCTTCACCCTTCCCTAAACAGCAAGTGCAAAGGCCCTGAGGTCGACACGAGCTGGGTTTAGCCAAGGAAGTAAAGGCAGGCTTCATCATTGTTAGGAAGAGCAGTAGGGGCTGAGGAGAAATAGGTACATAAGAACCAGATCACAGAAAGAGTTTGGGTCTTAGTCTAAGTGTGATGGGAAAGCTTTATGATCAATGTGCTCCAGTTTTTACTTTTAAAAGCTAATTCTGGCTGTTACACCCATGTAACATTGATGCTTTGATTACAATTGATTTATTCCATATCTTTCTGTCCATGGGGCTTTCCTGGTGGCTCAGATGGTAAATAATCTGCCTGCAAAGAAGGAGACCCGGGTTCAGTCCCTGGGTTGGCAAAAACCCCTGGAGGAGGAAATGACAACCCACTCCAGTATTCTTGAGTGGAGAATTCCATGAACAGAGGAACTTGATAGGCTACAGTCCATGGGGTCACAAAGAGTTGGACATGACTGAGCAACTGACACAATTTCTGTCCATGTACCCATTCCTCCTCCCTCCAACCAAAATTTCATCGTGTTTTTCATTTATTTCACAGTCAGTTGCAGATATCAGCACACTTCCTCCTAATACTTAAGCAGGCACATTATTTAATTAGAGTTCAACATTTGTTTATGGTTCTATTTTTTTATTTTGAGGCTAGATTTTCATCTGCTGAAATGTACAATTCTCAAGTGTACTGTTGATGAGAACCACCTGTGTAACCCAAACTCCTATGAAGATACAGAAAATCATCATCACCCAGAAGTCCCCTCACGGTTTTCCTGTTCCACCCTTTTCCCACCACAGCCTTACCTTATCCACCATATATTAGCCCAGTGCTTTTGAGTTGCGGTGTTGGAGAAGACTCTTGAGGGTCCCCTGGACAACAAGGAGATCAAACCAGTCCATCCTAAAGGAAATCAACTCTGGATATTCATTGGCAGGACTGATGCTGAAGCTGAAGTTCCAATACTTTGGTCACCTGATGCAAACAGTCAACTCATTGGAAAAGACCCTGATACTGGGAAAGATTGAGGACAGGAGGAAAAGGGGAAAACAGGATGAGATGTTTGGATGTCATCACTGACTCAGTGGACATGAGTTTGAGCAAATTCTGGGAGATAGTGAAGGACAGGGAAAACTGGCACGCTGCAGTCCTAGTCAGACATGACTTAGCAACTGAACAGCAATTCTAGAGCTTCATGGAAATGCAACCCTGTGACATGTACTCTTATAACAGGCTGCTTCCACTCAGGGAAATGTTTCTGACATTCATCCATGTTATTGCATGTGTGGATTGTTCATTCCTGCTTTTTAACTGAAGCACAGTTGATTTACTACGTTGTGTTAGTTTCAGGTGTACAGCAAAGTGATTCAGTTATCAACGAATATATAGGATTCCCTGGTGCAGTGATGAAGAACCCGCCTGCCAATGCAGGGGATACGGGTTGGATCCCTGGTCCAGGAAGATCCCACATGTTGAGGTAACTAAGCCTGTGTGCCACGACTACTGAGCCTGGGCTTTAGAACCCTTGCTCTGCAACAAGAGAAGCCACAGCAATGAGAAACCCGTACATGGCAAGTGGAAAGCAGCCTTCATGTTGCAACAAAGACCCACTGCAACCAAAAATAAATATAAATAAATAAATAACAACCCCAAACTTGTATTTTCTTTTCAACTAAATTCCACCCAGAACTGTGTGTACCTTTCTTACAGATAAATCAAGAAATGTGAAAAATTGAACATATTATGTACGTAAAATTCGTGGGAAAAATCTTGGCATAAAGATCATGCCAGATAGCTGTTCAATTTTACTCCTTTTATGAACAACAGCCCTGTGAATGCACTTAATGCCACTGAGTTGTACACTAAAAATGGTTAAGGTGGTAATTCTGTGTTGTGTGTATTTTAACACAATGAAAAACAAAAACCGTCATCTTGCTAATGAATCCCCCCTGGAGTGAGGTGAGGTGACTGAGTAGACGTCTGCTCCAGAAAAGGTTTTGAAAAGCCCAGGATTCTTCCCAGCTCTGATGAGATTCTTGGTTATAGGCAACCTCCGGCCACTCCACCCACCCACGCCGCCCCCCGCATCCCAGTAATCTTCATGGCCGCCTGCATTGTCCATAGTCATAAAACTCCAGAAACAGCCCAGACGTCCATCCACGAGAGAATGGGTTAATAAGTGGCGGTATATCTATCCAACAGCATATTAAACAGTTCCTAAAAATGAATGAATCACCATCACACACAGCAAGGCTGAACCTACGAAGCAATACTGCATGGAGTGAGAGAAAAATCTCCACCAAGTATAGACAGGTTTTCATTGATTTGCTTCCATCCACCCATTCTCTTTCTCTCTCTTTTTTTTTTTTTGGCTATACTGTGCACCATGTTCTTTCTTGGTTCCTTCAACTTAGGCCGCAACTTGTAGCTCCTTCAGTACAATCTTTTCCTTGATCCATGACGTTTGTTTTCTAGAGAGATCCCAGCTGATACAACTACAGATGATATGATCACATTTTTACAAAGCTTGAAACCAAGGAAGCTGAACAGTATGCTATGGAAGGAATCCTATGTACCTGGTAAAACTATTTAGAACTAAAGACCAAAGCAGTGCTGGATAAACTTACAGTTTAGGCCAACAGGTTCCTCTGGGGGCCACACATGGAATAAAATTGGGAGGGTAACTTCAACAACATTGATCTTTTTGTTGTTGTTTAGTTTTTAATCTTTTTTTTTTTTTTTTTGGCTGTACCACATGACTTGCAGGATCTTAGTTTCCTGACCAGGGATGGAACCCAGGTCAAGCCAGTGAAAGTAGAGTCCTAATCATTGAACTGCCAAGGGAGTCCCAACATGTTCTAAATATCTAACTGAAAAGCTCTTTAGTTGGATGATGTGTTCCAGGGAGTTCCTTTTAGTATTGGGCTGGATTCATCACTTAATACATAAATTATTTTACATGAATCAAACTGGAAAGCTAAAATATGGGGCAGGGATAGATCTGGTAAAAGATAAGGAAAAGAGAAACACTCTCACGGGGGACTGAAACAAATGTCATAACACAACATTATGTAATAAGCTATTTGGATAGCCCAGAGGCAGAAAGGAAAAATACCCAAGGACTAATCATAAGTTTATTTGATGTTAGGTTTTAGGAGTTCTCTACATATTCTGCATAGTAATCCCTTATCAAATACATGATTTGCAGATGTTAAAAATTTGGGCCAGTTGTCTTAGTTCATTTGGGCTGCTATAACAAAAGGCTATGGACTGGATGGCTTAGACAACAAAATTATTTGTTCTGGAGGCTGAAAGTCAGATGAAAGTGCTAACAGGTTCGGTGTCTGGTGAGAGTCCAGTTCCTGGTTCACAGACAGCTATCTCTTGGTTGTCTTCTCAGGTGGCAGAAGGGGTATGGGAGCTCTCTGGGGGCTCTTGTGTAAGGACACTATTCCCACTCATAAGGGCTCCACCCTCGTGACCTAAAAGGCCTCTGTGACTCTCAAAGGCCACACCGCCTACGGCCATCACACGGGGGTAGAGTTTCAACATAGGAATGCTGGGCAGGGGGGAAACAAACATTCAGTCTATATTAGTAGATATCCCAGATCTTGTGAAATGTTGAATATACCACCCTATGAAAGATTGTAACAGTTGAAAAAAATGAAAAAAAAAAGTGTGGATCTACTAAAACAAAGATTTTCAAAGTATTGCTTGAGACAAGCAAAATAATTTAATAATTAAATTATATTTAATCTCAAATTAATCATTGCATGATTTATGTTAATTGGCTTCCCTGGTAGCTCAGCTGGTTAAGAATCTGCCTGCAGTGTGGGAGTCTGGGTTCGATTCCTGGGTTGGGAAGATCCTCTGGATAAGGGAATGGCTACCTACTCCAGTATTCTGGCCTGTAGAATTCCATTGACTCTACAGTCTATGGGGTTGCAAAGAGTTGGACACGACTGAGCTTAAATTACATTTAATCTCGAACAAATTAATCATTGCATGATTTATGTGAAAAAAAACAAGTAAGCAAATCTGGCATTACCCTACATCATCCAAACTAACATTGTGCCTCTCCTAATACGAAGCACTGAAAACTAAACAATAGGACTTCTCCAGCAGTCCAGTGGTTAAGACTACGCACTTTCACTGCAGGTGGCAGGGGTTGGGGAAATGCTGAGTGGCATGGCCAAAAAACAAACAAAAATTACTATAAATGGTGTCACCTATGAGACAGTCTTGTCCAAAATGTTTGGCCGGAATCTAATCATGAGGAATAGTAGGACAAATTCAGAAAGTGAAACGAAACAATTTCGAAGACAAATGGCCTAGATTGTTGTAAAAAAAAAATCAATGTCTTAAAAAAAAGTGAGGGACAACAGATAACCAACGAGGACCTACTGCTTAGCACAGGGAACTATATTCAATATCACTCATTTCCTACCCTCTTCTACCCCATGAACTGTAGCCTGCCAGGCTCCTACATGTGATTTCCCATGCAAGAATACTGGAGTGGGTTGCCATTTCCTCCTCAGGGGATCTTCCTGACCCAGGGATCAAACCTGTGTCTCTTGTGTCCCCTGCATTGGAAGGTGGATTCTTTCCCACTGTGCCATCTGGGAAGCCCTCAATATCTTGTAATACAATCTATAATGGAAAAAATGGAAAGAATCTGAAAAGGAATATACAATATATGTGTGTACGTGTGTGTGTATATATATAATAAAAACTGAGTCGCTGTATTGTACACCTGAAACTAACATGATATTTAAATCAACTATGAAAGTGAAAGTCACTCAGTCATGTCCAATTCTTTGCAACAATGGACAATAGCCTGCCAGGCTTTTCTGCCCATGTAATTCTCCAGGCCAGAATACTGGAGTGGATAGCTGTTCCCTTCTCTAGGGGATCTTCCTGATGCAGGAATCGAACCCAGGTCTCTCAACTTTTCTTCAGTGAAAAAAATACACAAAGAAGGCGGCTGGGGAAGGAACAATTCTAGAGACCAAAGAAATAAAACCAAATACAGTCTCTGAAACTCGACTGGATCTTGCATCCAAAAAAAAAAAAAAAAATTGTTGTACTTGACAATTTTAGACAATTGGAGAAATTTGAATATACACTGCATAGTAGATAACCTTGAAAGATTCTTGTTCATTTACTTGGGTATAATCATGTATTGTGATCATGTGGAATAATGTCCTTATTCTTAGGAGATACACAAGAAATTATTTGAGATGAAAAGTCATGATGTGTGTAACTTGTTTCACATGGGTGAGGTTAAACAAATATAAGCAAATATGGCAAAAAGTTAACAACTGATGAACTACATGAAGGATATAAAAGATATTTTGGGTACCATTCTCTCAACTTTTCTATAGGCTTGTGATTGTCAAGATAAAAATTTGAGGGGAAAAATGCAAAGCAACAGTAAAAGAAGAGCATCACTTGGTTAATAAAACACTGTTGTGCTTTGATGCTGTTAAACTTGGCATTACATTTGGAATCTTGAAATAAATATTTTTAAAACACAGATCCTTTTGCTAAAGCAATCTATATTTAGATTACAGGGTGGTCATGGAGAAATATTTGCTCTTTGAATTAAAAGTTGACAAGGTAGAGTTGATTTTGGCAGGGTGTGTGCCTCTCCCACTGGCTAGAATAAAATGTTCTCTTTATGCTAATCATACTTGAATTTTACAGCACAACTATTCACAAGATACATTTAATATTTACCTAATAGTTAGGAATTAAGACAGAAATTGTCACTCTTCACCTAAAGGAGGAACAAGAGAATTCTAACAGATGGGATGATGATAGAAAACTATATGGAGAGGGTGAGATGCATGGTTGATCTTGGGAACACAGAAAGGATCTAATTTTATGTATTTTTTCCTATGCGGAAGAGCAGAAGGTAGAATGTAGAGAAGAGTGTGTAAATGGAGTCAAAGGAAAGGGCTTGTGAAAGAGAGGCAAGGGGTGGAAGGAGAGGGTGGGACAAAAAAAAGGCAACGGTTTTTATGTGGGGGTGGGGAATTGTGTCAAACAGAGCCTGTACATTTATTGTAGATGATTGTGAAGACAAAAAGAAAAAAAGCACAAAGAATAAAACAAAACCACCGACACTGCATCATGGAGGGTAGTATTTAGGAGCTTCCAGGCCGTTTTCCACACACTAGAAAAAGTGATGATGACAATGAGCAAATGTTTATCGTGGAACTCGAAAAAAAAACAACACACATAACAAAACAGACTCACAGAGAACAAACAGTTGGTTGCCAGAGACTAAGGGACTGGGGGATGAATGAAGTAGGTGAGGGAGATTAAGAGGTACAAACTTCCGGTTACGGAATAAATGTATAACAAATATAGGACATAGGGAATATACTCGATCATATTGTAAAATCTTAGTATGGTGACAAATGGCAACTAGACTTATGGTGATCATTTTGTAATGCATGAAAATATCAAATCACTATGCTGTACAGCTGAAAATAATAAACTATTGTAATTGAATTATACTTAAAGAAAAAGAAACAGGGAACTTTACTCACTATTCTGTGATAATCTATATGAGAAAAGAATCTAAAAAAGGATGAATATATATATGCATAACTGAATCACTTTGCTGTATACCTGAAATTAACACACTAGAAATCAATTATACCCCAATAAAATTTTAAAAACACAAAATACTAGATCAAATAATGTTTTCACATCATTTTGTTTTCAATCCCACAGAAACAGTCTTTTATTATTCAGTGGGGGTGGGGTGGGAAGAGTTTATTTTACACTTATATGTACGAGGTACTATTTTAAGGAGGCACTCACACTTTCTAAGTTGATATCACAACTTCAAGAGGTTAGAACTACCACTTTCCTCTGTTACTAACACCACAGTCATCACGTTCACCTAACTTGCTAACATGACAAGTACAAGGTGGAGTCCGGGGTCAAATCCACATTGTCTGACCACAGAACCATTGTTTATGATTTTGGGCTTTTGTCATAAAGAAATGGATGAAAGTTTTATGATGCTATCATTCATCTTAAATTTGCATGTAATAATTCTGTTTTACAATTTCAAGGGGATAATTATCTTAATGAGTAGCCCATTTAGACTGAAAGCACATTCTTTGAGCATCAAAGTTCACAACAGGATCAATGAACCCATTCAACAGAAATCTGACTGTCATATTCCAGGCAGAGTACCTAGAATATATAGTCTTTCTTTTCAGTCTTATGAAAGTCCATGTGAACTTACAACAGCTTCCACTTTTCAGATGAAGTGAAGGAATTTTCTGCAAGGATGCTGGCTGTAAGAGCACAGCCATATGGTAGTTTTTAATGGGCCAACTCAAGGAGCAAAACTGCATCCCCAGAATTCTCCTCTCTGTGTGTGTTGGATAGGTTGTTGTTGTTTTTCAGTTGCTCAGTCATGTTCAGCTCTTGGAGGCCCCATGGACAGCAGCATGCCAGGCTTCTCTGTCCTTCACCATCTCTCGGAGTTTTCCGTCCAACTATCTCATCCTCTGCTGTTCCCCTTCTTTTGCCTTCAGTCTTTCCCAGCATCATCATCTTTTCCAGTGAGCTGGCTCTTCACATCAGGTGGCCAAAGTATTGGAGTTTCAGCTTCAGCATTTAACACACTGTTCAGGTTTGTCATAGCTTTTTCCCCAGTGAACAAAGTATTTTACTTTCATGGCTGCAGTCACCATCCACAGTGATATTCCAATGAATATCCAGGATTGATTTCCTTTAAGATTGACTGGTTTGATCGCTGAGTCTTCTCCAGGACTGCAATTCAAAAACATCAATTTTTTGGTGCTCAGCCTCCTTTATGGTCCAGCTCTCACATCTGTACATTACTATTGGAAAAACCATAGCTTTGACTATTGGGACCTTTGTGGGCAAAGTGATGTCTCTGCTTTTTAATACACTGTCTAGGTTTGTCATAGCTTTTCTTTCCAGAAGCAAACATCTTTTAAATTCATAGCTGCAGTCACCATCTGCAGTGATTTTGGAGCCCAAGAAAATAAAATATGTCACTTCTTCTACTTTTCCCCCTTCTATTTGCAATGAATTATGGGACTGGATACCATGATCTTGGTTTTTTGGATGTTGAGCTTCATGCCAGCTTTTTCACTATCCTCTTTCACCTTCATCAAGAGGCTCTTTAGTTCCTTGTGGGGCTATAAAAGACATTTTGCATCCAAGTGGGAAGGGAGGGGTGGAGCCAGAGCCTGGTCGAGTCTTACACCCAGCAGACCTGTGCAGGGTACCAAGGTGCTGTTGAAGGTCACATGCATAGGTTACCTGCTGGCCCAGTCTCTCCCAAGCTACTTTTTTCCTTCTGGATTCTCCAGGTGTGACAAAGTGTGGCACACATCCTGTTGGAGTTGGAGGATGTGGAGCTGGAGGCTAGCTCTGACACAACACAGGCTTCTGTCTGTCTCTGTGGGTTTGTTTGTCCCCCTTTCACACCCTTTATGTCCATTTTTTCTCTCTTCTTGACTGCCTGCCCTGTGGACACCAGGTGCCATCTTAAGTAAGAAAGATGATAGTTTCACAGAGAGTGATTAAGCAGCTTCTGCAGTTGCAGAAGCTTTACTTTTTTTGGCTCCAATATCACTGTGGATGGTGACTGCAGCCATGAAAGTAAAATACTTTGTTCATTGGGAAAAAAGCTATGACAAACCTAAACAGTGTGTTAAAAAACAGAGACATCATTTTACCCACAAAGGTCCCAATAGTCAAAGCTATGGTTTTTCTAGTAGTCATGTACAAATGTGAGAGTTGGACCATAAAGAAGGCTGAGCACCAAAAGATTGATGCTTTCGAATTGTGGTGCTGGAGAAGACTATTGAGAGTTCCCTTGGACAGCACAGAGATCAAACCAGTCAATCCTGAAGGAAATCAAACCTGAATATTCATTGAAAGGACTGATGCTGAAGCTGAAGGTCCAATATTTTGGCCACCTGACAAGAAGTCCCAACTCATTGGAAAAGACTCTGATTCTGGGAAAGGTCGAGGGCAGGAGGAGAAGGGGGTGACAGAGGATGAGATGGTTGGATGGCATCATCGACTCAGTAGGCATGAGTTTGAGCAAACTCCGGGAGATGGTGAGGGAAGGGAAGCCTGGTGTGCTGCAGTCCATGGGGAGGCAGAGAGTTGGATATGACTGAATTGACTGAACAACAGATGCTTGTTATATAACCAGCAGTTTGCTTTCTTTGGTGGAATCCTGACTATTGATAAAAGCCCAAACTTAAAAAAAAAAAAAAAGTGGCCCAATGTAAATAATGTGATCACTCATCTTTAAATAGCTTGGAATCACATCTGAACCTACTTTTCAGAATTATCTAATTAAGCTGAGAGGAAAGAGAGAGGTATCTTTTCTAGAGTCTGGAATTTGTGAATGATAACTAGTTTCATGTAACTTGGCAAATGGTTAATTATATTACTGGTGTTGATTATTAGGATCTTAAAAGTTGCTTCTGGGACTTCTCTGTTGGCCCAGTGGTTGAAAACCTCCCTTGCAATGCAGGTTGATCCCTGGTCAGGGAACTAAGATCCCACATGTCACGGAGCAACTAAGCCTGAACGCCCTAGAGGCCTCACTCTGAAACACAAGAAGCCACTGCAATGAGCTCTCTCAGTGCCTAGAGAAAGCGCAGGTGTAGCAACAAAAACCCAGCACAGCCAAAAAAGGAGTTGCTTCTGGCATCTACTGCTATTGTAACAAATGACTACAAACTTAGTAGGTTATTATTTATTTATTATTTTACAGCTGCGGAGGTCAGACATCAAAATGAGTTTTAGTGGGTCAGTACCAAGGTATTGGGGGTGGCTGTGCTCCCTAAGGAGGCTCAGGGCTGGTGCGGAACAAGTCTCCTGGGCTTTCCTAGCTTCTAGAGGCTGCCAACATTCCTTGGCCTGTGGCTCCTGCTTCCAACTTCAAAGCCCATTTCTAACCTCTAGGTCCCTCCTCTTGGACTCTAATTCTTGCTTTTTTTGTACAGGGACCCTTGTGATGGCATCAGCACTCCTGGATAATCTAGGTTAGGTTCTGAGTCACAACATCCTTAGCCACATCACATCTGCAAAGTCCCTTTTGCCATGTAACATAATATTGGGTTGGCCAAAAAGTTCAGTTGAACTTTTCCATAAAATGTTACAGAAAACCTGAACGAGATTTTTGGCCATCCCAATGTATTCACAAATTCTGGGGATTAAGATATGGATATTGTGGAGTGTCATTACCACAGGTACCATGGAATTTTTTTCTTGTTTTTTTTTCTTCTGATGTAAGCTGTTAATCAAAGGTAACGTGTTTAGAAAAGTGGAGAAGCCATAAGCCTATGGCTGAATGAATTTTTCACCAAGTGAATAATACATAATAGATTAAGAAACAGAGCACTAAGTCAACTATGCTGCTGCTGCTAAGTCGCTTCAGTCGTGTCCGACTCTGTGTGACCCCATAGACGGAAGCCCACCAGGCTTCTCCGTCCCTGGGATTCTCCAGGCAAGAACACTGGAGTCAACTATACTTGAATAAAAAATATATATTAAGAAAACACAGAAACAGAGCACACAGAAATGTGCATGTGTTCCCACATGCCCCACTTACATACCCCACCTCCAAAGGCAACCGCTATCCTAACTTTTAATGCCACAGACTCATTTTGCCTGGCTTGGAACTGCACATCGACAGAATTATATAGTATGTACTCTTTTGTGTCTGATTTCTATCACTTAATCCTTATAAGTCATTTATGTTGAACATCTATTTTCACATCTGTATGTGTGTGCTTAGTCACTGAATCGTGTCCAACTCTCTGCAACCCAGTGGACTACAGCCTGCCAGACTCCTCTCTCCATTGGATTCTCCGGGTAAGAAAACTGGAGTGAGTTGCATGCCCTCCTCTGGGAGATCTTCCCAACCCAGGGATCGAACCCAGGTCTCCCACATTGCAGGTGGATTCTTTACTAAGTCACCAGGGAAGCCCAAGAATATTGGAGTGGGTAATCTATCCCTTCTCCAGGGGATCTTCCTCACCAAGGAATCGAACCAGCACCTCCTGCATTATAGGCAGATTCTTTACCAGCTGAGCTACCAGGGAAGTCACAAAATACTGGTAAACTCACATCTGTATAGTTCACCCGTATTTTGTCTGTGTGTTGTTGTTGGCCACACCTCGTGGCATATGGTAGCTTAGTTCCCCAACCAGGGATCGAGTTGATGCCCCCTGCAGTGGAAGGGTGGAGTCCTAACCACTGGACCACCAGGGAAGTCCCCCAGTATTTTGAATAAATGTCAGTTTCTCATCAATTCCACAGCTGATGGACATTTGGATGTTTCTGGTTGGGGGCGATAATAATTTCTGCCAAGAACTTATTTGCATGTGTCTTCTGATGAACACAAACATACATCTCTGCTGTGTGTAATCTGAGAAGTGAGACTGCTGGGTCATAGGGTGTACATACACCCCGCTCCCCCAGGGGGTACTGGGAAAACCACCATTTGGCTTCATTTGTATCCTTCACATCGCTGAGCCTGCCCCTCCCCCCTGTCCCTGACTTCCCTGTTATTCTGCAGCCCCTCTTACCCAGCCTCCCAACACCCTGGGCCCCAGGAACAGGCAGTGAGGTAAAGTTCAGTTGTGGAATGAAGCCGAGAGATCAGACGAAAGTATCTGCTTCATCTGTGTCTTGGTTTACTTTTAAAATGATGCAATTGTTGACAGTCTGTTTATTTTAGGCTGTGACATACACCCCTTGGGTGTGTTAAGGTGCACACCAATGGTGTGTTAAAATGCACGGAATGCACTCAGAAAAATACTGGGGTGTTTTGTACTTGGTGGCAGGACATTCAAGCCTCAAGAAATGTCAGGTGGGAAAGTGGATCCGGAAGTTTAAAAAAAAAGAAAATCAGAATGACAAAAAAAAAAAAAAGCGCTTCATCCACCTGCCGGAATCTTTGCTAGTTGTGGGTTCTCTTAGGGAATACAGAAGGTCTGGAAAGCTATGCTTGGCTGGGAGCAAGCAGGCAGGTTGTGTGTCTCCTGCTTTGTGTAACTAGCAAACTTTAGATCTGTGTTCTTGGCCGCTGGGGAAACTTTATACCTACAGGTCAATCCATCCCCATCATCTTAATGAGATATAATCATGCAGTTAGAATCCTTGAAAAGTTTTAAGATTGTAGAGAATTCAAAGTACTGGGCTGGCCATTACTCTTTTTTACAAAGAAAAAAGAGAAAGCTGAAGAACTTATATCTTAATTATTCCAAAGCACTAGCCATGTGGAACCAAGTTCTAGTACAAGGAAAACATATGTTTTATAGTAGATCTTGTTATGAAATTGAGTTAATTATTTACTGTAAAGACCAAGATGTTCTGTCACATTCTGCTCTCTGTAAAGTGAAAGTTATTCAGTCGTGTCTTGTCTGACTGTTTGCAACCCCATGGACTATACAGTCCATGGAGTTCTCTGGGCCAGAATAATGGAGTGGGTAGCCATTCCTATCTCCAGGGGATCTTCCCAACACAGGAATTGAACCCAGTAAGAGCTTTATAATTAAATTCTGTGGAATGTGTAATTAAATTCTGTGGAATGTGTAACCTTGGGGAGTTAGATTTGTGGCAAAGTTTGTCTAATAGGTTTATTGTAGGAAAATTACATTTTCTAGTTGCTGTTATGGAAAGAGAATCTACTCACAAGATTATAATGAACATACCCACTTATAATTCTAACACTACTTATGACTGCGTTAATTTTGTTTTGTTATCTCCTTTTGCACGAATCCATTGGCTGGTCAGTGTGCTGGTCTCTGCCCTATTAAAAGCCTAGGAAACATACCAATGTGTGTGTGTGTGTGTGTGTGTGTGTGTGTGTGTCCTAGGAAACACACCAATGTGTGTGTGTGTGATGCCTAGGAAACACACCAGTGTGTGTGTGTGTGTGTGTGTGACGCCTAGGAAACACACCAATGCGTGTGTGTGTGTGTGTGTGTGTTTGTGTGTGATGCTCAGTTATATCTGACTCTTTGGACTATAACCCTCCAGGCTCCTCTGTCCCTGGAATTCTCCAGGCAAGAATACTGCAGTGGGCTGTCATTTCCTTCTCCAGGGTATCTTCCTGACACAGGGATGGAAACTTCGTCCCTTGCATTGGCAGTCGGATTCTTTACCCCTGAGCCACCAGGGAAGCCCTATCTAACCCCCTACAAAGGCCAGTTCTTCCAGAGGTCAGGCTGGGTCCTATGGGGAGTAGGTTGATCAAGTCTTCCCTCTCAAGTAGCTAGAAGGATATGCCTGGGGGGAGGGGCAGGAGCCATGCCCATAAGTCCTAGTAGTGGGGGGATGGGCCTCTCCAGGCGAGGTGCACCTGCAGTCTCCGACTATGGGGAACCACTGTGCCTACTTGGGCCCTTTGCGGCTGCTTTGTCTTAGTCTCCTGAGACTGCTTGGCTTGAACAAATAATGCTATGTGCCACCTAGCCTAGATCACCAGGTGGTGGGTCCAGGGTTCATAAAGCAACCCCTGCAGCAGTGTCCACCATGCACGGACTTTCCCTGGAGACTTTGAGGAAGAAAGTGGCTGAAGGACAAGATTTGAGATTCTGGATTCGTAACATTATCTTCACCTTATCTCACTGAATGTGTGCTAAGTCACCTCAGTTTTGTCTGACTCTTTGTGACCCTGTGGAGTGCAGCCCACCAGACTCCTATGTCCATGGGATTCTCTAGGCAAGAATACTGGGGTGGGTCCCTTCCTGACCTACGGATCAAACCTGTGTCTTTTAGGTCTCCTGCATTGGTAGACGGGTTCTTTACCACTAGCTCCACCTGGGAATTCCCCTCATCTCACTACCAACATTCATATCTTAAACCTTTGGTGGCTTTAATTATTATTATTATTTTTTTAATTTTTATTGGAGTGTAGTTGATTTACAATGTGTTAGTTTCGGGTGTACGGCAAAGTGAATCAGTTATGCATGTACATATATCCACTTTTTTAAAGATTCTTTTCCCACATAGGCCATTACAGAGTATTGAGTAGAGTTCCCTGTGTTATACAGCAGTTCTTATTAATTATATATATGCGTTCTCTGCATGTGCGCTCAGTCGACTCCGACTGTTTGCAACTCCATGGACTGTAGCCCACCTCCCAGGCTCCCCTGTCCATGGAATTCTCCAGGCAAGAATACTGGAGTAGGTTGCCATTTCCCTCTCCAGGTAATTTTTAACAATTAAGATTATTTTGTGTTAGACTCTGGGCTTCTGGACCCTTCTCTAGGCCAGATTTACTCATAAGTAAAAAAGGGGGACCAGGAAACTTTCTTCAGGTTGTAAACAGGGATGTTATCACTGCAATTAGGTGTCAAACATCATCACAGAAAATATGCAGTCTTGCCTGGGGCACTTAGCTTACACAAGCCATTGCCTGCAAGGAGATCAAACCAGTCAATTCATTGGAAGGACTCCTGTTGAAGCTTTAGTTCTAGTACTTTGGTCATTGAATGCAAAGAGCCAACTCTTGGGAAAAGACTGATGCTGGGAAAGACTGAAGGCAAAAGGAGAAGTGGGCAGATGAAGATGAGATGGTTAGATGGCATCACCGACTCAAAGGACATGAATTTGAGCAAACTCCAGGAGATAGCAGGGGTTCAATCCCTGGGTCAGGAAGATCCCCTGGAGGAGGGCATGGCAATCCACTCCAGTATTCTTGCCTGGAGAATCCCATGCAGCCTGGTGGGCTGTAGTCGATGGGGTCGCATAGAGTTGGACACTGCTGAGCGACTAACACAAAACAGGAGATAGTGGAGGACAGAGGAACCTGGCGGGCTGCAGTCCATGGGGTCGAAAAGAGTCGACTCGACTTAGCGACTGAACAACAACCGACAACCCTAGTTGGGAAGGGAGGGTTCCCCAGCCAGGTGACTCAGGGACCTTGGAGCTCTCCCTTCTTCCCTAGACTCCACCCTTTGTCCTTTCCTCTGTACAAACTTCCTCTTGAGCCTGCTGGGCTTCCCCTCCCTCCCCTCCTTCAGGGCAGCTCTGGTGGCTCACGTCTTGGGCAGGCCCTGAGGCCAGTTTCCTTTCTCTCCTCATCTTTGCGGAGAGAAACCTGGAGGAAACCCCAGAAGGCGGTGCCTGCTTGGGGGAGCGTCCAGTGGGTAGGCTTTCTGCTGTTAGGGCTCAGGCCAGAGGCTGTGGACCAGTTAGGGTGAAGCCAGCTGGTCTCTGGCGGGTACGGTGGGTACAGCGCACTGTGTGGCCAGGGAGGAGGCTGAGGCCACACCTTGCCCATGAGAAAGGCAGGACAGAACTTCCACCCATGGAGCGCTCTGATCCTCTCCCTAAAGCAGCCTCCGTTCCTGCTCTCAAAAATGTTCTTTCCACTCACCTTGGTCTCTCAAAAAGGCTTCCCTCCTGCCTTTGAGAGAAGCCAGGAGGTCCTTCTCCTGTGGGCTCACTGTGGGGGGTAGTTCTGGAGAGGGACAGGGCACGCCCAGCCTTCCAGGCTTGACTTCTGCTGGCCTTGTCTCTGTGGCAGCACTGTGGCCAGGCAGGGGCGGGGCAGGTCTCCAGGTCTGTTAAGGGCTAACACGTTGCGGTGGGCTGTTGCCAGGTCTAACTACCACACCATCCAGAAGCTTTATGAGTGAGTGTTGGACAGCATAACTATCTCATATTTTAGGAACTGTCTGCTCCAGGAATTTTTCATTAAACATCCAACAGCTATTTATTGTGTGCTTACCATGTGTTAGGCTTTGTTGTAGCTCTAGAGAGATTTCAGAGGGCAAGACGGCATATATCTCTGCCTGCCCTCAGAGTGAGAAGAGACAGGCAATAAACAAAAGACATGAGCAAATTTCACAGTAGGTTAGAAGGTCAAAAGTACTAAGGAAAAAAAAAGAATGCAGGGAGAAAAGAAAGGGAAATGGACATGCAGAGTGAGGGTAGGTTTTACTTTTTTTTGTAGGGCGGTCAGGGAAGGTCTCATCGAAAAGGTAACATCTGAGCCAACTTAATCAATGGATTTAGAGCCAAACTAACAGGTGGCACTCGTTTGCCAATTCAGGAGACGTAAGAGATGTGGGTTTGATTCCTATGTAGGGAAGATCCCCTGGAGGAGGGCACGGCAACCCACCCCTGTATTCTTGCCTGGAGAGGAGCCTGGCGGGCTACAGTCCATAGGGTCACAGAGTCGTACATGACTGAAGCAACTTAGCACACACACTAGAGCGAAAACTTAAAGGAGGGTAGGAAGGGAGCTATGAGGTTTTCTAGGGGAAAAGGGTTCTTGGCAGAAGGAACAGCATGTTCAAAGGCCCTGGGGCAGCAGCATGCCTGGCATGACAAGGTGGCCACCGTGCTCCCTCAGAGCAGAGTGAAAGGTGGGAAGCACAGTGGGTCAAGAGGTCAGAGAAAGACCAGAGAGGTCAGCTCCTCTGGGCCTCTTGGGCCTCGGCCTTTGAGTCAGATGGGAACCCGTGAAGCATTTTTAGAGAAGGACACATCTGACCGGTTTTAAAGATCTGTCAGTGGCCTGTTGAGAATGGGCAGTAACAGGACGAAGACAGAAGGAGGAAGACATTTAGGAGGTTGCTGTGCTCATTTGGGCGAGAAGTGCTCAGATTAGAGATCTACCCTGAAGGTTGGCTCATCAGGGCTTATTGATGAACACATGAGGTAGAAAAGACAGATGATTCCAAGATTTCTGAAAAGAGATTAACCAGAACCAGAATGACTTAAGAAACGTTTTGTGAAAGGAGTAGTTCAGGGGTCTAGGTGGATACTTTCAGGCTAGAGGACAGATGTGTACAGACAAGAAAGAAATCTGGGAGCAGAGGGGACAGAGAGCTGGACAGGGGGTGCTCTGGACAGTCCCAGGGGATCCAGTTGAGGGTAGCAGTCATGGTGGAGAGAATAAGCACCTATAAGAGTTCTGGAAGAATACAGAAAGCATAACACATTGGGATAAGGGAGGAGCAGTGAAAGTGAAGTCGCTTAGTCATGTCCAACTTGTTGCGACCCCATGGACTGTAGCCTACCAGGCTTCTTGGTCCGTGGGATTTTCCAGGCAAGAATACTGGAGTGGGTTGCCATTCAGTGATGTTATTAACCAGTCAATCCTAAAGGAAATCAAGCCTGAACATTAATTGGAAGGACTGATGCTGCAGCTAAAGCTCCAACACTTTGGCCACCTGATGTGAAGAACTGACTCATTGGAAAAGACCCTGATGTTGGGAAAGATTGAAGGTAGGAGGAGAAGGGGACAACAGAGGATGAGATGGTTGAATGGCATCACTGACTCAATGGACAGGAGTTTGAGCAAATTCTGGGAGATATGGAGGACAGAGGAGCCTGCCATGCTGCAGTCCATGGAGTCACAAAGGGTCGGATATGACTTAGCGACTGAACAACAACAATGATTACTTATAAGAGTGTGGGCAGTAAAAATAAAGGGACTTCCCAGGTGTCGCTAGTGGTAAAGAACCTGCCTGCCAATGCAGGAGGCATGAGACAAGGGTTTGATCCCTGGGTTGGGAAAACCCCCTGGAGGAGGACATGGCAATCCACTCCAGTAATCTTGCCTAGAGAATCCCATGGACAGAGGAGCCTAGCAGGCTATGGTCCATGGGGTTACAGAGTCAGACATGAATGAAGCAACTCAGCACAAGAGATGGTGAAGCACCTTCAGGGACTTTCGTCCTACTGGGAAGACAAGCCCAAGTCCTAAAGGGCCAGGAGTATCAAAACCCCAAGACAGTTGCTGTGTGGACACAGGGCTATTCCTCAAGAGCTGTGGCCTCCAGTTGAGGAACAACAGCCGCCAGCAACCTATGGCCTGGCAGGAAGGTAGCTGGGAAAATAGAAACCTGCCTGTCTCACCTCCCTCAGGGGCCTCCTACTGGATGAAGCCCGAGGGCAAGAGAGCCCTTTACTGTTAGTGCAGTCAGCTGGCCTAGGGATGCAGGGGGTAGGGTGTGGGGAGGGAGAGGGTAGAGCACCAGGCAGCCCACCCAGCTTTCAGAACATGCCAGGAGTTTAACTTTAGGTGATAGGGATCAAGAGAGGCTTGAATAGAGAATATGCAGAGTTGTGCTTTGGGAAATTGGGTGGGGAGTCAAGGAAGAGCCTCTTTGGTGATCGAAGGAATGGAGCAGAGAATACTCATTTTTATGTGATAGCATCACGTTGAGAGAGGTATTGCTCAAAGAGCTCCACAGGCAGGAGGCAGCGCTCTTAAGTAGCATCAATTATCAAGTGAGTGTAAATGGTACAGACAATGGTTTAGCACAGCGCCCAGGAGACAGAAACATTCAACATGTGTGATCTATTAGCGGGCACCCCCATTATAAAGATGATTAAAAAATCAAAAACAAATGCTGAGCCACAGAGAAGCTGCTCAACTTGTAAGCCATGTTCAACCACAGGGACATTCTGATGCTGGCTCCCATGTTCCCAAGGTCATGTCCAACCTCACTGTTTTCCGCAGCACCCTGAGAGACACTTCAAACGAAGAACTGGTACGTCTTGGAGACGGACACGGGCCAGTGCCTGCAGTGTGGGAACATGAGGGACAGAAGCCAACGCGAGGGAGAGGCAGAACCGAAAGGGAAGAGATATATGTGGAAACAATTTGCTGATGGAGGCAGGGACTGGCTGCATTCAGGGGACAGCTGACGGGCCTAGACTAAGAGGGAAGAAGAGGTCCTGAGAGAAAGGCGACACTGCCCCGAGGTGGAGGAGGGGCCTTGGGAATTAGATGCAAGGTCTGCTAGTGACTAGGGCCTGATCCCAAAGTTACTTTTTTTTTTTCCTTTCAAAGTGCCCTGGAAATCTATCAAGATACTAACTCTTCTACTTCTGGGGAATTTATCTTACAGAAACCCAGGAGCCAGTGTTTACCCTATGTGGCCTGCCTTAGGGAAATTCGATTTTTGTTGAATGAATGAAATGATGCCGGGTTTACTTCCATGTACTGATGCAGTTTTGTGGTATTGTTCTTCCATAGGTCCAGTGTCCTCCACTCTCTTTACATCCCTCAGAACTATGCTGACACGGTGCCTGCAGTATTGGTTCCTGCTAGTTGAAATGAAGGGCTTCCCAGGTGGCTCAGTGGTAAAGAATCTGCCTGCCAGTGTTGGAGACAACAGTTCAATCCCTGGGTCAGAAAGATCCCCTGGAGAAAGAAATGCCAACCCACTCCAGTATTCTTGCCTGGGAAATCCCATGGACAGAGGAGCCTGGCGGGCTACAGTCCATGGGATCGCAAAAGTCGGACACAACAGAGTGACTAAAACAAGCTGAAACTAAATTCAGTTAACTATTTGCATTAACACATTGAAATTAGAATTAGAATGTAAATAATTTTCTTTGTATAATCTCCACTGCTCACAGACTGACCTCTGTTTTACTCTTTTAAAAGTGACTGCAACCTACTCTGACCCTCATCTTGGACCACTCTCCTATGGCAGGTGTTGGAAACAGGCTGCTTTGCTCACCGTATTCCAGATGTGCTTTTCACACTTCATGCCTTTTCACACTTCATGTGGCTCCTAAGCGGTGACTTGGAAGGCCCCATTACATTTTATTTTTTAAGACAAATGTGTTTTCTTTTTAAAGTTCTTTTAATCTTTTTGCCATACCACATGGCATCTGGGATCTTAGTACCCCTCATCCCCCAACTAGGGATCAAATCCACGCCCCCTGCATTGGTGGCCCTGGGTCTTAACTACTGGATCACTAGGGAAGCCCCTTTAGGCAAATTCTTAAACTTTCTAAGCCTCGGTTTCCTCATCCTTAAATCCAGAATAATAGAGTCTGGCTCAGACTTGTCTGTGGTGAGATCAGACACACATTATGAATTTTCAAGTTTCAGCTCTTACCTACTAGCTGTGTGCTTTTATCCAAACTCTCTGGCCCTGGCTTCCTCCTTCATGCAACGCAGCCAGGGTAGAAAGCATCTTCCAGGGGCCTGTGCTTTGTCTAAGGTAGTACTGTCCTACCAGGCTTGCAGCTATGTGCCCTTGGGCCCTCCTCAGTGTCTCTGGGCCTCGGTTTTCTTGGCTGAGGTCACTGTGAAGTGAGAGTACTAGTAGCACCTGATCTTTGTGGAGATCAGTGATGCTTATTCAGGAGGACTAAAACATCCAAGGACTAAAATGTAGTAGTTTCCTTTTAGTGGAGATGGGTGACAGAATTACAGCTGATGTCACCAGCCACTGAGATCTTCCAACCCTTGCTCATCAAGCACTCCTTCAATAATTGCTTTCCTTCAACTACTTTGAGATTCAGAAGTTCTTTCCATTACCCCCAAAACAAACCTTAGTGTGTACATTTGGAATGGTGTGGATTCAGTTGTGTGAGAGACAGACATGAATCGTGCCTCGTTTGGAGACCATTTCCAGCAGTCCCTGCTATGGAGTTGCTGATGGACAGTACTTCCCCCTTTCCTCCACTTCACTGGCATAAATGGGAGTCAAATCTGGGTCTCTGTCACTTGAGAGCTGGAGGGGAGAAGATATTTTGCCTCCTGTCAGCAATCTTGCATTTCTACTTCAAATCTAGGAATGGTGTTTGTCACAGATGTCAGAGTGAGTTGTAAAGGAACCAGTAGGGCTTGTGCAAAGGCAAACTCCTGCCATCTCTTCTGACCTCTTATTAACGGTTACCACTCCAGAACTGCGGTTTTGGACAGTGACCAGTGTTCTGGATATAAATTCTTATAACATGTTTTGGGGGCTATCTTTTATGAGACTGCTACAAAATAAAATACACAACTGCCTGGCCATCTCTGAAAGGTGAGATTCTCTCTCCATGTTTCTGTTATTTGCTAACTTTGGTTATCTTGGAGCATCAGAGCATACTGTCCTACAGGGATATATGCACTGTAACTTCAAATAATCACAGTCTGAGAAGGAAATGGCAACCCACTTCAGTATTCTTGCCTGGAGAATCCCATGGATGGAGGAACTTGATGGGCTACAGTCCATGGGTTGCAAAGAGTCGGACACGACTGAGCGATTTCACTTCACTTTCACTTTCTGAGTAGTTATCCATTTTTACAATTTAGCTACCGCCTGTGTGCCATATCTCAGTTGGTGGCACAACCTTGACCCTACTAAGCCTCAAACTTGAGATTTTTATGACATTTCCTCTCATTCCACTTCAACCTCATCTTATGACTGAACCTCTTAGGTATTTCTGAAGCCATCTCTTTCTATCCTTTTAATGACTGCACTTCAATTGTTCCCTATTTTAGGGGTCTAAGTGGTTTCCTGTGTTAACACTCTCAAATCTATTCTAGATGAAAAAGAATCCTATCTCGTTTAGAACCCTTTACTTGCTCCCAGTTTCAACTCCCCCTCCCCTGATTTTAAGTTTGATTTAATGAGTCCCATCCCACCTCCAAACTCACTCCAAGCAGTCTTACTAAACTTGAGTTCCTAAACTTGGAATGTTATTCACATTTTGGCCCTTTCCACACTAAAACTCTTCTAAAATTTCCCCCTCCTGGTGGCTCAGAGGGTAAAGAATCTGGGTACACTGCAGGAGAGCTGGGATCAATCCCTGGGTTGGGAAGATCCTGTGGATAAGGGAATGGCAACCCACCCCAGTATTCTTGCCTGGAGAATTCCAAGGGCAGAGGAGCCTAGTGGGTTACAGTCCGTGGCGTCACAAAGAGTCGGACACGATTGAGTGACTAACACTTTCACTTTTCTCCCCTTCCCACAGGTGGGTTAACCTCCCTTCTATCCCTGCCCTAAATCTCAGTCATTCTTTGCACCCTTTCTCCTAACAGACACTGAAATCTGGGATGGCCAAGCTGTCGCGTATTCCTTCATCTTTATGCCCATCATTTCATAGTGTTTGCTGAACCAACAGATACAAGACGCACTTGCTCAAACACGTTTGGACTATTCCCTCACAAACATGTATAAAAACTTTTGCCACGTGGTGTGAATAAAGGCTGGCACGTATATGGTGCCTGCTACATACTAAGAACACAGGTTAACCCGTTATATCCTCACAACCCTATAAAGTAGGAACAAATACTTGCAGTTTACTTGTGAAGAAAACTGGCCTCAGAGGTTGTGATTTACTTAAAGTCACACACTGAATAGCCCGGCAAGGACCAGGGTTAATCCCACTCCAGGGTCTGATCTAAACCACTATCCTAACCTCTATGCTGTGAAGGTCACTCTACTGCAGTAGGAACTGGAATTTTCAGTGTCCACTCTTGATGGTTAGGTAACATCACGGACTCACTGGGCATGAATCTGAGCAAACTCCAGAAGACAGCAAAGGACAGGGGAGTCTGGTTTGCTGCAGTCCATAAAGTCGCAGAGTCGGACACGACTGAGCGACTGCAGAATAAACAACTCCTTGAGGGCAGTGTTTTGCTTCCTGCTGTTCTTCTTTAGGGCTCAGAACAGGGTCTTGGCTAGGCATAGTGAATGAATCCGCAGCCTAGCACAGCCTGAAGGAAATTTTCCGGATCCTCGTCCGCTGCCCCAGGCTCAAACCCTACTACTGCCTTCCAAGAGTATCATAAGTACGCAGGGCTTCCCCCTCCCCCAGGCGTCGTCTAAGGGAGTGGGCCGCTGCGTTTCTATGCCCCGCTTCCTCCCATCCCGCTTCCTATCCGGCTAAGTCATCGCCGGCCTGGACTGCCTTCCCCAACTAGCCAGGTCGACATCCTCTGCCATGTAGTGCGTTTTCTTTCACCCTTCTGGGTTTCCGCAGGACTGCGGCGGGGGTCTCACGATTCTATCTTCTTCCTACTGCACTCAGCAACGAGGACTCTCCGTAACGTTTGCAGTACCCTCCGAACCGCAGAGGGTTAGTGTCCGAGGCCGCCCCCCTTCCCCGCCCCCGGCTCTCCCATCCTATGACTTCCCCGCATTCCTCCTCCCGTCTCCAGGCAAAGCTTCTCGGGCCAGCGTTCTACTCTTTGCAGCTGGCACAATTTTCAGTTTTAAGGGTTTCGCGTCCTCAAAGCCAGCGTTCTTTCGTGGGGGGCAAACGCACTGGCCCCCGTTGACTGTGATGTTCTTCTGACAGCCCGAAGCCGGAGACTCCGCCGCGCCTCCTGGGCCCCTGCGGCCCCGCGTCAGTTCTGGCTGGAAAAGCGGGAACCTGTCCCCACCCCCACCCTAGCCCCCGGCGCTGCCCCCGCCCGACCTCCGCCCCCGGCGCCAGCCCAGCCGCGCAGCCCGGCCGCCGCCTCACAATGGCCGGCCGCCGCTTCACCGCGCGCAGGGATCCCAGCCACGCGCGCTCCCCTCCCCCACCCGCCGCCTCCCCGGGGCCCGACTCCTGGCGCATACAGCCTCCTCTCTGCATCCCCTGAGGCAGAGAAGAAGGCAGGCTCACTCTTCCGGGCGGGGCCCAAACGTCGTTCGTCCCATGTCGCAGGCGGCTCCCACAGGGGAACTACTTTTTCTCCCGCGGGGGCACTACTTCGCGGAGGCGTCAGCACTGGCGGCGCGCACGGCATGGCGGCGGAGGCGCGCCTGAGGTAGAGGGACGCCGGCCCGGTCAGGCCTCGGCGCGGCCTACACGCTTTGCTCGCCCGCTCCCGCCCCAGCTCCCGCCCGGCCATGGCGGAGCCCTCGCCCGCCCGACGCCCGGTGCCTCTCATCGAGTCGGGTAAGACGCGCAGCGCCCGCGCCCTCTCCCGGCGCCCCCGCCCGGGCCCCGGCCCCCTCTCCTCCGCCGCGGTCTCCCCGTCTCCTGACTGGTCTCCCCGTTTCTCCGCAGAGCTGTACTTCCTCATCGCCCGGTACCTATCGGCCGGCCCATGTCGGAGAGCCGCCCAGGTGAGTGCGGGCCCGCGGGCGGTGGCCGCGCTCCGGGAGCCCCGGCCCCGCCGCCGCCCGGGGTCGCGGGAGGAGGGCGTCGGGTGGACCGGGGTGCGGCCCCCGCCCTCCTAACTGCGCGTCTGTCTCTTCGGCTGCAGGTGTTGGTGCAGGAGCTGGAGCAGTATCAGGTCTGTGCTTGGCGGCTTTCTCCGCGTCCCCCGCCGGCCCTGCCCGGGGGCCGCTCGCCCGGCTCCCCGGCTCCCCCGCCCCTGCCCCGCCGCCCCCCGCCCCCACACCCCTCCTGCCCTGCGCGGTGGTCAGTCGTGTGCGTCTCGGGTCTTTGCAGTTGCTGCCGAAGAGGTTGGACTGGGAGGGCAACGAGCACAACAGGAGCTACGAGGAATTGGTGAGACTTTTGACATTTCCATCCCGATGTTTCCCAGCGCCCGCCCCCCCTCCCCGCCCCCTTTTCGGGGCTCCCGCTGGAGGGACGAAGTGACAGAGCGGCGCTCGGAGGGGGCGGGCAGGCGGCCGGGGAGCCACGGGGACGGCGGTACTTCCCCCCGTAGGTTTTGTTTTGTTTTGGGGTGGCTGGTTGGTTTGGGCAGGAAACGGCCCCGGGGGCGGCGGGGGTAGGTGGGGGCGACCCTGTTACGCGGTTTGTGGCCGGGTGGGTCCCCAGGTGCGGTGAGTCTGGTGAGAGCCGGGGGCGCGCCACCCAGTCAGCGAGCTGCTCTCATCTGTGTTTCTTCGGATCCGGACTTGTAACTCGACCTCTGATTGGTCTTCCTCCATTTGCCCCTCCCAGATCCTCCAACCACTTGTTCCTAGGAATAGAAGCGTCTCAAAGGTGGAGAGAGGTTCCTCTCTCGGAACATTTTTCTTTCTTTTTCCCTCAGCAGAGTAATAAAAATCTTGCTGCTGTGAGACTCTGCCACTCCTCCAGTACTTTGCCTCTCTAAATTGTGCTACACTTGTTGAGTGCCTCAGGAAACTTATTTTTATGAATTTTTAATATTGCTCTTTGCTGTATATAACTGAATGTAGGCCCTAACGATGCAGTTTCTCTTGCTGGAGCACCAGTAACATGGATTACAGTTCTCTTTTCATTGTACTTTGTCATCTTTTTTAGTTGCTCTCACAGTATATGATTTGGTTTGAGCCACTTTTTAGTCCTTAATGAAATTAAATATTTCTCAGGAGAATTTTTTTCTGACTTGTGTTAGGACAAAGGATTTTCTTTAGTTGCATATTCAGCGTCTTGTACGTGCAAAACAGCTGAGAGAAAAAGAGCTGAGTGATCTTTTACCGCAGTTCTAACAACTGCAAGTAGAAGTAGGTGTTAATATAGAATAACATCACCATTCTTAAATTATATAAAAGAACAGAAATAGAAGGATTTGTTATCTATATATGAAAAGTTTTTTTTTAAACCTTTGTTGAAGTATAGTTAATTTACAACATAATTTACAGTGTTGTGATAATTTCTGCTGTACAGCAAAGTGATTGTTACACATATGTACATTTTCATATTCTTTTCCATTACTGTTTGTCACAGGATATTAATTATAGTTCCCTGTGCTGTACAGAAGTACCTTGTTGTTTATCCATCTTAGATAAAACAGTTTGCGTCTGTGAATCCCAAATTCCCGGTCTGTCCTTCCTTTACTTCCACCTCCTCTTTGGCAACCACAAGTCTGTTCTCCGTGTTTGTGAGTCTTTATGCTTGATAGATACTGAACAGTTAAGTGTTGATACTTAAAGCTGGGTGAATGTAACAAAAGATTCTATTTTAATAGCCAGTTTTAATGTTTCCCTTCCTAGAGTTTTTTGAAGCAAATTCTTAAAGTGTTTTCAAGAAAGGGAGTTGTAAAATTCTTCATCATGGCAGAGTTTTTAATGTTTTCTTGAGTTTGACATCTTGAACCTTAAGGGAATATTTAAAGGATGTTTTACTCCTGTTACTAGGTGCAAACAGTGTGTCTGTGAAGCAGAAAAACATAATTTTTGAAAAATTTTTTTTGTTGAATTGCAATGTTAATTACTGCTGTACAGTAGAGTGACTCGGTTACACACATATATACATTCCTTTTCGTATTCTTTTCCATTATGGCTTCTTGCAGAATATAGATAGTTCCCTGTGCTATACAGTAGGACCTTGTTTATCCATTCTGTATGTACCAGTTTGCATCTGCTAACCCCAAACTTCCAATCTAACCCGCTCCCATCGCCTCTCCCCAGCAAAGCATTATTGATAAGACGTGCAGCTATGTTACTGAGGATAAAGTTGTTTACATTTTGAAATAAGCATGATGCTATAACTACTGGGAAAGTTACATTAAAAATAAATTGATATATTTTTTGGCTTTTCCTGTTAGTACTGCTTAAAACTTAAAATTCTGCTTTCAGGACTTCCTGGTGGTCCAGTGGTTAAAACTCTGTGCTTCAACTGAGATCCTTCATATGCTGCACAGTGTGGCAAAAAAAATGAAAATAAAATTCTACTTTAAAGTATTTAGAATCTTGCTCTGTGATGTATCCCTGTGATGTGGCTCTGACATATGTTTTCTCATTGCCTGGATGATTTGTCTGATGAGGATCTTCTGTCTCCTTTACCTTCCTCCTGCCTCCTTTCCCAGCACTAAGTGGTAGACAGTGAGCTTTCTGTGTAGAGAATTAATTCTTTTGTAAGGGGTGTGTGAGTAGCTTCTAGTTCTCCAAACTCTTTTTCTCTTTAAAAAAATATATTTTTAAGTATTCCAGGTGGCACTAGTGGTGAAGAACACTCCTGCCAATGCGGGTTTGAACCCTGGGTCAGGAAGATCCCCTGGAGGAGGGCATGGCAACCCGCTCCAGTATTCTTGCCTGGAGAATCCCAGACAGAGGAGCCTGGCAGGCCACGGTCCTTATGGTTCAAAAAGAGTCAGACATGACTGAAGCGACTTAGCAGGAACACATTCAGATATACACAAATGATAACAGTGTAACGAGTGTCCATGTTATAAATTCATTACCAGTTTGCTATATTTTTCAATATTTGCCTTGAATTGGGCTTCAGACAAGGTTCATGCATCACACTGAAATGATCTTAAATCTTTCTATCTTGCATAGTTTTTTTTTCCCCCTGTGCTGTAGATCTACTGAAGATACTTGAGTTATTCTGTAGAATATTTCACATTTTGGTTTTATCTGATTCCTTATAATGTTGTTTATTCCTTTTTCTCAGTAGTTCTGATTCTTGGATCACAACCATCTGGAAAGCTTTATAAAATCTGCCCAGGCCGTGCCCCAGACCACTTAAATCAGAATCTTTGTGGTGGGACTGACTGAACATCACTATTATTTTAAAGCCTTTCAAGTGACTCCAGTATCACTGTCTGCACAGCTGCAGTTTATCTTAGACTTATGACTGTGCTGCTAGTCCAGCTTGTGCTTTGGAAGCAAGACTATTTTTGGTATTTTCTTAGGAAGATTGGAACTAGTTATCTCTCAATACCAACTCTGCATTAGCAGTTGAGCCTGTGAATTTTCATGTAATTTTTATGAGTTATAGGTGGTAAAGAAAGGGGAAGAATGAAATAGAAGTATAGAATTGGGCATGAGAAAGGTTTGTAAAGGAGGGGTGTATTTGAAAAGGGGAGAGAGATTTGGTATGCTTTGTAATTGAGTGACATGATAGATCAATTTTTGTAGGCCAGTCTCTTCCTTAAGCAGGGGGAGAAAAAAATCAAGATTATTAAATTGTAGACTATCATTAGGGGGTTTATTGTCATTAACTTTTTTTTATTTGTTTGGTCATGTTTGAGTAGACCTTTTGTGTAAGGAGAACACTTCAGAATTATTTGTATTGAAATCAGTGTTTGGTTTATTAGAATTGTAAGTAGTCATTTTTCTTCAACTTTTAAGTTCATTTACATATTTTATAACTCTAGTAATATGTAGAAACCAGTATATTTATTTTTACATTTTGAATAGTGTTTGATTTGTCATGAAAATTTAATCTTAAAATATTTCACACCACTTAAAAGATATTAACACCACTTAATTAAATTTCCTTAGGGGTTTCCACTCTATATTTACAATGATGGTTTTAATCTGTAGAAGCCTCTATATGGCACATTTAGATCTAAGCATAATCTTTCTAATAATTTAAGTGTTGTAAATATATTTTAAATTTATCATAATAGATTATTTTTTATTCTTTCAGTAAGTACAACATTTGTTAGTATATCAGAATAACTGACTTGTACAAATATATCTCTGCTTCTTTTCTTCACTTCTACTTATTTGTCAACATTCCTCAGTTTACGAATTCACTCTTCAAATCAAGGGGAGAGTGGTATAACCATCTTGAACTTCTTACTGGATTGAGGACTCAGGTTATGTTAGAAAATTCTAACCCAAGATGTGAAATTCAGGTGCACCGCCAGATAGACTCTATTGGAGTCTAAAGTTGAAACTTTTTTCTTTTTTTTAATAGCAAGGCTATTTACTCATTTGAAACAAAACTCCCAGGACTTCCCTGGCAGTGGTTAAGACTGTGCTTCCACTGCAGGGGTCATGGGTTCCATCCCTGGTCAGGGAACTGAGATCCTGTATGCTGTGCCAAACAGCCAAAAAATGAATAACTAAAATGATATAACTGTGTATTCCAAATCTGTATTGCAAGTAGTCACATTACCATTTTTTTTGCTCATTGTGGATTCTAAAGACCCTTTATCCTGAGTGCAGCCTTTTTTCCCCCTCTCCATATAGATTCTGCATTTTCTTTGCACTTGACTGTAGAGATCTGTCCTTCTGTAGGCATTTCATTGATACCACTTGGGAACACTTAATGATCATAACAGTGTGATAAGCTGCAGTCTAGCAATAGGACAGTGTTAAGTTAGAAATTTGGGCTGTAATCCTGCTTTTCTGGTTGCTTACTACATTTTCTTGTTCATTTGCTAAGCTGTGTCTGACTCTTTGCGACCCCATGAACTGCAACATGCCAGGCTTCCCTGTCCTCCAGTGTCTCCTGGAGTTCGCTCAAGTTCTTGTCCACTGAGTGAGTGATGCTATCCAACCATTTCACCCTCTGTTGTCTGCTTTTTTCCTGCCCTCAATCTTTGCCAGCATCATGATCTTTTCCGATGAGTAGGCTCTTTGCATTAGGTGGCCAAGGTATTGGAGCTTCAGCACCAAGTCCTTCCAATGAATGTTCAGTGTTGATTTCCTTTAGGATTGACTGGCTTGATCTCCTTGCAGTCCAAGGACTCTCAAGAGTCTTCTTCAGCACCACAGTTTGAAAGCATTAATTCTTCAGTGCTCAGCTTTCTTTATGGTCCAACTCTCACATCCATACATGACTATTGGAAAAACCATAGCTTTGATACATGTAATCTTAGGCGAATTATTTAATCTCTACCTCAGTTCTTTGATCTGTATAACAATAAAAAGTGTTGTAAAAATACTGAAAAAAATGATTTTGCTGTGCTGGGCACACAGTAGTAATCAGTAGTATTTATGAGTGATAACACTAATGGGACATTTAAGTCATAATGTGTAGACTTCCCCTTTGCCTAATTTATATTTGTAGTGTTTTGTGAAATAACAAAATACAGTCTGTGAGCACTAATACGTGGGCTTATGATACTTGGTTTTTACCCTTATGAATGACCACAAAGTAGAATGGAGAATGACAGTCTCTCTATCTTGGTGCCAAATTATGGTAGTGGTGCTGCTGTCTGAGCCACTTAGCCTTGGCTGTGCTACTTTTTTCTTTGGTCTCCACAACTTATTTTAATATTTCTTTAAATGAAAGTTTGTTGACAATGATTTTGGTTTTCCTTTTTGGTTTGAAAACTTGTTTTGATTTTATTAAATGCATTTTTTTTAAGCTGTGAAATTCTGGTTGCTTAGTTCTGTTTTTTTTTTTTTTTTTTCTTTCAGCACATTAGTATTGAAAAGCCAGCAGTCTTACTGTTTCTTCTTTTAAGATGTGTATGTTTTTAATTAATTTGGCTGTGTTGAGTCTTAGTTGTGACACCTGGGCTTAGTTGCTTTGAGGCATTTGAACTGGTGTCCCCTGCATTATAAGGTGAATTCTTAACCACTGGACCACCAGGGAAGTCCCAATATAATGTTTTTCCCTATGGTTGCTTTTCAAGATTTTCATTTTGTTTTTAATTTTCAGAAGGTTTATGTGATATACCGTAGTCATTATCACTGTATAACAAATTGTCTGAAACTTAGTGAATTAAAGCAGCACAAATTTAATGATTTATTTATCTATTTATTTATTTCTATTTGGTCATGCCACACAGAATGTGGAATCTTATTTGCCCGACCAGGGAAGGAACCCATGCCCCCTCCATTGGAAGCACTAAGTCTTAACCACTGGATCTAGGTGCAGTGAGAGGGCTTCTCATTGCAGGGGCTTCTCTTCTTATGGAGCACCAGCTCTAGCACGTGTGGCCTCAGAAGTTGCATCTTCTGGGCTCCAGAGCTCAGGCTCAGTGGGTGAGTGAGTGAAGTCGCTCAGTCATGTCTGACTCTTTGCGACCTCATGGACTGTAGCCTACCAGGCTCCTCTGTCCATGGGATTTTCCAGGTGAGAGTACTGGAGTGGGTTGCCATTTCCTTCTCCAGGGGATCTTCCCAACCCAGGACTCGAACCCAGGTCTTTTGCATTGGCAGGCAGATTCTTTACCGACTGAGCTATGAGGGAAGCACAGCCACCAGGGAATTCCCACAGATTTACTGTCTCAAAGTTTGTCAGAAGTCCAGGCACAACTGAGCTGAATCCTCTGTCTCCATCTCTCAAGGTTGCACTCAAAGTGTTGGCCAGAGCTGGTGTTTCCACTGAAAGCTTGACTGTGGAAGGAGCTGCTTCCACATTCACATGATTTTTGGCTGGGTTCAGTTCCTGGAGTGGACTGTTGGGCTGAGAGCCTTGACTCGATTCCTGGTTGGCTCTTGGCTGCCCTCAGCTCCATACTAACTTAATCTCTCCAACCTAGCAATTTACATTGTCGGAAGATGAAAGCTGACAAGGTGGTAGCCTGCAGACAGAAGTCACACTCTTTTGGAAGCTAGTAATCGGACACGACTGAGCGACTGAACTCAACTGAATGGATATGTTACCCAGTGTTAGTACTCTGTTGGTTAGAAATAAGCTACTCATGGGGAGGGAACTCACAAGTCTGTGAGTACCAGAAGGTGGAGATATTGGAGTCCATGTCAGAAACTGCCTACCACATGTGCCTAGGTGGATTTTTTTTTTTGTCACTTTAAGGTTCTCTGAGCTTCTTAAACCTGTAGGATATCAAGTAGTTCAATGAATAGCTTAAAAGTCCCATGTAGAAAGGATGGAAGCATGGGGCAGAGTAAGTATTTTGAGGAGATAATGGCTGAATATTTTCCAACATCTTGGCCAGCTCCAGGTCTGCTGCTGTTGGCCACTCCTCCTCTTGACCCTGGGTCTCATGTTTTTTTGTGTTTTTCATCATCTTTTGAAGTATATTGGGCCTTTTTACATTAAAAGAGTAGTTTAGTCAGTGTCCGTAAATAAGGTACTTGGACTTTCCTGGTGGTCCAGTGGTTAAGAGTCTGTGTTTCCATTGCGTAGGGCAAGAGTTTGATCCCTGACTGGGGAACTAAGATCCCACATGCTTTCAGATGTGGTTAAAAAAAAAAAAAAGATGTGCCTCTCACCCCCCCCCCCCGCCCCCCGCCCCCGCACCTCCCCATCCCCTCACCCCAAACTATTAGTGTGGGGTTGGGTCAGTCTAATTTGATCATCTCTGACTTGTGTGACTTTAATTGCATTCATTTAATAACTGGCTTACGTGTTTTGAGGGTGGGATTAAGACTTTCTTTTTCAGCCGATTTTGAAATTTGGGCCCTAGTGAGATTCTTGGGAGGTCATACTTTATGGCCCAGTTGCCAGCTTTCCATACTTCATAAGATCGTGTACTGTTTTATAGTCCAGCTGCCTGCTTGTTGTTTGATGAAGAGTTCTCTTTGCTCTCTAGTTCAGCCATTGGCTTTCTACCTTGAACTATCCCTACCCTTAGGAGGTTTCTCTCCCACCTGCTCTGCATCCAGTTTTTGGTCCTGTGTAGTTGGTGAAGGCCTATGGAAGGGAATGGGAGTGGGTGCCACTTACTCTGAGGAAGCTCCTTAGCATTCTCATCACTTGTGCGAGTCTGCAGGCAGCTGTTTAAAGGTTTGGCAGATTTTTTCTTTTTCTTGTCTGTGTCAGTTCTTCCTGCCTGTATGCTAGGGATGAAAACAGCTGAAGTCTTGTTTTCTGTTCACAGAAGGGCTTATCGGTTTCTGGGGTTTAGTTAACTTAGATTTGTTTCCTTAGCTCTGTGAAGGGGAGATATTGATAAAAGTTATTTTAAAGATAATCCAACTTGTTCTCGCTTAAAAAAATTATTTTTGGTTGCACTGGGTCTTCGTTGCTGAATAAGGGCTTTAGTGTGGTGGTTGGGCTTCTCATTGAGGTGGCTTCTCTTGTTGCAGGACATGAGTTCTAGGCACGCAGGCTCAGTACTTGTCGCACACAGGCTTCATTGTTTGGAAGCATGTGGAATATTCCCAGACCAGGGATCAAACCCATGTCCCCTGCATTGGTAGACGGATTCTTAGCCTCTGGACCACCAGGAAAGTCCCAGCTTGTTCTCATTTTTAAGGTGAGAATTAGTTGGGAGGTGTAGTAAGCTAGTGTATACAAAGTTTTTACAACAGTGTCAGATAATAATCACTATGTAAGTATTAGCTGTTATTAATGTAATGAATTAATCAAAACCTTTAAATACTTAGACATGTACATTATAAATAAACATTATTACCTCTTGTTATTTTTGTTAATGTGGAATCTGAAGTCCTAGTGAGTACTTTGTCCAGCTTTCCCATAACTAGTTAGATGTAGAGTTAGAACTGTTAATCGTATTTCCTGTGGATCTGGAGAGTCCCTGACCCCCTTTTTTCTGGTATCTGTTAGTTAAATTATCATTGGTTTACTTGAGGCCAGGTTCTAGATGGAGAGACCTTTGCCTGAGAAAGACCTTGTGGTAGAGCCTCAATTTAAAGCCTTAAAATTTGCCCTTATTTTTATGTAAATATTTGAAGATATTGGTAGTGACCTTTCTATACAAACTGGTATGTAATTAGTTCATTAGCTTTTGTGTGTGAACTATGACTAAAAATTGGGTTAATGTTAAAGCTTGCTTACGTTCATTGTAGAATATTTAGAAAATGCAAAAGCAAAGAGAAAATGAAAAAAATCACTAAAATGAGAAGTGTTTATTTTTCTTTATGCATATAATCTAACAAAACTGGGGGAAAAAAATTAATTCCTTGCCATTTCTTTGGAAAATTTTACCTAACTATTTGCTTCTTGGATGTTTAGTTTCCAGATTTTTCTATTAGTGATTCTGGGAATATCAAAATGAGATCTTTGTATTTATTTATCTATGCACATAATTGTCCCTTGTAATAAATTTCTAGAAATTTAATCATTGAGGAAAATGGTTTACTGACTGCCCTGGTGGCTCAGCTGATAAAGAGTCCGCCTGCAACGCGGGAGACCTGGGTTTGATCCCTGGGTTGGGAAGATCCCCTGGAGAAGGGAACGGCAACCCACTCCAGTATTCTGGCCTGGAGAATTCCATGGACTGTATAGTCCATGGGATCACAAAGAGTCAGATATGACTGAGTGACTTTCACTTCACAAAATGGTTTACATTTTATAATGTTTGATTTGTTCTCCTTAGGTTTCTTCCTGTTTTAACTTTTGACTGTTGTATGCAGTAATACACTGATTTCATACCCACATAACCTTTTTAATCTCTGTTAATTTGATGGATAAAATAGTACTCATGGTTAAGGTTTGAGGCATTTTTTGCCAAGTACTGCACAGAAGAGCTTTAACCTTTGTATTTTCTCTCTTAGTTTTCTCAGCAACCCTATTACCTTACATGTATCATGATTTCCTGTTTGAAATGAACTTGGAAGAGACAAGTAACTTGGATGAGGTTATGTTTATCTCGGCTGTATGCCGTACTTTTTATGTTGACTATTCATTCAGTAATGCATGGTGCATTTATGCAATAAATAAGTATCTGCCATATTCAGAGTTCCGGGAATACCAGTCTGGAGGAGATGGACAAGGCTCCTACATTTATGGAGCTGACCCCTTGGGGTGTAACTGACCAGGAGCAGCAGACCAGTTACTGTAATACAAATTCAGACCAGTGATGGGGATTGGGAAGGGAGGGTGAAAGGAGATAGCTGATATTTAAGGAATGGTGAGGGAAAGCTTTTTTCGATGGGATAACATTTGACCTGAAGGATGAAAAGGAGCCAGCTATGTGAAGATCAGAAGAAAGTGTGGTCACTGTCTTCCTTAACCTGCCTAACCTCTGACCCCATAGTTAAATGTCTAGGATTTTTTAAAAAGAAGTGAGTTTATTGGCTGTTGGTAATCATCTTTTTTGAATTGCCTTTTTATATCTTTTATCTGCTTTTCTACTACTGTCTTACTGTTTTGTAAGTATTCTCCATATATATGTATATACATAGATAGGTTATTCTTTAGTCTGTCACTTGTTCTGAATTCCTTTTTCTAGTTTGCAGGTTGCTTTTTAGTTTTCTTTGGGGATTTTTCTCTCTTTTTGGTGGTTCAAGATTTTTAATATTTTGTATCTCTTAATCTTTGTTTTGCCTTTATGGTTGTCCTTAAAGCCTTTCTGTACAATAAAATTATAAAGGCAGTATTATATATCCGTTTATATCTTTTCCTATGCCATTTATAATTTCTTTTTAAATGCCTTTATGTAGAGTGTATTTTAGCATTTGGTTAGTATGATGTATTTGAGCCTAGCCTTTTCCAGTTTGTCAGTCAGTTAACGAGTACCATTTGAGTCATCTTTCTCTGTAGAGAATGCAGTCGTCAGTGTTTTCTAAGTTCTTTCTGGCTTTCCTCCACAGTCTCTTTCTGTTGCTGTGACAGTCTGTACTGTTTTAATGAAGGTGATCATTACATACTAGGGAATTGGCTCTGAACTGTAACTTAACCAATAGCTGTGAAGCCATGGGTCCTTTCTGGCTTTTTATTTGGGAATTAATATTTCCGTTTTGAGTGTTTAATTGCATTTACCTAGTATTTCAGACATTTCTGGGCTTAGCAGCTGAACCTTTGAATTTCCATCAACTACATTTCTTTCATATGACTCTGTAAACTCTTGATTTATGTTTGTATTGTATTTTATGAATTTGTTTTAAAGATGTAGCTAATATGAATAGGTTTTATTTCTTGTGATCATTTGAAATAGGTACAGACTTTTGGGTGAAATAATGAGCTCAGACTGATTAGGAGATGTTTTGCCTTAATGTTGAAATCTGGTCTTTAGTATGTATATGTGACTGAAATTATTTGACCAAGAACTTTTATTATTTCATATCTTCTGTAGGCTGTAGTTTTGTAAAATTCATATGTTTAAAAGTGCACCTGTATTGGGAATTCCCTGGTTGTCCAGTGATTAGGACTCTGCGCTTCCACTGTGAGGGTTACAGGTTGAATCTCTGGTTGGGGAACTAAGATTCCACAAGCTGTGTGGCCAAAAAAAAAAGTGTGCTGGTCTCTTCTGTTTTATTGGTTTGGCCAAAAATTTCCTTTGGTTTTTAAGTAAAAATAAGGCACAGTTTTTCATTTTCACTGAGAACTTTATTGAGCATTGTCACCATTTTGTTCCACTACCTTCTATCTTTTTTCAGGCAACTTCATAATTCCATCTTCCTCAAATTTTTTTTTTTAATCTTTTTGAGCAGAGAACTATTCCAGGGGCCTTTTATAGTCTTCCAGGCAATTGAATTTTTTTTCATTAAGAAAATTTTGAAAAGACCATCCAAAGGTGCAGTGTCTGAATATAGCAGATGAATCGGAGCTTCCCAGCCAAGCTACAACAGTTTTTGTCTGGTCATCAAAGAAACATGGGTCTTGTGTTATCGTGATGGAAGATTATGCATTTTTTTGTCGTCTAATTCCAGTTGTTTTTCATTGAATACTGCTTTCAGTTGGTCTAATCAGAACTAATCATTAGGTTTTCTGGAAGGAGCTCATAATAGAGGACTCCCTTCCAGTCTCACCATGTACACAGCATCACCTTCTTTGGATGAAGACCAGCCTTTGATGTGGTTGGTGGTGGTTCATTTTGCTTGCCCCGTAATCTCTTCCATTTCACATGATTGCAAAATATCCACTTTTCATCGCTTCTCACAATTTGCTTTAAAAAAACAACTTTTTATTATGTTTAAGTAGGGATTCACATGCAGAAATGCAGTCAAGAAGGTTTTCTTTGCTTAGCTTATGTGGCACCCCAATATGAAATCAATGAGCATGACCAACTGGGTGCAAATGATTTTCAACACTTGATTTGGATATTTTAAATTTTTATTTAATTTTGGTTGTACTGGGTCTTCATTGCTGCTCGAGGACTTTCTCTAGTTGTGGTGAATGGAGGCTGTTCTTCACTGTGGTATGCAGGCTTTTTGTTTCTGTGGCTTTTCTTGTTGCAGAACACAGGATCTAGGTGCTTGGGCTTCAGTAGTTGTGGCACCCAGGCTCAATAGTTGAGGCTCTAGAGCACAAGCTCAGAAGTTGTGGCTCATGGGCTCACTTCCTGGACCAGGGATCAAAGCCATATTCCCTGCATTGGCAGGCAGATTCTTATCCACTGTGCTATGCGGGAAGTCTTGATTTGGATATTTTGAGTATGTTGGCTGACTCCCTCATGGTATAATTATTCTCAATATCTCACTTTGATCGCTATCAACTTCAGCTGGTCTGCCTGACCATGGAGCATCATCCAGTCAGAAACCTCCAGCACAAAACTTCACAAACCGCTTTTGACACGTTTGGGATCAGTCACAGCACCTTCTCCATACACCGCACAAGTTTTTTGTGTTGGGTTTTTACTTTTCTTGAAATAATAAAGCATAATATGCTGAAAATGTTGCTTTTTTCCCCTCTTCAATTTTAAAATGGCTACACAAAAATTCACCAATTTCAGTGTTTTTCTTTTTTTAATGCATGCTGATATGACAACTGTCACAAGACAATCTTAATTACTTCGAATGAAGGTAAGACAACTAAGTGCTACTAGAGCCATCGTAACTGGGAAAACAAGTGAACTTTTTGGCCAACCCAGTGCTACATCTTGTTAAACATTTTTTAAAAATGAAGTTTTTTTGGGGGGTGAATATTTATCTCTTCATTAAGTTCCATATAGGATTTAGACTTTTAAGACCATGTTTTGGTCATACTCAGTTTAGAAAATTCTGGTATTTTGATTTGATATAGCAGAAATCTCAAGATGGGGCTTCCCAGATGATGCTGGCACTAGTGTTAAAGAACCCACCTGCTAATGCAGGAGGCTTAAGGGACGCTAGTTCAATCCCTGGGTTGGGAAGATCTGGAGGAGGGCATGGCTACTCTCTCCAGTATTCTTGCCTGGAGAATCCCATGGACAGATGAGCTTGGCAGGCTACAGTTCATGGGGTTGCACAGAGTCAGACAGGACTGATGCACACAAATCTCAAGATGCTTCAGAAGTCAGCTGATTCATGGATAAAAGTCCCTGAGAATTTTGCTTTCTGTGTTTACTCTTGTCAGATGATCTGATGATAGGTCTAGAAACAGCAAGAGAACTCTCTTATCAAGAAAATCAGAAAGCTTATGGGAATTCCCTGGCAGTCCAGTGGTTAGGACTTTCATTGTCAGGGACAGGGTTCGATCCCAAACAAGCAGACAATATCAGAAATGTTAGATTTTTTTTTCTCCTGAATAGTTTGTAATTTGGAAAAGCTGAAATGGTCTAGAAAGAGAGGTCATTGTTTTGCTAAGGGAGGATGAAAATGGTATTAATAGAATTGCATAGAAATGCTAGCTAAGGCTGTATTTCTGTTTAACATAGCAGTCAGCATTAATAGCATTTTCTAGGCAAGCCTGGCTTGATTGAGATGGTTGGCGGGTTACTTTGTTACAGGTAACTCGGATTGGTAAACATGCTGTTAGGATTGGTGAGATTGCATGTGGCATAATAGACTTACCGAATACATTTGCTGAGAAGCAGTAGCTTAAGTAACAATAAAGATCTACAATGGTTTCTTACATGTCTATAAAAAGGATTGATGCAGGGGTCTCCTGGCATCACTAAAGTCAGTCTTTGCCTTTCTTCTTTGGCAGCCTTGCCGTTTTGGTCTTTTTACCTTGGACTCTTAGTTTTCACGTTGCTGGATGGTTTTTTGCAGTTTTTGCCATCATACCCTAGAAATGCTCGGAGGGAAGAATTCTTTCTTCCTGTGACTATTTTATTAGGGAGGACAATTTTTCCAGGAATGTTCCCTTGCCTCAGGAGATTTCTTCTCAGTTTCATTGGCCAGAATTAGATCATATGGTCTCTTGGTTATGAAAGAATCTGGAAAAGTGAGGTAATGCTGAAGTGGGGAGGTGATGGCTGTTGGGTAAGCAAGCGGTCACTGCTCTGAGAAGCTAGAGCTAGTTAACTTTCTGTAATTAAAATGCATTAAAGTGCTTTTACATGAAGATCTCATGCCAGCACTAGAACATTTCTCTGTGTAGGTCCTTTTGTCTATATTGTTAAGCTCTTTTTTCCTCTTATTTCTTTGGGAATATTTTGCCATTTATACTAAATTTGCACTTTTAAAATAAAGAATGTCTGTCATCAGAAGCTGAGGAGAATTTCTTAAGTAAGAAAGACACCAAATTTTGTATTTTGTGTAAAAGGCAGTGCTTTCTGTCACTTCTTGTGTTTCATTGTTGTACTGGAATTTTCATTGTTACAGGAGTTATGGTAGTTTACACATTTTCCGTTGCAGAATTTCTGGATGTAGCTTAAGATACTTTGAGGGAAAGGTAAAGGTCAGACAGGTACATCTTTAAGATATTAAATATTCATTTTAGATCCTGGTTAGATTACAGCATCCCAAACTTTATAGAACAAGCTATTTTCCCCCATAATTTTCCAATTAGGTTATCTAGACTCTACTCCCACTTTCTGTAACTGCTAGTCAGGGCTTGAAAGGGGCTCATGATCACTGTGACCAGAACTTGGTGATAGTGACACAGTGATTCTAGGGTTGTGGCTGATAAACTTCCTGAAACTGAATATGGCTGCAGTGAACAAGAGTGTCGAAGGATTGGTTGTTTGGCCATTGGAGGGACTTAGCTTCCGGCCTGACTCCAACTGGTATACTGATTGAAGCTCTTGTTAGAAACTTACTAACGCTCCTATCTAGGACTTGAAAATATTAAAGGAAAATTACCTATTTATTACTTAATATATTAATTTTTGTCAATATATTTTTTAAAGTTCAGAACTGGTGTTTTTTTTTTTTGTCTATATTGGTACTAGGACCATATTATTTTTCAGATACATCTTATTTTGTACAACAATAGGATGTCCCCCCACCCCAGATCTCTGATTTTTAAAATTATTATTATTATTTAGATTTGGTTACATTAGAATCCTCAGAAAAAACGCAGAGAATCTGTAATTCTCTTCATAACTACCATATGGAGTCCATATTCCTATAAGGACTTTATCTGGATCCACTTGCCTGTGTTGAAGCTTCGTGTTATTTTAATGATCAGGTTTGTTGCTGCTTCAATACAGGCAGTCTTTTACTGCATGTTTGTAAAGCTCTTTTTCCATATCATTTGAGAGAAAATAAGATACTACCACTGGGAAACAATCTGTTTAAAATTTTCTGTCCATTCCTTTTCTCTGGAGAATTTTTTTTTATCCATAGCTTTTATAGCTGATCTTCAAAAACAAGTCTCCATTCAACTCAGATAGAGTTGGTTGTGTATATAGTTAAGAGTTCTCTGTGCACCTAATGGGCTACTGTGGTGGCTCAGAAGGTAAAGAATCTGCTTGCATTGCAGAAGACTGGGTTTGATTCTTGGGTCAGGAAGATTCCCTGGAGAAGGAAATGGCAACCCACTCCAGTATTCTTGCCTGGAAAATCCCATGGAGCCTGGTGGTCTGCAGACCATGGGGTCACAAGTAGATGGACAGGACTGAGAGACTAACACACACATCCATCTAAATAGTGGAAAACTCAAAGAGAACTATTAGAAAAGTGTGATTTTCCATGTTATGGAAGTCATGTTGCCATTTCCCACAGTCATTTTATCTTATATACTTAATCCATCGGAAATTTAATCCTTATGTTGTTCAGGTCACTCAGTACAATTGCTTTAATAGGGGTTTTGTTTTCAGGTTTTCTTTACTGACAAGGTCTTAGATCTTTGATTTTCTTGATCCTGTTGGAATTACCTTCTAGTTCCTCCTGTCTTCCTCTCCACTCTTACGATGAGCTAATTATGTGCAACAGTTCTTGAACTTTTACATACTGACACTTCGCAGCAGAGTGCCAAGTGATATCGAATACTTTTTTGAGGTCTTTCTGAGCTCTGATAATATCTTTTGAGTTTTGCCTTGGAATATCTATTATGGTGGGAAACGTTGGGTCAGGTTGGAAAATTAAAGATGTCACCAGGGTTTATGAACAAAAACTTTATATTGAATCCAAGTTTATTTTATGTTTGAATTCATGATTCAGAGCCAAAATAGATTTATTAATAGAACTTGGTTTCAAATTTTTTTGGAATGGTGTTTCTCAAGGAATTTGGAAATAATGTGGAGCATTGTTGGTATCAGAATGGCACGGGGAATATTTTTGGCATTAATGGAAGGGAGCAGAGATACTGTGTGTCTTGAATGTTGGGACAGTCCTGACAGTGATGTTTTGTCAGAACTTCCTCAATGCGATTGAGGAGCCCTTGGGATGAAGCGTTAAAATTTATGCCAAATCATATCAGGTAACGTTAGTTTTTTGTTTTTTGTTTTTTTAGATATAATTGACAGAGTAAACTGCATATAAAATGTTTGAGTGATAGATTTAGATGTGTTACACCATGAACCCATCACCACAGTGAAGATAGTGAACATCCCTCTTACACTCAAAGGTTTCCTCTTCATAATTCCTCCTGCTTCTCTTCCAGCCCCCAGTAACCTGTGACCTGCTTTCTGTAACTATAAGTTAATTTGCATTTCTGGAGTTTTATATAAATGGAATCATATAGCATGTGCTCTTTTTCTGGCTTCTTTCCACAGTTATTTTGAGATTCACCCATTATTTTGTGTTACTAAATTTCCTTATTGCTGAGTAATATTCCATTGTACAGACACAGTAATGTGTCTAGTCATTCACCGGTTAATGGACATTTGAATAATGTTCACTTCGGGGCTCTTGAGAAGAAACCTGTTCAAGAACATTCATATGCAAACCTTTATGTGAACATATGCTTCCTTTTTTCTTGTGTAAACACCTATGAGTATTATAGCTGGATAAAATGGTTATGTATGTGTTACTATTAAAGACACTACCTCAGTGTTTTCCAAAGTGATTGTACTGTTTTCCCGTTGTACCAGCAGTTTCTCTACATTCTTGTGATCTTGGTCTGGTCAGTTTTAGCTTTTTTAGTAGATGTGTAGTGATATCTCAGTATGGTTTTAATTTGGATTTCATCTGTTACCAGTGATGTTGAGCATCTTTTCATGTATTTGTTTGCCATCTGTATGTCTTCTTTGTTGAGGTACCTAGTCAAATCATTCTTAAAAATTAGGTTTTTAAAAATTTATTGTCTTGATAGTTCTTTATGTATTCTGGATATGAGTCCCTTATCAGATACATACGTTGCCAGTATTTTCTTTCAGCTTATGGTTGTCTATTCATCCTCTTAACAATACCTACTGAAGTTGTTTTGGTGAAGTATACTTTATTGATCTGTTCTTTTGTGGATTTTGTTTTTGGTGTCATTTTCGAAATCTTTGCCTAATGTCAGGTCATAAAGATTTTCCTTTAAAGTTTTCTTTTATAGATTTTAAAGTTTTAGATGATACATTTAGATCTATGATGTATCTTGAGATAATTTTTGTTTATGGTGTCATGTACATATTAAAGTTAATTACCTGGTGGCTCAGATGGTAAAGAATCTGCCTCCAATGCGAAGACCCAGGCTTGATCCCTGGTTTGGGAAGATCCCCTGGAGAAGGGAATGGCTACCCACAGTATTCTTGCTTGGAGAATTCCATGAACAGTGGAGCCTGGTGGTTTACAGACTCGGGTTGGAAAGAATTGGACATGACTGAGCAACTAACACTTTCACTTTCATTATTATAATTATTTTGACAAATGGATATTCCCTTGTTTTGACACCATTTTGAAAAGATTTATCTTTTCTTTTTTGCACCTTTGCTAAAAATCAGTTCTTACAGGTCCCGAAATCAGGTGGTTAGTTCTGAGCTTTGCTCTTTTTCAGAGCTGCTTTGGCTTTTCTAAGCTGTTTGCTGTACATTTTAGAATAAAATTTTCAATTTCTAACAACAACAAAAAAAGCCCACTGGGGTTTTGGTTGGGATGGCTTTGAATCTGTAGACTAATTTACTTCTTATTTTGTTTTTTAATTTCTCTCAGCAGCATTTTGTAGTTTTCTTTGTATGTGTTTCTCACATGTTTCGTCAAACTTGTCCCTAAGTATTTTGTTTTTTGAAACTCTTGTAAAAAATGTTGTTTTCAAAACTTGCTCTCCAATCAGGTCTTGTCCAATAAGCATGTGGCTCCTGACCATCTGTTGCAAATCTGCCAACGCATCGGTCCCATGCTGGATAAAGAGATCCCACCCAGCATTTCAAGAGTCACTTCTTTACTTGGGGCAGGAAGGCAGTCTTTGCTACGTACAGCAAAAGGTACCTTAATTTGAAGAAGTGTTCTGCTTTGTATTACTAGCTTAATAATTACTATAATTGTGAAGTAATGTAAGCATTGTGGAAGAAAGGTGATATGTAACTAAAAACCATGCTGTGGACTATAAAATTCTCTGCATTTAGCCTAGGCATTGATTTCTATTACGTCAGTGTTTAATGGGTCCTTCTGCATTTAAAAAATGATAAAGGTATAGATGTTAAGCTCAAAAGCTTGAATTTATTATGAGATGTGTTTGAGGTTTTATCAATGTGAGTTCTTAATTTTCCATTTTGTAGCTCACTTATAACTTCATTGAATGTAATTGTATGTGTCTAATAAACTCTTTAAATGCTAGAAGTATTTCATTTGATATTTAGATTCTGCAAGCCCTTTGTTATAAGGGGAAGTGATTTTCTAAATTTGGTAGCATTTTGAAAATGAGCACCAAAAATGTACAATTGCATGGTTCTTTTTCCACCAATTTAATTTTTTGCAAAATTGTGTGGTAGCAAAATGTTTGGAATTGCTGTTTTTCTGTTAGCTTGGTATAAATCACTTAGACTGAGTATATGTATGTGATACGATCTATGTATACAACGTGGCTTAACCGCTAATGGGCAAGAATGTTGGCTCTTCTGATCCTGAGTATCCGTCACGTTCATCCCTCATGATTATTTTTAAGATCTGTTGCTGTTGTGATGCTGCCTCTTAGATGCTCCACCAGTATAAAGTTTGACTGAGAAAGAACAACCCTTCCTCTTGGTTCCATGCCAGACTGGTTTGTCAGCTTTAGTTGTTTTTCAGTGCTCTATGTAGTCACGCCACACTGTGGCTCGAATCAGGAAACTGTTCATATTTCTCCTTTTTCTGTGTTCTACTCACCTTGTAATTATTCTATTTTAGGTTGTTATATAGTAGTTGCTTGGGTAGCCTGTTTTCTTCTGTTTTCTTTACTTGTGTCAAGCTCAATGTTGTTTTGTGATGAGCACTGCTTTAGAACTGGCAGACTGTAGAAGAAGCTCTTCAGCAAGCTGTCCTAGGGTAGGGTCTGTATTTCTCTGTTTGTTTGTACTAGTGACATGAGAGGATGCCTTGTAACTGATATTGATAGTGGTAATGAATTCATTCCTGTAAAACATGATATGCCTGTTAGTTTGGGGCACCCGAGGCTCAGTGGAGGTTTATATAATGCCTTTCTTCCCTTCCTCCTCCAGTTCTGCAGAAGCTAATTTCTAGCACAGCATACTCTGTGCTCTGCTGCTATCTCCTCTAGAGGGGGTTAGACAGTTTTCTTAGTGTATTTGCTAAGAGGGATAGGACTTCAGAATTAAGTGTTCAGACTCGCAGGTCCTACATGTGCTCTTGTGTAATGGATTGTCTATGATCCTAAAACAAGAGGAAAGCCATTTGTCAATACTAAGGAGATTAAAGTCATGGTAATATTGGCCAGCATTAATTTTAAACTCAGTAACATTTAAATAATGTAAGTCAAGGATTTTCATATAAATGAAAAAAAAATTTCCTTACAAAAATGTCCATTATGGGAAAATTGGATCAGTTACGAGTAAGACCTTTATCACTAATGATTGTATGGTGTAATTCTGTGATGAAAAATAAAAATCCATTTGGCATTGAGTAGGACTTGGAGTCAAAAGATCTGGTTTTATGGTCCATCTTGACAAGTCATTTGCAGTGGATCTCTTTAAAGGTCCTGGAACCTTTGAGCCTCAGTTACCTCACTTATAAATTGGCGATAATACCTACCTCACAGGGTTGTTGTGAGGATTCAATGAGATAATGTATGTAGAAAGCACTTTGTAAATTGTAAAGTGCTACACAAATGTTAGTTGTTGTTGTTGTATCTGAGATGTCTTAAATTTTTTTTTTTCCTTCAGAAATAGTCTAATAAACCTCTAGGGCTTTTCTGTTAAAGTATATTAGTTGGTAAACCTTTTAATAAACAGTTTATTACAATATACGTAAGTATTCTATAAAATCTTTCTTGGGGTTAACTTTCAAGATTTTATGTGTATCTAAAATTCATTTTAAAGACTGCAGGCACACAGTTTGGAAGGGCTCTGCCTTTGCTGCTCTTCATAGAGGAAGACCTCCTGAAATGCCGGTGAATTATGGTTCCCCACCAAATCTTGGTAAGTGAGGTTGACTTTTCAGTTGATAATTTTGTAATTTCTTGACCAACTTTGTAACTGTTGTATTAAAACTTTAGAGGAGGTGCTGGTAATGTTTCAGATAATTGCTTTCCTAAAATTATTACTAAAAGTAATAAAAGGTAATGAAAAACAATCTTATTTAATAAATCTGTGCTAGTGCTTATAGTCAGAGAAGGCAATGACACCCCACTCCAGTACTCTTGCCCGGAAAATCCATGGACGGAGGAGCCTGGTAGGCTGCAGTCCATGGGGTCACACAGAGTCGGACACGACTGAAGTGACATAGCAGCAGCAGCAGTGCTTATAGTAGAACAGAATAGGGAAGAAACTTCATCGTTAGGATTTCTCAAGTGTTAATTTTTGTGGCCCTCTAGAAATTGTTTTGGAGTTTTTCTTAGCTTCTCACCTACTGGCTTCTCCTTAACCGTGTTCATGTTTTTATTTCCTAGTGGAGATCCATCGAGGAAAACAACTCACAGGGTGTTCCACTTTTAGCACAGCGTTCCCAGGAGCTATGTATCAACACATAAAAATGCACAGGAGGATTCTCGGACATCTGTCTGCTGTTTACTGTGTAGCATTTGATAGGACAGGACATAGAATCTTTACAGTGAGTTACCATTTTAAAGTCAATTTGGTATCATTTGGAGCACTTTAGTGTGCCTCACGATTATCTAGGAAAGCTTAATTAAATATGTCTTTTCCTTTTCTCAGAAATTTTGACTTGGTCTGGTGTGGGGTCTGTGCATTTTTGCATTTTTATTTGCATTTTTATTAAGTATCCCCTGTAATTCTGAAGCAGATAATCAACCTTGTATGGTGTTTGTGGATCACCTAGAGCTCATTCTAGACCTACTGAATTAGGTTCTAGTGTGTATTAACAAAAACAATCCAAAAAATCCCCCTACATTAATCAGAAAGACCCTCTCCCCTCAAAATCTAGATGTCTACAGGTGATTCATATTCTCATTGATTACTTGTGATCTGGGGAAATTGATTAACACTGAAAGATTATTTTATAATTATTGTAAAACTACATGTAAATTTTTGGAATTTAACTTACCATTTCAGTGTTTTAAGGGAAAGTTAGGATGGATAAGAAGTTTAGATTTCATTTTTCTGTTGTTGAGATTCACAGTTGATATTCAGATACTTTCTGGATGGATGGATACTGGATGGTACTATAAATTTGAGACTATTGCTTAGTTATTTAAAATGAGGGCTTTAGTCCCATTATTTTTTGTTTTTGGAATTGCCATTTACTCCACTTATGAAACAGAACTGTCTTAACTAATACTTACCAAGTTGTTTAACTTGATGTGAACTAAACAAACATTTAACTTTGTTAACTGAAATAGGTGAGCCTTGGACTTTTAGTTGGACTTATTACATGGCAGAGAATTTGGAGATAATAGTATTTATAATAGGTCTAAGCCATAGAAATGAAAACTGCAAGAATGTATCTTTTTTATTATTTGATTTGAAGAAAAACATTGTAAGTTTTCTTGGCCATCAGATTCATAATTTACAGAGTATTCTACAGTTGGAAAGAGAGGAGGAGATAGAGACATTTAATTTGTGTGACAAGTGAATGGTATTTTTTTAAATGAAATATAAGACTTGCTGTATTAACATTTTATCTTGGGGTAAATTTTTTCTTAGGGTTCAGATGATTGTTTGGTGAAGATTTGGTCAACTCACAATGGCCGCCTATTGTCCACATTAAGAGGTCATTCTGCAGAAATTTCAGATATGGCAGTAAACTATGAGAATACAATGATTGCTGCAGGGAGCTGTGATAAAATAATTAGAGTGTGGTGCCTGAGAACCTGTGCTCCAGTTGCTGTGCTCCAAGGACACACGGGGTCAATTACATCTTTACAGGTAAAACCCCCTTTAGTGTGCACATTTGTGTACTGTCTCCTTTGCATTTAAATGGTCATTATCTTTGGAGATGAGAAATAGTGAGATGTTTAGTAATTACATGATCTATTTTAAGTTTAGTAATCAGGAAAAATATAATCAGTCATAGTTCCATGAATCTTGGAAGGGTGATGTAATAGATACCTAATGCTGTTAAGAGCTTTACTGGGATGACTTACTGTTTCCTTTAGGTTTACAGTTGAACTGAGTGAGTGGCAATTATACACTCATGGTGACAGGTTAATAATTTTTCTCCCTTAAAATTTATGGATTTTGATAAGTTGATTAAATTGGCTGAAATATATATTTTTCTCTATTGTGGACATTAATTTTTTGAACCATATAGATGGTAGACAAAATAGTATGATGAGCCTTTATGTGTCCATCATTTCTGGCCAGGTCTTCTTCATCTGTTTCACCTTGTACCTAAATCAAATGCTTGATTTCATATCATTTCATCTGTAAATGCTTCAGTATGTCTCCTGTGTTTTATTAAAAACACAACCAAAAACATTATCATCACACTTGTTTGTTGACATTCAAATTTCAAATAGTTTCATAAATGGACTTCCCTGGTGGCTCAGCTGGTAAAGAATCTGCCTGCAATGTGGGAGCCCTGGGTTCAATCCCTGGGTTGGGAAGATCCCCGGAAAAGGGAAAGGCTACCCACTCCGGTATTCTGGCCTGGAGAATTCCATGGACTGTATAGTCTGTGGGGTCGCAAAGAGTCAATCACGACTCTTTCATAAATAGCATTATTTTATTTAGTTTGAATTAGGAACCAAAGTCAGTACCTTACAATTGGTTGCTATACATTAAAAGAATTTTACCACAAGTTTCATCATCTTGTCCAATTTTTTGGGCAGTTTCTTTGTTGAGGAAATTGGATTTATAGAGTTCCCACAGTTTGGGTACCATTTGCTTCCTTGTAGAATAGATTAACATGTTTCTTTGTGTTTCTTTTTTTTTTTTTAATTTTTTTTTTTTTAAATTTTAAAATCTTTAATTCTTACAGGCGTTCCCAAACATGAACCCCCCTCCCACCTCCCTCCCCATAACATCTCTGTGGGTCATCCCCATGCACCAGCCCCAAGCATGCTGTATCCTGCGTCAGACATAGACTGGCGATTCAATTCTTACACGATAGTATACATGTTAGAATGCCATTCTCCCAAATCCTCCCACCCTCTCCCTCTGAGTCCAAAAAAATATGGAACGCTTCACGAATTTGCGTGTCATCCTTGCGCAGGGGCCATGCTAATCTTCTCTGTATCGTTCCAATTTTAGTATATGTGCTGCCGAAGCGAGCACTCTTTGTGTTTCTTTTAAGTTGGTTGTTGGATCCAGAGTAGTAGTTTTATTTAATGCGTATGAGAGTCACTTGGAGGCTTTGTTTAAAACACAAATTGCTAGGCCCGACTGCTTAAGATTTTGATTGATTCTGAATGTTGGAGGTAGGTGAGGATCATTGATTGAAAATAAAAGAGGCTTGGTTACCTTAATACATATGCTCTTCCAGGTGGTCTCTCTGTAGTTGCCTTAGATCTGTTAGTTCCGAGAATGGTAATAATCAGTCACTTTTTAGAAATTACGTTTTGTTAGTAGGTAATGATTTATAAGGCCTTTTAAGGCATGTTGTTGTCTCTGATTTGAGTTTGATTAAACAAGGAGAGTGGTTTCATTTTCATATGTGAATTTACCCAGGCTATATGTTGAGTGGCCTATGTATAGATTTGGTGTGAAGTCTGTGATAAAAGTGACTTTTCTCAACTCCTGTGGTCACTATTCTTAAAGAACAGAGACTGCAAACTTGTTTTTTAAGGATGACAACTAAAATTGGGATTGAGTTTTACTATGAATATTGGAGGAAAATCTTCGGTTTGCCTATTTATCTTTTGACAATGAGTATATTGTTCTCTAGAGGACTTTATAGGTTAAAAATTAATTCATATCCTAGCTGTGTTCCACAGGTTTTAAAATTTTAAAGTTTGTTATGAACTTGTAGACAATATCACAGCAACATTTATAGTAAGTAGTTTGTGAGTGTATCTGTTTTAAAATCGTTATGGAATTGTTCAGTGTGAGAGTGAAGCTCTGGTCTTCAATGAAAGCCTCATTGTTTTGATAATAGGGGCCCACCTGTATTTATCACCTACCAAAGATACAGAAAATTTACTTGTGTGGTAGTAAGTTTTTATACATCAGAAGGCTTATCTGTGCTTGCTAGTGGTTACTCTGAAGTTCAAACACAAACAAGTGCATGATACATTAATCTTTTTCATGTTCTTTGCCCTGTTGTTACTGGCATGTATAAACCATCCTAATTGTAGTAACAGCTTTCTTTTTTTATTAAAAAAAAAGATAAGTAATATTGTTTGTCAAAAAAACTAGACAGTAGTTAATAGCAAATAATATTTAAAACTTCCATAATCTTACCATTTAGAATAATCCCTGTCAGTATTTTAGTACATAACCTTTCTCATGGGTAGCAGTATGCAGTATCACTCATAATTTACATTCTCAGTAGCGTTAGTATTAGACTAACTGGGTTAGACTTAGAACCTTTTGTCTAAGAGTATCAAGTAACAATTGGAGGAGGAAATGGCAACCCACTCCAGTGTTCTTGCCTGGAGAATTCCAGGGGCGGAGGAGCCTGGTGGGCTGCCATCTATGGGGTCTCACAGAGTCGGACACGACTGAAGCGACTTAGCAGCAGCAGCAGCATCAAGTAACATTCTTGAGGAGTGAGAGACGTAATGCTTAGCTGGAAACTATTAACAGAAAAGTTGGATGAAGGTGAGAAAGTATCCAGAGTACTAATCAGTTCAGTAGCTCAGTCGTGTCCGACTCCTTGCGACCTCATGGACTGCAGCATGCCAGGCTTCTCTGTTCATCACCAACTCCTGGAGTTTGCTCAAAGTCGTGTTTGTCAAATCAGTGATGCCATCCAGCCATCTCATCCCCTGTCGTCCCCTTCTCCTCCTGCCTTCAATCTTTACCAGCATTAGAGTCTTTTCTAAGGAGTCAGTACTTCGCCTCAGGTGGCCAAAGTACTGGAGTTTCAGCTTCAGCATCAGTCCTTCCAATGAATATTTGGGACTGATTTCCTTTAGGATTGACTGGTTTGATCTCCTTGCAGTCCAGGGGACTCTGAAGAGTCTTCTTCAACACCACATTTCAAAAGCATCAATTCTTTGGTGCTCAACTTTCTTTGTGGTCCAACTCCCACATCCATACATGACTATGGGAAAAACCATAGCTTTGACTAGATGGACCTTTGTTGGCAAAGTTAATGTCTCTGCTTTTTAATATGCTGTCTAGGTTGGTCATAGCTTTTCTTCCAAGGAGTAAGTGTCTTTTAATTTCATGGCTACAGTTACCATCTGCAGTGATTTTGGAGCCCAACAAAATAAAGTCCATCACTGTTTCCATTTCCATTCCATTCCACAAAGTGCTAACATAGTGAGAAATTATGTAGCCAAGATATGGAAAGCCCAGAGTGAGGAACCTTGAATTTGAAGGCATTTAGCAGTTTCATAGGTAACTGAGAAGCTTAGCAGAAATTTTGACAGACTTGTAGGATTGGGGAGGATATATCTTGGCAATATCCATGCATAGTAAATTCAGCTATTGATGAAATTTCATCAGAGAACTAGAATTAGTAAAAAGAAACTTGAGGACTGAAGTGTACAACTGAATTTAGTAGTTCAATTGATTGTTTTAACAGCAGACTGGATTCTACTAAGGAAGTCAAAGAGAGAATTGATGAGTTGGCAGTGAAGCCAGAGAAAATAAACAAATGGAAGCACAGAGTGAAGAGTTTAGAATGTACCAAAAGAGGTTAATAAAGAGGAAATGCTGAAAAGATTCCACATGTGTATACATATATATGTACCATACATGTAACTGGAATTCCTGAAGGAGAAAATGAAGCAAAAGCTGTGTTTGTAGTGATAATAGCTGAGAAGTTTGCAAAATACACTAAAGAAATAAAGCCACAGATTGAAGAAATGCTAAGTTTCCTGAACAGAGTAAATATACAGAAAACTACAACTGTTGAACATCACATTTAGTTTTAAAACCAAAGACAAAGAGAAATCTTAAAGAATCAGAGGGGAAAACAACAAAAGGAGCAAGACTGATGGCCACCTTCTCAGTAGAAGCAGTGAAGGTTCATAGACAAAGGAGTGCTTTTCTGAGAGTGCTGATAGGAAATGACTGTAGGTCAAGAATTCTGAACCTACAGAAAATCCACTGAAGTGTCATAAACATGTTTTCAGACAGACTCAGAGTTTCTTAGTGATGGGACAGCACTAAGGGGAATTTGAAATAGTATTCTTCAGTCAGAGAAGGAATGTGATCCCAGGCTTGGAGTAATAAGAGAAAATGAAGAATTAAAAGAAAATGTGTATGGGTAAATGGAAATAAACATTGACCACCTGCAACAAATATCATTTCTAGGGTTTTAGATTATGTGTCAGTTCAGTTCAGTTGCTCAGTCGTGTCCGACTCTTTGCGACCCCATGAATCGCAGCACGCCAAGCCTCCCTGTCCATCACCATCTCCCGGAGTTCACTCAGACTCACGTCCATCGAGTCCATGATGCCATCCAGCCATCTCATCCTCGGTTGTCCCCTTCTCCTCCTGCCCCCAATCCCTCCCAGCATCAGAGTCTTTTCCAATGAGTCAACTCTTTGCATGAGGTGGCCAAAGTACTAGAGCTTCAGCTTTAGCATCATTCCTTCCAAAGAAATCCCAGGGCTGATCTCCTTTGGAATGGACTGGTTGGATATCCTTGCAGTCCAAGGGACTCTCAAGAGACTTCTCCAACACCACAGTTCAAAAGCATCAATTCTTCGGCACTCAGCCTTCTTCACAGTACAACTCTCACATCCATACATGACTACTGGAAAAACCATAGCCTTGACTAGACGGACCTTAGTCAGCAAAGTAATGTCTGCTTTTGAATATACTATCTAGGTTGGTCATAACTTTTCTTCCAAGGAGTAAGAGTCTTTTAATTTCATGGCTGCAGTCACCATTTGCAGTGATTCTGGAGCCCCCAAAAATACTGTCTGACACTGTTTCCACTGTTTCTCCATCTATTTCCCATGAAGTGATGGGACCAGATGCCATGATGTTCGTTTTCTGAATGTTGAGCTTTAAGCCAACTTTTTCGCTCTCCTCTTTCACTTTCATCAAGAGGCTTTTTAGCTCCTCTTCACTTTCTGCCATAAGGGTGGTGTCATCTGCATATCTGAGGTTATTGATATTTCTCCTGGCAATCTTGATTCCAGCTTGTGTTTCTTCCAGTCCAGCATTTCTCATGATGTACTCTGCATAGAAGTTAAATAAACAGGGTGACAATATACAGCCTTGACATACTCCTTTTCCTATTTGGAACCAGTCTGTTGTTCCATGTCCAGTTCTAACTGTTGCTTCCTGACCTACATACAGATTTCTCAAGAGGCAGGTCAGGTGGTCTGGTATTCCCATCTCTTGAAGAATTTTCCACAGTTTATTGTGATCCACACAGTCAAATGCTTTGGCATAGTCAATAAAGCAGAAATAGATGTTTTTCTGGAACTCTTGCTTTTTCGATGATCCAGCGGATGTTGGCAATTTGATCTCTGGTTCCTCTGCCTTTTCTAAAACCAGCTTGAACATCAGGGAGTTCATGGTTCACGTATTGCTGAAGCCTGACTTGGAGAATTTTGAGCATTACTTTATTAGCGTGTGAGATGAGTGCAATTGTGCGGTAGTTTGAGCATCGTTTGGCATGGCCTTTCTTTGGAATTGGAATGAAAACTGACCTTTTCCAGTCCTGTGGCCACTGCTGAGTTTTCCGAATTTGCTGACATATTGAGTGCAGCACTTTCACAGCATCATCTTTCAGGATTTTAAACAGCTCAACTGGAATTCCATCACCTCTACTAACTTTGTTGGTAGTGATGCTTTCTAAGGCCCGCTTGACTTCACATTCCAGGATGTCTGGCTCTAGATTAGTGATCACATCATCATGATTATCTGGGTTGTGAAGATCTTTTTTGTACAGTTCTTCTGTGTATTCTTGCCATCTCTTCTTAATATCTTCTGCTTCTGTTAGGTCCATACCATTTCTGTCCTTTATTGAGCCCATCTTTGCATGAAATGTTCCCTTGGTATCTCTAATTTTCTTGAAGAGATCTCTAGTCTTTCCCGTTCTGTTGTTTTCCTCTATTTCTTTGCATTGATCGCTGAAGAAGGCTTTCTTATCTCTTCTTGGTATTCTTTGGAACTCTGCATTCAGATGCTTATATCTTTCCTTTTCTCCTTTACTTTTCTCCTCTCTTCTTTTCACAGCTATTAAAGGCCTCCCCAGACAGCCATTTTGCTTTTTTATATATATAGAGAGAGAATTAAACTGACAGTAATAAGAGCTTATATATTTGGAGATAACTTAAGTATTATTATAGATCTTTCTGTTACTATCACATACCACATTCCCTCTTACTTTGGTAATTTTGCTAATCTTACTCCTTTGCTGAGTGTGTTTTTCTTGTTTTCCTTATAATTCCCTCTGTATCTTTTAAGCTGCCTTGGATGTTTCTGGACCAAATAAATGGATCTTCCTTTCTCTAGCTTGTTTGTGTAGCACAGTTGGTACTTTATTAAACACAAGTGTTAACCCTATTCTGAAGTTACAAGATAATTCTTTTGTTATAATACTTGTATTGTTTTGTTATTTAAATATTTAAAATGTTGATCACTTGGAATTTATCCTGCTTTATAGTTTGAAGAATGGATCCATTTTCCCCTTAATTGTTGCATAGTTGTCCCGTTACCGTGTATGCATTTATGATCCATTGTTTCCCCATCTGACTGAGGTGGCTCCTTTGTTGTATGTCTTGTGTATTAGGGTCCAGTTCGGACTTCACAGTTTTCCATTGGTCTTTTTGTCATAATGTACATACTGTGCCCCATAGTTTTAATTACTGAGGCCTTGTGGTAGATCTCACATCAACAGGACTAGATCTTTACTTTCTCTTAATGAAAGTTTTTCTGACCGTTCTTATTAGTTTCCAAAATAAACTTTTATTGAGATCACATTACGTTTATAATAGACGTTCTTTTTTGTTTTTTTTTTTTTTGTTATGAGTTCTCACTGTAGTATCACCTGTATTTTGGATTTCTTGTGTGTTGCTCAAAGTGTCAATTGAAATTAACTTTGAAAAACTTAAACTGTAATGTTAGTGGAAACTGATTTGTGAATGTTTTTATTCCTTTTTAGTTTAGCCCCATGGCCAAAGGCTCGCAAAGATACATGGTCTCCACTGGTGCTGATGGGACTGTTTGTTTTTGGCAGTGGGATTTAGAATCCCTGAAATTCAGGTAAATGACTGTAATTGTGTAGTAAGTTTTTTCTTTTTTCATGATGTTACTGTTTAGTCTAAAAATGAAATCTGATTATAAAGAGAAATTATGTGTTGTGATTGCCTTTTTACTTTTGAACTTAATTTTTGATACATACAGTGCATGTACCATATTGACTGTTGTTTACGCTGTGCCATTTAGATATTTGGGTATGTTAAAGGGACGGAGCTGTTCTCTTAGTGGTCACATGGTTTTGAAAAAGTGATAGTATGTGAAACATTTTGAAAAATGTTAGAAATATATATGATTATATGCATAGGCAGAAATTTAGGCAGGAATTATTTAAGAATCAGATCTGGATTATTATAGCCCTACACTGCCCAACATGGTATCCACTAGCCACACATTTCTATCGAGCACTTTGGTTGTGGCTGGTGCAATTGAGGAATCGAATTATTAAATTTTTAACAGATATGATTCAGTACTTAGAGAACTTTTAAGCGTATTTTAAACAACTTGAGTATGTGAATTAATTTTTCAATTAGAAGTTTCATGAACTCTCAGTACAGATCAAGTATTTTTGATGAAAACTTCAAATTGAGATGTATTATAAGTGCTATGGAAGAGTTAAAGGATATACTATGAAAGCAATTAAAGTTCTCATTAAAATTTTATTAACATTGTTGTGGTATTTTGGATATATTATGTTAAATGGATTAAAACTAATTTTATTTTTTTACTTATTTTGTGGTTACTAAAAATTTAATGTTAGATATGCAGCTTGCATTCTCTTTCTGTTGGAGCATGCTATCTGGTGGTTTTACAGCCTGTTCTGTGGCCTCGATAATGGGTTCTCTTACACTCTGAGCTTTAGTCACCTCAGTTACAGAACAGTGGTTAGTGGGCTTGCTCTTTCTGTGTACTAGGATCCGTGTAAGTTTGGGGGTTAGACAGTCCTCTCACATCCACCCACCTATAACAGCGTTTGTGGAAATATTTGGTATACGAAGAGGTACTATAGAAGTAAGATGGCAACACTTATGTATGCTAGATTAAAGCCGTTATGTTTTTAAAAAATTTATTCTTAATTGAAGAATAATTGCTTTATAACATTGTTTTAACTTTCTGCCATACATTAGCATGAATCAGCCAGCTATAGATATATAAATGTCCCCTTCCTTTTGAACCTCCCTTCTACCTCCCATCCCTTCTCACCCCTCTAGGTTTTACAGAGCCCTGGTTTGAGTTCCCTGAGTCATGCAGCAAATTCCCATTGACTATCTGTTTTACTTATGGTAGTGTGTATGTTCCCATGCTACTCTCTGCATTCATCCCACCCTCTTCTTCTTACCCCTCCCCAGCCTGTGTCAGTAAGTCTGTTCTCTGTGTCTGTGTCTCCATTGCTGCCCTGCATATAGGTTCATCAGCACCATCTTTTTAGATTCCATATTGCATGCATTAATATGCGATATTTTTCTCTTTCTGACTTACTTCACTCATATGTATAATAGGATCTAGGTTCATCTGCCTTGTTAGAACTCATTCAAATGCATTTCTTTTTATGGCTGAGTAATATTCCATAGTATGTATGTACCACAGCTGCTTTATCCATTTATTTGTTGATGGGCAGTCTGTGTTGTAACTTCCATCACCTAGCTATTGTAAATAGTGCTGCAGTGAACATTGGGGTGCATGTGTCTTTCAATTTTGGTTTCCTCAGGGTATATGCCTAGTCGTGGAATTGCTGGGTAATACAGTAGTTTTATTCCTAGTTTTCTTTTTTTGAAGGAATCTCCATATTGTCTTCCACAGTGGCTGTATCAGTTCCCACCAACAGTGTTAGAGGGTTCCCTTTGCTCCACATTCTCTCCAGCATTTATTGTTTATGGATTTTTTGATGATGGCCATTCTGACTGGTGTGAGGTGATATCTCATTGTAGTTTTGGTTTGGATTTCTCTAATAATTTAGAGTGGTGTTGAGCATCTTTTCATGTGTTTATTAGCCATCTGTATGTCTTCTTTGGAGAAACGTTTGTTTAGGTCTTTTTCCTACTTTTTGACCAGATTGTTTATCTGATACTGAGTTGGATGAGCTGCTTATGTATTTTGGAAATTAATCCTTTGTCAGTTGTTTCATTTGCTATTATTTTCTCCCATTTTGAGGGTTGTCTTTTTCACCTTGTTAATAGTTTTCTTTGCTGTGCAGAAGCTTTTAAGTTTAATTAGGTCCCACTTATTGTTTTTATTTCCACTACTGTAGGAGGTGAGTCATAGAGGATCTTGCTGTGGTTTATGTCATATAGTGTTCTGCTTATGTTTTTCTCTAAGAGTTTTATAGTTTCTGATGTTACTTTTAGGTCTTTAATCCATTTTGAGTTTATCTTTGTATATGGTGTTAGGAAGTGTTTTCATTTTTCAATTCTTCATTCTCTGTTTCTCTCAGCACCACTTATTGAAGAGACTATCTTTGCCCCACTGAATATTCTTGCTTCCTTTGTTAAAAGGTGCCCATAGGTGCATGGGTTGATATCTGGGCTTCCTGTCTTGTTCCATTGGCCTATATTTCTGTTTTTTATCATGCTGTCCAGATGACTGTAGCTTTGTAGTATAGTCTGAAGTCAGGAAAGTTGATATCTCCAGCTGCATTGTTCTTTCTCAAGATTGCTTTGGTTATTTGGGTCTTTTGTGTTTATATACGAATTGTGAAATTTTTTGTCCTAATTCTGTGACAGATGCCTTTGATAACGTGATAGAGATTGCGTTGAATCTTTACATTGCATTTGATAGTACAGTCATTTTCACAATACCGAGTCTTTCAGCCTAGGAGCATGGACTATCTCTCCATGTGCTAATGTCATCTTTGATTTCTTTTATCAGTCTCATAGTTTTCTGTATACAGGTCTTGTGACTCCTTAGGTAAGTTTATTCCTAGGTATTTTATTCTTTTTGTTGCAGTGGTAAATGGGATTGATTCCTTAATTTCTCTTTCTTGTTTTTCATTGTTAGCATATAGGAATGCAAGTGATTTCTAGGTATTGATTTTGTATCCTGCAGCATTACTAAATTCACTCATTAGCTGTAGTAATTTCATGATAGCATCTTTAGGATTTTATATGTATAGTATGATGTCATCTTCAAACAGTGTGAGTTTTGCTTCTTCTTTTCCAATCTGGATTTCTTTTATTTCTTTTTCTTTTGTGATTGCCATAGCTAAGACCTCCAAATCTGTGTTGAATAATAATGGTGAAAGTGGGCACCCTTGTCTTATTCCTGATCTTAGAGGGAATGCTTTCAGTTTTTCACCATTGAGAATAATGTTTGCTGTGGGTTTGTTGTATATAGCCTTTTTTTTTTTTTTTTTTTTTTTTTGTATATAGCCTTTATTATGTTGAGGTAGTTTCCTTCTATGCCCATAAATGGGCAAAACAAGCTTTTGAATTTTGTCAGGAGCTTTTCCTGCATCTGTTGAGATTATCATATGGTTTTTATCTTTCAGTTTTTTAATATGGTGTATCACATTGATTGATTTGGGTTTATTGAAGAATCTTTGCATTTCTGGGATAAACCCGACTTGATCATGGTGTGTGATCTTTTTAATGTGTTGTTGAATTCTGGTTGCTTGAATTAATGTTGAGGATTTTTGTGTCGGTGTTCAGTGATATTGGCTTGTAATTTTCTTATTTTGTGATGTCTTTGTCTGGTTTTGGTATCATGATGATGGTGGACTTGTATAATGAGTTTGGGAGTGTTCCTTCCTTTGTGATTTTTTGAAAGAGTTTCAGAAGGATCGGCATTAGCTCTGCTCCAGTCAGCTGTGAAGCTGTCTGGTTCTGGGCTTTTGTTTTTGGGGAGATTTTTGAATCACAGTTTCGATTTCAGCATAAAGCCAGTATGTTCAGTTCAGTTCACTCACTCAGTCGTGTCTGACTCTTGGTGACCCCGTGGACTGTAGCATGCCAGGCTTCCCTGTTCGTCACCAACTCCCAGAGCTTGCTCAGACTCATGTCCATTGAGGCGGTGATGACATCCAACTGTCTCATCCTCCGTCATCCCCTTCTCTTCCTGCCTTCAGTCTTTCCCAGCATCAGGGTCTTTCCCAATGAGTCAGTTCTTCGCATCAGATGGCCAAAGTATTGGAGTTTCAGCTTCACCATCAGTTCTTCCAATGAATATTCAGGACTGATTTCCTTTAGGATTAACTGGTTTGATCTCCTTGCAGTCCAAGGGACTCTCAAGAGTCTTCTCCAACACCACAGTTCAAAAGCATCAATTCTTTGGCGCTCAGCTTTCTTTGTGGTCCACTCGCACATCCATACATGACTATGGAAAAAAATCATAGCTTTGACTAGGTGGACCTTTGTTGGGAAAGTAATGTCTCTGCTTTTTATTATGCTGTCTAGGTTGGTCATAGCTTTTCTTCCAAGGAGCAAGTGTCTTTTAGTTTCATGGCTGCAGTCACCATCTGCAGTGATTTTGGAGCCCAAGAAAATAAAGTCTGTCACTGTTTTCCATTGTTTCCCCATCTATTTGCCATGAAGTGATGGGACTGGATGCCATGATCTTCGTTTTCTGAATGTTGAGCTTTAAGCCAACTTTTTCACTCTCCTCTTTCACTTACATCAAGAGGCTCTTTAGTTCTTCTTCAGTTTCTGCCATAAGGGTGATGTCCTCTGCATATCTGAGATTATTGACCTTTCTCCCGGCAGTATTGATTGCAGCTTGTGCTTCATCCAGCCTGGCATTTTGTGTGATGTCGTCTCCTTGGAAGTTAAATAAGCAGGGTGACAATATACGGCCTTGATGTACTCCTTTCGCAGAGCGGAACCAGTCGGTTGTTTCATGCCCAGTTCTAACTATTGTTTCTTGACCTACATACAGATTTCTCAGGATGCAGGAAAGGTGGTCCAGTATTCCCGTCTCTTTAAGAATTTTCCAGAGTTCATTATGATCCACAGATCAAAGGCTTTGGCATAGTCAATAAAGCAAAAATAGATGTTTTTCTGGAACTCTGGCTTTTTCTGTGATCCAGTGGATGCTTGCAATTTGATTGCTGGTTCCTCTGCCTTTTCTAAATCCAGTTTGAACATCAGGAAGTTCTTGGTTCACTTACTGTTGAAGCCTCATCTGGAGAGTTTTGAGCATTACTTTGCTAGTGTGTGAGTGCAATTGTGCAGTAGTTTGAGCATTCTTTGGCATTGCCCTTCTTTGAGATTGGAATGAAAATTGACCTTTTCCAGTCCTGTGGCCACTGCTGAGTTTTCCAACTTTGCTGGCATATTGAGTATAGCATTTTCACAGAATCTTCCTTTAGAACTTAAAATAGCTCAGCTGGAATTCCATCACCTCCACTAGCTTTGTTCATAGTGATGCTTCCTAAGGCCCACTTGACTTTAGACTCTAGGATATCTGGCTCTAGGTGAGTGATCACACCATTGTGGTTATTGGGATCATTAAGATCTTTTTCATATAGTTCTTCTGTGTATTCATGTCACTCCTTAATATCTTCTGCTTTGGTTAGGTCCATACCATTTCTGTCCTGTATTGTGTCCATCTTTGCATGAAATGTTCCCTTGATATCTCTAATTTTCTTGAAGAGATCTCTAGTCTTTCCCATTCTATTGTTTTCCTCTATTTCTTTGCATTGATCACTAAGGAAGGCTTATCTCTCCTTGCTGTTCTTTGGAACTTTGCATTCAAATGGGTTTATCTTTCCTTTTCTCCTTTGCCTTTAGCTTCTCTTCTTTTCTCAGCTATTTGTAAGGCCTCCTCAGACAACCATTTTGCCTTTTTTGCATTTCTTTTTCTTGGAGGTGGTCTTGATCCCTGCCTCCTGTACAATGTCACAAACCTCCGTCCATAGTTTGTGGCGCTCTGTCTGTCAGATCTAATCCCTTGAATCTGTTTGTCACTTATGACACTGTGTAATTGAAAGGGATTTGATTTAGGTCATACCTGAATGGTCTAGTGGTTTTCTGTTTTTCAATTTCAGTCTGAATTTTGCAATAAGGAGTTCATGATCTGAGCCACTGTCAGCTCCCGGTCTTGTTTTTGCTAACTGGATAGAGTTTCTCCATCTTTGCATTTGATCTTAGCCAAAAGGCTGAGAAGCGATAGAGATTCTCCATCTTTGGCTGCAAAGAATATAATCAGTCTGATTTTGGTATTAACCATCTGGTGATGTCCATATGTAGAGTCATCTCCTGTGTTGTTGGAAGAGGGTGTTTGCTTTTTCCCTGGTTCATTTGGTTCCTAGACCAAATTTGCCTGTTACTGCAGGTATCTCTTGACTTCCTACTTTTGCATTCCAGTCCCCTATTATGAAAAGAACTTCTTCTTTTGGTGTTAGTTTTAGAAGATCTTGTAGGTCATTGTAGAGTCGTTCAACTTCAGTTGAAGTTAAAGCTGTGTTCAACTTCAGCTTCTTCAACATTAGTGATTGGGGCATAGACTTGGATTACTGTGATATTGAATGGTTTGCCTGGGAAACAAATCATTCTGTCATTTTTGAGATTGCAACCAAGTACTGCATTTCAGACATTTCAGTTGTGCCTGTGAGGGCTACTCCACTTCTTCTAAGGGATTCTTGCCCACAGTAGTAGATAAAATGGTCATCTGAATTAAATTTGCCCATTCCAGTGCATTTTAGTTCACTGATTCCTAAAATGTTGATGTTGCCACCAACATCAACTCTTGCCATCTCCTGTTTGACCACTTGTAATTTACCTTGATTCATGGACCTAACATTCCAGGTTCCTATGCAATATTGTTCTTTACAGCGTCAGACTTAAGTCCATCACCAGTCACATCCACAACTGCGTGTTGTTTTCGCTTTGACTCTGTGTCTTCATTCTTTTTGTAGTTATTTCCCCACTCTTCTCCAGCAGCATATTGGGCATCTACCGACCTGGGGCACTCATTTTTCAGTGTCACATCTTTTTGCCTTTTCATACTGTTCTTGGCGTTCTCAAGGCAAGAATATTGAAGTGGTTTGCCATTCCCTTCTCCAGTGGACCACGTTTTGTTAGAATTGTCCACCATGACCTGTCTGTCTTGGGTGACCCTACATGGCATGGCTAATAGTTTCATTGAATTAGACAAGGCTGTGGTCCATGTGATAGTTGGGTTGATTTTCTGTGATTGTGGTTTTCATTCTGTCTGCCCTCTGATGAAATAAAGATAAGAGGCTTATGGAAACTTCCAGTATGTTAAACTGTGTTAACGTGTATTTTAAAACAACATGTTCTTCTTTTCTAGTCCACGTCCCCTGAAGTTCACTGAAAAGCCTAGACCAGGTGTTCAAATGCTGTGTTCTTCATTTAGTGTTGGTAAGATACCTTTAGTATTTTTTTCTTAGTTTTGTTTTAGTTTTTTTGAGCAACCACATGGCTAATGGCCTTTATCAGATGGATGGTGAATGTCTTATGCTCATTTTATTAGATTTAACCTGTGATGTTAATTAGCCTTTTTCTTATCTTCCCCCTGCTGACTTTCTTGGATTTTTCATAGTAATCAGAGCCAGGGATATAAGAGAACTGGCAAAAAGGAGGCTCAAAGTGTCCAAATGAGCAATTCCTGTGCCATGTGCCCCATGTGTATGATAAGCCAAGATGGTGATTTTCTTTGAATTGCTGGTTTTTGGTAGTTAAAGTTTGTTTTGCACACATCTTGTGAAATTATTCCTCTTTTTCTTTTTTATACAGTGGACTTGTGTGGTAACCTTTGTTTTGGGGAGAGGTCAAAGATTTTCCCCCATAGACGTCTGCACATGAGAACAAGTGAACTTCATATACCATAGCTATGTTTAGGTGTGTGTTAACACTTAGTCGTGTCTGACTCTCTGTGATCCTGTGAACTGTAGCTCACCAGGCTCTTCTGTTCATTGGATTTTCCAAGCAAGAGTACTGGAGTGGGTTGCCATTTCCTTCTCCAGAGACCAACCTGACCTGGGGGATTGAACCCAGGTCTCCCACATTGCAGGCAGATTCTTTACCGTCTAAGTCACCAGGAGCTCCCTAGGAGTATAAAGGTATTTAGAAAGCAGAACCTGTTTTCATGTATTTGTGGAGTGGCAACATCTTAGTCCTTGTCACAACCAGTATGACAGAGGGAGATAATGGACATTTCCAGATTGAATTAACTTTTTAAAATTAAGCCTCATCTAATGTGTACCCCACTCCCACCCTTACCCCACTATAATACCACCAAACAGTTCTCTGATACTAGCTTGGCATCCTACAATTTAACTCCATTCTGACACTGCCTACCTAGAGAATAGTGTGAAGACTGCACAGGTTAAGGGCTCAGTGCTACAAGATTCCCAGCCCACCCCCAGCCTCAGACCCGGTTGTCACCTTGCTTCTGCTGACGGGCTGTAGGTCAGAGGCTCCCACAGCTTCTTCCTTGGATTTAGTTAATTTGCTGGAACAGCTGACAGAAGTCCTTTTACTCAGTGGATTTTTGGTTTATTATGAAAGAACGTAATTCAGGAATAGCTAGATGGAAGAGATGCTTAGGATAAAGACTGTGGGAAGGAGGACTCTCCAGTCCTGCTATTCTTCGCTAATCTCCTCCTGTTCATCCACCTGGAACCTCTCCGAGTCTTGCCCTTTGGGTTTTTTTGAGGCTTCATCACACAGGCACAGTTGATTAACTCATTGGCCATAAGGATGGATTCAGCTCTCTCCCAGCCCTCTTTCCCAACCTCTATCACATGGTTGGTTCCTCTTCCATAGATGCTTTTCAAAAGTTACCTCATTAACATAAACTCTGGTGTGATTGAAGTGGGTTTGTTATATGAAAATCAAGATATCAGTATCATTTCACTTAGGAAATTTTAAGGGTTTTTAGGAGTTCAGCCAGAAACAGGGATGAAGACCAAATACAGATTTCTTCTAAAAATCATATCACAATATATTATGTTAATTTTTAAAAGTTCTTTATATAATGAGATGGATCTATTGAGATGAATATACTTTTGGTATAGAGAGCTTACTTAATATAGAACTTTGGTTAAGACATTTGTTACAAACGATTTTTAAAACTTAAAATTTTTGTTTCAGGTGGTATGTTTCTAGCCACAGGTAGTACTGATCATGTAATCAGAATGTATTTTTTGGGTTTTGAAGCACCTGAAAAAATCGCGGAACTTGAAAGTCACACTGTAAGTCTTCATGTTTTAAAATTAAGATTTACTTATGATATTCCTGTTGGTATATAGTCTCAATAACAGATTGTTATTGATTTTACTTTCACCTTAAATGGAGGAGGAGTTGCATTTAAAGATGAAAGATGATACTGACAAGCTCAGCACCTTATTGTGCAAATGCTTTACAGTGGTTATTTCTACTTCAGGTATATTTGATTATGACAACTGATTTGGGTGAGCCTATTTGTCTTAACCAAGCTCATGGAATTAGAATGCTGTTTTATTGACGTGCACTATAAGATAGGTAACTCTCAGTGTTCTGGAGTACTGCTCAGCAGTCAGGTCATCTTTTTCTCCTTAAGGAAGTTCTGTGAAGTTATTTGATAAAAAACAGATTCACTTTAAAGGAAATTTTTGTTTGTTTGTTTTGCACATAATCATCAAAGTGAATGCGACTTGTTTTCAGCTACTTAAACTTTTTTATCACTTTCTATCCATATTAATTTTGTAGATGTAATTAACTGTAAATACAGGTTTAATTTTAGAAGCGGGCTGTTTTTTCTCTTTAAACCCTATGTGTCTATCTCTGAGATAAAAGCTGTGTCTTAGTCTGGTTTGATATGTAGTTAGGTTCTTTGCTCTTAAACATACAATATATGTTTGAATGGCAGGATTAAGCAGCAAAAGTGTAGATCTCTTACTTTAAACCAAATGTGCTTCTAACTGTAAAACTGGGTGGGCTCTTTCTTTGTTTATAAACTATGTAGATGATTACTTTTGTGTTTGGTTTTCCCTCTCTTTAGGATAAAGTTGATAGTATCCAATTTTGTAACAATGGTGATCGGTAAGTAAGTGTGAGTTTGTATTCATGAGTGTGTTTTTAGGTAAATGTGTTTTGCTTCCTATTAGTATAGCTTATGTGTCACTTTGCAGGTATATATCATATGGCAGGCCCTTGTTAGTAACTGTAGTAATTGAAGGAAAAGTGTCTGTGTCAGGGAGGAAACAGATTAAGTTTTTAGAATTGTAGTTTCTGCAGCCTTCCGTATCAAAAGTAGTTCTTTAGTTCACTGCTGGCTGTTTGATTTATAGGAAAATGAGGTGTAAGGATAATGAAATTTCTTACATTTGAGTAGTTGCATGAAAGTGAAAGTCGCTCAGTCGTGTCTGACTCTTTGCAACCCCATGGGCTGTACAGTCCATGGAATTCCCCAGACCAGAATACTGTAGTGGGTAGCTGTTAGCTTCTCCAGAGAATCTTCTCAACCCAGGGCTCCCACATTGCAGGCAGATTCTTTACCAGCTGAGCCACCAGGGATGCCTATTTGAATAGTTAGATCTTTTCTAATCAATTACTGTGTTATAATCTGCAACAAAATTATCACTTAAATTATATCCTTTTTTGTGGTCCCCAGTGTCTTTTCAGGTGCCTCTTACCTCTTCTTTTTAACACTTAAAGTGATGGATTTATTTATACATACTGACTAGCATGAAATTGAATTTAGAGTTTAAATGCTTATAATGGCACTTTTGCTTTTACTAATTCTCCCATTCATCTTTAATTGTGCTTCCCTAAATGGCAACTCACTCCAGTATTCTTGCCTGGAGAATCCCAGGGACAGAGGAGTCTGTTGGGCTGCCGTCTTTGGGGTTGCACAGAGTCAGACACGACTGACGTGATTTAGCAGCAGCAGCGCCCCCTATTACTTATGTACATATCTTTTCAAAACTATTTGACGAGGTAGTGATTGGGTTTGAAATGTGCTTTACAATAGGGCCAGGCAAATCAGAGTAAACCAGATTTTCTCCTTTTCGTAAAGTGAAGTCGCTCAGTCGTGTCCGACTCTTTGCAACCCCATGAACTGTAGCCTACCAGGCTCCTTCATCCATGGAATTTTCCAGGCAAGAGTACTGGAGAGGGTTGCCATTTCCTTCTCCAGGGGATGTTCCTGACCCAGGTCTCGAGCCCGGGTCTCCCACGTTGCAGGCAGATGCTTTACCATCTGAGCAACCAGGTAGCTTAGAAAGTGAAAGTCACTCAGTCATATCTGACTCTTTACAACCCCATGGACTATACAGTCCATAGAATTCTCCAGGCCAGAATACTGGAGTGGGTAGCCTTTCCCTTCTGCAGGGTATCTTCCCAACTCAGGGATCGAACTTAGGTCTCCTGCATTGCAGGCGGATTGTTTACCAGATGAGTCACAAGGAAAGCTCCTTTTCTGCTTTTAGGTAGGCCCTAAATCCCTGTCTTTTTGGAATTAACACCTGTAGATTTACCAGCAGTCAAGATAGCTACATTAAAAAACTTTTTGCTTGTGGTTTAACTGTACCCTTTGGTAGCATGTATATAAGTAGATCTGTTTCTTTTATTTTAAGGTTCTTAAGTGGTAGCAGAGATGGAACAGCACGAATTTGGAGATTTGAACAGTTAGAATGGAGAAGCATCTTACTAGATATGGCCACTAGAATCTCAGGGTAAGTTGAGATGGTTTGTTTCTAAGTAGGTGCATCCTGAGAACTTGGTCTGTCTTTCTGATTGGTTTTTTGCTTTGTTCAGGAACTAGAGCCACCTCCGATCTAAGTGAATGGCTCCCTCCTGCATATCTGACAGATACTTAAACCTATTATAATCTTAGATTTATGTAGAAAAGAACACTGTATTTATTCCATTGTTCAAAGCATTGACTTCCTCTGAGGTGTTGCATTTAAAACCACCTACTGTTTTAAATATATAAATAACTCAAGTATGTCAAACGTGGAGATTTTCAGAAACTTCTGTTTTTCTGAAGATAGGATGGGACCTCCCTGGCAGTCTAGTGTTTAAGACTCCAGGTTTCCACTGCAAGGGCCATTGGTTCAATCCCTGATCAGGGAGCTAAGATCCTACAAGCTGGGAAAACAAAAATGAAAATACGATTTTTGGAATTTTTATTTTTTACATTTTTTTAACTTATGTAAAGATCTATAACTTTTTATTATTTTATTTTTAAAATTTATTGATTTTAGTTGGAGGCCAATTACTTAACAATATTGTAGTGGTTTTGCCACACACGGACATGAATCTTTAAAAAGTTATATTTTAAAAAGCTATATCTGGTTTAAAAAAAAAGTAAGGAAATACATTTTATTGTTTCTGTTTTTAAAAATTGGTCTCCATTGGGAGTGATATTTTCATTTTACATGGTAAAATTTTGGTTTGTAAAATGGTATTGAAGGCAAGTTTGTCTTAACTGTTCTCCTCCCCCAACACTCTGGGGTCTCAAAGATATTTTGAGCAGCTTTGAGATAATTTCAGTATTTCCCAAGATATTATAAATTTCAAATACATTGTGTTTTGGGATTTTTACATACTGGGAGACTGTATAGGTGGTGAGAAGAATATGCATTTTGGAGTCAGAACTTTGCTCAAATACCACTGACACTTTTTATAGCTATATCATTTTGAGACCATCACAATCTGTTTCGTCATCTGGGAGATGAAACTGCCTGCCTTTAAGTACTATTGGCAATTGAAAATCATATGCACATTTCTCCCAGAACTTGGTGTGGTAGTGGTGGTTTAGTTGCTAAGTTGTGTCTGACTCTTGTGACCCCATGGACTAGCCTGCCAAGCTCCTCTGTCCATGGGATTTCCCAAGCAAGAATACTGGAGTGGGTTGCCATTTCCTTCTCCAGGGGATCTTCCTGACCGAGGAGTTAAACCTGGGTCTCTTGCATTGCAGACAGATTTTTTACTGAGTGAGCTGCGAGGCAAGCCCAGTCTACTTGGTGTAGAGTAGTCATATCACTGTTTTTAGCATTTTTTGAGAAATGTTACACATTCTGTTGTTTAGAAATTTTCATGTCTGCTTTATTTTTAGTAATAGTAGGAGAAATTAACTCATTCTCCACTGTGGTTCAAACAGTTGTATTGGATTTCAAAATAAATTTGATATTAATATCTTTGTGAAATGACCTGTGGTAGAGAATGGAAAGGATACATACTGCAAATCTGATAATCCCTGTTCACAAACAAATCTTTACAATTACTTAAAAATGTTACATCTGGATATTCAGCATTTTAGTGTCAAAGTGAATAATAATGAATGAATAACAGTGAAGAAAATTTGAAACCGTATTCATGTATGAACAGTTACTTTATTAGGCAAAATAGCAACATCATTTTAACAACTTGAATAAAATTTTTAAAATATATTATTTGGCTGCCTCCGGGCCTTAGTTGCCTGATGGCATGTGGAATCCTCCTGGACTCAGACTGAACCCAAGTCCTGCATTGACAGGAGGATTCCTTATCAATGGGTCACCAGGGAGGTCCAGAATTTTTTTAAATGAGATTGAGAACTGTTTAGTTTTCTTGTTGCTATACTCTCTTCATGGAGAGAACTTTTCCTATATTTCCCCTCCTGGTAGAAATATTGTTTTCTCATTTAAAGTTTTACCTCTTGCAAATCTTGAAAAGCAGTGTTTTCTGTGTGTACAAATTGATAGATACATTTGTTCTAGTGTTCTGATCTTGGCTGATCTATTTGATGAAATGCAACACATCTATTAGTAAAGTCAAGTGAAGCCTGGAATCTTAGCTTGTATTCCATTTTGTCTCTTGTGTTACACTTCCTCTGAACAATCTAGTTAGAATTATTCAGTCATTTGTGTTCCATTGTGCTTACACAGATAGTTGTTACATAGCACTCTTCCTTGTAGCTGTTTTCTTTAAAATACATGTTTATTTTATGTTTATAATTTCTTTGAATGTGCTCTATGACTTCAGAAGCAGCTAGGTTCTCCCCCTCCCCCATATTACTGACTGCTGTATTTTACACAGAAACTGCATATTGCTTTCATGAAGGCAGCAAAACATTGCAGACATGTTTGTATAAGACCCTTCTTGCCAAGGGAGCCGTAGGAACAGTCTGTAGGGAAGTGTAAAGAGGTAGTTCAGCATAATGAAAGTCTGTCAGGAACTTTTCTAGACATTAGGGGCATGAAGGTGAATTACCTTCTTCCTGTCTTCCAAGTAGTTGAAAATATTACTGATAGGCCTTGCAGTCAAGAGAAAGGAATCCTAGGTGTAGAGAAAAGCTGTGCTTTTATGAATAATGCTGGTGTTCTGGAATCTGCCTGTGTTCAGCCTCTGAACTGTTTTTGGATCATCCCTTCCCCCTTGGGATCTTGCTCTCATCTGTTTGTAGATAACCTCTTGTGGGTCAGATGTGATAAACTCTATGAAGGGGAAAAGGTGTGGACGTGAGCTAGATTATTTACTATTTTTGTATCCATGAGAGATTGTGTAGCCACCTACACATACAGCACTGCACATGTTGTATTTTTTTTCTTAGAGATTTATCTTTGGAAGAGGAAAGGTTTATGAAACCCAAAGTAACAATGATAGCTTGGAATCAGAACGATAGCATTGTTGTCACAGCTGTGAATGATCATGTCCTCAAAGTGTGGAATTCTTATACTGGACAGCTGCTTCATAACCTGTTGGTAGGTAGTTTATAACATACAACAAATAAAGATTTTTAACAAATTTTAAAAAACCTTTCATTTATATTATCAAATGAATAGAAATTTATATATATACTAATGTATAAATTACTGTCATTAATGCATTTTTAAAAGCCCTTGGATACTGTGACAACATGGGGTTTAATTTTAAACTTATAACCTTCAGACCCTCCTTAACTATATGACTTTGTTGAATAAAGGGACATGCTGATGAAGTATTTGTTTTGGAGACACATCCCTTTGATTCCAGAATTATGTTATCTGCAGGACATGACGGCAGCATATTCATATGGGATATCACAAAAGGCACCAAGATGAAACATTATTTCAACATGGTAAGTGCGGAAAGTGTGTGTCTCTGTGCCTGTTTGCACTTGTTTCAAATGTTTGGATAAGGAGATGTAGCCGAACCTGCATGTTTTTGGCAGTTTTGTATTTCTAAAGATCAGGGTGCTACTTTAAGGCTGATAAATATCTGATAGTCATATGTTCACATGTACATACGTAAGTGAAATCTGTATAACTAATTCACATGAGGGGAAGATTTTTAAAATGTATTTAGCTTTGTGTCTGTGAATGTGTCCCTGTCTGTGTTTAAATTGGCAAAATTACGGTAATTCATACCTTTTCACTATTTAATTTTATTGAAATACCTGGTAATAAAAAATAATATTCAGTAAAGTCCTCTCAGGAGTCAAACATCGTTTTTGTTTCCTCAGCTTTTTTCTTCTTGCACACATATGTTTGAAAACCAGATTATGATCTTATTGCATATTTTTAGAATTTCTTACACATAGCTGCAATATAGTCACCAAAAATCAGCAAATTTAACATTGATAAGGTAGCATTACCTAATCTGGTTTACATTCAAAACTTGTCAATTGTCCTAATAATGCCTTTATAGTTATGTTTTACCTCTTGGACTAATTCAGGATCATGTATCATATTAAGTAGTTATGTATTTCCACTTATGTAAAATCAGTAATCCTTTACCCTGCATATCTTGCCTTTTTACAGACAAGTAATACTACAGGATATTTGTTTTGTCTGTTATTTCTTCATGATGTAATACTGTTGTAAATTTTTTGATTTAAAAAAAATGATAATGTGCCCTCCATGCATTGTATTAGGAGGCTAATGATGTTTATATGTTCCACTATTAATATGGTGATTATTATAAGTATTTGGTTAAGGTGACATCTGCCAAGTTTTCACACTAATTTTTTTAATGTTTCTTCTCTTTGTAATTTTTAAACTGATTTTTTTCCAGACTGTGTAAATGTCTGGTTCCTTATTAAACTTTCACAGGTATCAATATCCATTGAAGAGTTTCTGATGGCATCATTTTTATAGAATTACTAGTTGGCATTGTTACACGTAGTTTTTTGTTTGTTTTTACTCTTTTGTATACAGCTTTGTAATCCCTTCTCATTTTATGTAAAGAATGCTTTTCAAGCCCTTAAATATTTTTTAAGAATTTGTAAATGTATGTTTGATGATTAATTCAGCCTTTCTTAGAAGAGTGTTACTTATGTAGCTAATTTGCTGTTGTTGAGTATTTAAGTAGTTTCTAAAACCTGCACAGCAGCAACAGTTTGAATATATATGTCTGTTTATGTAGATCCCTGATTATTTCCTTGGGATAAATTCTGAGGGGAATGTATAAAAGGGCTTATACATTGTTAAGACTTTTGAGACACACACATGATAGGTTTTCTAAAATTACTCTTTATGTATATTGAGACCCAGTTCAAAGGCTAATTAATTTTTGAGGCAGTACAGTAGCATCCTATAGATGAGTGTTTCTTAGACCTTTTGATTGAAAACCATCTTCGTCCATGTGTGCCATGTTTTTGCTGGTTTTTTTTTTACTTTAAAAATTTTAATTTCAGTATGCTTACATTGGACAGTTTAACTGTCCAAAATAAAGTGTTTTATTTACTAACATTAAATGCACTAAAACAATTCAAATAGCGTAAAGTAGATCATTAGGCACCTCTGAATGTTGTATCTCTGTTTGGAATCCGGGGAAAAGAAATAAACCTTCTTTCATTTTTCTGTGGCCTTAAAATTCATAGGTACATCCATCTTGAAGTCGCTCAGTCGTGACCGACTCTTTGCGATCCCATAGATTGTAGCCTACCAGGCTCCTCTGTCCATGGGATTTTCCAGGGAATAGTACTGGAGTGGATTGCCATTTCCTTCTCCAGGGGATCTTCCCAACCCAGGGCTTGAACCCCGGTCTCCCGCATTGTAGACAGATGCTTTACCGTCTTCTTAATTGTCCTTTAAAACTCAGTAGGAACATCCTAAATTTAATCTGTTAAAATAGAAGACTACATTAATTCAGGCTTTAAACAGAATATAATCTAAAATAACCACTAAGCCAAAGAGTGACCTGAAAAGTCTCAAATGGACAATAATGATTTTATTTCTAGTCAAACACCAGAAATTGGCCTTGTAGGCGGAATAATTCTTACCTTTACTGATCACCCGAGAGTCTCCTAATTCTTGGGTTTTAAGCTACTAATGAGACAGTATTTCATTAAAAAAGTAGTAAACATAGTGTGTGGCTCAGACGGTAAATTAGCGTCTGCCTACAACATGGGAGACCTGGGTTCGATCCCTGGGTTGGGAAGATACCCTGCAGAAGGAAATGGCAACCCACTCCAGTACGCTTGCCTGGAGAATCCTATGGACTGAGGAGCCTGGTGGGCCACAGTTTGTGGGGTCGCAAAGAGTCGGACATGACTGAGTGACTAACCCAAGAAACATAGTGTGACATTGAAGTGTTCTCCGGACACAGTTGCAGGCTATTTTTGTTTTATCAGGAATGATTGTGTAGGACTCTTCAGACAGCAGATAAAAAGTGGCGTGTGTCTTGCTCTGCTTAGGTAGGTTTGCCCACTTGAGAAACTTCCTTCTCAGTAGGAACCCTTAACTTTTGGTGAGGTTAGTTGCACATGTGTGGTAGCAAAGTAACTGCCACCAGCTTTGCCTGACCAGCCCAGGGCTCTTGCCTCCCCACCTGCCTTTGCTTTACTTGGACTGAGAGTCTCAGGTCAGGGGGCATTATCTTATTCAGCAGGTCCCTAATACCCTAATACCTTAATCCCCTCCCCCCCCCATTTTGTTAAAGGCACTCTTTCATGTGTGGTATAGCAGAAGTGAATTGTTTTTCAAGTGGTTATTTAGGTATGTATGAGAGTTTGTTCTGGCAATGAAAATAAATCCTTCTGTTTTGTTTGGGTGGATGATTCCTTTTTCCAGTACTGATTTAGTTTAACTTGTTCTAAATTTTAATTATTATTTATATGCTGAAACAAGAAGTATGCATAACTCTGTACTAATGAGTTAATGAAACATCTCATTTAACTATAAATTGTTAATACTAAACTAATCGAATTTAGAGTTAAAATAACAAGAATAAAGCAGTTTAGAAGTTACTTACTTAAGGCAACATTCATGAAAGTGAAAGTTGTTCAGTCGTGTCTGACTCTGCCACCCCATGGACTATACAGTCCATGGAATTCTCCAGGCCAGAATACTGGAGTGGATAGCTTTTCCCTTCTACAGGGGATCTTCCTGACCCACGAATCAAACCACGGTCTCCTGCATTGCAGGTGGATTCGTTACCAACTGAGCTATGAGGGAAGCCTAACATTCACAACGCACTTAGAAATTTGTGGCAGTCTGAAGTAAGGAAGTTGCAGGTGAAAGAATTTACATATGCACCCTTGAGACACTTGCAGCATTACAAATTTTGCATGGTGGTTAGTCATCTAAGTGGAAAGCTTAAACTCCATAAAAGTATTGATTTTAATTCATAAGTAACACACATTATTAATCTTTAATCATTTACCTTGTAAGTTGTTATTCAGTAGATTTTTGTTATGTATTAGAAAGTTTATGGAGTTTTCATTCTCTTGTAAGACATAAAAAAAAGCCTTCACTTGGGGTTGGTTTATGATCTTTTCATTTGATCATTTTACGAACTAATTCTCAGAAGATCCATCAAGGTTTTTCCTAGGCCAGTGATATCTAAAGTCAATTTTACTTTTTGAAAATATTGACATGCTTAATGAAAAATTAATTTTAAAATATTTTTTTCAGAATTTTATATAATAACTAAGGATGTTACATAGAGATGGTTATAAAATTTTCCATCTTTGTTTCCTAGATTGAAGGACAAGGACATGGAGCTGTCTTTGATTGTAAGTTTTCACAGGATGGACAGCATTTTGCCTGTACAGATTCTCACGGTCACCTTCTGATATTTGGTTTTGGATGCAGCAAGCCATATGAAAAGGTCATTTTACATACTTTCTTAGAGCATGTAAATAGTTAAGAAGGATGTTTTTAAAATAGGTTAGATATATTGATTTTTTTTATCCTTTCCAGTAAAATTAACTGGTTAATATATATGTTCTTTAACATGTTTAATCCTCAAAATTTCAGTCTGTAAATTTTCCATTTCTAGATTCCTGATCAGATGTTCTTCCATACTGACTATCGACCGCTGATTAGGGATTCTAATAATTACGTCTTAGATGAGCAAACTCAGCAGGCCCCTCACCTCATGCCTCCACCATTCTTGGTAGATGTAGATGGAAACCCTCATCCAACTAAGTATCAGCGATTAGTGCCTGGCCGAGAAAATTCTGCAGATGAACATTTGGTTCCACAACTAGGCTATGTGGCAACAAGTAAGTGCTAAACCTTTTTTTAAAAAATTTTTTTTGATTTGAAAAATGTAAGTAAGAATACAGAGAACTCCTGTACTTTCTGATTTACCAGTCCTTAATATTTTGCAATGTTTGTTTTATTATTCTATCTCTAGATACATATCATTGTTGTGAACCACTTGAGACTTAAGTTCTGGACCTCATGTCCATTACCCCTAAATACTTAAGTATGTATTTTCTAAGAACAAATATGTTTTCTTATATAATCATGAACAGTTATCAAAAATAGAACATTTAACATTTATACTATTATAGCTTGTAATCAAATTTTGTTATTCTAATAATGCCTGTTACAGCTTTTTTTCCCTCCCTGGTGTAGATTTTAATTTGGGGCTGAACATTAATTAAATTTAGCTGTCATTAAGTTCAGGTTGTGCATTTTTGAAGAGCACAGCATAAATGATGTAGTCTTCTTGGAGTATCATGTCAGGATGCCTATGGTTGTGTTTCATCCAATTATTGGTGGTGTTGACTTTGGTATCTGCCAAAGTTCTCCACTCTGAAGGTTTTTTCCTCTTTGTAATTATTTAGTAACTTGTATAAATAACCTGTTCCTTTTCTAACTTTACCTGTAAGTTTGAGGATCCATTGGTAATTCTGGCCTGAATCAATTGTTGTTCTGAAGGTTGTGAAATGGTTTTCTAACTCTTTTATCATTGCTTTTTCATTTTATCATTAGCTGACCATCTACTACTCTCTCATTTATTAAGTTTTAGTCTGGACTTCCGGGTTATTATATAGTGAGTTAAAATCCAGTACTGTTGTTACTTAGTTGCTCATGTTATCTTGGATTTGGCTGTGAAACCCTTTAGGCCGAGTTTTGTGTCCTTTCCCAAGTCCCCATCCTTCCTGGAACACTTTAACTTTCTGGCAGAGGAGCTTCCAGTTCCATCTTGTCCTTTGCCTGTCCTAGCCAAGGGCAGAGGTGTTTTGCTTTATTTTGTTTGTTTTTGTTCATAGCGGTGTAGTGTTTTTCTCTAATATTCTTGGACTAAGCAAAGGAAAAAAGATATATCTGTGTGATAAAGTGGGAGGTGGTAGGGGGTTACAGGAGGGAGGGGATGTGTATACTTGTGACTTGATTCATGTTGATATATGGCAGAAAACAACACAACATTGTAAAGCAATTATCCTCCAATTAAAAATAAATTTTAAAAAGATACTTTTGTTTGGATGAGGATTGATTTGCTAAAACTTTAAGATTAAAGATTAATGTAAATCATCATATGTTTACTCTTCCAAATTCTTTCTATTAGTTTGATTGAAGTATACTTTATGCACAGCAAAATTGACCACTTTTAAGTGTGCAATTCAAATGAGTTAAGAAATGTTAAGACAGTCATGTAAGCCACCACCACAATCCAAATACAGAGCACTTCCAGTGCCCCCAGAAATTCTCCTGAGCTTGTGTAGAATTATTGCTCTCCCTTCTCCTGGCCCCTTGTAATGACTGTTGCTGTCACTTAAAATTTTCCTTTTAAAGGAGTTTTATATCAATTAAATCATACAATATGTAGTTTGTTGTATCTGGCTTCTTTAACTTAGCATGGTGCTTTTGAGATTCATTCCTGTTGTTGCAGATATCACTCTGGTTTTTTTTTTTTTCCTTGTTTAGTGATCATGCACCATTGCATGGATATACCATTATTTATCCATTCACTAGTAGCTGGAGAACACTTGGCTCTTTCCCATTTTGTGGCTGTTTTAAGGAGTGCTGAAATATCCCATCTATCCTGTGGATTTGTCTTATTTTTTTTCCTTTGATTCAATCATTTTTTTGCTTTATGTGTTTTAAAATTCTGTTACTGTGTAAATACACATTTCAGATTGTGCTCTTTGTGAGTTAATTCTTTCATCATTATGAAATGTCCCTGTTTATTCTTGGGAGAGTATTTCTTGTTTTGAAGACTGTCTGTTTCATATTATTGAAAATAATCCAGCTTTTTAAAATTAGTGTTATCATGGCATATCTTTTCAATTCTTCTAACCAGTCTGCATATTTTAGTCTTCCCGCTTGCCCCCAGACCCTGACCTCTGTCTCTCAACTCAGTGTGATTTCTGGATGGTATTTGGGTTCCCTCCTTGTTCTACAGCTTGGAAATTGCCTCCAGGCTGTTACCTGGAGCAATCCAAAAACTGGACTCTATTGTCTTCTCTCAGGGGTCCCAGTTATCCAGTATTTGAAAGCCCTTCTTTCTTGTATTTCCAGTGCTGTAGTATTTTGTAGTGAAAGAATACTGTAGCATTGAAGCCTTCTTTAATATTTGAATAGTGGTTGTATTATGCCAGATAGAAACCAGTATCATTCCTAATGGTGTTCGCCAAGCTTAAATCTAAGTCCAGGGCCAGGAGAGAAATGTTACATGGTTTTTTGGGGAGAGGGGAGAGGATTGGAAGTCTCCTTTTCTGCTCTTTTCCCTTTTGTTCCATGTTGTGATCTTAGGAATGTTATGTTACTCCTGGTTCTAATGAAAGTCTTTTTATCCTTTTAGATTAGGGCTCTACTTCTGCTTTCTTAGCTCTTTTTTTTTTTTTTTTTTGACAGTCATCAGAAAAGCTTCAGTGATTTTTATTTAACTCTTTTAAGTTCTTCATTGATTTCCGTAGTAAAATGGAAATGTTATCTGAGATACAAGGGACTCTAACTCATGTAGTAGGATAGAAGTCTTCTTTTTTTCCCTGAAACAGTATGACATTTTTCAGTTTTTCATGTGTTACTGTGGATGCAAATATACATGTATATCTTTGCATTCTTTTTGCCTAATACCCGATTCATTTCAGTTTGTTAGAATTCTGCTTATAAGCTGGTATGGTTGGAACGTCTGTGTTCTATGCTCAAAGAAGATGTATTTTATGGTGGGAGGACAAGGAAGGAATTGTTTTTGTATGAAAATGTTAGTGTCTTAAGTACGTTTCAAGACCCCACAACTGTCTAGCACTTTTTCTCCATTTACACTAAGCATGACCGTGTTAAATATCTCTGAAAACGTATTATTTGAAAAATAAAGAAGCAAAGACACTTAAAAAAATCTGATTTTAGATCTGAAGAATTATAGCTGGAGTTCGGAGTGGTCATTTGCTGTAGGCCAAAAAGGTGTTACTCACTCTTTGTTATTTCTTAAGACTAAAGAAATGCCAGTGCTTTTCTCTACATCAGAGACTGAGCTGCATAGAAAACTCAGAGGTATATAATGAAGTCCAGTTGATTCTTTGTTAATCTGTTATAGTCAGAGACCTTGGGAAATAAGATTTTAATGAAATGTATAAATAAGAGGCATTGATCTGAAACAGAAAAACAAGATTTTCACTGAAATGTATTTTCCTCTACTTACTTAGACAGATTTCAGAAGCTCTGTTGAGGTTTTTATGGTACTTAGTACTATAAAGTTGGTTTTGAATCTTTTCTCTAACTTAATTAGTTGTGAAAATAAAGGCTATCTTTAATGATTATTTTTGAAAAACAAGTCTTCTGACAATTGCTAATGTAATTTTAACTTGTTGAAAGTTTTTTTTCCATCTTGGTATATATTATAATGTGATAGTCATTCATTGAATTTGCAGGTGATGGAGAGGTAATAGAACAAATTATAAGCCTGCAAACCAATGATAATGGTGAACGAAGCCCAGAGCGCAGTGTCCTGGATGGAATGATAAGACAGTTGCAGCAGCAGCAAGATCAGAGAATGGGAGCAGGTCAGGAGGCTGTTCCAAGTGGACTTTCAAATGGGGAAGAAACACCCCGAAGAGGTAAGAAATATAGCAGAGGTATTTTGCCTTAACATGGCTAGATTGAAATTGATGAATAAATGAAGTCATTGTCCCCTGCATCCAGTGTGAAAAACTTTTCAGTATAAAAGCAGTATGCTAAGCAGTATACCTTTACAACTTTGAGCAGAAGTCTGGAGGATAGCTTTATTAGGTATGGTTGAAAGACTAAGAAATGAGCATTTGAATTTCAGGTACTTTGAAATTACCTGAAATTCTTTTTGCTCTAAAATAAGAGTATTTACAACATTATATTAAATTGTGTTGAGTTAAAAAGAGAGCAAAAGTGTTTTCTAAAGGAACATTAGGTTTCCTTTTTATATAATCTTTTAAAAAGTTAATTGATTAGAGCCCTAATGTTTCTTACAGAATCAGAAAGCTTGCAGTGAATTTCAGGGCAAAGTACTTAATACTGGAATGTGGTAATAATTATACTAATGGAAATAATCTAGAAGAGATGGGTGATATGCAGCTGAATTCTGGGAAAGTTAAAACCTCTTTTTGAGTCCATAAAATACTATAGAAATTCCTATCTCTTTATTGCTCCGTGCTCTGTTCTGAACAGTTTCTTCAGTTCTTTCTGCCATTTCACTCTTGCTCTCTTTCATCTAATCTGCTTAGACTTGAGATTTTTTATTTTTTATCTTTTTTATTTTGGCCACATGACCAATGGGATCTAGTTTCCTGGCCAAGAATCAAACCCAGGTCCTCAGCAGTGAAAGCACAGAGTTGTAACCACTGGACTCCAGAAAACTTGGAGAGCTTTAGACTTTTATTTGAAATGACTGTTAGGTCCTGAAGTTTCATTAATTCTCTTTAAAATTAGTGCATTATACTTTAAGTTTTACTTCTTTTATATATTTAGTTGTTTTGGTTTCTAGCAGCACAGAATCAGGTCTGTCAAAACTTTGTTCTTAGAACCCCTGGTCATTGAGTGACTGAGACTCCATGCTGTTAGTGCAGGGGGCCTGGGTTCGATCCCTGGTTGGGGAACTAGATCCTGCATGCTGCAGCTAAGACCAGCTGTAGCCAAGTAAATAAGTAAATACTTAACAACAGCAACGAAACTCTCAAATTTTGTTATTCACATAGTCTTATCATTGGTGCACAGATGCTCTTCTTTTTCTTTTTTTTAAATCATGATAATAATGCACATCTTTAATGTGGTCCTGCCCTATTTCTGTCTCCCAAGATGACAATTCTGTTGATCCTTCCTTTGCATTCTAAAAATAGACCTGACATTCTTAAATGTATTAATAAAAAGCTTTTGTTTTGAAACTTTATAAAAAGGTTTATAAAGGGAACTTTGTGTCTGATTCTTTGTGACCCCAGGGACTGCAGCATGCCAGGCTTCTCTATCTTCTTCTGTCTCCCAGAGTTTACTTATGATTCATGCCCATTGAATTGGTGATGCCATCCAACCATTTCATCCATCTTCTCCACCTGCCCTCAGTCTTTTCCAGTGAGTTGGGTCTTTGCATCAGGTAGCCAAAGTATTGGGACTTCAGCTTCAGGAATAGCCCTTCCAATGAATATTCAAGGTGGATTTCCTTTAGGATTGACTGGTTTGATCTCCTTGCATTCCAAGGGACTCAAGAGTTTTCTCCAAGACCACAATTTGAAAGCATCAATTCTTCGGCACTCCACCTCTGTGATCCAACTCTCAGATTCATACCAGACTACTGGAAAAACCGTATAGCTTTGACTAGATGGACCTTTGTTAGCAAATTGATGTCTCTGCTTTTTAATATGCTATCTTGGTTTGTCAGGCTTTTCTTCCAGGGAGGACCATCTTTTAATTTCATGGCTGCAGTCACCATCTGCAGTGATTTTGGAGCCCAAGTAAAAATCTGTCACTGCTTCCACTCTTGTCCCATCTATTTGCCATGAAGTGATGGGACTGGATGCCATGATATTACTTTTTTGAATGTTGAGTTTTAAGCCAGCTTTTTCACTCTCCTCTTTCACACTTGTCAAGAGGCACTTTAGTTCCTCTTCACTTTCTGCCATTAGAATGCTATATTTTTAAGATTAATCAGTTATTGCATTGGATTAATTTTGACTGTTGTGTACTCTATTGTATGCCTATATCTGATTTTATTCATTCATTCTCTTGATAGATTTTTGGGTACTTTGGAGAGTTTGCTAATCTCAAACAAATGATATTAACAGTCTTGTATGGTTAAAAGTTGGCTTAAAGCTCAACATTCAGAAAATGAAGATCATGGCATCCGGTCCTATCACTTCATGGCAAATAGATGGGGAAACAGTGGAAACAGTGTCAGACTTTATTTTGGGGGGCTCCAAAATCACTGCAGATGGTGACTGCAGCCATGAAATTAAAAGACGCTTACTCCTTGGAAGAAAAGTTATGATCAACCAAGATAGCATATTGAAAAGCAGAGACATTACTTTGCCAACAAAGTTCCGTCTAGTCAAGGCTATGGTTTATTCCAGTGGTCATGTATGGATGTGAGAGTTGGACTGTGAAGAAGGCTGAGCACCGAAGAATTGACGCTTTTGAACTTTGGTGTTGGAGAAGACTCTTGAGAGTCCCTTGGACTGCAAGGAGATCCAACCAACCAATCCATTTTGAAGGAGATCAGCCCTGGGATATCTTTGGAAGGAATGATGCTAAAGCTGAAACTCCAGTACTTTGGCCACCTCATGTGAAGAGTTGACTCATTAGAAAAGACTCTGATGCTGGGAGGGATTGAGGGCAGGAGGAGAAGGGGATGACAGAGGATGAGATGGCTGGATGGCATCACTGACTCAATGGATGTGAGTCTGAGTGAACTCCGGGAGTGGGTGATGGACAGGGAGGCCTGGTGTGCTGCAATTCATGGGGTCGCAAAGAGTTGGACACAACTGAGCGACTGAACTGATGGTTCTTATATACACTTGAAATAATTTCTGTCTCTGGTAATTTTTTCTTAAATTTTAGAGCAAGTTGGAGATACTGTGAACTTTATCCCTTCAGACATGATTCTGTATCTTCCAAGAACCAGAAACATTTTTATATGTTCATAATATAGTGATCATAGGTCAACAAATTTTATAATACTATACAGTATACAAACTATAAAATACTGCTACCTAATGTACAATCTTCCTGTTTCCTCACTTGTTCCAAAATTGTCTTTCAGGGCTTTTTAAAATTTTAAGATTTAATCAAGCCTTGGTTGTTGTGCGTAATTATTACTTCTCCTAATTTAGAACAGTTCCCTCATGGTGCTGGTACTTATGAGAGTTTAGGTCTGTTACTTCACAGATTTCAGGTTCAACATTTTAGGCAAGAATACTGGAGAAGGAAATGGTAACCCACTCCAGTACTCCTGCCTGGAAAATGCCATGAATGGAGGAGCCTGGTAGGCTACAGTCCTTGGGGTCGCAAAGAGTCGGACACAACTGAGCGACTTCACTTTCTTTCTTTCTATAGTTCCTTTTGGAGAAGGAAATGGCAACCCACTCCAGTGTTGTCTCCTGGAGAATCCCATGGACAGAGGGTCCTGGTGGGCTACAGTCTGTGGGGTTGCAAAGAGTCGGATGCGACTACGCAACTAACACACAAGTGCGCATGTGCTCACGCACGCACACACACGCACGCACATACACTGCATAGTTGCTGTGTTTATCTCAGTGCATCAGAGCAAGTGACTCAAGATATGTATGCATTCCTCTGCACACCTTGCTTTTTTCCTTTACAGTATATTCTAGAAATCACTCCTATCCATTCATAGAACTCTTCTTCATTCCTTTTTATATCTTCATAGTATTCCACTGTGTGGAATAACCATTCTTTGTAATTAATCTGTTTATGGTCACTCATGTTACTTTTCATCGTATGAAAAGTAACCTGAGATAAGTAACCTGTGCATGTTTTCTTCAAGTTGTTGCAGAATAATGCCGTGACTTGGGCAGTTAAATTTAGAATTTATTTTTAGTTCTAAATGCAGAAAGTGTTTCTTAAACATCAGTATGTTTTAATATGAATTTTGGATTAATAGCAGGCTCACTTAATGTCATTTTTAATAGATGAAGTATAGTATATTGTGCAGTACAAACTGGTTCGCATTTGATCGGTAAACAGAATGTTGTATGTCGAAGAGTGCAGAAGTTGCATTCACTCGTATTTGAATTTTATCCTAGGCAAGGAGAGCTGGTGTATTTGAAGTAAAATTTAATAGCCTCCTTCAGTTCAGTTCAGTCACTCAGTCATATCCGACTCTTCGCGACCCCATGGACCACAGCACGCCAGGCCTGCCTGTCCATCACCAACTCCTGGAGTTTACTCAAATTCATCTCCATGGAATCGGTGATGCCATCCAACCACTTCATCCTCTGTCGTCCTCTTCTCCTCCTGCCTTCAATCTTTCCCAGCATCAGGGGCTTTTCAAATGAGTCAGCTCTTCGCATCAGTTCAGTTCAGTTTAGTCGCTCAGTTGTGTCCAACTCTTTGTGACCCCATGAACCGTAGCATGCCAGGCCTCCCTGTCCATCACCAGCTCCCAGAGTCCACCCAAACCCATGTCCATCGAGTCCATGATGCCATCCAAGCATCTCATCCTCTGTCGTCCCCTTCTCCTCCTGCCCTCAGTCTTTCCCAGCATCAGGGTCTTTTCAAATGAGTCAGCTCTTCGCATGAGGTGGCCCAGAGTATTGGAGTTTCAGCTTCAACCTCAGTCCTTCCAGTGAACACCCAGGACTGATCCCCTTTAGGATGGACTGGTTGGATCTTCTTGCAGGCCAAGGGACTCTCAAGAGTCTTCTCCAACACCACAGTTCAAAAGCATCAGTTCTTTGGTGCTCAGCTTTCTTCACAGTCCAACTCTCACATCCATACATGACCACTGGAAAAACCATAGCCTTGACTAGCCAGAAACATTGTTGGCAAAGTAATGTCTCTGCTTTTTACAGGTGGCCAAAAAGTATATAGCCCCCAGTTAGTAGCAGGGTCCTCTTCACTCTTGCTTTTTTTGTTGTTTTTTTTTTTAACTTTCTTTTTTTATTTTTTAATTTTTATTTTTACTTTATTTTACTTTACAATACTGTATTGGTTTTGCCATACATTGACATGAATCTACCACGGGTGTACATGCATTCCCAAACATGAACCCCCTCCCACCTCCCTCCCCATAACATCTCTCTGGGTCATCCCCGTGCACCAGCCCCAAGCATGCTGTATCCTGCATCAGCAGATGAATGGATAAGAAAGCTGTGGTACATATACACAATGGAGTATTACTCAGCCATTAAAAAGAATATATTTGAATCAGTTCTGATGAGATGGATGAAACTGGAGCCGATTATACAGAGTGAAGTAAGCCAGAAAGAAAAACTCCAATACAGTATACTAATACATATATATGGAATTTAACTTTCTTAAAAAAAAAAAAAGAAAAAAAATTTTTTTTATTTGAGTATAGTTGCTTTACAACATTGTGTTAATTTCTCCTGTGCAGCAAAGTGAAATAACTATACATATAGATATATCCCCTCTTCTTTGGAATTTCTTTCCATCTAGGTCACCACAGAGCATTGAGTAGATAGAGTTCCCTGTGCTCACTCTGTATTTTAAGGAAACAAGTACTTGCCTGGGCTTCCGCCCCGCAACCCCTCCGGGTAGTCTCCATCTTTTGTGAGTTCCAGCTCCTGGGAGGTCACTCTGCCACCTCCTGTGTCTGCTTGCCCAACTCTGCGCAGGCTCACGGCCCAGTGTTGTCCGCATTGCCCTGTTACCCACGCCCCTAGCTCCACTTCAGGTGCTGCCAGCATTTCCCCACTTCACAGTTTTGTGAATTTTTACTAATGTTCTCGGGCAGGCTGCTTGCCTGAGTGGCTTAGATTATCTCTTTAGGTCATAAATAATGTTTGTTATTAGAGCTCTTATTATCAAGCCACCATAGTTTGAGACATCTATTTGCATTGCTGATTTTTCTAGAAAGATAATGTTTTAGCTTGCAGTTTTGAGGAAGGCAAGGTTTTTAGGACTGCAAGTATAACATTATTATAGAAAATGCTTGTAACATAAAATTCAGAAAGTCTAGTAAAAATGGAAAATGATGTTAATAGTCATGTTCTGTATTCTACATTTTGGTTTCAGTCACATTAAAAATTTTTTTCCAAAGTTTTTTCAGTACATCTTTTTATTTTGGTTTGTATCATATTAGGAGGAACGTGTATGCATATTAGATTGAAGTTTGTTTTGCAGTCATTCTTTACAATTTTTTCCTAGGTTTTAGAAGACTAAGCTTAGACATCCAGTCTCCTCCAAATATTGGTCTGCGTCGTAGTGGACAAGTGGAAGGTGTCCGTCAGATGCACCAGAATGCTCCACGCAGTCAGATGGCTACGGAGCGTGACCTGCAGGCTTGGAAGCGAAGAGTGGTTGTCCCAGAGGTACCACTAGGCATATTTAGGTTTGTTTTAGGATATCTATTAATATTGTTTATATCTATGAAAATATATCTATATGGTTATTTACACATAGTTAAATTTTTAGTGGTATAAATAATCATATACATATATTTTAGTAATGGGTTGGGATATATTTTAATTGTGGTAGAAAAATGTCAAAATTGTTCTCTAAGTTTTTACTGCGGTAAATTTTTTCATAACTCATTTTGTTTGATCTACGTAAACACCGGCCTTTTCTTCCTTCAATATTATTTTGAAGGATGTTCAGACTTACCATTTTGTCCAAAAGTTTATCAGTATGTATTTTCTGAAGATAATTCCTTATCTTAAAATAAAACTGTAAGTGCCATTGTCATATCTTAAAAAGAAATGAACAATTCCTCAATAGAACCAAATAGCCAGTGTTCAGATTTCCAGTTGTTTCAAATGTCATATTTGTAGTTTTTTGTGAGATTATTGCATAAGTGGTAAAATTCCATCAGAAGGCACATAGTTTCCTTTTTTTTTTTTTTTTTTGTGGTGGTAGCAGGTGTTGATGCTGACTACCCTAGATGCATTAATTCTTTAGAGATTATAAAAGTGATATTTCAGCTCGGAGTTTTTTATTATCTTGGATACTTCTAAACAAAAATTTACCCACTTCTACTATTTGATCATCCAGTAGTAAAGTTTGTATACAAAAAACAGGATAGATGCTTGCTCATTTTGCTTTATTTGCCCACAAAATAAAAATTTATTCCTTTCTGTCCTAGAGAGGCCAGTTTGTGTGTGTGTGTTTTCACTGTATTAATCATACTACTGTGATACAGCTATTTCTTATGTCCTTATTGATATTTAAGTTTATCCATCTCTGGCCAGGAGGAGCTTCTGCAGGTTGGCCCTGGAGTCCTTTTGAAATGACGTAGTACCCTTGCATATCGTCTTTGATGTCAGGCATGACAGGGTTACAGGTTCATTTTGTAAATTTTTTTACCTAGACCTAGGATCAGTCTTTCTTCTTAAGTAGCCCTATTTTCTTTTAGGGAGAGATGATATCTCCTAAGTATACTATGGGTGGTAGGGTTTTCCTTGTACTGAATTGTATTGTACTGATTTTCAAGTTACCAAAATGGAGGCAGCAAATACTATTTTTGTTGACATCTAAAACCTTTCAGCATTCTGTCATGTTTGTGTCTCGTAATAACTAATACCTTGAAGATAATTTTGTGTAAGTTTTCATGTGTTTAGCCAGAAGAGTCAGTGATTAGTATTTTATGATACTTCTGTTTTATACAGTGAATTTAAGAATGCTTATAAGTGTACAATAAATTGGTAGAAAGCAAAACCTGAAATTGGGATAAGAAATACAGAAAATCACCACCATGTATGTAGTATGCTATAGTTAAGCCTTAAAATTTGTCTTGAGTTGCATGATCATGTCATTTTGCTATACTTTTTGTTGTCAAAATCAAGGGAAGCAAAGAGTTATCAGAAATGAAAGTCCTGAAGAATAGTTCTTTAAACAAGCATTTCTTTCGTTTTTTAAAAAATATATATTTTTTATTTTTGGTGGTGCTGTATCTTCCTTGCTGTGGGCAGGCTTTCTGTAGCTGTGGCAAGTTGGGGCTACTCGTCGTGGTGTGTAGGCTTCTCCTTGCAGTGGCTGCTCTTGTTGCAGGGTGCAGGCTCTAGGGCACAGGCTCCATAGTTTTGGTGCATGGGCTTGTTTGCTCCAAGGCATGTGGAATCCTCCTGGACCAGAGGTTGAATCCTTGAGTCCCCTGCATTGGCAGGAGGATTCTTATCCATTGTGCCACCAGGGAAGTCCCAGAATTTCCTGGGTTGGAAAGATCCCCTGGAGGAGAGCATGGCAACCCACTCCAGTATTCTTGGCTGGAGAATCCTATGGACAGAGAAGCCTGGCGGGCTACAGTCCATGGGGTCACAAAGAGTCGGACATGACTGTAGTGACTTAGCATGACATGGCATGGTTCTGTTTAGGGCTAAAGTTCAGGTATATAGTTTGTCTTAATCCAATAAATAGAAATTATGTTCATTCTAAATGAATGAGTAAATCACATATATATATATTGTGATCTTTCATAATGTTACTTTTCTTAGCTGACCACCTCACATAGGTGTGGAATCACGCACAGTTGAACGTGGTACTTTTGAAAATCTAGAATGTTCTTTTGCTTTATTATTGATTGAAAATAAATTGTGTGTAGTGGTTCACTGTCAAAACAAAGGGAGGTGTACAGGTATAGGGTACAAGTTTCATTTGGCTTACAGGTTCCTTAAATACACATACTGCTGGTGAAATTGATTACTTGTGAAGGGGAGTCTGATTTAGAACTCCCCTGTAGATGATGTTTGGCTGTCATATGAGTGTGGGCTGCAGATGTATCTTGAGAAAAAAGTGATTTCCTTGGAAATCAGTCTTTGTCTTTATATCACTTATGCTTATACTCATTTCAATGTTCACTTATATCTTAGAGCATGGGTACAAAGTCAGTTTTGAAACTTTTCTAGTGGAATTTTAATGTGAGCACACAAAGCATAAAGCCATGTTTTCAACAACGTTCATATCTGAGAAAAAAGACATTTAGTTCTTGAACTCTCATTGCCAAAGACCCCTTGTTCTGAAATTGGTCACAGCAACATTATGAATTTTCTTTTGTGTAAAGTGAGTGAAATATAGGTGATTAAAAGAAACAGTAACATTGCTGTTCTGGTTTCTGGAAATTATAAAATGAGAAGTGTTAAGTTTGGAGAAGGATTCTGCTCTTATTTTTTCTTTAGAGAATAGAATTGCAATTTTGAAAAATTGTAGGTACATTTTGAGTAGCTAATGTGAGAGATCCTGTTCAAATTGGTCCTCATAGGGCCAAGCAGAACATAAATGAATATTTCTGTGTTAGATACGAAAAATAGGACCTCCTAGTTGCCTGTAAGATATTGTTTATATTAAGTTCCTTGCAAACTTCTGTTTGACTTAAATTTTATTATAACTTTAGGAATTAATTTAAAAAGTAATTTATGATTCCCAGACTCTTAATGATTTTTTTCTATATATATCCTTTATTTATCTGTAACTAATATAACTGCGTACTTAAATTTGTAGGAAGTTGGAAGACTTCAGAATAGAGAAAGGTGAACAAGAAAGAAATCTTTATATAATTGGAAGAAAGAGGAAGACTCTCCAGTTCTCACAAAAGGTAACCTGAATTCCATTTTCTTAGGAATAAACAAATTAGAAATTGAACTGAAATTTATAGTTTTCTTTTTGACCAATGTGAATATTGGTAATATTAGTCTTCTGTTAGGAAAAGTGGCTTGAAACTTACAGGAAGTAGCCCAATGGCTGAGAATGCTGCAGGATTCTAGGGAATTATTGTCAGGACTTCCCTGGTGGTTAAGTGGTTAAGACTCCCCATTCCCAATGTGGAGGGTCTGGGAGGCCTGGGTTCAGTCCTTGGTCGGGGAACCAAGATCCTGCATGCCTCATGGCGTGGCCTAAGAAGAAAAAAGAAAATGATTACACTCTTAATAATCACTAGAACATTATGAGCCCATCAGAAGCATTTTGTTTCCATTCTCAATCACTTCTCCTTTCTCCTGAAGGTAATTATTTGACTTCTAAAGATGCTGGTTAACTTTTGTTTTTTTCTGATGTTTTCCAAATCATGCATTTATTAAAAATCTTAGGTATGTGACCATGCAAAGCCCAAACTCACTTGAGAAAAATCTTATTCCTTAGTGTTTAATTGCTCATTTTAGATTTTCATAACTATCATATATGAAGCATTAGCAAGTTAATGGAATTTACACAAAATATATGCAAGATAAGTGCTAGAAAACTGTGTTGAAAAATGGTTGTGTTTGCAAGGTATTCTGTTTCAGTTGATCATTTAGTCTTGTATCCGTATCATGAGAAATGGCCTCTACGTGCCTGGCTGCCACATTCACTGTCTTGATGCCACATAAACAGTGCCTTTGTTTATGACTTGGGCTTTGAGAATTCAATAAAAGCTGCTTCTATCTTATTATTTAATTTAAAAGTAATTCAAGTCATTACTATGTAAAGTACTGAAAAGAAAATGTTGACTATTTGAATGAGTATATCTTCAGCTTTAGTTAGGGTATTTCCTCTTGAAAAAACTTTAAAGTTAAATTTAACTACAATTTTTAAGAAATCAATTTTTTTCAATTGTTTTTGCTGAAAAAATAAGTTATGAAAGATTTTTAAAATTTTGATTACAGTGCTATTATATATTCATAGAGGGCTTCCCTGGTAGCTCAGCTGTTAAAGAATCTACCTGTAATCCAGGAGACCCCTATGTGATTCCTGGGTTGGGAAGATCCCCTGGAGAAGGGATAAGCTACCCACTCTAGTATTCTTGGGCTTCCCTGCTGGCTAAGATGGTAAAGAATCCGCCTGCAATCCGGGAGATCCCAGTTCAATTCCTAGGTCAGGAAGAGCCCCTGGAGAAGGAGTAGGCTACGCACTCCAGTATTCTTGGGCTTCCCTGCTGAGTCAGATGGTAAGGAATCCACCTGCAATCCTGGAGACCCTAGTTCAATTCCTAGGTTAAGAAGAGCCCCTGGAGGAGGTCATGTCAACCCACTCCAGTATTCTTGCCTGGAGAATCCCCATGGACTGAGGAGCCTGGCAGGCTAGAGTCCATGGGGTCGCAAAGAGTCAGACATGACTGAATGACCAAGCATAGCACAGCACATATGTTCATAAGTTTCTAATTTGGGTATGTAATTTGATATTTTACAATCAAATTACATCAAAAATTTATTCAAGAAACAGTTACAAAGTTAAATGCAGAGAGCTTTTAAAGTTTTCAATCAAATTTTTGTTTCTAGCTATTTTAAACCCTGTATTGGACAAGAAGGCTAACACTTTAAACCTTAATCTATTTATATACAGATTCATGGATACATATATAGTACATAAATACTTATGTGGTATCTGTGGTAATAGCAATTTTGAGGGGGCAAATGAGAAAGTCAAGTTTTTTACAGGGTAATGATAATGTGAAAAAGGATAAGAAACACTGATCTTAATGGAATCATACAGTATGTATATGTAATATTTTGTATCTGGCTTGCATTTGACCTTGTGAGATTTATCTTTGTTGTGAGTAGTTGCAGTTCAGTTGTTTTCATTACTGGATAGTATTCACACAATGAGCATGTTGCTGTTTAACTTGTTCTTAAAGGACATTTGGATTGTTTTCATATTACGAATAATAACTCAGGAATACTGCTAAAACATTTTGTACATATTTCTTGGTATCCTTGTATGTATTTCTTTTGAGTATATGCACTGGAGCAAAATTATTGGAGCATATAATATGTGTATATTCAGCTGTAGTAGTTAATGCCACATGTGGTTTCAAAGTGATTGAACTCGTCTATAAGGAAGGTGAGATGTATGTTAAAATATCACTGTAAGGTGAGATGTGTGTTAAAATATCACTGTTTGTAGATGTCTTTGATTCTGCTTGTTTTTTATGTAGTTTGAAGCTATGTCATATGGTGTGTACGTGTGTACATGTTTAGAATTTTCCTTTTTCCTACTGAATTGAACCTTTTATCATTATGAATTTATCTGTAGTAGTGCTTTATTCTTCAGGTTCTTTTACAGGAATGTAGCTGTGCTAGCCTTCTTTTGGCTAGTGTTTGCATAGCATGTTTTTATACTCTACTTTCTGTCTCTTATTTTCTCTTTTGTTTCTAGGCTGTTTCTTGCTGTTCTGTTTTTTTTTCTGACTGAATATGTTCCCTTTAGTTCTCTGCAGCTCTCTGTGTGTAATCTGCTATTAAATTTGTGTTCTTAGTTTTAGTTATTATATTTTTTTCAGTTCAGAATTTTCCATTTTCTGAAGTTCTCATTATTTCCTTGAAAATCAGCCCTAGTTATTTAAAAAACCCATTTGATTATTTCAGTATCTTACTCCCCTGTTGATGCGTTTCCATTCAGTATTGATTTTTTTTCTCATTTTTTTTACAGTTAAATTTTCTTTGTTGCCTATGTTTTGTTTATTTATTTATGACTGCTCTGGGTCTTCATTGCTGCACGTGGGCTTTCCCTAGTTGCGGTGAGTGGGAGCTACTCTCTAGTTGTGGTGTGCAAGCTTCTCATTGTGGTAGTTTCCCTTGTTGCAGAGCACAGGCTCTAGTGTGCACTTCAAGTAGTTGTGGTGCACGGCCTTAGTTGCCTTGCAGCATGTGGAATCTTCTGGACCAAGGATTGAACCTGTGTCCCCTGCATTGGCAGGGGGTTTCTTAACTGCTGGACCAGGATATTTCTTGGTATCGGTGTATGTATTTCTTTTGAGTATATGCACTGGAACAAAATTATTGGAGCATATAATATGTGTATATTTCACCAGGAAAGTCCTGTTCCCTGTGTTTTTTCATTGAATGTTAGAGGTTAGAGATGATTTGAAGCCTCGGATGGTTTTTACTCCCCAGAGCATGTATGATTTGCTTCTCGTAGGCTACCTGGGCCACTTTCAAGCTTGTATCACCTTAACCCAGACAAGGATGGACTTTTAGTTCCTTGGGATTACTGTTGATCTGTAGTTTACTTATAGTCTAGATTGTAGTCCTTTGGGCTAACAGCCGAAGCTTGAGGTGCTCACCTATATATAGGAGACTCTGGATTGCAATTTTTGTTAGCTTAACTCAAGAATTTAGTCGGTCAGTTTTTTGCTTATCTGTTAAATCTTTCAGCTTCCTCTTCCAGAGTGAAAATCTAGGGTTCTTTTACATTGCTGATAACTTTTTTGTTTGTATTAGTCTTGTAAATCTTCATAGACTTGTTAGATATATAGTGCCCTCAAATTTTTTTAAAAAATTGTATTTTGACAGATTTTCTTGTTCTTAGTGGTAGTTTTTTGGTCCATCTGATTTACGTATTCTTAGTCATGAAATTCATTAATAGAAATTGCTGCTCTAACCAAAAAAAAGTAATGGCAGATTAAGGAAAGAGTTGTTTTAAAATCATCCAGGATATGTTGATAAAACACCCTCATGGTTATAAACAGATGGCACTAACATGAAAATTGATTTGTGTATCAGTTCTGGGAATATATACTTTAACGGAGTGCTTTCACATGTATGACTTTGGTGTTTAAGGAATAGCATGCTCCTCCGCCCTTCACCCCCACTGCTGCTCTTTCAATCTAGCTATTTTACTTGGCTGATTTTAAACGATTACTTAATTATTTTGTTAATTAAAAAGTATTTTAAAAAATTCAAGCACAGCTGAAAAGTACTGACAACAAATCATCCAAAAAGTTAAAACCTGAGAATAAGTTGTATTGTTATTTAAGGATCATTTCAGATATTTGTCTCTGTGCATTCACACAGTGATATATTACTTAAGATTGGTTTCTTAAGATTGGTTACTGCATCATAATATAGGAATATATAGTTTCACTTCTAAGATAAATATTTTAAAGTGATTTCTATTTTGGATTATAGTTATTATCTTATGGTAAACCCATTAATATGATGCAGTTTGGAAGATGCTGATCTAATGTGCTTATTATATTTAGCCATGTCGTCTAAATATCTTAAAAGTTAAAAACAAAAAAGCAAAAAACAACCAACCTTAATTAACAATATGTGGCAAAAATACCCATTCAAGAATATTTTATTTTTTGAACTTACTATTATTATTTTTGCCTTAAATCCTTTAGGGACTTGATAGACTGATTAATATTTTATTGAAGGTTGTACTTACTTAAGTGTTTATTCTCATCTGCACATTTGTATTTCAGTCTGATTCAATGACTTTGATGTCACAGTCTAGACAGAGGACATGTAGGCGTAAATATCCAAATTATGGTAGAAGAAATCTTGGACGGCTTGAGTTATCTTCTGGAAATGAATCTTCAAGCTCCATAAGACATGTGAGTTTCATAACTTTAAAACATACAAAATTATCTTTAATTCTTCACTTTGAATCGACCTTGAAATTATATAAAAATACAGTATTTTTTATTTTTATCATCATTATTATTATTTCTTGTGGGTTTGATCCCTGGTTCAGGCAGATCCCCTGGAGTGCAGTATTCTTGTCCTGGCTACAGTTCATGGGGCCACAAAAAGTCTGACATGATTTAGCGACTAAACTAACAACAGTAGTATTCTCTAGAGATTAATGAAATTTCACATTTTGAATTTCTCTAACAATTTTGAACACCTTTGTACCATGCCATCTACAATGTCCAGTGGTTTTAGAATATTAACAAAATTGTGCTGTCGCCACCACTATTTAATTTCAAAATATTTTAATCACCTAAGAAGAAACCTTATACCCATTTGCAAGTACTTCCATGGATGGCTGCCCCTGGCAGCCACTAATCTTTCTATTCCTGTTAGTTTTTGTATTCTGGACATTTCATTTAATAGACACATACAGTATGATCTTGTGACTGGCATTTTTCACTTAATGCTTTCAGGCCTGATTCCATTGCTTCCAGTGCTTCCAGGGCAAGATTAGTACTTCATTCTTTTTCATTGCCCTATATTCTATTATAGGAATAGACTGCAGTTTGTTTACCCACTCATCAGCTAGTGGGCATTTGTATTATTTCTACTTAAAAAAAAAATTAAGTTTTGGCTGTACTGGTTCTTTGCTGCTGTGCATAGGCTTTCTCTCATTGAGGAGAGCAGGGACTATTCTTGTTGTGGTGTGTGGGATTCTCATTGCGGTGGCTTCTCTTGTTGGGGAGAGCAGGGACTATTCTCGTTGTGGTGTGTGGGATCCTCATTGCAGTGGCTTCTCTTGCTGTGGAGCACAGGCTCTAGGTGCATGGCTTAGATGCCCCATGGCATGTGAAATCTTCCTGCACCAGGGATTGAACTGGTATCCCCTGCAGATACTTAACCACTGGATCACCAGGGAAGTTCTGCTTCTACTATTTGACTGTGGTCAGTATTGCTGCTTATCAGCATTTAGGCACAGGGTTTTGTTAGGACATAAATTTCCATTTCGGTTTATATCTAGTAGTCAATTTGCTGGGTCATATAGTAACTTTGTAGTTAACCTTTTGACAATTGCCAGACTGTTTTCCAGAGTGGCTGCATTTTATATTCCCAGTCAGTGATGTATGCAGTTGCCAATTTTCTTCACATCCTTGTCCATAATTGTTATTTAGTTAGTGGGCAGGTAGTGACTTGACAGTATAAAACTCATAGGCAGGATAGATCCAGGATTTTTGGAGTTTGAATTTTGTTTAACTTAGGGACATCTTTTAGAAAAAGAACTCGGGAGTTACAAGTAGACACAAGGCCTTGATAGACAAGTTAAATTGAAAGCCTCTGAAACTTGTTTCATTAGCTTTGTCTTAACCCTTTGTTTACAGAAGTGTTTTGAGAGTTAACTGAGATAAAACATGTAAAATTTTTTCGCAGAATGTGTGGTTTCTAGGTAGTAGATTTTAATAGCTTATTACTGTGATTTTTTTAGAAGTCTGTTTTGAACATAAAAAGCAGACTTTTCAGTTGATCTAGATTGGCAGGCCTAGGAATCTGTACTCCTTGAATGGTGTTGGGCTCCCATTTTGAGAAGCTTTTTTTTTTTTTTTAGAATATGTTTACTTTGCATTTTCAAATGAAGTGAACAAAGTAGATATTTTCTTTTAGTTTGTTTCTCCTTGGCATTTTCAGTGTCTGTTATGATGCACTTAATGGCTGTTACAGGAAAAGGTTGTGTCTCAGTTTAAAAGTGCCTGCTTCGGGGGACTTCCCTGGTAGTCCAGTGATTAAGAATATGCCTACCTTTTGCAAGGGACACGGGTTTGATCCCTGGTCAGGGAACTAAGATCCCACATGCCTTGGGGAAGCTAAGCCTGTGACCTATAACTGCTGAAGCGTGAGTGCCTAGAGCCCATGGTCTGCAACAGGAGAAGCCACCACAATGAAAAGCCCTTGCGCTGCGACTGGAGAGTAGCCTCTGCTCACCACACCTAGAGAAAGCCGGCTTGCAGCCACTGCAGTGAAGACCCAGTACAGCTGAAAACAAAACAAAAAAATATCTGGTTAGTAGCAAAGACCAGTAGTTAAAGTAGACTGCAGCTATTTAGGGTTGTGGAGATTAGTCAGTTGTTACCCTCTCTTCCTTTAAAGACTCTCTGTGTTAGAGTAGTTTCAGGTTTAAAAAAAAAATCACATAGTCCCCATATATGGTTTCTTTTTCCTATTAATGACATCTTGATTTAGTATAGTACACTTGCTACAACTGATGAACCAGTTTTATACATTAACTAAATTCTATAGTTTACATTAGGGATCACTGTGCTGTATGGGGGTGTGACAGATGCATAATGTTTGGTATCCACCATAAGATACAGAATAGTTCCACTGTCTTAAATCCTGCTCTGCTGTACTTAATCATCACTTTCCTGTCTTCTTGAGCTATGGGCACCATTGATCTTTTCACCATTTCCATAGGTTTGACTTTTCTAAAATGTTATATTGTTGGATCAAAAAGTATGTGGCCTTTTCACATGACCCCTTTTTAGTAATGTGAGTTTAATTTTCCTCTGTGGTCAGTTTCTTTTTAGCTTTGTAAGAAATTGCCAATCTGTTACCCATAGTGGCTGTGTTATATTTTATATTCTGATCACCAGTGAATGAAAGTTTCTCTGCTCCACATCTTTGTTAAGATGTTATTTCTTCCCAACGTCATCTAAAGATGAACACAGTCCCAGCAAGTTAATTTTTTGGATATTGGCAAAGAGATTCTGAAGTTTGTTTGGAGGGGAAAAAAAAGCCCTAGAATAACTAACAGAATACTGAAGAGCAACAAAAGGACAGGATTGATAGCTACTACCTGACTTTAAGACTTAGTATAAATAATCTACAGTTTTTAAGACAGCATGGTACTGGTGAAAGACTAGACAAATAGATCAATGGAACAGAATAAGAAACCCAGAAATAGACCAGTACAAATAGACTCAATTAGCATTTGACAGAGGAGCAAAGACCACTCAATGGACAAAGCATAGTCTTTTCAACAAGTGGTATGGAACAACTGGATAGCCACATGCAAAAGAAAAAAAAATCTAGACACAGTTTCACAAAAATTAACTCCAAATTATCATAAACAATGTAAATATAATACAGAATTATAAAATTTCTAAAAGATAACATAATAAAAATCTAGATGACCTTGAGTGTGATGAATTTTAGATACAATTCCAGTGCCGTGATCCATGAAAGAAAAACCTGACAATAGAAAAGCCTGAAAAATACTGTTAGGAGAATGAAAAGACAAGCCACAGACTGGGAGAAGATGTTTGTAAAACTCATATCTGATAAAGGACTTGTATTCTTAGAATTCAATAAAAAGATAATCAAATTTAAGAATCGACAAAAGATCTAACAGGCACTTTGTTAAAGAAGATATACAGGTAGCACATAAGCATTCTAAAAGGTGCTCAGCATCATATGTCATTAGAGAACTGAAAGTGCACGAGATGATACTGCTCACGTCTTAACACTGGCTTGAGTCTGAAACATTGAGAACGTTTACATTATCTTCTTATTAACTTTGCTCAGAGAATGGTCTCTCATATCAGGTTTTTATTTGCTAATAGTAGTAGTGTTAAGTCTCACAGATATTTTCTTTTGCCTAATTCTTTGATAAGAAAAGGGATGTAGTAAAGACACTTGCTTTTGGTTTTAAGTTTACCTAATTATGTTTTATTACCTGGTTAGAAGGACTGTGTGGTTTCTCTTGACTCGTGGTGTTTAGGAGGTCAAGATTTTAATTTTTCTCCCCTCCACAAATCAGGAGACTTCTTGTGATCAAAGTGAAGGTTCTTGTTCTTCTGAGGAAGAAGAATGGAAAAGTGACAGAAGAAGTGAAAGTGACAGTGAAAGTTCAAGGTACCTGTTTTTACTTGTTTTAAGCTTTAAAGCGTTTTAGTCATACCCTTGAATGGAATCATACTTGAGTGACATTCAAGATGTAAGAGCTTCCATCTGTCAGGTTTTTGATACATTTAAAAGGAGAAAAAAACCTGGATTAACAGTTGTTTCTATAGAAAATATTTTGGGTATTTTATTTAACTATAAAACATGTGAGCCAAAGTGTAAGTATGTGTACTCAGAGTATCAATTTAGCCTTGGGCTACATTCATAAAGAGGAATGTCCAAAGTCTGAATGGTAGAATCACTGTTAAGTTTATTATTAGTTACTGCATATGTTGATGGAAATTCAGTTAATTAATCAAGAAGAAGAAAAAGGGAATTTTAATCAACAAGCCAAACTAAGGATTATAACCAGGAGGCAGATTCACAGGAAGCTCTGAGAACTGTTGGGCCTGTTGGAAGCTGAAGGCACAGTCACATGCATTTTCAAGATAAAAGATGGTACATCAGGATGACATACTGCTGTTTTATGTACATCTCACCAAGGATACATAGTCTAGGTCAACTTGTACAAAGTGAGCACTAACTACTGTGACCCCCTCCAGAGCTGGAAAACCAGGTTATTCTTTTAAGAAGTTAAATTGCTAATGTCAGAAGAAAGGAGAAAAAATGATCTTTACTATTGAGCAGGTACTCCCGTCTTTGAGCGGCTCTGGCTAACATATAATGCTGATGCCCACTGCTCATTAGGGAGGGCGGCCCAAATGGTCACACAGAGATAATTTTATGTTGAATTTTCCTTGTCCTGTCTTAAAATATAAACATTATTTTATCATACATACTAGCTTTTGTTTAGTTTTGGTATCCAAATTCATGGGACTTAAGGTGTTAGTATCTGTTCTCATCTTGATAAATGTCAACTTTCTTGGCAGATGCTCAAACCAGAAACCTAGACATCATTCTCTCTTCGTAATTATTTCTGTTACCATGTCTAGAAAATTGTCTCTCCTAAATATGACTCAATATTTTAATTTCCATTGATATTTTGCTTTACAGACTATTACATCATACTCCTGGTTTCTTTTCTCGTCTTCTTTTATTCCATTATGCTTAGGAGCTGGAGTGATTTCTAGAATACTTGTTTAGTTTTGTTTGTTGTAGTCTCTCAGTCGTGTCCTACTTTTTGTGACCACGTGGACTGTAGAACCCCAGGCTTCACTGTCCTTCGATGGTGATGGACATCCCGGAGTTTGCTCAAACTCACGTCCATCGAGTCAGTGATGCCATCCAACCATCTCATCCTCTGTCTCCTGCTGCCTTCAATCTTTCCCAGTATCAGAGTCTTCTCCAGTGAGTTGGCTCTTCACATCAGGTGGCCAATGTATTGGAATCAATCCTTCCAGTCAGTATTCAGGGATGATTTCCTTTAGGATTGGACTGGTTTGATCTCTTTGCTGTCCAACAGACTCTCAAAAGAGTCTTCTCTAGCACCACAGTTCGAAGGCATCAGTTCTTTGGTGCTCAGTCTTTTTTATTTAATTTTAATTGGAAATACACAGAACGTGAAATGAATCATCGTAACTGTTTTTAACTGTACAGTTCGGTAGTGTTAAGTACATTCGCAGTGTTGTGCACCCAGTCTCCAGAGCTCATTTCATCTTGCAATACTGAGACATATACCCACTGAACAGTAATTCATCACTCCACCCCACCTACCCTGGCAACCACCACCCTTGCCTTTCTGTGTCTATATTCATTATATTTGAATTCAGCTTATCTTGAATTTTATTACACAAAGCACATGCTCTTAAGATTTTTGAAACAGCTCTTTTTATAGCGTAAAAGATAATGCAGAAATAACATTTATAGTAAATAGCTTTTGGATATGGGTTTTATGGAGCTTGGGAGGTATGTGGTTGGGTAATCATGGCCCCAGTTAGAGGGTCTTTATCCTCTTCTGTGTTTGCTAAAGCTGGCAGTGTGGCAGGGGCTAGTTTTCTAGATTGAGTTTCCTGTTTGGCTCTGCTTTTGCTCCAGAGTAGGCCGAGACTAGTCCCTCTGTGGGATCTTTTCTCATATCAGGGAGAATCCCCTTCTTGGCAAGAAGCTGTGCCCACTTATAGCTTTCTGTTTGATGTGGCTCTGCTTTCCTTGTGCTTCTCAGTATACTCACTGATAGGTCTATCATCCCAGTTAACATTTCTAGTCCATTTCTGAGCTTCCTGCAGTTTAGGGGAAGTGCTGCTCTTCTGGTCTCTACTGTTTTCATAACTACACTTCATTTTTGGAAGGGGAAATTATTAGTTGGCTCTTGATGTTGTCTTCCGTGAGTTCTCATCCAAATTATACTTAGAAACATTTACTCAGGCTTACATCCTTTTCTAATTTCCAGTGTCAGTGAAGATTTTTCTCTTCTTATGATCTTTGGTCACGTCAGTATTTGCTGATAGTGAGAGTAGTAGAATCTTCCTAGGATCTTTTCTTTCCTCCTTGTCGTCTCCATCTCTCTTAAGGTTGTAGGATTAATTTGCTATTCAGGCTTAGATTCTGGTTCCATACAACTTACAACTTTTCCTTTTCCAGTGACTCTTCCTCTAGGTATTCTGATTGGACAGCCGACGCAGGCATCCACCTGCAGCCTCCTTTACGAACATCATCTCGACGACGAATTACTCGATTTTGCAGCAGTTCAGAGGATGAAATGTCTGCTGAGAATTTATCTCCTCCAAAAAGGAGACGAAAGAGAAAGAAAGAAAATAAGCCTAAAAAAGAGGTACGAAAAGTATACCCTTAAAAATAACATCTATCTACACTTTCATAGTTTCTGTCCATATTTAGAAATTGGATATCTTTGGGAATTTGGAGCCTTCGTTGTTATTATTTTGATTGATAATGTTGTATCATCAGGAGTCAGATGTAAAATACAAACTTACTTTTGTAAAAGCTTCTTTATTATTAAAACTATCTAATCTGCTCTGAATTGAACTTGGCACTTAACACCTTTTTGAATCTGTAACTTCAGAGGGAAAGATCTATTTTGCTCAGAACCCCACCATAACTCTTGTTTTCTCCTGTCAATTTCAACACCAGAAATATACTTCAAGGCATTTTAAGGGCCTTCTTGTTTTGTCTGCTATTGTCATGTTTCCCATTTTCATTTGACATGTTCCATCTTACTACTTTTCTCCTAACTGTAACATCCCTGTACCTCGTTATACGTATAGTGCATGTGCTCCTGTTGAATATTTAAAGATGCTATGTCTTTGTATTAGTTATCTTTTGCTATATAACAGATCATCTTGGAACTTATCTTAAAAACAACAAACATGTATTATTTCATGTTTTAATGAATCAGGAATTTGGAAACTGATTAGCTGATTTTTGACTCATGAGGTTGCAGTCATCATATTGGCGTGGGTCACAGTGTTGTGAAGTCTTGATTAGAGGTGGATCTTTGAAGCTTTTCATGGAGTAGTTGGCTGGTGGCCTCAGTTCCTCACCACATGGGTCTCTCCATAGGGCTGCTTGAGTGTCTTCTTACCTTGGTAGCAGATTGTCCCCAGAGCAAGTGAAACAAAAATTAAACAAGGGCTAAACCTTTTACGACCGAGGCTTAGAAGTTGCCCATTGTTACTTATGCTTTTTTCTCTTTGTTAAAAGGAGTTGGAGCCCACACTCCAGTGGAGGAGACTTGGGCTCCACCTGTTAAAGAGGAAAGGAAGAGTAGCAGAATTTGTGGTTCTGTTTTAAAATTACCAGTCTCTTTTTAAAAAAACTTTCCTTCCGTTATGGTTTATCACAGAGTATTGAATATAGTCCTCTGTGCTCTACAGTAGACCTGTTGTTTATTCATCCTATACATAATAGCTTGCCTCCACTAACCCCAGACTCCCATCCCATCCCTCCCTTCCCCTTGACAGCCACAAGTCTGTTATCTGCCTGTGTGAATCTGTTTCTGTTCTATAAAAGTGCATTTGTGTCATCTTTTAAATTGCACATGTAAGTGAAATCATATGTGAAATTACCAGTCTCGAAACCTCAAATCCAGAGGAGACTGCCTGAGATAATTAGTCTGTGGTAGAATTCACTGTGGAGTCTTGGCAAAGTAGGCTTAGTGTGTTGAAGAGGGTTGTTGAAGAGGGTTTAGTTTGAAATTAGCCCCATTTCATAGGATGTAATGTGAGTGCTGTGAAGAATCTGTTAGAAATTCAGGAGAAAAGTGCTCGGTAGATCTACAATGCTTACACAACTGATAATGTTCCTGTGTATGTATGAACCAAGTATATATGCTGTTAGAAACTAATCATTAGGTGACATGCTTATAAAAGTCAGCCAAAGTCTTTTGTTTTCAATTAAACAGTGCATGCTGCCACCTTCTATCTTATTAAACTTTGTACTGTTCCCCTTGGCAGAATTTGCGGAGGATGACTCAGGCAGAGCTTGCAGACGTGGAACATTTATATGAATTTCATCCTCCAGTTTGGATAACTGACACCACACTTCGAAAATCTCCTTTTGTTCCTCAAATGGGTGATGAGGTGAGAGTTACAGAGTTTAAAAATATGGATATGTATCATAAAATTAAATTACTCTTAGGTTTTTATTTTTAAATGTCTGTTTCCCTTTTGTAGGTAATATATTTTCGACAGGGTCATGAAGCTTATATTGAGGCTGTCAGAAGAAATAACATTTATGAACTGAATCCTAACAAGGAGCCATGGAGAAAAATGGATCTTAGGGTAAGATGATGGCATTATGAAGTCTTAAACATTTAGCACATACATATGTAGTTATTTGTAAATCCATTTAAGAAACACTCTGGAGGCATACCATATTACTATCTTTCCATTAATTTCCACCTTAAAAACATTTTTGCTGTTAACCTGCTAAGCATTAAGGTCTAGTCAGAAGACATGCTTTTTGGTGGACACTCTATACTGCTGGAAGGCATCTTGACTATATTACCATTAATCTTAAAATGCTTGTACCCAGGACAGATTTTCAGAAGAAGTGCAAGTCTCCAAAAAGCAAACAAACAAAAAAATCGGTAAAAAAGTTTCAATGACATGCATAATAAAGTACAGGAAAAACTTTAGCTTCTCTGTACTTTGTATACATATTTTTAACATTTAAAGAAAAATATCATGTTCTAACAAGTAGCAGCAAATAGTTATTTAACTTGGTGAGAAAGGTGCAAGAAACAAGTCCAGGCTCCCTAGAAGGTATCTTGGTAATTAGAATTAAAACTGAAAATATTTACACCTTTAAAATCAGTGATTTTACTTTTGGTAATTTAGGAAAGAACCAGAAGTGCATACAAATTTATGAGCAAGGTAATTCCATATCACTGTTTATAAAAGCCAAAAATTAGTAAAAAATCCAAATATCCCACAATACTGAAGGAACCAAATCATGATATGTTTCTATATTTGGCTACTATGTAGAGCCCACTATGTAACTGAAAGTTGTAAAGTATTTGTTAAATGAATGTTACATTTTCACTAGTAAGAGGAAAAATGGGATGTGAAATTACAGTTTTAGTTACAAAAAAATTTTAAAGACATGGGGTCAACCAAAATAAATAACAAATGTCAGTGGTGATTAAATGTAGAATAGTATTATAGGTAATTTTTATTTTTTTTACTTCGTATTTTTAAATACTTTCATTAACTGTGGAAGGTGAAAAAACTCTGCTTCTGTGCAGTTGGCTTTAAGATACCTTGAGATGTATATCTCTTTTACTTATTACTGTGTACCTGAGGACAGTTGATTCTCATTTTTCATGAATTTTTATTTGCAACTTGCCTATTCACTGTATACTATTTGTAACACCAGAATCAGTATTCAAGATGCTTTCTAGTCATTTGCAGACATGCATAGCTTGGCAAAAAATTTGATTTGCCCGCCTAACATGTTTCTTAGCTGAGGTTGAACAAGATGAGCTTCTTTTGAGCTCTCATGTTGTAAATAAGTGTTCTTTTCATTTTATTCATCGCCACATTAAATTTTTTTCACGTTTTTGTGCTTTTTTGTTGGTGACATGCTGTTTAAAATGGTCCCCAAACATAGTGTTCGAGTACTGTCTTGTGTAACTAAGCACAAGAAAGTGATGATGTACCTTAGGTAGAAGGTCTGTGTTAGAGTAGCTTCACTGAGACATGAGTCATAGTGCTGTTGGCTGTGAGTCCAGTGTTAATGACTCAGCACATATATTAAAGGAGGTTTTTTAACACCGAGATTCACATTACACAAGATACTATATTAATTAGGTGACTGAAATGTTATGACTTGTATCAACCTGAGCTTGTTTTTCCTTCAGGAGCAGTGGTTCAGTTTTCACTGTGAAGTCACTGATTCCCTGTTTTAAGTGGCCCTGTAGAATAATAAGAATATTGCAGATAATGAGAATCAACTGAACTTTTAGCACTTTGTTTGGCATATTGTAACATTTTGTGCAGTGAATAAGTGGATGAATGATCTCATACTGTTAGCATTAAGGAAGCAGATATTGGGAGAAGGCTCATTAATGAGTAGGATGCTCTCTCACAATAGGAACCTCTCCTGTTGCCTGTCTTACTTACCCCAACTGCCTGGAGCAGCTCACAACACACAGTAGATCTTCATATAAACAAGTATTTATGGCAGTGTATCAGGTTGAAATTTAATATCAAATTTTTGAAGAATAGTAAGCCAAATGCTTACATATTTTGATTTGCATAATACAAAATTATGTAAATGAAAATGTGCCTCTAGAAAGAGAAGAAAGTCAGAAGGAAGTTCCAATGGGTATACAGTGATTGTCTTTAGATACTGAGCTGATGGATGATTTGTGTCCTCCTCCTTATACTTTTGGTGTGTTTTTTCTAAAGCTAGCATATTGCTTACATTAGAAAATGTTTAAATACACCTTCAAAAAGATGTGAAGATATAGCAAAAAATGACTGTAATTAATGATAAATCCCTTGTCTGGTTTGAAATCCTGAATTGTGAGCTGACTTAATTTGGGAGTATGTGGAGAATTATCATCTTGAGGAATTGCTTTATTTTAACCATATATTGTTTTTAAAATATCTGTTACAGGATCAAGAATTGGTCAAAATAGTTGGAATACGATATGAGGTTGGACCCCCTACACTATGTTGCCTCAAACTAGCATTTATAGATCCTGCAACTGGAAAACTTACAGACAAATCTTTCTCTATTAGGTACATGTTATATTTTAAAAATGGAGTTAGTTAAATTTAGATTTTCCCTCCTGCCTGGTTAGCATGTCCTTTCCATTCAGCTGTAGGGTGCAGCACAGCTGTGAGCTGCAGTTCTGATAGAGGGGACCCATAGAAGTAAAAATCCTGGGTCTGCAGTGGCCACTAGGCGGGAGTGTGTTGATTGCATTTTCCATGCCACTTAAACGTGTAGAGAATTCTGGCCTGTAGTGGAGATGGCATCTACATTTGTTTTTCAGAAAATGTTAGAATCATTTTCTAAACCTGTGCCATCCAGTATCGTAGCTGTCAGCCAGATGTGGCTGTTGGGAACTTGAACTGTTGCTAATTTGAATTGAGTGTGATGTAAGTTTACACACTGGATTTTGAAGGCTTGGAGAATGTAAAATATTTCATTATTTTGTATTATTTGGTAAAACAGTATTTAGGATATATTGGGTTAAATGAAATACACTTAAAATTAATTTCACTGGTTTCTTTTTATTTTAATAAGGCTAGTTGAAAATTAAAAACTACAAATATGGGCCCCATTATTTTCTTTGGACACTGTTGTTCTGGACTATAACCTGCTATGAAGGAAGTATAACAATCTTTTATTTTTGTTTAGATACCATGACATGCCAGATGTTATTGACTTTCTTGTCTTGCGTCAGTTTTATGATGAAGCAAGACAGAGGAATTGGCAGTCTTGTAAGTCTGTTCTTATTGGATTTTATGTATACCCTGAAAAATTAATCTTATTGATATGAATTTTTCGTTGTGCTGCTGCTTATTATGGAGGATGGAAAAATGTAAATTCTGGAAAGATAAGTGACTGCTAAGTATATTTTGCTTAGGGATTAGTATGATGTGTGACATTTCGGAAGAATGATTTCTTACTCCTTGATTATAGGCTAGAGTAGACCTTTTATTTCCTTTCAGACTGGTCTACACTGCATTATCTCCATCTATTATGTGACACTGGTATAATCCATAAAATTACCTCTGATATGAAACAATCAGAAAGTTGAAAAATGATGCAGATGTTACACTGATAGTGTTATGGTATACCAGAATATTTTGCCTTTGATACTATATCAACCTAGACTTAAATAGATTGACTTGAGAAAACTATTCCTTTAAAAAATTAAAAAGTTGTATAAAATTGATATTTTATAGCCATGAATTACATAGGTAGACAAATAAAATCACTTAAATGTAGGCACTAACTTCTAGTGTGGGTATTTGAGTGTGATTTGAGTGTTGTTTTTGTGGTGACCGTTTAAAGCAGGCCAGTGGGCTGGCTGGCTTAGACTTCTGTGGTCGCTAACCTCCTCAGGATGTATTGATGACTCTCATTAGGCCAGTGCCTGCCATAGCTGTTTCACGGCTTTGCATGCATTGCTGTTCAGTGTGCACTGCTCTCTGGGGAACTCATGTATTGACTTCAGGCACCTAGAAGAGCTCATTCTCCATTTATCAGTTTCAGTGAGATACTCTGTTCTACCTCCACTGTGTCAGCTCATGTACACATTCATAAATGATGCTTTGACCTCATTAATTTTTCTAATTTCTGTTACCTTTTTCTACAGGCAATACAAATAGGTAAATATTAGATAAATTCCCTGAGTCCCTATTTGAAATGAAATCTTATCAGATAATATGACTTCTCTTGGTAGCCTAGTTTAATGGTAATGTCCACTCAGGTAATCAGGGTTATTTTGGGGACTGAGGAGATGAAAGTTTTCTTGAAGAAGAACATCTAGGCACCAAAAACAACAAAAACCAGACAACTGGAATATATGGACGTTAACATTGTACAGCCAAGTCCCAAAGAACTTGGTAGTTCCTAGCTGTTCCTGTTTTTCAACCCCCATAATGTGTAAATTATAAGCTCTCATTCTGTTTCAATAAGATGCCCATTTAAAAAAATTTTTAACCTTGATTCTCTACAAGAGGAATGACTGATTTTAAGATTAAAAATATTATTTGATTTATCTGTGTCATAGGTGTTGTATAAATTAAAATTGTTAATGTTATTAGCAAATTGATATCTCAGATTTGGTTGTCTCTTACAGGTGACAGGTTCCGTTCCATCATTGATGATGCTTGGTGGTTTGGAACGGTGCTACGTCAAGAGCCATATCAGCCACAGTACCCTGATAGTCATTTCCAGTGTTACATTGTGAGGTCTGTATGCCAATGAAAATAGTCCTCTCAACATTTGTTCACTGTGACAGGTTGTGATATAAATCACTGCTGTGTTTCAGGTTAATAAAAATAACACCATTGAATTTGTTATTATGTCAGTCTCACATTTGTAGAGTCTTTCTAGCATGCCTCTGTTGCTAGTGCTTTCATTGGTACGGGTTCTCCTTGCTTCCCGGGGGCCTTTTGTGTAGCTCTGACTCAGTGTAAAAAAATCCACCTGCCAGTGCAGGAGACATAGGAGATGTGGGTTTGATCCCTAGGTTGGGAAGACCGCCTGGAGAAGGTCATGGCATCCGCTCCAATATTGTAGCCTGGAGAATCCCCGTGGATAGCGGAGCCTGGCAGACTACAGTCTGTGGGGTTGCAAAGAGTCGGACATGATTGAGTGACTGAGTATTTCCTCAGCCCAGTGTTGCAGGATCATGTCACTGTTCAGGAGCACATAATACTCCATTTCCCTTGTTCAGAAAAAGTCTTTGCTGTCTTTCCGTTGGCTGTGGAAACAAAGTCCACATGCTGAAGCATGGCATTCAAGGCTTTCACACTGTCTTTCTTCACTTACCCTGGGTACAGGCCACACAGGATTTTTGGTTCGGTTTTTGAAGCTGCCATACATTTTTATACTTCCTTATATGGAGAACGAAATGGCAGCCCACTCCAATATTCTTGCCTGGAGAATCCTGTGGATGGAGGAGCCTGGTGGGCTGCTGTCCATAGGGTCACTCAGAGTCGGACACAACTGAAGCCACTTAGGATGCATGCATGCAGTATCCTAAAGAACACTCACTGTTAATACTTAAATTTCCATTGCTACAGTGAGGTTAATTTTTGCATTTTCTATCGTTTCTGTACTCTAATAGTGAATACCTAGTTATCAGCCAGACATTGTCTTTGTGAAAGAGTAACCAAACTTTTTTGGTCTTAATAGGTGGGACAATACTGAAATTGAAAAACTTAGCCCATGGGATATGGAACCAATACCTGACAATGGTATGTAGTTTTTAAATGATGAAAGTATGTTTTCAGTGTTTTTTATCTTATTCATGTACATAGAGTGCATTTGTTGTCTTTGAGAAACGTTAACATTATGCGAACTGTGAGCTTTAGTAAAACAAGTGAACAAAATTATGTGTATCCTGGCTCCTTATTTCTTATCCTGTTTCCAGCCTGTTTCTGACTGTATCTTAGTTACCAGCTATCATTTCTCAAGTAACTATGTATTTATCTCTTCTTGACCTCCTTCATGAACCCTGCATTTCCTTTTCCTCATCCTTATTTTAGTACCCTGTTTAAAGCAAAGCCTAATTTGACTTTTGTCTGTTTCTTGCATTATGTCAGCTTGGTTGTCTTATTAGGGTTTGTCTGTTCCTTTTCTGTCAGAGGTAAGTGTCTGTCCCAACAGCAGCCTCTTCTGCAGTGCTTGCTGTCCCCTGCTTTGAGCTCCTCTCAGACCTGGTATTGACACTGAGTTCATTGCCTCCAACAATGAAACTTTCCCATCTCCATTCAAGTTTGAATGTGTGTCTTTCACCTTAAAACAACTCTCATTACATTTTCTTGAACATTTTAGCTACTGAATTAATTAACTTCACTCCTGTTAAACTTTTTGAAGGGGTGCCCTGTATATCTCTTGTCTCCATCTCTCCTCTATCAGGCCTTTCTTCTATATTAGTGTTGATTGAACATAAAAACATGGAAAAACTTTTGTCCTTCTACCTCCACTTATTGACACGTGAAACTTTTGCTCTGTGTGGTGTTCTTGTGTCTGCCTTAGGGGCCAAGCCCTTTTCCTTCATGTTTTATTCACTGACATATCTCCATCAACTATTGTCTTGCTTTACTTTGAAAATTAGGAGTTTTTCCAGAAAATTTTGAAAAAATAACTACAAGTCTTGAAAGTCACCAGTGACTTCTTAAATTTTCTTTTGAGCTTAGTATCTTAACAAATAATAGTTAGCAATGTGAAATGAAATTTTGCATTGTATAATACCTATATAGATAAACCCTTTTTGATAAACCCTTTAGATAAAATAAACCCTTTTTGAGGTCTCACTCTGTTGCTAAGAACTTCATGTGTATCAATTCATTTAATCTTTCTCTGAGGTGGTGCTCTGTTATTAATTTTAAAGGTGAAGGAATGCAGACTCAAGAGAGTCTCCAGTACCTGGTTCTGAGTTGTACAGCTCTGAAAAGGATAGGAGTTAGGATTCTAAGCTGTCTGGCATCAGCATGTGTTTTTAACAGCCAGTTATAGATACTTCTTTGTAAACAATGCCAAATTAGTGAAAGCACTCACATAGAAAGATTTTACATGTTCATGAGGCCAAGAAGCCTTTGGAAGAGTTGTCAAACAACATGAATAGGCAGAAAGATAAATTTGGAGGTGTATGAAGAAAAGCTCATTTGCATTATCAGTCTTGGAAATGTGCATTAAGTAATAATAAAAAATTGTTTTACCTGTCAGATTGTTAGAGTGATACATTTGTCTCCAGGCTTGTTGACGTTTTCCTCCTTTTAAAATAATTTTTAAGAAACCATTCTCTGAATATTTACATTGCCTCTTGTTTTTTTTTAAAATGCACACGCTCTTTTAAAAGGCTGTTTTGTAATATTCTTGAGCTGGAAATTATTTCAAAATGAAATGTTTAAAAAGTACAGTAAAAATTGACAATGGAAAGTATGAAGAATTTCTGAATGCCCAGCTTTCTTGATTGTTAGCATCTTCCATAAGTGCAGTGCAGTCATCAAAATCAGGAAATACCCTTGTAACAATTCTAATCCTCCCGGCCTTTTCCAGGTTTTTACCATAATCCTGCTGTCTTTTCACAGCTTGGGTTTCATCGCCATGTCTTCTCCATTTCCTTTCGTCTGTGATCCCTAAATTTTCCCATTATCTTTCACAGCCATGATGCCTTTGAAGAGCACTGGCCACTTTGTAGAATATCCCTTAGTTTGGGTTTGTCTGATATCCCCCGTGATTAATTCTGGAGTTTGCATGTTTGGCAGGAGTGTCAAAGAAGTAATGTTGTGGCTTTCCCAGTACATCCCGTAGGAGGCATCTGATAGCATTTTGTCCTATTACTGGGAATATTAACTTTTAATCATTTGATTTAGGTGGAGTCGGCCAGGTTTGTCCACTACAAAGTAGCTTCTTTTTCCTTTGGTTAGTATCCTGTTTATGAACTTGGGCAGCTTTAAAATATAGTGTATATTTGGTTTCTGGTTTGATTTTTTTCTTTTCTTTTTTTTTTTTTTTTTTTGATGAAATCATAGTTGATCCACCTGAAGAATTAGGCGCTAGTATTTCTGTCACTTCAGATGAGCTAGAGAAATTGCTCTACAAACCTCAAGATGGTGAATGGGGTCAGAAATCAAGAGATGAAGAATGTGAACGAATTATTAGTGGTATAGATCAACTTTTGAATCTTGGTAAGTTTTTTACGTGAAAAAGTTGATTTTCATGATTTCTTTTCCATAGAGGTATTTTAAAACAGTAATGTGATTGTGTTCTTTTATTACAATTTCCATTTGTTACTTTTGGGGTAAGCCTGCAGTGTTGATTGTAGCTCTGTTTTATGAATGATTTGTCGAGAAATATCCCATAGGGGTCATGAATTTAGATGAAGATTCTTCCTTCTGCTGTTACAGATATCGCAGCAGCTTTTGCAGGTCCAGTTGATCTGTGTACATACCCGAAGTACTGTACTGTAGTGGCTTACCCAACTGATCTGTACACCATTCGAATGAGACTTGTGAATCGATTTTACAGGTGAGTAGAAACTTACTTTAAAGGTAATTTGGGCCATACCAGTTAGAGTGAAAAGAGGTAGTAGTGGCTGACAGTGACAGTGCTGGAGTGGGGAATGATTAACATTATTTTCCATTTCATTCTCTTCTTTCATTATAGTCATTTCTTGGTTCTGTGTGTAAGGCAGGGTTAGATGCCTATGGGTAGGTATGGATAGAACCTGGACAAGGAAAAGGAACACATTTCATTCCTTAGTCTTTAGTATTCTGTTTTTCTTACAAAAGCTGCTCCATTTAAATATAAAATTTTAGTTAACAATTTTTTTTGAGCTCCAAATCGCTGGAGATAGTGACTTCAGCCATGAAATTAAAGGATACTTGCTCCTTGGAAGAAAAGCTGTGACCAACCTAGACAGCATATTGAGAGCAGAGACATTCATTACTTCGCTGACAAACCATACCAGTCAAAAGTATGGTTTTTCCAGTAATCATGTATGGATGTGAGAGTTGGACCATAAAGAAAGCTGAGCGTTGAAGACTTGATGCGTTTGAACTGTGGTGTTGGAGAACACTCTTGAGAGTTCCTTGGAATGCAAGGAGATCAAACCAGTCAATCCTAAAGGAAGTCAGTCTGAAATATTCATTGGAGGGACTGATGTTGAAGTTGAAACTCCAATCCTTTGGCCACCTGATGTGAAGAACTGACTCCTTGGAAAAGACCCTGATGCTGGGAAAGATTGAAGACAGGAGGAGAAGGGGACGGAAGAGGATGAAATGGTTTGATGGCATCACCGACTCGATGGACACGAGTTTGAGCAAGCTCCGGGAGTTGGTGATGGACAGGGAAGCCTGGCGTGCTACAGTCCATGGGATCACAGAGTCAGACATGACTGAGCAACTGAACTGAGTTAATAGTTGGACTTTGACCTTTGAAAATTAATTTCCTGGAATCATCAACTTTTTGTCTCTGGCTTTTAGAGTGCTGAAAACTATAAAATTTCCCATTCTCAATGATTTTTTTTTTGAAGCAGGTTATGGTGTTTTATTCTGTATGATTCAGCAACTTTGGGAAAATTATCTTCACAAAATATTGACTTCTTGAGTTCATATTGTTGGTGTTAATTTACCTCGGTAGTGTTGTAAACGTGGGTTTAGTCAGAAACTACTTTGTCAGTCTGTAGTCAGATTGAGTTTCTTAGGATTGATGGTATTTAACACATTTTGTTCATTGAGTCTATAGCTTCAAACGTGCCTAAAGGCAGTGTGAAAAGGGAGAGTTGCTTTTTTGGTTTTCTGGATGTGATTAAGTGATCTGTTAAGATTTTCAGTCCTTAAATGTATTCTCTGCAGTTCAGCTTCTAATATAATTGCTATGACTGTGATGAAGTTGACAGCATTATTTTACTGTATCATTCTGGCTTAACATGCAGGATTTTTTAACTTGGTTTCTGTATTTTCATTTTTTAAACCCTAACTTCCTTGTTTTTTACTTTGAAGGAGGCTATCTGCATTAGTTTGGGAAGTCAGATATATAGAACACAATGCCAGAACATTTAATGAACCTGAGAGTGTAATTGCAAGATCAGCTAAGAAGATAACAGACCAGCTTTTAAAATTTATCAAGTAAGTGACCTCATGTTATAGATGTTGTGGAAAAGTTACTTTGCATATTGTGTTTTTAATTTGTTGCATTTTAATGTGTTACATTAAAGGACATTTCTTTAAATTTCTCTTTCTGTGGTTATAATTTAGGTAAAGGAATAAGAAGTTGAACAGTCAAATTTTTTCTGTTTCTTTAAAATTTTTCTCAGAGGTTAAAGTGTCTGCCTGGAATGCAAGAGACCAGGGTTCGATCCCTGGGTCGGGAAGATCCCCTGGAGAAGGAAATGGCAACCCACTCCAGTACTCTTGCCTGGAGAATCCCATGGAGGGAGGAGCCTGGTAGGCTACAGTCCATGGGGTCGCATAGAGTCGGACACGACTGAGCAACTTCACTTTCACAGAGAGTTGCCCTGTTTTCCCCTTAGGTTGACATCTTACACAGCTGTAGTGTCCTTATGAAGTGTTAAGAAATTATCCTTGGTACAATACTATTGACTAAAGTACAGAATTTATCTGGATTTCATCAGTTTTTACATCAGTGTCTTTTTCTGGTACAGGACCCAATCCAGAATTCCCACTGCATTCGCTCTTTGGTTTTCATAGTCTCCTTTAATCTAGTCTTTTCTTTCTTAGTCTCCTTTAATCTAGTCTTTTCTTTCTTTAATTATGGCATCATTTTTTAAAATATAAATTTATTTATTTTAATTGGAGGTTAATTACTTTCCAATATTGTATTGGTTTTGCCATACATCAACATGAATCCGCCACAGGTATACATGTGTTCCCCATCCTGAACCCCCCTCCGTCCTCCCTCCGCATCATTTTTTAATGAATGTTGTACCCTTATTTAGTTCAGTTCAGTTCAGCTGCTCAGTCATGTCCAACTCTTTGCAACCCCATGAACTGCAGGCATCACCAACTCCTGGAGTCTACCCAAACCCATGTCCATCGAGTTGGTGATGCCATCCAGCCATCTCATCCTCTGTCATCCCCTTCTCCTCCTGCCCTCAATCTTTCCCAGTATCAGGGTCTTTTCAAATGAGTCAGCTCTTTGCATGAGGTGGCCAAAGTATTGGAGTTTCAGCTTCAACATCAGTCCTTCCAATGAACATCCAGGACTGATCTCCTTTAGGATGGACTGGTTTGATCTCCTTGCAGTCCAAGGGACTCTCGAGAGTCTTCTCCAACACCACAGTTCAAAAGCATCAATTCTTCGGTACTCAGCTTTCTTTATAGTCCAACTCTCACATCCATACATGACCACTGGAAAAACCATAGCCTTGACTAGATGGACCATTGTTAGCAAAGTACTGTCTCTGCTTTTTAATATGCTGTCTAGGTTGGTCATAACTTTCCTTCCAAGGAGTAAGCGTCTTTAATTTCATGGCTGCACTCACCACCTATAGTGATTTTGGAGCCCCCCAAAATAAAGTCTGACACTGTTTCCACTGTTTCCCCATCTATTTCTCATGAAGTGATGGGACTGGATGCCATGATCTTCGTTTTCTGAATGTTGAGCTTTAAGCCAACTTTTTCACTCTCTTCTTTCACTTGCATCAAGACGCTCTTTAGTTCTTCTTCAGTTTCTGCCATAAGGGTGGTCATCTGCATATCTGAGGTTATTGATATTTCTCCCGGCCATCTTGATTCCAGTTTGTGCTTCCTCCAGCCCAGTGTTTCTCATGATGTACTCTGCGTATAAGTTAAATAAGCAGGGTGACAATATACAGCCTTGACATACTCCTTTTCCTATTTGGAACCAGTCTGTTGTTCCATGTCCAGTTCTTTTTTTTTTTTTTTTTAATTTTAAAATCTTTAATTCTTACATGCATTCCCAAACATGAACCCCCCTCCCACCTCCCTCCCCACATGTCCAGTTCTAACTGTTTCTTCCTGACCTGCATACAGATTTCTCAAGAGGTAGGTCAGGTGTTGCATGTAGTTTAATTTGGGTCGTCTGATACTTTCTCACAATCAGATTGAGTTTTAATCTGTTTTGGATTGTATCCTGTGAAAGTGTATGTATGAATAGTCCACACTTTCTGGCATTTGGAAATCAGTTTCAAATAGTAGGATGAAAATTGACCTCCAAATTGAGATCCTAGTCCCAACCTATTCTGTTCTAGTCAACTTTCTGGATGACGTTGGACATATTACTCAGCCTCTTTCCTTTAAAATGTCATATGATTTTGTTGTATGATCTTATATGCCTTTCCCCCACAGTTATAAAAATTCTTTGAAAGAATTATAAATTAGAGAAGATAATTTTTAAATTCTGACATGATTTTAAACATCTGGCTCCAAACTGGTGAATAAATGATTCTAGTCTGTTTCACATGAACCTTCTGGGCTGAATCTGTCCATTGTCTGGAGGACTCAAGCTTGTTCCCTTTTTCCCCAAATTCTTTTCTGCTCAGGGAGACCACATGTCCATTTTCATCCCCATCATGTCTAGAATTTCCTGCTTTAACATTCTTCCTTCTGCTGTGTTTACAGTGAGGTCAAGATGTAATTTGCTTCAGTTTCTACTTCCTTTTTTGTTTCTATTCTCTTTTATCTCAAATCAGCCATTTTCCTGATACTCACTGTACAAATATTACCAGTGGTGATAACTTAGAAAAACTCATCTGTGTATTCATCCAGTTGAGGCCATACTTACAATACTTCTGGATTACCAGCTTAATTTCCATACATACTTAATTGAAAAAAATTACTTTCAGTATTCTAGTACGATTAATTGTTTCCACAGAGGATAGATTGAAAACCTGATATTCTACTGCTTTTAATTTGGTGTGCATTGTTGGGGAGCTGTTTGCATAGTTGGGGATCTGTATCTTAAAGTACTTTAAATATTCCGAAATAAGAACTATATTTGCATACTATTAAAGTAAAAAATTGTCTTTTAGGAATCAAGACTGTATAAATATCTCAGAACTTTCTAACACTTCTGAAAATGATGAACAAAATGCCGAAGATTTGGTATGAAGTTTGTGAATTTTATAATGGCTTTTGTTTATTTCAAATGATGACTTAGAATGAAGAGTGAAGTAGAAAACATTGGTTACCCATATCGATTCTTGCTATAGTTCAGTGAACTATGAAAATAGGGCACTTGATAAAACTACAGTTTAAAATTATCTAGGTGGTCAATGAGGTAATAGACAATAATTGATACTAAATAAACCAAGTAATGTCTAGGGAAGTAATTTAGGTTTGGAACATGTTCTCTTTCCAAAATTTTGGTAGAGAAAGATGTAATATAAGAAGTACCTTGGAAATATTTTTGGTAAAATCAGTATTTGAGCAAATTTCCTGGCAGTCCAGTGGTTGGACTGTGCACTTTTACTGCCGTGGCCTGGGTTCAGTCCCTGATTGGGTTCAGATCCTGCAAACCACATAGTGCAGCCAAAAAAGAAAGTCAGTATCTGAGAGTTGGATTTAATTGTAATTAAAAATCAATAAACATTACTCTGTTTTAAGTACCCTAAAGTCCTTCACTCAAGATGGTGTTGAAGTGTAAGTACAAAGCAGATATCCATGGTACTGTGTAATTTCACTTCATACAAAATCAGGTTGTTGTATGTAGTTGGAGGAAGGATTCTCTGTGGTGTCAACTTCCACACAAACTATTATCATGGTTCACTGATTCTCCTGCCAATTTAATGTTGGAATATAAATAAGTATGCTAATATATGATTAATACATGATTTAGGCGATAAAACGTGTAGCTTACATAATGTAAGCATCTGTGGGAGACTGTTTCTGAGTTTTATCCTGTGCATGTCCTCTGTGGACATGGACATGCACAGAGCAACTTGTTATAGCCATATTTTGGAATTAGTGCATATTTATATTACGGAATGTAAAGGATTATTAAGAATAAGGGTTGGTTTCTTGAACTGAGTACCATGAAAATCATGTGATAGTCTGTCTTTTGAGGTTCTGTTATCAAGTTATAACCCTTGTAGAACTTAAAAGTCTTTGATATGCTGTATGTTAATGATTATTGCTTGTCTAATGACAATCTTACCACTTAAAGTGCTCTGATTTTTATTCCTAGGATGATAGTGATCTTCCTAAAACATCTTCTGGAAGAAGGAGAGTAAGTTAATCTGTGTGATTAACCTTAGTTGTTGACTTATTCTCTGATTTAATATCAATGTAAGATTTTAGGTGTTGTCTTTGAAAAGGGATATTGATACTGATATTGAATATTATAAGAGAAATGGGAGAAATCACTGGAAGGTGGATGGCTAGGTAGGGTTAGTGGAAGAGTTGGGATTTGCAATGTGTTCTCAGCATGAGAGAGTAAGAAGAGGAAATTCAAATAGTATAGGGTTTAAAAAAGTAGGAAAATACGGCATGTTGGTGGGTACTGAGAACACTGGCCTGGCTAGTGTAGGGGCTGAATTTTGGAGCAAGCCAAGTGGTTGTATCTAGCCTTTATATTGGGAGCAGATTATGATGATATTAAAAACCAAGGATTTCATTTAAATTTATAGTAGAGTCACTTTCATAGTCCAAAAGGTAGATTTTGAAGGATAAGAGAATAGGTACTAAATATATTAAAGTTAGGAGTTAATTGCAGGAATCTTAAGTAAAAGTTGGGAAACCTAGTCAAGAATAGTTCTGGCTGGGAATTCCCTGGTGGTCCAGTGGTTAGGACTCTGCTTTCACTGCTGAGGGCTCGGATTCGATCTGTGGTTAGAGAACCAAGATGCCACAAGCCACTGTGCCATGTGGCCATTTGAAAAAAAAGGATAGTGCTGGCTAGGAACAGAGGGGAAGGGAAGGAGATGAGACCTTTTAATGGAAAAACTAGGATTTGGTGACTGGACCTTTTACAAAATGAGAATTTGTTGGAGGAGTAGGGGAGAATAAAGTGAGAAATAAGTTTTGGAAAAGTTAAAGTTGTGTCATCAGCAGTTCTTAAAAAGTTCTAATGTAACATGTTAATTAAAAGTAAAGGTTATTATTGAAAATGCTTAATAATGTTAACTTATTTTAAATTTCATTTGAATGCTGCTTAAATTTATGCTTTCTGTCACATCAGTTTTCGTAATATGGTGCCTCAAATAACATTGAAAAGTTAAGACTTGAGTTATTGTCATTTTCATATAATTTCATTTTTAAACAGACTTCAGGATTTAGTTATCTGTTTAGTGTTTGTTATGATTGCTGTAGCAAATTACAAATCTAGTGGCTTAAGCAATAAAAATTGCTTGTAGTTCTGTAGATTAGAAGTTTGGCATGGGTCTCACTGGACTGAAGTCAGGGTGTCAGCATAGCTGTGTTCCTTTCTGGAAACTGGCGTAGAAGTAATTTCCTTGCATTTTCCAGCTTCTGGAGTCTGGTGGCCCCCTTCTTTCATCTTCCAAGTCAGCAACATAGCATCTCCCAGTATGCCTCCGACCATTCTACCTCCCTTGTATAAAGATCCTTGTGATTACACTGGGCCCACCCTGATAATCCAGGACCACCTCCCTATCTCAAAATCCACTCCTTTAATCGTATCTGTGGAGTCCCTTTGGCCACAGGTTTTTGGGACCAAGATGTAGATATTATTCTGCCTACTATGTTATGTAGCCACACTGGTGTGGCTACTTCATATTCTGTGAAAACATTTCTTAAACTTAGGAGATAAGTGGTAGAATGAAAATGTGCTTTTGGAGTAACAGATATGACATTATTGTTTTTTTTTCTTTTAAAGTAGACTTTTTCCTAAGTAGATAGAAAATCATATAATGACATATTTTGACATAATACAGAAGACAATAGTTCAGTTAGATTTTTACCATTACTATACCATACCATACCATACTATAGTGCAGCTTTTCCAAGGCTGAGAAAGCTTTTAATATTGTAAATGTATTTTCAGGTTCATGATTGGAAAAAAAGGAGCATCAAAACAACCAATTATGTTGAAAACAACTGGAAGAAACAGTGTAAGGAACTAGTGAACTTAATTTTTCAGTGTGAAGATTCTGAACCATTTAGACAACCTGTTGATTTGGTTGAATATCCAGTAAGTTGTCATCATTTGAATGTTTGGTGCTTTTCTTATTGGTGTAGAGATTAGGGTAGAGGTGTTTAAATGAAAAACTAAGATGTCTAGAATTCCCTGGTGGTCTAATGCTTACAATTCCAGGCTTTCACTGCTGTGGCCCAGGTTAGTCCGTGGTTGGGATACTGAGAGAGATCTCACAAGCCTCAAGGCATAGCCACAAAAAAAAGAATAACAACCAGCACCGCCCGCCCCTGGCAACCCAGCAACCAAAAAGTGAGATGTGTAGGCTTAAGGTTAACTTTGTCTCTTAGCACTAAGTCAGCAGTGGAAGAGTTGTTTTATAGTTTCTTGAATTAATAGAATTCAAGAAATTGTACCTTGTACTTTGGGTAAGACTTAGTTACCAATGTTACCCCTCATTATCGGAGGGTTAGTAGGCCCAACCCTGGGAAAACTATGAATTGGTTAAAAGTGTCTCTCTTTGGGACCTCCCTGGTGGTGCAGTGACTAATACTCCCTGTTCCCAATGCTAGGGGCCTGGGTTCAGTCCCTGGTCAGGGAACTAGATCCAGCATGCTGCAACTAAGACCTGGCTCATCCAAATAAAGAATTTTTTTTTAAGTGTTACTCTCCACTTTCTAACAGGGAAGTAAAACATTACCTTTTTGAAAGATAGAAAGCACAAATTTGCTGTAAGAAGCTTAGAAATTATATAGTAGAGTATACAGAAGGAAATAAAAAGTTTTATATCCTGATTCCAAATATATAATTTTGTTACATTTCTTGTCTGTGTTTGAATGTCTTTTTAAAAGTTATTAATGATTTTTAAGATCTTATAACCTTTTTCTCTTCTGTCATTTTGAATGTTTTAGAGATTTGATGCACTTTTACAATTCTAAAAACAGGAATTGAATCTTTGAACTAACTATTGTTTTTAAAATCTAGGATTACCGAGACATTATAGATACTCCAATGGATTTTGGAACAGTAAGGGAAACTTTAGAAGCGGGAAACTATGACAGCCCTTTGGAATTTTGCAAAGACATTCGTTTGATATTTAGCAATGCAAAAGCATATACACCAAACAAAAGATCAAAGGTAATTTTAAAAGTGGTTTATAAAAAAAAATATGTGTGCTCTGTTTAGATGATGATTTTCTATTGTTTGGTAGAAATAGAGACATGAAAGAACAGTGAGTATAATAAGACTACTCTTAAGAGTAGAGCTTTCACCACAGCCCACGTATCTGCTGTGGAAACATTGATTCCTGGTGACAGTGTTTATCTTTCCTAAAGTTTTATAAACAAAAGAAGATTGGCATCAGTGAGGAGATCTGTGAAAAATGAACAGATTTGTATTCAATGTATAGTGAGAAAAGTCTGTTCTCTTATATATAGGAATCTTAAAAAGTGGATTGGGAACTTTGGGAACTTAGTTATAGAGGTTGGACAAATATTACAAGTAAGAAAAGGAAAATCTGAGGTGGGGAGGGGACTATTGATGCATACTAATAATTTGGATCTGAAGAAGAAACGTGAGCATCTGATTAGTTAAGAACAGCATTGTGGACACTCCTAAATTTTTGTTAAAACGTTACATGTTGGGTAGTTTTTCAAAACTTGTTGAAGCATAATAAGTACACAAAGTTGTATATTCTCAGTGAATATTCATAAACCCTTGTAGTCAGTGTGCTGGATCATCTGAAAAAACAGCAACACTTTGAGAGTAAGATTTTAAAATTAAAGTACTTACTTGATGCTATAGAATTTTCTCTGTTATCAGTGACTGTTACTGCTAATTGTTTTATCTTAATTTCGCTTCCCCTCATTACTTATTATCAGACTCCACCCATGTTATTAATTCTTATTTTAATTTAAGAACGTTCACATTTCAATATCCAGGTTGCCTATTGGATCAATTTGACATTCAAGTCTTAACAGTCTTTTTCTCAGTTTGTGTTTTCATCAATATTCACCATTTGTAGACTTCCTTCCAGAGAGAAAATAAATTTCATTCATGTCTTTTTTTCCCTTTTGTTTAAAATACATGTTTGAGGATTCGTCATATAGCTCACCCATTTAAAGTGCACAATTAATGAGTTTTGGTGTATTATGTGACCAAATTTTCAAAATTGTGGTTACATATACATAACATTAAATTTGTCATTTTAACCACTTTTAGGTATACAATTCAGTGACATAAATTACATTCATAGTGTTGATCAGCTATCACTGTTATTTTCAACTCTTTCATAACCCCAAACAGAAACTCTATAACCAGTAAGCAACCAGTTCCACATTCTTTCCTTTTCTCAGCCCTTGATAGCTTCTCATTCATTCTGTATCTCTATGAATTTGCCTATTCTAGATATTTTATACAAATTGAACATATAGAATTTGTCTTTGGTGTCTGGCTGATTTCACTTAGCATGTCATCTTTAAGGTTCATCCATGTTGTTGCCTGTTTTGGAACTTTGTTACGTTTTGCGGGGTGAATAATATGCCACCATATGGGTGTATGACATTTGGCTCATTTCTGTTGATGAACACTTGAATTGTTTTCTACTTTTTGGTGGTTGAAACTGATGCTACAGTGAATATGGGAATATAAGAATCTGTAAGAGTTCTCATCCTCAGTTTTCTTAGGTATATATCTGAGACTGGAATTTCTGATTCATAGGGTAATTCTGTGTTTTTCAGGAACCACCAAACTGTATTCCATAATGACTAGATCATTTGGCATTCCCATTGGCAGTGTACAAGGATTCCAGTTTCTCCACATACTTGCCAAAATTTGTTATTTTCTGTGTTTGTAAAAAAAATTATAGGCATCGTAGTGAGTGTGAAGTATTATCTCATTGTAGTTTTGATTTGTATTTGTTACAACTTATTAAAAATTGTACCTAGAATTTATTTTTGTCAGATATGAAAAGACATGTAGATGTGAATTGTTATGAAGAAAGTTTATGCTCACAGATCCCTAGGAACAGAAGTGTGATATAACATTCAGGCCATGTGGGGATGGACCAAAGTTGATCAGTAGTCAGAGTTGGCAGAGGGAAGGGATGGGAAGAGCATGACAGAGCCTACATTGGGATTTTCACAGGAAGGTAAGACAGAACAGAGCAAACAGTCTAGTACTGGCTGGTACCAATAATTGGAGCTTTGGTTTGTAGGTGTGGTCTCTAGATGTCAGACTCTTTGGGGTGATTTGGGTAGAGGGAATATTATTCGCTTCAGTTCAGTTCAGTTGCTCAGTCGTGTCCGACTCTTTGCGACCCCGTGAATCGCAGCACGCCAGGCCTCCCTGTCCATCACTATCTCCCAGAGTTCACTCAGACTCACGTCCATCGAGTCAGTGATGCCATGCAGCCATCTCATCCTCGGTCGTCCCCTTCTCCTGCCCCCAGTCCCTCCCAGAATCAGAGTCTTTTCCAGTGAGTCAACTCTTCGCATGAGGTGACCAAAGTATTATTCGCTTGGTGTATGAGAATTTGATAAAGGAAGATGCTTAGGTATGTGAGCTCTGGATTGATTGATTTCTGTATCAGATGTGTACCTGTGAAAGAGTAGTTTGCTATCAATTATCCCAGGGAGGGGCAGTCTCTCTAAGATCAAGGCTTCAAATGCCAGAGCATCAAGAATACAGAAAACAAAATATAGTCACTACACTAATGATGTCGATGATCTTTTCATGTGCGTATTGACCACTTGTTTATCTTCTTTGGTAAAATATATATTCCAAGTGCTTTTCCCAGTTTTTAATTTGAATTTTTTGTTGTTGTTGTTATAAGAATTTTATTTATTTTTTGTTGTAAGAATTTACAAATATATTTTTTATATTAAGTCCTTATCAGATAAGTGTTTTCCAGTTATTTTCTCTCATTCTGTAGGTTGTCTTTTTACTTGTTGATAATGTCCTTTGATGCACAGAAGTTTTTAATTTTGATAAAATTATTAATCAACTTTTTTTTTCCCCTTTGGTTTCTGTGCTTTTGGTTTCATATTTAAGAACCCATTGCTGCTTAGGGTCACACAGCCTGTAAGTATGTGACACTGTTATTGAGCGGTTTGAAAAATAAATGTCATTTAACTCATTAATTCCAATTTTAATTATTTTTTTAATTATTTTTTTATAGACAGAATTAACTGTGGAAAAGAATACTTGCAGGATACGTGTATATTAAAGAGTAATTTATAGAGGCAAATGTTTGGAAATAGTGATCAAAATAGTTAAAAAAATAAATCCATTGCCAAGTTGAGCATCATAAAGATTGACCTCATGTGTCCTTATGATTTAGTTCTTATATTTAAGCTGTTGATCCATTTTGAGTTACTGTTTGTGTATGGAGTGAGACAGAGGTCCAGTTTATTCTGTGTGTAGAAATCTGGATATTACAGCACAATCTGTTGAAGAGACTGTTCTTTCCCTATTAAATGGCCTAGTACCCATTTTGAAAATCATTTTGCTAGATAGATAGGTTTGTATCTGAGCTCAGTTCTGTTCATTGGTTTGTACATATGAGTCTCTGTCTGTCTCTTAACTCTGTCTGTCTTGTATGTCAGTACTAAATTGTTTTGCTTACTGTACCTTTAGGTAGTATGTTTTGGAACAAAGGAAATTTTGGTCCTCTTACTTTGATCTCTTTCAGGATCATTTTGGCAGTTCAGGGGTACAATTCATTATTAATGTGAGGATTGAGTTTTTCCATTTCTGTTATAAAAAAGTTGAATTTTTGATAGGGATTGCATTCAGTGTGTAGATGGCTTTAGACTGTATTGGTGTCTTGACACTACTAAGTCTTTCTGTCTCTTAATGCCAGATGCCTTTCCATTTATTTAGGTCTAATTTCTTCCAGCAAGGTTTTGTAATTTTCAGTGGAGAGTCTTCCCACTCCTTGGTGAAATGTATTCCCAGATATTTTTTTGTTTTAGATGCTATTTGAAATGCAGTTGCTTTCTTAATTTCCTTTTGTACTTGTTCATTTTTGGTGGCAGATTCTTATGTGTTGTTCTCATACCTTGCAATTTTGTTGGATCAATTTATTAGCACCGATAGCTTTCTTATAGAATCTTGGATTGTTTCTATACACAGGATCACTTCATCTGCAAATAGATAAAGTTTTACTTCTACCTTTCTAGCCTGAGTTATTTTTATTTCTTTCCTAATTGCTCTGGTAAAATTTAAAGTTAAAGTACAGTGTTGAGTAGCAGTGCTGAAACCAGGTATCCTTGTACATTTCCTGACCAGTCTTTTATCGTTACCACTGTGCATAGTGATAACTGGAGGTTTTTGAGACATGCCCATATTCGTGTTGAACTGATAATTTTAGCACTTGTTTTGTTCAGTTCAGTTCAGTTCAGTCGCTCAGTCGTGTCCGACTCTTTGCGACCCCATGAATCACAGCACACCAGGCCTCCCTGTCCATCACCAACTCGCGGAGTTCACTCAGACTCACGTCCATCGAGTCAGTGATGCCATCCAGCCATCTCATCCTGGGTCGTCCCCTTCTCCTCCTGCCCCCAATCCCTCCCAGCATCAGAGTCCTTTCCAGTGAGTCAACTCTTCGCATGAGGTGGCCAAAGTACTGGAGTTTCAGCTTCAAGATCAGTCCTTCCAAAGAAATCCCAGGGTTGATCTCCTTCAGAATGGACTGGTTGGATCTCCTTGCAGTCCAAGGGACTCTCAAGAGTCTTCTCCAACACCAAAGTTCAAAAGCATCAATTCTTCGGCGCTCAGCCTTCTTCACAGTCCAACTCTCACATCCATACATGACCACTGGAAAAACCATAGCCTTGATTAGACGGACTTAAGTCAGCAAAGTAATGTCTCTGCTTTTGAATATGCTATCTAGGTTGGTCATAACTTTTCTTCCAGGGAGTAAGCGTCCTTTAATTTCATGGCTGCAATCACCATCTGCAGTGATTTTGGAGCCCCCCAAAATAAAGTCTGACCCTGTTTCCACTGTTTCCCCATCTATTTGCCATGAAGTGATGGAACTAGATGCCATGATCTTCGTTTTCTGAATGTTGAGCTTTAGGCCAACTTTTTCACTCTCCTCTTTCACTTTCATCAAGAGGCTTTTTAGTTCCTCTTGTTATTTTATTTTATTTTATATTAAAAGTGTATTACTGAATTTTTCAGATATATGAAAAATTGGTACTCAAGATTCTCAGAGGTTTCAAACTTAATACCATTGAGGAACAAAATCACTTTTGTTAAAATTGGTGACTTACACTAGAGTTCGGGTTTGAAGGAAAAGAATAAATTGAATATATATACAAAATACTAAAAATAACTGTTAAAGATCATTTCAAAGATAAGAGGGATTACAGATTTCACATATACTCATTGTGTGTGTGTGTGTGTATGTATAGGTTTCCTCCTGTATTTGAAGGTAGAACATTCCTATGAAATCTTTTTTAAGGTGAAATGGTGTGAGGTGAAGAACCAGTTACCTTAGGACACGTCTTAATGACAGATGCATAGAATACACCAAGATAAAACTCAGATGCTCACAGACACAGCTGAAAACTGTAGCGACTTGCCTAAACAAAATGAATCACAAACAAATAGATGCACACCAAGACATAGCATAGTTGAAACGGTAAAAGTCAAGCATAGAGAGAGAATTTTAAAGACAGCAAGCGAGAAATAGAGAATCATAAGTAAGGGATCCCCCATAAAGGGGTATCAACTAATCTCCCTGCCAAAACTTTGCCGACTAGAAGGCTGTTGAAAGGGAAAATTTGTCAAAGCCCATAGAATATTTAGCACCAAGAATGAACCCTAATGTTGTCAATGGACTATGGGTGATGATGTGTCAGTGCAGGCTCAGCAACCACAATAAATGTATCTCTGTGGTTTGGAATGTCACTTTAAAAACTAAAATCACAACTGTGGTGACACATCGCTGAGATGGTGAGAGTGGTTGCCGGGGAAGAAGCTTGGTGGCACTGCTTTTGCTGTTTGTGGTTTGCTGTGCCTCTGTAATGCCTTGTTGCAAACAGATGCTGAACTCTCTTTTCACCTTTTTTCATAAAAGGGAAAATCTTTGGATTTCTTTGAGTTAGTGAAAACAGGTACTAATAAAGTAGGTCTTTTATAACTTTCTTAAAAGTGGGGGATACCTGTATATGTGTGTATATATATAAATATGAGAAAGTCACATATTTTATACTTTTTAAAGGTTCTCCAGTGTTAGTCTCTTCACCTTCCTCCATCATGCACCAGAGTGATTGATATTTAACTTTGTTAAATATTTTTACATTTTATTTTCAGGAATGATTGTAGATGAATGCATAGTACTCCCTGTGAATATATAGCTGTGCCAAGAGTTATTTATAGTAGCATTGCTGCCCTTTTAAAATTTTGATGTTTTTAATTATAAAAGTTATTATAACATAATCTTTCTTATATAATTAAGGTTATAGGGCATAATGTCTTCTTCTGGATGCAAGCCATCTCTTTTTCTAAAAATAATTTAGATCTTAAGTGGCATAAAAGGCATTCAGATTTCAAGTAGACTGGTGTGAAAGTGCTTTTGTTCCCTTGTCCCAAGGAGACACTGCCCTTCTGCTGCCTAAATAGCAGCCTTAAAACCAGTCAACTTCCTATATAACTTTAGGAGAAGGAGGCACTTTGGAGGTTTGTACATGTAGATGTGGGAAAAATCAACTGAGAACCACTGACATACAGATCTAAACCCAAGATTCTAGAGGGTTGATTGATTTAAAAATACTTTATTTTTATCAGAGAGGTGTGTATTTGGTACTTCAGTGTCCTTGAAGGGAAGGAATAGGAAATAGATAAAATATTATCTAGAACAGTGATATAATAGATTACAAGTACCTCAATGATTATTACAAATTTATTTGTAAAAATATAAGATTTTATAGTTCTAGTTTTGCTTTCATGTCCTTGCAGATTTACAGTATGACATTGAGATTATCTGCCTTATTTGAAGAAAAAATGAAGAAAATCTCATCTGATTTTAAAATTGGTCAAAAATTCAATGAAAAACTTCGAAGAAGCCAGAGATTCAAGAGACGACAAAATTGTAACCGTGTCAACCAGGCTAACAAAAGTATCAGGTGAATTGGTTATTGTAGTCTCTGTATGCAGTTTTTAAATCAGGTTGTGATACTTGATTTTTATTATGCTAGAAATGCTTGATCATTTTAGAGAACAGAAAAGAATAGTCACTTTGTATAGGTTGAAAGCATTTTCTGCATATAGAGTTATTGCGGTGATTTTTAATTACATAAATTTGTAAACATTTAATGAACTATCAATTGTCTTGTTAAGGATTATTCAAAATATTATTTATCTTTCACATAAGAATTTTTTTTAATGCAGAGGGTAAAATGGTTACCAGGTATGGCCATTGAGCATTTGATTGTGTAAGGGAAAGTGCCAGTTTGATGTAATGTATATTTTCACTAGAGATTACTTGTAGAGAAGAAATATAAAATGCAGGAGTTACTCTTTTATAGTAAATTATTCTGTCATTTATGACTGTAGCTTGCATTAACATCAAATTTATAGGTATTTTAAAGCGTTGAAATGTGGAAGTTGAGTTTTTCAGTGTTTAGTTGTTTTCATGTACATTTAGAATGTGCACTGTTAACCTTAATGGATTTCCTCATGGTTGTTTTTGGGATTACATCATGCATCTAAACTGAAAACGGTCTACTTCAAGTTAATACTGTTTCATTCCCACAGATTTAAGAATTTTGTTCCAGTTTAGCTCTTTTCCCCTTCTTATTTGTGCCCTTAACTCTCATACAGTTTATACTTTTATATGTTGTTTTATGCAGTTGTCTTTTAAATCAGTTAAGAAAATAAGAAGCAAATTATTTATACTGTTAAATTGGGTTGGCCAAAAGATGCATTCAGGATTTTCTGTAACATCTTAATGGATAAACCAGAACAAACTTTTTGGTCAACCCAATATATTTACCTATGTAATTACCTTTCCCAGTGGTCGTTTATTTCTTTTTGTGGATTTGAGTTACCTTCTGGTTTTTGTTTCTTTTCAACCTAAAATCCTTTAATATTTCTTTAAAAAATTACTTACTTATGTTTCTTTATTTGGCTGTGCTAGTTTGGGTTCTAACTGAGGCACTTGGGATCTAGTTCTCTGACCAGGGATCAAACTGGCCCCCTACATTCGGAGCATGGAGTCTTAGTCACTGAATCAGCAGGGGCTTCCCTATGTATTTTTTGAGCTGTTCTGTGTCTTCACTGTTGCATGTGGGCTTCCTCTAGTTGCAGGAAGGGGTGGCTACTCTCTTGTGGTGCATGGGCTTCTCACACTTCACAGGATGTGTGAGGTGTGTGGCCTCTCATAGCCGTGGCTTCTTGTTGTGCAGCATAGGCCCTTGAGCATGTGGGCTTCAGTAGTTGCAGTGTGTGGTCAGCATGTGGGTCAGTAGTTGTGGTACATGGACTTAGTTGCTCCGAGGCATGTTGGGATTTTCCCTGGGACTAGGGATTGAACCCATGTTCCCTGCCTTGGCAGGCAGATTCTTCACCACCAGACTACCAGGGAAGTCTGTGAAGTCCTTTACTATTTCTTGTAAGGCAGACATGCTAGCAGTGAATTCCCTTAATCTTTGTTTATCTGGGAATGTCTTAATTTCACTTTTATCAAGACTAGTTTTGCTATGTATACAATTCTCAGTTGGCAGTGTTTCTCTTTTAGTAGTTTGACTATGTCATGTTACTGCCTGCTGACCTCCAGTGTTTCTGATGAGAAGTCAGCTATTAATTTTATTGAGGTTCCTTCCATTTTACACAGGCAGTTTTTCCTCTTGCTGCTTTCAAGATTTTTTTTTTGTCTTCATCTTGCAGCTGACTGTAGGTGTGGATTTGAATTTATCCTTCTTGAAATTTGTGCAGCTTTGTGGATGTGTACTGTTTTCATCAGATTTGGGTGATTTTCAGCCATTATGTTTTCAAATATTTTTGTTCTGCTCCTTTTGTCTCCTGCAAAAGTGAAAGCTGCTCAGTCGTGTCCAACTTTTGGCGACTTCATGGACTATACAGTCCATGGAGTTCTCCAGGCTAGAATACTGGAATGGGTAGCCTTTCCCTTCTCCAGGGAATCTTCCCAACCCAGGGATCGAACCCAGGTCCTCCTGCATTGCAAGCGGATTCTTTACCAACTGAACCACAAGGGAAGCCCTTTGGGACTCCCATTATACATAAGCCCTTTGGATCTCCCAATGGTTTCTGAGGCTTCCTTCATTTTTTTTTCATAAAGGATAGAATAAGAAGAATGTGTTCATTCTTGAGCTGCTACACCTTGTCTCCTGTTAAAAGTCAAGTTTATGATAGGTATAAGCATGTAATTATTTCTTCTTATATTACTCTCTAGTTAATATTGCTGTTGTTTAGTCATTCAGTCATATCTGACTCTTTGTGACCCCATGGATTGTAGCCTGCCAAGCTCTTCTGTCCCTGGGATTTCCCAGGCAGAAATACTGGAGTGGGTTGCCATGCCTTCTCCAGGCGATCTTTCTGACCCAGGAATCTAACGCATGCATCCTGCATTGGTAGGCAGATTCTTGACCACTGAGGCTCTGGGGAAGCCCATGGTTGATATTAAGGGAAGTTAAATTTTTGACATAATAAACTTGAGTTTTCTTTTTAAATCCTTTTGTTTTTTTAATAAAGGAAGGAAATCAAGATACTACATTTTGCAGCCATCTGTCCTTCTCCCGTTTGTAACTGACAGATTGCATTTAACACATGGAAACTGGAAAACTGCTTGACTTTAAAAACGGTCTATTTACATTTGAAAACTTGAATTTTCTTGATTATGATAAAGTTACTACTTAAAAGAATTATTGGTTTTCTTTTTTTTTCCTTCAAAAAATTGAAGTATAGTTGAGTGTGGTTATCTATAAGCTCAGATGCCTTAGATACTCCTAAAAGTAAAAGCACCTTTATCTTTTTGTTTTAAGGGAAAGCAAAACCAAATCATTTTGTTTTAGAGGATTATCTTTAAAAAACATGAATATTAGTTAGATCTGTAATTTAAAGTCAGATTGACTTAAACTTCCATCTTTTTTTCACCATAATACATGGCTCAGGAATCAAATATGGTGAATTGGCACTTAGATGGAAACCATATTGGTCTCAGAAAAAAACTAGCTTGATCTGTTTTTTGCGTCTCTGTTCTTTCTGTTCAGGTTTTGTTGATTTCTCCTGATTTTATACTGTCTCTGTGTGTGTTAGTTGCTCAGTCATCTCCAACTCTTTGTGACCCCATGGACTATAGCCTGCCAGGCTTCTCTGTCCATGGAATTCTCCAGGCAGGAGTACTGGAGTGGATCGCCATTCCCTTCTCCAGAGGAACTTCCAAACCCAGGGATCAAACCCTGGTCCCCTGCATCGTAGACAGATTCTTTACCATTTGAGCTACAGGGAAGTCTATACTGTCTTTAGGAATATATAAAAATGAGCCTAGAGGGAATATTGTCATATTGAAAATCTCATTCTTTAATATAGGGAATTTCCTGGTGGCCAGGTGTTTAGGACTCCAGGCTTTCACTGCCATGATCTGGGTTCAGTCACTAGTAAGGACACTGAGATCCCACAGGCAGTGATGTGGCCAAAAATAAAAAATAAATAAAAAATCACAAATGTCATTACACATACAACTTAAAAAAATTTATAATATGAATGAATGCCTGTATTACATAAATGTTGGCTCTTCTTATTATTTAATCCAAAGAATCTAAGATATTCAGTATGATTTTCTATAATACTGTTACTTAGATCATGTTTATTACTCAAATTTGGATAAAGCAATGTCAAATTTAAAATAAAAGAATAGTAACCCAAGCTAGAGTAAGATGTTAATAATGAATATTTCAGTGTCTTGATCATATAGTTATTCTTTAATAATACACTGTTATTTAGACATCCTCTGTTTTGCTCAATGTTGTTTTATTTTTCCTATCTTTGACCAGAAATACCAAGCAGAAGCGTTTAAAATCTCAGACAAAAGTAATTTCTGAGTTCGTAGGTTCTCCTATCCAGCCTACCTCAAGTAGGGCAACTTACTCCGCAAGCCGCAAGACAACAGCTAGTGTCTCTTCAGGTATTACTTCTGGTGACTCTTCAGATTCAGCAGCATCATCAGAAAGAATGAGAAGAAATAGGCCTGTCACTCTGACAAATGGTTCTACATTATCTGGTGAGAAATGGAATGTTGTGTGTTCACCTGTTGAGCACTCAAGTTTATAACACTGCTAGTTACTGTGGATTTTGAGGAAAGAATAAAGAAGTAAGATATGGTCTTGATATTCAAGGAACGTAAAATTTAACAGAAGAGACATAAATAAATAAATAATTATATTTGATAAATGCTGTTCTTTGCAAATGGTGTGGCCACATTTTAAGCAAATTTGAATCCTTCAGGTTTTAAATAATGTGGTATAAATATCATACTTTGTGTGCAAAATTTGACATGGAAAAATTTCAATCATGTAAATTTAAGGCTTGATGATCTGGAAAATAATAAATACTGTTTATTTTATTACCATTTGACGGTATAACTGTAGCTGACACAGACTGTGAACATGCTGTGAATGAGGTTGTGTTACGTGCATACTTGAGTTTGTTCTGAGTGATTTCAGTGACTTGTCTTGGTAGTATAGTGGTTACTGTTGTGATTTAAAACAGTAGGATCAGACAGGTAGAATGCACCCTCAGTTAGAGACTGGCAAGCCTTACAGAGAAGCTTGGTTTACTTAATAGGGTCCCTTATTTTGAGGGAATCACATGATGAATTCTGTCTCAGGAGGATGAATCAGTTTGACAGTGATACATGGGGAAGGAGAAGAATCTGGAAACACAGTCAGCATGATGGGATGTGGAATGCAGAAGTTGGCACATACCCATTCCTCTATCAGCCACTTTCTTCTTTGACATAGAATTGGGTTGTATTATGGAGCACGATTTTGTCCTTCAACAATATGTTCCCACTCATTCTGATGGAATATTTGTTTTGTGATAGACATGCCTGGGTGAAGGAACAGGAAATTTGGTTTCCTATCTTACGCATCTCACACCTTTTCTACCTTTGTGTGTGTGTGTGTCGCATGTTGAAATGCTCTTTCTTGAGCTTGGAGGTATGTGTGATACAAAGATGCTGTTAGGAACAACTGCTAGAGAGAGACCTGAAAACCTGAAAAATATTGGACTTGAAGTGACTGTCTTTTCTATAGGAAATACTTGTTTCAAAACAGAAGCAGGAAGAAGCCCCACTATTGTGGGGCTTGTTAAAATTTTAATGAAAGCTTGTTTATAAAATATCAGTATATAAACTGTTATTTTTCTGAATCTAAATCAGTATTAACATGTTACTTTCAGAAATAAGATAACAAACTTGATTCCAAATGCTGATTGTGTATCTTTTAGTATTATGAGCTATTCTTTTGAAAGTTTTAAAAAATATACTCACTTCTAAGTGTTTTAAGAATCTGCCTTTAGTCTGTTGTTACAGAATAACTGCTTACCATGTAAAGATAGGAGTGTATATGTAATGAACTGTTGATGCTTCATTTTTCTTAGAAAGTGAAATGGAAGATTCTTTAGGTACCTCTTCATCATCTTCTGCTTCAAATAGTTCTGAGGAAAGCAAGGAGAGTCCAAGAGCTCGAGACTCCTCCTCCCGTAGTGGGCCAGCCAGGAGCAGCAACCTCAGGGTGACCAGGACCAGAGCTGCACAGAGAAAAACTGGTGAGAAGAGGCTCAGTGTCCTGGGAGAAATGTGCGTCAAGAGAACCCAAAAGCTGAATAAATACTGAATGCTTTATTTACCTGACGCATCTGCACGTGATTACATATCCTTTATGCTTTTTTTCCCTTGAGACATAATTGACATAAAATATATTAATTTCAGGTGTACAGTGTAATTGACTTGACATTTGTGTACTTGACAGAATGATTACCACAGTATGTTTAGTTACCATGTGTCACCATGCATAGTCAGAAAATTTTCTTTTTTCTTGTGATGAAGACTTTTTAAGATATACTCTTAGCAACTTTAAAATATGCAGTGCCATATTAACTCTGCTTGCCATGTTGTACGTTGTGTCTCCATGACTTATTTATTTTATAACTGGAAGTTTGTACCTTTAGACTCCATTCACCCATTTTACCCACTCCCTATCTGCCCTCCCCCTGGCAACCGCCAGTCTGTTTCCTGGTGGCGCATGTCTTGTTTTGTTTTTGTAGATTCCACATATAAGTATAGATTCCACTTAAACATAGGGTATTTGTTTTTCTGTCTGACTTATTTCACTTTGCACAGTGCCCTCAAGGTCTGTCCATGTTGTCGCAGATGGCAAGAATCCATTCTTTTTTGTGGCTGAATAGTATTCCTGTTTGTGTAGATTGTGTGTTTGTTATCTTCTTTATCCATTCATCCATATGGGAACAACACTTAGGTTGTTTCCAGATTTTGGCTGTTGTAAATAATGCTGCAGTGAGCATAGGGGTTGCATGTATCTTTTCAAATTCATGTTTTTGTTTTCTTTGGGTAAACAGCCAGAATTGGAATTGTTGGATCATATAATTTTTTGAGGACCAACCATACTGTTTTCTATTGTGGCTACACCAGTTTTCCCAACAACAGTGCACAAGGGTTTTCTTTTCTTTCAAATCCTCACCAACACTTGTTATTTCTTATCTTTCTGATAATAGCTATTCTAACAGATGTGAAGTGGTACCTCATTCTGGTTTTGACTTGCATTTTCCTGATGATCAGTGATGTTGAGTGTCTTTTCATGTGCCTTTTGGCCGTCTGTATATCTTCTGTGTAAAAATGCCTATTCGGATTCTCTGCCCATTTTTAAATTGATTTTTTTTGGGGGGGATGTTGTTGAGTTGAATGAGTTCTCTGTATATTCTGGATATTAACCCCTGATCAGATATATTTTTTTGCAAATATTTTCTCCTTTTCAGTGGGTTGCCATTTCATTTTGTTGATGATTTCCTTTACTGTGCAGAAGCTGTTTAGTTTGATGTAGTCCTTCTTGTTTATTTTTGTTTTCATTGCTTTTGCTTTTGGAGTCAGATCTAAAAAATCATTGTCAAGACCAGTGTCAAGGATCTTTCTGCCTATATTTTCTTCTAGTTTTGTGGTTTCAGGTCTTATATTCTTTCACCCACCTTGAGTTAATTTTGTGTGTTATAAGATATAGAATAAGATATAGTATATCTTATGGTATAAGATAGTAGTCTAGTTCATTCTTTTGCATGTGACTGTCTAGTTTCCCAGCACTATTTATTGACAAGATTGTCCTTTTCCATTTTATATTCTTGGCTCCTTTGTCATAAATTAATTGACCATCTGTGCTTGGGTTATTTCTGGATTCTCTTCTGTTCTACCCTTTAAACTTCTAAAATTTAGACAGGTATAATCTGTTTTGACATTAAAAGAATAAGGAACATTAGTACTAAAATAATGAAGTCATTTTAAAATGTTGGAATAAAGAAGGCCTTTCTAATCTGTTACTTTATTTTTAGGTCCAGTTTCTTTAGAAAATGGATGTGGCAGAAAAGCCACTAGGAAGAGAGTCTATTTAAGTGACTCAGATAACAATTCTTTGGCGACCGGTGAAAGTGTAAAAGCGAGAGCTGGAAATAACCGGAAAGTGCTGCGAAAGTGTGCTGCTGTGGCTGCCAATAAAATCAAGTTAATGAGTGATGTAGAGGAGAATTCTACCTCTGAAAGTGTCTGTTCTGGCCGTAAGCTGCCCCACCGCAATGCTTCTGCTGTAGCTAGAAAAAAATTATTACATAATTCTGAGGATGACCAGAGCTTGAAGTCAGAACTTGAAGAAGAGGAGCTAAAAGATCAACTGTCACCATTGTCCAACTCTCTTGCTGCCCAGAATACTGAAAATGGAGATTCAGAGTCAGAAAGTGATTTGCGGGTAGCCCGGAAAAATTGGCATGCTAATGGTTACAAGTCCCAAATTCCAGCAACTTCTAAAACAAAATTCCTTAAAATAGCATCTTCTGAGGAAGACTCTCAAAGTCATGATTCAGATAATGAACATAGCAGAACTGCTGGCCCATCAACATCTTTGCTGAAACTTAAGGCAGAAAGCATCTCAGAGGAAGAGGAGGAAGCAAATTCTGAAACAAGAAAATACAGCAGTAGGAAATACAGCACAGGTCGCAAGAATGCTCCTTTCCTTAAAAAAGCAAAGCTCTTCAGTGATTCAGAGGACTCTGAGTCTGACAAAGAAGATGGACAAGACAGATGTCATAAGATGGAAATGAACCCGAGTTCAGGGAATGGGAAGGGTGAACCTGTTGCTGGATCCCAGTGTTTTTCAGATCATGTATCTGAAACTGATTTGGATTCAGATGATGACAAGAAAGCAAAAGAAAAACCAAATAGTCTTATAAAAGGTAATTCAAAACATTTAACCTTGGTTCACTGCTGTCTTTTTTTTAATAGCATATATATTTTTTTCCCCGTGAAATTTCACTTTGCTACCTGCTTTCTTTCCGTGCCATGCAGTCTCCATTCATCTTTTCTCTCTCTGTGTACTGTTACTGGTTGTTGAGTACATTTAGTTTTGCTCGTGTAACAGACAGCCTTGGCCATAGCTATTTTTAATAGAGATTTCACTTCTTATATTGATAATGGGGATATTGTATTGTCTATGGGTTCAAGAAAAGCAGAGGCCAGCATTTATAAGCTATTGGTGATAATAGTATGAGAAGAAGAAGGAAAGAAAAGGGTGACTGAAAGGAATGTGGGACGTAGTAATAATAATAGCTCACAGAACAGTTCCCAAGCTATTTGTCATCAGGATTTTTTTTCTAAATGCTTTGCATTTATTTATGAACCAGTTTAGTCTTCATATATTTTATGAGGTAAGTACTATTATTATTATGTCCATTTTATTGATAATAACTCTGGAGTATATAGAGTTAAGATAAATCGCTGAATTGAGATTGTCCTGGTAAATGGAGAAAAATACTAGATCAGGAGCCATGTAAAGCTAAGATTAAACGTAGTGTGTGATGGAACTTGTTAAGTTTCAGGGAGGCTGAGAGTGGTTAGTTTGCATACCTTAGTGCAGTGGTGAAGAGACTTTAGTTTGTATTCAGGTAAATAAAATATTGTAGTGTTGAGTGTCTTGTGTATATAGATAGAAAGCATGGGGTGTTATTGATGGGCATATGTGAATGGTGCTGAGGCTGAAAAAGTCACTGTTCAAAAGTAGTAAAAGCTGAACCCATTCACTGCCATCCTCCTTTGAAGTTAGAAGAAATCCCGGACTTAAGCTGTTTAAAATGTTGAACATTTAATTCCTTTAGACTTACTCTTCTAGTAAAGATTAAAAGAGTATGCTTAATTTTTAGATTCTGCATCACAAAATCACGGACAGAGCAGAAAAGCTGCCAGGAAAAGGGTCTGTTCCAGTGACTCAGAGAGCAATTCGAAGGTGGTTAAGAAAGCATCCAGAGCCAGACCGGGCCTTCTGAGAGTGCCTCGGAGGTGTGCCGCCACCGCTGCCAGTCGGATCAAGCTGATGAGTGACGCGGAAGAAGACCGTGTAGACCATGAGTACACGGGGAGCAGAATTGCAAGGAGAAAGCCCCTCCATGTTGCATGTGCCACAGCTCAGAAGATAGACAGCGATTCTGAGGGGGATGTAAACTGTGAAGTGCCAAATGAACAGAGTGGCTGTGAAGGGCAGCCTCCTGATGCCAACTCAGAAGGTAGTACAAAAAGTATCAGTCACTCTTTAAATGAAGACTCAGACTCTGAAGGTGTGTTGGATTCAGGACACAAGAACAGGCGTACCAGGAGTCTCAAAACCAGTGTTGCACCTTCTAAAACAAAGAATGCCTTGATTGTGTCTTTGGAGGAAGATTCAAAAAGCCATATTCCACGGGGTGAGATAGGTAGAAAATGTTCTTCTGAGTCAACTTTGGTGCACAAAGCTACTGCAGAGAATAACTTTGAAGAGGAACTGAACTATGGGCTACGTAGGTGGAACGGCAGGAGGCTCCGGACCTATGGGAAGGCTCCTTTCAGTAAGACAAAAGTGGTGCGGGATTCGCAGGAAGCTGCCGAGACAGAAGTAAAAAGGAAGAGACTGCAAACTGAATTGGAAAATCTGAAAGCTTCTGAAACAACAGGGAGTTCAAAGTGTGGACCAGACACTAGCCCTAAATCTGACTCAGATTTGGGATCTGCCACTGAATCAGATGCTGACTGTACGGATGATTCAAAAACCAAAAAGAGGAAAACGAAAGGGAAAGCAAAAGTAGTTAGAAAAGGTAAAACTTTTACAGCTAACGTATCTAAAACTATGAGACGACCACGACAGAGCAAACGTCCTAGGTTAAATGTGGATGATAATGACTGGGAGGATGTGGACTATGCAAAATCTAAAAGAGTTCTTCGACGTTCAAAAATAAAGACGAGAAATCAGGGTAGAAGGACCGTGAGATACCATGATGGGGATGATGATAGGAGCTTAGAAAATGTGTTAGATTTTGATGATTGCACCTTATGACCTTGAGGGAAAACCAGTTCACTTAAAGACGGAATGGATTGGAATTTATAGTGAAAGCTGGCTGTTGAAATTATTTTTTGTCCTACAATTCAGGGAATATATTTATATTTTTCTATGAAAAGTTATGAATGTGACTAAATCATGACTGTTATTTTTATTTGCACTTGCTTGCCTTTGTAGCAGCATCAGCACAGGTGCCAAAATATGCTTCATTTTGGGGGCAGATCTAACCTACTTTTGACAGTATTTAACTACACATAGCAAGAATTTGAAATATGTTAAACACTAGACATTCTGGTTATCAGAACCAATAAGCATTACTTTTATGGTAGCAAGTGTCATACAGTTATTTTCAGAATTCGTCAAGAGGTGGTAGTTTCTAATTCCAGTCCTATTGTAGTATAATTTCACATGACCTTTGTTTACAGATTCTTCGAAAATATTATGTTCATACTGACATAACAATTGGGGAAGGGGCGGTAGCCACGATTAGTAGGCAAGGTACCTGCCACTTTTTTTTCTTTCCCTGGCTACTTGAGTAGATGGCATTTTACCAGATTTTATCATTTTCATTGAAATGGTTTCCAGTTTTTCTTTCCAAGTCCTGTTGGGTCTTCTTTTTCTCTTTATTTTTAAGGAAAATATCTACTTTATTTTATAAACTTGAATTCATAAAGCGCTGGTAAATTATTTTTTTTTAATGTTTGTATATTTTAAACCTCTAAGGCCAGACCATAGCTAGCATTTTCTTTTAAATTGTGCACTAACAAAATATTATATGATTTGTCTTTCCAAGATCTCCTGTTTTCCATTTATGGAATTTAACCAAAATCTTGGTCTTCCATAGTCTTACTCTGTGAAATAGAGTTTGTGTGCCTTAGATTTAGAGAAAGTGTGTTCTTTAATAGAGTGTACAGGGCTAAAAGAGTATTTAAATTATATGTAGTGTTCCCCTTAAATTGTAGAGTTGAGTTTTAATAAGAGTGCAATTGCAAATCTCATTTCTATAGGAAAATAGTTAGTTGTCATTCTCTCTCTCTTTTAGTCTACTGCTGCCATGTGCAATCCCAAGCATTCTTTGCTGGTGCAACTGAGTATCTTTATTAGTGACTTCTAGTAAATCTAAGAAACTGTTGTGGGAAAATAATTTTGAAATTCACTTAAAGCGTGACTTTTACCACATCATCAAATACCATAGTACACTTATTTTCGAGCCAAATATTTTTACTTGATAGGCTGTGCTACTCCAAACAGTGTAGGTGGCCATTCCTAGCTTGTTTGTGCCTGAAGATGGACTTGACTCAAGTGGTTTACATATTTTGTAGCTAAAGGGCGTATTACAGTACCCCCACCCTTTGTTATTTATTGGCCCTAATTGTGTTTGGTTTCAGACAAAATTAACCCTTTTCTCCTGTGTATCCTTAAGGTGGCAGACATTGAAAAACATCAGACTCTGATATCAGTGTTAGAATGTTCTGAAGTGTTGGTATTTCTTGGTTCTCTATTCCAGTTGACATGGTAGAAGGTTCTTTCTCTTTCTACTGTGGTGTAAGGGGAAGGATATTCTTAGACATTACCAAGTGAGATAGGTGGTCTGCCTGCCTCTCCTTTGGTTGTTGAGAGAGCTATCACCACTTCAAAACTATGATGCTTTCCTTCTCAAAGTTCGTGTTAACTGTATTCTTGACAGATTGAGTCAGGATAATTGTCCTTGACTAGTGACCTGAAAAAAATTAATGGAATGCTCTTTACTTCCTTAATTTTGAGAAATGGTGATAGATGTCATATTCATTAATTTATTTTAACTCTTCTTAAACTTCTCTGTTTTATATCTATTCTCAGGGTTATAACTCCATGTTTACCATCATCTGCAAAAAGGTACCAAAAAAATCCATAAACAAATATGGAATATATTCATAAATACATCAGTTCTTTTGGTAAAATGATACTTAAACCATTTAGGCTTCATCAGTAGAACTGTTCTTAACTTTTGGACTAAATTGATTGGCTGGTCAGCCAGTTCCTAATTTTTCATTTTGTCCAAAATGGTTAGACCCTTGTGTGTAGAAGCAGTATTTTTGTTTCATCTGAAAAAAAAAAACAAAAACACAAGTAAGAATTGGCCTGGTGACTTTGAAAACGTGGTTGACAATGGTAGCTTCTCAAGTTCTGAAGTAAAACTAAGGGATTATAGAGAGAATCATTTTTATGGATTTTTTTGGTCATGGTGCTATTCCTAAGGTTAACTTTGAATATGTGACACAGACTTCTAAGTACCCTTAAGGAAAATTAATAAATAATTAATAGTTCAAAATGTTTACACTGAGCACTAGAACATGTTTGACTTTTTTTTTTCTATTTCTCTTTATGCAAAATGAGCAGGGATTTAATGCACAAATGTACTTTAATAAGTTGGGGATCAGTTTGTATTTTTCCTGTGAAAAAAGACAAAAAGTTACAAGTGGAATGTGAACTGATCCAGAAGTAAGTGCTAGAGCTTTCTATTGCACTTGAAGTAACTAAATGATGTATATGAAGAAGAAAAGACTACTGTGGTTGTGTATGTCCAGAGTCCTATGATTTTATTCATTTATGGTTTAAAAAAAGGTTTGAGGTTATTTAGATTGGAGTTTTGATTCCTTTTAAGGATTAATTTTACCAAGCATATTAAGACAAAAAGATTTCAAACATAAAAATAGGTGAAGTTTAAAAAGCTTCCCCCCACCCATTTCCTCCTTATTTAAAAAGGGTATATTGACAATGTATAGTAACTTCTGAATAAAAGGAAAAGTTTATCCCATTTTCAGATAATTCCTAGGGTAATCATTCTCCCTTGCCCCCCCCCTTTTTTTAATTTTAGGGGGTTAGATCCTTTGTCAGTTTAGTAATCCTCAAAAGAATGATGCATTTATTTACTCACAGCCTCCATGTTACAACATAAAAGTTTCTTCCAAGAATAGTTGAGTTGTACCTAAAAAGAAAATTAGTTTTATAATAAGAAATGGGGTGAAAGAACTTATGTTTTAGGTAAATGGAAAAAGGAGACATAAACCAATAAACTTACTACCTGAAGGTACTACTGTCCAAAAATAAGAATAAAATACATCACTAAATCCTTCACACTCCATTGGCTGATGATCTCTTAAGTAAAATTCTTATTTAGAGTAACGTTGGGTCCATGCTATGTTTCCTTGTCCCTCTTCTAGCCTTTTTTCTTTAGAATAATCAGAACACAGAATTTATTAAGTTCACTGTATGATATTAAGAACTGAAATGAAAGGACTTTATTAATCTCTTTTGTTAGTACAAATTTAATTTGTGTTACCTGGGGGAAAAAAATGAGAAGTTTTGTATATCAGATTTACAAGAACATTGTTAAAGGTACATACAGTATTTTTGGTTTTTCTTTCTACTCAATTGTATTTGTTTTTTGAGTAATATTTAAATGGCTAGAAAAGGTCTTTTTGCCTTGCCTTTTTATAACTGAAATGCCATCTCCATTCTTCTCATTGGTATTAAGTCAGTTTACTTACTTTATCAGGTATCTTGCAGTTGTCATCAAATCCTTTAGTTCATACATTGTATGGAAATTACAGTTCAGTTATTCTAGTATGATGGAGTGTAACAAAGCACCTTCATTGTAGAAGAACTTTTTTTGTGTTAATTATTTAAAGTTATATCTCTCAACTTCTGCTGTGGGTATCAGGAAATAATAAAGCAGAAACCCTAAGAAAATTGCAACCTAACAGAATAAGACTGTCTGTTATTCTAGTATTTGGGAACATACAGATCAGACCAAATATACTTGTCAAAGGGAGAAAATGAAGCATTGTGGAAAAATCTAGTCCAACTAGATTAGTAAATACTACTTATAGTAGTATTATCAAATTGTGAATTTAATGGAAAGGATTGAAATGTAAAAAGTACAATGATGAGGGATATGTTGTCTTTTCTTACAGTTTAAGGAAAATCTTATAACTTTAAAAAGATTATAGATGTTGCCTAAGGATACATGGGAATTCTCAAGTTTAAGAGAAATTTTTACCAATCACTCATAAGCCAAACTGGTTTCTAATACATTGCTAATTTGGTTAAAAAAGTATCAAGGCTCTTACTCGGTGTCTGTTCAAGGATTGCGTGTGTGGATTTGATGGAGGGAGGCGGGTGGGGGTGCTCGGCGTTGGAGACCTGCAGACTGCAGGCCCTGTCTCTGGCAGCATGTAAGTAACTTCAGACTGTTTGTAAAGACTGGTGGTTTCACTGAACTGAGTTATCAGTGCCACAGCATATTGTCTTGTCATACTTCAGTTTTTTAAGTTAATTTTAAGGTAAGTTTTATGATTTATTGAAATCTTCAGTGGAAATTCGGACTGTAAAGAGAAAGAGGCAGTCTGACAATTGAATGAGATGGCACAGACTATGTGGGCTGCAGCAGCCAGCCTACCCTTGGTTCCACAAGGAAAATTATTTAGAAATTGTTAACCTTTTTCAATTAGTGATTACATGTTAAAGAAATCTTTAATTTTTAATAGGTTAAAGTTTATTTTCTAAGTTTTGATCCATACTTACCTGGTTCACCTGTAAAATTCTAACCACTTAACTGGAGCTTGTCAAAAAAGCAAATCTTTAGTTTTCTATCTCCATTTGAGATCTGTACTTTTAACTTTTTAAATTAGCTCATTACCACGTCAGAATCTGCATTGTCAACTAGGAACCAGTTTTTTATTCAACTAACTGAAGTAGTAAAATATACCAAATTTAATAGTCATTATAATTACAAGTGGAGAAGGAAATGGCAACCCACTCCAGTGTTCTTGCCTTGAGAATCCCAGGGATGGGGGAGCCTGGTGGGCTGCTGTCTGTGGGGTTGCACAGAGTCGGACATGACTAAAGTGACTTAGCAGCAGCATAATTACAAGTAAAGGCTCTTTTTTTTTTTAAACTACTACAAGCCACCTAGCTGGTTGATTCTGTGAGGTCTGCACCGTCCAGTTCCCCCTGCAACTCTTTCACCTCTGGATTTAAGCAGCTCTCCACCTTGTGTCCATCTGTGATCTCTTCTGTAAAAAGTGATCTCTTCTGCAGGCAGAATGCAGGACTTCCACATTAGGTGGGAGTCAGACGTCCTTCTGGCTGTCGGTTGCTTTTCATTTGTAAACTAATAAAGCAGATTGAAAAACCCAGTATTTACTTCTGGTATCATCTTATCCTGCCTGCATTAGTCTGAAATGATCCATCTCCTAACAAATTAAGCAGATTAAGATCCCTGAATTCATACTTCATAGTTTTTTTTTTAATTAGACTTTTAGAAAAAGTTGCAATATCCATCACAACTCTTGTGAGAATCATTAAAAATGATTGTTATCAATTGTTGCTAGAGATAAAATTATAGGGACCTAGATTAGCTGTAGATGGAAAACACATCAAGGTTCTGTGTACCCATCATTGAGTGAATTGAAGACTTAAGGCCATTTATTCAACCACAGAAGTGACCAAACTACTGGAGAACAACCCTAGGTTACAGAATTATTTAACAGTCTCTTGACCTGGCACTGCCATACCATTGACTTCTCAGTGTTACCAGCTCCCCTGAGAAAAATGTTAAACCCTGCAAGTTACAGAAAACCCTCTTCTACAGCCCATCTCTAGTGAGACTTTCAGGTTATGGGGTACATGGAGACTTATACTGTGGGGAATATCAGTAAATGCTATTTGCTTCCAGAGTTTTGGTCATTGCCTATCAGTGAAGGTCAGACGATGAAGAAAAGAAAGGCTATCTCAAAGTCTGCTCTGATTAGAGGCTTAGTGGAGAGAGGTTATGATTTGCAACTAAAATGTTTTCCCTTTATAGGAGCTTGATTTACCCGCAATCATAGTGACCAATAGTTGTCTGTACTTAAAAGTATATGAAATAGGCCGGTATATTATTTTTACTTTGGCTCATTTTCTTATATTTTTCCATTCTCATTTGTTTCTCAGTTTAAATGCTGATAAGAATACAATTGTTTATGCTTCTATAGCAATGATGTAAAGTTTACTTCAGATCTAGTACTACAATTTTGTTATGAAGTATCAGAATTGGAATATGAATAATCCTTCAGAAACCAGAGATTGTTGCTTTGAATCAAAACTAGAATGTCTACATCCAGATTTCTATTCACTACAGACCATATTAGAATACATAGTGATCTGTGAGTTATATTTTAAAGTGGCCATCTCAGTAAACTATGACAGAGCCCTACTAAAGATGTAAATTGTCACTCTACTAATGAAGTTTTTATTATACCCAAATAAGGAGTCATTTAATGAAAAGCAACAATGCCTCAAGCACTCAGTGACCATTCCAACACCCATGGCTGACCCAAGACCACCTGGGATAGTAGGACTTGTGGGGTTGTGCTGGTTAGTTAGTATTAAATGGCACTCTCAGAGATTATCGTTAGAGCAGTATCCTCCAAAAATTTTAAGCTTATACCCTAATATATATATTGAACTTCTAACCCTGAATTAGTCTGTATATATATTTCTAAAAACTAGTTTTCTCAGAATAAAACACTTGATAATTTACCAAGTTCTCAGTAATAAAATTGACACTGACTTACATGTATTACAGTTTTAAAAAATTCCCCACACTGTCATTCTGTGTTCCTCAAATTTTTATCTTGATGACATTCCCATGTTATGGTTTAACCCTTTAGAGATTCAGCTTAATCAAGTTGGAGATACCTTATACAATATAACTTAATCCTGTATCCTCTCCCCTCTAATAGTTCATATTTCCTTAAAGCATTTTAAAAAGACTAGTTACAGTTTCTTCTGTAGAATCTTTTCCCTTATTTTGGATTACAAATGTCTTAAGAGTTGGTACTTGCTAGGTTTCTAAGGTGTCAGTATAAGTACTTTGATCACAACACTGAAAAGGAATTAGTTGCTGCAACTTCAATCATTTTGTCTCAGAAATTTAGTGTAGTAGGATTTTATATGTACAAATCCACTGGATATGTTGGGAATGAACTAATTGTATATTTTTAATATTTTTCCAACATGCAAATGGATGCAGTTTGTTGACTGATAATAGCATCCTCATTTTACTGTAAAGTAGAAATTTCACCTTAATTTTACCATGTATTTTTTAAAACTATTCATCTGTTGTTGCATATTTATATTCTAGCATTTGCTTAACACTGATTTAATGTGCTGAAGATTCACTCTGAATCTAGGATTGATTTGTAGACAGTAGTTTATAATTTAAAAATTCCTAAGAAAACATTTTTTGAAATGATAATAACACCACTTTTAAGCCTCTCCTCCATTCACTCCCCAACTTCCTGTGCAGGGACTCCAGAGCCCAACCAAAGCAAGGTTGGAGGGGCCTGATGGGGGTCCCTGCTGAGCAGCTCAGCCTGCTAAAATGCCATTTTTGAAATGCCTTGTGACTTATACTGAGCAAAACATGTCTTCAGAAATGGAATTTTCACTGTAAAAACAAGTGAATCATGTAATTTTGGTAAAAAGGACTGAAGCATTTGTGGGGAATTGCTTTTAGCAAAGTAGTTCCTAGCCAACTATGGGAGAACTTTCGTGGGTCTCGGAGAAAACACAGGCACATCTTTGAAATGCGTGTCATAGATTTAAGGTAAACTCTCAAGAGTTACTTTTGAGGTTTTAAGGCTTTGCCCATCACTCTATCTGTTAATGAATTTGTCAATTCACAGAAGTCATTTTCACCTGTACTCATTTGCCCTTGATCACAGGTCAATGTCTCCCTTCACAAAGGAAAAATGAAGAAGGCTGGTAGTTTGTAGTTTCACTGCTACAGAGTAACTGAAAACCTTGAAACCTGAGGCAGCATCCTACACGCTCACCCCCAGCAAGACTTGTGCCCCTTGAAGACAGTCTTAGATAGTTTGGCTCTTAATGGCAACAAGACTAGATTGCCAACAGATAAGGCCTGACATTCAGGGGCTAATGAACTTTAGGTGCATTTTTATCAAGAAATACTAGTGCCCGAGAACAGTGCTAGTTAAGTTTGTATTTGAAATGTGAAAATCTAGCTTTCAGATGTTGGCAAAAATGAAAATGATTTGAGCCCACGTAAGCACCCGTGGCGGCTCTGCACGACCCCATTGTGCTCCATTGAAACTGCTGGCTGAGGCCCAGTGAAGGACTAGCCTCTGCAGAGTGTGTCCTACCTTTTCCCTGCTGGATCCTGTCCCAGTTTCTGGTTCTCAGCTACAATAACACTTCCTTGAAAGAAGTTCTCCTTTGCCGCTTAGGAGGTTCAGTTTCTAGAACAAGTTCTGACAGCGGCCTGCGCTACTTCCTTAGTTCCTTACAGCAACTATGCTTGTGTGCGTAGAGTTCATTTCTTTTAGAAGCTTCAGCCTGATCTTCTCTGTGCCCCACATACACCGGTTCAGAAACTATCTGAATAGCAGTGAAACTAGGATTTGATCATTTCAGTTATATAAAATCCTGAAATTGAAAAAGACGAATCTAGAATTAAAACTACATTTCGGTTGTATAAAACCAATATACAGTTCCTTTTTATCTACTAGTGACCCGTGTAACTTTTTTTTTGACTAAAGGAAATACCAGTGTTGGAACTGAAACCTTAAGGATCTTGAAGTAGGGCTAATGCTGTGTCATAGTCATGATGGCATTTCCTTGTTTAGGTTCTAGGAAAATTATTTCATAAGTCCTATTGGATATTTTAAAGTAATTCAACATAGAGTATTAGAAATGACACCAAAAATTTAAAACCTACAAAGTTCTCTAAAAATTAAGATTTTTAAAAAGTGCTTTTTGGTGAGTGGCTTTATGACGGAGGAGCCTGGCAGGCTATAGTCCATGGGGTCTCAAAGGGTTGGACACAACTGAGTGACTTCACTTTATGATCCTGAAGGGTATAACCCTATTCTAACAAGTCTGCTGCTTTAGGGGACAGTTACCCTTAGAGACAGTGAAGTGTGCAAGGGGCTGTAACTTCTGTCCAAGACTCATTTGTAGACAAGGAAGTGGAAGGTTATATCGACGTCAAAAACGTGTAGTGTCATTGATGATCATTGGTTTTTCATTTAGCAATGTGAGTAGTTGTAACACTGTTGAGGAATGTATTGTTGAGGAATGTAAGTAGTAGTGGTACAAGATTTTTGCATTTACATGAACTTTCATTTTTCAGAATCTGTTCCTAAAGACAGAGAACCCAATACAAAAGTGAGAACATGTGTGCATATTCAGAAGGATGCAGTGCCAATGCCTAGTGAGACTCTGAAAGCCACAATGGCGCCTGAGAAAGCGCCCCGCAGATGTGCTACTGTTGCTGCAAATAAAATAAAGATAATGAGTAATCTAAAGGAAACCATTTCAGGACCAGAAAATGTGTGGATTAGGAGGAGCAGCAGAAAACTGCCCCATCGAAATGCTTCTGCTGCGGCTAAGAAAAAATTACTCAATGTTTATAAAGAGGAGGATACAACCATAAATTCTGAAAGTGAAAAGGAGCTAGAAGATATTAATAGAAAAATGCCCCTTTTGAGGCGTTTCAGATCCTGGAAAGAAAAAGCACAGTAGTGACTATGAAAATGTAGAAGTGGAATTGAAAACCAGGGGCCACAGGTAAACTGGCAGTTGCATTCCGCTCCTAGCTCTAACGTTGTTAACCCCTTGTTGGCACCTTCTGAGGGATTTTTAAAAGCCATAACCCAGTGGGGCAAAGTGGGAGGAGGGCTTCCTCCTAGTCAGCCCTTGTACAGATGCATATGACAAGAGAGTTCTGAGGAGGAAATAGATTGTGGAGCCTGTAGTTGGAGAGGTGGAAAGAAGAGACAAATGGCCCTGTCATGAGATTATTCCTTTTCTGAAAGGAAGGGCCTTGAAGAAATCTCTTCATTCTTTAGAGGAAGAAAGTGGGAAGTGTACAGGGTTGGTAGCAAAAACTCAAAGGACTGAAAACATTTCAAAATCTCAACCTGATGCTAATTTTCAGGGCTCTATGTTGAGTATAACATTTCAGACCACCATGACTGTGGTGTCATTACTGAAATAAGGGAAAATATAGGCACATTTCAAGAGGGAGTGCCACTGAGCTTATTTGACATTTGAGTGAAGCAAATACTTTGTTAAGAGCCATGCCCTATAATTCACAACCCCAAAAATCATAAACTAGAAGGGCCTGGGGATTCCATGATGGGAATGTTGATAAATGAGTTCTGAAGTAGTGTTGGAAATAGAAAAAGTCCATTAATGTTCTTATTTTGTTTATAATACTGCAATTCATACAGAATGATGACCACTTGATATGACAAATTCAGGGAATATATATTTTTATATGAAAGCTATGAATGTGACTATCACAACTTTTTCTCATTTTTACTTTAATGTAGCAGCATTTATAGAAATGCCAAAAATGTGCTTCACTATGAGGCAGGTCTTAGTCTTAATGAGTTAGAAAATAAAAAGTATAAAGATCGAAACAGTCATATTTTTAGATGATACTGTCACATCTTATGTTTCTTTATAGCACCTTAAAAGTTAGAACTTTGAATATTTTGAGCAAATTTATTAGAGACTCATCACAACAGACTTTAAAGGCAGCATGTCTGGGCTATATCAATCCTTCATTAGGATTAGAAAATCTGGTCTTGATACTATAAAGAATTTATTTGCAATGAGGTTTGTGAGTAGGTATTTGTTGAAATTAAAATAACCAGATTAAATGAACGCACTGTCAAATCTTTTTAACGTAGTAACATGCTATTGGAAAAATGAACTGTTACAAGCAAGTTGTTTTCCCATTTAAAAGTATCTGTGAATATTAATATATGACTTGCATGTGTAAATCTAAAGTAAAATACAGCAATCTAAGGGTTTCTGTTCCTCTTTCATTAAAAGACAATGTAATGCATTTTTTTTTGTTACACAGATCAACTTAAGTGTCTTATTGAGAAATTTACTTGTGGTTGCATGTCTGCTTTTAAAAAAGGCTTTTTGTTGTCACTTTCTTTTTCTTAGCATAAGCCAGAATCTGTATTTGCTCTGTTTGTAGTATATTTTCATCTGAAATACTGATACCAGTAACTTGTTACTAGCACAGGTGAGAAAGGGAAGAATTCCTAATAAACTGCAAATATTTTTAGGTGCATGGGGTTTGATTTTTGATCTTTAATGAGATGTTTAAACCTATTTCCAGACGCATATTTGCACTTAATTTCACAGAAATTTCTTATTGGGATATGCTATGTCCTCAACAAATGCCATAAAATGAAAATGTTAAAAATCTCAAGAGTATTTTATGCAGTTTTTTGACTGTTTTAATGTCGTGAAGATTTCATTTTGAAGTTATAATTTTCTGTGGTGGGGTTAATTTCTGTTAGCACTTGAGATTGTACCATCAGCCTTCTTTCATAATAGAATCCCTTTTCTGGTTGAGTATTTGATTTGAACATATACTTGCCTTTTTTTAAGTGCTTGGCTTAAATTTATTGTAACTGCATGAAATAAGCATTTGTTTAAAATTTAATATTCTTGTAAAAACCTCTCTGAAATGTATGCAGAATTTTAATCATGACTAAATGTACTATCATTACCCTATCTATGATTTTTAATCAGCTTTCCACAAATGACTTCTTCATGTAATTGAAATCAAATTGAAGATCTTACTGGTAAAAGTGATGTTATTTTATTCAGCAAAAGGACTAAGACAAAGTGGTGCCCAAACTGTAGCCCAGGAGTGTTAATGTAATTTTAAAATATTACACTGGTAATCTTGTCTATTCTAGCTTGCTAACATAGCCAGAGTTTCCTAAGCGTGAACTAGATAGCTAGTCTTATTGTTTATACTTTAATGTTCATATTTTGCTTCAAAACTCAATATATTATTTTGCAGTAATGTGTAAAATTGCTAAATAACTGATCTTATGGAAATGCTTTGGTGACAGTTTGTCCACATCTAAAAGCAAAATGTGTTTTTGTAATCTCAAGAGGCTCCCCCGACCCTATATTAGTACTTAACTTTGTGACTATTTATTGATAGGGTTCCAGAATGTAAGCAAATGCCCTCTAGTTTCAGCACAACTGAATGTAGGTAAATGGATTTTTTTTTTCCGTTGCAATATTGTATATTTTCACTTAAGCTATGGCATAGTGTCACTTCTGTCCTGCATGGATTAGTGCTCTGTTAAATAATGAAAGAAGAGAACCAATTCAAAAATAATTACGTTTCTTATTAATGAAAGGCTATTTAAAGCGAAATTTTGTACCAGAGATGGCCAAGTTTTAAAAAAGAAGCAACTATTTTTGCATTCTCATGAAATCTTTCAGATCATCAGCTTTTGAAATGTGAATCCCTATTGCCAGAGTAAAGGCTCATTTTTACAACACCGCGAAGCACTGTAGTTTTTCCTGCTCGTCCATCCGCCCTCTGTCCACTGTCCCGAGGACGCGCTGGGCCGGGCCGGCACCTACCTGGGGCGGTCGCGGTTTGAAGATGGGTGCTTAATAAACCAAAGCTCACCCTGTCACTCTTAATGGAGAAGAAAACGGAAACGGAGTTAAGGTAACCAGGCTGGCCCTCTTCCCGGAGCTGTAAGGACTGGGCCGGGGACGGTCGAGCCCCTTGTCGGCCCAGTCCGTTACCTGCGAGGACGGGAGGCCCCGCCCCCCGGCTCGCCTCTCTAGCCTGCAGTCACCCGATTTTCCGGCGGCCCCTGGGCTCGGGCTGCGCAAGATAAAAGGTTCTGAGTTTGTACCGCCGCAGACTCGGGGCGCATGCGCGGGGGTGGTGTAGGGGGGTGTGTGTGGCGGTGCTCTTGGGCGCGTGCGCGGGACGCGTGCGCAGTTCAGTGGCACCGCAGTTAGGCCGGGAGATTGTGAGGGACAGTATGGCGGCCACGTTCTTCGGGGAGGTGGTGAGGACGCCGTGCCGAGCCGGGACGGAGGACGAGGAGGAGGAAGAGGAGGGGAGGAGGGAGACGCCCGAGGATAGGGAGGTCCGGCGACAGCTGGCGCGGAAGAGGTGAGGTCCTGGGGCATCAGAGCAGACGCGCCGGCCCTAAGGTTGCGGCTGCTCCGCCCTACCCCAGGCCCCCGGCCTTGAGGGGCAAGACGGCTGCGGGGGTGCCGGGTGGAGGCGGCCCGCGGGCCCTGCTGACGGCTCGGTGGGGTGTCGGCTCCTGCCGTCTTCACAGGCTTCCTTCAGCGTTGGTGCCGGTGGTTTCCTGCGGGCGTGATCCGTTTTCCAGCGCTGCGGGGCTGTCTTCCTCCCTCAAGTCTGTCGTGCGTTTGGTTCATGGATATAAGACAACTCTTAAAAACTGTATTCGCCGCCGCACTTCTTGGTTAGCATCGTGTGTCAGCAGCATATGGATATGTCCTTTTTTAAAAAAGTGTTATTTCCAAACACAGAGACATTAGAGAAAACAATAAAATGGCACGTTAAGCCCCTCCAGTCACATAAATTCGGCACTTAGGAAGATTTTGCCACATTTCATCTCTCTTCACCCTTTCACCTCTACAGCTTTCAGAATGCGTATCAAACGATACAGGTATTTTCTTACATATTTGCAGTTGATAATAGTCTCTGGATAGTGTGTAATATTGCCAGTCCATGATCAGATTTATCCAGTTGTCTCAAACACGACATTTAACAGTGGGTTTGAGCAAGTCAGAACCCTGGCGAAGCACACACCTTAGATTTAGACGTTTTATTTCTTGAACTTTCATGCATTTAAAGCAGTTCCCTCCCCGCCCCCAACTTTCTCACCCCCTTGGAGAGACCGATTGTCCTGTAGGATGTCCCACCCTCTGGATTGGCCTGATTGCTTCCTCTTGGTGTCCTTTATTCAGGTGTGTGTTTGTCACATGCATTTCCTGTAAAAGGAAGTTCCTTCTAAGAGGCTTGGTCAGTGTTGTGCTGCAAGAAAGCCTCAGAGGTGGTGCTTGCCATTTCTCACCACAAACTATGCCTAGTTGTCCACTGTTTGGGTTGCTAAGATAGATTGATCTGTGGATCAACTGGACAGCCTGATCTCTCTCCTACAGTTCTCCATGAACTGGGCAACAAACAGTTTTACCTATGAATTATTGTTACCTGAATCTGTTGCTTCCTTAAAATGATAATTATATTCTTTATAGAATTCTTTATAGAATTAAAGTTTGCATTCTACTTAATACAAAATCATACCTGTTACCACACCTTTTTGTCACAGTATGATACTAATTACATTTAAATTGTGTGGAGTACAGGAAAGCCTCGGGTGGTACAGTTCATAGGGTCACAAAGAGGCACAACTGAGCGACTGAACAACAACATTTAAATTGCTTTTCTTTCATTTTTTTTGTTTCTCTTATTAGGGAGGTGCGGCTCTTTCGAAGACAGACGAAAACAATGTTGGAAGTTTCTCTACTGGAAAAACATCCTTGCTCCAAGTTTATAATTGCCATAGGGAATAATGCAGTAGGTAAGTGGAAGTGCATTAGACTATACGCTTTGTTGAAAGAGCAGAAGCTGAAGTTACTTCTTTCCATCATAACAGATTTCACATGTACATTACTTTTTTAGAAGAAGTCATAGCAGAATAACTGTGTCTGAATGAAATCTGTCCCTGCTCATGTGGCGCTTTTTGAGAAACTTGAAAAATAAGATTTAGGGGAAATATTCTTGGCTTTAGGAACTTATGATTTCAAGGAAACCACGTTTCTAGTATCCAGGTTTCCTTGGGCTCCTGGGCCTGTTGTGGCCCAGCTGACCAGGGGCAGAGGTGGCATGTGCACACAGTCCCTTGTTACAGTGGGTCCTTGTATGTTTGTGAGTTAGCTGACTCCTTTAAAATCATAAGGAGAACTCTAGCAATATAAGGTTTTTATACATATATGAATTCATTTGGTAGATTAAAGTCAGAACAGTGCAGAGTTCAGCTGGAACAATGAATACACACACGAAAGTACACAAACCTGTATCATTTTAGGGAATTCACAGGCTCAGAGGAGAGCCTTGGGGAACTCCAGTGAAGATTCCTTGCCCTGTAAGGTACCCCTAGTGCCTGTGGAACAGTACATGGTAAATAATAGCTGACTTATTTATTTACAGTTCTGCTGGCCTAAAGTTTTCCAGAAGGTTGTTATAGTGTGAGACTTTGGTGAGATCTGTCGGTAAACCTGTCTTCCTGATTCCTGGCTCCAGTGTCGTCTAAACTCAGGGCATGGCTTCTAACTTCTTGAGGCCTCAGTTTCTTTTTCTGCACAATGATGATGTGTATAACGTTGATGCTGTCAATGGCACTAGGATTCTCAACTTGAATTTATTTATTTTTTTATGATTTTTTAAAATTCGTTTATTTTAAATTGGATAATTGCTTTACAGTGTTTGGTTGGTTTCTGCCAAACAACAATATGAATCAGCCGTAGATACTGAATTTATTTTTTATTGAATAGAAAATACAACTTGTGGAGCCCAACACTAACTGATGTGCCTTGTATTTCACAGCGTTTTTGTCATCATTTGTCATGAACTCAGGAACCTGGGAAGAAGTCGGTTGTGCTAAACTCTGGAATGAATGGTGTAGGACAACGGACACTGCACACCTGTCCCCCACAGAGGCTTTTTGTGTGTTTTATCACCTGAAATCGAATCCTTCGGTATGTGGGGCCTGGCTTGTGTGTATAAGTGGGAGTTATTTAGGCATCATTCATGTAGTGTTCATTTGAATTCCATGTTCCTTAATATCTACTTTGGGGCTGAGGGATTCTGCCTGTTGGCAGTGGTAGTAATCATTTTTCTGCTTATATAATATCAACGTGGCAGATATGGTGTGTTGGTAAACTTCTGAAGGAACTCTGAGTAACTTTTTTAGAAACAAACCCTTGCCCTCATTCAGAACATGATTTGAGCTGGCAGATGTAAATGTGGGAAAATGCATACACGCTGTGGAAGCACGGTCCTGCTTTGTTGCCCTAAACCCACCTGGCATTCAGCTCTAAACCCATTCCTGTAGACTGGACTCTCAGTTAACAGTGAGCAGATGAGTGCTTTATGCACTCTGATGCAATTCTGTTAACACTGAGCTTTCATCCTTACCTAATTCATCCTGTTTTGTTTTTGTTTTTTTTTTTTTGGCTCTGCTGCTGCATGGCCCGAGGGATCTTGGTTCCCCCTGACCAGGGATGGAACCTGGTCTCCCTGCTGTAGAAGTGTGAAGTCTTAACTGCTGGACCCCTAGGGAATTCATAATTCATCCTGATTTGTTAAGCTGTAAAACATGCTCTGCAGCTGACGCCTAGTGATTCTATTGGATCGCATTTGTCCTAGTCCTGTTCTTGGGTCCTGGGCTTCCCAGGTGGCTCCATAGTAAACAAGGCAAGAGACGCAGGTTTGATCCCTGAGTCAGGAAGATGCCTTGGAGGAGGAAATGGCTACCCACTTCAATCGTCTTGTCTGGGAAATCCCATGGACAGAGGAGCGTGGCGGGCTACAGTATATAGGTTTGCGGAGAGTCGGACACGACTGAGCAACTGAGCACATCTTCTGTCCTTGGAACCATTCCGAGAAAGCAGCACAGTTGGGGAGACACGTTAGGCTGGTGAGGTGGCCCCGCGGGTGATGCCCGTCTGCCCACCTGCTTGTTGACAGAGTGCTCTTCCACTGCTGCTGGATGTTTGAACAGGGGCAGGGGCTCAGACAGTTGAAGACATCAGTAACTCTGTAATACTGTAAGGTTAGCCTTGAAAATGATAAAATTTGATTTTATAATATTTGCAGTTTGTTTCTGTAACATGTAATCCACCAATATTAAAATGTTACATAAGGATTTTTGTAAGCACCCAGTATTTATAGGGAATAAATAGTAAGGGAACTAAGCGTGTTCTTCATCTGGTCCTTAGTGGAAAGTTTTCGCTGTAGAATACCTCTTGGAGGTCAAGCAGGAGAACTTTCTGTTACTGTGTTAGGTTTACCATTGATTTGTTGGGTATCTTGACTATTCAGACCCTGTGTGTGTAACTAATTATGTAACTAGTCTTGTTCTTCTCCCTAACCCTGGGCCCCTTTTTTCCCTCTTGTGCTTAATTTTTCTTTTGGCTGTGCCAGTGTTACACATGGGATCTCAGTTCCCCAGCCAGGGATCGAACCCATGGCCCCTGCAGTCAAACTACAGGGTCCTAACCGCTGGGCTGCTGGGAAGGTCCCTGTGCTTCATGTTTTCCCACTTGCATCGCTAGGTGTTAATGTTTCTGGCGATATTTGGACATGGTTAATTTTTATGGATACTGTTGTTCCACAAGCATTGATGATCAGGCATCTTACCCTCTGATGCCTCTGTGTGGCAGGTTTTCAGTTTGAGCACATGGCTTCTATACTGCTGCCACCTTCCAGACATCAGCCCCATCCTTGGTTACTGCTGGCCTGAGATGTGGCTGGACTGTTGCCCTTGACTCTCATAGCACTTGATGTTTCTGTGATTTTTTTTTTTTTTTTGAGTTTGGTCTTCACAGTGTGTGACCCCGAGAAGGGTAAAGAGGACTCTGGTAGTGTTTACTGACAGCATCTTCAGCATCTCCTAGGCCAGCCCTCACGGTTGTGCTGTCATTGTGCACTTTCTTCTGATACTACTTGCCAGTAGTGGCTTGATTCTTAAAATTTTAAACTTTAAAGAAAAATGAATAAGCTGGTAGCAGATTAAGCAAACCAAATGTTATCCAAGGGTTGTTTTGGGGTTCACATGGTACATATGTGATGACAGCGTGGGGGGTGTGTAACGCTTGCTTGACCTGACAGGAAACACGGATTTGATTTCAGGTCATGCTCTGCCAGTGCAGTTGCTACGTGGCCGAAGATCAGCAGTATCAGTGGCTGGAGAAGGTGAGAGAGTCTCATCTGGGGTTGCTGCTGTATCAGGGTTCAGTGTCTTTACACATAAGCCTGCATAGTCAGATGTTGACATAGGGCAAGTATTTGCTTTTTCCCTTAGAAGTATTATAGGAGTTATAAAGAATAAAAGAACACAAGCAAATGTAACCAGCATGTGCTGAAGATCATGGGTCATGAAAATGTAACACATTTTCGAACAAGTTACCCACGTGAGGCAGAGCAGGGCACAGCCACGGGTGAGAAGCAGCCATGGTGCCCAGGCTGCCTGGAAGCACGGGGCCACAAGGTGGGAGGCCTCTGTGAACTGGTCTCGCAACCTGGGTTCATGTGGCTGGCGCGAAGCCGCCACTCACACCAGAGCTGCAGCCATGTTTCTTAGCATTAGGATGGATCGATTGAGTCTTCATTTTGCGGGAGAATTAGAGCAATTGTATGTGCCCAGTAAAAAATTTTTCAGTGAAGAATTTAACTAGGAGATCCAACCAGTCCATCCTAAAGGAAATCAGTCCTGAATATTCATGGTGTCACAAAGAGTCGGACACGACTCTGCAACTGAACTGAACTGATTCATTGGAAGGACTGATGCTGAAGCTGAAACTCCAATACTTTTGCAACCTGATGCGAAAAACTGACTCGTTGGAAAAGACCCTGATGCTGGGAAAGGTTGAAGGCGGGAGGAGAAGGGGCTGACAGAGGATGAGATGGTTGGATGGCGTCATTGACTCAATGGGCGTCAGTTTGAATAAACTCCGGGAGTTGGTGATGGACAGGGAGGCCTGGCATGCTGCAGTCCATGGGGTCGCAAAGAGTCAGACACGACTGAGCAACTGAACTGAACAATTTTAGGGAATAATCATAATTTTCTTAGTTGTGTATTTTTTAACGAAGTAAACCTTTTCAATATGTCTTATAAATGTTTCAGTTTAAATGTTAGATTAAATATAGATATATATTTATTTAATTTATTATATATTTAATGTCAGTTAAATTATAGATATAATTAAGTTCATTAGAAATAAGTGTATTAAGAAATTAAGTTTATTAGAAATAAGTTTCTAACAGGTGCACACCTGTTTTAAACCAGATTGGCATACTTAAAATGCACTTTATAATTTTTGATAGCTGTTTTGATTAAAGGAGAGATTCTCTGATAAGGTCTATGAATGTTCTGATGGCTGTATATATGATTTCATTTTATGTCCCTATGTGTATTTTGTAGGGACAGAGTCCATAACTTTGAATAGATCTCAGAAGAATAGAAAACTGCTGTATTAATTTGTATTATTAATTTATGTATGATGTTTTGTACTGTGGAATAGCTTTTCTCTCTCTGACTTGAGAAAATGTAAAGTTATGCATTTCCAAAACAATGTATTCCAAAACATAAGTATTCAGGGAGGATGATAAATCAGGCCTTGTGAATGATGTTATATCTCTTAAATGGAACATTGCTTATAAACGGATATGATGTTAAGTTCTGTGTTTATTTATAAAGCTATGCTATAATTAAAAGTCTTACAAATCATTTACAGCACATAACCTAAAATTTTCAGTTCTCTTGCTACTTGAAATAGCCATTTTCTTTCTTTTCTTCATAAAGTATTTTCAGAAGAGGTGCAGAGATCTAAAATCTGCTCTTTTTTTTCCCTTGAAGATAGCTTCTTCCTTTTTCTTATGTCATCAGAGATTTTAAAAGCTGGAAGAGTCCTTAGAAATCCATGAAATACCAACTTAGGTGGACATTGAGGCCTTGAACAGTTGAAACTTGATTTATAAAGGAAATACACTTAAAGGTGAATTTAAGAGTCATTTGTACTGATGTAACACTGTTATGAGTGCAACTTGCAAGTGATGTTCTTAGAAGCATCCTCAGTACAGTGCTCTTGAACCCATCATTCTGTGCATTAAGGAGAGGACCACTTCCTGTTGCTAATACAACACTAGTCTAAAGGGAGCATTCTTAGAGGTTCAGTTCAGTTCAGTCATATCCGACTCTTTGCGACCCCATGAATCGCAGCACGCCAGGCCTCCCTGTCCATCACCAACTCCCAGAGTTTACTCAAACTCATGTCTATCGAGGTAGGATCTTAATTATGTCACTTTCTCCAGCAAAGAATGGGTGTCACTTCCATTCAGTGTAACAGTGTTCTCAACAATGATGGCAAGTAGTGAACGAACACTGGAACAAAACAAAAAGAACAAAAAGAATCACCTTCAGGCATCGTCGGCGGACGGGGGGAGGGCGTAAGTGAACAGGTGCTTGTAGCTGAGTGACCCCCTTACCTGTGATGGTGTCCCTGTGTGTTACAGCAGCTGCTCTGCCTCCTTTGTTCCTGACTTCTCTGACTTCTCTGACTTCAGGTCACACCTCCCTCTGTCCTTAGCTCACAGGTGGGGGAAGTGACTTGGAGAAGGTCACCTGGCTAGAAAGTGACAGAATTGAGATCAGTCCCACCCCAGTGAGGGGACAGCAGAGCTGGGGCTCTGTTTTCCATTGACACGTCCAGCCCTTCAGAGCATATGTATACACTATTGTATGAATGGTAGGTAAATAGCTTGAGGGATATTTCTGTTCTGTCACAAAATATGTATCTATTTTAATTTGAAATCACTTTTGTGTTAGGTTTTTGGCTCTTGTCCAAGGAGGAATATGCAAGTCACTATTCTTACATGTCGCCATGTTACTGACTATAAAACTTCAGAATCTACCAGCAGCCTTCATACTCCTTTCCTGAAAGCTCTAAAAACTCAGAATTTCAAAGAGCCTCCTTTCTGTTCACTGCTAGAACAACCAAATATTGTCCACGACCTTCCTGCAGCAGGTAGTATTGCAGTTAATGCCATTCACTTCTATTCTTGTTACTGCTTTTGTTGCTGGGACAAGTAGAGATCTTTTTGAGGTGTTAATGGTGATCAATACCAGTGTGTTGGTGTTAGTCCTCAGTATACGTAGTTGCAGGTATGTTATATTTTGTAGCTTCCCTGATGGCTCAGCAGTAAAGAATCTGCCTGCGAATGCAGAAGTGGGTTCGATCCCTGGGTGGGGAAGATTCTCTGGAGGAGGACATGGCAGCCCACTCCAGTATTCTTGCATTTAGAATCCCCATGGACAGAGGAGCCTGGAGGACTGCAGTACATGGGGTCGCAAAGAGTTGGACATGACTGAGCAGCTGAGCACGCATGCATGTTATATTTGGTTTCAGTGTTTAAACTTTGCAGACACACATTCATTGTATGAGAGCAGCTCAGAGTTCTTAGCTCTTAACTCAGAGCTGCCATTTCTTTCTAGCATTGATAACTTATCACGCAAGCCAGTGTTAGATGTCATTTATTCGTGCATGAAAAGTTGGCAAAGTGTGTTTTAATTGTCAGAATAGAAGCTTCAGATATTGAATTTTGGTAGTTACTTTAATAGTTTTATTTTTTATTCATATTACCAATTATACCCTAACATATCAAATTTTGATTCTCACTTTTTAGTGGTTAATATGTTATAGTATATATTCACTTATTTGTTCATAAATAAAAGTTTTTTTAAAATTTTAAATGTTAAGTTTACTAGAACAAATGACAATGTTTTATAGTATGCATTATATATTTATTATTTGCATTTAATTTACTTCAGTGCAGTCAACAAAATTATAATCTTGTATCTTATTTGTAAAACAAAAGATAACTTAGGAAAGTAAATTGTCTTTGAAAGAAAATATGCATTATAATTGATTCAAAATGGCTGTAAATGATTAAAAGAGGCAACAGAGATGAATATTTTTAAAAGTAGCTGCTTTTATGAGATAGAGGTGTTGCACTTTAAAATTGTATAACAGAAAACCTAAGTGATGTTGTTCTTGTCTATTCATAGTTCTGAGTTACTGTCAAGTATGGAGAATCCCTGCAATTCTGTACTTGTGTTACACTGATGTGATGAAATTAGACCTGATCACAGTCGAAGCTTTTAAGCCTGTACTTTCTTCCAGAAGCTTAAAGTGTTTGGTTAAGGTAAGGTTTTATTTTAGTGACTTAGTAATGAACTTGGTAGCGAACATAAACGTGTGGTATTGAGTGTGAAACCTGAGTAGCAAATAGAGGTCTTTTTCACCCCAAGTAAAGAGAAAGCTGCCGGCCTGGCAGTTTACATATGAGTGTCACATGTTATTCTAGATATACTTCTGAAATGCGGAGACTATTTTGTTCATGTTTGTCAGGATAGGCCAGTGCTTTAAATCCCAGATGTCTGTGTGGGAAGATGGTTCCACTCTTCAAGAAGTTTCTGTAACTCATTAATTTGGAAGATGTAATTTTTTTTTACATTAATTACTTAATTTTTGGCTGTGCTGGGTCTTTGTTGCTGTTCATGGGCTTTGTCCACTTGCAGCGAGTTGGGACTGCAGTTTGTTCCCGTGCTCGGGCTCCTCATTGCTGAGGCTTCCCTTCATGGAACTTGGGCTCCAGAGTGCAGGCTCCATAGTTGTGGTACATGGGCTTCCTTGCTCCGTGGATGTTGGGTCTTCCCCGACCAGGGACTGAACCCATGTCCCACACGTTAAGTGGTAGACTTTTATCCACTGTGCCACTGGGGAAGTTCCTAGAAAGTATAATTTTTGAGAAGGCATTTTTGAGCATAGTATGGATCAAATTATCATAATGTTTATTGACTTAATTTTGCATTGGGACTAGATGGGCTAAATCTGTTCCCTGTTCTCAGTTTGGATGTACCTGTGGGCTCTTTTCCTAGAAAAATACATATCAGCATGTACAGAAAGGTTTTGCCAGTAATTTCAGGTAGTCTAGGGACTCCCGTCTTCTCCCTAAGAGATTCGCTGACAGTGTGGACTCTTGGTTGAAGAACTTTTTCTTTAAGGGGATGAGATTATAACAGCATTGTTCCAGGTTGGAAGCCTTGTTTTACTCTAGGATGGCCATTAGTAGTAGGGCAGCTTCCTTTGTAATTTCTTTTGGCGTCAGCTAATTTCATAGGTTTCGTAAATTAGACTGTCACCTACTTGGGAGCTTTTTCTCTTGTGGTAGCCCCAGTACGTCATGAGTCTGATGAGTCAAAGGCCCTCAGGCATTTACTGAATTAGTAAGAGTGAAGTCCTAATTCAAGTATATTTTTCAGCTTTCTGGAGTCACGGATAACCTCTCAGGCAAGTTATTTTGTATTTAGCATCCCTTTCTGAGGATGTGGTAACTAGTGGCATTGCCTGCGCCTGTGATTCCCTGATCGACTCTTCCCACCTCATCGAGGGCAGGGCCTCTGGCCACTGTCTTCACTCTGGGCACTGCCACCCAAGCTTCTTCACCACAGACGTCATGGCCACGAGCTCGTTCACTGCAGACGTCATCACCAAGTAGCGAATTGTCTGAGAGGCAGTTTTGCCATGAAGATAAAATAATGAAAAGATAAAAGAGGGACATTAAAAAGGACATAGTGAAACAAGAGAAATGAATAACAAACTTAGATTTTATTGTGAAGCACAAAATATTTGAATACATTTTAAGTGTATCTACCTCCTGGCAGTGCTGTGCAAAGAACAGGTTCTGTGGGTTATATTTAAGCACTAGTCTGCTAGGTTGTACGTCCATGTGAACATACGTGTGTGTCGGTATGTATAGACGTATAAGCTTGTTGATTTGTCTCCCTTTTCAGCATTGCACCTCGTCTTTTTCACCAGAATTTCTCCCTTTAAGACAGGTGTCAGTTTCCAAGCCTGCGATGTGGATGTGTGACCTGAGCCTGTCATTATCTTGTGAAGCCTGTTCTGCACTGTCTGTTCTTGGCCCGTTCTCACAGGTCCATTGGTGGACATTCTAAATTCTGTGGGAAGCGTGGACCCGACTCTGCACCTGCAGATCACCGAAGGCTTTGCACTGATGTGCTCTTTTCTGTATAGGACGCAACCTGGCTTCATGCTCCCGTGTTTCACACTTCCCCTGGGCTTTTTTTTAATTTTAAATTTATATATGTTTTTTTTTACTGAAGGATAATTGCTTTATAGAATTTTGTTTTCTGTCAAACCTCATCATGGATCAGCCATAGGTATACATGTTTCCCCTCCCTTTTGAGCCTCCCTCCCATCTCCCCCCCATCCCACCCTTCCAGGTTGATACAGAGCCCCTGTTTGAGTTTCCTGAGCCACACAGCAGATTCCTGCTGGCTGTCTGTTTCACGTATGGTCCCCTGAGTTTTGTCACCATTTTCTATCATGTTGGTGTCTGTAGTTGTCAGAGTCCCCTGTTTTAAGTTGCCAGGTCTCCTTGTCACCGTGCATACCGTTGTGGGGGCTGAGACTTAAGTGACAAAGAAATGAGAGTCCTTCGTTGGCGGCAAAGTCCAGACTGTCAGCCAGTTATTTCATCTTTTATGGCAGATTGCCTCACAGCCGTCAGCTCTGCAGTGAGAATGGTGAAGGGCCGGAAGCAGATGCTTCCGTGAAGGGGCTGCACAGGCTCTGTGATGGTGTAGTCAGTGCTCAGGGCTCCAGTGACCCAGAATATTCTGTACTTGTTCTGAGACTTGTAAACCGTTTGTCATGTAGAGTTTAAGTCAACTTTCCGTGTCTAAAAACATCCTTAGTAGGGGAAATGTAGTTAACTTCTCTTTACCTTTTCATTTCTTGCTGTAAACATGATGATTTGTGGGAGCGTGAAGGGGCTTTTTGAAGAACACTGTCTTCTTAGTGACTGAATACAGTTGTCCTGGCTTAGGTCAGAGTTTCTGTTCTTGAAGTGGTATTTGGTCAACAAGGTGTAGTTCAAGTTGGGAACAAGATGGAATTCTCTTGCGTCCCTGCTGTGTGGACCCCATGGTGCTGGGTGGTCCATGGCCTGGAGGTGGCACAGGTGGTTGCTGTGCCAGGTGCCAGCCACCAGCCAGGGTGGGCGGGGGTGAGGTCAACCGAGGAGAGGCTCCGCGGGAAGGGGCCCTTCAGCTGGACCCAAGGGATGGGCGGGTCTAGGTGGAGGGGACATGCCCAGGGAGGCAGAGTGGCATGAAATGGGCAGGCTCAGGTGCGTTTGAGGGGACTGGGAGGACCCTTGGTCGGGGTGCAGAGAGGACTGAGCACATGTCGGGGAGGTGACCGAAGGGCCCGGGACCCCTCTGGAGGCCTGGGGTCCTGTTAGAGAGCTTCGGGCAGAGTTGACGAAGACCCACTCACGTCCCGTCCATCAGGTGAGGAGGTGAGAAGCGGGGCCAGTCCTTTTCGGTGTCCTCTCTGCTTCTGTGTCAGTAGTAGGGCTGGTTGGGCACGTGTGCCTTCTTCTGACTAAATTCTCACTATGTTAACAACTTCTTCTCTCCCTCCAGAATATTCCACAGAGCACAGAGATACTGAAGAAATTGATGACAACAAATGAGATTCAGAGTAACATTTACACGTGATTCCCAAGATCGTTTTGTACAATGTATCACCCATCCATTCCTTTAAGGGCAGCGTACCCTGTTTTGTAGTTACTTTTTTCCGCGGGAGTATTACGAGGGTGTTAACAGAATAAACTTATTTTAAATTCATTGTAGTTTCTGTTCCTTGTTTATGGTGGTTCTATTCTCACCTGAAATAAGCCAGATGGTTCTCTTTATCCACAAGGTGGGGGTTTTGTCTTATTTGACTATCTTAAGGTAAGATAGTTAAATTGTTAAAAAGCTACAGCTAACAAGTGTTACTAATATAGCAAAGTATATACTTTGGTGCAAAATTTCTGTACAATATCTGAAAGCTGATGATCTGGTATTGGTGAGTCTTAATATGCAGAAAGGTTCTATATTGTGAGTTTTCAGGTTTTTTGTTTTATGGATAAAAATCAAAGTTATATACTTGTTCAAAATGAAACCAGAAAATTTGTATTTCATGACTTTCAGTAATCTCTTACAGTAGCTTCTTTCCCCAGACTTTCTGGGCTATTTGCAATGTTGCTATTGTACTGATGTCCCCAGCTCAGCTGTGGGAGAGTGTTCTCATTAGAATGTGATGAGGTGATGAGCTCCAAGGAGCGGCACTGCTGCACAGAACCACTCATTAAACTGTAACCTGCATCCACGAAGAGTTGACAGAACCATGCCTGTCAGGCTGTTTTTAAATTCAGGGACTCTGGATTTTTCTGAGAGATTGAGAATGTATGAGCTAAAGAAGCTAGCTGAAAGGAAAATTTAAGAACTGTGTACTGCTAAGTCACTTAAGTCGTGTCTGACTCTGTGTGACCCTGTAGATGGCACCCCACCAGGCTCCCCTGTCCCTGGGATTCTCCAGGCAAGAACACTGGAGTGGGTTGCCATTTCCTTCTCTAATGCATGAAAGTGAAAAGTGAAAGTTAAGCTGCTCAGTCGTGTCCGACTCTAAGCGACCCCATGGACTGCAGCCCACCAGGCTCCTCTGTCGATGTCAATGGGATTTTCCAGGCAAGAGTACTGGAGTAGGGTGCCATTGCCTTCTCTAAGAACTGTGTAAAAGATGTAGAAAGAAACCAAAATTTACCCTTAGAATTAAAATCGGGCTTGTGTCAGTAGTAGGCAGTATGTCACGTAAGTACCGGAGAAGGCAACCCACTCCAGTGTTCTTGCCTGGAGAATCCCAGGGATGGCAGAGCCTGGTGGGCTACCATCTATGGGGTCGCACAGAGTTGGACAGGACTGAAGCGACTTAGCAGCAGCATGTAAGTACATGTACTATTTATTGCATGTATATTACAGTATTTAATACAAACAAAGCTGTTACATTGGGAATTAAGCTGAGGTGGTGTCCTTAGATGCAGAAGGACAGGATTGGAAAGATGATGCAAGACAGCCTGTTCCTGGAGAAGGGACCAGACCAGAGACAGTAATTAATGACAACAATTTCTTCCAGTGTGAAGACAGACTTTGAAAGACATGTACATTGAAAGAGCCCCATCAATGCTAAGAATGAAGACATAAAAAGCTAGATTATTGAATTTTAAGCCGAAGTGCCATGCGGTTGAGAACAAAATGGTAACTTACCCTGTTTACTAGCTATAATACTACAGCCTAATACCCACACTTGAACTTGGAGACCTAATGCATTCTCTGTCAATCTCGAGTCTGCAGGTTGGGTGAGTGCCGGGATCCAGCCCCGGTGGATCCAGGGTGATTCGAAGTGGAGGAGTAGGCAAGGAAAAACTTATTTATTTAGAAATATATAGAGAGATTAAGAAAAAATAGTGTAGTAGGAAATTTTAGTGGAGAAAATAGGCTGAATAACTTGATTTATACAGAAAACTAATAAAACCTCGAGACAAGAGGTTTGCACCATCTATGTAGGCCACCGGCGCCCACTTGAATAGCAGAGGATGCCCCGCCTTGGGCTCCCTCTTGCGTGGGTCTTAGAAGCCAGGGCAAGTAAGTAGACATGGTGAGCCTCCATGCCCCAGATGGGAATTCAGCCTGAAAAGGAGAGGGAGGGAGGGAGAAAGAGAGACATTCAACACGGGGGGAGCCAGATTTCCAAGAAACTATTTCGAGAAGCTGGTCTGAGAAACTGGTCCATCCTTTATTGTTCGGGAAAGCCTTTTATACTTTTGGCTGTACATAGAGATCAATGGATAATACAAAATTATGTAGGGTCAGCAGCCCTGACCCTTACTAAGACCAGGCTTTCTGCAAATCTTTCCATATACAAAGGGTCTCAGGTGATTTACATTATCTTCAGGCCAGAAGGCCAATTAACAATTTACAGCCCTTTTCTGATAAGGGTAATAGTGTTCTTCCCAAAGTCTGGTGCCACTCTCAGAAAGCACTAAATAAAGTTACATTCTTACATAGCAAGGACACAACAGTTTATAACAAAGAAAGAGGAGTACAGTGATTTATAACAGAGAAAATTAACTCAAAGTCTAGTGTTGCTAACATCAAAACTACTATATTCCTATTTCTGCATCCGTTTACATTGATTACTATCCTCCCAGGTGCCTAAAAGATAAAGGATATGGAGGCTTGGCGGCAAACATTTAACTCAACAATCAAACTAATTCTTAGCTCTAAAAGGCTCTATATCTTTAAGATGTTTTAAGCTTCGTGGCTCTCACGGTTGGGGGCTGTAAACAATCAAAAGTTGTAAAAGTCCGGGGGAAACTGTCAGGCAAGTTAGAGAGCCATCAGAGGGATTTGAGCTGAAACATTCCTTTCATATGCAGGAGACCAGTTGGAGCTCTAAGTTAACCTTTTCCAGAGAAAGGTGGTTGGGGATAGCCCCCTGTAATGTCAGAAGAGTATAGTATAGCAGACAGTAAACAGATTTTGGTTTCGGGGTAGATGCTCAGGCAGAGGACCCCTTGAGACCTGGCTTGCCTTGCCCGTTAGGTCTCTCCGCATGACCTTGTCATGGGTGGGATCTCCCGGCAGGCGAGTGTCCCTGACCGGCTGGTCTCTGCTTGGTGTGTGACATGAGTTGCCGGGGCCTGGCTGATCCTGTGATGGCCTCGATTGGTGTGGTTCAGCGTTCTTCCACCCGATAGCTTATGGTGAATGGTGTCCGATTTGTGATCTCTGAAGAAGATTTAGCCTCAGGACCAGGGACCAGTCTTGATCACTCAAGAGCTTTTGTGTAGCAGAGTTTTATTAAAGTATAAGAAGGGACAGAGAAAGCTGATACAGACATCAGAGGGGGATGGAGAGTGCCCCAATCCCTAGTCTTAGCAAGGGAATTATGTACTTTTTAATTGGTTATTACAGTAAATCAAAAGAATGTCTCAAGGTTGTAAAGATCTTACTAGACCCACTCCCATAGTATACATTTTAAGATAATGATTAGTCAGAAGGTTTTCAGGAAGAAGAAACATGTCCTCAAGCAGGATATATTATTGTTATATAATTCTTCCTAAGGAATGTAGAAAAACAAAAACAAAAATGTTTGTCTTTTCCTCCTTGAGAATTCCAGACCCCTATCTCCTTCTTGAGGACCCCAGACCCCTTTCTCCTCCTCAGGGACCCCGGACTTCTTATCAACCTGCCTAGGAATTGACTCTCAGTAGGAGCCAGGATATGTGCTGAGACCTGCCCCAGCATTTCTCACTGATTACAGAGGAGCAAGAGGGGACAGAAACTAGCAAGGGCTTTTCCAAGCCACTTTATCAAGTTTGCTGTAATCCCCATGGTCACATCCAGAGATAGTATGTGGGAGGGGGTGCCACCAAGAGGTATAGATGGGGCAAGGGCAGGGAAGTATGAGAAACTGGCCATCAATAGAATCGATGTGCCTGGGTCTGCCCTCTGATCGCAATTACTCATGCCTCTCCCACGTGCAACATACACGCATCCCAGTCCTTGGACACTCATTGTTTCAGCCGGTTACTGTACTGGGCTCAAAGTCCAGAATCTTGTGACCTAGATCAGGTCAAGATGCACCTTCTACAGACGCCAACAAACTAAAAAGCCAAGTTGTCTGTTCTTAACACACCTGGTGCACGAGGGTGAGACAGGGACAGCCCATATGCAAGAAAGCCTTCTATTTGAAAACACAAAGACTAGAACGCAGATAATGCATGTCTGCTAAGTTGCTTCAGTTGTGTCCTACTCTGTGCAACCCTGTGGGCTGCAGCCTGCTAGGCTCCTCTGTCCATGGGATTCTCCAGGTGAGAATACTGGAGTGGGTTGCTGTGCTCTCCTCCAGGGGATCAAACCTGTGTCTCTTATGTCAACTGCATTGGCAGGTGGGTTCTTTACCACTAGTGCCACCAGGAAACCAAACAGACAGTAGGCACTAGTACCAGTCCTGAAATTAGTGCCTGGTGTCCGCCCCCCACCCAAGGGAAGAGTTCCATGACAAGGCCATTTCTCTTCTCCGGCAGAACTTCTCCCACCTCATTCACCGTCCTTTCCTAAGGCATTCTTTTTCATTGCTTCCTTGCATACTCTCAAAGAAACAACCTTTGTTAGCAGCTTTGTAGCTTTCTGAGGAGAAGGCAATGGCACCCCACTCCAGTACTCTTGCCTGGAAAATCCCATGGATGGAGGAGCCTGGTAGGCTGCAGTCCATGGGGTCGCCAAGAGTCGAACACAACTGAGCGACTTCACTTTCACTTTTCACTTTCATGCGTTGGAAAAGGAAATGGCAACCCACTCCAGTGTTCTTGCTTGGAGAATTCTAGGGACAGGGGAGCCTGGTGGGCTGCCGTCTATGGGGTCACACAGAGTTGGACACGACTAAAGTGACTTAGCAGTAGCAGTAGCTTTCTGATTAGTAGAAAGATGATGGCCTGAAATACAACACCCTTAAAAACATTGTGTTGTTTCTATATATCTAATCATAGTCCTCTCTAACATTGCAGTGTCAAGAACCGTGAAGGGTCAGGAATTTTGCTGACTTGCAAACTTATAGGTAAGTCTGCCACAATCTCCCTAGGCCTGGTATAGACACGAGACTTCAGGCTAGAGACAAAGGACTCCATTGCAGCATAGCAAGGAGCCTGTGCTTCATGTTTGTGTCCGTTTCACCTGCCCTCTGTCCCCCAAGTCCCAGTAGGCTGAGGCAGAACTATCCCGGTAGATACTTGCTTGCAGTGGGTCTGCGTCACAGCTGAAGACCCTTGGATTTAAGGCACTGGAACTTCCATGACGACTGATAAGCAAACCTGCCTTTTCTCCGTGTGCATGCTTTGTCGCTCAGTCGTGTTCTTCTCTGTCCATGGGATTTTTCAGGCAAGAATATTGGAGTGGGTTGCCATTTCCTCCTCCAGGGGATCTTCCCAATCGAGGGATGGAACCCACGTCTCCTGTGTCTCCTGCATTGCAGGCATATTCTTTACCCTCTGAGCCACTGGGGAAGCCCTGCCTTTTCTCTGTAGGAAATGTTATTTCACTGGACAAGAAGCAGATCTGCGCTTGACTCCAGGAGACCCAGTCTCCATTTTCCAAGATCATTTGCCCCACAAACAGCCTTGAATTAGCATCTCTGCTCTTAACAAGTGCAGAAATGTGACACTTCTCTCCCAGTAAAATTCACTCCTTGTATCTACACTGCCCCACCAGCCACTGAGCAATCTGACCAATAGTATTTGCTAACAGCTTGGCTATAGAAGCCAGGATGCACCACAGGTCTGTGTTGTGAACAGTTAAACAGAGGGATGTCAGTCAAGGCGGAGAGCCTGTAGGTTAAGGAGAGAAGTCCAGGGTGGTTCTGGGTGTCAGTCTGAGAGGTCAGCTAGATGCTCAGGTGGAGATGTTGAATTGAACACACAGGCTGGGGCTTGGAAGACAGGTCCTGGCTGGCGACTAAAGATGGGAATTGTCTGCAAAGGGGCCATGTTAGTGCTTTGGGGTGGGGTGAGATCACCAGGCAATGAGTATGAGGGACCAAGGGACAAGCCCTGGGGCCCTGCAATGTCACCGGTCAGGGAAACCCCAGAAGACTCAGAAGGGCCCCCAGTAAAGTAGGATGAAGCTGGGAGACCATGGTTTCCTGCAAGCCTGTCAAGAAGGTGCTTGAAGCAGGAAGGATTATTTATTTGAGTTTCTTGCTGCTGACACGTCAAGGAAAATGAGGTTGGATTTCTCAGTGTGGTGGTTGGTTGAATTTCCTCACTTTGCACAGAGATTAATAAAGAGTAACTGATCAATGGGGCTTCCCAGTTGGCGCTAGTGGTAAAGAACCCGCCTGCCAATGCAAGAGACATAAGAGACGCAGGTTCGATTCCTGGGTCAGGAGGATCCCCTGGAGGAGGGCATGGCAACCCACTCCAGTATTCTTGCCTGGAGAATCCCCATGGACAGAAGAGCCTGGCGGGCTAGAGTCTATAGGGTTCAAAGAGTCAGACATGACGGAAGCAGTTTAGCATGCACACAACAGATCAGTAATTATTTCAAGGTTTAGGATTTGTGATTTTATTCATGCCAGTGGATCACGAATGTGTATGGTGGTGGTTTCTGGAGAGAAGTAAAGAGCAAAATGCACACAGATGACTTCTCCTTCTAATTTCTCTTTTTCCAATGCAATGGAGACTGCTCTCAGAGTTGTAGTCGAGTCTCATGACCTTCATTTAGGCCTTGGAGGGGGCAGAGAGGAGAAAGTGTGAGAAAGATGAAAATGGAGAGGGGTACTGACTCCCTCCAGAGCAGCATGGTATTCCTGTTTTTTTAGGGAAGCAGGATGCATGATGCAGCTTGGATTTCCCCTTGGGACTCTGCAGATAAATCAGAGTTGAAGAAAAACTCAGATTGAATGCACTGAGTTCTTTACCACTCAGCTTGGCTGAGAGCCTCCGATGAGAGGAGGAACTCATTTTGCACCCTTCAGGTGGCTCAGTGATAAAGAATCTGCCTGCTAATGCAAGAGATGTAAGAGACTCGGGTTCAATCCCTGGGTCAGGAAGATCCTCTGGAGAGGGAAATATCAACCCACTCCAGTATTCTTGCCTGAAAAATCCCATGAACAGAGGAGCCTGGCAGGCTACAGTCCGTGGAATTGGAAAGAGTCCGACATGACGAGCACACGTGTACAAACACACACGCACACACACGTCACCCACGTCTGTGCAGTTCTTTGAAATAACCATCTGACGTCAGTCTTTCTTGTTGCTGGTGATCCAGTCTGTTGTCCATTCCCTCCAGTTAAATACAGCCGCCACAACGATTTTGGAACATGAAAACCATCTCCAGCCCCTATCTGGTGACCTACTTAATAAAGCACCATCTGACGCTGCTTAAATAATCTCTGGTATGACCACAAATAGAAGCCTTGTTTCAACATAATCTGCAACTGACATTTTATAATTCATGAAACCCCTTGGCAGTGTCGCTGTTCATTAGCACCTCAGAAAAGCAAAGGAAGGGAGATGAAAGGCAAAGCTGGCTGACACCTGTTAACACATCTCTGACAGTTGATCTGAGTCCTCCAGGCTTTCACACCAGCAGAGCCGAGAGAGAGGAAGGGAAGGGATGGTTCCGAAGAAGCCAGGTCAGTGTTGTTTCTTTTGGGAAAAGATAACTTCCAGCCAGGAACATCAGACTTACTTATTTAGGAAAAAGACAAACAAAATAAACTAAAACCTCCCTCTCCTTTATCCATCCTCAGGGCCATTGGAAATGCATTCACTCCCCTTTTACCTGAATTCCACCCTAAAAAGAAACTACTGTGATTAACCAGAGGAGCAGGGACAAATGTTTCTTAAATCCTCATAGTGTACATGCTGCTGCCGAGACAGGGTTATACTTGTCACTTCATGTCCCCTTCTTTTGTTTTATGTATGTCTCCTTTTTATTTTTAAAGTTTTGGACACAGCCCACAGCATCAGTTCAGTCGCTCAGTCATGCTGACTCTCTGGGACCCCATGAATCGCAGCACACCAGGCCTCCCTGTCCATCACCAACTCCCGGAGTTCACTCAGACTCACATCCATCGAGTCAGTGATGCCATCCAGCCATCTCATCCTCTGTCGTCCCCTTCTCCTCCTGCCCCCAATCCCTCCCAGTATCAGAGTCTTTTCCAATGAGTCAACTCTTCTCATGAGGTGGCCAAAGTACTGGAGTTTCAGCTTTAGCATCATTCCTTCCAGAGAAATTCCAGGGCTGATCTCCTTCAGAATGGACTAGTTGGATCTCCTAGCAGTCCAAGGGACTCTCAAGAGTCTTCTCCAACACCACAGTTCAGAAGCATCAATTCTTCGGCGCTCAGCCTTCTTAACAGTCCAACTCTCACATCCATACATGACTACTGGAAAAACCATAGCCTTGACTAGACGGACCTTAGTTGGCAAAGTAATGTCTCTGTTTTTGAATATGCTGTCTAGGTTGCTCATAACTTTTCTTCCAAGGAGTAAGCATCTTTTAATTTCATGGCTGCAGTCACCATCTGCAGTGATTTTGGAGCCCCAAAAAATACAGTCTGACACTGTTTCCACTGTTTCTCCATCTATTTCCCATGAAGTGATGGGACCGGATGCCATGATCTTCGTTTTCTGAATGTTGAGCTTTAAGCCAACTTTTTCACTCTCCTCTTTCACTTTCATCAAGAGGCTTTTGAGTTTCTCTTCACTTTCTGCCATAAGGGTGGTGTCATCTGCATATCTGAGGTTATTGATATTTCTGCCGGTAATCTTAACTCCACCTTGTGTTTCTTCCAGTCCAGCATTTCTCATGATGTACTCTGCATATAAGTTAAATAAGCAGGGTGACAATATACAGCCTGGACGTATTCCTTTTCCTATTTGGAACCAGTCTGTTCCATGTCCAGTTCTAACTGTTGCTTCCTGACCTGCATACAGTTTTCTCAAGAGGCAGGGCAAGTGGTCTGGTACTCCCATCTCTCTCAGAATTTTCCACAGTTTATTGTGATCCACACAGTCAAAGGCTTTGGCATAGTCAATAACGCATAAATAGATGTTTTTCTGGAACTCTCTTGCTTTTTCGATGATCCAGCAGATGTTGGCAATTTGATCTCTGGTTCCTCTGCCTTTTCTAAAACCAGCTTGAACATCAGGAAGTTCACGGTTCACATATTGTTGACGCCTGGCTTGGAGAATTTTGAGCATTACTTTACCAGCGTGTGAGATGAGTGCAATTGTGCAGTAGTTTGAGCATTCTTTGGCATTGCCTTTCTTTGTGATTGGAATGAAAACTGACCTTTTCCATCCCCATGGAAAAGAAATGCAAAAAAGCAAAATGGCTGTCTGGGGAGGCCTTACAAATAGCTGTGAAAAGAAGAGAAGTGAAAAGCAAAGGAGAAAAGGAAAGATATAAGCATTTGAATGCAGAATTCCAAAGAATAGCAAGAAGAGATAAGAAAGCCTTCTTCAGCGATCAATGCAAAGAAATAGAGGAAAACAGCAGAATGGGAAAGACTAGAGATCTCTTCAAGAAAATTAGAGATACCAAGGGAACATTTCATGCAAAGATGGGCTCGATAAAGGACAGAAATTGTATGGACCTAACAGAAGCAGAAGATATTAAGAAGAGATGGCAAGAATACACAGAAGAACTGTACAAAAAAGATCTTCATGACCTGGATAATCATGATGGTGTGATCACACATCTAGAGCCAGACATCCTGGAATGTGAAGTCAAGTGGGCCTTAGAAAGCATCACTACGAACAAAGCTAGTGGAGGTGATGGAATTCCAGTTGAGCTGTTTCAAATCCTGAAAGATGATGCCGTGAAAGTGCTGCACTCAATATGGCAGCAAATTTGGAAAACTCAGCAGTGGCCACAGGACTCGAAAAGGCCCACAGCATAGGGGGCCTTAGTTCCCACACCAGCGATCGAACCCAGGCTCCTGCATTGGAAGGTGGATTCTTAACCACCGGACCACCAGGGAAGTCCCTGCTTTGTTTTCTTTATTTTTTAAATTGAAATATAGGTGATTTACAACTGTTGTGTTAGTTTCAGGTGTACAGCAAAGTGATTCAGTTATATGTATACATATATCCTTTCTTTTCTAATATATGTTATTATAAGATATTGAGCTAGTTCCCTGTGCTATACAGTAAGGTCTTGTTGGTTGTCTATTTTATAGATAGTAGTGTCTACATAAAGAAGGCTAAGCCCTGAAGAATTGATGCTTTTTAAGTGTGGTGCTGGAGAAGACTCTTGAGAGTCCCTTGGACTGCAAGGAGATCAAACCAGTCTATCCTAAGGGAAATCAACCCTGAATATTCACTGGAAGGACTGATGCTGAAGGGGAAGCTCCAGTATTTTGGCCATCTGAACGAGCTGACTCTTAGGGAAGGACTCGGATGCTGGGAAAGATTGAGGGCAGAAGGGGCCAACAGAGGATGAAGTGCTTGGATGTCATTTTCAACTCAATGGACATGAGTTTGAGCAAGCTCCGGGAGATGGTGGAGGACAGGGGACCCTGGTATACTGCAGTCCATAGAATTACAAAGAGTCAGACAGGACTTAGCAACTGAACAACAAGAGCATATGTTAATCAAACTTGTAATTCATCCCTCCCCGATTTCATATCCTTGAAGCAGGCCTAGGAAGAGCCTGTTTTACGATACAGATGAGTTGAGTAGAACTTTCCTCTGCTAAGGAGCAGATTTAGTCCTGCCCATCCTGCCCTGCCTGGGGCTGGGGATACGAGGTTCTGGGCCTCACGGCTGGAACCACCAGCAGACAGGGAAACTTGCACCCACTGGAGACTGGATTCAGCCTCGCTGGGAGGGAAACAGTCCAAAAGAACCGGGTTCCTGGCCTCAACGGCTCCATCTTGGCCACAGCTGGGGCACCTGGACATGGAGTAGCAGCCTTTGGCCAGGCCAGGGTGACATGGGGCCAGGCTGTTGAGTCTTGATCTCTCTCGGTTCTGCCCCCGGGTTTCCATCATAGGCTCTCATGTGCCATACCTCTTAGCCCTGGACCTAGTTCCCCTGATGCTCCTCCAAGATCTGAACTCGGCAGTCTCTGTAGGCACCCATTTCCTGCTGGGCAGGTTTGGAAACCATGGGCTGGCAGCTGGGCTGACAGAGCAAGGGTCCAAGACTCAAGTCCTGGAGGAAAGGGAATTAGAGGCCATGTGGGCCGTGGCTCAGAGACAGTCAGGTTGAGGATGTCTGCAGGTGTCTAGTGAAGGGCAAACTACAAGCTTCGTGGCCATCCAGAGACCTGGCAGCTGAACCAGGCTGCAGATGGCAACGCAGGATTTGGAAGTCTATCTGGTGGGCACTCAGTTCCTCCAACAAGCTTGGTGGGGCCCAGCCAGGTGCTGCTGAAGTGCCAGGGGGACTGTTGCAGAGCTCGTCCACCTGCTGCCTCGACTCCTGATCCAGACAGCATCACCCACTAGGCCAGGCCATAGACCTGACTGCTAGTGCTGTGTGCCAGCCGGCCAGCCAAGACCAAGGCTGCCTTCAGGGCTGCCCAGCCAGGCTGGCTTCTGCACTTGTCCGTGAAGAGGTGGAGGGGGTCCCAGGATGCCGCCACGTTTGGGAGATGCCACTGAACCACCAAGGAAGTTTCTGCTTAGGTGTTTTTTTTTTTTTTAATTTCTCTATTTATATGACTTGTTGTTGTTCAGTCCCTCAGTCATGTCCAACTCTTTGTGACCCTGTGGACTGCAGCACGCCAGGCTTCCCTATTCTTCATCATCTCCTGAACTTGCTTAAACTCATGTCCATTGAATCAGTGATGCCATCCAACTATCTTGTCCTCTGTTGTCCCCTTCTCCCCTGCCTTCAGTCTTTCCTAGCATTAGGGTCTTTTCCAACAAGTCAGTTCTTTGCATCAGGTAGTCAAAGTGTTGGAGTTTCAGCTTCAGCATCAATCCTTCCAAAGAATATTCAGGATTGATGTCCTTTAGGATGGACTGGTTTGATCTCCTTGCAGTCCAAGGGACTCTCAAGAGCCTTCTCCAACACCACAGTTCAAAAGCATCAATTCTTCAGCGTTCAGCCTTCTTTATGGTTCAGTTCTCACATCCATACATGGCTACTGGAAAAACCATAGCCTTGACTAGATGGACCTTTGTTGTTAAAGTAATGTTTCTGCTTTTTAATATGCTATGTTGTTCATAGCTTTTCTTCCAAGGAGCAAGCATCTTTTAATTTCATGGCTGTAGTCACCATCTGACTCAAGAAATGGAGCTCAAGAAAATAAAATCTGTCATCGTTGCCATTGTTTCCCCATCTATTTGCCATGAAGTGATGGGACCAGATGCCATGATCTTAGTTTCTGAATGTTGAGTTTTGAGCCAACTTTTTCACTCTCTTTGCTTTATGCCATATGGGTGGTGTCATCTGAGGTTATTGATATTTCTCTCGGAAATCTTGATTCCAGCTTGTGCTTCATCCAGTCCAGCATTTCTCATGATGTACTCTATATATAAGCAGGGCAACAATATACAGCCTTGATGTACTCCTTTCCCAGTTTGGAACCAGTCTGTAGTTCTGTGTTCAGTTCTAACTGATGCTTCTTGACCTGCATACAGATCTCTCAGGAGGCAGGTAAAGTGGTCTGGTATTCGCATCTCTTTAAGAATTTTCCACAGTTTGTTACAGTCCTCCACATTATTTATTCTGGAAGAGGAAATGGCAATCCACTCCAGTATTCTTGCCTGGAAAATCCCATGGACACAGGAGCCTGTTGGGCTACAGTCCATGGGGTCGCAAAGACTCAGACACGACTGAGCGACTCACACCTTCACATTTTAGAACTCAGAATGCCATGCACGGTTTGACTCCCATTCTCTGAGCTCTGCTGTGTCAGGCAACTCACTTAAAGCTTTTGAACCTTGTTTGTTTTCTCTTTTGTAAGATAAAGAAACTAGGATCTGCCTGGGTGAGTTGTCTGAAGGATGAAAGGCTGTGATTCATGTGAGATGCGTATCTACAATGTATGTGCCCACGTCTCCCCTAGGGCAGTGGTTCAGCACTCATGACTCCGTGTTTGGGGTGAGTTGATTACTAACATGAGTAATGAGAATGGACTCCATGGGGTTTAGAGGTCTCCATCCATAGAAGCTCCTGAGAGGTGGACAGCTGTCAGGGGGAACACACTTCTGTCCCCTGAGGACTGGGTTTGTGTGGGATAGGAGGAGAAGTGTGGAGGAGTGTCTTAGCTCAGACTGCACAACAAATTATCACAGACCAAGTGGTTTAAAAACCACTATTTTATTTCTTTTAATTTATTTTTAATTGAAGGATGATTGCTTTACAATATTGGTTTGATTCCTGCCATATATCAACATGAATTAGCCATAGGTGTACATATGTCCCCTCCCTCTCACCTCCCACCTTTTCCCATTCTAGGTTCTTACAGAGCCCCAGTCTGAGTTCCCTAAGTGACACAGCAAATTTCTGTTGGCTATCTATTTACATATGTTACTGTTTATGCATCCAAGCTACTCTCTCCACTCATCTCACCCTCTCCTTCCTGCCCCCAACCGCTCTTTGTCCACACACCTGTTCTCTATATCTGCGTCTCCACTGCTGCCCTGCAGACAGGTTCATCAGTACCATCTCTCTAAGTCCCATGTATATGCGTTAGTATATATTTGCTTTTCTCTTTCTGACTTACTTCACTCTGTATACTAAGCTCTATGTTCATCTAATGAATTGATTCAAATGCATTTTTATGGCTGAGTAGTATAGGAGATCAGTCCTGGGTGTTCATTGGAAGGACTGATGCTGAAGCTGAAACTCCTGTACTTTGGCCACCTCATGCGAAGAGTTGACTCATTGGAAAAGACTCTGATGCTGGGAGGGATTGGGGGCAGGAGGAGAAGGGGATGACAGAGGATGAGATGGCTGGATGGCATCACCGACTCGATGGACATGAGTTTGGGTAAACTCCGGGAGTTGGTGATGGACAGAGAGGTCTGGCTTGCTGCGATTCATGGGGTCGCAAAGAGTCGGACAAGACTGAGTGACTGAGTTGAACTGAACTGAGTATATATGTATCACAGCTTCTTTATCCATTCATCTGTTGATGAACATCTAGGTTGCTTCCATGTCATAGATGTTGTAAACAGTGCTGCAATGAATATTGGGGTACATGAGTCTTTTTCAGGTTTGATCTCCTCATGGTGTGTGCCTAGAAGTGATATTGCTGGGTTGGATGGTAGCGAAACCCACACATTTGTTTCTTAAAGTTCTGGATCTGGGAAGTCTGAGGTCATGTTGCTGGTTGACTCGGTTCCTGGTGAGACTCTTTTTCTGGCTTGAAGATGGCTATCTGCTCCTTGAATCCTTGTGTGGCAGAGAGAGAGCAGATGCAAGCCCTATTATGTCCTGTCTCTGTGACCCCGTGGCTTCAGGAGTTGCCACTCTCGGCTTAGTTGCTCCACGGCATGTGGAATCTTCTGCAGTGATACTGGCCGGAACAGAGGAGAGCAGTGGTGGTCCAAAGCCTTGCTCCTTGTCTGATGTCATCAGCTGAATTGTGTCCCCGCTCCACCAACCCCAAATTCATACATTGAAGCCCTAACCCTCGATGTGACTGGATTTGAAGATTGAGTTTCTGAGGATAATTAAGGTTAAATGAGGTCATAGAGGTGGGCTCTAACCCACAAAGACTGGTATCCTTGGGAGAAGAAGAGACACTAGAGGTCTCTCTTTCCACATGAGTGAGTGTGAATGTGAAGTCACTCAGTGACTTTCTGTGACCGACTCTTTGTGATCTCATGGACTGTAGCCCACCAGGCTCCTTTGTCCATGGAATTTAGGCAAGAGTACTGGAGTGGCTTGTCATTTCCTTCTCCAGGGGATCTTCCCTAGCCAGGGATTGAAGCTGGGTCTCCTGCATTGCAGGCAGATGACTTACCATCCAAGCCACCGTGGAAGCCCAGAGAAATGCTGAGTACAAACACAGGGAGAAGGTGGCATCTGTAAGCTGAGGAGACGCGTCACACAGAAACGCACCTGCTGATGCCTTGATTCTGGGACTTCTGGTCTCCAGAGCTGTGAGAAAATAAACTTTTTGTTAAGTCTCCCAGTCTGTGGTATTTTGTTATAACAGCCCAAGCTGACAAATGGGGCTTGTTGGTGGTTCAGTGGGAAAGAATCTGCCTGTAATGCAGGATTTTGTAATGGGTGGGGGGGGTTGATCTGCAGGTCAGGAAGATCCCCTGGAGAAGGAAATGGCAACCCAGTCCAGTATTCCTGCCAAGATAACCTCAGGGACAGAGGAGCCTGGCGGGCTATGGTCCATGGGGCCGCAAACAGTCAGACACTGTTCGCGTGCCTGTGGCTGAACAACGGCAACAACACTGGTGTGGCCCTGACTAGTGCACTGGTAATGAAGAACAGGACCAGGGCTTCTCCCCTCTGGCACCCTGGAGCCTCCTTCGCCGCCACTGAACCCTCCCCCTTTCTACTGAGATCCAGAAATTCCCAGGTATGTGGTCTGATCAATCCTGATCAGTCAGAGACTTTTGCACATTGAACTCTTTGGTCACAGACATTAGTCTAGCAGTGAGCATATGGACCCAACCGGAGAAAAGCCCAGTGCTCTGGCTCAGTGGCTGAGGAAAGAGACGATTCTTCTTCTTGGATATAAACGGAGAAATATGAACCTGGAGGCTCCTGACACATACCTCACTCCCGTGACTGCTTGAGACAGACCAGGGGGGCATCCCAGAGAAACAGAACTGCCATTCTAAAGACATCGTGAATATCTGGCTCCACCTGCATTGTCCTACTTCTCGTTATGTGCCAACAAATCACTCTGTTGCCAACAAAGGTCTATCTAGTCAAAGCTATGGTTTTTCCATTAGTCATGTACGGATGTGAGAGTTGGACCATAAAGAAGACTTGAGTGTCAAACAACTGATGCTTCTGAACTATGGGACTGGAGAATACTCTTGAGAGTCCCTTAGACTGCAAGGAGACCAAACCAGTCTATCCTAAAGAAAAATCAACCCTGAATATTCATTGAAAGGACTGATGCTGAAGGTCCAATACTTTGGCCACCTGATGCAAAGAGATGACTCACTGGAACAGACCCTAATGTTGGGCAAGATGAAGGGCAGGAGGAGGAGGTGAGAAGATGAGATGGTTGGATGGCATCACCGACTCAATGGACATGAATTTGAGCAAATCCAGGATATGGTGAAGGACAGGAAAGCTGACATGCTACAGCCCATGGGGTCGCAAAGAGTTAGACACAACTTAGTGACTGAACAATAACAACAAAATTACTTTCATTGTTTTAGCTGAATGTGTTGTGTTTCCTGTGACTTGTCCCTAAATATATCCTGATTGGAACTCGCTTCCACCAGTGAATTTCCAATACAACAGTCAGAATGTGCACTTAAGAATACAAAGCTGATTTCTATCATTTTGCAGCTTGAGTCATTTTAGTAACTTCCTGTTCCATTTAGGATAAAATCTCAGGGCTATTTCTGGTAATGATGGTGAAAGAAAATCAAGTGACCTTCCTCTGTAGAAAATTAGTGCAAAACTGGCATGATTATTAAAGACAATAATTTCAGGTCACTGGAAAATGATTAAAGATAGGCAATAAGTTAAGCAGAATTTACCCATGAAAATTGCTAAAGCAGTGGGTAAGAATGGTAAGTCTGCGGCCTTCTTTTCTGGAGGCTTTTCCATCTCACCCAACTTGGGTGGTGAAAACTTGCAACTTTTGTCAGCTGAGTTTGGCAGATTTGATTCAGCAAGTTGACAGAGCAGCTAGAAATTTAAGGGTGAGATTTGGGAGTGAGAGAGCCAAGGAAGAGCAGGTAGAAATCTTTCTACGGTTCCCTGGTTCACTGCTCAACTACGCAGGTACTCAGGAAACTCAGGGGTTCTGGCAAAAATTGAAAGCCTGAGAGATGTGAGAATTTACTGCACTTTTGAGAGCATCCCTCAGTCCACACACAGCTTAGGTATCAGAGAGTGGGCGACTTATTGGCTTGAGGTGTCTGAGCATAATCTGACTAAATTATTGCCTGGCTAGAAAATTATGCAGGTGAAAGGGAAACCCCTAAGAATCAGAGCCCTCCTCCCTTCAAAAAGAGAAATGAGCAGAGTTATCAGTGGCTGTCCATTGAAAGTGAAATAGACTTGCAGGTTGAATCCAGGCAAGTTGCTTGTCAACTAAAACCAAGAGCCCTCAGAATAGTGAAACAGAATCCAGAATTGTTGCGACATATTGCCTATGATGTCTGGTCTTAAATAAAGACACACTAGACGTGCATAGAAACAGTAAAATTGTTTGCATCCCCAGGGAGAGAAGGAAGGAGGGAAATGCTCAAAGCTGACTCTGAGTCAGCTTGGACAGTACTTCTAGCAGATGAGGTGTTCAAGGAAGCTATTAAAAATATATTCAACGTATTCAAGTAAACTGTGCTAACAATGAATAAACAAATGAGGAATCTCAACAGAGAAATGGAAAAAAGAAGAAAATGGAAATTCTAGAACTTAAAAATTCACTGTGCGCTGTGCTAAGTTGCTTTGGTCGAGTCTGACTCTTTGTGACCCTATGGACTGCAGCCTGCCAGGTTCCTCTGTCCCTGGGATTCTCCAGGCAAGAATACTGGAGTGGGTTGCCATGCCCACTTCCAACGAATCTTCCTTTCCTAGGGATTGAACCCTCATCTCTTGTGTCTTCTGCGCTGGCATACAGGTGCTTTACCACTAGTGCCTCCTGGGAAGCCCTTAAACGAGTGAAAAATTCATGGCGTGAGTTTATGTGAAATGTGAGAAGGAAGAATCCCTGAATTTGACAGAATGATATGATCCAAAGAACAAAAAGAAAACACTTCATGATCCAACTGCCAAAAGCCAGAAGTAGAAAAGCAATTTTTAAGAGAGGAAAAGAAAAATTTACATTATACAAGGGGAACAACAATATGATTTATTGTTAACTTTTCATAGAAATAATAAAAGCCAAAAGACACTGACAGCCTAAGATACTTTGCAGATTTGCTGCATTTTCAGCGAAAGAACAGTGGCTCCCTATTCTTTTCAGTGGTTTCCTATTCCATTTAATGACATTTTCCAAGTGCTAAAAGAAAATAAAAAGCTCTAACCAACAAAACTATCTTTCAAGACTGAAAACAAAAAACAAAGTCATTTCTAGATGAAGAGAGAGAGAGAAAAAAACTTTAAAATTAAAACTGAGAGAATTTGTTGCTCGCAGACCTGTGCTAAAAGAACTTCTATAGAGAAATATCAGCTGGTAACCTGGATAGTAATACAGATTTGAGAAGGACAGAATACTCAGAATGGAAATGTGGAGAATATATGTATATGTAAAATGTTTCTTTTTTTCCTCTCACTTCAAAATAGGAAATATCTAAAGCAAAAACTCTAATTCCACTTTGTTGGGCTTTAACAGATAAAGACACACACACACACACCCAGCCACCCCCCACATATATATACACTCAATAGCACAGAAACATCACAAAAGGAATGGAGCTACAAAAATGTAAAATTTCTATATGTATTTTATTTGAAGTAAGTCAGTATTAACTTGAAATAGATTGTGATAATAAAAAATGGATACTGTAAAAGTTACATAAAATACAAAACAATGCAAAGAAATACAGCTAAAAAGTCAGTATAAGAATTAAAACAGAATACTAACACATATTTGTTTAACTTAATAGTGCAACAGTTCAGTTCAGTTCAGTTCAGTCGCTCAGTCGTGTCCGACTCTTTGTGATCCCATGAATCACAGCACGCCAGGCCTCCCTGTCCATCACCAACTCCCGGAGTTCACTCAGACTCACATCCACCGAGTCCGTGATGCCATCCAGCCATCTCATGCTCTGTCGTCCCCTTCTCCTCCTGCCCCCCCTCCCAGTATCAGAGTCTTTTCCAATGGGTCAACTCTTCGCATGAGGTGGCCAAAGTACTGGAGTTTCAGCTTTAGCATCATTCCTTCCAAAGAAATCCCAGGGCTGATCTCCTTTAGAATGGACTGGTTGGATCTCCTTGCAGTCCAAGGGACTCTCAAGAGTCTTCTCCAACACCACAGTTCAACAGCATCAATTCTTCAGCGCTCAGCCTTCTTCACAGTCCAACCCTCACATCCATACATGACCACAGGAAAAACCATAGCCTTGACTAGATGGACCTTAGTCGGCAAACTAATGCCTCTGCTTTTGAATATGCTATCTAGGTTGGTCATAACTTTTCTTCCAAGGAGTAAGCGTCTTTTAATTTCATGGCTGCAGTCACCATCTTCAGTGATTTTGGAGCCCCAAAAAATAAAGTCTGACACTGTTTCCACTGTTTCCCCATCTATTTCCCATGAAGTGATGAGACCATATGCCATGATCTTCGTTTTCTGAATGTTGAGCTTTAAGCCAACTTTTTCACTCTTCTCTTTCACTTTCATCAAGAGGCTTTTTAGTTCCTCTTCACTTTCTGCCATAAGGGTGGTGTCATCTGCATATCTGAGGTTATTGAGTGCAACAGTGAAAGTGAAGTCACTCAGTCGTGTCCGACTCTTTGCAACCCCATGGACTGTAGCCTATCAGGCTCCTCCGTCCTAGGGATTTTCCAGGCAAGAGTGCTGGAGTGGATTGCCATTTCCTTACAGTAGCAGGCATTGAAAAGGGAGAGAAGGGACTTCCCCAGTGGTTCAGTGGCTGAGGCTCCATGCTCCCAACGCAGGGAACCCAAGTTTGATCCCTGGTTGGAGAACTGGAGCCTACATGCCGAAACTAAAGAACCTGCATGCTAAAACAAAGATCAAAGATCCCACGAGCTGCAACTAAAACCTAGCACAGCCAAATAAATACATAAAGGAGAGAGAGAGAAAGAGGAGACAAATAGGAAAAAAAAATTAGCAAAAGGCAGACATTACCATGGGAATGAACTAAAAATTCCAGGCAAAAGACAGAAATTGTTAAACTGGGACAAAGAGAGATATGTTGTCTGCAAAAAATCACTTTAAGTTCAAAGACCCCAAAAGGTTGAAGTAGGAGGACGACAAAATGGACCTGATGCAAACGTACAAACAATAATCATAAGGAAGGTGAGTGATTTTTATTAATGCCAGATAAAAGTCTTTAAAAAAATGTATATTACTAGAGACAAAGAGGACTATTTCATAATGATGAAAGCATCATACAGCAAGAATAAATGAAACACTATTAATCTATTTGTACCTAAAAGAGAGCTCCAAAATACATAAAGTAAAAACTGACAGAACTGAAATGAGAAATAGAAATACCAATAATTAGAGTTGAACATTTTACTACTCTTCTCTCAGTAACAGGACAAGTAGGCATAAAATCAGCAAGAATAGAAAACGTGAACAGCACTCTCAAAAAATTTGACCTAACTGACACCTGTAGAACCCTTCATCCAACAACAGCAGAATACTCTTTGTTTTCAAATGTACAGGGTATGTTTACAAAATAAATGATTACTATCATGGGCTTCCCAGATGACTCAGTGGTAAAGCCTGTCAAGCAGGAGATGCAGGTTCGATAACTGGGTCAGGAAGATCCCCTGGAGAAGGCAATGCCAACCCACTCCAGCAGTCATGCCTGGGAAATACCATGGACAGAGGATTCTGGTGGGCTACAGTCCATGGCGGTCACAAAGACACGACTTAGTAACTAAACAGCATCAAATATAGCATTTTCTTTGATGACAATGGAAATAAGTTAGAAATCTATTTATTGTAGTTACCCTGATTCCCAGGAAGCACCTCTGCCCCAGGCCAGTCTTGGAAGGTGGTGCAGGTGCTGGGGTTGAAGGAAGAGGCAGAGCAAACACACCCTCCCCAGCTTTTCTTGGGGAGCCCAGCTGGAGCTTTTAGGACCTCAGCTCCCTGCCCTTTTCAACAGCCTTGGCCACCAGCTGAACAGCAGATGGAGAAAGAGTCTGGGATATCAAAGTGCTAAGCGTGTTAGGTTTTGCATGCACATGTGTGCAAATGTGTGGCGGACATGTGGGGTATGAAACAATGAAGAGAGAAACAAAACATATTGTAGACAGAATTATCCCATGAATCAAAACGGCTCCCCTAGGGCTTGGGATTTATGTCCAATCAGGCCGGCTTGCTTTATGGAAGTGCAAAAATAAATAGTTATCTGATGTTTGTAATCCCAGTCCTGGAATCCAGCAATTCATGCAGACGTCAGATGGAAAAGCTGCTTAATCAATGCTGGGGTGCCCTTTCTTGGAGTTCATCTGACCATTCCAGCAACTAAGTGGGTCTCTTGGAGCTTGTAAAGACTCAGTGTTCTGCGCAGAAGCCACTGGTCATACGTGGCTCTTTACCGTGAAATGAAGGGAATGGAGAGTTCAGTTCCTCCATTGCTCTGGTCACATCCCCTGGGCTCAGTGGCTCCACGTGGTTTATGCATGGTGGAAATACAGAACATTTCCAGGATTTCAGAAAGCAGACAGGTGGGCAGGAATCGCTCTGGGGACGTGGACTGGGTTTGGAGGGGAGCGGTCTTCAGGCTGGAAAGATCCCCAAAGGGGTGTTGGGACCCTCAGGAAAGCTGGTTGGTTGTCTGTCTGTCTTTTGGGTTCCTCTGTCATCAGCCAGTAGGAGAAAGACCTGCTTTAACTGTCTACAATGTGCTGAGCTCCTGGTATTCCAGATGCATTGAATGCTCATAACATTTCTGTAAGGTAAGCGTTTCCTCATTTTTATGATTGAGAAAAGTGCAGATCAGAGAAGTAACTTGTCTGTCATCAACTAGCATGTGCCAGAGTCAGGACTTACACTTGGGTTTAGTTGAGCTTTCTTGGTTGCCCAGCGGTAAAGAATCCACCTGCCAATGCAGGAGACACAGAGACGTGGGTTCAATCCCTGGGTCAGGAAGATCTCCTGGAGAAGGAAATGGCAACCCACTCCAGTATTCGTGCCTGGGAAATCCCAGAAACAGAGGAGCCTGGTGGTCCATGGGATCCAAAATATTAGCTAGTCCTATGCAAAAGCCTTTTTCTGCGGTGTCTTTCTGCTTTTTTGGAAACCTGGGCTCTGGCAGGACACAGAGGAGGAAGAGGATGCTGGCGCTCACTCTCTGGGCTCCACCACCTCCATCCAGGTGCCCCAAAGACCCCTGGTCTCCCTCCCAGCTGGTTGAAACCAGCAGGCTCTGAAGCATCCACGTTGTTTCCCCGAGGGTACTTGTCATGTTGTCTGAGCATTTTCCTACATCTCCAGACAGGTACATGGAGACAGTCACCTACAGCACAGTTGATGCTGGTGTTAATTAAATGTGTTGATATTGTAGTCCCTTCAGAGGGAGGACTATGCTCCCTGGGGCACCTGCAGTACTCCTCTCAGATGCTGGGGGCTGGGCGTCGCTAAAGTAAGCATAACACTCACCTTAGAGAACTGTTACGAGCGTTCAACACATCTGGAGTACTAGAAGCTCGGCTCATTGTAGGCAGTTAAAGCAGGTCTTTCTCCTACCTGCTGATGACAGAGGAAGCCAGCAGGCAAACAGACAGCTAGGGGCTCACCTGTGATGCTGAGGACCTCCCAGGTAGAGCTCAGGCTCTGGATTTCCTGACCTCATTTTTCCTGCTTATGAAATGAGAGGAGAATGAAGGCACACAACTGCCCAATCCACAAATTATGTGCTTTTCAATCACTTTATAAAGTCAATAGGTTAGAATGTTTTTTGTATGTATATCTCATTAAAAAGATTTTTGTATAAATAGGGGTTTAAAATCTGACTTTATTAGAAAGGTCTATTTTTTACTTTGGGGCTTTCCTGATAGCTCAGTTGGTAAAGAATCCGTCTGCAATGCAGGAGACCCCGGTTGGATTCCTGGGTCAGGCAGGTCCCCTGGAGAAGGGATAGGCTACCCACTCCAGTATTCTTGGGCTTCCCTGGTGGCTCAGCTGGTACAGAATCTGCCTGCAGTGTGGGAGACCTGGGTTTTATCCCTGGTTGGGAAGATCCCCTGGAGAAGGAAAAGGCTACCCACTCCAGTATTCTGGCCTGGAAAATTCCATGGACCGTATAATCTATGGGGTCGCAAAGAGTCGGACACGACTAAGCGAATTTCACCTTCATTTTCACTTTAAGCGTTTTTTTTTTTTTTCCCTCGGGAGAGGGTGTGAGGGTTTGTCCCTAACTGTCACATGCAGCTGGGACATAAATCCAGCTGTTTCAATTAGGCAAAAGTTTTAATTAGGCAAAGCCAGACAAGCGGTGTGTATGTCAGTCCCTCAGTCGTGCCCAACTCTTTGCGATGCCATGGACTGTAGCTTGCCAGGTTCCTCTGTCCAGGAATCCTCCAGGCAAGAATACTGGGCTGGACAGCCATTCACTTTCCCAGGGGATCTTCCTGACCCAGGGATCGAACCCCAGTCTCCTGCATTGCAGGCAGATTCTTTACCATGATCCACCAGAGAAGTCGTGATGCAAGGCATATCAGGGACACTCTCATTTGATTAGGATTTGCTCAGTTTTTGTATATATCTATATATCCAATTTACAAGAGATACAGGGAAATATATATATTTATATATAAAAATATTATTTCCCTGCATCTCTTATAAATTGGATAAAAAAAATGGAGTCTTTGCCTTTTAAGTGAGGTATTTACTCCATTTACACTTGATGTAATTGTTATATTTGGATTATTTCTGCCATCTTATTCATGCTGTCAGTATTCTCTCTCTATTTTTGCCTTTTCTGGGATCTATCAGTTCTTCCTTATATTGTTCCATTTATTCCCAGTTCACTGGCTTGTAAATTATACTATTTTTGTTCTTTTAGTGGTTACTTTAGAAATTATAAATATATGAAATTAAGCTATTTTCGAAATTAATGAAAAGCATCCTGGTCTTCCTAGATAATACACAGATCTTAGGGAACATTCAGCCTGTTCTTGCTTCTGACATAGGATTATCAGTTGGGGTTTTAGGTCTACCCATACAGATGAAAAGATCCAGTGGTTATTATTACCGATTTACATAACCGATGGCCACTGAAATCTGCCCACTCGTTCGACACTTTCTTTGTCCTCCATTCCTGTTTCATTCTTTAAAAAAAAATGTATGTATTTACTTTTGGCTCTGCTGGGTCTCCGTTGTTGTGCGGGCTTTTCTCTAGTTGCAGTGAGCAGAGGTTACTCTCTAGTTGTGGTGTGAGGGCTTCTCTTTTTGCAGAGCACAGGCTTCGGCGCCGGCTTCAGTAATTGTGGCACCTGGGCTCAGCAGTGGTGGCTCCCGGGCTCTAGAGCGCAGTTCAGTAGCTGTGGCCCATGGACTTAGCTGTGCCACAGTCCAGTAGCCTTGTGCCTGCCCGTCAGCACTGCAGCCTAATTGCGCAACTTTAGTGACGTTGGATGGTTACTCTTGCTGCATCTCCTTCTGTGTCTCAGGGCTGGTGATAGCTATTTCTCCGTTGCAGGGTTCTCGGTCAGGAAGACAAACTATCTGAACAACAGTCTCTTTAACAGCAAACAATCCAGGTTAAGTTATAGGAGCTGGAAGGAATTTACACTTTAATCCCTTGGGCATTTGCAGCTCCTTTATTTGTGGGGAATGTTAAAAAAAAAAAAAAAAAAAAAAAAAGCTGGGATGGAGGCGAGACCTTCCTTACCACATCAATGTTCCACATTTTCTTAAGTAGTCCTGGGAACGCCACTGTGACAATTTGATGGCATGGTTCTAAAATTTCTCCATACTTAGAGATGGTGCCGCAAATGCCTACTTCCTTCAAGAGTACAAGGGCGCTAAGAGGGGTGCAACGTATAGGATTCCTCTGTTTCTGCAGACCTGTGGTTGCTGTTCCATCACTCAGTTGTGTCTGACTCTTTGTGACCCCATGGACTGCTGCACGCCAGACTTCCCTGTCCTTCACTAAAACTCATGTCCCATGAGTTGGTAACGCCCTCCTACCATCTCTTCCACTGTTGCCCCCTTCTCCTCCTGCCCTCAGTCTTTCCCAACATCAGGGTTTTTTTCTAATGAGTTGGCTCTTCATATCAGGTGGCCAAAGTATTGGAGCTTCAGCATCAGTCCTTCCAATGAATATTCAGGATTGATTTCCTTTAGGATTGACTGGTTTGATCTCCTTGCTGTCCAAGGGACTTTCAAGAGTCCTCTCTAGCACCACAGTTTGAAAGCATCAATTCTTTGGCACTCAACCTTATTTATGGTCCAGCATATAGTCTTTATGGTCCTTCTTTACAGTCTCACATCTGTATATGACTATGGGAAAAATCATAGCTTTGACTATGTGCTTCATTCAGCCTGGCATTTTGCATGATGTACTCTGCATATAAGTTAAATAAGCAGGGTGACATATACAGCCTTGATGTAATCCTTTCCCAATTTGGAACCAGTCCGTTGTTTCATGCCCTGTTCTGCAGATTATATTGATGCAAATCAGCTGCACTGGTTTCTAGATGGAACGCCCGGAAATAAAGTAAAAGTTGGTCACCAGGGGACAGTATTGCCCCACAGTTTCTTCATTTAGGCTGCTGAACCTGGCACTGGTAATCTGCTCTTTCTAAATACGTCTATTCAATAATACTCTTTGTTCTTTTTTTGAGGACCCAGAAGCAATTAAAAACATGCCCCCCAAATATGTATGCATCAGACCTTTAAAAGTGGCCATTAACTGTTAAATATATTTTTAAGGATTATTTTTCCTTTGAAATTTTCATTATTACCAAGGATGAAAAAGCGATCCTCTCCTGGAAGATGCTGTCCTGTGTCGGCAGAGCTGGAACATCCAGTCTGAGAGACCTTGACATTCTTAAGATTAAGGAGTTTTTGTTCCCAAGGAGAAAGTGACCGCCGGGGAAGCCTATTGGTTGGGAAATGCAAGATTGTGTTATTTTGAATGCTTCAGTCGCTGCTTCTGTTTCTTATGAGGGGAAACGGTTTCTAGTGAAAGGGACAGATGAGGGGTCTCCCAGGTCACAGTGTCTTCTTCTACCATTGCCTGCTCCAAATTGAGCCCTGTCACACCACTCTTGCAAGGGTCTGTTAGATGGTGGGAATTTCTAGGTGGCTCAAAGAACCCACTTGCCAATGCAGGAGACAGAACAGATGCAGGTTCAACCCCCGAGCTGGGAAGATCCCCTGGAGTAGGAAATGGCAACCCACTTCAGTATTCTTGCCTGGGAATTCCCATGGACAGAGGAGCCTGATGGGTTACAGTTCCTGGGGTCACAAAGAGTTAGACACGACTAAGCGACGTAGCACACACTATTAGACAGTGACATTTATTAAACTCAAAGTTTGCGGGTTTCTACACTGTTGCTTTCTGAGGCATCTGACCTAGAAGTTGCTGGAATTTGAGCATTCTCCTCCTTCCAGGAGTCCTGGGGCCTCGCGTGCAGCTTTGCCGGCTCATTAGCAAGGCTTCCTGCTTCGGTTAACTGTGCAGCCCTGCCTGGTCCCCGCTCCAGATGCCCACCCCTCCTCTCTGAGACGCTTTCCATATGTGACCCCACGTGCTTGCACAGCTACCTCTGAAGAGCTGGCCCCCGGCTACCCCCTTGGGAACCGTAAATTGTCTGTCTGCTGGGCTTCCTTCCAGGCAGCTCTGTGGCCCCCGGGAGGGCCCTGATTTCGAGTCTTCCAAGGGGGTCTTCTTTGGAGCCTCTGCTGACTCAAGAGGCCAGATCCAAGGTGACACGGAAGGTGACACTTGCTGTGTTCTCTCTGGTGGCTGCCATTTGGCCAGCTGGGACCTCTTATCTTTGCCTGAGGCCATGGCAGGATTTCAACGGGAGCTTAATATTGTTTAATGGACACTGACGTGGTGCTAGTGGTAAAGAACCCGCCTGCCAATGCAGGAGACATAGAGACTTCGGTTTGATCCCTGGATCAGGAAGATCCCCTGGAGGAGGAAATGGCAACCCACTCCAGTATTCTTGCCTGGAGAATCCCATGAACAGAGGAGCCTGGTGGGTTATAGTCCACGGGGTCACAAAGAATTGGACAGGACTGAAGCGACCCAGTATGGATGTGAGAGTTGGACTGTGAAGAAAGCTGAGCGCTGAAAAATTGATGCTTTTGAACTGTGGTGTTGGAGAAGACTCTTTAGAGTCCCTTGGACTGCAAGGAGATCCAACGAGTCCATCCTAAAGGAGATCAGTCCTGGGTGTTCATTGGAAGGACCGATGCTGAGGCTGAAACTCCAGTACTTTGGCCACCTCATGCGAAGAGTTGACTCATTGGAAAAGACTCTGATGGTGGGAGGGATTGGGGGCAGGAGGAGAAGGGGATGACAGAGGATGAGGTGACTGGATGGCATCACCGACTCGATGGACGTGAGTCTGAGTGAACTCCGGGAGTTGGTGATGGACAGGGAGGCCTGGCATGCTGCGATTCTTGAGGTCGCAAAGAGTTGGACATGACTGAGCAACTGAACTGAACTGATGGGAAATGAGTTTTTAAACAGTTTCTTCCCACCTCTTATGTTCAGTCACTCAGTCGTGTTCCACTCTTTGCAACCCTTTGAACTGTAGCCTGCCAGGCTCCTCTGTCCATGGGATTTTCTTGGCGGTTCAGTGATAAAGAATCTGCCTGCCAATGCAGGAGATACAGGAGACATGGGTTTAGATCCCTGGGTCAGGAGAATCCCCTGGAGGAGGAAATGGCAACCCACTCTAGTATTCTTGCCTGGGAAATCTCAGGGACAGAGGAGCCTTGTGGGCTACAGTCCTCAGGGGTGCAAAGAGTGGAACACGACTGACTGAGTGAGCACCAGCACAGAGAAATGAACAGGGTTACCCCTGTGCTTATCAGCAGAGATCTGTATCTACTACACAAGGCTTTATGGACATCAGCTCTGGGCCTGCAAAACAATGAGTGCCGCAGATGCAAAAACTGTCACAGACACAGACTCATGAGACACTGGTCTCCTCTGTATTCTTTTATCCCTCCTCAAGCCACTAGGACCACAGGTGGCCATGCTTGAAGGTCTCATGTACTGGGATGTCTCATGCTGGGATGTTATACTATTACCAGAAGTGTAGAATCTGTAGAATTAAATTACGGGGTTCCTAAGTTGGTGACAATTTTTCAAAATTTTCTTTTTTGCTAGCAGCTACCCATTTTGAATGGGTTCCTTTGCCCAGAGTAGGGGGTGCACTAAATATTTGCTAAAAGACAAGAAGGAAATGGTGTCCCTTTATGATTTGCTTAATGATTCAACCTCTGTTGGAGAGGCAGGTGACTTTAAGTGGATGAATACCATTGGCACAATCATAATTTTCCGTTGGAAGTAAACACTCTGAACAAAAACATGAAGTTGTGCCCTGCTGAAGAAAGGCTAAGAATTCAGAAATGGAATAAACCAGGGACTACATGGGAATAATGATGATTTTGCACTAAAAAAGAGCTTTCCATGAAATTTTATTGCTTATCTTAGAACCATACTAAGAATTGTATATTAAACGGTGAAAATAATTTGCTGAAATCCCACTTCGTCCCCTTAAAAAGTCACTGATTAGCAAAATTGTGAACAAATTGCTTTTTAAGCAACTCAGTAGCAAAATAGTTTATATAAACAAATTACTCTGCCAGTGAAGAAAAATTTCCCCCAAATGGGATGCTTGGCTATAATAATGAGTTGTTTTAGGAGACAACATGGATGGGATTTTATGTAGCTTTGGGAGGGGGAGGTCTTACAAGATATGACATATATCATGGCAAAATTCAGAAGGTATTTGAAGGAAAATTGCCGGGGTCCAGCCCCCGCAGGATCCAGGGGAACCTGAAGGAAAAACAGCGTCAGTGGATGATTTAGAGAGATAAGGAAAGAATATTGTAGATAAGAAAATAGAGGAGAGAAAGAGGCTGATATTCCTTGGTTTACATAGAAAGCCAATAAAACTCCGAGATAAGGAGTTTGCCCTGTTCACGGAGGCCACAGGTGCCCTCCCGGTCTCCCGAGGGAGTGAAGACGCAGATCGTCTTCCCATTCAGGTCTTAGAAACCTGGGCAGATAAGTGAACGCAGGGAGCCTCCATGTTCCAAGGGATCAGCCTGAAAAAAAGGAGGGAGAGGGAGAGAGAGAATGATTGACGCGGGGAGACCAAGCTGCTTCGGTGAGTGAGGCCCATTTTTTTTATTTTTAAAAGGGTCTTTTATACCTTTACTTGTACATAGAGGGAAATGAAAGATGCAAAGTCATACAGAGTCAGCCCAAACATTACATCTGTTTTGTCTTTATCAAAACCAGGATTTTTTCTGCAAGCCTCTCCCATAGACAATGTTGTGTACATTATCTTCTGGTCTTGGAGGCCTGTGGACATTTTATGACTCTCTTTTGATAAAGGCTGCTCAACCAGAAAACTTATTTTCCCTTGTAATATTTTTCCTTTATATTTTTAATCTATGTCAGCCTCAGAAAGTATTAAACAAGTTATATTTCTCACAGAGCAAAGGTGCAGTGAGTTATAAGAAAGAACCAATTAGCTCAAAAGTCTGATGTGGTTAATTTCAAGGCTACACTTGTTTTTCTTACTTTTCAACTATGTTAACTAATGCACTCCCAGGTGCACAGTGGATAAGAGATATGGGAACTTAGCAACAAGTATTGGCCCAATAATGAAATCTTACACCAGCACTACTCTAACTTTTAAATCTTTAAAAGGCTCTATGTTTTAGGCTTTCTGTGCCTCTCACAGTTGGGAGGCTGTAAATAATCATATGCATAACTGCAAGAGTCTGGATATACCTGCCAAGCAAGCTAGAATGCTAACAGAGGGGGTTTGATTTGAAATATTCCTCTCATGTCCAGGAGACTTATTAGCTATAGCCCTAAGTTGATTTTCTCCAGAGAAAGGTGGTCAGGGATAGCCCCCTGTTAATGTCAGAGGAGTTGGTGAAAGTCATGAAATAGCAAAAGAGACAGATTCTGGTTTTGGGGTAGATGCTTGAGAAAGCCTAGGGAGCCCATTAAGTCCTGAAGCCTTCCTTAACAGTTCTCTTCCACATGACCTTGTCATGGGTGGGATCTCCCATGGTGGCTCCCGGCAGAAAATATTAATGAATTTGACTCCATCCAATTGGAAAGCTTCTCTATGTCATGAGTATTTAAAATATCAGTCAAGGGATTTTCCTGGTGATCCAGTGCCTAAGACTCCACGCTCCCAGTCCAGGGGGCCTGGGTTCGATCCCTGGGTGGGGAACTAGATCTCACATGCTGCAACTAGACTTCTACATGAAAGAAAGACTCAGTTGTGTCCAACTCTTTTTGACCCCATGTATTGTACTGTAATGGGTTGCCATTTCCTTCTCCAGGGGATCTTCTCAACTCAGGGATCAAATTCACCTCTCCTGCATTGCAGGCAAATTCTTTATTGTCTGAGCCACCACAACTGAAAAGGAAAAAAAAAAAAAAAAAGATCAAAGGTGCTGCAACTAAGACTTGGTACAGCCAAATAAAATAGATAAATAAATATTTTTTAAAATAAAATCTCTACCAGAAAGTAACCATCAAATTAAAATATAAAGTCAATCTTCCACATAGCAATTTTCCTTTGCAACATAGTGTGGTAGAGGCTGAAAGCCGATTGTCCTCTGAAATCTGCATTCTTTCTTCCATTGTCGTGGAATCCTAGGCAGGCCTCTGTAGGACTCTTGGGTGCTGCCCACAATCCCTGATGTCTGTGTCCTGGCATAGTCCCCTCCCCTTGAGTGTGCAGAGCCTGAGACTTGTTTGTAACCATAGAATATGGCAGTGGTAGTAGCACACAGACTTGTGTGTGTTTGTAAGACTGTAGCACCCATCTTACTCCCTTTCACTGGCTTGGAGGAAATCCCATATGACAAGGAGCTGAAGGTGGCTCCGAGGAGTTGAGGGAAGCTTCTGATGGGTAGCTAGCAAGAAACTGAAGTCGTCAGTCCTACAGCTGCAAGGAACTGAATTCTGCCAACAACCAAAAACAGATCCTTCCCCAGTTCAGCCTCAGAGAAGACTGCAGGCCTAGCCAACACCTTCATTGCAGCCTTGCAAAGAACCCAGCTTGGCTGTGCCCAGGCTTCTGACTACAAGAACTGTGACATAAGAAATGTTTAGTTTTAAGATAGTAAATTAGTGGTAACGTTATTAGGCATGACGGATAGCTAATGCATAGCCCAGCTAGACTGCATCTCTCAGGCATCCTTGTAGTTACCTGTTGCTTATGACTCAGTTCTAACCACAGAAAGTGAACAGAGGACATACAGATGGCCAGTAAGCACATGAAAAGATGCCAAACTTCATGAATCCTTAGGTCATTAGGGAAATGCAAACTAAAATCACAATGAGAAACCACCTTGTACCCGTTAGGATGTCTGTTCCAAAAAAAAAAATAAATCAGTGTTGGCAAGGATATGGAGAAACTGGAACCCTTGTACACTGTTGGTGAGAACGTAAAGTGGTATAGCCTCTATGAAAAGCAATTTGGCAGCTCCTGCAAAAATTAAAGACAGGGTTACCATACGATCCAGCAATTCTGAATATATACCTGAAAGAATTAAAGGGAGAGTCTTGAAGAGAGATTTGTACACTTACCTTCCCTGGGTTGGGAAGATCCTCTGGAGAAGGAAATGGCAACCCACTCTAGTATCCTTGCCTGGGAAATCCCATGGACAGAGGAGCCTGGCGGGCCACAGTCCGTGGGGTTGCAAAAGAGTCAGACATGACCTAGGGACTAAACAACAACTGTATTACCCAACAATTCCATGAAAGAATCGGAGGCAGGGTCTTGAAGAGAGATTTGTACATTCATGTTCATAGCAGCAATAGCTACAGTATGGAACTGACCCAAGTATCCACCGACAGGCGAATGGATAAGCAGATTATGGTGTATGCATACAATGAAATGTTAGTCAGCTTTAAAAATGGAGGAAGGAAATTTCGACACATGCTACCACCTGGATGACATTATGTGAAGGGTAACAAAGTCAGTCACAGAGAAGACAAATAGTGTATGATTCCACTTATATGAGGCATCTAAAGTAGTTAAATTCATAGAGACAGAAAGTATAGAATAGAATGGTGCTTGCCAGGGGAGGAATGAGAAATAGTTGTTTAATGGGGACAGTTTCAGTTTCACAGGATGAAAGCGTTCTGGAAATAAACAGTGGTGATAGCTGCGCAATATGAAAGTACTTAATGCCACTGAAATGTATACTTTAAAATGGTTAAGATGTCAATTTTTTCTTTTTTAAAAACTAATTAATTGCTTAGTTTATTTATTTTTGGCTGTGCTGTGCCGCTGTTGCTGTGCTCGGGCTTTCTCTAGTTGCGGCGGGCAAGGGCTGCTCTCTGGTTCAGTGCAAGGACTTCTCACTGCGGAGGGGTCTCCCGTTGTGGAGCACGGAATTAGGTGCAAGGGCTTAGTTGCTCTTCAGCATGTGGAGTCTTTCAGGAAGAGGGACAAAACATGTGCACCCTGAATTGACAGTTCAGTTCAGTTCAGTCGCTCAGTCCTGTCCGACTCTTTGCGACCCCATGAATCGCAGCACGCCAGGCCTCCCTGTCCATCACCATCTCCCAGAGTTCACTCAGACTCACGTCCACCGAGTCCGCGATGCCATCCAGCCATCTCATCCTCGGTCATCCCCTTCTCCTCCTGCCCCCAATCCCTCCCAGAATCAGAGTCTTTTCCAGTGAGTCAACTCTTCGCATGAGGTGGCCAAAGTACTGGAGCTTCAACTTTAGCATCATTCCTTCCAAAGAAATCCCAGGGCTGATCTCCTTCAGAATGGACTGGTTGGATCTCCTGGCAGTCCAAGGGATTCTCCAGAGTCTTCTCCAACACCACAGTTCAGAAGCATCAATTCTTTGGAGCTCAGCCTTCCTCACAGTCCAACTCTCACATCCATACATGACCACAGGAAAAACCATAGCCTTGACTAGACAGACCTTAGTCGGCAAAGTAATGTCTCTGCTTTTGAATATGCTGTCTAGGTTGGTCATAACTTTTCTTCCAAGGAGTAAGCATCTTTTAATTTCATGGCTGCAGTCACCATCTGCAGTGATTTTGTAGCCCACAAAATAAAGTCTGACACTGTTTCCACTGTTTCCCCATCTATTTCCCATGAAGTGATGGGATTGGATGCCATGATCTTCGTTTTCTGAATGTTGAGCTTTAAGCCAACGTTTTCACTCTTCTCTTTCACTTTCATCAAGAGGCTTTTTAGCTCCTCTTCACTTTCTGCCATAAGGGTGGTGTCATCTGCATATCTGAGGTTATTGATATTTCTCCCAGCAATCTTGATTCCAGCTTGTGCTTCTTCCAGCCCAGTGTTTCTCATGATGTACTCTGCATAGAAGTTAAATAAGCAGGGTGACAATATACAGCCTTGACGTACTCCTTTTCTTATTTGGAACCAGTCTGTTGTTCCATGTCCAGTTCTAACTGTTGCTTCCTGACCTGCATATAGGTTTCTCAAGAGGTAGGTCAGGTGGTCTGGTATTCCCATCTCTTTCAGAATCGTCCACAGTTTATTGTGATCCACACAGTCAAAGGCTTTGGCATAGTCAATAACGCAGAAATAGATGTTTTTCTGGAACTCTCTTGCTTTTTCCATGATCCAGCAGATGTTGGCAATTTGATCTCTGGTTCTTCTGCCTTTTCTAAAATGAGCTTGAACAGCAGGAAGTTCACGGTTCATGTATTGCTGAAGCCTGGCTTGGAGAATTTTGAGCATTATTTTACTAGCATGTGAGATGAGTGCAATTGTGCGGTAGTTCAAGCATTCTTTGGCATTGCCTTTCTTTGGGATTAGAATGAAAACTGACCATTTCCAGTCCTGTGGCCACTGCTGAGTTTTCCAAATTTGCTGCCATATTGAGTGCAGCACTTTCACAGCATCATCTTTCAGGATTTGAAACAGCTCAACTGGAATTCCATCACCTCCACTAGCTTTGTTCGTAGTGATGCTTTCTAAGGACCGCTTTACTTCACATTCCAGGATGTCTGGCTCTAGATGTGTGATCACACCATCGTGATTATCTAGGTCATGAAGATCTTTTTTGTATAGTTCTTCTGTGTATTCTTGCTACCTCTTCTTAATATCTTCTGCTTCTGTTAGGTCCATACCATTTCTGTCCTTTATCGAGCCCATCTTTGCATGAAATGTTCCCTTGGTATCTCTAATTTTCTTGAAGAGATCTCTAGTCTTTCCCATTCTGTTCTTTTCTTCTATTTCTTTGCACTGATTGCTGAAGAAGGCTTTCTTATCTCTTCTTGCTGTTCTCTGGAACTCTGCATTCAGATGCTTATATCTTTCCTTTTCTCCTTTGCTTTTCACCTCTCTTCTTTTCACAGCTATTTGTAAGGCCTCCCCAGACAGCCATTTTGCTTTTTCGCATTTCTTTTCCATGGGGATGGTCTTGATCCCTGTCTTCTGTACAATGTCACGAACCTCTGTCCATAGTTCATCAAGCACTCTATCAGATCTAATCCATTGAATCTGTTTGTCACTACCACTGTATAATCATAAGGGATTTGATTTAGGTCATAATTGAATGGCCTGGTGATTTTCCCTACTTTCTTCAATTTAAGCCTGAATTTTGCAATAAGGAGTTTATGATCTGAGCCACAGTCAGCTCCCAGTCTTGTTTTTGCTGACTGTATAGAGCTTCTCCATCTTTGGCTACAAAGAATATAATCAAACTGCTTTCGGTGTTGACCATCTGGTGATGTCATGTGTAGAGTTGTCTCTTGTGTTGTTGGAAGAGAGTGTTTACTATGACCAGTGCATTTTCTTGGTAAAACACTGTTAGCCTTGCCCTGCTTCATTTTATACTTCAAGGCCAAATTTGAAGATACTCCAGGAATCTCTTGACTTCCCACTTTTACATTCTAGTCCCTTATAATGAAAAGGACATTTTTTGGGGGGTGTTAGTTCTAGAAGGTCTTGTAGGTCTTCATAGAACCATTCAACTTCAGCTTATTCAGCATTACTGGTTGGGGCATAGACTTGGATTACTGTGATAGTGAATGGTTTGCCTTGGAAATGAACAGAGATCAATTTGTCATTTTTTGAGACTGCCTCCAAGTACTGCATTTCAGACATTTTTGTTGACTATGAGGGCTACTCCATTTCTTCTAAGGGACTTGCCCACAGTAGTAGATATAATGGTCATCTGAGTTAAATCCACCCATTCCAGTTCATTTTAGTTCACTGATTCCTAAAATGTCAATGTTCACGCTTGCCATCTCCTATTTGACCACTTCCAATTTGCCTTGATTCATGGCCCTAACATTCCAGGTTCCTATGCAATATTGTTCTTTACAGCATTGGACTTTAATTCCATCATCAGTCACATCCACAACTGGGTGTTGTTTTTACTCTGGCTCCACCTCTTCACTCTTTCTGGAGTTATTTCTCCACTGATCTCCAGTAGCATATGGGACACCTGCCGACCTGGGGAGTTCATCTTTCAGTGTCATATCTTTTTCATACTGTTCATGGGGTTCTCAAGACAAGAATGCTGAAGTGGCTTGCCATTCTCTTCTCCAGTGGACCACGTTTTGTCAGACCTCTCCATCATGACCCGTCCATGTTGGGTGGCCCTACATGGCATGGCTCATCGTTTCATTGAGTAGGTAGCACAACCCCCGTTTATAAAAGTATCTATGCTTGCTTGTTGTATGCATAAATAATTTCTGATGTGAAAGTATAGTTGCTCAGGGATGTCTGATTCTTTGCCACCCCATGGACTGTAGCCCGCCAGGCTCCTCTGACCATGGAATTCTCCAGGCAAGAATACTGGAGTGGACTGCCATGCCCTCTTCCAGGGGATCTTCTTGACACAGTGATTGACCCCTGGTCTCCTGCATTGCATGTGGATCTGTTACCATCTGAGTCACCAGGGAAGCCTGAAGAATTTCTGAAAGAACACAACAAAACTGACAAATAAGGAGTCTGGGAAATCATATGAAGTGGAGACTTACTTTTTCTCTGTATACTTTCTGATGCTGTTTGGAATTTTAATTTATGATGTACATGTTTGACTTTTAAAATTTATAACAAGTTAGTAATGTTTAGATTGGACTTTCTCCTACATTGATTCCTTAAATTACTCTGGGACCAGCCCTTGAAGATTATACTGATTCCTCGTGTTGGTTTCTGCTGAGATGTTTTGAGCTGTTGGGGTTTTGGTTTCTTCTACAAAACTGTTTTCCAAAGAAAAATACTTAATTCTTCAAAAGCAGAACAGCCAAAATAAATTTGGAAACTTTGTTGGATTGTATCTGAATGATGTAGATTAATAAATAAAAGTACTGAAAGAGACTTCAGTGTCTCTAAAACACCAGATAGAGCCACGATCTAGAAAGTATTTGGCAAAAATTGAACACACAGAATTCCTCACTTGTAGAGACTGTGTCTTCTCTTTTTTTGTGCCTCCCATGGCATCCAGTAAATTCTATGCAATATTGAGTTAAATGCCTAATAAATCCACGGCGAGTGGAAACAATTTTCACGGCTAATGCCAACGATAATTGATCATATGACTGTTTCATTTTTTTCCCAATGTGAACGTCATTTTATTTATTTATTTTTATTTTTAATTTATTTATTTTAATTGGAGGCTAATTACTTTGACTATGTGGACCTTTGACTCATCAATCTCATAGGCAACATAATTAAATTAGTCAAATTATCCGATTAGGCAAAAGGAATGTTGCACAAGACACTGCCCTTAGGGGGAAAACTGTGCAGAACTGTATTTGGTGAATGGCTCCCTGGGTGTGAGTGGCCTCCCAAGTCCAAAGTCCTAACAGTTTTTAGGTAAGAAAGCAAAATGTTAGCTGGAGAACAGAGCGACCCCACTGTTGATTAAAAAAAAGTATTAAAATCTATACATACGCCCTGGAAGACAAGTGCTCTAATTCCCTTTTTCCTTCTGAAGTTTTATCCTTTTCAATACAGGCTGGATGCGCTTATATTATAACTGTGCTCTGCTTGATTCTTTTGTTGTTCAGTTGCTAAGTCATGTCCAACTCTTTGCAGCTTAGACTTCTCTTTCCTTCGCTGTCCCCTGGAGTTTGCTCAAATTCATGTTCATTGAATCAGTGATGCTGTCTAACCATCTCATCTGACTAATTCTATTTAGAATTTTTTAGTCTAAAATTTTAGATAAAACATCCAGTTATTTAAAAGCAGTAACAATTTACACACCGCTGCTCCACAGTTAGGCGTTTAAGGTTGTTTCTCAACCTGCTATTGGCATTTTGGCCAGATGGTCCTGCTCTGGCAGAGGCTGTGCTATGCCCTTGAAGATGTTGAGCAGTACCCTTGGCTTCCACCTACTGGATGCCACAGCACCCTGCCTCCCCGGTGCTGCCAACCAGAAATGTCTCCTGGGGCCAAACTGTCCCTGGTGGAGGACTGCTGCCTTGAGAGAGGTGGAGAGAGGGCAGGTGGAGAGGGCCGGCCACACCTGCGATGCCACTGCACCTGGGGGGATCTTCCGCTGCAGGAGTGAAGGGCCCAGTGAGGGAGCTGAGGTCCTCCAGGCCCTCATTTTAGGCACCTGGAGGGGGAGCAGCAGGTCTGTGTGCCCACGTGTGTGTTGGGTGTATAGCAGGAGTGGGACCACGGTGCCCAGGGCTACCTGGGCTGGACTTCCACAGTTTCCCCAGGTACTGGGTTTATTCCCCCATGTGTGGGGTATGAGAGTCCAGCTGCTTCACAGTCTCACCTATACTTGGTGTCCCCCATATGAGCATTCAGGAGGCTGCATATGATTTTAGTTTGCATTCTTTTTTTTTTTCAATTAAAGTTTTTATTTTGTATTGGGGTATGCCTGATTAACAATGTCGTGATAATTTCAGGTGGACAGCAAAGGGACTCAGCCACACATATACACGTATCCATTCTCCCCTAAACTCCCCTCCCATCCAGGATGCCATATAACATTGAGCAGAGTTCACTGCTATACAATAGATCCTGGTTGGTTTGTTGTTGTTCAGTTGCTAGGTTGTGTTGGATTCTGTGATCCCAAGGACTGTAGCATGCCAGGCTTTCCTGTCCTTTGTTATGTCCTCAAGTCTGCTCAAATTCATGTCCATTGAGTCAGTGATGCTATCTAACCCTCTCATCCTCTGCCACCCTCTTCTCCTTTTGCCTTCAATCTTTCCCACCATTAGGGTCTTTTCCAAGGAGCTGGCTCTTAGAGAGTAGGTCCTTGGTTATCTATTTTAAATATAGCAGTGTGTACATGTCCACCCCAAACTCCCTAACTATCCCTCCTCCCATCCTCCCCATGGCACAGGTTGCATTTTCTGGCATCTTTTCAAACACTTTTCTTTTATAATTAGAAAAAAATAAATATGTGTATACATGTGGAAAAGGAGTTTTTGTTGTTGTTCAATCATCCAGTTGTGTCTGACTCTCTGCAACCCAGGACTGCAGCATGCCAGGGCTCCTTGTCCCTCACCATCTCCCGGAGTTTGCTCAAGCTCATGTCTGCTACTTTGGTGATGCCATCCAGCTGTCTCATCCTCTGACGCCCTCTTCTGCTCTCAATCTTTCCCAGCATCAGGGACTTTTCCAGTGAATCAGCTGTTCACATCAGATGGCCGAAATACTGGAGCTTCAGCATCCGTCCTTCCAGTGAGTATTAAGGGTTGATTTCCTTTAGGACTGACTGGTTTGATCTTGCTGTCCAAGGGAATCTCAGGAGTCTTCTCCAAGCACCATAATTGGAAGGCATCAATTCTTCTGCACTCTGAAGGAATTATAAATATACAAAAGAGGGAGTCACAAAATCGCAGGGTGTGGAGCACGTCCGGCTGCCGTGGTGGCCCGGCCAGCACCTCGAAGGGGCAGCCCCAGCTCCCCAGTCCTCCCAAGAAACGCGGCTCCTTCCTAGTTCATCCCAGGCTCTCCCACATCAGATGCCATGCGCCTGGTGTTCTGTTCTACCCGAGTTGGGAAACAGTGTTACCGAGGAGCCTCTAGGTGGCGCTGCATCCTGGGGTTTCCACGGCAGGGCCCTTCCAGTCCCGTCCGTCAGTGGGCGCATTGTGACCTGACTTTAACCTGCTCTGCAAGCTGAGCCCCGCCCGGCACCAGATGTTGCAGGACGTGTCCTAAGGACCCAGGGGTGTGTGATGCGCACGTGTGGTGCGTGGTGTGAGGGTGATGTGTGTGCTGTGTGCGGAGTGTGTGTCGGGGTTTGGGGGAAGGGATGGCATGCTGTATCCCAGAAGGAGAGTGGATTGCTGCTGAAGAAGGGAGTGATGCCAGAATCTCTTAGGAGACAACAGTCAATCGAGAGGTCTCACTCACACACACACACACACACACACACACACACACACACACAATCTCAAGTTCCAAACTCAACAAACACAAAGACATAAGGTAAAGCAGCTCTTGTGCTTTTTCCCCAGCCTCTGCTCCTCCCTTTTCTGCAGTGGAAATAAACACAGTGAAACACGTATATAATGTGTGTCTGTAAATTCCCACAAGTGCACGGTGGTGGTGGAGGGGCTCTTACCTGGACCCCTAGAGCAGCTCCTTCTAGCTGGGTCCCTGTGGGGACTGCAGCCTTCATCTGCCATCACAAGGGATGGGGAAGTTCTGGAAGGTTCGTCCCCGCCCCCACACACACAGGCACAAACATGGTTTCCTTCCCTGTTCCTTCCAAGGTTGGCTATTTACAGATGTGGGCAACCTTCTCCCTTCCCCACAGGGATTCTCCTCCCCTTGAAAATGGAGACAATGTTTCTCAGCATTGTTTCCTTTTTTGCATTTGCAGATGCTTTTTCAAATGGAAAAATGCCATAAATACATTCAGGAAAAATGTCATGCTTTGCCCCCGGATTATTTGAGAAACAGAAGATCAGCTTTCTTTAATTAGAATCCCGGGTTTAGTCTTTTCCCTGCCTCTGCGGTCTCCCAGCAGGGCAGGTGCAGGACCCAAGCATGCAGCCCCCACCAGCCTGGGTCTGGACTCACAGAGGTGTGTGCATGGCCGCCTCCTGCTGGACACACTCCCCTGGAATGCAGACTGGTGTGTGTGCATGTGCACGAGTGTGTGTGTGCAGGTTTGAGGAGTCTGATACTTTTCTGGAGGGACAATACAGGGGAAAGCAGTCATTATACTTAGCGGGGGAACGAAACCCCCTTTGCTCTTGAGCAGAGACTGAGCCAGGCTGGTGGAACCCTCCCTGCATTTCTCCTAGGTTCATGACATCTCTGGCTGTGAGTGTGGGCGAATCTTCAGTTTCTCTGACATCTTTTTTTTTGAGTTGAAGTTATCTATTTTTTAAAAATTTATTTATTTTTAAGTGAAAGATAATTGCTTTACAGTATTGCATTGGTTTCTACCAAACATCAACATGAATCAGCCACGGGTTTACCTTTCCTCCCACCTCCCTCCGGGTCTCACTCCTCCAGGTTGTCACCAAGCCCAGGTTTGAGTTCCCTGAGTCATACAGCAAATTCCCATTGGCTATCCATTTTACATATGGTAATGTATGTTTCCAGGTTACTCTCTCCATACATCCCACCCTCTCTCTGATGTCTTTAGCTTTGGCAGACTGGCCGACTGGAGTTCATGGAGAAATGTCCACGTGCGCTGTTTGTTGTGTTTTCTTACAATGAAATAGGTGAGCATCTTTGAAGATGATTGTCTCCGCTCATCCACAGTGAGACCCCCCTCCTTGCCAGGGCAGCACCCCAGACCTCCTCTGGCAAGACTGACAACTTCTGATGATGACCTTTTGAGTGTGGTATTGGCTATAAGTGATCTGGGGTGGGGGTCTCACAAGTCCCTCAAACCCAGGACTGGCATCAAAGCAAGGGTGAGCTGCTTTTAGGGGAGGATGGTCATCTGAGGCCAGCAGAGCTGAGAGGGGTCTGGGATCCGAGGTCCTCTGCTCCATAGTGACTCACTGAACTGCCCTGCACCTCTTCTTTATTTCTTTAAGTTGAATTAATTTTTGGGGGTCTAGGTCGGGGCTTCTCGCTAGTTGTGGCTTGTGTGCTTAGTTGCCCCAAGGAATGTGGGCTCTTAGTTCCCTGACCAAGAATGGAACCTATGTCCCCTGCATTGGAAGGTAGATTCTTAACCATTGGATCACCAGGGAGGTCTCCGGCATCTTTCCTTTTTTCTTTACTTTATTTTAAAAAATTAAATTAAATTAATTAATTTTTTGACTGCACTGGGTCTTTGTTGGGGCTTCTCAAGTTGAGGTGCCCAGGTTTAGTTGCCCCGAGAAGTGTGGGATCTTAATTCCCTGACCAGGGATAGAACTTGGCATCCCCTGCATTGGGAGGCGGATTCTTTTTTTAAAAAAATTAATTAGTTTTTTTTTATTGAAAGATAATTGTTTTACAGATTTTTGTTGTTTTCTGTCAAACCTCAACATGAATCAGTCATAGGTATACATATATCCCCTCCCTTTTTGAATGTCCCTCCCATCTCCCTCCCATCCCACCCCTCTAGGTTGATACAGAACCCCTGTTTGAGTTTCCTGAGCCATACAGCAAATTCCTATTGGCTATCTATTTTACATACGGTAATGTAAGTTTCCATGTTACTCTTTCCATTTATCTCACCCTCTCCTCCCCTCTCCCCATGTCCAGAAGTCTATTCTTTATGTCTGTTTCTCCATTGTTGTCCTGCAAATAAATTCTGGAAGGCAGATTCTTAACCACTGGACCACCAGGGAAGTCCCTTGAGTCTCTTCTTTAAAATGGTGGTAGTGGTGACCCTCGATGTCATTGTGGCCACCCCTTCATAATGCTCCTTCCCTGTCCCTCTAGTGCATGGCAGTGGGTGGCAGGACCCAGTGACATGGCCGGTGCCAGGAGCCACCCACCCTCAGCTTCTTTCTCCCAGATCACCTGGGGATCCCCTAAAACACTGCCTCCACCTCCGATAACCTCTGGTGCAAGGAGCCAGGCCCGCCTGAATCATGAGGCCACTCCTGCAGCTGGTACTGAGTCATCCTTCACAAGCCCTTCTGACTGGCAGACTGCTGCCATCATTGGAGATTCACCTGAGTCTGCAGGTACAGCAGTGCCAGCCTGGGGGTGGGGGGAGGCACATAGGCTGAGGGAGGGGTGGTGCTGCACAGGGATTCCCCAGTTAGCATCCTGACTCTGCCTGAGGGCCAGGCCCACAGGGTGTGCTCATCGGAAAGACGAGAGGACAGAGAAGTTGTGGGGAGTCAGGGTGTCTCAGCATCAGCAAGAGTGCCTTCCAGTATGGCTGATTGGCATTGTATGGCAGAAACCAACACAACACTGTAAAGCAACTTTCCTGCAATTAAAAAAAAAGTGCCTCCTGGGACCCTGAGCTTTGGCTGTCTTTAAAACATGATCATTATAAACTTGGCCAAGTACATAAAACCTGAAGCTCCAATGTGTCGGCCACCTGATGTGAAGCTGGGCCGACATATTGGAGCTTCAGTTTCAGCATCAGTCCTTTCAGTGAATATCTGAATTGATCTCCTTGCAGTCCAAGGGACTCTCAAAAGTCTTCTCCAGCACCACAGTTTGAAACCATCAATTCTCCAGTGCTCAGCTTTCTTTTATGGTCCAGCTCTCACATCCATACATGACTACTGGAAAAACCATAGCTTTGACTGGAAAGACCTTTGTCGGCAAAGTAATGTTTCTGCTTTTGAATATGCTTTCTAGCTTTGTCATGGCTCTTTTTCAAGGAGCAAGCCTCTTTTAATTTTGTGGCTGCTGTCACTGTCCACAGTGGTTTTGGAGCCCAGGGAAAGAAAATCTGTCACAGTTTCCACTCCCTCCCATCTATTTGCCATGAACTGTATTAACCACTCTTTAACTTCAAAATCTGTTCCGGCGTTAGTTTAGATTTTCTCCTTGGGTTCTGCTTTATGCACTTCTCATAATATCAAGTTCAGCACTGTCTTGCTTTCCTTGCAGTGGGACAATTCTCTTTGGTGTCCCTTTTCTGTGTGTGATATAATGGGGTGGAAAGAATCGTGGACTTACAGAGTCAGGATACCAGGTCCAGCAGGTGGCCCTCCCATCTCTCCACCTGACCTTGTTATCTCTTTTGGGAGTGATGGTGATAACCCTACCTTCTTTAGGGCTGTGAAGTCTAAAATAAAATCAATGTGCATGAGATTAAAAAAACAAAACTGTTGTGTATTCCGAAAAGCTCACACTGTGGTTCCATCTTGGTAGTGCCCTCATCATTTCTGTATCACTAGCTTCTCAAATTGTTTCCAGTGGAGAAGGCAATGGCACCCCATTCCAGTGCTCTTGCCTGGAGAATCCCATGGACAGAGGAGCCTGGTGGGCTGCAGTCCATGGGGTCGCTAGGAGTCGGACACGACTAAGCGACTTCACTTTCACTTTTCACTTTCATGCATTGGAGAAGGAAATGGCAACCCACTCCAGTGTTCTTGCCTAGAGAATCCCAGGGATGGGGGAGCCTGGTGGGCTGCTGTCTATGGGGTCGCACAGAGTCGGACACAACTGAAGCTACTTAGCAGCAGCAGCAGTCATGCTTAGAAACTGTGCTGTAGCTTAAAATTTTATTTATTACTAATTGACTTCTTAAGTGTAATTTTTGGTTTCCAGAAAAGTGAGCAGAAACTTCAAGGTTTCCGTATACCGCTTTATTCCCCCTCCATAGTTCCTTCTGTTATCACCATGCATTCAGGTGCTACATTTGCTACAATTGATGAGCCAATATTGACACATTACTATTAACTGAAGTCCATAGTTTTCATTGGGGTTCACTTTCTATAGGTTTAAAAAAACTTTATTGACATATAGTTGATTTACAATGTTGTGTTAATTTATGTTGTACAGCAAAGTGATTCAGTTATACACATATATATGGTGACTCAGTTACACATATATACATATTCTTTTCCCTTATGGTTTATCACAGAATATTGAATATAGTTCCCTGTGCTATATGGTAGGAACTTGTTGTTTATATTAATAACAGCTTTCATTTGCTAATCCCACACTCCACCTCCCTCCTCCACCCCCAGCTCCTGCCCCCTTGGCAGCCGCACATCTGTTCTCTATGTCTGTGAGTCTGTTTCTGTTTCATAGATATGTTCACTTATGTGGTATTTTAGATTCCACATGTATGTGATATCACATAGTATTTCTCTTTCTGATTTACTTTGTGTAGTATAATTATCTCCAGATCCAGCCATATTGTTGCAAATGGCAGTATTTTGTTCTTCTTAATGACTAATCTTCCACTGAATCCATGCATAGCACCTTTTTTATTTACTCACCTGTTGATGGGCGCTTAGGTTGTCTCCATGTCTTTGCTGTTATGAACATGCCACTATGAACACCTGTGTGCATGTATATTTTTGAGTTCTGATTTTGTCCAGATGTATACCCAGGAGTGGGACTGCACGATCCTATGGCAACTCTAGTTTTAGTTTTTTGGGGAACCTCCATAGTGGCTACAGCAATTTACATTACCACCACCAATGGTGTAAGAGGGTTCCCTTTCCTCACACCTCTCCAGCATTTTTTATTTCTAGACTTTTTAATGATGGCCATTCTGACTTGTGTGAGGTGTACCTCACTGTAGTTTTGATTTGCATTTCTCTAATTATTAGTGATGATGAGCATCTTTTCATATGCCTATTGGCCATGTGTATGTCTGCTCTGCAGAAATGTCTATTTGGATCTTCTGTCCATTTTTCCTGTAGATCTTGATGAATGTACAGTGACATGTATTGACCATTTCAGTATTGTACAGAATAGCTTCACTTATAAATCCCCTGATGGAGAATTTTTGCATAACCTCTCTGCAGTTAATTTGATTATTCATTACTTCATTGTCAGAAAAAGAGCCATATCATTTGGGACTTCTGGTGATCCAACAGTTTATACTCTGAGTTCCAAAAGCAGTGGCCTTGTGTTAGATCCCTGGTTGGGGAACTAAGATCCCACATGCTAGTAGGTGCAGCCAAAAAAAAAAAAAAAGTCATTATTTCATTGCTTTTCTAGCAAAGGGATGAATGCTTTTGTAATTTTCATCACCCATTGCCACTTTGCTGGACACCAGGTTACATGTGTAGCACTATCAGAATGGAGAAATGTGTTTGCCTCCCAAAGACCCCATAATACTGAATTTAATTATTTTTCCTAGCTTGAGATTAAAGACTTTACTTTAGAATAACTTTTCATCATCAAAGCAATGAATACACATTAAGACCTCCAACAATTCCTGTATTTATTCATTGAACATCAGTTTATTAAAGTGCATGCTGAGTCCCAGACCCCTTCCAACCCTGGGACTATAGAGGGGAACCAGATGGCCATGGATTATTGTCTCCAAGGAGCTCTTATTTGGGCAGGGAGCACAGATGATAAACCAATAAGCAATTTTAAGATGTGGAATCTAGTGGTAAGTGCTCAGGGGTGAGGGGTGAAGGGGTAGACCTGTGGTTTGCCACCTGAGTATAGATTAGACCTCCCATGCCCTGTGGACCTTCAGAAACATCCAGGGTCCCATTGGGGATCAGCTGAATCAACACCCAGATCTGGGGATGTGAAAGTTCCCAGGTACTCAGTCCATCCAGAACTGAGACTATCCAGGTGGACAGGAGGGAGTAGGGAAGTGGTTTTGGTTTTAGACAAGGGGAAGTCCTCTCCAGTTTAGTGCATTTCCTCAGGCGAGCTGGGGGGAGCCACTGGCACATCAGGGAAGGGCACACAGGCGGGTAGAACAGCCTTGGCAAAGCTCCCAGACAGGCATGCTTTTCCGGTTACCACCCTGAGTGTCAGGCTCCTGTGCGTCCTTCACTATCATGGATGCAGAATTGCTTGGGGACTAGCCTGTAAGCTGGTCAGAATGGCTGTCATCAAAAAACTTAAAAACAGAGCTTCCCTGGTGGCTCAGTGGTAAAGAATCTGCCTGCAACGCAGGATGGAGAGGGCAATGGCAGCCCACTCCAGTACTCTTGCCTGGAAAATGCCATGGACAGAGGAGCCTGGTAGGCTGCAGTCCATGGGGTCGCTAAGAGTCGGACACGACTGAGCGACTTCACTTTCACTTTTCACTTTCATGCGTTGGAGAAAGAAATGGCAACCCACTCCAGTGTTCTTGCCTAGAGAATCCCAGGGATGGGGGAGCCTGGTGGGCTATAGTCCATGGGGTCTCAAAAGAGTCAGACATGATTTAGAGACTAAAAACAAAAAAACTTACAAACAGTAAATGCTGGAGGGGTGTGGAGAAAAGGGAACCCTCCTATACCGTTGGTGCGAATGTAGATTGGTACAGCCACTATGGAGAACAGTATGGAGATTCCTTAAAAATCTAAAAATAGAACCACCATATGATCCAACATCCCACTCCTGTGAATATACAGAGAGAAAACCATAATTCAAACAGACACACGCACCCCAGTGTTCATGGCAACACTGTTCACAATAACCAGGATATGGAAGCAACTGAAATGTCCCTCGACAGAGGAATGGATAAAGAAAATGTGGTACACGTATACAAGGGAATATTACCCAACCACAAAACGGAACAAAACTGGGTCACTTGTAGAGATATGGATGGGCCTAGAGTTTGTCATACAGAGTGAAGTCAGAAAGAGAAAAACAAGTATCGTATATTAATGGAGATGTGTGGACTCTAGAAAAAATGGTACAGATGAACCTATTTGCAGGGCAGAAACAGAGACACGGATGTAGAGAATGCACAAGTGGACATGGTGGGAAGGGAAGGGTGGGACAAATTGGGAGACAGTTATATATACATTACTAAATCGCTTCAGTTGTGTCCGACTCTGTGAGACCCCATAGACGGCAGCCCACCAGGCTCCCCCATCCCTGGGATTCTCCAGGCAAGAACACTGGAGTGGGTTGCCATTTCCTTCTCCAGTGCATGAAAGTAAAAGGTAAAAGTGAAGTCGCTCAGTCGTGTCTGACTCTTCGCGACCCCATGGACTGCAGCCTACCAGGCTCCTCTGCCCATGGGATTTTCCAGGCAAGAGTACGGGAGTGGGGCGCCATCGCCTTCTCCGATATATACATTACCATATGTGAAATAGATAGAGAGCAGGAAGCTGCTGTATATGCAGGGAGCTCAGCCCAGTGCTCTGTGATGACCTAGAAGGGTGGGATAGGGGTGTGCATGGGAAGGAGGCTCAAGAGAGAGGGGATATATGTATATATACAGCTGATTCATTACATTGAACAACAGAAATTAACACAGAATTGTGAAACGATTATCTTATTGTTGTTTAGTCACTAAGTCACAGCCAACTCTTTGTGACCCCATGGACTGTAGCCCGCCAGGCCCCTCTGTCCATGCGATTTCCCAGGCAAGACTACTGGAGTGGGTTGCCGTTTCCTTCTCCAAGGGATCTTCCCGACCTAGGGATGGAACCTGCATCTACTGCATTGGCAGGCAGATTCTCTACCACTGAGATTCCCCACCAGGGAAGTCAAAAAAGCAGTTATTTTGCTGTTGTTATTGTTTAGTCACTAAATTTTGTCTGACTTTTTGTGACCGTATGGACTGCAGCATGCCAGGCCTCCCTGTCCTTTACCATCTCCCAGACCTTGCTCAAGCTCATGTGCCATCCAACCGTCTCATCATCTGTCGTCCCCTTCTCCTCCTGCCCTCAATCTTTCCCAGCATCAGGGTCTTTTCCAATGAGTTGGCTCTTCCCAATAGGTGGCCAAAGTATTGGAGCTCAGCTTCACCATCAGTGCTTCCCATGAATACTCAGGGTTGATTTCCTTTAGCATTGACTGGTTTGATCTTGCTGTCCACAGGACTCTCAAGAGTCTTCTCTGGCACCGCAGTTTGAAAGCATCAATTCTTTGGCACTCAGCTTTCTTTATAATATTAATTTTAAAAGGCCCACAGAGCTTTCTCCTGCAATCAAAGCCTTAGGAAAGCCCCTCCCTCAATCCTGGAGGGCTTCCTGTCCACACTCATAACCCCCCTGGTTTGGGAGCTGGTTGAGTTAAGCTAGTGGAGGTGATGGGATTCCAGCTGAGCTATTTCAAATCCTGAAAGATGATGCTGTGAAACTGCTGCACTCAATATGCCAGCAAATTTGGAAAACTCAGCAGTGGACACAGGACTGGAAAAGGTGTTTTCATTCCAATCCCAAACAAAGGCAATACCAAAGAATGTTCATACTAGCGCACAATTGCACTCATTTCACACACTAGCCAAGTAATGCTCAAAATTCTCCAAGCCAGGCTTCAGCAATACATAAACTGTGAACTTCCAGATGTTCAAGCTGGATTTAGAAAAGGCAGAAGAACCAGAGATCAAATTGCCAACATCCGTTGGATCATCGAAAAAGCAAGAGTTCCAGAAAAACATCTACTTCTGCTTTATTGACTAGGCCAAAGCCTTTGACTGTGTGTATCACAACAAACTGTGGAAAATTCTGAAAGAGATGGGAATACCAGACCACCTGACCTGCCTCTGTAGAAATCTGTATGCAGTTCAAGAAGCAACAGTTAGAACTGGACATGAAACAACAGACTGGTTCCAAATTGGGAAAGGAGTACATCAAGTCTGTATATTGTCACCCTGCTTATTTAACTTATATGCAGAGTACATCACGTTAAATGTTGGTCTGGATGAAGCACAAGCTGGAATCAAGATTGCCGGGAGAAATATGAATAACCTCAGATATGCAGATGACACTGCCCTTATGGCAGAAAGCAAAGAGGAACTAAAGAGCCTCTGATGAAAGTGAAAGAGGAGAGTGAAAAAGCTGGCTAAAACTTAACATTCAGAAAACTAAGATCATGACATCTGGTCCCATCACTTCGTGGCAAATAGATGGGGAAACAGTGGAAACAGTGACAGACCTTATATTTTTTGGCTCCCAAATCACTGCAGATGGTGACTGCAGCCATGAAATTAAAAGACGCTTGCTCCTTGGAATAAAAACTATGACCAACCTAGATAGTATGCTAAAAAGCAGAGACATTACTTTGCCAACGATGGTCCATCTAGTCAAAGCTATGGTTTTTCCAGTAGTCATGTATGGATGTAAGAGTTGGACTATAAAGAAAGCTGAGCACCAAAGAATTGATGCTTTTGTACTGTGGTGTTGGAAAAGACTCTTGAGAGTTCCTTGGACTGCAAGGAGATCCAACCAGTCAATCCTAAAGGAAATCAGTCCTGAATATTCATTGAAAGGACTGATGCTGAAGCTAAAACTCCAACACTTTAGCCACCTGATGCAAAGAACTGACTCCTTGGAAAAGACCCTGATGTTGGGAAAGATTTAAGGCTGGAGGACAAGGAGATGACAGAGGATGAGATGGTTGGATGGCATCACCGACTTGATGGAGATGAGTTTGAGTAAGATCCAGGAGTTGGCGATGGACAAGGAAGCCTGGCGTGCTGCAGTCCATGGGGTCAAAAAGGGTTGGGCAAGACTGAACGACTGAACTGAACTGAGTTCAAGCCTCTGGTGGGGGGGGGGGGAGATAAACTCCCCACCCATTTGGTGGTCCTTCGAATTACACCCCAGAAGCCTGATGGTGGGAGAATTTTGAACTAAAGAGCCAGGAGAAAGCCAGTGTAGGGGGTGGGGAAGGACAGTGTGTGAAGCCAGCTACAGTGAGGAGGAAGGTGTGCAGAGTCCACTCGTCAGTGCCACCCTTCTTCTCCAGCAATGTTCCTCCACTTCTCCTCCACCAATGCTTTGCCACAAAAGATCTGGAGTGACCTTACAAAATCAAACCAGACAGTGAAAACAGAAACAATAAATATTCATTAAAAAGAGTAAAGAACTATTAGTACTTAGAATCAGTGAATTGAACTGCAGATGAATTTTCAGTTGAGCTTTGCAACTATGGGAACTAATCCCCAAAACTAAATTTGTGGTTTACATAGTTGCCATTGTCCAGGAAAGGGAAATAAATTCATGCATAGGGAAAGGAAACTTTTCCCTAGAACAGCTTCAAGGTGGGATTTTTTTCCCCTCTAGAATCTTTATAGAAAAGACATTAGTTAACATGTAAAGTAAATATCAGGAGCAAAGATGTTCTACAGAGTTAACTAAGTGTTTCAGTAAATATGGTGCTTACCACTTGGGACCAATATGCTTAAAGAATCTGTCTTTCTAGGCATTTGATCTCCATCTAAACTCCCTCTTGAAATGCAAACAAAACTACAATGAGATACCACCTTACAGCAGTCACAATGTTGTTCAGTTGCTCAGTCATATCTGACTCTTTACAACCCCATAGACTGCAGCACACCAGGATTCCCTGTCCTTCGCTATCTCCTGGAGTTTGCTCAAACTCATGTCCACTGAATCAGTGATGCCATCCAACCATTTCATCCTGTTGTCTTCTTCTCCTGCTCTCTATCTTTCTCAGCATCAGAGTTTTTCCCAATGAGTTGGCTCTTCGCATCAGGTGGCCAAATTATTGGAGCTTCAGTTTCAGTATCAGTCCTTCCAGTGAATATTCAGGGTTGATTTCATTTAGGATTGACTGGTTGGATCTCCTTGCTGTCTGAAGGACTCCCAAGAGTCTTCTCCAGCACCACAGTTTGAAAGCATCAATTCTTTGGTGCTCAGTGTTCTTTATGGTCCAGCTCTCACATCTGCACATGACTATTGAAAAACCATGCTCCTTTGTCAGCAAAGAGATGTCTGCTTTTTATTATTCTGTCTAGGTTTTTCATCAGTATCATCTCCATATCTGAGGTTGGTGATATTTCTCCTGGCAATCTTGATTTCAGTTTGTGATTCATCCAGTCTAGCATTTCCCATGATGTACCATGCATAGAAGTTAAATATTAAGAGTGACAATATACAGCTTTATCATACTCCTTTCCCAATTTGGAACCAGTCTGTTGTTCTATGTCTGGTTCTAACTGTTGCTTCTTGATGTGCATACAGGTTTCTCAGGAGACAGGTAAGGTAGTCTGGTATTCCCACCTCTTTAAGAATTTTTCACAGTTTGTTGTGATCCACACAGTCAAAGACTTTAGTGTAGTCAATGAAGCATAGGTAAATGTTTTTCTGGAATTCTCTTGCTTTTTCTATCATCCAACATATCATATACCAGTCAGAATGGCCAACATTAAAAAGTCTACAAATAACAAATGTTAGAGAGGGTATGGAGAAAGGGGAACTCTTACACTGCTGGTGGGAAAAATATCAATCAATCAGAGCAGCCACTATGGGAAACAGTATGGAGATTTCTTAAGAAACTAAAGACAGAGTTGCTATATGATCCAGCAATCCCACTCCTGGGCACATATCCAGACAAAACTAGAATTAAAAATGGTACATGCATCCCAGCGCCCATAGCAGCACTATTTACAATAGCCAAGACATGGAAACAAATGTCCATCCAGAGATGAATGAGTAAAGAAAGTGGGATACATGTATGCAATGGAATACTATTCAGTAATGAAAAAGAATGAAATAATGTCATTTGCAACAACATCGATGGACCTAAACATTATCATACTAAACAAAGAAAGAAAAAGACCATATAACTTACATGTGGAATCTAAAATATGACACAAATGAACTTATCTATGAAACAGAAACAGACTCGCAGATGTAGAGGACAGAATTGTGGTTGCATAGGAGGAGGGGAATGGAGGAGAGATAGACTGGGAGTTTGGGATTAGCAGATGCAAACTATTATACAGAGAATGGATAAATAGCAAGGTCCTACTGTATAGCACAGGAAACTATATTCAATTTTCTGTAATAAACCATAATGGAAAAGAAAAAAAGAAACTCCCTCTCTCCAGTTCTGTGACTTTAAACATCAGTATGCTGGCAATCCTTTTTTTTTTTTTCCTCTCAAACTCTTACCTAGCCCGAGTTCATGTATTCAGGGTCTATTTAACCTTATTACATTTAAGCATGTCATAATTTTTAAAGCTATCACTTGTACAGGGCTTAATATGAACCAGATATTTGTCCATTTAAACTTATATTCCATGAAGCAGATCCCTCTACATCTGCAATTATCAAATGAAAAAACGAAGGCACACAGAGCTAATACCTTACTTAAGATCAAATTCTTAGTAAGTCAAAAGTAGTAAATAAACACAAAGATATTGATGTGCTAGACAAAAACGTGCTAGTTTTTGAGTGGAGGACGATATCCAAGTAAGCAGTGGGTTTATTGGTGGTGTGTTCATTAGTGATATTTTTAATGACCATTACTTTCATGTTCATTGTTAACTTTGGGATTAGATAATAAATACATGGGGAATGAAAGAGTCTCTGTAGTAACTTTATCACATAATTGTTTGGATTACATGAGATAACACTATCATATATTGGGATTTTGACATATAGTATATGTTAAATGTGTGAGTGCATTGTGTATCCATTTGAAAGGCTTTATACCAATGTCTAGTTAAAGCTATGGTTTTTCCAGTAGTCATGTATGGATGTGAGAGTTGGGCTATAAAGACAGCTGAGTGCCAAAGAATTGATGCTTTTGAAATGTGGTGTTGGAGAAGACTCTTGAGAGTTCCTTGGACTGCAAGGAGATCCAACCAGTCCATCCTAAAGGAAATCAGTCCTGAATATTCACTGAAAGGACTGATGCTGAAGCTGAAACTCCAATACTTTGGCCACCTGATGAGAGGAACTGACTCATTGGAAAAGACCCTGATTCTGGGGAAGCTTGAAGGCAAGATGAGAACTGGATGATAGAGGATGAGATGGTTGATGAGAGGTTGGATGGCATCACTGACTCAGTGGACATGAGTTTGTGCAAGCTCTGGGAGTTGATGATGGACAGGGAAGCCTGGCGTGCTGCAGTCCATGGGGTCGCAAAGAGTCAGACACGACTGAGCGGCCAAAGTGAACTGATACCAATGTTAACGGAGATTATTTCTCATTGGTTTATATTTTTAAAAGTTAACTTTTTTTCATTTTCTTTTTAAAAATTGAAATATAAGTAATTTACAAAGTTATGTTAGTTTCAAGCATACAGAAAAGTAGTAATTCAGTTATATATATACTTTTTCATAAAAGTTGACATTTTTAATGCTAATTTTCTACATATGTTCTTCTTTTTTTCTTGTGTGCATGCTCAGTCACTTCAGTGATGTTCAGTTCTTTGCAACCCTATGGACTGTAGCCCGCCAGGCTCTTCTGTCCATGAGGATTCTACAAGCAAGAATACTGGAGTGGGTTGCCATAGTTAATATGTTTTACTGTAAAACAAAAAGTGAAGCAGTATAAAAGGGGTTGTTGTTCCGCAATCTTGTCCAACTCTGCAGCCCCATGGACTGCAGCACCCAAGCTTCCCTGTTCTTTGCCATCTCCCAGAGCTTGCTCAAACTCATGTCCATCGAGTCAGTGATGTCATCCAACTATCTGGTTCTCTGTCATCCCCTTCTCCTCCTGCCTTCAATCTTTCCCAGCATCAGGGTCTTTTTCAATGAGTTGGCTCTTAAGAGGCATAATTCTCTCAATATTTTAGTGTGTGTCTCTTTCCCTGTATTTGGAAAGGGAAATGACCTGAAGAACCCCATGGACAGAGGAGCCTGGCATGCTACAGTCCATGGGGTCACAAAGAGTTGGACATAACTTAGGGACTCAACAACAACAAATCTTCTACATTATTTTGAATGCCTATTTGTTCATGTTTATTTTTCACAAAAAATAGGATTATACTGTGCACATTAAACGACTGATTAGAAATTCATGCAGTTTTGGAACCTGAGATGTATATGCATATAGGTTGTAATCAGAAGGATGAGTTCATGAGTGAAAAGAAGGCCTGATATATCTATACATTCTATTGGTCAATGTTTTCATGAATATTTGACCAAGATAAAGTGTCATTTTTAATATTGATTTCAGACACTGCAGGTTCATTCAACTTCTAGCTATTTCCCTTGCTGCCTCTACTATAGAGGATGTGAAAGCTGAATACTGTTTTTTTCCACTTTCCCTTACACTTGGAGTGACTTTGGTGTGTTTCGCCCACTGAGATGCAAAGAGAAATTTGCTGGCACCACCTTTTCTCCTTTGACTTCTTCCAGCCCCCATCCACAGATTGTCTAGAGCTCCAGTAGCTATAATGTGACCACAACTTAAGACCACGAGGATAAAAAAAAAGAATCACAAAAATTCTGGCCCTAATAATGCTCAAGCCTCTGAACCAATGTCAACAGCCCCAATCTCCAAATTTCTCACTACATGAGAAAAAAAGACGTTTGTTTAAGCCAATCTTGGTTGGATTTTCTGCTCTTTTGACCAAATAGCTCCCTTAACTGATAAATTACTGTTAAAAAAGTGAATATATTTATCTTGCTTGTATATTGTCACCCTGCTTATTTAACTTATATGCAGAGTACATCATGAGTAACGCTGGGCTGGAAGAAGCACAAGCTGGGATCAAGATTGCTGGGAGAAATATCAATAACCTCAGATATGCAGATGATACTACCCTTATGGCAGAAAGTGAAGAGGAGCTAAAAAGCCTCTTGATGAAAGTGAAAGAGAAGAATGAAAAAGTTGGCTTAAAGTTCAACATTCAGAAAACAAAGATCATGGCATTTGGTCACACCACTTCATGGCAAATAGATGGGGAAACAGTGGAAACAGTGTCAAACTTAATTTTTTTGGTGCTCCAAAATCACTGCAGATGGTGATTGCAGCCATGAAATTAAAAGACGCTTACTCCTTGAAAGAAAATTATGACCAACCTAGATAGCATATTCAAAAGCAGAGACATTACTTTGCCAACAAAGGTCCATCTAGTCAAGGCTATGGTTTTTTCAGTAGTCATGTATGGATGTGAGAGTCGGACTGTGAAGAAAGCTGAGCACTGAAGAATTGATGCTTTTGAAGTGTGGTGTTGGAGAAGACTCTTGAGAGTCCCTTGGACTGCAAGGAGATCCAACCAGTCCATTCTAAAGGAGATCAGTCCTGGGTGTTCTTTGGAAGGACTGATGCTAAAGCTGACACTCCAATACTTTGGCCACCTCATGAGAAGAGCTGACTCATTGGAAAAGACCCTGATGCTGGGAGGGATTAGGAGCAGGAGGAGAAGTGACGACAGAGGATGAGATGGCTGGATGGCATCACCAGCTCGATGGACATGGGTTTGGGTGAACTCCAGGAGTTGATATTGGACAGGGAGGCCTGGCGTGCTGCAGTTCATGGGGTCGCAGAGAGTAGGACACGACTGAGCAACTGAGCTGAACTGAACTGAGACCTTTTAAAGTCACTTAATTCCAGGGGAACATCACTGTTCAGGTTTGCAATTATGATGGAGCTGACTTTTATATTACAGTCTGACCTTTATAGATCTCGTTTGTAGCAGATGGGGATGCCCATGTGGCTTGAAAAATAAAAGTAAACCCATGACCTTTAGTTCATGTGTTTTTAGCAGCTGAATGTGGTTTGCTTGTAGAAATGAAAATTTCCCGGAAATGTTAATTAATTCAGTTTGACAGTACTTACCACATAGTAAAATCGATACCATGACGTTTTTGTGAACTACTAATAAAGATGTTGGTATAGGGAAGGATCTGGTAGTTATAGGAGAGGTGTGGTTGTTTTGTTTTCTTTGTATTTAATAGACTTCAGAAAGATCAAGACTCCTTTCTCTTGAATGAGACCCTTGTGTATATATGGAAGTGATCTGATTTAACCTAACATGTTTTAGTTTTCTATTGCTACGTAAGAAATTACCTCAGAACATAGTGGTTTAAAATAAAAAGAGTTTACTGTCTCTCATGGTTTCTGTGGATCTGGAATCCAGGTGGGGACAGCTTGTCTCAGCTCTGCAGTCTGGGGCCTCAGCTGAAGACTAAATTCTGGGGGTTGATATCATCTGAAGGTTTTTTACTCACATGTCTGGAGGTTGTTGCTGGCCATGGAGGAGGCCTAGCTGGGGTTGTTACCTGCAACCCAACACAGAGCCTCTCTATGTGACCTGGGTTTCCTTATAACATGGGGGATATGTTCCCAGAGTGGGCATCCAGAGGGAGAGAGTCAGAGGGAAGCTGCGTTGCCTTCTATAGTCTATCCTCAGTGTGACACAGTGTCACGTCTTCTACCTTATGTTGAGGGAGACAATTATAAAGGTCCACTCAGACTCAAGAGAAAGGGACATACACCTCCTCCCTTCTTTGCTTATACACCTCTCAATGGAGGCAGGTCAAGCTCCCATTATAAAAAGAGCCCAGTGGTGTCCAACTCTTTGTGACCCCACTGCTGTAGCCCACCAGCCTCCTCTGTCCATGGAATCCTCAAGGCAAGAGTACTGGAGTGGGTTGCCATGCCCTCCTCTAGGGATCTTCCTGATCCAGGGATCAAATTCAAGGGGTCTCCTGAATTACAGGCAGAGCCTTTACCATCTGAGCCATCAGGGAAGCCCATGAGAAGAGCAAGTAGTATGAAATATGTATGTGTGTTGTTGACTAAAAATGTAGTCACGATCTGAAAGTAGAGACTTATTTTATTTGGTGGGAATGTTTAGGACTCCAAGCCTAGGAAGGAGCATCTCAGTTGCCCTAAGAGACTGCTCCAAGGAGACAGGACGGGGAGTCAAACTATACACAAATTTTCAACAAAGCAGGCAGGCAGTCTGAACATCAAAGATGATTGTTAAATAAGGGAAACCAGATATCAAGTTAAGGAAGTGTTTTTCCATGTATGGGAAGATGCAAGAGTCTGGGATTATTCAGTCATTCCTTTCATATGCATCTCAGCTATCTGGGGTCAGCATCCAGCATATTTACAGAGAAATTTTTTCTCTGTTTTGAGTTCCCTTAGGGCCTTCTGGCTCACATCTGAGGGCTGTTAATTGCTGATGACGGTGACATCCTTAAGTTTCTTGAGTAGGGAGTGGTGTTGCTTGTCAGCCTGGCTCAGGAATTCATGGCTGCTGCTTGCTGGCATGGCTCAGAAATTCATATTAGAGGGCTGCAGTCTCGGATAGCTGTGACATCCTTGTTTATTGAGATGTCAGAGGATATTCCATTTCACAGTGTTCTCTATGGAGAAGAGTATAGAGGTTCCTCAAACAAACAAACAAACAAAAAAAACCTACCATATGATCCAGCAATCCCACTTATGTGTATATATCCAAAGAAAATGAAATTAGGGTCTCAAAAAGACATCTACCCTCCCAAATTCATGGCAACATTATTCACAATAGCCAAGATGTAAAAACAACCCTAGTTTCCATCAAGGGATGAATGGATAAAGATGATGTGGTAGAAATATACAATGGAATATTGTTCAGCCACAAAAAGAAGGAACTCCTACCATTTGTGACAACACTGATGGGCCTTGAGAGCATAATGCTGTATGAAATATCAGATGGAGAAAGACAAATACTGTATGATATCACTTATACATGGAATCAAAAAAAGTCAAACTCACGAAAAAAGAAAAAAGGGGAATAGAGTGGTGGTTACCAGGATCTCAAATGTAGGGACAACAGGGAAATGTTGATCAAGTGTACAAAATTTTGGTTAAGAGTACATTTAGGGGACCTAACGTATAGCATGGTGATTATAGTTAATGATATTGTATTATATACCTGAAAGCAGTTAAGAGAGTAGATCTTAAATGTTCCCACCACAAATAAAGAAATGGTAATTTATGTAAGGTGATGGAAGAATTAGTTAGCACTTTGGAGGTAACCCTTTTGCAATATGTGTGCAGAAAATCAACATGTCGTGCATCTTAAACTTATACCGTGTTATGAGACAGGTACATCTCAATAAAGCTGCGAAAGAGGAGGAACAAGATGGCGGAGGAGTAGGTGGACGTGGAATACATCTCTCTCCACGATACATCAAGAATACACCTTCAGACACAGAAGTGCCTGGAGAACAGCAGCTGAGAGTGGACAGGAGTACCTCACCAGCGGAAAAGAATATGTAGACCCACACAAAACTCAGTAGGGTGAAGGAACTAGGGGGGAAACAAGAAGGTTAGTAGGACTGGCCCTGCCTTTGGAGGATGGGGGAACTGAAGCAGGGGTCCAATCCCCACACTTGGGCATCTGAGTCAAGGGAGAAACATTTAAGGCTGAGAGGGAAACAGCTGATCTGTGGCAGCCTAAATGGAATGAGAATCAGACAGTCCTTGTTGCAGCCAGATGGTGCAGCAGCTGGGAGCTGGAGTTTAGGGATTGTGGAGCAATCCTAGGGCAAAGGCTGCTGTTGACGGCAGAGAGACAGATCAAGGAGATGCGAGGGAGGAGATTGTGGTGGGAAATGCCTGTGGAGGAAAGCCTGGCAGCCGTGGAAGCAAGGCGATACTGCTGAGTCACGTGCGGGGATGGAGCCATCACCATAGTCTCTCTCCTCCTATACAACAGCCTCCACAGCTGAGCAATAGAGAGGCTGGCCCATGAAATGCCTAATGCACTGAACTACAGAGTAGGACCCACCCAGGGTGCCCCTTTAAGTGCCTGATGCACTGAACAGAGACGGGCCCCAGGCAAGGAAGCCCTCTAAGTGCCTGAACAGGCGGAGCTACAGAGAAAGACTGGCCAAAGAGGCCTTCTGATCGTCAGCTACAAGAGGCTTGAAAAAAGACTCTGATAGGGCCATAACTCCTGCGGTGGAGGCAGTCCATGTCACTGCACTCTTGGCGCCGCCAGGGTACTCTCAAGCCAAGCAGCTGCACTACCTTCACACTCAACTCTCACTGGGGCAGAGCTTCCACAAGCAAAAAAATTCTTGCGCCTCTGCATGCTGGGTTGCTTTGGTAGTGTCTTACTCTTTATGACCCTGTGGACTGTGGCCTGCCAGGCTTCTCTGTCAGGGAGGGGGGGTCCAGGCAAGAATACTGGAGTGTATTGGCCAATACTTGTTGCCATACCCTTCTAGAGCACTATATTTCCTGCTGCCCTAGCTGCCAACTCACGAGTACCTAGTGCTGCCAGAACCCTTGCGACTCAAGCAACTGCTCCACCTCCACACCTGGCCCTCACAGGGGCAAACACAAATCCTCCAGAGCAGCCTCAGGAGCAAACCCCAGTGGATGAGCCATATCCAAAGGTGGAAATAAAACCACACTTGAAACCCAGGTGCAGTGTGACTAAGGAAGAAGACTCAAAAACCCTTCCACTAGCTGTACAAGTTGCAAATTAAGTCCACACGATCAGCTAGGCAGACTCTGTCTGTGGAATATATAAAATGTCATTGAAAACTCCCACAAAAGAAAATGCACTAGTTCTGATAGCTGTGGACATTGGAGGCAAGAACACAGAGGAGTAGGAGCAGATTAGAATCTGAGCTGCCCTCACAGCAGGTCCAGATATCAGCACAGCATTAGATGGCATCCTAGGGAGGAGAAGTGGACTGTGACTCCCAGCGAGGGAAAATATTCTGACAGCAGTGACTCAAGAAAAACATTTATTATTCTTATGTTTTGACTTGTCCTGTAGATTCTTTTGGAATCCCCCCTCCTCTGTTGTAGTTGTCAATTTTATTGGCACTATGAAATCTAACTAAGCTTTTGAGCTTTTTTTTTTTTTTCTTTTTTCTCAGTCACCCTGTTTATTGTTGTTATAAACCTCTGCCTCTATATTAGGCTTTTGCAGTTCTGGGGAGGTTTTTTTTTTTTTTTTAACACTTTTTAAATTTTAATTTTTTTAAACCTATTATTATTTTTTCTACATTTATTTCTTTGTTTGCTTTTTCTACTGTTCTTTTTCCTTGCAGTAAATCTTTAATATATATAAACCTTCTTTATCTACCTCTATTTAACTTTGCATATCTATTCTTTCCTTCTTTGTTGGTTTTATTTTCATTGCTTTATACCCCAATTGGCACCTTGCTTTAGTTTTGTTTTCCAGTTTGTGCTTTGGTTAGTTTTGTTCTTAACTGGTAAATGTAATTTTTGATTTCCTTTGTTCACTGGGTCAATATATTATACTTTATTTTAGTTGGACTGTTTGACTTTGCTCATGGGTGTATATGTATATGTGCATATTCCATGATTTTAATTATTATTTGCCTGATTTCGTAACTGCCATTTGTCTGGGATTCATCTTTGGTTTCTCGTTTTTGGATATTTGTTTTAATCTCACTTAATGCCATAACAAAGCACTTGTGGAATCTTCATTCCTGACCAGAGATCAAGTCCTGGAGTGGGAGAACTGACTCCAAGACCCTATATTACCAGAGAACTAACCCTAGGGAGTATCAAATAATGAGAACTCCCACACAGGAAACCGCTAGAATACAAGACCTGGCATCACACAACCACCAGTAGTGTCCTGTGCAAGATGCCTCATCTAAACAACAAACAAAACAAAAATACAAACCCTATCATCAGCAGACAAGATTACCACCTCACTCAGCCTTGCCCATAAGAGGAAAAACAAACAAACAAAAACTCAGCACAAATCTCACCCTTTAAGAAGCTTACGTAAACCAGAGGACCAACATTAGAGGGCAGAAACCAAAAGGAAGAAAGAATTCAACCTTGAAGCCTGGGAAAAGGATACCTCAAACACAATAAGTTAAAAAAAATAATGAAAAGGCAGAAAAATACTACACAATTGAAGGAACAGACTAGAAACACAGAACTCCAAATAAATGAAGAGGAAATTGGCAAACTACCTGAAAAAGAATTCAGAATAATGATAGTAAAGATGATCAAAAACCTTGAAAGCAAAATGGAGCAAATGCAAGAATCAATTAACAAAGACCGACGGAGAAGCCTGGTAGGCTGCAGTCCATGGGATCGTGAAGAGTCAGACATGACTAAGCGACTTCGCTTTCACTTTTTACTTTCACTTTACTTTTTTTACTTGCACTAGAGAAGGAAATGGCAACCCACTCCAGTAGTCTTGCCTGGACAATCCCAGGGATGGGAGCCTGGTGGGCTGCTGTCTATGGGGTCTCACAGAGTCGGACAAGACTGATGTGACTTAGCAGCAGCAGAAGAATTAAATAAACATGCAGAGAGAAACAACACAGTTACTGAAATTAAAAATGCTCTAGAAGGAATCAGTAGCAGAATATCTGAAGCAGAAGAATGAATCAGTGAGCTGGAAGATAAAATGGTGGAAATAATGTCTGAAGATCAGAATAAAGTAAAAAGAATGAAAAGAACCGAGGACAGTCTCAAAGACCTCTGGGACAATATCAAACGCACCAACATTTGGATGATAGGAGTCCAGAAGAAGAAGAGAAAAAGAAAGGGTGTGAGGAAACTTTTTGAAGAGATTATAGTTGAAACTTTCCCCAACATGGAAAAGAACATAGCCAATCAAATCTAAGAGGCACAAAGAGTCCCATACAGGATAAACCCAAGGAGAAACATACCAAGACACGTACTAATCAAGCTAACAAAGAGCTAAACACAAAGAAAGAATATTAAAAGCAGCAAGGGAGAAGCAACAAGTTACATACAAGGGAAACTCCATCGCTTAACAGCTGATATTTCAGCAGAAACTCTGCAGGCCAGCAGGGAATGGCAGGATATATTTCAAGTACTGAAAGGGAAAAATCTACAATCAAGATTACTGTACCTGGCAAGGATCTCATTCAAAATTGATGGAGAAATAAAAAGCTTTCCAGACAAGTAAAAGTTAAGAGAATTCAGAACCACCAAACCAGCTTTATGACAAATGTTAAATGCATTTATATAGTCAAGAAATACAAGAGAAGAAAAAAGATCTTACAAAATCAACACCAAACAATTAACAAAATGGCAATAGGAACATATGTATCAGTAATTACTTTAAATGTTAATGGATTAAATGCTCCAACCAAAAGACACAGACTGACTGAATGGATGCAAAAACAAGACCCATATATATGCTGTCTACAAGAAACCCACTTTAGACCTAAAGACACATATAGACTGAAAGTAAGTAGATGGAAAAATATATTCCATACAAATGGGAAGCAAAACAAAGCTGGAATAGCAATTCTCATATTAGATAAACCTTAAAATAAAGAAGATTATAAGAGATAAGGATGGACACTACATAATTATCAAGGGATCAATCCAAGAGGAACACATAACAATTGTAAATATTTATGCACCCAACATAGGAGGACCTCAATACATAAGACAAACACTAACAGACATAAAAGGAGAAATGGTCAGTAACACAATAATAGTAGGAGACTTTAACACTCCACTCACACCAATGGACAGGTCAATAAAACAGAAAATTAATAAGGAAACATAAGCCTTAAATGATACATTAGATGAGATGGACCTCATTGATATCTTCAGGACATTTCATCCAAATGGGGAAGAATACACCTTCTTCTCAAGTGCCACCTTCTCATGGAACATTCTTCAGGATAGATCACATCTTGGGTCACAAATCAAACCTCATTAAATTTAAGAAAACTGAAATCATATCAAGCATCTTCTCTAATCACAATGGTATGGGACTAGATATCAATTGCAAGGAAAAAACTGTAAGAAACACAAACACGTGGAGATTAAATAACACTTTTCTAAATAACCAACAGGTTACTAGAGAAATCAAAAACTTTCTAGAAACAAATGACAATGAAAATGCGACAACTCAAAACCTATGGGATGCAGCAAAAGCAGTCCTAAGAGGGAAGTTTATAGTAATACAATCCTACCTCAAGAAACAAGAAAAATATCGAATAGACAACCTAACTTTACACCTGAAACAACTAGAAAAAGAAGAACCCCCAAACCCCAAAATTAGTAGAAGGAAAGAAATAATAAATATCCAGGCAGAAATAAATGAAAAAGAAATGAAAGAAACAATAGTAGAGAATAATAAAATTAAAGCTGGTTCTTTGAGAAGATAAACAAAATTGACAACCCTTTAGCCAGACTCATCAAGAAAAAAAAGAAGAATCACATCAACAAAATTAGAAATGAAAAAGGAGAGGTTGCAATAGACAATGCAGAAATACAAAGGATTATAAGTGACTATTATGATCAACTATATGGCAATAAAATGGATAACCTGGAAGCAATGGACAGAGTCTTAGAAAAGTTCAATCTTCCAAGACTGAGCCAGGAAGAAATAGAAATTATGAACAACCCAATTACAAGCACTGAAATTGAAGCTGTGATCAAAAATCTCCCCCAAAACAAAAGCTCAGGATCAGATGGCTTCACAAGAGAAGTCTATCAAACATTTAGACAAGAGCTAATGCCTATCCTTCTAAAACTCTTTCAAAAATTTGCAGTGGAAATTCCAAACTGATTCTATGAGGCCACCATCACCCGGATACCAAAACCAGGCAAAGATAACACAAAAAAGAAAACTACAGGCCAATATCACTGATGAACACAAATGCAAAAATCCTCAACAAAAGTTTAGCAAACAGAATTCAGCAACACATCAAAAAGCTCATACACCATGATCAAATTGGGTTTATTCCAGGAGTGCAAGGATTCTTTAATATATGCAAATCAATCAATGTGATATACCATATTAACAAGTTGAAAGATAAAAACCATACGATAATCTCAATAGATGCAGAAAAAGCCTTTGACAAAATTCAGCACCCATTTATGATTAAAACTCTTCAAAAAATGGGCATAGAAGGAACCTACCTCAACATAGTAAAGGTCATATATGATAGTGAAAGTGAAGTCACTCAGTCGTGTCCGACTCTTTGTAACCCCGTGGACTGTAGCCTACCAGGCTCCTCTGTCCATTGGATTTTCCAGGCAATAGTGCTGGAGTGGATTGCCATTTCTTTCTCCAGGGGATCTTCCCAACCCAGGGATTGAACCCAGGTCTCCCGCATTGTAGACAGACGCTTTACCGTCTGAGCCACCAGGGAAGTCCAAAGGTACTATATGATAAGCCTATAGCAAACATTATTCTCAATAGTGAGAAACTGAAAGCATTCCCCCTAAGGTCAGAAACAAGACAAGGGTGTCCACTTTCACCACTATTATTCGACAGAGTTCTGGAATTCCTAGATAGAGCAATCAGAGAAGAAAAAGAAAGAAAAGGAATCCAGATTGGAAAGGAAGAAGTAAAACTCTCGCTGTTTGCAGATGACATGATACTATACATAGAAAACCCTAAAGATACAGATAAAGAGGCAAGAATATACAATGGGGCAAAGATAGCCTCTTCAATAAATGGTGCTGGAAAGACTGAACAGCTACATGTAAAAGAATGAAATTAGAACACTTTCTTAACACCATACACAAAGATAAACTCAAAATGGATTAAAGACCTAAATGTAAGACCAGAAACTATAAAGCTCTTAGAGGAAAACATAGGCAGAACACTCGATGATATAAATCAAAGCAAGATCCTCTATGACCCACCTCCTAGAGTAATGGAAATAAAAATAAAAGTAAACAAGTGGGACCTGATTAAACTTAAAAGCTTTTGCACAGCAAAGGAAACTATAAGCAAAAGACAACCCTTGGAATGGGAGAAAATAATAGCAAATGAAACAACTGACAAAAGATTACTTTCCAAAACATACAAGCAGCTCATACAACTCAATACCAGGAAAACAAACAATCCAATCAAAAAGTCTTTCCCATTCTGTTGTTTTCCTCTGTTTCTTTGCATTGATTGCTGAGGAAGGCTTTCTTATCTCTCCTTGCTATCCTTTGGAACTCTGCATTCAGATGCTTATATCTTTCCTTTCCTCCTTTGCTTTTTGCTTCTCTTCTTTTCACAGCTATTTGTAAGTCCTCTTCAGACAGCCATTTTGATTTTTGCATTTCTTTTCCATGGGGATGGTCTTGATCCCTGAATCCTGTACAATGTCACAAACCTTCGTCCATAGTTCATCAGGCAATCTGTCGATCAGATCTAGTCCCTTAAATCTATTTCTCACTTCCACTGTATAGTCATAAGGGATTTGATTTAGGTCATACATGAATGGTCTAGTGGTTTTCCCTACTTTCTTCAATTTAAGTCTGAATTTGGCAATAAGGAGTTCATGATCTGAGCCACAGTCTGCTCCCAGTCTTGTTTTTGCTGACTGTACAGAGCTTCTCCATCTTTGGCTGCAAAGAATATAATCAATCTGATTTCAGTATTGACCATCTGGTGATGTCCATGTGTAGAGTCTTCTCTTGTGTTGTTGGAAGAGGGTGTTTGCTATGACCAGTGCATTCTCTTGGCAAAACTCTATTAGCCTTTGCCCTGCTTCATTCCATACTCCAAGGCCAAATTTGCCTGTTATTCCAGGTGTTTCTTGACTTCCTACTTTTGCATTCCAGTCCCCTATAATGAAAAGGACATCTTTTTTGGGTGTCAGTTCTAAAAGGTCTTGTAGGTCTTCACAGAACCGTTCAACTTCAGCTTCTTCAGCGTTACTGGTGGGGCATAGGCTTGGATTATGGTGATATTGAATGGTTTCCCTTGGAAATGAACAGAGATCGTTCTGTTGTTTTTGACACTGCATCCAAGTACTGCATTTCGGACTCTTTTGTTGACCATGATGGCTAACAGAAGGAACCTACCTCAATATAGTAAAGGTCATATATGATAGGCATGGACCTAACAGAAGCAGAAGATATTAAGAAGAGGTGGCAAAAATACACAGGAGAACTGTACAAAAAAGAGCTTCACGACCCAGATAATCATGAGGGTGTGATCACTCACCTAGAGCCAGACATCCTGGAATGTGAAGTCAAGTGGGCCTTAGAAAGCATCACTACGAACAAAGCTAGTGGAGGTGATGGAATTCCAGTTGAGCTCTTTCAAATTCTGAAAGATGATGCTGTGAAAGTGCTGCCTTCAATATGCCAGCCAATTTGGAAAACTCAGCAGTGGCCACAGGACTGGAAATGGTCAGTTTTCATTCCAATCACAAAGAAAGGCAATGCAAAAGAATGCTCAAACTACTGCACAATTGCACTCATCTCACATGCTAGTAAAGTAATGCTCAAAATTCCCCAAGCCAGGCTTCAGCAATATGTGAGCCAGGAACTTCCAGATGTTCTAGCCGGTTTTAGAAAAGGCAAAGGAACCAGACATCAAATTGCCAACATCCATTGGATCATGGAAAAAGCAAGAGAGTTCCAGAAAAACATCTATTTCTGCTTTATTGCCTATGCCAAAGCCTTTGACTGTGTGGATCACAATAAACTGTGGAAAATTCTGAAAGAGATGGGAATACCAAACCATCTGGCCTGCCTCTGAGAAACCTATATGCAGGTCAGGAAGCAACAGTTAGAACTGGACATGGAACAACAGACTGGTTCCAAATAGGAAAAGCAGTACGTCAAGGCTGTATATTGTCACCCTGCTCATTTAACTTCTATGCAGAGTACATCATGAGAAATACTGGGCTGGAAGAAGCACAAGCTGGAGTCAAGATTGCTGGGAGAAATATCAATAACCTCAGATATGCAGATGACACCACCCTTATGGCAGAAAGTGAAGAGGAACTAAAAAGCCTCTTGATGAAAGTGAAAAGAGGAGAGTGAAAAAGTTGGCTTAAAGCTCAACATTCAGAAAACGAAGATCATGGCATCTGGTACCATCACTTCATCGGAGATAGATGGGGAAACATAGGGAACAGTGTCAGACTTTATTTTTCTGGGCTCCAAAATCACTGCAGATGGTGATTCCAAACATGAAATTAAAAGACGCTTACTCCTTGGAAGGAAAGTTATGACCAACCTAGACAGCATATTAAAAAGCAGAGATATTACTTTGCCAATAAAGGTCCATCTAGTCAAGGCTATGGTTTTTCCTGTGGTCATGTATGGATGTGAGAGTTGGACTGTGAAGAAGGCTGAGCGCCAAAGAATTGATGCTTTTGAACTGTGGTGTTGGAGAAGACTCTTGAGAGTCCCTTGGACTGCAAGGAGGTCCAACCAGTCCATCCTAAAGGATATCAGTCCTGGGTGTTCATTGGAAGGACTGATGCTAAAGCTGAAACTCCAGTACTTTGGCCACCTCATGTGAAGAGTTGACTCATTAGAAAAGACTCTGATGCTGGGAGGGATTAGGGGCAGGAGGAGAAGGGGATGACAGAGGATGAGATGGCTGGATGGCATCACTGACTCGATGGATGTGAGTCTGAGTGAACTCCGGGAGTTGATGATGGACAGGGAGGCCTGGCGTGCTGCGATTCATTGGGTTGCAAAGAATCAAACATGACTGAGTGACTGAAATGAACTGAACTGAACTGAAAAAAAGGGGGAAAAAGACCTAAACAGTCATTTTCCAAAGAAGACATACAGATAGCTAACAAACACCGGAAAAGTTAGTCAACATTACTCATTATTAGAGAAATGCAAATCAAAACCACAATGAGATATCACCTCACCCCAGTCAGAATGGCCATCATCAAAAAGTCTACAAAACAATAAATGATGGAGAGGGTGTGGAGAAAAGGGAATGCTCTTGCAGTGTTGGGAATGTAAATTGATACAGCCACTATAGAAGACAATATGACGATTTCTTAAAAAACTAGGATAAAACCACCATATGACCCAGCAATCCCACTCCTAGGCATATACCCTGAGGAAATCAAAATTGAAAGAAACATATGTAGCTCATTGTTCATTGTAGCACTATTTACAGTAGCCAGAACACGGAAGCAACTTAGATGCCCATCAACAGATGAATGGATAAAGAAGGTGTTGTACATATACACAATGGAATACTCAGCCATAAAAGAAATGCCTTTGAGTCAGTTCTGATGAAATGGATGAACCTATTATACAGAGTGAAGTGAGTCAGAAAGAGAAAGATACATATTGTATTCTAATGCGCATATATGGAATCTAGAAAAAATGGTTCTGAATAATTTATTTACAGGGACAGCAGTGGGGAAACAGACATAGAGAATAGACTTATGGACATGGGGAGAGGGGAGGAGACAGTGAGATGTATGGAAAGAGTAACATGAAAACTTACATTACCATATGTTTAGATAGCCAACGGGAATTTGCTTCATGTCTCAGGAAACTCAAACAGGGGCTCTGTATCAACCTAGAGGGGTGGGATGGGGAGGGAGATGGGAAGGAGGTTCAAAAGGAAGGGGATATATGTATACCTATGGCTGATTCATGTTGAGGTTTGACAGAAAACAACGAAATTCTGTAAAGCAATTATCCTTCAATAAAAAAAAAGAAAAGCTGGGAAAGAAGACTCTCAATGAACAAAATGAATCTACTAAATGCATATTCCATGACTCTCATGTACATTTCTGTCCTTAAAGAGTATTTTTGTCATGGACTTTTTTTTACCCTTTGTGTAATTTATCTATATATTAGTTTGAGAAGTATTTGTCTTTAAAATTGTTTGGTTTTTTATTAAGTTTTTTTACAATCCCTGTCCTAAAATCTAAGCTCAGAGGAAATAGTTTAAGTGGAGGCCATGAAGAAATATAATTTCCTTAAGAATCCTTGGAAAACTCTTTTTTATTAAATACCATCTAAGCCTGTCTTTGCTGCTTCTCCTTTTTCATATTGGTCATTCACTAAGCATAAAAGACATCTAATATTTAACAGCCAGCTTGCTAATAAAGATAAAACTGGGAGGTTTCCCCCCTCCTCTCTATAATGTGCCCCACAGACTGCACACAAAGCAATTACAACTCACCAGTCAGCCCTTTTCCGTGTGATAGCATCAGCAATTTTGCTCAGGGCTTCTTTTTTTTGATGAACAATAGCAGAAATAATGGCCTAATTCACTACAAAGAAAAATAAAAAACCCAGTCCTGTCACTTTCTCCAAATAATGTAATATATTTTTTTAATCGACATAGAGTTGATTTGCAATGTTGTGTTAATTTCTGCTGTTTAGCAGATTGATTCAGTTATACACATACATGCATTATTTTTCATATTCTTTTCCATTATGGTTTGTCACAGGATGTTGACTATGATTCCCTGTGCTATACAGTAAGATCTTACTGTTTATCCATTCTGTATGTAACAATTTGCATCTGCTAATCTCAAACTCCCATTCCACCCCTCCCCCACCGACCTTCCCCCTTGGCAACCACACAAGTCTGTGTCTGAGTCTACAGAACAATGCGGTATTAACTCAAGTCCTTTCTAATTAAACCAAGGCCATCTACTGCTGCTGCTGCTGCTGCTAAGTCGCTTCAGTCGTGTCCGACTCTGTGCGACCCCAGAGACGGCAGCCCACCAGGCTCCCCCATCCCTGGGATTCTCTAGGCAAGAACACTGGAGTGGGTTGCCATTTCCTTCTCCAATGCACGAAAGTGAAAAGTGAAAGTGAAGTCACTCAGTCGTGTCCGACTCTTAGCGACCCCATGGACTGCAGCCTACCAGGGTCCTCCGTCCATGGGATTTTCCAGGCAAGAGTACTGGAGTGGGTTGCCATTTCCTTCTCTGCAAGGCCATCTAATTATGCATTTAAATCCAATGAGGACTTTTAGCAATATCAAACTGAAAGATTCTTTAGAAAAATATGAAAACTGAGGAAGTTATGTGAGCTCAGAGGAAAACAACTCCTGATCTGTTTGAATTTCCTGTGTTTTAAATATATTTCCAAGTTTTTTATTTTAATGGATCCCAGTAAAGTCTTACTTTGTCTTCCAGTGCTGGTCTTAACACAGTTTGACACATTCTCAAGCCTTTCCAGGTAATTTGAAGGGAGAAGCTTGAAATATCCAATTACTTCAGGGAACAGAGCAGTCATACAGCTTTCAACACCAAGAACAACTAGAACTTACTTCATTCCCTGGAGGGCATTTTAGAACTTCTTTGGGCTTCACTTTATTTTCCAACCCCTCAACCCAGAAAACTGGACATAATCATCTTTCTCTACATTAAAGGAGCTAGAATAAAGACCTTTAAACATTTCACCATATTTGAGATAATAACAGCAACAATAGACAGTAATTCAGTAGAAAACCCTTCTTTATCCCAGGGGTTGGGGAGGTGACAACAGTACTCTGTGAACTGAATTCCATTAGAGGGCAGTGCACCCCAGAGAGGATCCCAGCCTATGAGTCCTGGGGGTGTAAGACCAGCAAATAGAGCAGATGTTTGCGATATAGTGTTTAATGGAAAAAAAAATTGAGTTCAAATGCTCTATACGAATTACATATGCTTGTGGATAAGCATCTCATAGTAGTTACGAGCTTAATCTTGACCTTATTCAGAATCATTCCTGTCTTCACTTACAAGCCAAGTGTTTTTGGGTAGATTGCTTAAAAGCCCTTGAGCCTCAGTTTCTTCATCTGATAATGGAGACAATCATAGATACCACCTAGCACTGCTTTGGGAGAAGGCAATGGCACCCCGCTCCAATACTCTTGCCTGGAAAATCCCATGGACGGAGGAGCCTGGTAGGCTGCAGTCCATGGGGTCGCACAGAGTCGGACACTACCGAGCGACTTCACTTTCACTTTTCACTTTCCTGCATTGGCGAAGCAAATGGCAACCCACTCCAGGATTCTTGCCTAGAGAATCCCAGGGATGGGGGAGCCTGGTGGGCTGCCGTCTATGGGGTCACACAGAGTTGGACACGACTGAAGCGACTTAGCAGCGGTAGCTGCAGCAGTACTGCTTTGAGCATTCAGAGGGATCATATATGTAAAATATCCAGCATGGTGTCAAGCATACAATGTTGCTCGACAAAAATAGCAGGTTGATGATGATAATGACAAAAACTACTAAAAAGGAGCATAAGAAAATTAAAATAGTTTTAGTTATTGGGCTAAAGTTGTTCATAGGTTAGTTGAATTGCTTTATCTTATTGAGATCTATATTAGAAAGTTTGTGGTGAAATATATTTTTATTTTAAGTGAAATTCTCTTAGATAAACATTCTGTTTTTTCTAATATCCTATCTTCAGCATTTTTAAACTTCAGAGAAAAAATTTTCATGTTGTTACAAAGCGTTATTTTAGTCATTTTAATGTCTGGAATATAATTATCACATTTTTGCTTTTTTTAAAAAATTCCTAACTGAATCATCTCTCCCAAAAAGGAAGAAAATGGAATACACAGATAATTTGTCTTTTAGGTCTTTTAAATGTTCTCATGAGCTATGTAGCCTTAGGGATGGTACAGTGTATTTCTCTTAGAATTTTCAGTGTAAAAATTTTTTATCTGATGGAAAACAAAAATATTTAATAAATTATACATATGCCAACTACTCATTACAAAATGATTCTTCAAATATGAGTTCCAAGAATCATTTAGCAGTTTCTTTACAAAGTAAGTATATGTTACAGAGACGAATAGGGTGGGGTAACTTAAAGCTAAACTATTCCATCACTGACAATGAAAGGTCATTCAGAAATAAAGATTTAATGCTTCTGAAATTAATAATGAGTCACACTGGAAATATCTAATGTATTAAACTTTGATTTATATATTGCTCACTGTTTCTAGCCTTTTGAAAGTAGCTGACTCACCAGCACTTATCATATGAAAAAGATCAAATAAAGGCTAGCCCCAAGCAACAGTTGCCATCTCAGACATTTATTAGATTGTCACCACTATTCTTACATCATGTCCATCACCAGCATCACCAAGATGACTACCATCTCCCCATCACCAACATCAGCACCAGCACCAACATCTCCACCATCAGGATCACTTCCTCTGCCTTGACTGATTCATTATTCACTTTTTAAAATCTCCCTATTTATTGACCCTGTATGCTTTGTTAATAGAAAGGAAGGAAACTGGGTAGAGATTTCCTATACATTTGTTGCATTCTAATCTCAGGTTTAAATTACGATAAATTCTTATTTTATTTATTCATGGCTGTGCTGGCTCTTTGTTGCTGCATGGGCTTTTCTCTGGTTGTGGTGTGCAGGCTTCCCATTGCAGTAGCTTCTCTTGTTGCAGAGCACAGTCTCTAGGCAGGCAGGGTTCAGTAGTTGTGTCACATGGGGTTAATAGTTGAGCTTCCTGGGCTCTAGGGCACAGGCTAAATAGTTATTAGCACAGGCTAATAGCTTAGATGCTCAGCAGCATGTGGGATCTTCCTGGATCAGGGATCAAATCTGTGTCTCCTGTATTGTCAGGAGGATTCTTTACTACTGAGCTACCAGGAACACCTTGATGTATTCTTATGAAACTAAGGATGACAGGTAGTCACCTCCATATCCAGGATGGAGTGTTGGAACATCAGGCTCCTAATGCCAGCTAGGAAACAGCATCAGACCAGGAATCTGAGGAGGTCTCCAACCTATCTGGCCATCACAAATGTACTGTGATGGATCCCAAGGAAAGTTCTCAGCACCAGGGTGCACTCCAGAAAATAAGGGCCTCCATAATATCAAGGAGACAAAGAAACAGTATAATTAAAATATGACAGCAGCTTCAACTTAATTACCTTCTGATCTCTGCTCTTCTGGTGGTCCTGACCTGAAGCTGGGCATCCAGGACACCAATGGTCTTGACCACAAAAGCAAAAACAACAATTTGCTGAATTACAAGACCGTTTGATATTCTCGATCTAAAAGATATTGCATATAGTTTCCTAAACCCGGCTAATAATAAGAACCACTTGATGAAGGCTAGTTTTTGTTTCTATTAAATGAGTTCTAGAAATTTGGGATTCTATCATTTAAAGACTTCTTCAGGTGATTCTGATGATTCTCTATGCTTGAGCACCATAGGATATAGAAGGCAGTTTCAGTTCTTCATCAATCCTGGCATTACAAAACTCCCTGATCTGAGTATTCTTTGACAATAGAACACGTGTGGAGCCAGACCAGGAAATAGGTGCCTGAGCGCCTGAAGTGGAAACCCTGGCTTTTCCTTGCCCAGTTCCGGCCCCATCAGGCAGAGAATTCTATCTACAAAAGATGATAGTGGGATGCCAGCAGGCCTTGGGAAATTGGTGGTGTGAGAAATCTTTGAGCATCCAGCCCCAGGTTTTAGCTGACCAAGAAGATGCAGTAGCTATTATTGGAGCTCCAGAACTATGCAGAGGAGCCCCAGGGGTCAAGGACTTCAAAGGCCTCTAACCTAGTAGGATGATTAGTTCCGTTTCACAGCCTGAAAGTCTCTCACCCTGAAATCACCCTGGATGACTCCATTTAAAGTCTTAACTTAATGGCCAAAGATTTGGGGAGTTAGGAGTAGGCCCAGTCGTATATCCAAACAAAAATGTAATTCAAAAAGATATGTGTACCTCTATGTTCGTAGTAGCACAATTCACAATAATCAATTCATGGAAACAACCTAAATGTCTATGGACAGATGAATGGATAAAGATGTGGTACATGGATACAATGGAATCCTCCTCAGCCTTAAAAAAGAATGAAATAATGTCATTTGCAGCAACATGGATCGACCTAGAGGTTATCGAACTAAGTGAATGAAGTAAGTCAGAGAGAGAAAGACAAATACCATGGGATATCATTTTCATTTATATGTGGAATCTAAAATGTGATACAAATGAACGAATCTATGAAAGAGAAACAGACTCACAAGCATAGAGAACAGACTTGTCGTTGCCAGGGGGAGGGGAGTGGAGGAGAGATACACTGGGAGTTCGGGGTTGTTGCTGCAGCTAAGTCGCTTCAGTCGTGTCCGACTCTGTGCGACCCCATAGACGGCAGCCTACCAGGCTCCCCCGTCCCTGGGTTCTCCAGGCAAGAACACTGGAGTGGGTTGCCATTTCCTCTTCCAACGCATGAAAGTGAAAAGTGAAAGGGAAGTCGCTCAGTCGTGCCCGACTCTTCGCGACTCCATGGACCGCAGCCTACCAGGCTCCTCCGTCCATGGGATTTTCCAGGCGAGAGTACTGGAGTGGGGTGCCATCGCAGGGTTAGCAGATGCAAATTACTATGCAGAGAATGGGTAAACAACAAGGTCCTACTCTATAGCGCAGAGAACTACGTTCAATATCCTGGAACAAGTGTAAACCATATATACACACACATATATAACTGAATCACTTTGTTGTATACCAGAAACTAACATAACATTGTAAATCAACTACACTTCAATTCTTAAAAATCATGAAAGGAAAAGGCCAAGGTGGTATTAGAATCTGGGATCTCCTTTCCCAGTTCTAAATCTAAATGAGGATGCATTGGCAACAAACTTCATTGAAGACTGCTCCCATCCCCATACAAAGACATTCCTCCTTGTATCTTCAAAAAGAACGACTCTGTCCCCTCTCCCAAACTGTCTTCCTTCTTCATATATTCCAGCTACTGCATCTTTGATCCGCAAGGAAATTGTCCTTCTCCATGGAAGAGCCAACCACACCACCTCTGACTCTAGCCAACTTTTTGTTTTGTAGGATCCTACTCAAAAATCTCAAAACTTTCATCCGTCTTCCCAACTTCCCAGCTTCCTTGAACCGTTTACCTAATAGAGCACATTTGGGCTCAGAGTTCCTCCATTTCTACAGCTGCTGATACAGCACTCCTGGAGTTTAAGGCTGATTGAGTTACCAACATTTGGATACAATTTTCCACCCAGAATGTGACTTTCCACAGTAATTAGGAGCCAGTCTCTACCAAGCTGTGATACTTACAGTTCAAGAAGGCCTGCATGCCTGAGAGGCATAAAGAAACTCAAAGCTTCCATCTGACTCTCCTCCCATTCCTAATTATTCCCCCACCTCTGCCAAAGACCAGAGGACCTCTGCTAGGAATGCTCAGTAACAGAAGCAGTCTGCCCATCATCTGTATCCCAGCATCCCCCTCCCACTTGCCTCCACAGAAATTCCACTCTTCTACTTCATACCCCAGTACCAAGCCCCACTGAATCAAGACTGAGAAGATGCAGGGGGCTCCCAAGAATATCAAAGCTTGATCCAGTGCTTGGCTAACTAGGAAAGGAGTAGGGGCCAGAAATCACAGAATTCTGCCTTTCACCTTTGAAATGGAATAAATATAACAGACCATCTAAAGCCACATGAACAGAGGGAATCAAAGGAAATATATCCAGGAATTCCCTGGTGGTCCAGAGGTTAGGACTCTGTGCTTTTACTGCTAAGGGCCAGGAGTTCAATCCTCGGTTGGGGAAGTAAAACCCAGCCAGCTCCACAGCACTTAAAAAAAAAAAAAAAAAAAAAAAAAGGCAAAGGAAACACATCCCACACAGCCCTTTAAGTGGTTCTGACTCACCTATGTGTGTATTGCCCCACAGAGAGTAAACGGAAACACACGAGTGCCCACAGCCTATCCTAAGATTTCCCCAAAAGGTCTCCTCACATACCTGCTTGTATTTCATTAGATCCTCCTCTTTGGTTTTGGATTCTCATTCAATTATATTGAATACCACACTGTGTCCTTCCATTGATCCCCCAACACCAACCCCATTGACTTTCTTCTGTCAGGTCATACAGATTTAAACAAGTTGGGCTGGCCTCACTCTCCTAAACTTTTCCACTATGAGAAGGAAGTTGAGAACATAGAATTTTAAGACTATGCTTAGTATTTGAGCAAGGTACTTGCTGTTCAGTTTAATACCTTAGATTCAGTGTAGCTCTGTACTATGTCTGACTGGATTCTGGGAAGGCCCAAACCATAAAAAAAAGCTAATTTTCTCATATTCAGGAAGGCTGAGCTCTCTTATGGCGGCAACTAACATCATCTGTGTTCTTCTACTAATGTGTATTCAGCAAGCAAGCGAGGACCTGGCAAAGTGACAGAGGATATATTTGTCCAGGGGCAAAAGTAATTTTTTAAGATATGAAGAGAGACAGGTGTTCTTTGAATTAATGATAAGAAAGCTGTGTGGGACTTTTATTAGTAACATTATTTTAAAATAGCATGCTGATTTGGATGGTTCCTGGGTTTTCAGAGACTGACCTTTGAATTCAGCCTCAAATTCTGAAGCAGACGGTAATGTTACAGGAAACTTTAAAAGACTTCTGAGCTTCTTGCCTAGGTTTAATTATTTCTCCCCAGTTGTGAACTTTGGCAAAAAGACAGAAGTGCTACTGGCCTGCCAGCAAGCTACCCATTCCTGTAGAGACTGATAAATCATTTTTGATCTGACCAGAATTCCCATCACACTTTACCATCATACAGATTTAAACAAGTTGGACAGATTTAAACAAGATGGACCTGAGTACCATCCATGGAAAGTAAGTTAATAGCTCAAGGAGGAAGGCAAGTTGAAGACTTGATGCTTTTGAACTGTGGTGCTGGAGAACTCTTGAGTGTCCCTTGGATAGCAAGGAAATCAAACCCTGAGTATTCATTGGAAGGACTGATGCTGAAGCCGAAGCTCCAATAATTTGGCCACTTGATGCTAAGAGCTGACTCATTGGAAAAAGCCTGATGCTGGGAAAGATTGAGGGCTGGAGGAGAAGAAGGCAACAGAGGATGAGATGGTTAGATGGCATCATTGGCTGAATGGACACAAGTTTGAGAAAACTCTGGGAGATCATGAAAGACAGGGAAGCCTGGCATGCTGCAGGCCATGGAGCTGTGAAGAGCTGGACATGACCGAGTGACCAAACAACAACAACAAAAGGAAGGAAAGTCACACTATGTCTGTGATTTGCCAAGTGGGCCACTGTCTGGTATGCATTTGGTAATAAGTATCAGTACTGGACATGTTTGTACCATTTAAAGCTGGCCTCTGAATTAAGTGGCTGGAACATCAAGCACTCTTTCTTTGGGGTCACTCTCCACACTGAATCATCACATGTTGGTCTTCTCCTGGAATCTCTCATGTAGCCTTAAATAGGATGCTGTAATTTCATATCTAACACATTAAACACAATTTCCATAAGAAGAATTTTTAACATTTTAGGACCTGTTAGCAAAAATTATGCTTAGGATGATAGCACCTACATGAACTAGAATGAAGAGGAAAAATGGCCAGAAAATCAGACTTCTGAGATGGCAATTTAGGCAGCATCTGTTCAACTTGGCATGGCTTCTTGAAATAACTTCACACCATTCCAAGGCTGGCGCTTGGCACAGCCAAAGGGGCTCATTGATTAACAAGCCTGCATCTACAGCTGGACCACAAACCTCCTCTTATTTCTGTAGACTGGACCTCCAGCTTCACTGATCATTTCCAGAGAGGGCACAGCCCTGTCTTTAACTTGACCATACTTCTGCATTCCTGGCTGTGACTTTGGTTCCTCTTAATCACTACCTTGCATCTTTGGCCTGGCGATGAGCCCATAGATTATGTGGTTCAGGCACCCTCATAGCTTGACTTGTCCTCCCAACATACTCTTTACCATGATGCTCTCCCCTGACTCTGCCCAGCAGCAACCACCTCTTGGGATTTGAAAGGTGGTGGGGAGATTTCCTTCCTTATGACATGCTTCTCTATGGACATTTTCCTAACACATTAACATAGAATTGAAACTCCCTCTTTGTGGTCTCACTGCATCTTTGTTGTAAAATTCATTGAATTCATTAGTTTACTTTTGTGGCTATTTCCCCTATTCAGTTTCTTAATGGCAAATACGGAATATCAGTATTCTTGCCTTGAGAACCCCATGAACAGTATGAAAAGGCAAAAAGATAGGACACTGAAAGATGAACTCTCCAGATAAGTAGGTGCCCAATATGCTACTGGAAAACAATAGAAAAATAGCTTCAGAAAGAATGAAGAGGCTGAGCCAAAGTGAAAACAATGCCCAGTTGTGGATATGACTGGTGACGGAAATAAAATCTGATGCTGTAAAGAACAATATTGCATAGGAACCTGGGAGGTCCGTGAATCCAGGTAAACTGGAAGTGATCTAACAGGAGATGACAAGAGTGAGCATCAACATTTTAAGAATCAGTGAAGTAAAATGGGTTGGAATGGATGAATTTAATTCACATGACCATTATATCTACTACTGTGGGCAAGAAAGCTGTATGCAGGTCAGGAACTAACAGTTAGAACTGGATATGGAACAACAGACTGGCTCCAAATAGGAAAAGGAGTACGTCAAGGCTATATATTGTCACCCTGCTTATTTAACTTACATGCAGAGCACATCATGAGAAACACTGGGCTGGATTAAACACAAGCTGGAATCAAGATGGTTGGGAGAAATATCAATAACCTCAGATATGCAGATGACACCACCCCTATGGCAGAAAGTGAAGAAGAACTAAAGAACCTCTTGATGAAAGTGAAAGAAGAGAGTGAAAAAGTTGGCTTAAAGGTCAACATCCAGTAAACTAAGATCATGGCATCTGGTAACACCACTTCATGGCAAATAGATGGGGAAACAGTGGCTGACTTTATGTTTTTGGGCTCCAAAATCACTCCAGATGGTGATTGCAGCCATAAAATTAAAAGACGCTTACTCCTTGGAAGGAAAGTTATGACCAACCTAGACAGCATATTAAAAAGCAGACACATTACTTTGTCAACAAAGGTCCGTTTAGTCAAGGCTATGGTTTTCCAATAGTCATGCATGGATGTGAGAGTTGGACTGAAAAGCAAGCTGATTGCCAAAGAATTGGTGCTTTTGAACTATGGTGTTGGAGAAGATTCTTGAGAGTCCCTTGGATGGCAAGGAGATCCTACCAATCCATCCTAAAGGATATCAGTCCTGGGTGTTCACTGGAAGGACTGACATTGAAGGTGAAAATCAAATATTTTGGCCACCTGATGTGGAGAGCTGACTCATTTGAAAAGACCCTGATGTTGGGAAAGACTGAAGGCAGGAGGAGAAGGGGACGACAGAGGATGAGATGGTTGGATGGCATCACAGACTCAATGGGCATGAATTTGGTTAAACTCTGGGAGTTGGTGTTGGACGGGGAGGCCTGGCGTGCTGCAATTCATGGGGTTGCAAAGAGTTGGACACGACTGAGCGACTGAACTGAACTGTGGGCAAGAATCCCTTAGAAGAAGTAGCCATCATAGTCAACAAAAGAGTCGAAAATGCAGTCCTTGGATGCGATCTCAAAAATGATAAAATGATCTCTGTTCGTTTCCAAGGCAAACCAATCAATGTTACAGTAATCCAAATTTATGCCCCAACCGGTAATGCTAAAGAAGCTGAAATTGAATGGTTTTATGAAGACCTACAAGACCTCCTAGAAACAACACCAAAAAAACATGTCCTTTTCATCATACGGGACTGGAATGCTAAAGTAGGAAGTCAAGGGATACCTGGAGTAACAGGCAAGTTTGGCTTTGGAGCACAAAAAGAGGTAAGGCAATGGCTAACAGAGTTTTGCCAAGAGAATGCACTGGTCATAGCAAATGCCTTCTTCCAACAACACAAATGATGACTCTACGCATGGGTATCACCAGATGGTCAATACCAAAATCAGATTGATTATATTCTTTGTAGCTGAAGATGGAGAAGCTCTATACAGTCAGCAAAAGAAAGACCAGGAACTGACTGTGGCTCAGATCATGAACTCCTTATTGCAAAATTCAGACTTAAATTGAAGAAAGTAGGGAAAATCACTCGGTCATTCAGGTATGACCTAAATCAAATCCCTTATGTTATACAGTGGAAGTGACAAATAGATTCAGGGAATTAGATATGATAGACAGAGTGCCTGAAGGTCTATGGACAGAGGTCTGTAACATTGTAGAGGAGGCGGTAAACAAAACCATCTCCAAGAAGAAGAAATTCAAAACGGCAAAACGCTTGTCTGAGGAGGCCTTACCAATATCTGAGAAAGAAGAGAAGTGAAAGGCAAAGGAGAAAAGGAAAGATGTACCCATCTGAATGCAGAGTTCCAAAGACTAGCAAGGAGAGATAAGAAAGCCTTCCTCAGTGATCAATGCAAAGAAATAGAGGAAAACAATAGAATGGAAAAGACTAGAGATCTCTTCAAGAAAATTAGAGATACCAAGGGAACATTTCATGTATAGATGGGCACAATAAAGAACAGAAACAGTATGGACTTAATAGAAGCAGAAGATATTAACAGGAGGTGGCAAGAATATACAGACAAACTATACAGAAAAGATTGAATGACTCAGATAATCACGATGGTGTGATCACTCACCTAGAGCCAGACATCTTGGAATGTGAAGTCAAGTGGGCCTTAGAAAGCATCACTATGAACAAAGCTAGTGGAGGTGATGGAATTCCAGCTGAGCTATATCAAATCCTGAAAGATGATGCCGTGAAAGTGCTACCCTTAATATGCCAGCCAATTTGGAAAACTCAGCAGTGGCCACAGGACTGGAAAAGGTCAGTTTTCATTCCAATCCCAGAGAAAGGCAATGCCAAAGAATGTTCAGACTACCACACAGTTGAACTCATCTCACACACTAGCAAAATAGTGCTCAAAATTCTCCAAGCGAGGCTTCAACAGTATGTGAACTGAGAACTTCCACATGTTCAAGCTGTATTTAGAAAAGGCAGAAGAACCAGAGATCAAATCACCAACATCTGTTGGATCATAGAAAAAGCAAGAGAATTCTAGAAGAGCATCTACTTCTGGTTCATTGACTATAAAGCCTTTGACTATGTGGATCACAAACTATGGAAAATTTGTCAAGAGATGGGAATACCAGACCACCTTATCTGCCTCCTGAGAAATCTGTATGTAGGTCAAGAAGCAACAGTTAAAACTGGACATGGAACAACAGACTGGTTCCAAATTGGGAAAGGAGCATGTCAAGGCTGTATATTGTCACCCTGCTTATTTAACTTATATACCGAGTATATCACATGAAATGCCAGGCTGGATTAAGCACAAGCCAGAGTCAAGTTTGCAGGAAAAAATATCAATAACCTCAGATTTACAGATGACACCACCCTTATGGCAGAAAGCAAAAAGGAACTAAAGTTCCTCTTGATGAAAGAGAAAGAGGAGAGTGAAAAAGCTGGCTTAAAACGCAACATTCAAAAACAAAGATCATGGCATCCAGTCCCTTCACTTCATGGCAAATAGATGGGGAAACAATGGAAACAGTGACAGATTTTATCTTCTTGGGCTTCAAAATCACTGCAGATAATGACTGCAGCCATGAAATTGAAAGACGTTTGCTCTTTGGAAGAAAAGCTATGACAAAACTAGATAGCATATAAAAAGCAGAGACATACTTTACCAACAAAGGCTCATATAGTCAAAGCTATGGCTTTTCCAGTAGTCATGTATAGATGTGAGAGTTAAACCATAAAGAAAGCTGAGCGCTGAAGAATTGATGCATTTGAACTGTGATGTTGGGGAAGACTCAACATCAAGGAGATCAAACCAGGCAATCCTAAAGGAAATCAATCCTGACTATTCTTTGGAAGGACTGATGCTGAAGTTGAAGCTCCAATACTTTGGCCACCTCCTACAAAGAACTGACTCATTGGAAAAGACCCTAATGCTGGAGAATATTGAAGCCAAGAGGAGAAGAGCACAACAGACGATGCCTTTGTTGGACGGCATCACCAACTCTATGGACACGAGTTTGAGCAAGCTCTGGGAGTTGGAGATGGACAGGGGTGCAGTCCCTGGGGTCACAAAGAGTCAGACACGACTGGGTGACTGAACGGAAGTATCATTTAGCTTTTTAATTTCCTCATTGTCTTGTACAGAGTGTTCGTGGCACATCATAAGTCTTTAGTAAATGCTTGATGAATGAGTGAATGAATGATTGCTTTCATAATGCGCTCATCTTTCCCACAACACTAGGTGGAAATTCTGCTATCAATTGAATCATTTTCACTTAAATCACCCTGAAGTTACTGGTATGTCTATCAATCACAGAAAGTACCACATCTACAAACTTTCAGGTTCTTCATTAAGATAAGAATATTGAATTTCTATAGTATATTTACATTCATGTCTTATTTATTTAGATGATTAATTATCACTGACCTTAAGGTCCGTCTAGTCAAGGCTATGGTTTTTCCTGTGGTCATGTATGGATGTGAGAGTTGGACTGTGAAGAAGGCTGAGCATCGAAGAATTGATGCTTTTGAACTGTGGTGTTGGAGAAGACTCTTGAGAGTCCCTTGGACTGCAAGGAGATCCAACCAGTCCATTCTGAAGGAGATCAACCCTGGGATTTCTTTGGAAGGAATGATGCTAAAGCTGAAACTCCAGTACTTCGGCCACCTCATGCGAAGAGTTGACTCATTGGGAAAGACTCTGATGCTGGGAGGGATTGGGGGCAGGAGGAGAAGGGGACGACAGAGGATGAGATGGCTGGATGGCATTATGGACTCGATGGACGTGAGTCTGAGTGAACTCCGGGAGATGGTGATGGACAGGGAGGCCTGGCGTGCTGTGATTCATGGGGTCTCAAAGAGTTGGACACGACTGAGCGACTGAACTGAACTGAACTAAGGGCTTTTTGTGTCATAGGCTTAGTATTTACATATATTATATCCATGAACCATTACTACAACCCTATGAAGGAGGTAGTAATGTTACCTTGAAGAAACTAAATGTAGGATGGTTAAAAAACTTTTCCAGGTTGACATAGCTAGTAAGTAAGAGAACCAGCAATGGACCTAGTACCTGTTTCCAGAGCCCCCATCTTATCTACTACATAGCACACCTCAGAGAAAAATCTGTTCCTCTACCAAAAACACAGGCAGTAAAGATATACCTTCAATTAAGATAAAGAGGTAAGTGGACCCTAGAAAGCAAAGCTATGGAGTGTATGGGCAAAGCTTAGAATCTAAATTCTATGATTCCCTTGCCAGTTCTTTAGTGAAATACTCTACTGGTGGGCTACTCAATCCAATGGACAAAACAGAAAGTTAGAAAGCCTTATAATTCTTACATCCAAGTAGATTTCACTGTCTCTTTTATCTTTCTTCTTTTGGTAACCTTGCATTTATTTTCTTACTTTTCCTCTTTATTCTATTATTCTCTCAGATACCTGATACAAGAAATGTACAGAAGAGTGCAGGGACACTTGGAGTCAAAGCAATTTAAAGATGCAAATCAGAGAGGAAGCTATGAGGACTCCAAGTCTAGGTACATCCCCATCACAGCCGTCACTCTCCAACAATTTGAAGACCCCTGCCCTACAACCTCCAGAAGAAAAAATGGCCAATAAATAAAAAAAATTCAACTTCCACAGTACTTAGGGAAATAAAAATTAAAACATCAATGAGGTGCCATTTCATAACTAGTAGCCTGACAAAATTTTTTAAGTCTGATAACACTAAATATGGGGAAATGGGAACTTTCAGCTCCTGCTGGTGGGCATGTAAATTAATGTAACCACATCAGAGAGTGCGTGTATGCATTAGTCACCCAGTCGTGTCTGACTCTTTGCAACCCTTTGTGCTCTAGCCTGCCAAGCTCCACCATCCATGGGATTCTCCAGGCAAGAATAGTGGAGTGGGTTGCCATTCCCTTCTCTAGGGGATCTTCCTGACTCAGGAATTGAACCCAGGTCTCCCGCATTGCAGGAAGATTCTTTACCATCTGAGCCACCAGGGAAACCCACATCAGAGAGTAATTTGGCAATAGCTAAATAGATATTGCAGTTAAAGATGTATGATATTCTGTGTCCCAGAAATTCTGCTCTACACAAATACCTAGAGAAACTCTGTCACATACATATTCAAGGATGTTATTTGAAGCATTGTGTTGTAATAAAAAAAATAGAAACATAAGAGTACATTAATAACAGAATGAATACATTCACATGCAATCAGATGATAGAATTCATGTAGCAGTGAAATAAATAAACATGATATATCAACATAGATAGATCCCAAAACAAAATGCTCACTGAGGAAAGCTACTTAGTGGAGGAGATGTCATACAGTATAATAACATTTCTATAAACTTTGAAAACACACACAGTTCTCAGCATTATTCATAGATATGTACATGTAAACATAAGCATAACAACAAGCATAAGAAAGATATCCATCAACACTGGTATAGTACCCATCTCTACAATGAGAGAGGAAACTAGCATTAGTGTAGAGAACAAAGGTGACCACATGCTTAATATTGCCTTTCTTTTAAAAAATGGTCTGAAACCATGGAAACGACCTAAATGTTCATTGACAAATGAATGACGAAGATGTGCTACATATATGCAATGAAATACTGCTCAACCATAAAAAAGAATGAAATAATGCCATTTGCAACAACATGTATAGACCTAGAGATGATCAGGCTAAGCAAGTAAATCAGAAAGAGAAAGACAAATACCATACAATATTGCTTATATGTGAAATCTAAAACATGATGCAAACAGCCTCTCTATGAGACAGAAATATACTCACATTCAGAGAACAGACTTGTGCTTACCAAGAGCAAGAGAGGGGAGGGGAGGGATGAATTGGGCATTTGGGATTAGCAGATGCAAACTATTACATATAAGCTGGATAAACAACAATTATGTATTGTATAGCACAGGGACCTATATTCAATATCTGTGATAAACCACGATGGAAAAGAATATGAAAAAGAATGTATATATATGTATAAACACATATATATGTATAATATACATAAATACATATATATGTATACATATTCTGCTGTAGAGCAGAAATTAATACAACATTATGAAACAACTCTACTTCAATAAACTGTGGACAATTCTGAAAGAGATGGGAATACCAGACCACCTGACCTGCCTCTTGAGAAATCTGTATGCAGGTCAGGAAGCAACAGTTAGAACTGGATATGGAACAACCGACTGGTTCCAAATAGGAAAAGGAGTACATCAAGGCTGTATATTGTCACCCTGCTTATTTAACTTATATGAGAAATGCTGCGCTGGAAGAAGCACAAGCTGGAATCAAGATTGCCAGGAGAAATCTCAATAACCTCAGATATGCAGATGATACCACCCTTATGGCAGAAAGTGAAGAGGAACTAAAAAGCCTCTTGATGAAAGTGAAAGAGGAGAGTGAAAAAGTTGGCTTAAAGCTCAACATTCAGAAAACGAAGATCATGGCTTCTGGTCCCATCACTTCATGGGAAATAGACGGGGAAACAGTGGAAACAGTGTCAGACTTTATTTTTCGGTGCTCCAAAATCACTGCAGATGGTGATTGCAGCCATGAAATTAAAAGATGTTTACTCGTTGGAAGGAAAGTTATGACCAACCTAGATAGTATATTCAAAAGCAGAGACATTACTTTGCCAACAAAGGTCCGTCTAGTCAAGGCTATGGTTTTTCCAGTAGTCATGTATGGATGTGAGAGTTGGACTGTGAAGAAAGCTGAGCGCCAAAGAATTGATGCTTTTGAACTGTGGTGTTGGAGAAGACTCTTGAGAGTCCTTGGACTGCAAGGAGATCCAACCAGTCCATTCTAAAGGAGATCAGTCCTGCGTGTTCTTTGGAAGGAATGATGCTGAAGCTGAAACTCCAGTACTTTGGCCACCTCATGCGAAGAGTTGACTCACTGGAAAAGACTCTGATGCTGGGAGGAATTGGGGGCAGGAGAAGAAGGGGACGACCGAGGATGAGATGGCTGGATGGCATCACGGACTCGATGGACGTGAGTCTGAGTGAACTCCGGGAGTTGGTGATGGACAGGGAGGCCTGGCGTGCTGCAATTCATGGGGTCACAAAGAGTCGGACATGACTGAGTGATTGCACTGAACTGATATTTCAGTAAAATAAATTTTAAAAAATATTCTGAAGCAAATATAACAAAATAACAAAATCTGTGAAGTCTAGAGATCCAGTGTTCCATTGTTTATAATGTTAGCCTTTTTGTTTCTCTGTATGTTTAAAATATTTCAGTAAAATCTATTTCCCTACAAAAAGCAGCTTCAAAACAGTTAAATCCAGGGTCTAGTCACTGAAGCAATTTGGCATGCATACATAGTCAGAGAAGCTGCAATTAAGGGCAAGAGATTTGAACATAAATGGACTCAGACAGCTCCGATGCTCCAGAGACTGCAAATTATTGTCAAGGCCTGGCTGTTAATCCCCTAGGGCAGACGGCAGTTCCTCAGACCAGCCATGGTTATTTCCCAGCAAGAAAGATAGTGAGGATCTGTCAAACAACCTTCTGATTTCTCTTAAAATAAAGCAGAGTTTCTGTAACTCACATTCTAATGTCACTTGTCTTTAGTAAATGTTGCCACCTACACAGGCATGAAACTGACAATATTAAAGAATATTCAATTTCCAATAAAATAGGGTAAGCATAGACTACAAAATCTGCCTTAACTGATCCAAACCAAATATCTTTGATGCAAAATTCTTATTTTCCTTGTGGTCCTTTCTTATACTCAGATTCTTGCTGTTAAATGACATAAAAAATGTATCTTTGAGGACTTGGGAGCCAGCTTGAAGAGCCGTCCCAAAGATTGGACAATTTTCATATGAATAAGGGTAGTATCTGTGCATGTGCGTGCTAAGTCCCTTCAGTTGTATTCGACTCTTTGTGACCCTATGGACTGTAGTCCACCAGATTCCTCTGTCCAGGGGATTCTCCAAGCAAGAATACTGGAGTGGGTTGCCGTGCCCTTGACCAGGGGATCTTCCCAACCCAGGGACTCATGTCTCATGCAATGGTAGGCAGTTTCTTTGCCTGGGAAGCTAGCGCCACCTGGGAAGCCCAAGTATCTGTAAGAGGTGTCAACTAAAATAAAAATGCACAATGTGAGAGATGTGAATTTCAGTTTTATGTGGGGACGATAGCCTGCGAGACAGCTTCCTAGAGAGCTCTGAGGAACAGCTCAGAAGGGTAAGCGGGGAGGTCACATATTTGTATTTTGGTGAAGTGGGTACGTGCAAAACTAAGCACACATCTCAGCAGAAGGTTGCTGCTAGTCACAAGGAACAGATGTCTTACTTAATGGTTTTAGTGCTTTTCTAAGTATGGGAAGATGCAAGGGTTTAGGGTTCATAAAATTTTCTTTTGAAAATATTGAACTATCTGAAGGCCTCTTCTGCCAGTTTTCCCAGAGTACAGAGTGTCTCCTTCCTTATCTCATCCTGAACTCCTTTCAGGGTGTGTTAAAGGTCGGCGACTGCAATGGCTAATGATTTAATCCTTGTAGAACCGTATAGTGAGGGACATTCTTTATTTGGCAGAAGTCCAAACACATCAAATATGTCTAAATCTAAGCTAATTACCACACACACACACATAGCTAGTTGGTCATGTTGGAGATGCTACTCAGTTGAAAATTGATACATAAAAGGAAATAATTATTTATTCTGCTTTTCCTGTGTGAACTACTCATTGTTCAGTCACCAAGTCCTGTCTGAGTCTTTGTGACACCACGGACTGCAGCACATCAGGCTCCTCTATCCTTCACCATCTTCTGGAGCTTGCACAAACTCATGTCCATTGAGTCAGTGATATTGTTTAACCATCTCATCCTCTGCCACCACCTTCTTTGGCCTTCAAACTTTCCCAGCATAAGGCTCTTTTCCAAAGAGTCAGCTCATTGCAACAGATGACCAAAGTTATTGGAGCTTCAACTTCAGCAGCAGTCCTTCCAGTGAATATTCAGGGTGGATTTCCTTTAAGACTGACCAGTTTGATCTCCTTGCAGTCCAAGGGACTCTCAAGCACCACAATTAGAAAGCATCAGTTCTTTGGTGCTCAGTCTTCTTTGTGATTCAACTCTCACATCCATTCATGACTACTGGAAAAATCATAGCTTTGACTGTACGGACCTTTGTCGGCAAAGTGATGTCTCGGCTTTTTAACATGCTGTTGAGGTTTGTCATAGCTTTCCTTCCAAGGAGCAAGTGTCTTTTCATTTCAGGGCAGCAGTCATTGTCTGCAGTAATTTTGGATTAAAAAAAAAAAATTGGCACTGTTTCCACTTTTTCACCTTCTGTTTGCCATGAAGTCATGGGACTAGATGCCATGGTCTTAGTCTTTTTGAATGTTGAGTTTCCATCCAGCTTTTCCACTCTGCTCTTTTACCCTCATCAAGAAGTTCTTTAGTTCCTCTTCACTTCTGCCATTTGAGTGGTATCATCTGCATATCTGAGATTGTTGATATTTCTCCCAGTAATCTTGATTCCAGTTTGTGAGTCATCCAGCCTGGCATTTCACATGATGTACTCTGCATAGAAGTTAATAAACAGGGTAACAATATACAGCCTTGACGTACTTTCCCAATTTTGAACCAGTCCATTGTTCCATGGGCTTCCCTGATATCTCAGTTGGTAAAGGATCCGCCTGCAATGCAGGAGACCCTGGTTAGATTCCTGGGTCAGGAAGATCCCCTGGAGAAGGGAAAGGCTACCTACTCCGGTATTCTGGCCTCGAGAATTCTATACAGTCCATGGGATTGCAAAGAGTCGGACATGACTGAGCAACTTTCACTTCACTTAACTTCATTGTTCCATATCTGGTTCTAATGTTGCTTCTTGAGCTGCATACAGATTTCTGCATACAGGCAGGTAAGGTGGTCTGGTATTCTCATCTAAGGATTTTCCACAATTTGTTGTGATGCACACAATCAAAGGCTTTTGCATAGTCAATGAACCAGAAGTAGAAGTTTTTCTGGAACTCCCTTGCTTTCTATATGATCCAACAGATGCTGGCAATTTGATCTCTGATTCCTCTGCCTTTTCTAAATCCAGTTTGTACATCTGGAAGTTCTTGGCTCATGTACTGCTGAAACCTAGCTTGAAGCATTTTGAGTATTACCTTACTAGCATGTGGAATTAATGCAATTGTGTAGTAGTCTGAACATTCTTTGGCATTGCCCTTCTTTGGTGTTGGAAAGAAAACTGACCTTTTCCAGTCTTGTGGCCATTGCTGTTTTCCAAATTCACTGACATTGAGTGCAATACTTTAACACGATCATCTCTTGGGATTTGAAATAGCTCAGCTGGATTTCTGTCATCTCCACTAGCTTTGTTCATAGCAATATTTCCTAAGGTCCACTTGACTTCACACTCCAGGATGTCTGGCTCTAAGGGAGTGATCACACCATCGTGGTTATCCAGGTCATTAAGGCTTTTTTTTTTTTTTTTTCTGTATCTTCCTGTGCATTTTTGCCACCTCTTCTTAGTCTCTGCTGCTTGTTAGGTCCTTAATGTTCCTGTCCTTTATCATGCCCATCCTTGCTTGAAATGTTCCCTTGATATCTCCAGTTGTTTTGAATCGATTTCTAGTCTTTCCCATTCTATTGTTTTCCTCTATTTCTTTGCCTTGTTAATTTAAGAAGGCCTTCTTATGTCTGGGCTTCCCTGATGGCTCAGAGGGTAAAGCATCTGCCTGCAATGCAGGAGACCTGGGTTCAGTCCCTGGGCTGGGAAGATCCCCTGGAGAAGGAAATGGCAACCCATGCCAGTATTCTTTCCTGGAGAATCCCATGGATGTAGGAGCCTGGTAGGCTACAGTCCACTGGGTCCCCACTACTGAGTGACTTCACTTTCACTTATGTCTTCTGTTGCTATTCTTTGGAACTCTGCTTACAGTTGCATATATCTTCCCCCTTTCCCCTTTCCTTTCACTTCTCTTCTTCCCTCAGCTATTTGTAAGGCCTCCTCAGACAACCACTTTGCCTTCTTGCATTTCTTTTTCTTTGGGATAGTTTTGGTCACTGCCTCCCGTACAGTGTTACAAACCTCCATCCATGGTTCTTCAGGTACTCTGTGTACCAGATCTAATCCCTTGAATCTACTTGTCACTTCCACTATACAATCACAAGGGATTTGATTTAGGTCATACCTGAATGGTCAATTGATTTTCCTTACTATCTTCAAAAGTAGGGGGATTTTTTTCTTCAAAATACAAAAGCCTGAATTTTGCAATAAGGAGCTGATGATCTGAGCCACAGTCAGCTCCAGGTCTTGTTTTTGCTGACTGTTCAGTTCAGTTTAGTCGCTCAGTCGTGTCCGACTATTTGCGATCCCATGAATCGCAGCATGCCAGGCCTCCCTGTCCATCACCATCTCCCAGAGTTCACTCAGACTCATGTGCATCGAGTCCGTGATGCCATCCAGCCATCTCATCCTCTGTTGTCCCCCTTCTCCTCCTGCCCCCACCCCCTCCCAGCATCAAAGATTTTTTCAATGAGTCAACTCTTCGCATGAGGTGGCCAAAGTACTGGAGTTTCAGCTTTAGCATCAGTCCTTCCAAAGAAATCCCGGGGCTGATCTCCTTCAGAATGGACTGGTTGGATCTCCTTGCAGTCCAAGGGACTCTCAAGAGTCTTCTCCAACACCACAGTTCAAAAGCATCAATTCTTTGGCGTTCATCTTTCTTCACAACCCAACTCTCACATCCATACATGATTACTGGAAAAACCATAGCCTTGACTAGACGGACCTTAGTCGGCAAAGTAATGTCTCTGCTTTTGAATATGCTGTCTAGATTGGTCATAACTTTTCTTCCAAGGAGTAAGTGTCTTTTAATTTCATGGCTGCAGTCACCATCTGCAGTGATTTTGGAGCCCCAAAAATAAAGTCTGACACTGTTTCCACTGTTTCCCCATCTATTTCCCATGAAGTGATGGGACCGGATGCCATGATCTTCGTTTTCTGAATGATGAGCTTTAAGCCAACTTCTTCACTCTCCTCTTTCACTTTCGTCAAGAGGCTTTTTAGTTCCTCTTCACTTTCTGCCATAAGGGTGGTGTCATCTGCATATCTGAGGTTATTGATATTTCTCCCGGCAATCTTGACTCCAGGTTGTGTTTCTCCCAGTCCAGTGTTTCTCATGATGTACTCTGCATAGAAGTTAAATAAGCAGGGTGACAATATACAGCCTGGACGTACTCCTTTTCCTATTTGGAACCAGTCTGTTGTTCCATGTATAGAGTAAGAATATAATCAGTCTGATTTCAATATTGGCCATTTGGTGAGGTCCATGTGTAAAGTTGTCTCTTGTGTTGTTGGAAAAGGGTGTTTGCTATGTGTGAACTATGAACTATATTGTCACATAAATAACAGATATGGCAAATTTTCTCTTTATAAATTATTTCCAGCAAGTAAATGAAGAAGGAAAATGAGAAGAGGAATATTGTCATTTTTCAAGCCCTAAGAATTAAATTAACCAGGCATTAAACATCCATAACTTTTCAGGGCACTAGAAAGGGACTATCAGACATATGTGCTTTCTGAGGAAAGCAAATGAAACAGTCCTGCGATGCAGGGGTTAATATAATAGTCAGCCGCCTGTTGCTCTGGCTAAGCCATGAGAAAACCACCACAGGAAAAGACTAAAAGCAAAATACAGCAATACAGCATAACCCAAATAGAAGTACATCAGGTTGATTAGTTGGGGTCGTCACGCTCTGCTAAGCTAAGGAAAAACATAGTGTAGACCTTGGAACGCCAGGTCAGCACAAGTTCAGAATGCTGCTTGTGCACACACCAAGATGCTTTCTCAAAGCATATGCAGGTCTATGTCCTCCAGCTAGGTGACACCCCTTGTACAAGAAAATAACAAAGATAGTTAAAAAATAATAAAATGGGAGACATGATTGGAGACACAGGAGGCTGACTTCACTATAGCACAACAGATCCTTTCTGCTTGCCAAGACACTAAATAATAGTGATATGGCTCTGAGGGACATGGCTCTTGATCCAAGAGGTCTTGAGTCCACCAGTCTCATCTTTAAAACTTTAATTCTGTCTCTAGTTTCTTTTTTCCAAACTGTGCGTCGATCACTTTCCATCCCTACCTGCTGCACTGGCCCCAGCAAGTAGCACCCAACGTGGGGCTCGAAACTGAAGGATCGTCAAGAGCCAAACTTTAGTTGAAATATCAAGCAAAACTGAAACTGAAATATCAAACGAAACTGAAGCTGAAATATTGGCGCACAGTCCTGGAAGAGTGGGGCGAGGCCTCCGAAAATCCCCCTTTGCGGTAAGTAATACTCTCTTAGGCACTGAAACCGGGGTGAAGCATGGGAAATGCAGAAAACTCGGAACAATATTGGCCATATATATGCCTCCGAAGGCGGCTTTTGAAAGCAGGGGGAACAACAACAAGCGAGGGCCAGTTATTGGAGCTTTTACAAACCATTGAGAAGCATTGCTCATGGTTCCCGTCTCTGGGTACTTTAGATTTAGGAACATGGGAGAAGGTAGGTAGTGAATTAGAGAAACTTGGGAGTGCCCTTGCCTGTGTCTATCTGGTCAACTTGGGCACGGATAAAATCCATTTTAGCGCCTCTTCACTCCCCAGAAAGCTCAGAGGGAGTGAGGGTGAATATGAAACCCCATCAAAGGGAGAATCTGAATATGCAGAGCTGGAGGGGATAGAAGCAGGTCAAGAAGCAACAGTTAGAACTGGACATGGAACAACAGACTGGTTCCAAATAGGAAAAGGAGTATGTCAAGGCTGTATATTGTCACCCTTCTTATTTAACTTATATGCAGAGTACATCATGAGAAATGCTGGGCTGAATGAAGCACAAGCTGGAATCAAGACTGCGGGAGAAATATCAGTAACCTCAGATATGCAGATGACACCATGGCAGAAAGCGAAGAACTAAAGAGCTTCTCGATGAAAGTGAAAGAGGAGAGTGAAAAGTTGGTTTAAAGCTCAACATTCAGAAAACAAAGATCATGGCATCTGGTCCCATCACTTCATGACAAATAGATGGGGAAACAATGGAAACAGTGTCAGACTTTATTTTTTGGGCTCCAAAATCACTGCAGATGGTGACTGCAGCCATGAAATTAAAAGACATTTGCTCCTTGGAAGAAAAGCTATGACCAACCTAGACAGCATATTAAAAAGCAGAGACATTACTTTACCAACAAAAGTCCGTCTAGTCAAAGCTACGGTTTTTCCTGTGGTCATGCATGGATGTGAGAGTTGGACTGAAAAGAAAGCTGAGAAAAATTGAAAGCACTGAAAGCACCGAAAAATTGATGCTTTTGAACTGTGATATTTGAGAAGACTCTTGAGAGTCCCTTGGACTGCAAGGAGATCCAACCAGTCAATCCTAAAGGAAATCAGTCCTGAATATTCATTGGAAGGACTGATGCTGAGGCCTAAATTCCAATACTTTGGCCACCTGATACAAAGAACTGACTCATTTGAAAAGACCCTGATGCTGGGAAAGACTGAAGGCGGGTGGAGAAGGGGAGGACAGAGGATGATATGGTTGGATGGCATCACGGACCCGATGGCCATGAGTTAGAGCAGGCTCCGGGAGTTGGTGATGGGCAGGGAAACCTGGCATGCTGCAGTCCATGGGGTCGCAAAGAGTCGGACATGACTGAGAGAGTGAACTGAACTGAGGGGATAGAACATAAAACGCTGGAGGCTCTTAAAGCGGCACTTCCTTCTACACCTTTGTTTAGGGAAGCCATATCTCCTCTGCCTGTCTTCCTCTCTCTCCTGTCTTAACCGCTGGAGCAGTTAAAACTTTTCCTTCCTTACAACAGATGGCGATTCTATCACTTCTCCAGAAAGGTATTTGGTGGGCTTGATGGGAGGGTGACTTGAAGGCTCTGACTGTGACATTTCCAGTGACAATACAGCTCCTGGGACAGATCCTAATAATCCTAATGTGGTGTATGAGGCTGTACACAAATATATTCCCTTCAAAATACTAAAGGAACTTAAGCAAGCTGTTCAAAATTATGGAGTAAATTCTCCTTTTACCTTGGGGATAGTACAGGGATAGCTGAGGGGCCCCGTTTGATTATGGCGTCTCATAACCTAGCCAGATAAGTCCCCATCTCGTTAGATCAATGGATAGAGAGTGGAAATTGGGGGAAAATTCAAGATCAAGTGCTTGTGAAAGATCAGGCCATAAAACAGGTGAGGCGATACTGCATAAGAGCCTGAGAGAAAATAGAGGTTAAAGGATAGGATTTTTTACTTTAAGAAAAGACCTCACCTCCCCAGAGAGACAATACCTGCTGGGACAATATCTCATCAGTTAGGCTACCCCTGTCATCAGATCCATTTTGAACATTCTCTGGTTTAATTTTTAACTATGAAACTATGACTACTAAAAAAGAGGGATGACATTTTTGATACTGAATGGCCATGATATTCTTTAGACTTTGAAGAAAACTGGCTAAAATAAAATCTTTTTTAAAACTGCAAGAGTGGTTCTTCTTGCATGTACAATAGGAAAAAATTGACTTGTTAAAATACTTTTTTGGAACTCCAATTCTGCCTGAGAAACAAAAACAGTCCTGGGAAAAAACCTGAAGTTAACTCTTATCATGTCCTTAGGATACACAGCCCCCTCTCTCTGGGACTCCAGCCATGAACAAATTGGTAGAATTCAAACCAAGAAAAAAAAAAAAGAAGGGGCAAAGAAACATTTTAAATTTCAAGCGGAAAACTATGAGATCTCTGTCTGTCTGTCTAAATTTATCTGTGTCTCAGTTTTTGGATAATATGAGGTTAATTTATAAATGAGCTCTATTTAAATTCAGGTTCACGTGAACTGAAAGATATTCAGCATTAAATATCTAACATTAATGTTTGTTTGCTAATCTAATTAAGACGTGTCTTAAGTCATCAACATTGTGTAATACATCTATTGTGCCCAAGTTTAATGTAAACTAAATTGGTCAACAAAAAAAGTAACTCTTTATATATATGCATATATATAAATGAGATGAAAACTTTTAGAGAAACTCTATTAAAAATAATTATAGTTTAGAAACGTCTATCTAAAGTAATCCCTGAGGATTGGGGTAACTTAAATTTCTAGGGTTGTACTAAACTAAGTGATAAAAGTTTATTAAATAGCTATCTAATTTACAAATAAAATAAGATTTTGAAACATTAGTTACTGAACACTAACTTCCTTTTACAGAAAAACTAAAGTGATTTTGGACTATTAATATGTTTGGTGCCATCCTGAGATGTTCTCTATAAAAAAAAGAAAAAGCAAATGTTTTTTAAAAACTTAAAACTGGTATTTATGTTCATCAATCTATAAAATGCTAATATACAAGACAATTCATGGTTGCTTAAGGAAAATAAGATATATGTTTTTAATAAAAAAGATATAAAAAATGAAATTACAGTCTATTAAGAAAAGAAAAAGGAAATCAAATCTAAACTCACAGGTGGCTATTCTCTGAATAGATAAATGAAGTTTTGACTACAGAAAATGTAAAAACGGTTTATGACAAATGAAAAAAGAGTTGTGTACATGATACAAGTTTCTTAAGACATTAAACTGCCTTTTAAGTCTTATGGTTACTTTGACTAAGTAAATAACAATTGTTTCACAATGAATATAAGCTGATACCAATCTGGAATTTGGTTTTCTCTTCCTGTTAAAAAAACAAAGTCTTCTTGTAGTATGGCTTTTGATAACAGACTATATAAATTTCTTTGTCTTTAAGTAATTCATATTTACTTTTAAAATCTTTTGTTACTTTGATAAAATGAATGTTTATCACAATGATCTATGGAGACTATGACACACGTAGACAAAACTCATTCTGCTTCTACAAAGTTAACCCATCATCAGGAAATTTAAAATGGATAAATAATGGCTATAAACTAAACAGTCAGGGCTATGGGAAGTCCAAGACAGCCACTTGGCTTTTCCCAGCTCCCTGACAATCCTACTTTTTATTTGAAAGGCTAAAGCCTTTCCTGGCTATAGGGTTAATATCTCACAATAAAAAAAAAAGGTTAAAATGTGTTTGCTACAATCTCCAGAGATCAGGGCACCCACTTTGCCCAACTGGTCATACAGACACTGGCAAAAAGCTTCACAAACTTCTTGGAGACTATCGTTTTACTTTTACTGGCAAGGACCGCAAAACAAAGGGATCAATTGCATGGGATTGAACAGATTACTAAATATGACTACAATTTTCATGACTTTTTGTCTGACATATTACTGGCTTTTAATCTTTGTTTTCAGATATAAAAAAGCTCTTCTCCTCAAGTCACTGATGGTTTAAAACAATTTAGTGATTTATGCTACTGCTACTGCTAAGTCACTTCAGTCGTGTCCAACTCTATGTGACCCCACAGATGGCAGCCCACCAGGCTCCCTCGTCCCTGGGATTCTCCAGGCAAGAACAGAGGAGTGGGTTGCCATTTCCTTCTCCAATGCATGAAAGTGAAAAGTGAAAGTGAAGTTGCTCAGTCGTGTCCAACTCTTAGCAACCCCATGGACTGCAGCCCACCAGGCTCCTCTGTCCATGGGATTTTCCAGGCAAGGGTACTGGAGTGGGGTGCCATTGCCTTCTCCGTTAGTGATTTATACCTGTGGGTAAAATTAAAACATCTTTCTTTTCTCTTTGCCTCATCCCTTGAGAAATTGGAGACATTTGGGTTCTGAACAGCCTCATCAAGGTAAAAAGGACTGTCTCCAGACATATACAAAAATCTCAGAGTATACTGGGGAGCTCTAAAAGAATATCCACCCAACTGTTGTCGGGCCTATGGTATCTATTATGTTTCACTGAATATTAAGTTCTAGTTTTATTAATTAAGGTCTGTATTTACTAAGACTTAATTCTGAGATAGTTCCTTGTGGTTATGTTACATTGATAAGAGACTTCATTAAACTAAATTAAAAAGACTAAGTTTGTTTCTAAAGCTTATCTCAGTAACCAGTCTTTAAATAAAGATCAGATGCTCCAGGATCTACAACCAGGAAATTAACAAGCTATAGTCATTTAACAAACTAAGTCAGATGACTTTAAGATGTTACTGGGCTATACATAATAAAAAAGTTCTTAACTTTTTACTTATGATTTTACTATTACTGCTAACCATATTGTTTCCTATATTGCCTGTTTCAAGAAATGTCATCTCTTACATTATTAAATGTGTGACTGAGCCACTGATATAATGATGGTATACAGTTCCATATAAAATCCATAGTTATAATGGATGTAACTCATATATCTTCCTTTGGTAAGCTCTCTTATGTACATGTGACTATTGATATATTCTCTCAATTTATATGGGTCACTGCTCACTCCAGTGAGACTACAAAACATGTACAAAGACATTTATATGCTTGTTTTGCTGTTGTAAAGTTACCAAAAACTATAAAAACTGATAGCGGCCCTGTTTATACCAGTAGAGCATTCCAACAATTTCTTAAAATTTGGTCTATAAAACATTCTACTGCCATTCCCTATAATCCGCAAGGACAGGCCATATTGGAAGGGTTAATCAATCACTTAAACATATGATACAAAAACAAAAAGGGGGAGATGCCACAGGACAATAAACAGTATTGAATAACGCTTTATTTACTCTCAATTTTTGAATATTTCAGCACAAACTATGGAAACTGCAGCTGAGCGACATTTTCAGGCTACATCCACAAATACAACTAAGCCTGTGATTTGGTGGCAGATCCACTAACAATGCTGTCACTGGGGAAGTTAATTACACGGGGAAGAGGGTTTGCTTGTACCTCCCCAGAAGAAGGTCTAGAACCTGTGTGGATTCCAGCTTGTAGAGTAAAACAGCAGAAACAACCAATGACTCCAGGCAACCTGATCATGGCTATATTTGCCCTGATAACCATCACAATGAGTATACCTCTGACTTTGGCAGAAGCAAAGAATTATACCTATTGGGACTATGTACCTAATCCCCTGTTGCTAAGGCCTTTTAATTGGGGTGAAGGATCTATCCCTGTTTATGTTAATGATGACTCTTGAATCCCTGGTCCAGAAGACAAGTGTTTGCCCAGGAAGAGGGGGCCCCCTTTAATAGTACTTTGGGTTTTGACATTTGGCCTGTTTGCCTGAGTGCTGACCAGGGCTGTCTTAATCTGTTAATGCAGGCGTGGCTTTCTGTAAATTCTTTGATCAGAAATCACACTAAGGCTCAGCTGAATTTGCTTTCTGGATTGAGCTCTGGATATCAAGAGACTGATCAAATTAATCTAACCAAGCCAGACAGACCCTTGTGTGACAGCAGACCCATATGGGCCAACTGACAAGATCAAATACACTGGGATAATTGTCACAGGACTGAGGAGGTGATCTTATTTAATGGTTCATATGGAATTGTCTGGGACTGATCCCCTAAGGGATATGCAGTCTCTAATTGCTCACACCATAACTCATCCTGCAATCCTTATAAGAAGTTGCGTTGGCATGTGTCTATATACAATCACGCTAATATTCCTGCACATTCAGTCATGGCACATTCAGTCATTATCTGTCATGGCAGTGGCATGTCTCTGCCACAGCCACAGGTCGAATCAGGTAGGGCTCAAATAGAAATATGGAAGTTGGCCATAAGTCTGAAAAAATATCAAATTTGGGATGGAAATTATTCTCATTCCATGAATTATCCTCTGTCATTCAATACATCAACAAATTGGACATTTTATATTCAAGCTTGTGTTAGGGATCCATATGTGATTATGATTGGCACTATAACCATTAATCAAACAGAAAGGAACCTGTCCTTCCAGGATTGCAAACTATGTACCTGCTTGAACTGTTCATTATTTAACTCTAACTATTGAGAGAGTCAATTCCTAGGCAGGTTGATAAGAAGCCCGGGGCCCCTGAGAAGAAGAAAGGGGTCTGAGGTTCTCAAGGAGAAGGTAGGGGTTTGGAATTCTCAAGGAGCAGGAAAGGACAAATGCCTTTTTCCCCCTCTACTTTCCTTAGTCTTAGTCACATAAAACGGTTTTTTCTTTAAGCGCAGAACTGATGATTACACAACAAACAACTCAGTTCAAACTCTGTACTAGGGATTATAGAACAGATGACTGGATTATAGTATAGGACTGGAAAAGGCCCAGTTTTCATTCCAGTCCCAAAGAAAGAGAATGCCAAAGAATGTTCAAACTACTGCACAATTACACTCATCTCTCATGCTAGCAAAGTGATGCTCAAAATTCTTCAAGCCAGGCTTCAACAGTACATGAACTGTGAACTTCCAGATGTTCAAACTGGATTTAGAAAAGGCAGAGGAAACAGAGATCAAATTGCCAACATCAGCTGGATCATCGAGGAAGCAAGAGAGTTCCAGAAAAACATCTACTTCTGCTTTATTGACTACACCAAAGTCTTTGACTGTGTGGATCACAATAAACTGTGGAAAATTCTTCAAGAGCTGGGAATACCAGACCACCTTACCTGCCTCTTGAGAAATCTGTATGCAGGTCAGGAAGCAACAGTTATAACAGGACATGAAACAACAGACTGGTTCCAAATTGGGAAAGGAGTACGTCAAGGCTGTATATTGTCACGCTGCTTATTTAACTTATATGCAGAGTAAATCACGAGAAATGCTGGACTGGATGAAGCACAAGCTGGAATCAAGATTGCTGGCAGAAATATCAATAAGCTCAGATATGCAGATGACACCACCCTTATGGCAGAAAGTGAAGAAGAACTAAAGAGCCTCTTGATGAAAGTCTTTCTCCTTTTTCAGGAGAGTGAAAAAGTTAGCTAGAAACTCAACATTCAGAAAGCTAAGATCATGGCATCTGGTCCCATCACTTCATGGCAAATAGATGGGGAAACAGTGGAAACAGTGGCTGACTTTATTTTTTGGGGCTCCAAAATCACTGTAGATGGTGACTGCAGCCATGAAATTAAAAGATGTTCGCTCCTTGGATGAAAAGCTATGACTAACCTAGATAGTTTATTAAAAAGCAGAGACATTACTTTACCAACAAAAGTCCATCTAGTCAAAGCTATGGTTTTTCCAGTAGTCATGTATGGATGTGAGGGTTGGACTATAAAGAATGTTGAGCGCCGAAAAATTGATGCTTCTGAACTGTGGTGTTGGAGAAAACTCTCAAGAATCCCTTGAACAGCAGTGAGATCCAACCAGTTCATCCAAAAGGAAATCAGTCCTGAATATTCATTGGTAGGACTGATGCTGAAGCTGAAACTCCAATACTTTGGCCATCTGATGCTAAGAACTGACTCCTTGGAAAAGACCACGATGCTGGGAAAGATTGAAGGCAAGAGGAGAAGGAGATGATGGCTGAGATGCTTGGATGGCATCACCGATTCTATGGAGATGAGTTTGAGTAAACTCAAGGAGTTGGTGATGGACAGGGAGGCTTAGCGTGCTGCAGTCCATGGGGCTGCAAAGAGCCAGACACAACTGAGTGACTGAACTGAACTGAACTAAACTCAAAACAGGCCTTGGGAACTCTCCCCTGACATGCACACTTTGCTCACAGTACTAAATACCATTTTGAAAAGATCTGAATGTTTTACTGGGCTCCATATTGCCACCATAATGGGCATGATTGCCGTCACCACCACAGCGGCAGTGGCGGGACTAGCTCTCCATCAGGTGGTACAAACTACCACCTTTGTTCAGGAGTGGCATAAAAATGCCAGTTCCACTTGGGGAGCCCAAACTCATGTAGATGAGGAGATTAACAGCAGGTTGGTGGATGTAGAAAGGAACCTACATCCTGCACTGCTACTCTTAGAAGAAGTATAAAATCTTAAATTAAAATACATTTAAAGTGTGACTGGAACTTTACTACTTTTTGCGTGACCTCCCCAGGAATATGACCAAACTGAACACTCCTGGGAAAAAGTTAGATGGCACTTACAGGACCATACAGCCAACAGCCTTACTCTAGATATTAAAAAGCTAAAAGTAAAAATCATTGGCATGCAGGATGCTTCTCTTAGACTATTATCAGGTACAGATAAACTTCAAGGAATAGCAGAGGCCCTTAACTCATTGAGTCTTCCTGAGTGAACCAAAGGCATCTGAGGTGGTCTCATTGGAACACTAGCTATGTTTTGCTGTTTCACTATAATATTCTGTTTTGTCCTCAGATGCACACGAAAAATCCTCTGAGAACTAATGAAGAAAGAGGTTGCGAGATCAGCATATCTTCTACTACAAAAACAAAAAGGGGAATATGCAGGAGTTAATATAATGGTTAGCCAGCTATTGCTCTGGCTATGCCATGAGAAAACCACCACAGGAAAAGACTAAAAGCAAAATATAGCAATACAGCATAACCCAAATAAAAGTAAATCAGGTTGATTAGTTGGGATCGTCATGCCCTGCTAAGCTAAGGAAAAACAGTGTGGACCTTGGAACGCGAGGTCAGCTCAAGTTCAGAATGCTGCTTGTGCACACACCAAGATGCTTTCCCAAGGCATGTGCAGGTCTATGGCCTCCAGCTAGGTGATACCCGTTGTACAAGAAAATAACAAAGATAGTTAAAAAATAGTCAATAAAATGGGAGACGTGATTGGAGACACAGGAGGCTGACTTCACTGTAGCACAACAGATCCTTTCTGCTTGCCAAGACACTAAATAAAAGTGATACGACTCCGAGGAATGTGGCTCTTGATCCAAGGAGGTCTTGAGTCCACCGGTCTCATCTTTAAATCTTTAATTCTGTCTCTAGTTTCTTTTTCCTAAATTGTGCTGTTGACCACTTTCCATCCCTACCTGCTGCCCTGGCTGCTGTACTGCGAAAACAACCTAACAGAATTTAAGCCCCGAGATCCAACGCCTGTGTACAGGGGCACAGAGGGCAGAGGAACATGCTAGGAGGGAAATATATCCAGAAAATTCAGGCTGTGGAAGCTACAGGAGGAATCAGCATGTTTCTACAATAAATAATTACGAAGGGGAAAAAAGAGTTGAAGAGGAAATCTGTAAATTAAGAGGCTCAAAGACAAATCTTAGAAAAAAAAGTAGGCCAAACTAAAGAGTTTAGTTCAGCACCAATGGGCTATGAAACTGTCCAAAAAAATAATTAAGTAAATATCATGAGGTCAAGATATTTGCTTGGTATAAGTGTTACAAGTTTGGTACAAACTTGGTATATGTGTTATAAGTTTGGTACAGCGTTTGGTATAAGTATTAGTCATTCAGTTGTGCCCAACTCTTTGTGACCCCATGGACTGTAGCCGGCCAGGCCCCTCAGTCCATGGAATTCTCTAGGCAAGACTACCGGAGTGGGTTGCTATTCCCTTCTCCAGGGGATCTTCCCAACCAGGGATCAAACCTGGGTCTCCGGACTTGCAGGCAGATTCTTTACTAACTGAGCTACCAGGGAAGGTGTTTAGTTGAGGTAAGGATGAGCTGAGATTGAACAGGACATATGTTAGAAAGTCTGTCTTCTGACATAAATGGTGGTTTCAAGGATACTTGCCCCATTATAATTCATCAAGTTACAATGACCATTGGTTAAAGACAGATAGCCTACAGAACTTAAGTCTTGAAATACAGTAAGATGATAAGAGGGAAAATAAAACTGCTACTAATTCACCTCAAGTGGAACTTCAGTAAACTGCCTGATTCTCATCAAAAACTTTAACATCATGTCAAGTAATTACAAAAATAGTATTAAAACAGGGAATATAGTGGCAGTTATATTCCATTTGGCTTTTAATTTGCTAGATATAAAAAGCATGCATATGTGTTATGTACTAAGAAAAATCTTAAACCTTGTCTCTTACGTCATTTAAAAAGTCAAACATAAAAAGATAAACATAAACCTATTGATATTTCAAACTGTAAAAAAGCAAGAATTCTAAACATCAGATCATGAGAAGAATTTTAAGTCTTTCTGATGCCATAGAACAAAATTAAATTTCATTTCCACGTTTTAGTGTCCTCAGACACAGTACAATAGGTTATATTGGTACCAGCCAGGGTTCTTGGCCTTCTCCAATCAATAGAACCTGATCAGAGACCAGACAAGAAATTCAGGCAAGACTTTACTGGGGCCCCTACTGCAGCAGGGGAGAGTGAAAACAAGATTTCTTTGCTGGCTCACTTCTTAAGTGGGGGTGTGAGCTGTTTCCTTGTATGGTATTAGGGCAGGGGTGTGTCCAGGGGTTGGCCTGAGGGGTGAATTAGATGTTTTGCCCACCCATTTGGTGGAATTGAGTATAAAGTCCGTGCACTGTATACCCTTTTGCTCCAGACACTCTGTTTTTGCTCCAGCCTCTTCAGAAATGGCAGTTAGGCTTTTTGGTCTTTGCATCTTTTGTCCAGAATTTGCCCCAACTGCATGTGTGCACAGTTGCTTTTAGTCCTTTGTAGCTCCTTTGAATTTTACAGCTCAAGGAGATGTTTGTCCTGACACAATTGCAGCACCACAGCAAAAGGTCCTCGATCCCTGCTGCTGCTGCTAAGTCGCATCAGTCATGTCCGACTGTGCGACCCCACAGACGGCAGCCCACCAGGCTCCCGTCCCTGGGATTCTCCAGGCAAGAGCACTGGAGTGGGTTGCCATTGCCTTCTCCGATGCATGAAAGTGAAAAGTGCAGGTGAAGTCACTCAGTCGTGTCCGACTCTTGGCGGCCCCGTGGACTGTAACCTACCAGGCTCCTCCGTCCACGGGATTTTTCAGGCAACAGTACTGGAGTGGGGTGCCATTGCCTTCTCTGGTCCTAGATCCCAGCCTGTCTCAAAATCCTATTTATTAAGTGATAAATCACACTTCTTATATTAAACAGCATGGGAGACAGCCAAGATTCGTCTTTGTATATTACTGTTATTAAGGAGTGTATTTAAAATAAACTTTATAACACAATAGTTATATGTTTTTGTTTTTGCTCATTCAGTTACATTATACCATAAAAACAATTTAAAAAATGAATCCCCAAAAGACTAGCAAGTTTATACACTTCTGTGAAAGGGATTCCAGAGTTTCTTTTTAAAAGATGGAGGTAGGAAGAGGCTGGCAAATACTGGTGTCCTGGGTAAAAACTCCTCTTGGCAGCCTGTATGCAGGATCCTTCTTTGTCTGACGCTGCTTGCGGTCTCATTTCTTCCTGCTCCAGATACTGTGTCCCCACAGAGTTCTCAGGCACTAAAGCCTCCATGACACTAAAGGTCATCCTATTTTCCAAACCCACCCAAATCTTTCCACAATTCTATCCTTTGTATATTCCCATTCCTTCCATTTTCTCTAATTCCAACTGTCAGACTCCTATTCATACACTGAGTCCCTGGGCAGATGTCTGCTTTGTAAGCTTTTCCTGATTCTGCCTGGTGAACTGTCAGTTTCTACCCTGTCGTCCTTTGACCTGTGCCCTGGCTTCCATGACTGCAGACCCAGTACAAGATTGTAGCACATCATTCTCAATGTCTGCCTTCACCCAGGGCTGGCAGAAAACACACAGGGTACCCAGTTAAATATGATGTCTAGAGAAGCAAATAAACATTTAGAAGTATATTAATGCAATATTTGGGCACACGTACACCAAAATATTTTACTTGCTTATTTGAAATCCATATTTAACTGGACTCTGCATTTTTATTTCCTAAATCTGGCAATCTTACTCTCTACCATGAGATCATAAGCAACTTAAAAGTGTATGTTTTCTATGATGCCGTTTGTGTGTGTGCGTGTATGTTTGTATGTGTGTATGACTGTCTAAATTCTGGAAGGATACAGAAAAGCTACTACTAATAGTTATTCCTAAGAAGTCTTGGTCTTGGAGAAGCAGCGACTTTCTCTTCTGTACTGTTTAACTTTCTATCATTAACATGTATTAATTTTGTGATAAAAGTCCATATTTCAAAATGATCATAAACAACTTGAGTGTAGGAATAATTATTCTTCTTTATATCCTCATAAAGCTTGGAATATTTTCATAGTTCTTAGTAAATGTGCATTGAATAAATGAATGACGGAAGTGAAACTCCTTGAGAGCACTTCGTAAAATCTATACTGCTGTTTGCTCAGCAAATACCTATTAAGAACCTACAGTGTTCCATGCACTTTACTAATAGTAGCAATAAAGCTCTTTTACATATGTATCAATAATCTAATATGCAGCTTTTAAATATTATTTCCTAGGCTTTTGACTAATGGTTTTCAGGAGGTCAAATCATTGTGTCTAGCCCTTGATCTATACTGCTAAAATGTCTGTATTGACTATGAACCAAACAAACAAAAGATCCACTCTTTGGAGTCTATATTCCAACAGAGATGAACAGATGATAAGAAGATAAGCAGGGACTTCCCTGGTGGTCCAGTGGTTAAGACTCCATGATTCCAGTGCAGGGGAGGCTGGGCTCAATCCCTGGTCTCGAGCCTAATATCCCAGAAGGTGCATGACATGGCCAGAAAATAAAAATGAATAAAATAACAATAAGAATAATAAAATATTTTTGAAGATGATAAGCAAATGCGTAAGTAAAATAATTTCAGACAGAAGTTATATAAGTGTTATGAAGGCAACCAGACAGGATAAGATGCTGAAGAGTAGCTGAAGGCTTCTCAGAGGAGGTGACATTCATGGTTTCACTGATGAGAAGGAGCCAGTCTGTGACAATCTGGGGAAAGAACTTCAAAGCAAACGCATTGCAAGGTAATGAGAGTGCGGAGGAACCAATCAGGAGTGTTTAAAAAATAGAAAAAAGGCCCTGAGCTACAAAACAAAACAGTGCTAGAGCTTCACAAAGAAGATATATGCATATGAAAACACGCCCTCCTCAGCATTCAGGCAAATCAAATTAAGACCACAATAAGATATCCCTAGTCCATGAGGTTGCAAAGAGTTGGACAAGACTGAGCGACTAAGCACAATACAGCACAGGATAACAAAAATTTAAATAACTGATAAAACCAAGTGTTGAGGATGTGAAAGGAATGTCTTGTCCACAGCTGGTGGAGTTGAAAATGGTACAATCACTTCTTTCAGCAGTTTTCTTATAAAATTAAACATATGGTTACCATATAATCATATTTTTGTGTCTGTGTACGTGTGTATATACCAAAGAGAAATAAAAATATATATCCACACAAATGTTCATGGGAGCTTTATTCACAATAGCGGAAAAATGGTACCAGCTCAAATCTCCAACAACAGGTAATTGGACCAACTAATTGTGTATATTTGTACAATGGAATACGACTTAGCCATCAAAAGGAACAAAATACCGACACACACAAAGACATAGATAAATCTCAGGAATATTATGCTGAGCACATGAACTGGATACGGAAGTATATACTACATGCTTCCATTTATGTGAAACTTGGAAACAGGGAAAACTCATTTATAGTGACAGACAACTGATCATAAGGGGACTTTCTGAGACGATGGAAATATTTTCTACTTTTATTACTATGGTGGTTGTAGTGATGGATACATTTGTCAAACATGTCAAACTTACATTCAGTATGGGTGCATTTTTATTATACATGAATTATAGTTCAGGGAAGTCAATATTTTTTAAATGTGCCATCAGAAACTATGTATTAATAATGCTAAAAGGATTTAGGATTTATGAGGCCAGTGGGTGCAGGGGGAAGCGGGAGGGTGGTAGTGGGTGGCTGGCATGGAGTTGGCATGCTCCAATCTCCAGAGAGGGCTTCCTGAAACAAGTATTTTGAGAGGAGAAAAGGCAGACCAGGGAGAAGAAACCGCAGGAGTAAAGCAGAAAAGTGGGGAATTCACATATTGAGAAAAAAGAAAGCTCATCACTATATTTTGAAGCTTTTTTTTTTTTTTGACAAATTAATGTTGCTAAGGATTTGACTTTTATTATTTTTTCAACATTATTTAGCACATTTTAAAATGCACCAATGATTAAATATTGCCGCTTTTAAATAATGTTTCTTAAGATTTTGCCTAATGGATTTGCAGGAAGTTGAATGGTTGTGTCTAGTCCTTGACCTACACTGTTTAATTATCCTTATCGACTGACTCATGAAATTCTATTGTGCGCAGGGCTGTGCTGTAAATGAGCTTTGTTCCTTTTGTGAAATTGAGTGCACACTGCGTTTTCTTCTGGCCTGTGACCAAGAATTGAGCTGCATCTTCTCTCGCCACCTGAGACAGAAACCTAGCAAAACAAATGACCACGAAAATGGCATCTGATGATCTTCTATCAGAAAGTCACACTAGCACCTCTCATTTGAGATTTTTTAAAATTAAGCAATGAAACCAGATTCCAGAATCAGGGCCAACCACACCAGTAGGAAGAGAGGTGGCTGAGATGGGGTGATTTCTGGACATTTGGAAGAACAGGCTGTCTCTTAAAATGTATTCCCGCTGAGTGGTGGCCAAGAATCCATAAGAAAGTGCTATTCCTGTAGCTTGAGAGATTTTTTAACTAGATGATCTTTGAGGTCCCTTAATTATTCTAAATCAGCACTTGAAAACTAAAGGTTCATGGATTAAAACAGGATTATATCTATGTTTTATCAGGCTTCCTAGTGTTAAATTTATGTGTGTGTGTGCATGTATGTACTTTTTATAGATGTGTGTGTGTGTGTGTGTGTATATATATATGTATATACTCAGAGAAAGTTTAAAAGATTAAACAGTGGTATCTTCTGTAGCTCACTCACCCAGGTTAACTCATCCTTTCACCATATTTGTTTAGTTTTAAAAATAATTCTGTTAGTAGAAAACTGATAATATAAGTGATTCTTGTCTAGAGAAAGGCAAAATAATTGTGTCCAGTGAAATGCACTAATACTACATAGATGAATAGATAGACCCATTCTGTGGATAGAACTATTTTGTATTAACTTAGAAATCCATTGCAGAGTTCTTTATTCCCTATAGGTCTCTACTCTTTAAATTGACTTTCAAACTGCTTGTAATTCTTACTGGGTACCTCATTAATGAGTTCAATGAAGTAGTATTTGATGGCTTTTCTTTTTCATTGTCTTTTCATTATCTTTTCATTTCTTCTCAATATATATATTTTGTTGATGTATGGTTGACTTACAATGTTTCAGGTGTACAGCAAAGTGATCAGTTACATATATACACATATATTATTTTGAAATTATTTTCCATTATGAGCTTCCCTTATAACTCAGTTGGTAAAGAATCTGGCTGCAATGCAGGAGACCCGGGTTTGATTCCTGGGTTGGGAAGATACGCTGGAGAAAGAAATGGCAACCCACTCCAGGATTCTTGCCTGGAGAATCCCATGGACAGAGGAGCCTGCTGGGCTACAGGCCATGGGGTCACAAGAGCTGGACACGACTTAGCAACCAAACCACCACCACCAAAAGATACTGATTATAGTCCCCTGTGCTCTACAGTAAACCTTTGTTGCTTATCTACTTTTTAAACTAGCAATCTAGAATTCTACTCATACTAAGTCAAACAAGTGAAATTAATGTCATAGTTAGGAAAAATCCATAAGTTTTCTAAAATATTTATATAATACATATTATTTATATACATGTAATCAAGATTGCTGGGAGAAATATCAATAACATCAGATATGCAGATGACACCACCCTTATGGCAGAAAGTGAAGAGGAACTAAAAAGCCTCTTAATGAAAGTGAAAGAGGAGAGTGAAAAAGTTGGCTTAAAGCTCAACATTCAGAAAACGAAGATCATGGCATCTGGTCCCATCACTTCATGGGAAATAGATGGGGAAACAGTGGAAACAGTGTCAGACTTTATTTTTTGGGGCTCCAAAATCACTGCAGATGGTGACTGCAACCATGAAATTAAAATATGCTTACTCCTTGAAGAAAAGTTATGACCAACATAGACAGCATATTCAAAAGCAGAGACGTCACTTTGCCGACTAATGTCCGTCTAATCAAGGCTATGGTTTTTCCTGTGGTCATGTATGGATGTGAGAGTTGGACTGTGAAGAAGGCTGAGCACCGAAGAATTGATGCTTCTGAACTGTGGTGTTGGAGAAGACTCTTGAGAGTCCCTTGGACTGCAAGGAGATCCAACCAGTCCATTCTGAAGGAGATCAACCCTGGGATTTCTTTGGAAGGAATGATGCTAAAGCTGAAACTCCAGTACTTTGGCCACCTCATGCGAAGAGTTGACTCATTGGAAAAAACTTTGATGCTGCGAGGGATTGGGGGCAGGAGAAGAAGCGGATGACGGAGGATGAGATGGCTGGATGGCATCACTGACTCTATGGACACGAGTCCGAGTGAACTCTGGGAGTTGGTGATGGACAGGGGGGCCTGTCGTGCTGCGATTCATGGGGTCGCAAAGAGTCAGACACGACTGAGCTGAACATCTGTATTTTTCAAAAAAATTCCAAGATAATTCTGATATGCCTCTGAATTTTAGAAAATGATTGCAGGTTTTTCTAATAAATCATAGTTTTGGTGATATAGAATTCTATTACTTTTCTGCTGACCAATCATGATACAATGGTATTAAGTGAGTAGTTGCATAATCACAATAGTAAAATATGTTTATCAGTTTTCACAATCAAAATTAAAAAAGAATAGTTTTCACAATCAATAGCCAGACAAAAAATAAAAGATCCTTTTATTTCTTTTTCTGCCCTGATTTCTGTGGCCAAAACTTCCAGAACTATGTTGAATAGTATGCAAACTAGTACAGCCACTATGGAGAACAGTGTGGAGATTCCTTAAAAAACTGCAAAAAGAACTGCCTTATGACCCAGCAATCCCACTGCTGGCCATACACACCGAGGAAACCAGAATTGAAAGAGACACATGTACCCCAATGTTCATTGCAGCACTGTTTATAATAGCCAGGACATGGAAGCAACCTAGATGTCCATCAGCAGATGAATGGATAAGAAAGCTGTGGTACATATACACAATGGAGTATTACTCAGCCATTAAAAAGAATACATTTGAATCAATTCTAATGAGGTGGATGAAACTGGAGCCGATTACACAGAGTGAAGTAAGCCAGAAAGAAAAACACCCAAACAGTATACTAATGCATATATATGGAATTTAGAAAGATGGTAATGATAACCCTGTATGCGAGACAGCAAAAGATACACAGATGTATAGAATAGTCTTTTGGATTCTGTGGGAGAGGGAGAGGGTGGGATGATTTGGGAGAATGGCATTGAAACATGTATACTATCATGTAAGAAACGAATCACCAGTCTAGGTTCGATGCAGGGTTTAGGATGCTTGGGGCTGGTGCACTGGGATGACCGGGAGGGATGGTGTGGGGGGTGAGGTGGGAGGGGGTTTCGGGATTGGGAACACGTGTACACCCGTGGCGGATTCATGTTGATGTGTGGCAAAACCAATACAATATTGTAAAATAAAAAAAAATAATAATAATAATTAAAAAAAGAAAAATAGGAGAGGAAAGAAAAAAAAAGATCATTACAATTGCAAGCCACTATGGGAACATGAGTAACTTAACAGTATAAAATAATTACATACAATTTTGGGGGGTGGTCAAGCAGAGTGATGTGGTAAGTGGAAGAGCATACATGCACAAGTTTTCATCCACCCAGCCAGCCTATGTCTTTTGGTTGGTGCATTTAATCCATTTATAAGGTGATTATTGCTATGTATGATCCTATTTACCATTTTCTTAATTGTTTTGGGTTTCTTTTCTGTAAGTCTTTTCCTTCTCTTGTATTTCCTGCCTAGGAAATTCCTTTAGCATTTGTTGTAAAGCTGGGTTGATGGTGTTGAATTCTCTTAATTTTTGCTTGTGAAAGCTTTTGATTTCTCCATCAAATCTGAAGGAGAATCTTGCTAGGTAGAGTATTCTTGGTTGTAGATTCTTCCCTTTTGTCATTTTAAATATGGTGCCATTCCCTTCTGGCTTGTATAGTTTCTGTTTAGATATCAGCCGATAGCTTGATGGGAGTTCCTTTATGTTATTTATCATTTTCCCTATGTTGCTTTTAATATTTTATATCTTTCTTTATTTTTTGTCAGTTTGATTACTATGTGTCTCTGTGTGTCCCTCCTTGGGTTTATCCTGCCCGGGACTCTCTGCGCTTCCTGGACTTGGTTGAATATCTCCTTTCCCATGTTAGGGAAGTTTTCAGCTATTATTTCTTCAAATATTTTCTCAGGTCCTTTCTCTCTTCCTTCTCCTTTTGGGACCCCTGTAATGAGAATGTTGGTACATTTAAGTTGTCCCAGAGATCTCTTAGGCTGTCTTTATTTCTTTTCATTTTTTTTTCTGTATTCTGTTCTGAAGCAGTGATTTCCACCATTCTGTCCTCCAGGACATTTAATCATTCTTCTGCCTCAGTTATTCTGTTATTGATTCCTTCTAGTGTATTATTCATCTTGGTTTGCTTGTTCTCTAGTTCTTCCAGGTCTTTGGTAAACATTTCTTGCATCTTCTCCATTGTTTTCCCGAGATCCTGGATTATCTTCACTATCATTATTCTGAAATCTTTTTCTGGAAGATTGCCTATCTCCACTTCATTTAGTTGTTTTTCTGGGATTTTATCTTGTCCTTTCATCTGGGACATAACTTTCTACTTTTTCATCCTAACTTTCTGTAAAATGGTTTTTGTTTTAGCCACTGTGGGAGTGTGGTTTTTCTTGCTTCTTCTGTCTGCCTATTGATGGAAGAGGCTAAGAGGCTTGTGTAAGCTTCTTGATGGGAGGGACTGGCTGTGGGAAAACTGGGTCTTGCTCTGGTGGGCAGGGCCTTGCTCAGTAAAGCATTAATCCAATTATCTGCTGATGGGTGGGATTATCTCCCTTCCTGGTAGTTGTTTGGCCTGAAGTGACCCAGTCCTAGGGTCTAAGGACTCTATGGTTGGGTTAATAGTGACCTCCGAGAGGGATTAGCCAAAGGGGGACCTTCCTGGACTGTTACTACCAGTGTCCCCATCCCTGTGGTGAGCCCCCACCCACACCTCCACAGGAGACCCTTCAACACTAGCAGGTATTTTTGGTTCAGTCTCCTGTGGGGTCACTGCTCCTTTCCTTTGGGTCTTGGTACAGGCAAGATTTTGTTTATGCCTTCCAAGTCTGAAGTCTCTCTTTCCCCCAGTCCTGTAGAAGTCCTATAATCCTGTAGAAATTCCTCTGGCCTACAAGGTCAGATTCCCTGGGGATTCCCAGTCCGTTTGTCAGATTGCCAGGCTGGGAAGCCTGACATAGTGTTCAGAACCTTCACAACAATGGGAGAATGTCTGTGGTATTATTGTTCTCCAGTTCATGGGTCACTCACCTAGCAGGTATGGGATTTGATTTTATCATGATTGATCCCCTCCTACTGTTCTGCTGCAGTTTCTTTTTTTGTCTTTGGACTTGGGGTATCCTTTTTCTGGTGGGTTCCAGCATCCTCCTGTCAATGGTTGTTCCACAGCTGGTTGCAATTTTGATGATTTCACAGGAGGAGATGAGCACACATCCTTCTATCTCCACCATCTTGAACAGGAGTCCACAGACATATATTTAAAAATAGCTTCTTGTTGATGGTCCCAGTTCTCCTGAGTCTTGGCTTCCAGCTTCACTAGGAATGTTCAGTGATTTCAAGGAAACAGACACAGTGATTTGGACTAGAGAGGGGGCCAGTCAGACCCTGATTCTTTGCAGCAGGGCCTCTGACTCTTGGCATTTACAATCCAGGTCAGAGTCATCCTGAACAGGTTCTTTATTCAGCTGCATGTCAGCCTCTTTCTTTTTGCTCCTCTTCCTACTTTATCTGCTCCTCTTCCTTCTTTATCTGCTCCTCTTCCTCACAATTTTACTTTTTCTTAAAACTCATCTTTTGAAAGTGTATAATTTTGGATCTCAAGAGGAGACAGTTGAGTGGACCATTATGCTGCTGTAGTTCTGGATGCACTGTCCTCTTTGATTCTTACAGGTCTCTTTTTTGTTTCCATGGTTTCCTTCTATCCACATACTTCACTCCTATTCCTTTCTTACCTGCACCATGGACAACTGTTTTCATGTATATACTGCATATTTTATCTTTGAATGTGTTCATATGTTTTAAAATTGAAGTTAAAACATATAAATTAAATGAAAAATATACTGAACTGAACTGAATACTAATCTTAGGTATGGAGCTCAATGGATCTTCATCTAATCGCCATCCAGACATAGAATGTTTCCAACACCCTGTAAGAAACATTCCCAGATGAGACTATGACTATCAGCTGTTCCTCTCCCACAGGGGCTAGTTTTCTCTATAGCTTAGTTGTGCCTGTTCTTGAACTTCTAATATATTCTTAAACATATCATACAATATATTCTCTTCTGCATCTGCCTTCTTTCCCATGTTATTGTATGTAGAAGTCGTTTATTCACTTTTTATTGCTGAGTAGTATTCCTGTTGGTGTCTCAGATGGTAAAGAATCTGCTTCTTTTTTCAGTCCCCAGCAGTGTCTTCCCAGGTTTCTGCTGTGCCAATCAATCTCCAACTTCAGCTTTTCAGTCAAACTGGACCCTCATGTTTCAGCTCACAGATGTCTTCTAGAGCATCACCATCTCCTTTATCGTGGGTTCACGTTCCAAGATGTCTACCAGTCAGCTTGACCTCCTTGGATCTCCTGTTGAGAATTATCTCAATCAGCAGCCAAATCAAGCTTCCTGCTTCCCATGTAGCAGGAAAAAATTTTAAATGAACAGCACCTCCAACCTAAATCAGAAGTCTATGATCCTTTATATAGTTTTTGCTAATGCTTAAAAAGTTTATTGGCTGCTTTTTTTTTTACACCAAGTGCAGGACTAAATGTTGGTTTGGGCATTATCTCATTGAATTGGCATTTCCATGTTTCTAGGGATGTATTCCCAACCCACTTCAGTATTCTTGCCTGGGAAATCCAAGGAAAAAGGAGACTGGAGTGCTGCAGTCCATAGGGTCTCAAAAGAGTTGGACATGACTGAGCAACTGAACAACATGATCCTATTTGACTGAGTGTTCTAAACACTTTTGAAATTTATTGATAAAACTTTCTAAATCAAAATTTAATAAAGTCCTTTGATCTCTAGTTAACTTTGAGATTAGGTTCATTTGATATGTTGAATTACATGGGAAGTAGTGTCAAATGTGGAGAAGGCAATGGTACCCCACTCCAGTTTTCTTGCCTGGAAAATCCCATGGACAGGAGAGCCTGGTGGGCTGCAGTCCATGAGGTTGCTAAGAGTTGGAAATGACTGAGCAACTTCACTTTCACTTTTCACTTTCATGAATTGGAGAAGGAAATGGCAACCCACTCCAGTGTTCCTGCCTGGAGAATCCCATGGACGGGGGAGTCTGGTGGGCTGCTGTCTATGGGGTCGCACAGAGTCGGACACGACTGAAGTGACTTAGCAGCAGCAGCAGCAGTGTCAAATGAGTAATAAATCTTCTTAGGTTAGGTTCAGTTCAGTTCAGTTCAGTTCAGTTGCTCAGTCGTATCTGACTCTTTGTGACTCCATGAATCGCAGCACGCCAGGCCTCCCTGTCCATCACCATCTCCCAGAGTTCACTCAGACTCACGTCCATTGAGTCAGTGATGCCATCCAGCCATCTCATCCTGGGTCGTCCCCTTCTCCTCCTGCCCCCAATCTCTCCCAGCATCAGAGTCTTTTCCAATCAGTCAACTCTTCACATGTGGCCAGAGTACTGAAGCTTTAGCCTTAGCATCATTCCTTCCAAAGAAATCCCAGGGTTGATCTCCTTCAGAATGGACTGGTTGGATCTCCTTGCAGTCCAAGGGACTCTCAAGAGTCTTCTCCAATACCACAGTTCAAACGCATCAATTCTTCGGCACTCAGCCTTCTTCACAGTCCAACTCTCACATCCATACATGACTACTGGAAAAACCATAGCCTTGATTAGACGGACCTTAGTCGGCAAAGTAATGTCTCTGCTTTTGAATATACTATCTAGGTTGGTCATAACTTTCCTCCCAAGGAGTAAGCGTCTTTTAATTTCATGGCTGCAGTCACCATCTGCAGTGATTTTGGAGCCCCCCAAAATAGTCTGTAGGTTAGGTTATATTATACGGTAAATGTTACTAATATAAATATCATAGAGGGTTTCCCAGGTGGTGCTAGTGGTAAAGAACCCGCCTGTCAATGCAGGAGACATAAGAGATAAGGGTTTGATCTCTGAGTTGGGAAGATGCCCTAGAAGAAGGCACAGCAACCCACTCCAGGTTTCTTACCTGGGAAATCCTGCGGACAGAGGAGCCTGGCAGGCTACAGTCCATAGGGTCGCAAAGAATCGGACACGACTGAAGCTACTTAGTACACAGGCATAGCATGAATTCTCCACAAACTAATGCTTGGAATAGTTGAGACGTTTACAGTGATGGAAACGTTTACATTTTTAAAATGTGGAGAATAAGCCAATTTCCTAAGCTACCTCAGTCATCATCTCCAGTGGACTAAAATCAAGCAAGGCCTTTATGGATGAGTTTGTGGGAAAGGATACAAAACACATTTGGGAGAGATGAGAGGCATCATAGAGAGAATTAGGTTTAATGTCCTTCATTTTCTGTGTAATAATCTAGCTTCTGCCCCTCAAAACTCATCAGGTTTCAGCAGGACCAGATAATTCTCGAGATCATAATCACACTTAAACATTTACATTGTGCTCTGCAATTTAATAAGTTCGCCCCCCTCATTTCCCTGTGGAGTCAGCCTACTGACCCACAAGTTAAGGTGCTGGATGAAGCAGCTTCCCAGACTAAGCAACCCATAGAGAGAAGAGACTTGGGTGCTACCTGCTCTCTCTCATGACTAGCTCTGAGATCTCAAGAAAGTCATAACTGCTTGGAACATCCTTTCAAAATCTGTGAAGTTAAGTGAGGGGGCCAAAACTCTAAGTCTCTTTAGATCTGACATTTTATGGTGCCGTTAATCTTCCATCATACAATTATGAAATTGCCAAAATGAAATGGCTGTAGGGATCAGGCCAAATAAATGAAGTGCCAAATAAAATGGCGAAGAGAAGGGTGAGTCTTGGGAAGAGAGTACTTTAATCCCAACTCCCATGATCTCCATTGCATGAACAGTCAATGTTTTTTTCATCTTGTAATGTAATGTTGTATAACTTGTATTGTCATGCCAAGCAAGCAGAGCCTCAAGTTGGGGGTCCTGACTCAAGCACCCCACTTCCAACCTGTCTATTATAGAAACCTTGGTACTGCAGCTAGCCAAGGACAAGTGTTGGACTTTGGCAAACTGGAAAGCATGCATCCTATTTGTAATGGACTCTTGCTAACGCTGTAACAGGAACCCCCAGATCACTTTTACCAGCTCTGTGTGCCCATCTCCCAGCTCCTACATGATTGGCTACTAGAGTTTCGCCTCTGTGACCTTGAGAGATTTGTTCTTGGGCCTTAGGGTTAATCCCTGATAAGGATAGAAGTGCCTAGAGGTGATGGCCTCCCCTCTTTCTGGTCATCCATAGCCAATGGGGTGAGTGTATAAAAGCCCACCTCCTTTACCTCTGGGAGGTGTAAACCCTAGATGAGAAAAACATCAGTTCTGCTCTACTGTGCCCTGTGGGGTCAGGCTGAACATGGGGTGCCACCTGAAATCACACCTAATTTGGCTTTTTCTATTGCTTTCTTCTGCTTCCTGACCCCATTGGTTTCTGTTGGAAACATGTTCTTAGTAATTTACCTGTACCCAAACCCTTGGGACTTCCCAGGTTGCTCAGTGGTAAAGAATCCACCTGCTAATGTAGGAAACGCAAGTTGGATCCCTGGGTCAGGAAGATCCCCTGGAAAAGGAAATGGAAACCCTCTCCAGTATTCCTGTCTGGGAGATTCCATGGAAAGAGAAGCCTGGTGGGCTACATTCCATGGGGTCACAAAAGAGTCGAACATGATACCAACTAAACAACAACAACAACCCAAATCCTTGGCTAAGATACTGCTTCTGGAAAAATCCAACCTACAATATTATCTAAATGTATTCACATGTAATTTTTAAAAAGGTCATTTTTCTGTCAAACAAAATATATTAGAATGCCAGAGCTAGCCAGTAAACCACCAGTTTGCAATCTATGGTTTAATCTTTTATTCCCAGTCTAGTGAAAAAAGCAGGAACTTGAAGAGAGTGCAAAAGATTTTAACAAAAATGCTGAAAAAGTGCAGAGACCTATGTGTATAATGCCTGCAGCTATTATATGCTCTGTTTTCCTAATGTACTTGCTTCTTTCTGCTCTATATAGCAACACTGGCTATAAAGATTAAAGAACAGGAACAAAGTGGCTAATTCTTGGGCTGGTTTACAATGCACAGTGGAACTCACTTATTCTTTCCATATTTTAAAGACACCCTAGTGTTCTCTGTACTAATAATGCCTAACATTTGTTTAGCGTCACATAGTCCTCAAAGTGCTTACCAATGCGTGATCTTGTATGACTCCTACTGTCCTTATTTCACAGATGAGGAAACTGAAGTTCTGAAAGTTCCAAATCAGACAAATATAACTCTAAAATGTGGATGTTTTTCTAGCATATAGAGAGTTGGTGAAAGATCTTTTATCTTAGAAAACTGGTGATTCCAAACCAGATAGTAACAGGAGAAAAGTGTGTAAAAATAGAGATAAACAGGGCACTGCAATGCAAAAGTAGGAAGTCAGCCACTTTCTGCCATTTGAGTGGCATCATCTGCATATATGAGGTTGTTGATATTTCTCCCCACAATCTTGATTCCAGCTTGTGATTCATCCAGCCAGCATTTTGCATAACATGCTCTACATAGAAGTTAAATAAACAGGGGGACAATATACAGTCTTGTTGTACTCCTTTCCAAATTTTGAACCAGTCAGTTTTTCCATGTCTGGTTCTACCTCGTTTTTTGCAGGTAAGGTGGTCTGGTATTCCCATCTCTTAAAGAATTTTTCACAGTTTGTTGTGATCCACACAGTCAAAGCTGTAGCATAGTGAGTGAAACAGAAGTAGATGTTCCTCTGGAATTCTTTGCTTTCTCTATTAATCCAACGGATGTTGGCAATTTGATCTCTGGTTCCTCTGCCTTTTCTAAACTCAGCTTGCTCATCAGGAAGTTCTCAGTTCACATACTGCTGAAGTGTAGCTTGAAGAATTTTGAACATAAATTTACTAACATGTGAAATGAGCACAATTGTACAGCAGTTTGAACATTCTCTGGCATTGCCCTTCTCTGGGATTGGAATTAAAACTGACCTTTTCCAGTCTTGTGGCCACTGATGAGTTTTCCAAATTTGCTGACATCTTGAGTTCAGCACTTGAAGAGCATCATCTTTTAGGATGCTGGAAATCCATCACCTCCCCTAGCTATGTTTATAGTAATGCTCCCTAAGTCCCACTTGATTTCACATTCCAGGATATCTGATTCTAGGTGAGTAGTGACCACATCATCGTGGTTATCTGGGTCATTAAGATCTTTTTTCTTCCATTGTATAATCGTAAGGAATTTGATTTAGGTCATACCTGAATGGTCTAGTGGTTTTCCCTACTTTCTTCAATTTAAGCTTAAATTTGGCAATAAGGAGTTCATTATCTGAGCCAGTCAGCTCCTGGTCTTGATTTTGCTGACTGTATGGATCTTCTCCATCTTTGGCTGCAAAGAATGTAATCAATCAGATTTTGGTATTGACCATCTAGTAATGTCCATATATAGAGTCATCTCTTGTGTTGCTGGAAGAGGGTGTTTGCTATAACTAGTGTGTTCTCTTGGCAAAACTCTGTTAGCCTTTGCCCTGCTTCATTTTGTACTCCAAGGCCAAATTTGCCTGTTACAAGTATCTCTTGACTTCCTACTTTTGCATTCCAGTGCCCTATGATGAAATGGACATCGTTTTGGCGTGTTTGCTCTAGAAGGTCTTGTAAGTCTTCATAAAACTGTTCAACCTCAGCTTCTTCAGCATTACTGGTTGGGGCAAAGACTTGGATTACTGTGATATTGAATGGTTTGCCTTGGAAATGAACAGAGATCATTTTGTAGTTTTTGAGACTGCATCCAAGTACTGCATTTCAGACTCTTTTGTTGACTATGATGGCTACTCCATTTCTTCTAAGGGATTCTTGCCCACAGTCGTAGATATAATGGTCATGTGAATTAAATTTGCCCATTCCAATCCCTTTTAGTTCACCGATTCCTAAAAAGTTGATATTCACTCTTGCTATCTCCTGTTTGACCACTTCCAATTTACCTTGATTCATGGACCTAACATTCCAGGTTCCTATGCAATATTGTTCTTTACAGCATCAGACTTTACTTCCATCACCAGTCACGTCCACAACTGGGTGTTGGTTTTGCTTTGGCTCCATCTCTTCATTCTTTCTGGAGTTATTTAACCACTGTTCCCCAGTAGCATATTGGGCACCTACCTATCTGGGGAGTTCATCTTTCAGTGTCATATCTTTTTGCCTTTGTATACTGTTCATGGGGTTCTCAAGGCAAGAATACTGAAGTGGTTTGCCATTCTCTTCTCCAGTGGGCCACGTTTTGTCAGAACTCTCCACCATAACCTGTCCATCTTGGGCGGCCCTACATGGCATGCTCATAGTTTCATTGAGTTAGACAAGGCTGTGATCCATGTGATCTTTTTGATTAGTTTTCTATGATTATGGTTTTCCTTCTGTCTGCCCTCTGATGAGGAAGGATAAGAGGCTTATGGAAGCTTCCTGATGGGAGAGACTGACTGAGGGGGAAACTGGGTCTTGTTCTGATGGGCGTGGCCATGCTCAGTAAATCTTTAATCTAATTTTTTGTTGATGGGCGGGGCTGTGTTCCCTCCCTGTTGTTTGACCTGAGACTAAACTGTGGTGGGGGAAATGAATATAATGGCGACCTCTTTCAAAAGGTCTTGTGCCTGCACTATTGTATTCAATGCTCCTGACCCTGCCACTGTTGACCCACACCTCCACTAGAGACTTCTGGACACTCACAGGCAAGTCTGGGTCAGTCTCTTGTGGGGTCACTGCCCCTTTCCCCTGGGTCCTGGTGTGCACAAGGTTTTGTTTATGCCCCCCAGGAGTTTCCCCAGTCCTGGGTAAGTTCTGTAATTAAATCCCCCCTGGGGGTTCTCAGTCCCTTTGCCAGATTTCTAGGTTGGGAAATCTGTTGTGGGTCCTAAAACTTTCTTAACAGTGAGAGAATTTATTTGGTATAATTGTTCTGCAGTTTGTGGGCCACCTGCTCAGTGGCTCTATGATGGGGTTAATGGTGACTTCCTCCAAGAGAGCTTATGCCACATGCTGTGTGACCCAGGTCTGCTGCACCAAGAGCCCCTGACCGGGAGACAGGCCACTGCTGACCTGTGCCTCCACTGGAGATACTCAAACACTCAAAGGCAGGTCTGTCTCAGTCTCTGTGGGGTGTCTACATCCAGATGCACACCAGGTTTTACTTGAGCCCTCCAAGCCTCTCTGGCAGGTATGGGGTTTGATTCTAAACATGATATCATCCCTCCTACCAGCTTGCTGGGGCTTCTCCTTTGCCCTTGGATGTGGGGTATCTTTGTTTGCTGGGATCCAACATTCTCTTGTCAATGGTTGTTTAGCAGCGAGTTGCAATTTTGGCTTTCTCGTAGGAGAAGATGAGCACATAAGATCTGATAGACAGAGTGCCTGAAGAATTATGGACAGAGGTTCACGACATTGTATAGGAGGCAGTGATCAAGACCATTCCAAAGAAAAAGAAATGCAAAAAGGCAAAATGGCTGTCTGATGAGCCCTTACAAAAAGCTGAGAAAAGAAGAGAATCAAAAGGCAAAGGAGAAAAGGAGAGATATACCCATCTGAAACCAGAGTTCCAAAGAATAGCAAGGAGACATAAGAAAGTCTTCCAAGGTGATCAGTGCAAAAAAATAGAGGAAAATAATGGAATGGGAAATACTAGAGATTTCTTCAAGAAAATTAGAGATATCAAGGGAAATTTTCATGCAAAGATGGGCTCAATAAAGGACAGAAATTGTATGGACCTAAGAGAAGTGGATGATATTAAGAAGAGGTGGCAAGAATACACAGAAGAACCATAAAGAAAAGATCTTCATGATGCAGATAATCACAATGGTGTGATCCTTCACCTAGAGCCAGACATCCTGGAGTGCGAAGTCAAGTGGGCCTTGGGAAGAAGCATCACTATGAACAAAGCTAGTGGAGGCGAAGGAATTTCAATTGAGCCATTTCAAATCCTAAAAGATGATGCTCTTAAAGTGCTGCACTCACTATGCCAGCAAATTTGGAAAACTCAGCAGTGGCCACAGGACTGGAAAAGGTCAGTTTCATTGCAATCTCAAAGAAAGGCAATGGCAAAGAATGTTCAAACTACTGCACAATTGCACTCATTTCACATGCTAGCAAAGTAATCCTCAAGATTCTCCAAGTGAGGTTTCAATAGTATGTGAACTGTGAACTTCCAGATGCTCAAGCTGGATTTAGGGAAGGCAGAGGAACCAGAGATAAAAATGCCAACATTTGCTGGATCATCAAAAAAACAAGAGAGTTTCAGAAAAACATCTACTTCTGCTTTATTGACTATGCCAAAGACTTTGATTGTATAAGCTGTGGAAAATTCTGAAAGAGATGGGAATACCAGACCACCTGACCTGCCTCCTGAGAAATCTATATGCAGTTCAAGAAGCAACAGTTAGAACTAGACATGGAACAACAGACTGGTTCCAAATTGGGAAAGGAGTATGTCAAGGCTGTATATTGTCACCCTGCTTATTTAACTTATATGCAGAGTACATTATGTGAAATGCTGGGCTGGATGAAGCACGAGCTGGAATCAGGACTGCCAGAAGAAACATGAATAACCTCATATATGCAGATAACACCACCCTTATGGCAGAAAGCAAAGAGGAACTAAAGAGCCTCCTGATGAAAGTGAAAGAGGAGAGTGAGAAAGTTGGCTTAAAACTCATCTTTCAAAAGACAAAGATCATGGAATCTGGTCCCATCATTTCATGGCAAATAGATGACAAAACAATGGAAACCATGACATACTTTATGTTTTCAGGCTCAAAAATTACTGCAGATGGTGACTGAAGCCATGAAACTAAAAGACATTTCCTCCTTGGAAGAAAAGTTATGACCAACCTAGACAGCATATTAAAAAGCAGAGACATTACTTTGCCAGCAAAGGTCCATATAGTCAAGGCTATGGTTTTTCCAGTAGTCATGTATGGTGGTGAGTGTTGGACCATAAAGAAAGTTGAGTGCTGAAGAATTGATCCTTTTGAACTGTGGTGTTGGAGAAGACTCTTGAGAGTCTCTTGGACAGCAAGGAGATCCAACCAGTCAATCCTAAAGGAAATCATTCCTGAATATTCATTGGAAGGACTGATGCTGAGGCCTAAACTCCAATCCTTTGGCCACCTGATGCAAAGAACTGACTCATTGGAAAAGACCCTGATGCTGGGAAAGATTGAAGATGGGTGGAGAAAGGGAGGACAGAGGATGATACGATTGGATGGCATCACGGACCCGATGGACATGAGTTAGAGTAAGCTCCGGGAGCTGGTAATGGGTAGGGAAACCTGGCATGCTGCAGTCCATGGGGTCACAAAGAGTCGGACACGATTGAGAGACTGAACTGAACTGAAGATCTTTTTTTGTATAGTTCTTCTTGTCACCTCTTATTAATCTCTTCTGCCTCTGTTAGGTCCTTATCATTTCTGTCCTTTATCATGCCTAATCTTGTATGCAATGTTGGCTTGATATCTCTAATTTTCTTGATAGCTCTCTATTCTCTCTCATTCTACTGGTTTCCTCTATGACTTTTCACTGTTCCTGTAAGAAGGCCTTCTTATCTCTCCTTGCTATTCTCTGGAAACCTGTATTCAGTTGGATTTATCTTTCCCTTTCTCCCTTACCTTTTGCTTCTCTTCTTCCTCAGCTTTTTGTAAAGGCTCTTCAGGCAACCACTTTGCCTTATTGCATTTCTTTTCCTTTGGGATGGTTTTGGTCACCACCTCCTGTACAATGTTACAGACCTCCATCCATAGTTCTTCAGGTTCTCTGTCTACCAGATCTAATCCCTTGAATCTTCTCATCACCTCCACTGTATAATCACAAAGTATTTGATTTAGGTCTGGCCTGAATGGCCTAGTGGTTTTCCCTACTTTCTTTAATTTAAGCCTGAATTTTGCAATAAGGAGTTCATGATCTGAGCCACAGTCAGCTCACAGTCTTGTTTTTGCTGACTTTGTAGAGTTTCTCCATCTTTGGCTGCAAAAAATATAATCAATCTGATTTATGTGTTGACCATATGGTGATGTCCATGTGTAAAGTCATCTCTTGTGTTACTGGGAGAAAGTGTATGTTCTCTTGGCAAAACCCTGTTAGCCTTTGCCCTGCTTCATTTTGTACCCCAGGGCCAAACTTGGTATCTTTTGACTTCTACTTTTGCATTCCAGTACCCCACGATGATTGCACTCATTGCACACATCATCACATGCTAGTAAAGTAATTGCACTGATCTCACATGCTAGTAAAGTAATGCTCAAAATTCTCCAAGCCAGGCTTCAGCAATACATGAACCGTGAAATTCCTGATGTTCAAGCTGGTTTTAGAAAAGGCAGAGGAACTAGGGATCAAAATGTCAACATCCGTTGGATCATGGAAAAAGCAAGAGAGTTCCAGAAAAACATCTATTTCTGCTTTATTGACTATGCCAAAGCCTTTGACTGTGTGGATCACAAGAAACTGTGGAAAATTCTGAAAGAGATGGGAATACCAGACCACCTGACCTGCCTCTTAAGAAACCTATATGCAGGTCAGGAAGCAACAGTTAGAACTGGATATGGAACAACAGACTGGTTCCAAATAGGAAAAGGAGTACGTCAAGGCTGTATATTGTCACCCTGCTTATTTAACTTATATGCAGAGAACATCATGAAAAACACTGGGCTGGAAGAAACACAAGCTGGAATCAAGATTGCTGGGAGAAATACCAATAACCTCAGATATGCAGATGACACCACCCTTATGGCAGAAAGCTAGAGGAACTAAAAAGCCTCTTGATGAAAGTGAAAAGAGGAGAGTGAAAAAGTTGGCTTAAAGCTCAACATTCAGAAAACGAAGATCATGGCATCTGGTCCCATCACTTCATGGGAAATAGATGGGGAAACAGTGGAAACAGTGTCAGACTTTATTTTTCTGGGCTCCAAAATCACCGAAGATGGTGATTGCAGCCATGAAATTAAAAGATGCTTACTCCTTGGAAGGAAAGTTATGACCAACCTAGATAGCATATTAAAAAGCAGAGACATTACTTTGCCAACAAAGGTCCATCTAGTCAAGGCTATGGTTTTTCCTGTGGTCATGTATGGATGTTGAGAGTTGGACTGCGAAGAAAGCTGAGGGCCGAAGAATTGATGCTTTTGAACTTTGGTGCTGGAGAAGACTCTTAAGAGTCCCTGGACTGCAAGGATATCCAACCAGTCCATTCTGAAGGAGATCAATCCTGGGTGTTCTTTGGAAGGACTGATGCTAAAGCTGAAACTCCAATACTTTGGCCACCTGATGCGAAGAGTTGACTCATTGGAAAAGACCCTGATGCTGGGAGGGATTGAGGGCAGGAGGAGAAGGGGATGACAGAGGATGAGATGGCTGGATGGCATCACCAACTTGGTGGACATGCATTTGGGTGAACTCTGGGAGATGGTGATGGACAGGGAGGCCTGATGTGCTGTAATTCATGGGTCGCAAAGAGTTGGACACAACTGAGCAACTGAACTGAACTGAACTGAACCCTACAATGAAAAGAACATCTTTTTTTTCTTTTGGTGTTAGTTATAAAAGGACTTATAGGTCTTCACAGAACTGGTCAACTTCATCTTCTTTGGCATCAGTGGTTGGGGCATAGACTTGGATTACTGTGATGTTGAATGCTTTGCCTTGGAAATGATCTGAGATCATTCTGACATTTTTGAAATTTGCACTCACATACTGTGTTTCAGACTCTTTTGTTGACTATCAGGGTTACTCCATTTCTTCTAAAATGTTCTTGCTCACTGTAATAGACATAGTGGTTGTCTGAATTAAGTTCGCCTATTCCAGTCCATTATAATTCACTGATTCCTAAGATGTCAGTGTTTACTCTTGCGTCTCCTGCCTGACCACATCCAATTTACCTTGATTCATGGATTTAACTTTCCAACTTCCTATGCAATATCATTCTTTACAGCATCAGTCTTTATTTTCATCACCAGTCACATCCACAACTGAGTGTCATTTATGCTTTGGCCATCTCTTCTTTCTTTCTGGGAGCTAGTATTATTATGCTCTTCTCTATTAGTATATTGGATACCTTCTGACTTGGGAGGTGCTCATCTTTCAGTATCATATCGTTTTGCCTTTTCATATTGTTCATGGGGTTCTTGTGGCAAGAATCTTGGAATGTTTTGCCATTTCATTCTGCAGGTGAACCATGTTTTGTCAGAACTCTCCACTACGACCTGTTCATCTTGGGTGTCCCTGCTTCTTAGAGTTATGCAAGTCCCTTCACCATAACATGGCTGTGATCCATGAAGGAGAGGATTTGGGTGGTACATGCATATTCAGGAGGGGGCTTGAGCAGAGCAGAATTCAGTTTAGAATTAGGGCAAATTTCAACAGAGTCCAAGCTATGGTTGACTGAAGCCACAAGGCTAAGAAAATATTATCATTACCATCCCTTAGGTTTCAGTGGATCTGGATGGTTGAGCTCAGACAAATCTTTTTCTTTGAAATAGAACTGGAAGCCTTTATACTTGTTCTGTTATCTTTGCTATTATTACTTCTCTTGCCTGATTTTGTCCATTGTTTACACAGTCCTTTGTTCCCTAAGTTCATTACTTACTGAGACCTGTTCAAGGGCAAGTACTGTGGCCAGGCTTAGATCCCAAAACGGTTTAGGCCAAAAATGGCTTCTCTATTGTCAAGAAAGCTGTTCATGGTTCTCTTTTTCTGGAGACTCTCTACTCTTTCTGCTTACAATTAGGCAGACAGCCATCAAGAATTTCCCAGCATAAACTTGAAAGAATCCCAGAGAGTTGTCCTCCATCCCTGAGAATGATAGATGCTAACAAATTGGGTAAATCAGGCACAGAGAGGCCTGGTGGTGAGCCACAGGCAGAAGTAAGCAGCAGAATCTGCAAAGTGGTGTCAGCTTATAAAAGGCACAAAGTGAGTCACGTTGTATCTGGGGCAAAGTGAATACTGCATCATGGGAGACAGCACCTCAGATGGCTCTGAGAAACTGCTCCCAAGAGGCAGGGAGGAAAGTCAGAATATATGTGATTTGGGGGAAGGGGGAGTACACGCAATCAAGCACATATTGTTTTGCAGAAGGTTTCTGCTAGTCACGAGGAACAGATGTCACCATGGAGGATTTTAGTGTTTTTCTAGACATGAGGAGATACAAGAATTGGGCTCATAAAATCAGCTCCTGAAAATATCTAACTGAAGACCTATTTTGCCAGTTTTTCCAGAGCAGAGTCCCTCATGTCTGCTCTTCAGCCTGAACTCCTTTCAGAGGATGTTGAATGTCAACAGCTGCAGCAGCACATGATTTAATTCTTGCAGAAGTGGATGGCAAATGCCAATTTGTAGTTGACAGTGGTAAGGAGGTAAAAAGTGCTCAGCAGGCTAGGGTCAGGCAGCTTCCACGTCAAGTCTTGGGGATTTTATCCAAAACATTATTTCTAAAGGATTGGAAATATTAGGCAAAGACCATGGCTTGGGAAAGAAAGCAGTGATGTTGAAGTACTGACCTGATAATGGAAACTGAGCTCCAAGGCAAAACTGCAGCCTTGACAGATTGCTGATCTGGCCTTAGAATTGTTCCTATTTGATGGTCAGTTTGAGTCTCAACCCTGAGGTTAGCTGTGAGACAGTGGAACATGGTGATTTAAGTATAGACTCCTAGAGCTAGTCTTACTGGGCTCAAACCCTGATCCTACCACTTGCTAGCTCTATGATCTCAGACAAACCAACAGTTTCCCTATCTGTGAACTGAGGCTAATAAAATAGTATTTACTTCTCAGGGTTATTAGGAGAATTGAATTAATATATGCAAAGTGTCTAGAGTGGTTCATATATAATAGAATTTGCTTAGTCCAACTGTTTACAACCCTATTGACTAGCCAGCCAGGCTCCTCTGTCCATGGGATTTTCCAGGCAAGAATACTGGAGTGGCTTGCCATTCCTTTCTCTAGGGGCTCTTTCTGGCCCAGGGATCTAACCTGAGTGTTCTGCATCCCCTGCACTGCAGGCAGGGTCTTTACCACTGAGCCACTGGGGAAGTCCATGGTAAGGATTCAGGTCAGTTCAGTTCAGTTCAGTTCAGTCGCTCAGTCGCATCCGACTCTTTGCGACCCCATGAATCGCAGCATGCCAGGGCTCCCTGTCCATCACCATCTCCTTATGTAAGTGTTATTGAGGGTGGAGGCTGAAGCTATTGGGTTGGCCAAAAAGTTCATTCTGATTTTTCTGTAGCATCTTACGAACAAGCTTTTTGGCCAACATAATAGCATGGGAGAGGGGCAACATGGCCAGGAAATCAAGTGAGTTATTTCAAGTGAGGAGTTAGGAAAAATGCTTAAGAGCAGAATTAATATGGTATCTTACCAAAGTTTGTTAGATGGCTTCAGAAAAGTATTGTGGACACTGTGATGAAAAATCAGTCAGATTTGATAGTTTCATTTTTCTTTGTGACCTTGATTCCACTATTTGAGAACATGGTCTCATCTTTGCAAGTTTTAAAATAATCAGAAACTTGGCCACGAGCCTGAACTCTGTCAGCCCTGGCTCTTTATTCTATGTTAACACAAAGAACTTTAATTCTATTAATATCGTGAGTCCTGCAAACCAGGACATTTTTTATAACCTGTCCTGAGTCCTACAAGCTCCCACCTGGAACTAGAGAAGCCTCTCATTTTGGAAAGAACAGAAAGGTGCTTTCAGTGTCAGTGGTGTGTGTTGGTTTCATGGGGGAAATGATGGAGGCAGTTTTTGTTATGTCAAGGTAACTTTAGATAAATGAAAAGAGTTAGCTAAATTATTATTACATATTGCATAAATTAATTACAAAAGCTTTTGGTCATGAACTTTCTTGGAAGGAGAGAAAGAGAGCCTTCTACATGATGGAACATCCAGCAATAGCAGGACATTTTAGGAACCACATTGGGCTTGCCAGGTGGCACTAGATGTAAAGAACCCACCTTCCAATGCAGGAAACATAAGAGAAGTGGGCTTGATCCCTGGGTTGGGAAGATCCCCTGGAGGTAGGCATGGCAGTCCACTCCAGTATTCTTGCCTAGAGAATCCCAAGGACAGAGGAGCCTGGCAAGCTACAGTCCATGGGGTCACAAAGAGTTGGACATGACTGAAGCATCTTAGCATGCACGCACACACATAGGAACCAGTAGGATTAGTATCTGACATTCACCCAATACTGATTTTTGGAGCCCATGGTATGTGATAAACTATGCTAATCACACATATGCCACACATAATTTCTGCTGCCATAGACATTTTAAACACTCATGTCACAAGCCATTTGAAGGAGAATTAATGGCTCAGCTTTTCTATTTATATATAATATGGCAATAGCAAGCCATGCATAAAGTTGAATTAAAATACTAATTTTCCAAGAGTTCTGGGAATTGTAAATTTCATTTCTATAGATATTTAGCACATTCTGAAAATGAGCTGTGACTATGGTGAAGGCTTTAGTAGAATTCTCCTAAAAAATTTTGTTTTTTCCAGACAGTCCAAGTTTTGGCTAACACTGGAGGAGCAGAGAACTCAATGAGAGGCCAAAACTCATTTGCTGAAACCATTTTCCCATCAGAAAAATAATGACAGTGAGAGCCCAAGGTGGGAAGAGGGTTTGAAGATAAGCTAAAAATTAATCTGTGCTCCTGCTGAGATTTGTAGGACACAATATGATTTGAAGATAGGCCAGACAGCCACAATCCTCAGTAAACAAACATTTCCAGAGGGTCTACTGCACAAAGGGCAGGATATTAGATATGACAGGAAATCCAAAATAACTCATAACTGCTACTCTGGAGGATGCCTGTAGCCCATTTGGAGGCAAAGAAACACACTTGAGAATGAGATAAACCTTCAGAAAGGATGCCACCATGCCACTTTTAGGACATTCTCTGCTGCAGTAAGACAAAAACCACTGGAGTAGTCAAGGGAATTTGGGGTCATGTACCTGCCAAGACTGAAGGTCTTTGGGGCTACTATTGATTTGGCTGGTCAGTGATGCAATGTCATCAGAGTCCTAATTTCTTCTGACCTCTCCCCACTCTTACTCTCTTAGGCTGTCCTCTCTCATAATCCTGAGATGGTTGCCACAGTTCCAGGCTTCCCATCTGAATGTCAAAATGACTGTTAAATTAAAAAAAATTTTTAAATATGAGAGTATAATAACACATTTACAGGAAACTTGGAAAATACAGAACAAAGTTACATATAGTTCCACTATATAAATTATTAAAAAATTTTATTGACATATTATTGATATAAAATGCCATATTAATTTTGGGAGTATAGTATAGTGATTCAGAGCTATATATATGTGTGTGTGTGTTTTATATATTATATATATATCTATTATATCATAAGGTATGCAATGACTATTCTTGAAGAAAGAATTTATTTCCCAGCAGTTTAAGTAGAGTTCTAAACTTTGCTTTTAGGCATGTTAACTCCCATTACTCCTTGGGTGATAGATATGTCCATTATCATAAGGCAATTGCAAATCTACTCTTAGAAATAGGAGAAGAGCGACCTTCTCTTCCCAAAACTTTCAGGTTGCATGAAGGAGAGTTAGAAAAGCAGAAGAGAACCTGGACACTGTTAAGAAATGGGGAGGGGAAATGGACATCATGTAGGCAACTGCTCATATCCACCCAGGAAATTCTGAAACCTCTCAAAATTGATTCTAACACAAGGATCTACTGTACAGCACAGGCAACTACATTCAATATCTTATGATAACTTATAATGGGAGGACTTCCTTGGTGGCCCAGTGTTAAGAATCCGCCTGCCAATGTGGGGGAAATGGGTTCAGTCCCTGGTACAGGACGATCCCATTTGCTGAAGGGCACCTGGGCCCACGTTCTAGGAACAAGAGAAGTCAACCACAGTGAGAAGCCCACACAAGGCAACAAAGAGTAGCCCCTGTTTGCTGCAACTAGAGAGAACCTGTGCATAGCAAGCAAGATCCAGTGCAGCCTAAAATTAATTAGTTAATTAATTTTTAAAAACTTATAATGGAAAAAAATTCTAAAAGTTATATATATATATATATATATATATATATACATGTATCAGTTCAGTTCAGTTCAGTTCAATCGATCAGTCTTGTCCAACTCTTTGTGACCCCATGAATCGCAGCACGCTAGGCCTCCCTGTCCATCACCAACTCCTGGAGTTCACTCAGACTTGTGTCCATCGAGTCAGTGATGCCATCCAGCCATCTTATCCTCTGTTGTCCCCTTCTCCTCCTGCCCCCAATCCCTCCCAGCATCAGAGTCTTTTCCAATGAGTCAACTCTTCACATGAGGTGGCCAAAGTACTGGAGTTTCAGCTTTAGCATCATAACTTCCAAAGAAATCCCAGGGTTGATCTCCTTCAGAATGGGCTGGTTGGATCTCCTTGCAGTCCAAGGGACTCTCAAGAGTCTTCTCCAACACCACAGTTCAAAAGCATCAATTCTTTGGTGCTCAGCCTTCTTCACAGTCCAACTCTCACATCCATACACGACTACTGGAAAAACCATAGCCTTGACTAGACAGACCTTAGTCGGCAAAGTAATGTCTCTGCTTTTGAATATGCTATCTAGGTTGGTCATAACTTTTCTTCCAAGGAGTAAGCGTCTTTTAATTTCATGGCTGCAGACACCATCTGCAGTGATTTTGGAGCCCCAGAAAATAAAGTCTGACACTGTTTCCATTGTTTCCCCATCTATTTCCCATGAAGTGATGGGATTGGATGCCATGATCTTCGTTTTCTGAATGTTGAGCTTTAAGCCAACTTTTTCACTCTCCTCTTTCACTTTCATTAAGAGGCTTTTTAGTTCCTCTTCACTTTCTGCCATAAGGGTGGTGTCATCTGCATATCTGATGTTATTGATATTTCTCCCAGCAATCTTGATTCCAGCTTGTGTTTCTTGCAGTCCCACATTTCTCATGATGTACTCTGCATAGAAGTTAAATAAGCAGGTTGACAATATACAGCCTTGACGTACTCCTTTTCCTATTTGGAACCAGTCTGTTGTTCCATGTCCAGTTCTCACTGTTGCTTCCTGACCTGCATACAGATTTCTCAAGAGGCAGGTCAGGTCGTCTGGTATTCTCATCTCTTTCAGAATTTTCCACAGTTTCTTGTGATCCACACAGTCAAAGGCTTTGGCATAGTCAATAAAGCAGAAATAGATGTTTTTCTGGAACTCTCTTGCTTTTTCGATGATCCAGCAGATGTTGGCAATTTGATCTCTGGTTCCTCTGCCTTTTCTAAAGCCAGCTTGAACATCAGGAAGTTCACGGTTCACGTATTGCTGAAGCCTGGCTTGGAGAATTTTGAGCATTATTTTACTAGCATGTGAGATGAGTGCAATTGTGCGGTAGCTTCAGCATTCTTTGGCATTGCCTTTCTTTGGAATTGGAATGAAAACGGACCTTTTCCAGTCCTGTGGCCACTGCTGAGTTTTCCAAATTTTCTGGCATATTGAGTGCAGCACTTTCACAGCATCATCTTTCAGGATTTGAAATAGCTCCTCTGGAATTCCATCACTTCCACTAGCTTTGTTCGTAGTGATGCTTTCTAAGGCCCACTTGACTTCACATTCCAGGATGTCTGGCTCTAAGTGAGTGATCACACCATCGTGATTATCCGGGTCATGAAGATCTTTTTTGTACAGTTCTTCTGTGTATTCTTGCCACCTCTTCTTAATATCTTCTGCTTACAATTTCTGTCCTTTATTGAGCCCATCTTTGCATGAAATGTTCCCTTGGTATCTCTAATTTTCTCGAAGAGATCTCTATAGTCTTTCCCATTCTGTTGTTTTCCTCTATTTCTTTGCATTGATCACTGAAGAAGGCTTTCTTATCTCTTCTTTATGTGTATATATATAAAATTATATATATGATTGAATCACTTTGCTGTATCCCTGAAACTAGCAAAACAGTTTAAATCAACTATACTTCTATTTTTAAAAAATATTAGTTCTAACACTTCACAGTTAAGATGGTAGTCTGACCATTTCATTTTATTTATTTATTTTAATTGGAGGTTAGAAACACAGATGTATAGAACAGTCTTTTGGACTCTGTGGGAGAGGGAGAGGGTGACCATTTTATTGAAGCCAAATCACTTGTTGAAATTACAACTAATTTATTTTTCTGAAAAATCTATCTGTAAAAACATGAACTTCTTTTTTTCCTTCTTTGATATCCTTCATGTATCTGAAGTTAAGCAGGGTGACAATATACAGCCTTAACATACTCCTTTTCCTATTATGGAACCAGTCTATTGTTCCATGGCCAGTTCTAACTGTTGCTTCCTGACCTGCATACAGGTTTCTCAAGAGGCAGTTCAGGTGGTCTGGTATTCCCAGCTCTTGAAGAATTTTCCACAGTTTATTGTGATCCACACAGTTAAAGGCTTTGGCATAGTCAATAAAGCAGAATAGATGTTTTTCTGGAACTCTCTTGCTTTTTCGATGATCCAGCAGATGTTGGCAATTTGATCTCTGGTTCCTCTGCTTTTTCTAAAACGAGCTTGAACATCTGGGAAGTTCACGGTTCATGTATTGTTGAAGCCTGGCTTAGAGTATTTTGAGCATTACTTTACTAGTGTGTGACACTGCAGATGGTGACTGCAGCAATGAAATTAAAAGACGCTTACTCCTTGGAAGGAAAGTTATGACCAACCTAGATAGCATATTCAAAAGCAGAGACATTACTTTACCAGCAAAGGTCTGTCTAGTCAAGGCTATGGTTTTTCCAGTGGTCATGTATGGATGTGAGGGTTGGACTATAAAGAAAGCTGAGTGCCGAAGAATTGATGCTTTTGAACTGTGGTGTTGGAGAAGACTCTTGAGAGTCCCTTGGACTGCAAGGAGAGCCAACCAGTCCATTCTGAAGATCAGCCCTGGGATTTCTTTGGAAGGAATGATGCTAAAGCTGAAACTCCAGTACTTTGGCCACCTCATGCGAAGAGCTGACTCATTGGAAAAGACTCTGATGCTGGGAGGGATTGGGGGCAGGAGGAGAAGGGTATGACAGAGGATAAGATGGCTGGATGGCATCACAGACTCGATGGACGTGAGTCTGAGTGAACTCCAGGAGTTGGTGATGGACAGGGAGGCCTGGCGTGCTGCGATTCATGGGGTCGCAAAGAATCAAACATGACTGAGCGACTGAACTGAACTGAACTGAACTGATGTACCTGAAGAGGGCTATGACAATGCACGCAGTTGTCACACACCCTTTCCAAATAATTTGAGTTCCTCTTATCTTAAAGCCTGCTTAAGAATTACCTATTTTTCCACTTCAGGATTTTTATTTCTCTTATCCAAATGCTCATCAGTGTTTCAGAATATCTTGTTAAAGCAGAAGAACAATCTCATAGGGCTAGTGGAGCCCAATGCTTGCTATCGCTGCCATTAATCGAGAACCTATTACATGCCAGTAAGATATATGTGTTTTCCATTCTTTAGCTAATTAGCTAATTCTTTAGTTAATTTCATTCTTTAGCTAATTTTCATTCTTTTCATTCTTTAGCTAATTGGTAACAACAATGCAATGAGATATGTGATGTTACTTTTATTCAAGTTTAGGAACCTGGAGTTCAAAGAGGTTAAGTAACTTACTATAAAGCATGGCATAGTAGGGACTAGATTAGAACCCACTGTTCTATGATTGCAAGGCCTGCTTTCTTTTTGTGAAGTCAAACAGTCTCTAAAACACCGCTAGTCTAGCTTGAGCAATGCTGAGTATAATTGGTGAATAAAAGTTATTCTACACATTATGTAACTATAAAGTCAGTATAAATGTCAGCACCAGCACTAGTAAGTCTATCAGTTGAAAATTATTCCAAGGTTAATATATTAAGACAAACAAACTATCCTTCTTCAGTATTCAGCTTTTGTTCCACCCAAATCACTTAATTTTCCTCTATAGCCAAGTTTATGAACTGATAAAGGTCAAATGTATTACAATATAGAAACTGTTAATGATTTGCATATGCTAATAACATGCTTATAACTCCAAACCTTGCTTATTAACTAATCTTAGATAAGGTTGTATAGATTTCAAAATACAGAAAAACGAATACCTTTTGCTTTCAAAGTGAGTAGACATTCACTAACTAAAGCAATCTTGGAAGGAGTTAAAAGGGAAAAAAATGCAAGCAATTATGTAAGGTTGAGTTTAAGGGACAAAGGGCCTCAAATTAAAGCCATGCTCAAAAAGGTAATTAGGCTGCACATCATTACCAGAATGAACTGCAACAAGAAAAATGAAAAATCTGGCCAGGAAAAAAGAGGGAAGTGCCATGGTGTTGTCACCCAACATTAGCACAAAATTATTCTCTTGGTGACAGTTTTTTCTTTTCTCTTTGGGTGCAATGCATTCACACATTTGCAAATGTTTCTGACAGTCTTAACCAGGTCTTTCTTCCAACAATCAGAGAACTCATTTCATTTCCAAATGCCTTTCTGATCTCTTTTTCCCTAAAGCCACCAGCAGAATATAGAGTTAGTAGGATATGTGGCCCTAAGGAAAACACTTGGCCTTGGTACAATTTTAGATGGAAAAGAAGTTTTACCCTATATTACATGGATACCCAGTTAATTCAATCCAAGTATTGTAATTTACTGATATAATTTTCATTCACTAAAAGAAAATTTTAAATGTTTCCACTCTCTAACATGCTTTTCTAGTTCACTGTATATTTATTTATCATACAAACATAATAAATCATAATACTCATAATATAATAACTGTTCATTATAGAATCAGAGAAGGCAATGGCACCCCACTCCGGTACTCTTGCCTGGAAAGTCCCATGGATGGAGGAGCCTGGGGGGCTGCAGTCCATGGGGTCACTAAGAGTCTGACACGACTGAGCGACTTCATTTTCACTTTTCACTTTCATGCATTGGAGAAGGAAATGGCAACCCACTCCAGTGTTCTTGCCTGGAGAATCCCAGGGACGGGGGAGCCTGGTGGGTTGCCGTCTATGGGGTTGCACAGAGTTGGACACGACTGAAGCGACTTAGCAGCATTACAGAATAATTATACAACATAATGTCCCCTTTTTGTTAAGTAAACACATTTACATTTCCACTAGTGTAACAAATAAACAATTTTTCTTTTTTATGTTCATTTCCAGTTCATGTCTATATGTATACATAATTTAAAATTTGTTCTAACTGTATACGAACATCATTTTGTATACTGCTTTATTCATTTAATATTGGGTGGCAAACAGTTTACATATTGTTATGTGAGCATCATTAGTATTTTTAATAATATCATGATATTCAATTAAGACTATCCTTTCACTTTTTCAAGCATTTTCTGCTGTTCTATATACAAATTATTTTAAATACTTTCCTAATTATAAATTAAATTGCCATGAATTTCATCTAGCATAAAACTTTCTCTGTATTTTGAGATTTTCTTACAGCAAATTCCCAAATATCCCACTGTAATTTATTTTAAATGTGCCTGATTCAAGCAGTCACTATCAAAATGTCTTCAAAATTAGCACAATGACTTTAAATTTCACTATCTTGACATAAAATAATAACCATCTTGCTTTTTTATCTCTTTACATAGTAGTTTTGATAGATTTCAATGAATCTTGGAACATAAATATAAAAACATAATGTAAGCTACAAGTGTACCTAGAATATTTCCAGTAGCCACCTTAAAAAAGCCAAAAAGAAATAGGTGAAATTAATTTTAATAATATATATTACTTAACCCCATATATTCAAATGATTATCATTTTGACATGTAGTGAGTATGAAATACTATTAATGAGATATTATACATTCTTTTTCATAACAAGTCTTCAAAACCCATTGTTTATCTTATACTTACAGCACCTCTTAATTTAGGTGCTAATTTTCATAAAAAATTCTTGATCTGTATTTATAGTACATAAAACTTACAGTTAAAAAAAGTAAATTTACCTACTCTAGTTGTTCAAAACTTAAGTTCTTTAAATTTAAATTAATGAATATTGAAAGTGAAAGTGAAAAGTGAAAGTGAAGTCACTCAGTCGTGTCCGACTCTTCGAGACCCCATGAACTGTAGCCTATCAGGCTTCTCCGTCCATGGGATTTTCCAGGCAAGAGTGCTTGAGTGGATTGCCATTTCCTTCTCCAGGGGATCTTCCCGACCCAGGAATTGAACCCTGGTCTCCCACATTGCGGGCAGACGCTTTACCGTCTGAGCCACCAGGGAAGCTTAATGAATATTAAATACAATTAAAAATTCAGTTCTTTGGTTGCACTAGCCATATTTCATTGTGACTAAAGTATTGGACAGCACAATGTAGATAGAGGTCTTATAACTCATGGTTTTTCTGAATAAGGTCTATAGTATACTGAACCAGTAATATTTATTTCTTCCTAGAAAAATAATTTATATTGACTTTCTCAAAAGCATTTCCCCTCTCTCTCAACAAGAAAAATCACTCAATCATTTGCATTCATTTCAGTCAAAATGGCTCCAGTAAGTGGAATACCAAACTCTGCTTAATGAATTGACTAGATGGATAGTCACTAAAATAAGATTTTTGTGAATAAAATGTTCCCATTTGAGAAGAAAATGGGCTCTTTTAGAAGCTTTTTCTGAGGGAGGTGGAAAAATTCAATTAACTGTTTTCGTAGCACCAGCTGGCTTTTTGGAGCAGAAAGAAATAACACCTCCCAGGAGTGAACATTTATTTCACTTATAGTCAGAAACTCAGTCACCCTGATTCCCTAGGAAATCAGACTACCTGTTAAATATTGATGGTAATTAGGATGACAAATAACAACACATAATAAAGACATGAATTCTCACCCCTGTGACTCTCCTCTAATCTTTGTCTATGTTTTTTTCTCTTTTTTTGTTATCTAATGAGATTTTTAAAAAATCTATTTCAAGTCCAGGCTCACTTCCTGTCTTGTAAGAGTGCAGCATTTGCGACAGTTACATAATGCTAAGAATAATAATGAAAGCTTCTATTTAATTTCAAGAAATTTCATTTTAAAATGCTTACTATGCCCTAGATACTATTATACGTATTTCATAGTGTATTAGAGTATTGATATTCACAACTACTAGATGATGTAGAGGTTAGGTGACTGTTATGTTCTTAATTGACATTTTAGGTGGGAAAGTTGTCATTGAACACTATATATTGCTTTATTATTTATTTGGCCACACCAGGTCTTAGTTGCAGCTTGCAAATCTTTCATTGCAGCATGCGAACTCTTAGTTGCAGTATGTAGAATCTATTTCCCTGACCAGGGATCTAATCCAGGCCACCTGCATTGGGAATGTGGAATCTTAGCCACTGGACGACCAGGGACATGCATGCTTAGTCACTGAGTCATGTTTGACTCTTCGTAACTATAGTCTGCCAGGCTCCTCTGCCCATGGGACTTCCAAGGCAAGAATACTGGAGTGGGTTGCCATTCCCTCTTTCAGGGGATCTTCCTGAACCAGAGATTGAACCCACATCTCCTACATTGGCAGGCAGATTCTCTACCACTGAGCCGCCTGAGAATCCCAGACCACCAGGGAAATCCCCATATATTTCTTTCTAAATGACTTCTTTCCACACACACCATACTCATCTTCCCTTCCTCCCTCACTAGCTTTCATCTTCCTTCCTTCCCTCCCTTCCTTCCTCCCTTTCTCTCTTCCTTTCTTCTCTCCCCACTTTCACTTTTCAGTCCACCGCAGTGTGGTCTCTACTATCCTATGCTGCTCTTGTTTAGGCCATGAATGACCTCAGTGCCAAGACCCAGGGCTCAGCTTCCTGTTCTCAGGAGCAGTTGGTCTGGATTTCTAGAGCACTCTTTTCCCCTCATTGTCTCCACACTCCTATTCAATCGCTTTTGCTGTGCTCTTCTCCATCTCCCCATTAAAGGCAAATGTCTCACTTTTACTTTAAAAGTTCAAGTTTCATTTATTCATAGATATTTATTAATATATATATAAATAAATGCCAAAGAATGCTCAAACTACCACACAATTGCACTCATCTCACACGCTAGCAAAGTAAAGTTCAAAATTCTTCAAGCTAGGCTTCAACAGTACATGAACCATGAACTTCCAGATGTTAAAGCTGGATTTAGGAAAGGCAGAGGAAGCAGAGATCAAATTACCAACATCCTCTGGATCATCAAAAAAGCAAGAGTTCCAGAGAAACATCTACTTCTGCTTTATTGACTATGCCAAAGCCTTTGACTGTGTGGATCACAATAAACTGTGGAAAATTCTGAAAGAGATGGGAATATCAGACCACCTGACCTGCCTCCTGAGAAACCTGTATGCAGGTTAGGAAGCAACAGTTAGAACTGGACATGGAACAACAGACTGTTTCCAAATTGGAAAAGTAGTATGTTAAGGCTGTATATTGTCACCTTGCTTATTTAACTTAAATGCAGAGTTCCTATTTCATGGGAAATGCTGGGCTGGACGAAGCACAAGCTGGAATCAAGATTGCTGGGAGAAATACCAATAACCTCAGATATGCAGATGACACCACCCTTATGGCAGAAAGTGAAGAACTAAAGAGCCTCCTGATGAAAATGAAAGAGAAGAGTGAAAAAGCTGGCTTAAAACTCAACATTCAGAAAACTAAGATCATGGCATCTGGTCTCATTACTTCATGGCAAGTAAATGGGGAAACAGTGGAAACAGTAACAGACTTTCTTTTCTTATGGTCCAAAATCACTGCAGATGGTGACTGAAGCCATGAAATGAAAAGACACCTGCTTCTTGGGAGAAAAGTTATGACCAACCTAGGCAGCATATTAAAAAGCAGAGACATTGCTTTGCCAAAAAAGTCTGTTTAGTCAAAGCTATGGTTTTTCCAGTAGTCATGTATAGATGTGAGAGTTGGACCATAAAGAAAGCTGAGCACTGAAGAATTGATGCTTTTGAACTGTGGTGTTGGAGAAGACTCTTGAGAGTCCCTTGGACTGCAAGGAGATCCAACCAGTCCATCCCAGAGGAAATCAATGCTGAATATTCATTGGAAGGACTGATGCTAAAGTTGAACCTCTGATACTTTGGCCACCTGATTTGAAGAAGTGACTTCTTGGAAAAGACCCTGATGCTGGGAAACATTGAAGGCAGAAACAGGAAGGGATGACAGAGGATGAGATGGTTGGATGGCATGAGTTTGAGTAAACTCTGGGAGTTGGTGGTGGACAGGGAGGCCTGGCATGCTGCAGTCCATGGGGTAGCAAAGAGTCGGACACGACTGAGCAACCGAACACAACTCAACTCAACTCATATAAATAAAATGACTGGTCTGTCAGTCCTCAGGGTAATCACAAGGGAAAATTTTACCATCAACATTAATTTCCTAAAATCATCTAATCTGTCTTTAAATAACACAGACACAATGTCAGCTCAATGCTCAGTTCAGACTGAATCCAAAACTTACATATCCAACTGCTTATTTGACAGCTTCACTTGGATTTTGACTAGGAATTTCCCCAGCTTAATATATTCAAACCCAATTCTTGAAAGCATGCCCACTACTTACATACAAACAAACCCAAATCTGCCTCTCCTCCCACGTCTGATTCAAATTGCTGCATTGGATTAACATTATCTCACAAATCTGTTTCCCATGTCTGTTATCTCTGTCTTACCCCAAGACACTGTTGGCTCTTGCTGGGACCAGAATAACAGCGTCCTAACTGGTGTTGGAGAAGACTCTTAAGAGTCCCTTAGACTGCAAGGAGATCCAACCAGTCCATTCTAAAGGAGATCAGCCCCGGGATTTCTTTGGAAGGACTGATGCTAAAGCTGAAACTCCAGTACTTTGGCCACCTCATGTGAAGAGTTGGCTCATTGGAAAAGACTCTGATGCTGGGAGGGATTGGGGGCAGGAGGGGAAGGGGACAACAGAGGATGAGATGGCTGGATGACATCACCACCGACTCGATGGATGTGAGTTTGAGTGAACTCCGGGAGTTGGTGATGGACAGGGAGGCCTGGCGAACTGCGATTCATGGGGTTGCAAAGAGTCAGACACAACTGAGCGACAGACCTGAACTGAACTGGTCCCAGGGCTCAGTCATGCTACAAGCTTCTCCCGGTTCCATCTTAATTCTCTTGCCTCATCTCTGTTTTTTTCTTTTTTTTTTTTTTTTCCACTCACACTATGCACTTCTATTGTCCTGTATATTGTGTGTGTAATGTGAATTTTAAAAATACTCCAAATCCTCTCTTGCCCCTGGAACTTCAAATGCAATTTTCTTTACCTGGGAGATTCTTTCTTGAGTTTCTTTCTACTCTTCTTGGGCTGGGCACAGGAAAAGCACCTATACATAAAGACCTTAGAACTGTTCTTTGTACATAGTAAATGCTATATACTTGTAACCTTTTATCACTACTATTAGTATTTTCAGAGCTCTTTCCATGTCAGTTGTAATTCTCTTCAGAAGCCACATGGTTTATTTCACCAGTCCTCTACTGCGGGCATTTAAGTTGTTAATCTTTTGCTATTATAAATCTTTGTGCGTGTGTTGTTTCAAACATGCCTTAGATTCATTCTCAGGAAATTGGCTGTCAGATGGAGAGTTGTGTGTGAAAGGTACATTAAGGTATTCTCAAGAGCTACACCTATAAGGGAGTAAGGAAAGTACAGGCAGACCTCATTTTATTGTATTTTGAAGATACTGTGCTTTTCACAAATTGGTGAAAATTTGCATCAAGCAAGTCTATGAGTACCATTTTTCCATGAGCATTTACTCACTTCATGTCTCTGTGTCATTTTTGATTATTCTCACAATATTTCAGACTTTTTCATTATTATTATATTTGCTATGATGCTCTGTGATCAGTGATCTTTGATGTTACAACTATGACTTGCTAAAGGCTCAGAAAATGGTTGGCACTTTTTAGCAATAAAGTATTTTTCGTTAGTGTATGTATGTTTTTAAAGACATAACTCTATTTCACACTTAATAGGCTACAGTATAGGGACTTCCCTAGTGGTTCAGTGGTTAAGAATCCACCTTCCAATGCAGGGGACGCTGATTTGATACCTGGTTGGGGAACTAAGAACCCACATGCCTCAGAGCAATTAAGCCCTCATGCCGCAACAAAGACCCAGCACAACCAAAAAAAAATGATTAAAAAAATTACTTTAAAAAATAGACCACACCGAATGGTCTGGGAAACCGAAAAAATTCATGTGACTGATTTATTGTGACACATGTTTTATTGCAAGTGGCCTGGAACCAAACCTTCAATATCTCCATGGTACGCCTGCAAAATTGGGCAGACAAAGATGCTGACTTGCAATGTGGTGACCACTGAGGCTTTAGCTGATCCATGGAGAACTCTGGAGTTGAGAAAGCTCTTTAGAATTGTCCCAATTTGAGACAAGAGGTTGGATATTTGTATCCTTATGTCAGCCAGCTATTGGTCATGGACCACATGCTGGTAGGGAGTGTAACTTTGGGCAAGGTGGGTCCCTGATGTTGAGGGAGTTTCCAGTGAGGAACACAGCTATGTCAGCAGCCAAGATTCCCTGCAGCTTGAGGATGGGTGCCTTGGCCCTTAAGAAGAGATTTGTGCCCAGTAGTGCCATATTTAATAGAGCATGGTTCTCAAACTCTAGGTTGAATCAGAATCACCAGTGCAGCTTGTTAAAATACACATTGCAGGGCCCCACTCCAGGTCCCTGATTCATTAGAGCTAGAGTGAACTGAAATGCAGATATGACACTCACGAGATGGCTTCAACAGTATGGAAGAGGAAGACTGCAATAGCCACAAATGTATCCCACCTGTATATGGATGCCTTTTTGTAATATGATTTTGCTGCTTCTCCTGTCAAAAGGTGAAGTCTCTTTCTCCTTTTTAATCTTCTTTGGAAAATACAACGGTGTACAAGTGATAATATCAGCTTCCTAAGCCTAGGTCTTAAGGTGCTATTCAATTTTTAGGTTTTTTTTTTTCCTTATAATGCTGTGACCACCATTTAAACATACTGGGGTTAGCCTCCTTGGCAATAAAGACACCATGTGGAGAGAGATGCCCAGTTGACAAGTGAGTAGGCGATCTTGGACTACACAATCCCAATCAGGCTACCAGGTGACCATTTCTGCATGAGTGATCCCAGGTGAGACCAGTGGAAGAAACGTCCATCTGAGCACAAACCAATTTGCCGATTCTAAGAACCATGAACAAAAATTAAGTGTTTTAAGCCATAAAGTTCTGGGGTAGCTTTTTATGCATCAATAGTTAACTGATATAGGGAACAATATTCTAAGAGGCGGAAGAAGAACAAGATGAAAGAAATGTAATGCCTAGTTCTCCTCATGGAGCAGAAAGACCTGAATGTTCAAAGTATTATGTGAGAAATAAACTTCTATCTAGTTTGAATCACATGTTATATACATTATTTCATTGCATACTCATAACATCTATGGAGAAAACATTAAGATATTATTTTTTTTACTTTATAAATGATGAAACAAGAACTCCTAAAGATGAAGGGTAAAATACTGAGGCACCTCAGAAGCCTCTTTGGCAAATGTCTTTGGATTGGACTGAAAGGACGATTTTAGCACTATGTTTTGAATTGCATCTTCCATGCAGGAAAAACAACAAAAACAACTTATTTAGCAGTAACTGTTTGAGTAATAGATTAACATATTCATCCAACAAATATTTATTGAACAGTGGCTATACGTGCCTAGGTACTTGGGATACATCATCAGACAAGATAGAAAAAGATGTCTGGTCTTGTAGAGATCATATTTTAGCAAAGGGACACTGTAAACAATAAACATAATGTATGGATAAGAATAAAATATTTGCAAATCATATATACCTGAACTACAATTCAATAACAAAAAAACAAACCACACAATTAAAAATGGGTGAACAAGTTGAATACGCATTTCTCCCAAGAAGGAACACAAATGGCCAACAAGCACGTAGGTGTAAAAGATATCTAACATCATGGGTCATTAAAGACAGGCAATTCAAAACCACAATAAGAGACTACTTCCCACTCACTAGTATGACTAGAATCAAAAAGTCAGACAAGAATAAACGCTGGAGATAATGTAGAGAAATTGGAACCATCATACTTTGCTGCCGGGAACGTAAAATGGTGCCTACAATCTGGGTAATATTAGGTTGGTGCAAAATTAATTGCAGTTTTGCATTGCTGAATTTTGCTGTTTGATATCAGAATATATTCTTAAATAAATGCACTAATGTTATACATCATTTTACTGTGCACTTCTTGCTTTATTTTTTGCTAGTGACTCATTACTTGCTGTGTATTTTATATTTATTTTAGACTAGGGAAATGATGTTAGACAAAAGCCAATTTGAGCAATTTTCTTTCTTGAGTTCAAAATGGGACGTAGAGCAGCAGAGACAACTTGCAACATCAACAACGCATTTGGCTCAGGAACTGCTAACGAATGTACAGTGCAGCGGTGGTTTAAGAAGTTTTGCAAAGGAGACAAGAGCCTTGAAGATGAGGAGTGGAGTGGACAGCCATTGGAAGCTAACAATGACAAAGTGGGAGGATCATCAGAGCTGATCCTCTTACGACTACACGAGAAGTTGGTGAAGAACTCAGCATCGACCATCCTATGGTTGGTTGGTATTTGAAGCAAATTGGAAATGTGAAAAATCTCTATAAGTGGGTGCCTCATAAGCTGAACAAACCATTTCTTGATTGGGTTGTGACATGCAATAAAAAGTGGATTTTATATGACAACTAGTGATGACCAGCTCAGTAGGTGGACCGAGGAGAAACTCCAAAGCACTTCCCAAAGCCAAACTTCACCAAGGAAAGGTCATGCTCACTGCTTGGTGCTCTGCTGCCCTTCTGATCCACTACAACTTTCTGAATCCCAGCTAAACCATTACATCTGAGAAGTATGCTCAGCAAACCCAAGGGATGCACTGAAAATTTCAATGACTACAGCTAGAATTGGTCAACAGAGACAGCCCAGTTCTTCTGCATGACAACACCTGGCTCAAAGTGGTACAACCAATGCTTCAAAAGCTGAAGGAATTGGGCTACAAAGTTTTGCCTCATCTGCCATATCCACCTGACCTCTCGCCAACTGACTGCCATTTCTTCAGGCATCTCAACAACTTTTTGCAGGGAAAATGCTTCCACATCCAGCAGGAGACAGATAATTCTTTCCAAGAGTTCGTCAAATCCTGAAGCATGGATTTATATGCTACAGAATTGAACAAACATTATTTCTCATTGGCAAAATTTGTTGATTATAATGGCTCTTTTTTTGCCTAATAAAGATGTGTCTGAGTCTAGCTATAATGAGTTAGAATTCACAGTCCAAAACTGTAATTACTTTTTCACCAACCTAATAACGGGACACTTCCTCAAAAGGTTAAATAGAGAACTACCATGTGACCCAACAGTTCCTTCTCTAGTTATATTCCCTGGACAACTGAAAATATCCGTGCATACATAAACCTATACACAAAGTCCATAGTAGCATTAGCCATAACAGTCGAATGAACTGATTAATGAATAAATTGTGGCGTATCCATATAATGAAATATTGTTTAGCAATGAAAAGGAATGAAGTACTGATACATACTACAACATAAATGAACCTTAAAAACATGCTAAGTCATGTTTTTGTATGACTTTATTTACATAAAGTGTCCAGAACAGGCATACTCATACACACACACATATATACATGTACATATATATGCAGAAAATGGATTAAACATTGTATGGGGATGGGATGGATGAGGAAATAGAAGAATGATATCTAAAATGTACAGTGTTCCTTTTGAGTTGATGAATATATTTTAAAATGGATCAAAGGGAAATTTCCCCTCTCCTCATGAGTTCTTAACAATAAAATTTATACAAGACAGGCTAACAGGAAAAAAAGAAACAAATTTTACTCTGTGCGTGGAGGACTCACAGAAAAGGGAGCACAGAAGTGGCCAAAGCATGCAGCTCTTATACTTTTTAGACAGAGAAACAATACATTGGTGAAGATTGACTGGACAGTGACACAGATTTTTGGGTGTGCAGCCAGTGACTAAGAATCTGCCTTGAAATGCAGGGGACACTGGTTCAATCCCTGGTCAATCCCTCCTCAGGGAACTAAGATTCCACATGCCGTGGAGCAAGCACAAGGGCCACAATTACAGAATCTATGGGCCACAGCAGAGGATTCCACATGATGCAATGAAGATCTTAAGTGCTGCAACTAAGACCTGAAGCAGTCAAATAGATACTGCAAAAGAAAAACCCTCTGCTTGTAAACTGCCTTATTAATGAAAACTTCCTGTAGTTATTTTTTCTTTCTTCCTTTTTCCCCCTCTCTTTAATTGGGTATCTTGCCAGCTTCACCATGCCCACTTGTTTTATAGGAACTTGGATTCAGCTCTTGTCCAGTGCAAGCCAAGTAAGACTGGCTGGGACTATCAACCCCAAAACTGGACCTGCATAGGTGTCTGAACAATGGCCTTTTGAAGTCAGAAGGCCAGGAACCTTCACCCTCAGATCATGTTAAGGGCCTCCACTTTTGAATGTGCAGAAGCATCTAACGCAGATGTAGCAACACAAAACACTGATTCCCTCACCCTTCCCCCATGTTTGTCCTATAGCGATCCCAACCCCTTTGCCTTCAGGGAGGCAGACTTGTTCTCCCATCTCATCTCTCGCCTGCCTCAGGAACAAACACTTTCTCAACTGCAACCTCGGTGTCTCAGTGTTTGGCTTGTTGTGCACTGAGTAAATGGACCTGGTTCAATAACAGGAGGGCACTTTTCACATGAGAGATTTATTTCCTGCTTTCACAGAGACAGAAAGAAGGGTTAGAGTGTCCCTCTTGGCCATTTCTTAAGTACTTTACTTAAAATAATCCACATACCATTAAGGCACATTTTGGGGCCCTGGGTCCCAACAGAGTGATGGCTGCACAACTCTGTAAATATACTATAAGCCAGGGGTCCCCCAGCCTCCAGGATCTAATGTCTGATGATCTGAAGTGGAGTTGATAAAAATAATAATAGAAATAAATGGCTGAATAAATGCAATGGATTTGAATCATCCTGAAAACACTTCCCCCTTCCCCCTGCTCATGGGAAAATTGTCACCCATGAAATCAGTCCCTGGTGCCTAAAAGGCTGGGGACCACTGCTATAAGCCACTGAAGTGTGTAAAACAGGTAAATTTTACGGCATGTGTCAACTGAAAAAGTACCCAACTTAAAGCTGAGAATTCTGTTTTATTTGGCAGACACTGAGGATTTAGGCCCAGAACACAACCTCTCAAATAGCTCTCAAGGATTGTTGTGAAAAGATAAGGGAGGATCCAGGATATATAGGAGTCTTTTGCAAAAGAAAACAAACAAACAAATAGAAAAAAGTTATTTGGAACATCCAAACGTTACTGTTAATTAGAAAAAAAAGAATCAGCTATCTCAAGTTAATGAATTTAGCACTTTGCAGGGCCAGTAACCCACTTTTCCGAATCCTGAATTCCTTCAAATTAGATCACGAGATACAGTTATGGTGGCTGATAACTTGACGACCACAACACCTATTGTTACTGATATGGCTGGTGACCCTCCTGGTTCACAGTGCCTCCTCTTGGTCATGCATTTGACCAACATTTGGGAGGCAATTTATGGGCATTTGGGCATATTGTCCCATTCTGCTAGGAAGGTTCATTCCTAGATCAGGTAGAGATTCTGTTAATAGGCTGCTCAAGGTGCTAATTCTTTGAATCAGAACTTTTTGAAATCTAAAATTCTCTGGGTCATCTGTCTTACTAGTTTATTATGATCTAGGAAATGTTCTCCCTTGTTGCTTCTTCCCATATTTAAGGTTGCACTATTACAATTAGGGGGCTTTCCAGGTGGCACTAGTAGTAAGGAACCCACCTGCCAATGCAGAAGATGTTAACAATTACATGTTAAGAGTTATATGATCAACTGCCTCAAGACTTTTAGCCATCATTAATTTTACTAAAGACCTGGCCCCAGTGGGTAATGAAAGAGATAGCCTTATTTAGGTGAGGGAGCCTTTCCAGTGGTTTGAGTTTAAAAAAGATCTGCCCTCCCCTCCCTCTTCCACCCTCCCCCATTTTTTCTCCCTGAATTTCAGGTTTTATTTGATCCACCTAATTAGGCTCTGACAGATTAAAGTAGGCTGTATTTACATTTCTAATTTGTTGAGATTTGCAAGACAAAGATAGTTGCCTTTAATTTCCCAAAGGATTGGTCTGCTACCTAAATGATATTAAAAGATTGATTGGCTCAATTCTACTTTCTTCAATTTGTTTTTTATATTGGTAAGAATATTTCCAACTAAACAGAAAATTAAAAGTTCCATGTTCTAGAATTTTAGGGTTTGATTTACCATGTTTTCAAAGGCTTGTATAAGACATTCAACAAAGGCCCTCTTTCTAAGTGCATAGGTTAGACACGGAGTAAAATCTCTATTAATTTTTGTATTAGCCCTTGAACATTGGCTCTCAGTTTTACTTCACAGGTTCGGGTAACTCTATTGGATTTCTTTAGCATGTTTAGTTGATATTTCCTGAGGGGTAGATTCAAATGACCTGTTTTATAACACCAAGCAAATGAAGCATTCCCCAGTGAAACATGTCTATCCTATAATATAACTAAGCAAAAGAGTTGTAACTATCTTGTATAAAGCTTATTTAAATTTTTATAAACTTTCATCTCAATTCTATCAATGTTTATAGCTTTGCCTCTAGTTTCCCTTAAGAACCAATCAACAAATCTTGGTCTTATAAGGAGTCCTGGAAGCTTTCCTTACTTTTTATCACCCAATTATTAAATCTATGTTGTATCAAAGGCTCTGGGGGCCCCATTGAAGGGTTGAGCCAAGGAACTCAGACCCTTTTGTCAATAGTTTAACTTGAATAATTGGCCTGTTGCTTCAAGTAATTGTTGTTGAGGTATTTCGCTCAGCCTTTTAAATGTAATTGGATTGCTTTATTTTTTAACTTTTTATTTTGTATTGGGGTATAGCTGATTAATAAACAATGTTATGATAGTTTCAAGTGATCAGCAAAGGGACTCAGCCATACATATACATGTAAACTTTCTCCCCCAAACTCCTCTCCCATGTAGGCTGCCACATAACATTGAGGAGAGTTCCAAGTGCTATGCAGTAGGTTCTTGCTGGTTATCCATTTTAAATATAGCTGTATGTACATGTCCATTCCAAACTCCCTAACTACCCCTTCCCCCTGGCAACCATAAGTTCGTTCTCTACGTCTGTGCTTCTCTTTCTGCTTTGTAAGTTCATTTGCATCATTTCTTTTTATATTCCAGGTATAAGGAACGTCATATGATATTTGTCTTTCTCTGTGTGACTTAACTTCATTCAGAATGACAATCTCTAGTCCATCCACGTTACTGCAAATAATATTATTTCATTTCTTTTTTCACGCTGAGGAGTATTCCATTGTGTCTATGCACCACATCTTTATCCATTCCTCTGTCAATGGATATTTAGGTTGTTTCCATGTCTTGGCCACTGTGAACAATGCTGCAGTGAACACTGGGGTACAGTCATCCTTCCATATCATGTTTTTCTTCAGATATATGTGCAGGAGTGGGCTTGCTGGATCATATGGTATCTCTATTTTTAGTTTTTTAAGTAATCTCCATACTGTTCTCTATGGTATTAAACTAAAGGAGTTCTTAGGTTAACAATTATATATATATAATATATATATTATATATATATATATATATATAATGGTTCTCCAATTTAAAGGATCCATCATCTATCCTTGAGAGTTGGCAAGTAAGACAAAAGCCTGCTCAGAATCAGTTGACTGCCAAATGTACACTATATATGTATCCTCCAGATAGCAGAGATCAAGTTGTCAACACACACACACAACACCTATGAAAATCAGGTAGACCGTTTATATCTCAAAGGCACAGGGAGAGAAATGAGAGTTCCCACTTAGAAGTGCTTTTGTTTCTTTAAGAAGTCAGAATTTTGAAAAGATGTTTTAACCAAGCTAGGGTTCTCTAACTTAACTGCATATGCGATAAAAGAGCCACATCTTAGTCATTTTCAGGGCAAGATTTCCTTGAATTCCCAGTTAACTGAGGATAACCTACTCAATGTCCAAAGTGAGCAAAATCTCCCTAGAGCCTTTCAACTGAGGCTCGGTTACCTCTTCTTGAAACTGTTTCAATGATAACGTATTCTTCCAGAGAGAAGTTTAACATCACCATATAAAACTTTGGATCAGCAGCCAGTAATGGGAGATCCAAGAACCAGGAAAGACTTGCTGAAATTTGTCTGGACTCTCAGAAGACACAGAAGGACGCAAGAGGTCTCTTTTGGTACCACACTCTGGATCCTCACATGCAAAGGAGAGAAGACTGCTCTCTTCATAGTCTCTAAAACTGTCAACTGAAAAAAAAAAAAAGCACAACCTAAAGATTGAGAATTATGTGTTATTTGGCAGACATACTGAGGACTTAAGCCCGAAAGACAGATTCTCAGAGAACTCTGAGGGACTGCTCTGAAGAGGTACAGGAAGAGCCAGGATATATAGGAGTTTTTGCAAAAAAAAAAAAAAAAACAGAACACCCCAATGGCAGAGATAAGAGATTCCTGTTAATTAAAGAAAACCAGACAGCTCAAGTTAATTGATTTGGCCCTTTTCTTTGTGTGGGAAGATGCAAGAGTCTGGGTCCATTGAAATCAGTCCTTTGATATGCACCTTAACAGTATCTTACTCTTTGACATCCTGAATCTCCTTAGGGTGCACATTTGGGTTTGGGTGCAGTGGATGATGGCATGATAGCTGTAACATCCTTTGTTTACTGACACGGTAGGTGACATTCTCCAAATACATATGTAAATTGTATCTCAATAAAACTGTTTTTAAAAAAGAGAAGGGGTGATGAACAGTGCAGGTATCTGAAGGAAGAACATTTGCTACCCTCAAACCTAGTTTGCCTGGGTGTGTGTCAAGCCAAAAGACACAACCAAGCCAAAGAGCAGGAAATGGAAGGATTTATTATTTGCAGCAAGTTAGGAAAACTCGAGGGATCTTTCTCAAAGCAGCAAAACTGGGGAAGTTTTAAGCTAAATGTATATACATATTCATGAAGAGGCTTGGGTGGTATATACATATTCATGAAGGGGTTTGAGCTGAAGAGAATTCAGCATAGAATTGGGACAAAAGTCAAGAGAGTCCAAGCTTTAGTTGATTGAAGTCACAAGGCTCAGAAAATGTCAGCAGCAGCATCCCTTAGGTTCCAGTATATCTGGTGGTGGAGCTGCTGGAGGAGGGTTTAAATTCTGCAAAATGGCGCAGGAAAGTGCTTCAGACTAGTCTTTACCATTAAAACAGAACTGAGAGTCTTTACAGCTGATTCGTATCTTTGCTATTGTTACTTGTCTTTCCTGTTTCTTTGTTCTTTTGTTTCCTTACTGCTACTGCTAAGTCGCTTCAGTCGCATCCGACTCTGTGTGATCCCATAGACGGCAGCATTCCAGGCTTCCCTGTCCCTGGGATTCTCCAGGCAAGAACACTGGAGTGGGTTGCCATTTGCTTCTCCAATGCATGAAAGTGAAAAGTGAAAGTGAAGTCTCTCAGTCATGTCCAACTCTTCTCAACCCCATGGACGGCAGCTTAGGACCGTTAATTACTGAGAATTGTTCAAGGGCTAGCACTGTGGCCAGGCTTAGATTCCAAAATGGTTTAGGCCAAAAATGGCTTATCTTATGTCAAGAAAGCTGTGCCTGATTCCCTTTCTCTTTTTTCTGACCCTGACTTCAATGAACTAACACTTGGTTTCTGTCCATCTTTGTCCAAATTCTATGCTGAATTCTCCTCTGCTCAAGCCCCTTCATGAATATGTATATCGTCCTAGCCTAAAACTTCCCTAAGTTTGCTGTTCAGGGAGACACTGCTTTGAGAAAAATCCCAGGTGTTCTCCTTACTTGCTGCAAGAAATAAACCATTCCTTCTCCCCTTCTTTGGCTTGGGTATTTCTTTTTTTTTTTTTTTTTTTTTTTTACTTTATTTTACTTTACAATACTGTATTGGTTTTGCCACACATTGACATGAATCCACCACGGGTGTACATGCGTTCCCAAACATGAACCCCCCCTCCCACTTCCCTCCCCACAACATCCCTCTGGGTCATCCCCTTGCACCAGCCCCAAGCATGCTGTATCCTGCTTCGGACATAGACTGGTGATTCGATTCTTACATGATAGTATACATGTTTCAATGCCATTCTCCCAAATCATCCCACCCTCTCCCTCTCCCTCTGAGTCCAAAAGTCTGTTATACACATCTGTGTCTTTTTTTTGGTATTTCTTTTGACTCAACACCCATCAAGAGGGAAACCCCGTTTCAGAACACATGCTGTACTGGGAAATAAACCATGGCCTGGCAGGGCAAAAGCTGAGAGAGAGTCTGGTTGGGAGACTGTAATCGGTAAAGAGATTGTAGGGGAGCAGAATTTGCCAACCCCAAAATATATCTGTTTGGAATGACATATTTTAAGCTGGTTATCATTATTATTTTAAGCCAGTTATTGTCTAAGAAGCAACAGACATGGAGGAAAATCTGGAAACCCAATAGGAGTTACCCTTTTGTGAGAAACACTCACATTTGTAAGGGAAACCTCCATTTGTAAGAGTCTCTCTTGCTGTATCAGGAAGAGAAGGATGATAAATCTCTAGAAACTCTTAATAGAGAAGGCTTTGACTTAAATCTGAATAACAATTTTACTCTTGTTTACTGTGCTTTTCCTGGTCATCTTTCCAAAATGACTATGCCCACTCCCAACATTCTCTTCTGTCTTTAGCTGAGGATGGTATTTAAGGTGAGGGCTTTGGCTGTTTTGGCATACTACAAAGTTTTTTGGGTCTTTCCCTTGTATACATGTTATTCAAATTTTATTTAATTTTTTCCTGTTAATATAGATATGTATTATAATATATGTGTCAGTTTAACTCATAGAGCAGCTAGAAGAACCTAGAAGGGTAAAGGAAAATTTTTTCTTTCCTGATAAGGTGATGGTGAACTCAGGCAATGTTGATAGACAGTAATGGAGATAGTAAGTAGCTGGATTCTGGAAACATTAATTCATTTAATCCTCACAATAATCCTGCTGCTACTGTTGCTAAGTCGCTTCAGTCGTGTCCAACTCTGTGTGACCACATAGATGGCAGCCCCACCAGGCTCCCCCGTCCCTGGGATTCTCCAAGCAAGAACACTGGAGTGGGTTGCCATTTCCTTCTCCAATGCATGAAAGTGAAAAGTGAAAGTGAAGTTGCTTAGTCGTGTCTGACTCTTAGCGACCCCATGGACTGCAGCCCACCAGGCTCCTCTGTCCATGGGATTTTCCAGGCAAGAGTACCTGAGTGGGGTGCCATTGCCTTCTCCGCATGATAACCCTAGGAGATATCTAATAACATCATGCCTACTTTTCTGATGAGGAAACTGAGACACTGTAATTTCATAGCTTCCAATGGCAAGTAAGGAATAATTGGTGAAACTGGGAGTTAAACCCAGGCAGTCTGGGTGTGAAGTCTGTGCTTTTTCATCACCCTATTCTTTCCCTCCGACAGCTCATCTATGGTCACCTGTGCTTTTCAGTTCCTGTATGTGAAAATACGGAAAATTTTAAAGGCATGAAGGCCACAGCTGCATGCTAGACTTCTCTTTCCTATAATGATCAGTGTTCCTGGGGCTTGGTTTAGCAACTTAGTACCTGTATGCTAAGTCAAGTCACTTCAGTCGTGTCCAACTCTGTGTGACCGTATGAATTGTAGCCTGCCAGGCTTCTTTATCCATGGGATTCTCCAGGCAAGAATTTGTCCAGTTTCTCAGTTGTGTCTGACTCTTTGTGATTCCATGGACTGCAGCATGCAAAGCTTCCCTGTCCTTCACCATCTCCCAGAGTTTGCTCAAACTTATGTCCATTGAGTAAGTGACGCCATCCAACCATCTCATCCTCTGTTGCCTGCTTCTCCTCCTTCCTTTCACCTTTCCCAGAATCAGGGTCTTTTCCAATGAGTTGGCTCTTCATATCAGGTGGCCAAAGTACTGGAGCTTCAGCTTCAGCATCAGTCCTTCCAATGAATATTCAGGGCTGATTTCTTCAGGATTGACTGGTTTGATCTCCTTGAAGTCTAAGGGACTCTCAAGAGTCTTCTTCAACACCACAGTTCGAAAGCAACAATTCTTCAGTGCTAGAATGCTGGAGTGGATTGCCATGCCCTCCTCCAGGGGATCTACCTGAGCCAGGGATAGAACTAGCATCTCTTATGTCTCTTGCACTGGCTGAGGAGGGGGGGCGGTTCTTTACCACTAGCACCACCTATATGGAAACAATTTTTTTCCATGAAAAATGAGCCAGCATCACTATTAAACTAGGCAGGAAAAGAGCTGAGGTCTAAAATTAGAATTAAAAAAAAATGTTGAAAAATAGGCAGTGCTCTAACAAGGAATAAGAAAATAAACGTCATGGAAAGAGAAACTGACAAGTAACACAATTTAAAATTAAACTGTGAGCCTTTGTGAATCAGAAGTTTTAGTTCTACTAAAAGCCTAGATAATGGGAGTGAAATCCTTTTCACTTTTTAAAGCTGTTTGAGTTGAGCCATTGTGTAGCTCTTACTATTTGCTCTGATGACATACCTTAACTGCAATCCTGTCAGCTCATTCTGGCTCCAGGCTGGCCCATGTCCAAGTTTTCTATTAATCCAAATTTTTGAATTGGAAGGAAATTGCATGTGATTGTTTTCTCTTTTGCTTCCTGTAAACAACGGTCTACCAAAGAGAAATCAGAGCATTTCACCAGAATCTGTACATTGCTCCTCCTTCTTCTCCTCCTTTTTCCCTCATCCTCTTTGAGTCTCATCCATACTCCCTCCATTTGAAAAAGAATACTCCATTTCCAATTCTGCTCTGTGTTTCAGCTCCTCTTGGTCATGTGAGACTCACCTCTGTTACTATTTCCGTGTATCCCTTCCCCCATACCCAGGGTAGCAAGTGCCATCTTGCAGCTGGAGGGGAAAGCCAAGAAGAAACCTGACCTCCGTCCTCTACACTTGTATGTTCATTATTTATTATTTTTAAAAAATATTTTAAAAATATTTATTTGTGTTTATTTATTTTGTTGTGCCAGCTCTTAGTTGTGGCATGTGGGATCTTTTAACTGCAGCATGCGAACTCTTTGTTGCATGCAGAATCTAATTTCCTGATGAGGGATTGAACCCAGACCCCCTGCATTGGAAGTGCAGAGTCTTAGCCACTGGACCACCAAGAAAGTTCCCAGATGTTTCAATTATTTCACTGCTTCAATTTAGCTTTCTACTAGATAAGAAGGTATCTTCAGGGATTAAGTAATTAGCAACTTCACCTCCTTTCTTTCTTTTCCCTGGTGTTGGGCTAGGAAAGGGGTGGGATGAAAATAGATGATGGTTTTACCTCCAGTTCACCTGGTACCCAGCTGCAGTGGGTCTGAAACCAAATTCCCTTATTGAGCTTATGATTAATCTCTCTATCCAAAACTATTCCTTTTCTTGACCTCTCTAATCTCAATCCTGTGCTGACTGAACGCGAATTAGAATCTAGTGAGTAAAAATGCTGTTGTAATCATCACATTTTAATTCAAACTCAGAGCTTGTTCCTCCAAGGCAAGACAAGCTAACAGACCCTAGAGCCACGGACCACCTGGCCAGAGAACCCTGAACTGAGACATCCTCATTCTCAAAACTAAGATTAAGAAATGTCACAAGATGATGAGTAACCCCAGCTACTTTGTTCTTCCCCTTTAAAAACCTGCAAACTCAAAGACAGTCTGAGTGGATCTGAGGCTTGTCTCCCATTCTCTCGCTTAACCTCCTGCAACAAACCCTCACTTTGCTGCAAACACCTGCTGTCAAGAGTTGGACTTTCTATGCTGTGGACATGAAACTGCACACATCAGATTGAGACTCAAGCCCAGTTACACTTTAGATGAAACTTGTACCCCAATCTCTAGCTTAGAAGGGGACTCAAACCCACAATCTCCCAGCTGAAATTGCATGGACACCTGGTCTCGGGACTTAATGAAACTCAGTTCCTGCATGTCTCAGTGCAGAAGGAATTCAGCAAGAGGCAAATGATAAGCAAGAAGTAAATTTATTAATATAGGATACTTGTGAGGGATACAAGCAGGCGGCCAAGGGAGTTCTGTCCCAAGAACTAAGTGGGAAAGCAAGTTTATTGAAAAAGATCCACACTCCATAGACAGAATGCAGTCTGTCTCAGTGGGCGAGAGGCCTTGGGAGAAACACACTGTACAGAATGTGGGCCATCTCAAAATATGAGGTGATTCGTTTTTGTGGTCAAGGTTATCTTATAGGCTAATGTGTTTGAGAGGATAATTCCAACTATTTTGCAGAGGGGAGGTGATTTCCAGGAATTGGGCCGCAGCCCAACTAACTGCTCTTTTATGATAAGCCTTGGAACTAACATGGTGCCTATGGAAATGTCATTTAGCTAATGTAGTACAGTGAACATATATTGAGGCTTAAGTTCTCTGGAAGTTGATTCTTCTGCCATCTTGGGCCTAATCAGTTCTAACCAGTTTATGTCATATTCTCAATGGCTATGTCATTCTGGAAGAAACACAAGCTGGAATCAAGATTGCCGGGAGAAATATCAATAACCTCAGATATGCAGATAACACCACCCTTATGGCAGAAAGTGAAGAGAAGCTAAAAAGCCTCTTGATGAAAGTGAAAGAGGAGAGCAAAAATGTTGGCTTAAAGCTCAACATTCAGAAAACGAAGATCATAGCATCTGGTCCCATCACTTCATGGGAAATAGATGGGGAAACAGTGGAAACAGTGTCAGACTTTATTTTTTGGGGCTCCAAAATCACTGCAGATGGTGTCTGCAGTCATGAAATTAAAAGACGCTTACTCCTTGGAAGAAAAGTTATGACCAACCTAGATAGTATATTCAAAAGCAGAGACATTACTTTGCCAACTAAGATCCGTCTAGTCAAGGCTATGGTTTTTCCTGTGGTCATGTATGGATGTGAGAGTTGAACTGTGAAGAAGGCTGAGTGCTGAAGAATGGATGCTTCTGAACTGTGGTGTTGGAGAAGACTCTGGAGAGTCCCTGGACTGCAAGGAGATCCAACCAGTCCATTCTGAAGATCAACCCTGGGATTTCTTTGGAAGGAATGATGCTAAAGCTGAAGCTCCAGTACTTTGGCCACCTCATGTGAAGAGTTGACTCATTGGAAAAGACACTGATGCTGGGAGGGATTGGGGGCAGGAGGAGAAGGGGATGACCGAGGATGAGATGGCTGGATGGCATCACTGACTTGATGGACGTGAGTCTGAGTGAACTACGGGAGATGGTGATGGACAGGGAGGCCTGGTGTGCTGCGATTCATGGGGTCGCAAAGAGTCAGACACGACTGAGCGACTGAACTGACTGACGTCATTCTTTTAAAGGTTGCACCCTCCCTCTTTCCTTCTTGTCTCAGGCACAAGAGCCCATTGCTCAATTGCAAGTTTCTCTACATTTGAATTCGCTTGATTTCACTGTCCTCAAGCAATCAAGCCCTGCCCTCCAGAGTTCAGAAAACAAAGAACCCTGTAGGAATCAGGAACGACTTTCCAAAATAAAAGCTACATTTTCCCATTGTGACCTGAGGTCATGGTAACGGTAACCTCAACACCACCATTAGTCACTAATCTTCCTTCTTTATGGAACTGAATCCAGTTTCTAGTTTTATAAAATACTGTAGATACTTTTGTCATTTATTTCCTTAGTTTAACCTGTTTAAATATTTTCCCTGTTCAAAATAAATAAATAAAGCAGTACAATTTTGTCAGTGGAATATATATATATATATATTTTAGTTGGGTGGCAAAATATAAATATCTTGTCTTCTCTTGCATGTATGTGTTTTTGAGGCTAGAGCTTTGCATGCACAGCTGATATCTGCTTCTACAGCTTTTGTTAAATTCAGTTCAGCTGAAGTCCTTGCTTTCTCCAAGCTCTTTCTTTATGGTGACATTATTCTGCTGTGATTGATGGAAGCACCCAGCAATGTGCTGGTATATTAAAAAAAATTGTATTTGGGAAGCCTAACTTACTCTGATTTAAAAACAAAACAAAACACAGTATGTCTACTAAAGCAATTCAATTCTCTGACACATCTGGCTTATGTTGCTATTGCTTTCTTGAGTTTTTTAAAAATGCATTTGCCTGCATTTAGAATCTATCTCAGACTCAGGAGGAGAACATACTTTATGTTTCTGCAGAGTTGTGTTTCATCACAAACTAAAAAAACAGTAGACAGAACTCTGTGGTATCTGCTCACCATATCAAATCTCTACTGTATTAATTGGAATTAAAGGAGGGCCAAGAAATCAGGCACAGCCATCGACACATGGCTGCCTCTGTGATAAAGTTGTTTTATGAGATTGATAACAGGGCCTGTTTCCTCAGAAATAAAAGGACGACGTGACACTGTGACAGACAAGTGTCTGATCTGTTGACAATTTTCTTCATGGATGCTGAAGATCTGATCTATCTCCTTTGCATTTCACTGAGAAAGGAATTTAAGTTTTATCCAGATATAGCATTTCTGAATTGATTAAAATTGAAAAACAGCATTACATCTTTTTGTTCTACTTTGGATATTTTTAAAATCTTTGTTTGCATGTAGAGAAGCTGTCCTTAAGAGAAGCAGAATTCAGCACCATGTACCACTGTACTGAGTTAATACATGGTCTGCTCCACTGGCTCTGCTGGGGTTTTTCTTACTGTCATAAACCATATAGAATCTCCCAACAAGACTGAATATTGTGTAAATGGCATTTCAAAACAAGCAGGTCTGCTTTAAACCCACTTTAAGATGGTTTGTACTGGAAAACTGAAAGATTGCTGCTGTCGTTTTTGTTCAGTTGCTAAGTCGTGTCTGGCTCTGTGTGACCCCATGTACTGCAGCATGCCAGACTCCTCTGTCCTTCACTGTCTCCCAGAGTTTGCTCAAATACATGTCCATTGAATCACTGATGTTATATAACCATCTCATCCTCTGCCACCCTCTTCTACTTTTGCCTTCACTCTTTCAGGTGACTGAACTATTGGAGCTTCAGCATCAGCATCAGTTCTTCCAATGAATATTCAGGATTGATTTCCTTTAGATTGACTGGTTTGATCTCCTTGCAGTCCAGCGACTCTCAAGAGTCTTCTCCAGCACCACAGTTGGAAAGCATCAGTTCTTCGGTGCTCAGCCTTCTTTATAGTCCAACTCTCACATCTGTACATGACTAGTGGAAAAACCATAGCTTTGACTATACGGACCTTTGTTGGCAAAATGATGTCTCTGCCTTTTAATACATTGTCTCGGTTTGTCATAGCTTTCCTTCCAAGGAGCAAGGGTCTTTTAATTTCATGTCTGCAGTTACCATCTGCAGTGACTCTGGAACTCAAGAAAATAAAATCTGTCACTGCTTCCACTTTTTCCCCATCTATTTGCCATGAAGTGATGGGACCAGATGCCATGATCTTTGTGAATTTTTCACTCTCCTCTTTCACCATCATCAAGAGGCTCTTTAGTTCCTCTTCATTTTCTGCCATTACATTGGTATCATCTGCATAACATTTCTCCTGGCAATCTTGATTGCAGTTTGTGATTCGTCCAGCCTGGCACTGGTCATAGCAAACACCCTCTTCCAACAACACAAGAGAACAGTCTACACATGGCCATCACCAAAGTGTCTTTACTGAAAGCAGATTGATTATATTCTTTGCAGTTGAAGATGGAGAAACTCTATACAATCAGAAAAAACAAAACCTGGACCTGACTGTGGCTCAAATCATGAGCTCCTTATTGAAAATTCAGGCTTACATTGAATAAAGTAGAGAAAACTGAAAGGACTTGATCATACAAAACTGTGAACCGGACCCTGAGGGTAAGGTCAAAAGTATTTCCAATCTTCATAACTTAAGACCCATGAGACAGAACAATTCCATGTGGCAACAATGGCAGCTGGAGAAGGAAGGTGCCTGGGCCGCAGGGAGGCAGTGTGGCAGGGCTCTAGCCCCTACTTGCCACTTAGCAGCTCTGTGGCACATCCTCCAGTAACACCTGTAAGATCCTCTCCCCTGGAGGGTAGGGATGATCTATGACTTACTTGTAATCCATTAAACATGGTAAACATGATGAGATGTCAATTATGGCACATTATATGGTGAAGGTGATATGATGTCACCTTTAGGGACTTCTCTGGTGGCTCAGAGGTTAAAGCATCTGCCTGCAATGCGGGAGACCTGGGTTTGATCCCTGGGTTGGGAAGATCCCCTGGAGAAGGAAATGGCAACAGACTCCAGTATTCTTGCTTGGAGAATCCCATGGACAGAGGAGCCTGAGAGGATACAGTCCATGGGATTGCAAAGAGTTGGACACGACTGAGCAACTTCACTTTCACTTAAGACTACTTGAGTAGACTGGAGTTTTATAGTGTTAGGTTCCCTTTCAGGCCTTGAAAAAATGAACAGTCATCTGAGCTGCCTATGTGGTGGCCTTGAGTGAAGCCTTGAGTGAGGGTGGCCTTCAGCTAATGTCCAGGAAGAAGCTGAGGCCCTGCCTCAAGTTTGCAAGGAAATGAACTTTGTCAACAAAGAGACTGAGCTTGGAGGTGGAGTCTTCCCCAGGCAAGAATCCAGACAGGAATGTGGCCCATCTGACACTGTGACACAGCCTTGTGAGACCCTGAGTAGTAGACCCTGGGCACAGCCTCCAACCCAGCTGTGCCCAGACCCCCACCTCCCTGGGAAATTTAAGGTAGCTAGTGTGTTGTTGAAAGGCACTGTTTGTGGTCATTCTTCATGTAGCAACAGAAAATTAATCGTCCAGACCAAGTATTTTCCAAGTCTCAGTTTCCTCATTAATGTAATAGGGATGACAGTACCTACTTATAGATAGGTTTAACCAGCAAGTGAAATAATGGCTGTTGATAACATGTCCCTGTTTTGTGGTATTATTAGTAATCTCGTTGTTTTTCTGGGTCAGTCAATTTAGTTCCGTCACTCAGTCGTGTCTGACTCTTTGTGACCCCATGGACTGCAGCATGCCCGGCTTCCCTGTCCATCACCAACTACTGGAGCTTACTCAAACTCATGTCCATCAAGTCGGTGATGCCATCCAACCATCTCATCCTCTGTCTTCCCCTTCTCCTCCCACCTTCAATCTTTCCCAGCATCAGGGTCTTTTCCAATGAGTCAGTTCTTCCCATCAGGTGGCCAAACGATTGGGGTTTCAGCTTCAGCATCAGTCCTTCCAATGAATATTTAGGACTGATTTCCTTTAGGGTGGACTGGTTGGATCTCCTTGCTGTCCAAGGGACTCTCAAGTCTTCTCCAACACCACATTTCAAAAGCATCAATTCTTCGGTGCTCAACTTTCTTTAGATGGACCTTTGTTGGCAAAGTAATGTCTCTGCTTTTTAATATGCTGTCTAGGTTGTTCACAGCTTTTCTTCCAAGGAGCAAGCCTCTTTTAATTTGATGGCTTCAGTCACCATCTGCAGTGATTTTGGAGTTCCCCCCAAAAAAGTCTGTCACTGTTTCCACTGTTTCCACATCTGTTTGCCATGAAGTAATGAGACCAGATGCCATGATCTTAGTTTTGTCAATGTTGAGTTTTAAGCCAACTTTTTCACTCTCCTCTTTCACTTTCATCAAGAGCCTCTTTAGTTCTTCTTTGCTTTCTGCCATAAGGGTGGTGTCATCTGCATATCTGAGGTTAATATTTCTCCTGGCAATCTTGATTCCAGCTTGTGCTTCATCCATCTCAGCATTTCTCATGATGTACTGTGTGTATAAGTTAAATAAGCAGGGTGACAATATACAGCCTTGACGTACTCCTTTCCCAATTTGGAACCAGTCTGTTGTTCCATGTCCAGTGCTAACTGTCACTTCCTGACCTGCATACAGATTTCTCAGGAGGCAAATCAAGTGGTCTGGTATTCCCATCTCTTGAAGAATTTTCCACAGTTTGTTGTGATCCACACAAAGGCTTTGGCATAGTCAATAAAGCAGAATTAGATGTTTCTCTGGAACTCCTTTGCTTTTTCGATGATCCAACGGATGTTGGTAATTTGATCTCTGGTTCCTCTGCCTTTTCTAAATCCAGTTTGAACATCTGGAAGTTCATGGTGTACATACTGTTGAACCCTGGCTTGGAGAATTTTGAGCATTATTTGCTAGCGTGTGAGATGAGTGCAATCGTGTGGTAGTTTGAGTATTCTTTGACATTGTCTTTCTTTGGGATTGGAATGAAAAATGACCTTTTCCATACCTTTGGCCACTGCTGAATTTTCCAAATTTGCTGGCATATTGAGTGCAGCACTTTCACAGAATCAGCTTTTAGGATTTGAACTAGCTCAACTGGAATTCCATCACCTCCACTAGCTTTGTTCAGTGATGGTTCATATGGCCCACTTGATTTCACATTCCAGGATGTCTGGCTCTAGGTGAGTGATCACACCATTGTGATTATCTGGGTCATGAAGATCTTTCCTTTATAGTTCTTCTGTATATCCTTGCCACATCTTCTTAATATCTTCTGCTTCTGTTAGGTCCATACCATTTCTGTCCTTTATTGAGCCTATCTTTGCATGAAATGCTCCCTTGGTCTCTCTGATTTTCTTGAAGAGATCTCTAGTCTTTCCCATTCTGTTGTTTCCCTCTATTTCTTTGCACTGATCACTGAGGAAGGCTTTCTTGTCTCTCCTTGCTCTTCTTTGGAACTCTGCATTCAAAAGGGTCTATCTTTCCTTTTCTCCTTTGCCTTTCACTTCTGTTGTCTTCACAGCTATTTGTAAAGCCTCCCCAGACAACCATTTTGCCTTTTTGCATATCTTTTTTCTTGGAGATGGTCTTGATCCCTGTCTCCTGTACAATGTCATGACCTCTGTCCATAGTACTTCAGGCACTCTATCAGATCTAACCCCTTGAATCTATTTCTCACTTCTACTGTCCATCAAATCCTACAAAGGGATTTGATTTTGTTCATACCTGAATGGTCTAGTGGTTTTCCCTACTTTCTTGAATTTAAGTCTGAATTTGGCAAGAAGATGTTTATGATCTGAGCCACAGTCAGCTCCTGGTCTTATTTTTGCTGACTGTATAGAGCTTCTCCATCTTTGGCTGCAAAGAATATAATCAATCTGATTTCAGTATTGATTATCTGGTAATGTCCATGTGTAGAGTCTTCTCTTGTGTTGTTGGAAGAGGGTGTTTGCTATGATCAGTGCATTCTCTTGGCAAAACTCTGTAAGCCTTTGCCCTGCTTCATTCTGTACTCCATGGCCAAATTTGCCTGTCACTCCAGGTGTTTCTTGACTTCCTACTTTTGCATTCCAGTCCCCTATAATGAAAAGGACGTCTTTTTGGGTGTTAGTTCTAGACGGTCTTGTCGGTCTTCATAGAACCACTCAACTTCAGCTTCTTTGGCATTACTGGTTGGGGCATAGACTTGAATTACTGTAATATTGAATGGTTTGCCTCAGAAATGAACAGAGATCATTCTGTAATTTTTGAGATTGCATCCAAGTACTGCATTTCAGACTCTTTTATTGACTATAAGGGCAACCCCATTTCTTCTACAGGATTCCTGCCAACAAGAGTAGATATAATGGTCATATGAATGGTCATCTAAATTCACCCATTCTAGTCCATTGTAGTTTGCTGATTCCTAAAATATCAATGTTCACTCTTGTCATCTCCTCTTTGACCACTTCCAATTTGCCCTGATTCATGGACCTAGCATTCCAGGTTCCTATGTAATATTGCTCTTTACAGCATCGGACTTTACTTCCATCACCAGTCACATCCACAACTGGGTGTTGTTTTTGTTTTAGCTCCATCTCTTCATTCTTCCTGGAGTTATTTCTCCACTGATCTCCCGTAGCATATTGGGAACCTACCGAGGGGGGAGTTCATCTTTCAGTGTCCTATCTTTTTGCCTTTTCATACTGTTCATGGGGTTCTCAAGGCAAGAATACTGAAATGGTTTGCCATTCCCTTCTCCAGTGGACCACGTTTTGTCAGAATTCTCCACCATGACCCATCTGTCTTGGGTGGCCCTACACAACATGGCTTATAATTTCACTGAGTTAGACAAGGCTGTAGTCCATGTGATCAGATTGGTTAGTTTTCTGTGATTGTGGTTTTCAGTCTCTCTGCCCTCTGATGGAGAAGGATAAGAGCCTTATGGAATCTTCCTGATGGGAGAGACTGACTGTGGGGGACACTGGGTCTTGTTCTGATGGGCGTGGCCATGCTCAGTAAATCTTTAATCCAATTTTCTGTTTTCAGGGTACATGACCCTATTAGACATACCGTACGGCTGGACAGGCATTAGAGGAAATGACCCAACTCCTGGGCCAATCGAAGAAGTTGAGGAAGAGGCAAAGCATGGGGCCAACACACCCAACAGGTAATGCTGAAGACTGGAAAGGCTAGGGTTGAAGCCTGACAGGTGGATGAAACACTGAGTCAGATCAGAATTCCAAATGGGTGATGCTGAAAAATCTCATAGCAGGCAGTTAGGTGAGCTGTGGCCAGACCAGGGCAGAATAATGAGGCCCAGAGCACCAGGCTGGGTGTCAGGAACTGAAGTCTGCCCTGGGCCCTAGTCCTCAGGCACCCAGGGAAAACCGTGATGAGTTAAGGGAGATACGGCCAGCTGTCCTTCAGATTCAGCTCCCTCTAAGGCTGATGAGGTGGTCTTCAAAATCTTTTTCTGACCACCTATTGTATGCCCAGCAGTGTGTTAAGCACAGACCACACGGAGAGGAGGTAGAGGGTTCCCCCCACTGGAGATGGCCCAGGCTGGTGGACACAAGTTAGATTCCAAGACTAACATTGCAGTTCTATGTTCAGGGCTGGGAGGCCAAAATCTGAGGGCAACCAATGGTCCAGCATATTTGGGTTGCAGCAGAGGTTTTCAGGATGCTTGCATCCTTGGCTGTCTGACACCTGGAATAGGTAAGGCTGAGCTTCCTGGTAGAACATGAGTGACCTTCCTGGAAGGAGCAGGTCAGGGATAAAGCCAAGGGGATCAGGTGATACCAACAGGTAGGACCTCTTATCAGCTAGAATCTCCCAATGAAGGCGGGAACTGTGTAAACCACATTCCAAGACAAGGCAGGTGTGTTTTAAACCATCTTTAAGAGGACTCACCTCTTACTTCTTTGCTGTGCTGTGGGGCAAAAAGCAGGTTTACTCTTCATTTTGAAAATGAAAGTGTTATTCACTCAGTCATATCTGACTCTTTGTGATCCCATGGACTGTAGTCTGTCAGGCTCCTCTGTCCATGGAATTCTCTAGGCAAGAATATTGGAATGGGTTGCCATTTCCTTCTCCAGGTGGTCTTCCTGACCCAGGGATCAAACCCAGGTCTCCCACATAGCAAGAAGATTTTTTACTATCCGAGTCCTTGCTGGAGTTATAAGGGCTTGAGAGGTTGGTCATTCAAAACATCACAAAATAGAAAAGTTCAGAAACTCTTGAAATTCAAATGTTAGTGGGTATGGAACTAGCAGCTTTGTGAGGTGCCTACAATAAATCTTGAGAGTTGTCAACATATTCCATGGAAAAAATAGAAAGCAGCACGTAATTACAAGTGGAATCTTGACAACTTGAGAGACAGACGTGCCTGTCACAACCAGACCCTCCTGCTCTGGGTAAGCCGACATCTCCTGTCTCATTAACATCAACTTCTTGAGATGTTCTTGGTTATCTGTCTGTCTCCACAGAGCCATAGAAAATTTACCTTTTTCCTGACTTCTTCTTCATGATAGATGTGAAGGCTGCGACATGTGGGGGTTAAGAGCCCAGCCTCTAGAGACTGCATGCAGGATAAATCTAGCTCTGCCATGACCAGTCCTCTGCGCCTACACAAGTCGACTTAATCTTTCTGAATTTGGCATCAGGCTGGTAGAAGAAAAACATTCATCACATGAATATAGAGCCTTCATTAATGACGGTTGCTGTTATAATTATCATTAAAATGACTATTGCTTTGTACTTAGATTTCCGTTTACTGTGTAATCATTAATGTCTCTAAGACTGTGCAGACCAAGTGACACCAGGACTCCCAGAAGCTTGATTCCATGAAGCGAAATTGTTTATAATTATGCCCTAGCCCAGGGGTTTGCAAACTTTCTCTACAAAAAGCCAAGTAGTAAATATTTTATGCTTGGAATCCATATGGTCTGTGTTACAACTACTCAACTCTTTGGTCACAGCTCAGAAACAACCATAGACAATATATATGCAAATGGATGCGGCTGTGATCCAATTAAACGTTATCTACACAAAGAATTGGCTGATTGGACTTGAGCCATAATTTGTCAACCCCTGCTGCAGCCCTTGCCCATGTGCAGCGAGGCATTCCTAAACAGAGCTCTGAAGGCAAGGGCACACGACAGAGTTGGACGCAATGACACTTGAGTCTCCATTTTGTCATTCTGAAAATATGATTTATTTTCTCCATGGGTCAGCTTCTTCTTCTGCAAAACCTACAGAATAATACCTCCCATACAAGGTTATTGAAGATAAAAGATCTCAAGTATATAAGAGATAAATGGGTAAAAGATGTAATGTATGTAAATAAGGTGAAATAAGTGGGTTTATTTCAGGTATTTTCACATGAATTTACTTCTTCCCTGTCCAGCTGGATTGTGAGTTTGTTGAAGGCTGAACGCTTGTCATCTGCTTCCTTTGTTTTTCTCAGCCTCCTCTCTAGATCCTAGAAAAGTCCTCTGCACAAAGCAGGGCATTGTCTGCATTCAAACTCTGGTAATTCTGTGAAGATCAATTGTTCTTAGTTGCAGACAATAGGAACCAGCACTTGCTAAGTGAAAGAAAATGCATTTGTTGGAGGAACATGTACAAACCAGGGGAGTTAGGCTGGAGCAAGGCAGGGATTCAGGCTACATCTGTACATGGACTCCTCTGCTCCTGAACTGCAGCATCAAGAACAATTCCCCACAGTTCCTGCATCTCCAGAAGATTAGCAGTCTATCATGACCTGAATGTTTACATCCTCCCAAATTCATATGTTGAAATTCTAACCCCCAAATGTGATGGTATTAGGAGCTGAGGTCTTTGGGGTGGTTAGATCATGAGAGTGGGGCCTCAATGAACAGGATTAGTGCCCTTATTTCCCCCATTTTTTCCACCATGTGAAGATATAAGAGGAAGACTACAGTCTGACATTCAGAAGAGGATTCTAACCAGAACTCAGCCGTCTGGCACCCTGATCTTGGAGTGTCAGTGTCCAGAATTATGAGAAATAAAAATCTATTGTTTATAAGCCACTCAGGCTGTGGTTCTTCATTATGGCAACCCGAAACTGACTAAGAAGAAATCCCAGGCAGGAATCTCTGAATGGCTAATCTCTGCCAATACCCTGGCTAGAAGGAGACAAAGAAAGAAAACTTTATTCAGACATTTTGACCTCTGGAATGAAAGCACTTTACCAAGTCCCTTAATGACAGAGTCCTCCAAATGAGAAAGATTTGGGGGAATGGACAACCAGAAGAATGGCAAATGTCTACTGTACTGATTATCCATTAACCTCAGCACTAGTTTGTGGGGAATTTTTGGATCACAACAAGGGCTACTACCACTGTGAATTTCAAAGTGGTTGCTCATCAGGTAGTTGATGGGATGAACTAAGTCCTCTGAGCTCTCACCTTTGGTCTCTTATGGCAGTTTTCACAATGCCCTCACTCTTGTGCATGTCAGACTGATTTCTAACAGCCAGAACCTACAACATTGTCAGAGGGTTGTCCTTGGGACAGCCTGGAACCCATCCTGCCTACATGTAAGGTTAACTCAAGGTGCCTGGGTAATTTAAACCCACAGGACCATCCCTTAACCAATAATTTATAGGGTTTGAATGTAAAAATACTTCAGCTCCCTTGCCCCTTGAATAAGATCATAACGGAGTATTCATTTTACATCATTTCTTCTTCAAAGGATTTCACTTTAGTTGCACACTATGGTAGCTGCCTTAATAGTGTACCCCTTACAGACTGCATTCCCTTCCTTATATTACTATTAATACACACATTCTTCTGCCCACATCTCCCAAGATTGCAAATAAACTGTGTACTCAATCTGTGTCTCTATATATGAATGTTGGCACACTATTTTACAGACATACCAGGAATGTTGAAGTGACTCACCACAAAGCTTTGCAGTCTGCAAGAACAATTGCAGATGCCTAACTAGACAAATCAGAGAATGCTATTTCTTTTCCCTATTAAAGAATTAGCATTAGAATTAGAGTGTCTGTGTTCATTAAAAAAAATGATGCTATGATGCAAACACTGATGTTAGGAAGAAAGGAAAAGAAAGAGGAAGGATATTCAGCAGAATCAGAAGGACAAAAAAGAATAGGTCTTGGACTTCTGAAAGATGATAAGGCAAGTTGCTTTGAGGCAACAGGGTAAGAGGGAACTCCCTAAACCCCAGAAAAACAAGATACGAGGAGCAAATGAGAAGGGCTGAAAACCACTGGGTAATCAAAGCCAAAGTTATTCTTCAAGGCCCTTCAGAAGAAGCAGTCAGGTCAACTCTGGGACTAAAAAAGCACAAAGCTGTCAAGTCCCCAAACTGAAGGGATTCATCTCCATGTTTCTGACGGTACGCAGCAGCTTTTAGGGCTGCTATTTTCTCCTGGGAATTAGGAAGAATAAGAGGCTCTTGTTAGATGTTCCTGTACCAGAAGACTGATAACGTGAACATATTTTCTCTCTCCACTGCATCCTGAAAATTGAATTGTAACAATAACGATCAGATAATTGTGCTAAAGCACTGAACTCTTTATGAAATAATAGCCTGAGTGTTGAACTCTAATCTCATTCCCCGCTTTGTTGTAAAAGGCAAGGATTTGGCTGTCACCTGACTCTGAACAGGTAGGAGGACGGAGCATTAGCCAATGTGTGCTCTGAGGTCAAATTTCCCTCTGGTGAAGGGAGTCATTACGGAAGGGCAAAGGTGACCATTTCTCAGAGGAGAGAAAGGTGCTTGGAATTGAAGGAGGGCTAAGAATAGAGGTGGAGAAGGAATAATGAATAATGAACTGGTTGGCTGTGGAGATGAAAGGCACCAAACAATAGCTGGATTCTTGCTTTCACCCAAAAAGCATTTAGGAAGGAAAAAACTTGGAACCAAGTTTGGGTGAGCAATCCTTAAAGCTGTTGGTGTCCCATCCTCCTGCAGAAGTAAAGTAAATAAATTTGGGCAGCAGAGACAATCTGGTTAATACAGGAAAATCTGACTAGTTGTTATTGTTCAGTCACTAAGTTGTGTTCGACTCTTTGCAACCCCATGGACTACAGCAGCCAGGCTACCCTGTCCTTCACTATCTCCCAGAGTTTGCTCAAACTCGTCCATTGAATTGGTGTGGGTGATGCCATCCAACCATCTCATCCTCAGTCATCACCTTCTCCTCCCACCTTCAATCCTTCCCAGCGTCAGGGTCTTTTCCAATGAGTAGGGTCTTTGCATCAGGTGGCTAAAGTATTGGAGCTTTAGCATCAGTCCTTCCAGTGAATATTCAGGACTGATTTCCTTTAGGATTGACTGGCTTGATCTCCTTGCTGTCCAAAGGATTCTCAAGAGTGTTCTCCAGCACCACAGTTTAAAAGCATCAATTCTTCAGTGCTCAGCATTCTTTATGGTCCAACTCTCACATCCAGACATGACTACTGGAAAAATTGTGGCTAAAACATATTTATTTGTGGACTTAGAACTGAACAATGTCATTGTCATAATGTACAATTTATATTTTGGACTAGATGCAAGGGCTGCAGGGATATATCACAGTGGTCCCAGCTAAAACATGCAAGGCTGATTACAGATAGATTTTTTCCACTGATGATAAAGACCATGATTCCCTTTCCTGAGTCATAGCTGAGGCCTCATTAGCACTTCTGATGGAGAGGAGAGCAGAAATCCATCTTGAGTCTTCTTGAATGCCAAGAAGTTCTCATGGAAAGAGGTGTGATCCAGGTGCCCTAGGTCATATTAGTTCACCTATGGGTGCAGGTAGCAACTTTTTTTTTGGCATCGTTGTGTGGCTTGCAAGATTTCAGTTTTCAAAATAGGGATTAAAACCAGGTCACTGCTGTGAAAGTACCAAGTCCTAGCCACTTGAACACCAGGGAACTCCCCCAGTAAATATTTTTTATAAAGATTCAAAAACGTGGTTGACTCTCTCCCTAGGCTGGTCACTTCTCTTTCTGAAATCCAGGCATGATTTCTCCCAAAGTTTAGGTGGAGTGGTTTTATATTCTGGTCAATACATGCACAGGTATGCAAATGCAATGCAAATCATACTAGGTCATTAATAACTGTAGGCACTGGTGGGTGACAGATGGGAAACAAATGAGTTCCTGCACATTTCTTTACTTAATCTTTAAAAATGAGTTCTGAACTTTCTGTAAGCTACACTTCAAAATGTGTCTTCTCTTCTGAACTTAAGGTAGTGTTTATAAGAATATTCTACTAATATGAATGTGCAGTTACTCAATAATTACTCAAAGAATTGTATATATTCATGTAATTCTAGAGAATTATTTGCCTAATCAAATATGGAAAATTTGATTCCATATTTAAACATTTGTTTAAATGTTTAAAACATCAAAATGTTTAAAATGTTTAAACAAAATGTTTAAAATATCAAATGTCAATGTCTAAACTCCAGTGAAACTTTAGTTAGTTCAGTTGCTCAGTCATGTCTGACTTTTCGCAGCCTCATGGACTGCAGGATGCCAGGTTTCCCTGTCCATCACCAACTCCTGGAGCCTACTCAACCTTATGTCCATCACGTCGGTGATGCTATCTGACCATCTCATCCTCTTTCGTCCCCTTCTTCTCCTGCCTCAATCTTTCCCAGCATCAGGATCTTTTCCAATGAGTCAGTTCTTCACACCAGGTGGCCAAAGTACTGGAGTTTCAGCTTCAGCATCAGTCCTTCCAGTGAATATTCAGGACTGATTTCCTTTAGGATTGACTGAAACCTTAGAGAAGAGATTAAATAGATCACAGACCAAAAAGCACCAGTGACAAGGAAGACAGACATCATCTTTGAAGAAAAGGATGAAGAAATGAAAAGTGCAAAAGAAATGAAGAGTGAACACAGTTTTCTCTGAGAGTTCCTGTATTAACCAGGCTGTCTTTGCTGCCCAATTTCATGTTGACTGGGGCATGAAGAGCTTTTACTGTTGTTCACCTGAACTTGGTTCTAGACCTTTTTTCTTCCCTAAATCCCCTTTGGGTAAGAGCTGGAATCCATCTATAGATAACCAAATAGAAAGAATGAATTTGAATAACCAACAAACAGTAATCAACAGAGGTGCCATTAACATTAGGAAGTGGCAACAAATGGGAAGGCTTCAATGAACTTGTTCTCTTTCCTACAGCATCCCCTTTAGTTCAACTTATTAAAAAAATAAATCCCTTTCCTGTATAGAATAGAGCACTTCCCTGGTGGCTCAGACAGTAAAGAATCCATCTGCAATTCAGGATACCTGGGTTCAGTCTCTGGGTTGGGAAGATTCACCTGGAGAAGGGAACAGCTACCCACTCCAGTATTCTTGCCTGGAGAATTCCATGGACAGAGGAGCCTGGCAGGTTATAGTCCATGGGGTCGCAGAGTCAGACACGACTGAGTAACTTTCACTTCATTTCAATGTCCCATTACCTTAGCCTTTTCATTGTCATGAACAAATTATAGGAAGAAAAAACCCACTTTGACAGAATCTGCTTATTCTGAAATGCTATGGCGCTTACTCAAAGCAGTCAACCATGGGTCTCATTCAGTGCTGTTATTTAAGAATAGAATTGTCTGTTAAACTTACAATTAAGCTTATGGATCAGTAGGTAGAATATGTGAATTCATTAATTTTCAGTTGTTGCGTGACAAATTGCCACAAGCTCAGTGACTTGTGGCACACGTTTCTTATAGTTTCTTGGGTCAGGATTCCTGGCATAGCTTAACTAGGTCCTCTGTTTGGGATGTTACAAAGCTTCACTCAAGGTGTTGGGTAAGGCTGTCTGGAAGTTCAACTGGGAAAGATTCCATTTTCAATCAGAATTGACAGAATTCATCTACTTGTGATAGGAAAGATAATCCTGGTTTCTTGCTGGCCATTGACTGGAGGACATTCTCAATCCTAGAGGCTAATACCTGCAGATCTCTATCATGCGGATTTTCCAATATGGCCATTTACTTCATCAAGCCAGCAAGGAGCATCTCTAGAACAAATCTGCTTGCAAGACAGAGGCTTATCCAACATAACATAATCATGAGAGTGACATCTCATTACTTTTACCATATTGATCAGAAGCATATCCCAGGCCTCGTTTTCACTCAACGGGAGAAGATTACACATAGTTGTGAATGTCAGGAGATCTAAATCATGGAGGGCCATCTTAGACTCTGTCTGCACAATAAATACTCAACTGCTAAATACTGAGATCTTCTGAAAGGATGTATATTCTTCTCAGGAGTTAAGTAGGGTCATCTGATGGCATGAACCCCAAGCAGCAATGACTGCTCTCCTCCAGTGCTCTCTCATACCTCTGTGATCTGCATTTCCATAGTTCAACTTGGAAAGCATTCACTTTCTTAGACATCAGTACCTGCAGTTTCAGTATCTGTAGCAAACAAATCAACCTCTGGATGGCATCTTAGCAGATGCTAGGTCAACACAGAGAAAGACCAAAGAGGCTTCCTTTATCCCTGTATTTGAAAGTGTATAAGTAGCAAAATCCATAAAAACTAAGCTGTTTTAGATCCACAGACATGGAGAATAGACTTCTGGTTGGCAAGGGAGAGGGTGGGTGGAGGAGGGAAGGATTGGGAATTTAGGGTTAACAAATGTAAACTATTACACATAGGGTGGATAAACACCAAGATCCAACTGTATAGTATAGGGGATGATATTCAACATGCTGTGATGAACCGTAACGGAAAAGACTATTTAAAAAAAGAATGAATGTATATGTACAACTGAATCACTCTGCTGTGCAGCAGAAATTGACATTAAAAGTCAACATACTTCGAAAGAAAACACCATGCTTTAAAAAAAGAAGCTGTTTTTGCCTGAGAAGAAAGCTAAACAAACAACTATTGGAATCAATTCATCCATTGATTTGTGAGTAATATAGACTTACTATGGCATCAACTTCACCTTATTTTTACCTTTTCTTCAAAGAAACTCTTGTTTCTGATTTTTTCCGTGAAAATTTTTCACAGAAGTGCTTCATGACTGGCTTTACATGGGTCTGGCTCCAAACTTGTTTTATCCTTGAAAACATTCTCAAGTGTCAAGTAAACCAACAGTCTAAAGTCGGGAAAGATTCTAGCCCCAACAATGCCAAGATTGTTAATAAAAAAGAGATTGCTGACTGGAACTGCCATAGATTTCTGGAGTCATTACATGGTTGTGCTTCAGTGATCTGAAATAATGGTACTTTAATCTCAGGTTCACTCATCACCATCTGAAGAAGAAAAAAAATGCTAAAGATATAAAATACTCAGGAAAGCTTAAGGTGCTGCCTCTTTGCAATAAAATATGGTCTTATTTCAACACAGCAATGTAATTTTTTTTTTCCCTTTTCAACACAGCAATGTAATTTTTTTTTCCCTTCTAGTACTGAGTTACTTAGTCTTACGCACTCAAACTTTGATTCATGGCTTAATGTGAGAAAGTCTCACTTTGCTTTGAAATTCCAGCTTTTGTGAAACTGTTTTCTCTATAAATAATGGGTTTTCTTACTTCTTCCGAAATGCACTTATTGTCTATAATAGAGATTCAGTTGTGTCCTTGGTGCTCTGCAGAGGGAAATGCGTGCAGGCCAGCGACATGTAGCCCAGGCCGCATTAAAGTCTGAATAGGAAACATCCCAAGGAATGTAATGGATCAGAAATGAGATAATTGGATATTCTTATGTGCATATGTTTTGCATTTAATTGACCCCTTTGTGACAGTTGGCATATTTGACAACCTCCTAAACAAAGAACAAACAAACAACTCTCTCTTATTCTGGAACACTATGTGTTGTCTATCCCATCCTGTTACAATTAATAGTATTCTCTTTTTAAAAATCTACCTCTAATCCCTTACATTTTTCTCAGTTTGTATTAAGGTTGCATTAAGGTGGTCTGACTTCCCTGGTGGCTCAGATGATAAAGCATCTGTCTACAATGCGGGAGACCTGGGTTCGATCCCTGGGTTGGGAAGTTCCCTGGAGAAGGAAAAGGCAACCCACTCCGGTACTCTTGCCTAGAAAATCCCATGGACAGAGGAGCCTGGTGTCTATGGGGTTACAAAGAGTTGGATACGGCTGAACGAACTCACTTCAAGCCAACATTAAGTCCTGGCCCTGTTATATACCAGTTCACATGCTTAACCTCGGTGGGCCTCAGTAGCCCCATCTACAAAATGGGGCTAATAGCAACCACTCAACTGTGAGGTGGTGATTATATTGGCGGCACAGCTAACTCACAATCCTAGATAGTGTTTGGCTTATGATATGCCTCTTGTATTCCCTTCTTTCCATCTGTTATCATCCTCAGAAACTTATCTCCCAGCAACGTTAACAGTCACTGCATTTGGATGATGGCCGAGTGGAAATATCTAACTTTGGCATCTCGTCTGGGCACTACTGCTGCACCTTCAGCTTTATGGTGGGCATTTCTCCCTGACAATTCAGCTGCCCCTCAACAACAGTATGTCTGAGAGCAATCTTACCATCCTACTCTTAGAAAAAACTCTGGGAAACCTTTGGCAGTTCCTTAAAAAGTTAAACATAGAGATACCATATGATCCTACAATTCTACTCTTGGGTATATAGCCAAAAGAACTGAAAACATATCCAAACAAAAACTTTTACATGAATATTCATAGCAGTATTATTCATAAAAGTAAAAAATGGAAATAATCCAAATGTCCATTAACTGATGAATTGATACACAAAATGTGGTCTACCCATACGGTGCAGTAATATTCAGTTAGGTAGAGGAATGGAAGCCTGATTCATGCTACAACACGAATGATCTTTGAAGACATGCTAGGAAGCCAGTCACATTGTTCGTTTATTATATGATTCCATTTACGTGAATGCTGCTGCTGCTGCTGCTAAGTCGCTTCAGTCATGTCCGACTCTGTGCGACCCCAGAGACAGCAGCCCACCAGGCTCCTCCGTCCATGGGGTTTTCCAGGCAAGAGTACTGGAGTGGGGTGCCATTGCCTTCTCCGATTTACAGGAATAGTCAAATTCAAAGTAGGCAAATGCACACAGACAAAAAGCATACCAGTGGCCTGGAGAAGATGGGGGAGTTGGGAGGCGACAGATGATGGTTACAAGTTTTCATTCACAGTGATGGAATGTTCAGGAATTAGTTCTAATAGCTGCACAACGGTGAACATGTTAAAACCCACTGAAGTGCATGCTGTAAAAACACTCAAATGGTGAATTTTCAGTTATGTGAATTTCATCTCAATTTTAAAAGAGCAACCTCTTTTAAAGGTGGTCAGAGCAGTGTCACTAGTCCCTGGAAGCAAAAGGAAGTGAACCAAAGAGGCAAAAGGGTCTCTCGGCCACCAGCAAACCAAAATGTTCTTTAACGTTACCAGAGCAAGTCCCTGAGGGAAAGTCACCACATTCACCTCCAGGTAGAATCTGACCCCTGAGGCTCAACCAAGTGGGTCGAGCACTTAATCATTAATGCAGATTTATTGAAATATATTCAAATCCAGACTTAAAAGTCCAAAAAATTGGGGGGAAGAATTGAAGCAGGAAAATAGCCCAAGGAGGGACTTGAAATAGAAGAGAAGTTCCTCGTGGGACACATTTACTATATTCTTTATTGCCAGGTTCAGCTGGAAGAGCAATAAATCATGGTCTCTGAATCCATTTAAGATTCCCAAAGTACTTTCTGTTTATGTCATTCTCTTTCTTCCTGTTTTTCCCTCTTTAATCAAAAGTTTGACCATCAAGACAAGTAGGAGTTCTGAAACTTCACAGCATTTTGCAAATAAAGCAAAATGCAGTCCTCACAAGGACTCAGCTTGAAGTTGGTTCTTTGAAGGTTATCTGCCGGGTTATCCGATTAATGGTGATGAGTATACTTCAGGGAGGTTTCAAGACATGCTGTACTGCCTCTATCAAAATTGTATTAATCTTCTGGTTTTGGAAAAGTTCCCAAGAAAAGGGCCTGAGAGAAAAACATTCCCAAATGCACCCCCCCTCCCCAAGACTGTGGAAGAGACCTTAATAGCCACTAACTGAAGCAGTTCATGCGTTCTCACAGATGGCTAAGAAGTGAATCAGGCTTATCAATTTGTGAAAACAGAAAGAACAAGGAGTATAGAACTCCACTATGTAGCCAGGTCTTGTTCAAGGTCTCGTGAATGGCCAGATAATCTGGAGTTAGTGTGTTGTTCTCCAGTTCTTCTCTCCCCAGCCTCGGTTTTTGCAGCAGGGTTTCTGAAAGGGCAGCCACTGCACTCTGATCTGCTGTCATACTCCATGTGATCTGAAGACCATTAGGAAAAGCTGACGCACCCCACCTGGTTGTTAGTTTGCGAGGGCTGCTCTAACAAAGTAGCACTAACTGAATGAATCGCTTCAGCAGAAATTGATCGACTCAGAGTTCTGGAGACTGGAAGTTCAAAGTCAAGGCGTCAGCAGAGTTGATTCCTCCAGAGGGCTGTAAGAGAAGGGTCTGTTCCAGGCCTCTCTCCCTGACTTATATGTAGCCACCTTCTTCCTATGTCTCTGTGTTGTCCTCTCTGCATTAGTGTCCTTGTGTCCAAATTTCTCCCGCCTCTTTTTAAAAATATCTGCTCTTTTATTTTTCACTTAATGGTTGCACTGCACAGCATATGGGATCCTAGTTCCCTGACCAGGGATCATACTGGCTCCCCCTGCATTAAGAGCCTGGAGTCCCAACCACTGGACCACCAAGGAAGTCCTCCCCTTTTATAAGACCATAATGTTATTGGATTAGGGCCAGCTCTTAATGATGACATTTTAACTTGATTACCTCCATAAAGGCCCTATTTCCAAATATATTCACATTCTAAGGAACTAGAGGTTAAGACTCCAACATATCTTTTTTTGGGAGAGGACACAATTCAACCCATAATAGTGGTCTATGCAACTTAAAATCTAAGGGAGAGGCCCTTTCTCTTAACACTAGGAAACCATCTGTTGGAATTGGGCCTCAGGGAGTTTGGTTCTATGCCAATCAGGAAGGACTAGGACCAGAACTATAGGGGTTCAAAAAAAGAGTGTTCAAAGAATAGGGGATAAAAGGAAATGTGGAATTACCAGGAATTCTGAGGACAAAGCTGCAATCAGAGGACCTGGAGTCGAGCTGAACTGACTCACACAGGCAAAGGTCAGGGTCTGCGTTCCTAGCACAGATTGTAGATACCTAGCAAGCATCTAGCAAAATAAAAAGAAATGCAGAAGACCAAGCTGGACACAAAGACAAAAATATAAAATGGGGTTATAGCAACTAGCAAGTCTCATTCGTAAACAATAGACACTAACTCTGGCTAATTTAAATAGAAAACAGATTCATTAAGAGAATTTGGGACCTAGAGATTATCATACTAAGTGAAGTAAGTCAGACAGAGAAAGACAAATATCATGTGATACCACTTACATGAGGAAACTAAAAAACTGATATAAATGAACTTATTTACAAAATAGAAATAGATTCACAGACAGGAAACAAATTTGTTACCAGAGGGGAAAAGGTGGGGGAGGGATAAACTAGGAGTTTGAGATGAAAGTATACATATTACTAAACATAAAATCAATAACCAACAAAGATCTCCTGTATAACACAGGGAACTATACTCAATATCTTGTAATAACCCATAATGGGAAAGAGTCTTAAAAAATAATATGAATATAACTGGGGCTTCCCTAGTGGCTCAGCAAGTAAAGAATCTGTCTGCAATGCAGGAGACCGGGATTCGATCCGTGGGTTGGGAAGATCCCCTGGAGAAGGAAATTTCTACCCACTCCAGTATTCTTGCCTGGGAAATACCATGGACAGAGGAGCCTGGAGGGCTGCAGGTAGTCAAACTGTGAAATTTGGCACTTTGCTATGTTTGAGAAAATGCAAGAGTCTCAGCTCACTGAAATCATTCCTTTGATATTCACCTCAGCTATCCCCTCAGGGCTCACCATCAAGGACTGCTGTGGTGGTTGATGGCTATAACATCCTTTGTTTACTGATCTGGCAGGCAGCGTTTTTAGTTCACAGTTCCCTCAACACAAGTACATAAATGTATTATAGTATACTTATAAAATGGAATGCTTTACTATTCCAATAAGAATAAACAAGCTACAACTACACAAAACAATAAGAATGAATTTCATAAGTTTAATGGTGGATGTGAAAAGGAAAGATATACCCATTTGAATTCAGAGTTCCAAAGAATAGCAAGGAGAGATAAGAAAGCCTTCTTCAGTGATCAGTGCAAAGAAATAGAGGAAAACAATAGAATGGAAAAGACTAGAGATCTCTTCAAGAAAATTAGAGACACCAAGGGAACATTTCATGCAAAGATGGGCTCAATAAAGGACAGAAATGGTCTGGACCTAACAGAAGCAGAAGATATTAAGAAGAGGTGGCAACGATACACAGAAGAGCTATGAAGAAAAGATCTTCACGACTCAGATAATCACAGCGGTGTGATCACTAATCTAGAGCCAGACATTCTGGAATGTGAAGTCAAGTGGGCCTTAGGAACCATCACTATGAATAAAGCTAGTGGAGGTGATGGAATTCAAGTTCAGCTGTTTCGAATCCTAAAAGATGATACTGTGAAAGTGCTGCATTCAATATGCCAGAAAATTTGGAAAACTCAGCAGTGGACACAGGACTGGAAAAGGTGTTTTCATTCCAATTCCAAAGAAAAGCAATGCCAAAGAATGTTCAAACTACTGCACAATTTCACTCATCTCACACGCTAGTAAAGTAATGCTCAAAATCCTCCAAGCCAGGCTTCAACAGATGTAAACCATGAACTTCCAGATATTCAAGCTGAAAACTTCCAAAAATTCAAAAAAATGCAGAGGAACCAGAGATCAAATTGCCAACATCTGTTGGATTATCAAAAAAGTGAGAGAATTCCCGGAAAGCATCTACTTCTGCTTCACTGACTGTGACAAAACCTTTGACTGTGTGGGTCACAACAAACTGTGGAAAATTCTGAAAGAGATGGGAATACCAGACCACCTGACCTGCCTCTTGAGAAATCTGTATGCACAGGAAGCAACAGTTAGAAGTGGACATGGAACGACAGACTGGTTCCAAATAGGGAAAGGAGTACGTCAAGGCTGTATATTCTGACCCTGCTTATTTAACTTATACGCAGAGGACATCATGAGAAATGCTGGGCTGGATGAAGCACACGCTGGGATCAAGATTGCTGGAAGAAATCAATAACCTCGGATATGCAGGTGATATCACCCTTATGGCAGAAAGTGAAGAAGAACTAAAGAGGCTCTTGGTGAAAGTGAAAGAGGAGAGTGAAAAAGTTGGCTTAAAGCTCAACATTCAGAAAACTAAGATCATGGTATCTGGTCCCATCACTTCATGGGAAATAGATGGGGAAACAATGGAAACAGTGGCTGACTTTATTTTGGGGGGCTTCCAAAATCACTGTAGATGGTGACTGCAGCCATGAAATTAAAATATGCTTACTCCTTGGAAGAAAAGCTATGACCAACCTAGACAGCATATTAAAAAGCAGAGACATTTCTTTGCCAACACGGGTCTGTCTAGTCAAGGCTATTGTTTTTCCAGTGGTCATGTATGGGTGTGAGAGTTGGACTATAGAGAAAGCTGAGTGCCGAAGAATTGATGCTTTTGAAACATGGTGTTGGAGAAGACTCTTGAGAGTCCTTTGGACCGCAAAGAGATCCAACCAGTCCATCCTAAAGGAGATCAGTCCTGAGTGTTCATTGGAAGGACTGATGCTAAAGCTGAAACTCCAATCCTTTGGCCACCTGATGGGAAGAATTGACTCATTTGAAAAGACCCTGATGCTGGGAAAGATTGAAGGTGGGAGGAGAAGGGGAAGACAGAGGATGAGATGGCTGGATCGCATCATCAACTCAGTGGACATGAGTTTGAGTAAACTCTGGGAGTTGGTGATAGACAGGGAGGCCTGGTGTGCTGCAGTCCATGGGGTCTCAAAGAGTTGGACACGACTAAGTGACTGAACTGAACTGACACATAAGAATATGTGGTATGATTCAATTTTTACAAAGTTAAAAAAACCTGCACAGCTAGTCTTTGATTTAGGAGTCATGATTATAGTTATCCTTGGATGGCAGAGGGTAATGACTGGGAGGGAAATAAGGAAGTTTGTAGGATGTTGCTAATATTCTGTTTCTTGACTTGGGCACATGTTTGGCTGATGAAAATTCAGGTTGTGAAAAATCATCACTTATGTGAGATATATATTTATAAACACAATAATGTAACATGCACACCACACACACATATACTTCAATTGTCAACTAAATAAAACGCATAACCTAAAAGTTGAGAATTATGTTTTATTTGGCAGACTTGCTAAAGAACTTAATCCCGGGAGGCAATCTCTCAAATTGCTCTGAGGGACTGCTCTGAAGAGGTAGTGGGGAGCCAGGCTACATAGGAGTTTTTACAAAACAAAACAAGCAAACAAAAAACAGGTAGTCAGAACATCAAAAAGTTATTGTTAGTGAGAGAAAATCAAACATGTTGCACAAAAGACATTCTTTGTCCACATGATCCCTGGGTTGGGAAGATCCCCTGGAGAAGGAGATGGCAACCTACTCCCGTATTCTGATCTGAAGGATTCCATGGACAGAGAAGCCTAGTAGGCTACAGTCTACGGGGTTGCAAAGAGTTGGACACGACAAAGCAACTTTCGCTCACTCCTTGTCCATGGAATAATTTAAAATGTTAAAGAATATTGGATGGCATGTAGTATCTTTAGAAAAAACCAGACAACCAGGTTGGCAGACTACACAGTTGGAAAAGAGCCCAAAATCTCACCACAGAGCAGGTTTAGTGAAAATCCCACTGGTATGCTCCTGGGTCCCAGATGGCCAACTGCACTGTTACTATGACCACTGGGAATGCAGCCTCTAAAGACTGCCTGTAGCTGCTCCCACTGCTGCTACTGCTTTCTGTTCCTAGTAGGTATGAGAAGTGTGTTTCTTCACTGAACCTGCTTCTTCTTTAAAGTGTAGAACAGGTATGGGTATGGGTCATCATCACGGCTAGGGCAAGGCCTTTCCTCCACACTGAAAGGATGCTAGAAAAAATGAGTCTGGCATTTTCAGTTTCTATGATGGGATACAAACTCTGCCTCATTAGAAGGCAGATGCTGGGTAGTCAAAAGAATAACCGTGAATACAAAAATATTCAGCATCCAACAAGGTAAACTTTACATTGTCTGGTATCCAAACAAAGATTACCAGGCAAAGAAGTAGGAAAGCATGATCCATAATAAGGAAAATAATCAATTAAATGAAACTGACTCAACCGACATAGACCCAAGATACGAGATGAGGACATTTAAACAATTGTTTTAACTATATTCCACATGCTCAAAATCTAAAACACGAAGAAAATCTAAAAATATAATAAAAGTAGAATTTCTAGAGAGGAAAACTATAATTACTGAGAAAAAAAGCGTTTTTGTATGAATGACTGATTAAATATGACAAAACAGAAGACTCAGTTCGACTCAGTTCAGTTCAGTTCAGTTCAGTTGCTCAGTTGTGTCCGACTCCTTGCGACCCCATGAATCACAGCAAGCCAGGCCTCCCTGTCCATCACCATCTCCCGGAGTTCACTCAGACTCATGTCCATTGAGTCAGTGATGCCATCCAGCCATCTCATTCTCTGTTGTCCCCTTCTCCTCCTGCCCCCAATCCCTCCCAGCATCAGAGTCTTTTCCAATGAGTCAACTCTTTGCATGAGGTGGCCAAAGTACTGGAGTTTCAGCTTTAGCGTCATTCCTTCCAAAGAAATCCTAGGGCTGATCTCCTTTAGAATGGACTGGTTGGATCTCCTTGGAGTCCAAGGGACTCTCAGGAGTCTTCTCCAACACCACACTTCAAAAGCATCAATTCTTCAGCACTCAGCCTTCTTCACAGTCCAACTCTCACATCCATACATGACCACAGGAAAAACCATAGCCTTGACTAGACGGACCTTAGTCGGCAAAGTAATGTCTCTGCTTTTGAATATCCTATCTAGGTTGGTCATAACTTTTCTTCCAAGGAGTAAGCATCTTTTAATTTCATGGCTGCAGTCACCATCTGCAGTGATTTTGGAGCCCCCAAAAATAAAGTCTGACACTGTTTCCACTGTTTCCCCATCTATTTCCCATGAAGTGATGGGACCAGATGCCATGATCTTCGTTTTCTGAATGTTGAGCTTTAAGCCAACTTTTTCACTCTCCTCTTTCACTTTCATCAAGAGGCTTTTTAGCTCCTCTTCACTTTCTGCCATAAGGGTGGTGTCATCTGCATATCTGAGGTTATTGATATTTCTCCTAGCAGTCTTGATTCCAGCTTGTGTTTCTTCCAGTCCAGCGTTTCTCATGATGTACTCTGCATAGAAGTTAAATAAGCAGGGTGACAATATACAGCCTTGATGGACTCCTTTTCCTATTTGGAACCAGTCTGTTGTTCCATGTCCAGTTCTAACTGTTGCTTCCTCACCTGCATACAGGTCTGGTATTCCCATCTCTCAGAATTTTCCACAGTTTATTGTGACCCACACAGTTAAAGGCTGTGGCATAGTCAATAAGGCAGAAATAGATGTTTTTCTGGAACTCTCTTGCTTTTCCCATGATCCAGCAGAGGTTGGCAATTTGATCTCTGGTTCCTCTGCCTTTTCTAAAACCAGCTTGAACTTCAGGGAGTTCACGGTTCATGTATTGCTAAAGCCTGGCTTGGAGAATTTTGAGCATTACTTTACTAGCATGCGAGATGAGTGCAATTGTGTGGTAGTTTGAGCATTCTTTTGCATTGCCTTTCTTTGGCATTGGGATGAAAACTGACCTTTTCCAGTCCTGTGGCCACTGCTGAGTTTTCCAAATTTTCTGGCATATTGAGTCCAGCACTTTCACAGCATCATCTTTCAGGATTTGAAAGAGCTCAACTGGAATTCCATCACCTCCACTAGCTTTGTTCGTAGTGATGCTTTCTAAGGCCCATTTGACTTCTAGAACCTGGAATGTCAGGTCCATGAATCAAGGCAAATTGGAAGTGGTCAAACAAGAGATGACAAGGGTGAACATCGACATTCTAGGAATCAGCGAACTAAAATGGACTGGAATGGGTGAATTTAATTCAGATGACCATTATATCTACTACTGTGGGCAGGAATCCCTCAGAAGAAATGGAGTAGCCATCATGGTCAACAAAAGAGTCCGAAATGCAGTACTTGGATGCAATCTCAAAAATTACAGAATGATCTCTGTTCGTCTCCAAGGCAAACCATTCACTATCACAGTTATCCAAGTCTATGCCCCAACCAGTAACGCTGAAGAAACTGAAGTTGAATGGTTTTATGAAGACCTACAAGACCTTTTAAAACTAACACCCAAAAAAGATGTCCTTTTCATTATAGGGGACTGGAATGCAAAAGTAGGAAGCCAAGAAACACCTGGAGTAACAGGCAAATTTGGCCTTGGAATGCGGAATGAAGCAGGGCAAAGGCTAACAGAGTTTTGCCAAGAGAATGCACTGGTCATAGCAAACACCCTCTTCCAACAACACAAGAGAAGACTCTACACATGGACATCACCAGATGGTCAACACTGAAATCAGACTGATTATATTCTTTGCAGCCAAAGATGGAGAAGCTCTATACAGTCAGCAAAAACAAGACCAGGAGCTGACTGTGGCTCAGATCATAAACACCTTCTTGCCAAATTCAGACTTAAATTGAAGAAAGTAGGGAAAAGCGCTAGACCATTCAGGTATGACCTAAATCAAATCCCTTATGATTATACAGTGGAAGTGAGAAATAGATTTAAGGGCCTAGATCTGATAGATAGAGTGCCTGATGAACTATGGAATGAGGTTCTTGACATTGTACAGGAGACAGGTATCAAGACCATCCCTATGGAAAAGAAATGCAAAAAAGCAAAATGGCTGTCTGGGGAGGCCTTACAAATAGCTGTGAAAAGAAGAGAGGTGAAAAGCAAAGGAGAAAAGGAAAGATATAAGCATCTGAATGCAGAGTTCCAAAGAATAGCAAGAAGAGATAAGAAAGCCTTCTTCAGGGATCAATGCAAATAAATAGAAGAAAACAACACAATGGGAAAGACTAAAGATCTCTTTAAGAAAATTAGAGATACTAAGGGAAATTTCATGCAAAGATGGGCTCGATAAAGGACAGAAATGATCTGGACCTAACAGAAGCAGAAGATATTAAGAAGAGGTGGCAAGAATACACAGAAGAACTGTACAAAAAAGATCTTCACGACCCAGATAATCAAAAGGAAAGACTACTGAATTTAAAACATAGCACTTGGAACTCAGACTCTGTGCTCACAGTGCAGGAGATCCACTTTGATTCCTGGTCAGGGATCCCTGGTTTAATCCCACATGCTGCAACTAAAGACCCCACAGAGCCAAATAAATAAAGAAATATCTAAAAAATAGCATTAGAAGGTGTACAAAGTGAAACTCTGGGAGAAAGAGAATGAAAAATGTTGAATCAGTGTGCTGTGAGACAAAAAGTGGCCCAATATATCTTGGGGTCCCTGAAAGTAGATGCAGAAGAAATATTGGAAGAAATGATGGCCCCCAAATTTCCAAACTATGAAAACTATAAATCCAGAGATCCAAGCTCAGTGGAAAATAGGCATAAGAAACCTGAGGTAAACAGCACAAAACACACCATCAAGTTGCTCATCAGTTCAGTTCAGTTCAGTACTCATTCGTGTCTGACTAGTTGTGACCCCAAGGACTGCACAGCACACCAGGCCTCCCTGTCCAAAACCAACTCCCAGAGCTTATTCAAACTCATGTCCACTGATTCGGTGATGCCATCCAGACGTCTCATCCTCTGTCGTTCCCTTGTCCTCCCACCTTCAATCTTTCCCAGCATCAAGGTCTTTTCAAATGAATCAATTCTTCCCATCAGGTGGCCAAAGGATTGGAGTTTCAGCTTCAGCATCAGTCCTTCCAATGAATACTCAGGACTGATCTCCTTTAGGATGGACTGGTTGGATTTCTTTGCAGTCCAAGGGACTCTCAAGAGTCTTCTCCAACACCACAGTTTAAAAGCATCAATTCTTCGGCACTCAGCTTTCTTTATAGTCCAACTCTCACATCCATACATGACTACTGGAAAAACCATAGCCTTGACTAGATGAACCTTTGTTGGCAAAGAAATGTCTCTGCTTTTTAATATGCTGCCTAGGCTGGTCAGCACTTTCCTTCCAAGAGGTAAGCATCTTTTAATTTCATGGCTGCAATCACCATCTGCAGTGATTTTGGAGCCCCCCAAAATAAAGTCAGCCATTTTTTCCACTGTTTCCCATCTATTTGCCATAAAGTGATGGGACCAGATGCCATGATCTTAGTTTTCTGAATGTTGAGCTTTAAGCCAACTTTTTCACTCTCCTTTCACTTTCATCAAGAGGCTCTTTAGTTCTTCTTCACTTTCTGACATAAGGGTTGTGTCATCTGCATGTCTGAGGTTATTGATATTTCTCCCAGCAATCTTGATTCCAGTTTGTGCTTCATCCAACCCAGCATTTTTCATGACGTCCTCTGCATATAAGTTAAATAAGCAGGGTGACAATATACAGCCTTGATGTACTCCTTTCCCTATTTGAAACTGGTCTGTTGTTCCATGTCCAGTTCTAACTGTTGCTTCCTGACCTGCATAAAGATTTCTCAAGAGGCAGGTCAGGTGGTCTGGTATTCTCATCTCTTGCAGAATTTTCCATGGTTCACGTATGGCTGAAGCCTGGCTTGGAGAATTTTGAGCATTACTTTACTAGTGTGTGAGATGAGTTTAATTGTGCAGTAGTTTGAACATTCTTTGGCATTGCCTTTCCTTGTGATTGGAATGAAAACTGACCTTTTCCAGTCCTGTGGCCACCGTTGAGTTTTCCAAATTTGCTGGCATACTGAGTGCAGCGCTTTCACAGCATCATCTTTTAGAGTTTGAAATAGCTCAACTGGAATTTCATCACCTCCACTAGCTTTGTTCATAGTGATGGTTCCTAAGGCTCCCTTGACTTCACATTCCAGGATGTTTGGCCCTAGATGAGTGATCACACCATTGTGATTATTGGGTCATGAAGATCTTTTCTTCATAGTTGTGCTGTGTATTCTTGCCACCTGTTCTTAATATCTTCTGCTTCCATTAGGTCCATACCATTTCTGTCCTTTATTGAACTCATCTTTGCATGAAATGCTCCCTTGGTATCTCTGATTTTCTTGAAGAGATCTCTAGTCTTTCCCATTCTACTGTTTTCCTCTATTTCTTTGCACTGATCACTGAGGAAGGCTTTCTTGTCTCTCCTTGCTATTCTCTGGAACTCTGCATTCAGATGGGTATATCTCTCCTTTTCTCCTTTGCTTTTCGCTTCTCTCCTTTTCACAGCTATTAAAGGCCTCCCCAGACAGCCATTTTGCCTTGCTTGCATTTCTTTTTCTTGGGGACGGTCTTGATCCCTGTCTCCTATAGGATGTCATGAACCTCTGTCCATCCTTTTTCTGGCACTCTATCAGATCTAGGCCCTTAAATCTATTTCCCACTTCCACTGTATAATCATTAGGGATTTGATTTTGTTCATACCTGAATGGTCTACTTTTTTCAATCTAAGTCTGAATTTGGCAATAAGGTGTTCATGATCTGAGCCACAGTCAGCTCCTGGTCTTGTTTTGGCTGACTGTATAGAGCTTCTCCATCTTTGGTTGCAAAGAAGATAATCAATCTGATTTTGGTGTTGACCATCTGGTGATGTCCATGTGTAGAGTCTTCTCTTGTGTTGTTGGAAGAAGGTGTTTGCTATGATCAGTGTGTTCTCTTGGCAAAACTCTGTTAGCCCTTGCCTTGCTTCATTCTGTACTCCAAGGCCAAATTTGCCTGTTACTCCAGGTGTTTCTTGACTTCCTGCTTTTGCATTCCAGTCCCCTATAATGAAAAGGACGTCTTTTGGGGTGTTAGTTCTAGAAGGTCTTGTCGGTCTTCATAGAACCACTCAACTTCAGCTTCTTCGGCATTACTGGTTGGGGCATAAACTTGGCTTACTGTGATATTGAATGGTTTATCTTGGAAATGAACAGAGATCATTCTGTAATTTTTGAGATTGCATCCAAGTACTGTATTTCAGACTCTTTTGTTGACTATGATGGCTATTCCATTTCTTCTAAGGGATTCCTGCCCGCAGTAGTAGATATAATGGTCATCTGAGTTAAATTCACCCATTCCAGTCCATTTTAGTTCACTGATTTCTAAAATGTTGACATTCCCATCTTGCCATCTCCTGTTTGACTACTTCCAATTTGCCTTGATTATAACCAGTGATAAAAAGAAAAATCTTAAATGATTCACAGTTGCAGGAGAGTCTTTCAGATTTGCTGGATAGATCTGGGATTATGTCCTGAAAATGACATGTTTTACTTATCTTTTTAGTTTATTTAAGAGCCAAATACACTCAAGAAAGATTATATTGAGAGGGAAAGACTTGGAAGCAAGGAGACAATAGGAGGGTTTTATAGTAATGCAATGAGATCAGTGGACCTGAAACAGGGTCATGAAATACGTCTGGAGAGTAGGAAACATTTTGGGAAATAAAATGCTAATTCGCTTCAGTCATGTCTGACTCTTTGCAGTGCTATGGACCGTGGCCCACCATGTTTCTCTGTCCATGGGACTCTCCAGGCAAAAATACAGTGGGTTTCCATGTCCTCCTCCAAGGTATCTTCCCAACCCAGGGATCAAATTTGCATCTCTTAAATCTCCTGCATTGACAGGTGGGTTCTTTACCACTAGCGCCACCTGGGAAGCCCCAAATTGACAGTATTTGGAGACTGAGAAAGTAAAAGGTAGTTCTTGCTGGAAAGTGGTAGATGCTGTCAACATTCACCGAGTTAAGGAAGAAGACAATAATTTAACTGTAGACATTCTGAGTTTGAGGCACATACAGGCTCTCTGCTTAAACCTGAGGAAAATGTCTGGCCTACGGATACAGTTTTGTGAGATATTAACAAGTAATCTGAATGTTCCCAAGTCCTCCAGTCTTCCTGTGGTGCCTTTACTCTTAACATTCAAATAAAATGACCTGAATTTCAATTCCATGCATGCAAATGCAAGGAGTCTGGGCCCACTAAATATTCTTAGTACCAAGTGAGGAAAGAGGCTGGAATGCAGCCAGCTGGTTCTTTTGTCTTTGGGCTCAGAGGAAGGTCCTGGGGGCTGGGCCTCTGACCTCGGAGGACAGGGCACTAACTGGATGTGCTGGTACCACTGAGACGGAAAATAATGCTGGCTCTGAGAGTGACGGAAATCTGCAAGCTGGATTCAACCTCCACCATAGAAATAATAGAAATAAATGCTGCTGCCAGGGTGAGGGAGCATCCCTGGTGTGATTCTCAAGAACAGGAAGCAAAACTGAAACAGAAAGGAGCAAGTCCCTTTTCATTCCTTCAACCTTGCAGTCATCCTCTACTTGAAAAGCCTAAAGAAGGAGCAGCTGGCAAAGTGGTAAATGATTTGTAGAAACCAAGCATCACTGAAGAGGGTAGAGAATGATGTGTTTGGAGTTGAGAGGCAATTGCATAATAACTAGCACACTCTGCCTGGGCGAAAGGGGGAGTCTGCTCGCTCTTTTCCTGTGACTCTGTTAGAAACTGCGGTCCCAAGGAATGGTTGTGTTAATTCTTGCCTGGTGATATTATGGAGCTGGTTGTGTGACCCTATGGGACCTTCCTGGAATAGACCCCCACCCCCATGTCCTCTGCCTACCTCTTGCCTGTAGAAAAACTTTAGCCTCCTAGGCTTTTCCTGAATTCCAAACAGTACATTTAATCATAGAAATGAGAAAATGCAGGAAGATGGGAAACCAGGCAAGCTAAAATAATATTAGCAATTTAGCCATTAGACAAAGTCAAGGACCCTAGTTCCTCCTAGATAATATTCTGAGCCATGTCCTTTGAGCTGTTTTGCAGATACTGAAACCCTCACCAAGAAGAAAAAGTTAAGTGTCTGCTGCCCACAAGCACATAGACCCCAGACAGATTGGAACCAGAAGGTTGATGATGTTGATTAATCTCACCATCAAACAACCAGAAAAATGTCCATGAGCTGACCACATGTCCCACAACACCCCTCTTTCTCACTCTGTCTTTAAAAACCTTTTCTTGAAAGTCTTTGGGGAGTTCGGGCCTTTTAAGCGTTAGCCACCTGGACTCCTGCTTGGCACCTGTGATAAACCCTCTACTTTCCTGCGCCACAACCTGGTGTCAGTAGATTGACTTTACTGAGTGCAAGCAAGTGGACTCAGGTTTGGTTAAAACTTGCAGAAAAATAGGCAGAATGTGAACTCTGTTAGAATGCCTCTTCCTCTTCTAGGGACAAGGTGAACTCTCTATATTTCAGGAGACAGAGGGAGAGAAGCGGGAGAGAAGACCTCAGCTATCCTGAAAGGATGTTATCCCGTAAAAAATTTAATTGTGTTATTGAACTCAAATGTTTAAAATTAGAAAAATGAAATTTTTCTTTCAGACGTTATATCCAGTCCAGTGCATACTGAATTTCAAATGGTAGTCTCAGCATTGCATCTGCTTCCACCATAGCAAGAAACCCAGCCACAAGTTTCCGCGGACTCAGTAGCTCTGGCAATCTAAAGCTGCAGAGTGAGGGCACCTGTTACAAGTTTGGCTCTTTGGAAAACAGAAAAGACTCTCCTAACAAGGACAGAAGTGTAAGAAACTGTGCAGACGGAGGTGGAGAGTTGAGCACCTGCTGTTAAGGGGCTGGAGAGTCACTTTGTACAGATAAGATATGTATGGTAGAAAGCCATCCAAAACACTTGGGGGAAAAATCTTGGGTAGGAGGAAACCTTAGCATGCTCTTGGAAAACAACTTGTTTATGAGTTTACAGCGACATGAAGGAAGGTGACTCAACTGTGCTGTCATTTTGAACTACTTTCACAATTTTACAGAACAGTAACCATAACAACACTTCCATTGCTCTCTTTATTGCTTCATCATTATATTCTTTTTGCACTCGACACGTCTAGAGTTTAAAACATTGCTTTCATCATGGAGCATCTCCGAATTGTAGGATGTCAGATCCAGACAGGACCTCAGCAAGAGAAATCACAGAGCCAAAAGGAATTCTGTAGCAATAAAGATTTTATAACTGTAAACAAAGGCTTCTGGGAAGATAGAGTTATATGTAATTGTCTGAAAACTGATATTAAGAAAGGAATGAGATTGTGTTACCATCCAGGGTTCTTGGCCTCTTTAATCAATAGAAATTGATTAAAGGCCAGACAAGAAATGTAGGCAAGGCTTTATTGGGGCCACTGCTGCAGCAGGGAGTATGAAAACAAGTAACAGCTTCCCTTGCTTGCCCCTGAGGGGATGTGAGCTAGTTCCTTATCTAGAGGGTAGGGATGTGTCCAGGGGTCAGGCTGGAAGGGTGGCTTAGGTGGTCTACCCACCCGCTTGGTGGTGCTGTTTGCAGGGGGCATGTGCAGTACTCTGATTTTGCTCCTGAAACGCTGTTTTTGTTGGTCTTTTTGTATCACAATGTTCATAATTTGCCCCAGTTATGCATGCACGTGGCTATTTTTAATCCCTTATAGTTTTTTTTTTATTATTATTATATTGCTTGAGGAGACGTTTATCCAGGTGCAAGCACTTCAGCAAAGGTCCCAGTCTGTCTCAATTGTTTAGGATAGTTCAAGGAAAGAACTCAAAATAACAATTTTAAATAAAGCAACTGTGAATGAGGATGAGAATTCTATTTAATGCTGAAGATAGTAATGGAGACTTTATTCATTTTGATTAAATTTTTATTGCATTAAATAATACAGAGATCTTTCATCCAGAAAACTCAAGCATTGCAAATAAACCCTGAGTAGGCAATATTGTTCCAAACTTTGTAGAGATGTAGGTCCTCATATGTAGGAAAGAGGAAACAGTTTAAGCAGAAACAGGCATTGTTCTGACCGTACTTCCTGCGCCCAACAATGTACTGAGATCCTCAATGGCTTGTTTCTATCCTGAGGAAACTTGACCCATCATTATGGGCTGAATATTTCTTCTGTCTGCCCCTAAATTAAAATGTTGAAAGCCTAACCTTAAGATGGAGTCTTAAAGTTTTGTTGAGGTCAAAAGTGTGGGGCCCAAATCCAATAGGATTAGTGTTCTTCTAAGACGAGACCCCAGATGCCCTCAGTGTCTTTCTGTCTCTGTGTGCACCAGCCAAGGAATGACCATGTGCGGACCATAGTGAGAAGGTGGCTGTTTGCAAGCCAGGAAGAGAGCTTTGACCAGACACCAGATTTGTTATCCCTTTGATCTTGGATTTCTCAGCCTGCAGATCTGTGAGAATATAAAGATCTGTTGTTTAAACTACCCAATCTGTGGTTATTTTGTTACAGCAGCCCAAGCTGACTAAGATACCCACCAAATCATATACATCGTTATGCAGTACACTGCTCTAGGTAAAGTGAAAGTGTTAGTCGCTCAGTCGTGTCTGACTCTTTGTGACCCCATGGACTGTAGCCTGCCAGGCTCCTCTGTCCATGGAATTCTCTAGGGAAGAATACTGGAGTGGGTTGCCATGCTCTCCTCTAGGGGATCTTCCCAATCCAGGGATTGAACCCAAACAGGGCCTCCTGCATTGCAGGCGGATTCTTTACCACCATAGCCTCCAGGGAAGCTCGTAGATAAACCAGTGTATAAATTCTCTAGTCATAAAGGAGAATTATCATTTGTTGACTGCCAGTATGATAATCTTCACAACGGTTGTTTTATTTCTGACCTTTCAGTAAGAACTTTTTATGGCATTAGCTTGGTGTTCTAAGGAATGGTAGCATTAAGTGAACAGCTATAATGGAACTTGGTTTGAGCAAAGTTATGTTAAAGACCTAGAGTACACAGGCTGGAAAAGATGACAGTCTTTATTTGGAAGTACAGGCTCCATGTGTAATGGGAATGGAGAGATCTCTGACCACATATCTGTTACTTCAACCACCATAATCCAGACCTAAAACAGCTCACTAGTCACAGGGCTTTACATGGAATGGATGACATTAATGTTGATGGGTGTGCTCTTCAGCTTAGTTCATTCTATAAGCACATTCTGTGCACCAAGCATTCTGCTTGGAGATGGAGGAAGATATTAAATAGCTATGAAGGCAATATTGTGTAATAGTTAAGAGTTTGGGATTTGGAGTTAAATAGAACTGGACTGGAACTGTCAATTGGTCACTTAAATGCTGTATTCCCTCAGGCAAGTAACTACTTCTTTGAGCCTTATTCCTACTCTCAGATCAGTTCAGTTCAGTCACTCAGTTGTGTCTGACTATTTGCGACCCCATGGACTGCAGCACGTCACACTTCCCTGTCCATTACCAACGCCCAGAGCTTGTTCAAACCTATGTCTATCTAGTCAGTGATGCCATCCAACCATCTCATCCTCTGTCTTCCCCTTCTCCTCCTGCCTTCAGTCTTTCCCAGCATCAGGGTCTTTTCAAATGAGTCAGTTCTTTGCATCAGGTGGCCAAAGTATTGGAGTTTCAGCTTCAGCATCAGTGCTTCCAGTGAATATTCAGGACTGATCTCCTTTAGGATGGACTGGTTGGATCTCCTTGCAGTCCAGGGACTCTTAAGAGTCTTCTCCAGCACCAAAGTTCAAAAGCATTAATTCTTCATTGCTCAGCTTTCTTATAATTGAACTCTCACATACATACATGACTACTGCAAAAAACATAGCTTTGATTAGATGGACCTTTGTGAGCAAAGTAATGTCTCTGCTTTTTAATATTCTGTCTAGGTTGGTCATAACTTTTCTTCCAAAGAGCAAGTGTCTTTTAATTTCATGGCTGCAGGCACCATCTGCAGTGATTTTGGAGCCCAAGAAAATAAAGTCTATCTGTTTCCATTGTTTCCCCATCTATTGGTGATGAAGTGATGGGACTGGATGCCATGATTTTAGTTTTCTGAATGTTGAGCTTTAAACAAGCTTTTTCATTCTCCTCTTTTACTTTCATCAAAAGGCTCTTCAGTTCCTCTTTGCTTTCTGCCATAAAGGTGGTGTCATCTGGATATCTGAGGTTATTGATATTTCTTCCAGCAATCTCGATTCCAGCTTGTGCTTCATCCAGCCAGGCATTTCACATGATGTACTCTGCATGTAAGTTAAATAAGCAGGATGACAATATACAGCTTGGACTTACTCTTTTCCCAATTTGCAACCAGTCTGTTGTTCCATGTCCAGTTCTAATTGTTGCTTCTTGACCTGCATACAGATTTCTCAGGAGGCAGGTCAGGTGGTCTGGTATTCCCATCTCTTGAAGAATTTTCCACAGTTTGTTGTAATACACAGTCAAAGGCTTTGGCATAGTCAACAAAGCAGAAGTAGATGCTTTTCTGGAATTCTCTTGCTTTTCCTATGATCCAGGGGATGTTGGCAATTTGAGCTCTGGTTCCTCTACCTTTTCTAAATCCAGCTTGAACATCTGGAAATCCTCAGTTCATGTACAACTGAAGCCTGGCTTGGAGTATTTTGAGCATTACTTTGCTAGCATGTAAAATGAGTGGCATTGTGTGGTAGTTTGAACATTCTTTGGCATTGCCTTTCTTTGGGATTGCAATGACAACTGACCTTTTCCAGTCCTGCGGCCACTGCTGAGTTTTCCAAATTTGCTGGCATATTGAGTGCAGCACTTTCACAGCATCATCTTTTAGGGTTTGAAATAACTTAACTGGAATTCCATCACTTCCACTAGCTTTGTTCATAGTTATGCTTCCTAAAGCCCAGTTGACTTTGCACTCCAGGATGTCTGGCTCTAGGTGAGTGATCATACCATCATGGTTATCTGGGTCATGAGAATTTTTTTGTGTAGTACTTCTGTGTATTCTTGCCACCTCTTCTTAATATCTTCTGTTTCTGTTAAGTCCATGCTGTTTCTGTCCTTTATTGAGTCCATCTTTGCATGAAATGTTCCCTTGATATTTCTAATTTTCTTGAAGAGATCTCTAGTCTTTCCCATTCTATTGCTTTCCTCTATTTCTTTGCATTGATTATTGAGGAAGGCTTTCTTATCTCTCCTTGCTATTCTTTGTAACTCTACATTCAAGTGAGTATATCTTTCTTCTCCTTTGCCTTCTTAGATTCTCTTTTTTTCTCAGCTATTTGTAAGTCCTCCTCAGACAACCATTTTGCCTTTTTGCACTCCTTTTTCTTGGGGATGGTCTTGATCACTGCCTCCTCTACAATGTTACAAACCCCTGTCTATAGTTCTTCAGGCACTCTGTCTGTCAGATCTAATCCCTTGAATCTGTATGCCACTTGCACTGTATAATCATAAGGGATTTGATTTAGGTCATACCTGAATGGTCTAGTGGCTTTCCTTACTTTCTTCAATTTAAATCTGAATTTGCAATAAGGAGTTCATGATCTGGGCCACAGTCAGCTCCCTGTCTTGCTTTTGCAGACTGTATAGAGCTTCTTCATCTTCAGCTGCAATGAATATAATCAATCTGATTTCGGTGTTGACCATCTGGTGATGTCTATGTGTAGAGTCGTCTCTTGTGTTGTTGGAAGAGGGTGTTTACCATGACCCAGTGCATTCTCTTGGAAAAACTCTGTTAGCCTTTGCTCTGCTTTATTTTGTACACCAGGGCCAAACTTGCCTGTTACTCCAGGTATCTCTTGACTTTCTACTTCTTTACTCCAGTCCCCTATGATGAAAAGGACATCTTTTTTGGGTGATAGTTCTAGAAGGTCTTGTAGGTCTTCATAGAACCGTTCAACTTTAGCTTCTTCAGCATTAGTGGTTGGGCATAGACTTGGATTACTGTGATATTGTGTCCTACTCTACAGGGTACTTAGGAGACGTTGCAAGCAAAACTCACAACACAGTCTTTGAAGTACTGTAAGTCATTAAAAAACTGTTAACAATGTCAGATATGAATTTTCAAATGATAATTTTTGGATGTTAAGTATTTGAGCCCTAGGAGTTTGCAGTTGAGTTTTGTATTGTTGACCCTGTTTGTGATGCCAGTTGTCTTGCCGTTCACACTGTCAGCTGAACCCAGGGTAGGCAAGGCACAAGTTTAAGAGTCTGGAGGAAGAGTTGAGGAGCCATAGGAACTGCAGACACGTTTATCCTCTCCTGGCTGATGCAGCAGCCATAGCAGCTACCATAGCCTAGCCTAACCCAGCACAACCTCTCTTCTGGCTGGCACAGTGGCCAGAGACTTGATGCAGTGTAATGCTGCTGCTTTCTGGGTGGAGCTCATATATCCATACAGCACAGAGTAGCCCATGATCGTAGCCGTCACAGGTAGCTGTCATGAGTACTTCATGACGCACATGCGCGGTGCTGTAACAGGATCTCAGTTGTTACATAGTCATTATTTACAAAGCATGGGACGAGAGAGTCTGAACACGCCAACTTGGCTAATTTGTTCTCTTCCCACAAGTTTGAAGCAAGAAGTGGACACATCTCTTTATGAAGGGAATATTGTTATCACATGTATTCAAGTAAAATCCAGTGGAAGATATTTGTTTCCAGTAGGAGAAGGAAGGGATTGGAGAAAGTTTTAGGAATGCTGTAAACCATTAAGACAAGTTACTTTCTATGTAAAACAGATAGCCAACAGGAATTTGCTGTATGGCTCAGGAAACTCACACAGGGGCTCTGTATCAACCTAGAGGGGTGGGATGGGGAGGGAGATGGGAGGGAGGTTCAAGAGGGAGGGGATATATGTATACCTATGGCTGATTCATGCTGAGGTTTGACAGAAAACAACAAAATTATGTAAAACAATTATCCTTTGATTAAAAAGTAAATTAATTTTAAAAAGAGAAAAGTTAATTTCTAATAGTATGTTGTTTATACCTGTGATAACATAGAAATGGATAAGTAGAGCATCTGAAAATAGATCCAAGTTGTTACTGACTGAATTAAGTCTCCCCACCCTCACCCAGACCTTCCCAAGTTCATTTGTTAGAGTCCTAATCCTTTGTCCTGCGGAATGTGTTTGTATTTGGAGATAAGTACATATAAGTGTTAGTTAGTTTACAATGAGATCATTAGGGTGGGTACTAATACAATATGACCAGGGTCTTTACAAAAGAGGAAGTTTGGACACAGGTCATGTGCAGAAGGAACCCCATGTGGACAGAGTGACGATGGCCGTCTATAAGCCAAAGAGAAAGGCTTCGAAGAAACCAGCCCTGCTGACACTTTGATCCCAACTTCTAGCCTCCAGAGCTGTGAGAAAATACTTTTCTTTTGTTTAAGGCACCTGGTCTGCGGTACTTCATTGTGGCAGGCCTAGTAAACTAGTAAACAGCATAAATTAGAACTGAATACAGCCGTCCCTCAGGATCCACAGGAGTTTGTTTCCGGGTCCCTGAAGACACCGAGATATGCAGATTTTATAAAACTGTAATATACAAAATAACATAACCACGGTTGGTTGAAAATGCAGATACAGAGTGCATGGATGTGGAGGGCTGATGGTACTATACCATTATAAACATATAAGAGTCTTGGGCATTCACAAATTTTGGTATTTGAGGTGGCTTCTGGAACCAATCCTTCATAGATGCCAAGGGATGACTGTACAAAATAAAATTTTAATGGTATTAAGTATCTAAATGTAAAAATTAAAGCACACTAGAAAATATATAGAAATACTTTATATATCTAAAAAGGGCCATAGAAGTCTCATTAAGCAATTTAGTAAGTCTTGACATCTGTTACAAGATGGTGGCAGGCCTGGGGTAGAGAGGAGAACTTGAGCTGGTGCTAAAGGCTTTAATGAATGAAAAACCATCAGGGGAAGATAAAGTTCTAAACAACTCCCAGGCCCAGAGAGATAAGGAAATCTTACAGCAGCATCAGCCAAGAAAGAACTTTCCATCCATATTACTTCTCTTTCTATCCCCTGCCTTTGCACTGGCAGATCCAGAAATCTCAGCAATCAGAGGGATGAGGAGAAATGCTAGACTGGGAACACGAGCAGGAGGACCACTCCTCTCTCTTCTACTGCAAATAGTCAGTGCTTAGCGGGTCTCAGCTGGAGGGAGGGGAGAAGACTGAGATAAATCAGGTTGAAAATATTTTCCTGAGATGAGGCAGTATAAAATTGAAACTGTGCTTGTGACTTAAAGTTATTGTAGGAATTTCCAGTTCCTAAAAACATCCTGGGGAGGGCCCAAAAGTTTACTCCTGTATAGAGGAAGGTAAGGCTGCGCGCGCGCGCGCACACGCACACACACACACACTCCTCATAGAACACATTTAAAGGGACAGTAGGCATCTAAAATAATGTTTATTTTTATGTCACCCTATGAGTTCACTGTGTTCAGTGAACCAGTTACACCAGAAAGGACTCAGCTAGTGAGAAAAGTCAGGGGAAACTTAGTCTAGGTATTCCACAGAACATAGATTCTCTATGAAAACCCTCTCCAAGGAGGTGTTATTTAAGCTGAGATGTAAAGAATGAAAAAGGTGGCAGCTGCACACAGGGAGAATTGGTCTTCACCTTTGTGTCTTTCCAAATGACAGTCAACGTCTTAAAAAAAAAAAAAAAAAAAAAAAGGAGGGGCACAAACCCAAAGAACCAAATGAACAGGAGAGAAGATAGACACCAATCTTCTGAAAGGAAATTTCAGTCCCCTCCTTAAGGAAGCAAGAAGGGGTCTGGTCCAAATGCTGCTTCTTCCTCTTCTTTTAAAAGGGCTATTATTTATTTATTTATGGCTGTGCTGGGTTTTTGTTGCTGCAAGCAGGGTCTAGTTGTGGCGAGTGGGGGCTCCTCTTGGTGGCTGTGCTCGGGTTTCTCATTGCAGAGACTTCTTGTGGTTGACCATGGGCTCCAGATCTCAGGCTCAGTAGTTGTGGTGCACAGGCTTGGTTCTTCCCGGACCAGGGATCGAACCTGTGTCCCCTGCATTGGCAGGTAGATTCTCAACCACTAGACCACCAGGGAGGCCCCCCCAAATGCTTCTTAAAGCTTTCCAATTGACCTTCCTATGTCCATTCCCATTTCCAAAGTTACTCACTCTGCCAATTCCTGAGCCTCTGGGGAATTCTGCAGACCATGTTGGATTTCTTCTCAGTTTTCTGTGTTGTCTCAGGCTTCAGCTCCTCTATTCTCTAAAGTCAGAGGCCACTTGTTCTGTGCTCTGGCTTCCAATTTGTTGCTGTTTGTTCTGGGTGTTAGGAATGACTGATATGTGGGTGTGTTTCTTATCCTCACGGAACTTACATTGCAAGGGAGGAGATAATAAAAGAAACAAATGAATAGAAAAAGAGCAAACTGCGATGAACATAATGGGGGAAACTCACCTGACAGGACATCAGAATGGAAGTTTCCAATGGAGGCTCTGAGATAGTGTTGGTTGTGTATTCCAGGACAGGTGCTGGAATCTCGCCAGCCAGAATGGCGGCGGGGGTGGGGGGCGGTGTTGGGGAGGGGGATGCGGAACATTGGCATCACCCTGCAACTTGTTAGAAGTGTAGAATCTTGTACTCATGCCAGGCTTACCAGGTGGTTTATATGCATATGAAAGATTGAGAAGCACTGTACTAGAATCATGTAAAAAGTTCGGAAGACATTAACCCAAACATGTGTTACAACTCTCTTGAGCCTCTTACCTACACTGTGATAGAGAAAAAAATTATTCATGACTTGTTAAAGATGATAAAGGAGACTTTATTCAAGAGGGACTACCACAAGGGAGGCCTGACCGTGGGGCAGAGAGATTGCACTCAACTCTGAAATTACCAAGTACAAGCGGAGACTGCAGGATGGTCAGGTCATACAAGATGGCAGTTCTCTTGTTCTCTGTAATACCCTGCTTGACCAAGCCCTGTTCCACTCAAATGACTCTCCAAATCCTCTTAATTATAGGATATCTGTCTTTGTGCTTGTCCCCTGCCCTTGATGTTGATTTCCCTGGTAACTGATGAGTCAACCTGGCATCAACTGCCCCTAAGAATGGTAGCCTCCTATCCCAATCGTGAAGATTGCTGTCACGTCTTGCCTCCCATCTGCCATACATGATGGGGTGTTGCCCCAGGACCTTTTGTTTCAGTCTCATAAGATCCAATAAACTATTGATGTCTTTGTCACTGACCCTGGGCTCTTTCTTTGGTCTGAAGGCTGAGCAATGAGAAGGCTTGCAGGCCCTCAGGGTGCAGCCCAACAGCAGCCAAAGAGCAGGGTTGGGGGTCAATGGATGGAAAATTACTAAGAGGAAATATCAAGGCTAGGAGAGTCTTACTAGACCAACTCAATAGGATTCTTCCTGAAGACAAGTCATGGTGATCAGATATGAAGGTGAAAGATTTAATCTAAACTGACCCAGCAGGACTTTTGCCAAAACTAAGCAGTCAATCTTGGGACATAGTTAAAAAGAAAACTCAAAGGAGCTGACCCAGGTTTGGCCAAGATGAGTTCCCCAAGCCAACAGCATCAGCGTCATCAGGGAGGCCAGCCCAACCGCGGGAGGCAGCAGACCTACTACTCTCTCCTAAGAGAGTGTCACCACTGTGGAAGGCAGGCCAAGACTTTTCGAACTTCTAATCTTTCAAAAGAAATCAGAAACTCAAATATTTATGTCAAATCTGACTTTAAACGCTTGCATTTAATTTTTAAAATGTTACCAACCAAATTGTTTTATAAACAAAATTAGCCTGTGATGGCTAGTTTGCAACTCTTTTCTAATCTGGAAAATGAGAAAGTTTACCAACAGAGAGAGATATACTAAAGTTGCAAAGAGGCTCCTGGGACTTCCCTGGTGGTCCAGTAGCTAAGACTACAAACTCCCAATGCAGAGGACCTGGGTTCAATCCCAGGTCAGAGAACTAGATCCCACGTGGTGCAGCTAAAGATCCTGCATGGTGCAATGAAGATCAAAGGCCCCTAAGTTCTACAACTTAGACCCAGCACAGCCAAAATTAAATAAATAAAAATAAATACTAAAAAAAGTAAAAGCACTCCATTTCCATTTGGTAGAAATTAAGGAACAACTCTCATGGAAAAAGTAGATGATTTTTATGACCTTGGGGTAAAGGACCAGAGAGTAAATATCTTAGGAGTTCTGAGCCCTGCTGCTGTAGCAGGAAAGTGATCACAGACAACACGTGAAAGAATGAGCATATCTATGTCCTGATAAAACTTTATTTACAAAAATAGGCAGTAAGTCTGCTTTGAACCGTGCACCCTCGTTCATAGAACCCTGAGGTAATTCATAAAGGAAAAGACTGGTACATAACAAAATTAAAATTAAGAACTCTTCATCAAAACAAGCAAATAAAAAACTCCATCTCCCTCTGGAAAACAAACGTCAAACCAACAGTGAAGTGAGCCACAAACTAGGAGAACATATTTGCAATAATTGACAAAGAATGTATCGATAAAAGATTAGCACCTATAAAAAAGTACATATGTGAAAGTGTTATTTGCTTAGTCATGTCTGACTCTTTGCAACCCTGTGGACTCTAGCCTTCCAGGCTCCTCTGGCCATGGAATTCCCCAGGCAAGAATACTGGAGTGGGTAGCCATTCCCTTCTCCAGGGGATCGTCTGGACCCAGGTATTGAACCCAAGTCTTCTGCACTGGCTGAACTGTGGTTATAATAGGAACTTGGGTGGGAGTTGAACATGCATTCTGGGAAAGTAAGAATGTACCATCAGGCGTGTGTGCTAAGTTGTTATGGACTGAAGCCTTTCAGGATCCTCTAACCACGGGACTCTCCAGGCAAGAATACTGGAGTTGCCATGCCCTCTTTCAGGGGATCTTCCTGATCCAGAGATCAAACCTGTGTGTCCTGCAGCTCTTGCATTGCAGGTAGATTCTTTACTGCTGAGCCACTGGTGAAGTGAGTGAAGTCACTCAGTTGTGTCTGACTCTTTGCGACCCCGTGGATTGTAGCCTGCCAGGCTCCTCTGTCCAGGCAACAGGGATTTTCCAGGGATTTTCCAGGCAACAGTACTGGAGTGGGTTGCCATTTCCTTCTCCAGGGGATCTTCCTGACCCAGGGGTTGAACCCGGGTCTCCCGCGTTGTAGGCAGACACTTTACCATCTGAGCCACCAGGGAAATCCTCAAATGCACCATTCAGTTCAGGAGGCCTGCAGCACCTCAGGCCTCCCTGTCCATCACCATCTTCTGGAGTTTACTCAAGCTCATGTCCATTGAGTCAGTGACGCCATCCAACCATCTCATCCTCTGTCGTCCCGCCTTCAATCTTCCCCAGCATGAGGATCTTTTCAAGTGAGTCAGTTCTTTGCATCAGATGAACCATAAACAGATACAATTACCCCTGCATGGTGGGGGCACCGAGAAAATGTCATAGGAAGTGGTGCAAGTGCTTTAAGAAAAGCTTTAAGAAAGTGCATAGAAAAGCAGACTTTGGTGCTGTGTACTTGTCCTGATGACCAATGGTAAATGCCTCCCTTTCCTCTCTTCTGATTTCATGTAAGACTGTCTTTGGGGGACGAGGAGGCTGGGCCAGTTTCCACAGACCTAGTTGGAAGAGTGATTTCTCAGTGGTATTCATTATAAAAAATGGTTTCTGTTTCTAGGGCTAGCTGCTTCTCCATCATCCAAACTGCCTGCCGGTCACTTGGTATCTGGGCTGGAGTAGCTCCCAGATAACGAAACTCTCAACTCTGATGGTTTTAAAAGAAAAAGAGAAAGAAATTGATGCGGTTTTAGTTTTGTCCTGATGCAATTGGGAAACTCCGCCCACTTAAAGGTATCCTGGAGATATGTTTTCTGTTTTCCTTTCCTGTTTCTCATCAGAAATTTAACACTTGGGTCCCATTCTTTCCTTTTTGCCTTTCCCCTTTAACAAATTACATTGGCATGCATTAATGAAATACCTAATGTTTGCAATGCATGCTGCTAGGTGGCTTCACAAACCCGCATTTTTATCTCATCTTCTCCGATGTTTGAAAAGGAATAAACTAAAATCTCTCTCTTCACCACATTGTCACCATTTTTTCTGGCTTTGGTTTTGCCTCTTTATATTCCTCTTCAAGTGAAGAGACTGAGATTCCCCATATTTTAAGCTGCTTATGAAAAACCAGGTAGTTCTTAGAAATCAAAGAGAACACATGAATATCCTTTCCTAGTGAGACTGCAGCCTCCATCAGTACCTTTCCTGATCTGTGATTTCTGCTGGTTATTTTTCTGTTGAATAGAGGACAAGGGGTGGGAGGGAGTCCAAACAGGTCGTCATTCCGCTCTTTATTGTGTTCTTTGCAGGGAGTGGAATAAACCTCTTATCACTTGAAGCAGCTACACAGAGTTCTTCTGGTTCTTGCAGACACACTGCAGACATCAGCACTCTGACCGACCGCCTTTCGCCAAGGCAGCTGAGTCATGGTGGTGATCAACATGGAACCCCTCCAGGCTGAGATGCCAGGGGTGGACACTGTGAACACAAAGGGATGATGACATTTACCTGAGAAACTGGGTGTGTCAAATCCCATACCATGTTTGTGTTAAATATTCAGAGAAATGGACCACTGCAGCCTATGTCAAACAGAAACAGATTATAGCAGTTTTCAACATTTGCAAAGCAGAAAACCTGTATCCATGGATACAAACTCTTTAAGATCACCAGAATCATTTCACAAAGAAATCTTGAAGAGGTAAATAATAATTCTCTCTTATTTATAGAGAATCCAGGGTAGGAAGGTGTATGATTCTTCACGAAGATGCACCTGGTCTCAAACCTTGTCATCTTGGTCTGTAAATTCCCACAGTTGACATTTGTGTTTTCCTTTTACAAGGCATAGCCACACCTTCCCTTTTTCAGTTAATCCTTAGAGGAGTCCTCAGAATCCATTTCTGTAATGGGCTGAGAGGCTGTGCATTGTGCTAATTGGGAATCGATATTCTGGGGTCAGACTATTTGATTGGAATCTCTTCTCTACTTTGTAGCTGTGTGACCTCAGCAAGTTGTTTATCCTCTCTGAGCTTCAGTTACCCCATAGAGGGTTATAGGATTATATGAGATGATACATGTAAGGAATCTAGCACAGTACCCAACCCAAAGGCCTAGTAAATGTTAGACACAATTTGTATTTATTACCAACTAAACACCTAAGGGAATTTTAATTGCATTTGCTTCACCAGTTTTTCTTTTCATGCTCAATCTAGTCAGGATAGTTTTTGGTTTGGAGGTTTTTTTCCTCCCTCCCCATCTCTTTTCATCACTCTCCTCAATCCAGGAAAAGATGACCGTGAAACAACCATTTGAAATGAGGTCTGCTTTGCGCTGCTCCATTGGGAAGAGGCTTTGATCACCAGCCGTGCTGTGGGGGTGTGGCCCTGCCCGCATAAGAGGCCTCTGTGAAGCTTTTGATAGTTTCAAAAAGAGAAGCCAAAGGGCAGCTTGTGGCTTCCTGGAGCATGTGTATAAATGGACCTATGCCTGTGCCCAGTGCCCTGAGGGCCACCCCTCTTCCCGGGGCCAGACCAGGCTGGGAGGGCACAATACACATGCCCTTAGCCTTCTGGTGGCTCAAAAGCATGGTGCTTCTCTGCAACTATTAGAGTGGGCTGTCCCCAGCCTGTGAAGGAAGAGGGCTGCAAGAGCCTCCGTGAGTATGTAGCAGTGCACCTGGAGGGGGGTCATGAGGGCAGGGCCTCCTCCGAGGAGCCAGCCTTAGCAGTATTATGCAAGGGACCTCTTGGAATTGCCAGCCTGGCCCTGGCGAGACTGGAAGATCACCTTGCAAGTGGGCTGACGCCAGCCTGACAGATGGCCTGGCTGCTCACAGCACAGCCCATGTTAGCTGATCGAGTGTGTTCCCTGAAGGCAAGTAGCCCAACCAGGATGTCAGGGAGGCTATGCAGGGGAAAGGCGCAGGCTGCAAAATGAGTTCCCCAAGCTCTGCTTGACCTCCGCACTCTGGCCTTCAGTGTTCTCTCTGAAGGGGAAAAGACCAGCTTTCCTCTTTCACCTGAAAGCAAATCACTGGCTGATGTATACTCTGGATTATGTATGACTGCCCCTCAGAAAAGTGGCCAAATGTTTCATCAAATAAACCAGCTACTGCAAAGATAAAAAGGGTAATAAAATAGCAAAGCCTACTAGGGAACTTTGTTCAGAAACCCTGTGACTTCCATAGAGAATTAAGAAAATATTGAACTACAAATTTTAAGATTTCATGTCCTTTATGACCACAGACCTCTTACCATGTTCTCTTTTTTAAGCATGAATCCTTTTCATAAGAGTTAGAAAGTAAATTTATAACATTTTTCTTCCTTAAGCTCAGAATAAAGTCTGGAGAAATTTAATGTTCCAGGATTCAGCCTGTGAGTATGTGATAAGGATTCATGGAGAGAAGCCTTTTAACTCAAAACAAAATCTGTTTGCAGCTATTGTTCAGCTGACATAAAGTATCTGGTTACTGGGCAAGTTGCATAATGCATGATAGTGTAAACCAACCGTTTTAAGTGCTGACATTGAACTCCTTGATAAGGATGAAGACTGAAGTAATTTGTTAATTTTTTTTTTAGAAATCCTCTGAAACAATGCTTCTCAAGGCTGAATGATTCAACACTTTAGAACTGAGATGCCGCCGAGGGTGTGTGTGTGTGTGCTCATGCTGATAAGAATTCTGGAAAGAAACAGGAAAAAACCATGTCATGTCCTCTTTAAGAGCTAGAAAAGCTGTCAGAAGAATTAAGATTAAACCTCATGAGAGTCTGTGGGTGTGGAAAGTCACCAGCTACCTAATATTAACATAGCTTGCAACAGAACGCTGTTGCTAGAAATAGGACAGTCACATCACTACCACTAAGCAATTTGCATCCGGCAGACCAGCCCCTGGATTCCTCCTGGCTCCTGCTGCCCTCTGGGTATTGCATTTCTGGAAGCTTTCAGGCGGCCCTGGGACTCGGCTCTTTGCTTTCACCATGAATTCCACCTGAAAGAGGAAGCAGCAAGGAGAACATCTGCTTTGTTTGCAGGAAAGTGGTCAAGCTACAAGCAAATCTCTAGGCATCTGAGGAATTGTGAAGCTTCTAGATTTCATGTGGTTGCTGACAGGGAGGGGCAAATAAGGATCTTCGTGATCTCCTCATCATGGATAATCTTTTGCCTCAGTCAAGATTCTCTTATTTCAAAAAATATCCTCTCCATGCAATTAGAAAATATTTATCGATGCTGAGAAACCAAAGAGAGGAAGAACAGGTACCATTTTGTTTATTTTACCTTTAAGGTTAATGGGGGTTTGCTTCTGGGTGTTGCTTTTATGTCACTTGGTGATTTAGGTTCTGCTAATTTACCTGTTTGTAGGCGCAAGTCGGCATTTGCTTTCAGCTGTTCAGACTTGGCAGAGGAGCGAACAGGCATGTGGGGGGTTTATTTGAACTTGGAACATTTGGATCCCGAGATTAAGCTCAAGTTCGGTAATAAAACCTTGTGCTTTCTTTTTTTTCAGAATAGCTAGACTAAACTACTCTGAGTTAAATTGTGTGGATTCCTTGATAATTTTCTAGGGCCTCAAACACAAATTTTGAAACTGTTAATATTTTGACAGACAATAATATCAGGCCCCAGAAATATACTTGGCTTTTTGTATATATTTATATCTAGGTGAATATCACCAGGATTTGCCAAACAAAGAAACATTTCGTAGACTGTAAGGATGATAGCCTCAAACAGATCACTAATTGTGAGGATCTTTCAGAGCAATTAGTCACTTTTTTGGTGGAAGTCAATCGAAAGTACTTCTAGCAGTGCATGTGGGAGTTTAAACACAAAAAAACAAAACCAAAAAAAAAAAAAACCTGCTAAAATGTTTGATCATTTCTTTTTAAAAACCATGCATTCATTTTACTGTTTTGAGATTTATCTTATTCTATCCCTTATAATCTATGAAAAGGCATTTCCTAAAACTATTTTTCTGAATCATACCAAAGTGTAAGAAGAAATAGCTGTGTTTGATTCACTTAAATCTAGTTTAGGAAAAAGGATGGTAGTGGTAAAGGACAAATGTGGAGCCACATCGAAGACCCCAAAAAGTCATAAATTGTGTATGTATCACGCTAGTAACTAGAACTGCAAAACCTCATGGGAGATAGGAGCAGTGACCTGTATTTAAACAAGGTGCCCTACTTAATAAAACACTTCCAAGATGAGAAAGCAAAGGTCAGCAGACAGAAAATCCTCTAATGATAGGTTTCCCCAAAAGTTGATGCATAATTCAGAAAAATAAGAATTATTATTACTGTTTGAGGGGAAACTGCTCTTATGCAGTTCCTTTAAAGATTTTACAAGTGCTGGAAATTCAGACCGTGCTAACTAAGAGGGTTAGGCTGGTCTAGATTATCTCTTATTTAGGCAAGGTGTTGGCATTACAAGGAGATCTCTTGGTTTCCAAGTCTCAGTATATGCTTGCTTTTTAAGTGGAAAGCCAGAAACACAAGTGCTGTTTCTGGGTTAGCCACATTGGCTAAGTCCACACCCACAGGCTTCTTCAGGCCTCATGAAGCGGGGAGGGGAGGGAGAGGAGGCTAAAAGGATGGGGCTGGAACTGTGGAATGTGGATTAGGTAATTGCCGCGCCCTTTTCTCAGTATCTGTAAATTTTTAGACATGTGGCTATATGGCTTGTATATTTTTTTTTCTTTAAGTTTATTTTTTAAATGCTGCAAAATACATTCAGAGGACTGTTAGAATTTAATAGGATCCTCTGTCTTGGGCTGAGTGGATGGTCCCCTCCCCAGTTGACAACCATTTGGGATGACCTGAAATAGCAACGAGCATTGTGCTGATTTCTTAACTCACTATGTAAACTAATGGAGACAGTAAGAAAAATAACATATTCAGTTCCTTTCTGAAACCAGTTAACAGCTCTGCAGCATAAGGTCTCACAGAATTAGAGAAATGAGGTCAAAGTCAGTCATGGCTAACCTTGGAAAGCTCATTGGAAAGTTAGAAAGGAGGTTGCTAATGTGTATAGTTTTAGGACCTGCATTAGCTATCTCTAATCCTTATATTCCCATAGGATGGATCCTCAATACAAAGGTGAGGGAAGGCAGACTTTCAGACTGTAAGAGGCCTTGCCCAAGGCCACCAGCCAGCAAGTGCTGAAGGCAAATTGGAACTCTCATACGCTTGGCTTTAAACTGATCCATTTTACCATGCTTGATCTCTTAACGATCTAGTGATAGCAACACAGATTATACTGCCCTGAGGTGGCTTCATCAACTTGAATCTCTTCTTCCATGTATCCTACAGATGAGGGATCAGGACATAGAGGATGACTGCGAAGAGTTGACTCATTGGAAAAAACTCTGATGCTGGGAGGGATTGGGGGCAGGAGGAGGAGGGGACGACAGAGGATGAGATGGCTGGATGGCATCACTGACTCGATGGACGTGGGTCTGAGTGAACTCCGGGAGTTGGTGATGGACAGAGAGGCCTGGCGTGCTGTGATTCATGGGGTCGCAAAGAGTCGGACACGATTGATTGAGTGACTGAACTGAACTGAACTGAATAGACAAGAACTTGGGAAATGACCTGGGGCCTTCCTGTCTCTTGAACAGAAAGACTTCTTTCTGAACAAGAAATTAGATCTAAGAGCTGACCTGACAGGTCTTGCCTATTTAATGGCAAATTTGCTTAGGAGAAGGAGAGTGATCTTGGGGGCCAGAGGGCACTTACAATAGCTATAAATAAATATACTTTTTGGAATTAGACCCTTGAACTAGTATAATATCATCTTCCAACAAAATTAATACCCATAATTTTTTTGCTATCTCTCCATATTCTTGTTATCTGAAAATGTAACCATGTCACCAATGATGTCCTCATATATAAATATGAATACAAATGGTGACCTAGCGAGGACTGACTGCCATGTTAACAGAGCTCTGCTTTGTCATCTTGTTTTGTGGAATTCTTTTGATGATTAGGCAAGTTTCTCATATATATTGTGTGTGGAGCATTTTTATGGGTGATGAGGATCAGGTGTAGTATACCCCCTCTGTGATGTTTGCAGTCTTAATTAGTAGAAAGAGCTGTTCTCAAGTGTTTATAATATGAGGCAAAAACCATACACTGCTATCATAGCAAGTATTTTGTGGCTCAAGACCTGCCCTGATTAGTTTGTTTAAAATGAGGAGAATGGTCTTTGGAGGGGGGGTCAGGGGTTATGCGCAATATCTATACTGTACAGATTAGAACCGGATTTTGTTTTGTAGGCTGTTCTAAAGTTTCTCTTCAGTGGCTTAAGGAAAGTTTTCCAGTTAAACAGGATCACTCAAGTTTTATTTCTTGCTTTGTTTCTTAGTAAATACCAACCTTCTTGGTGGGTTGTTAAATAAATATTTGGATTTAATTTGAATCTTAGAAACTTAGTTCCTCATTTTGGCTCTTATGTCTGTTCTGAATGACAGAATAAAAATTAAGGAGTCTCCTCAGATGCCCCCAAAAAGCTATGTTGAGATTTGGAACACTGCATAGGGTGTTGGGTTGCTGATGCAGGCTTTCCTCTCTAGGTAAAATGATAGAAACTTTACTACAGCTTGGTTTAAGAAATATTAAGAATTGTTAGCTTCTTAAGTAAGTATATTATTATATTTTGATAGTATACCAAAGTTATCCATTTTTAAAAGCCTCCAAAAAAATTCATGAATTGCTATTGGTACTTCAAATGACATCTCAGGGGAAAACTAAAGCCATTTCCTCCTTGTCCTTGTGCTTGGGTAGAGAAAAAGTTTTAATACTTTAAAAGCAGGAAGAAAAGATGATCCTTGTAGAATTTAAGGTAGAGGGCAGAGACTCTACCCCATTTCTGTAGAGGAATTTGCATGATTGTATACAAAGCAACACTGATAGTTAAATTAAGCAACATTGACAGTTAAATTGCTGTGATAATATGAAGCGGAACCTTAATATTTGGGACTATTAAATATGACATCAAAAGTTGAACTAGTTTATCATGGTAAATTCAACAGTCTGTATCTGAAGGGAGAAATTTTAAAAAGAGAGCTGTTTATTCACCAAATAAAAAGTCTCCAGTGGTTTTCTTCATGCCTCAGTCTGTTTGGGCTGCTGTAACAAAATATCATACACTTATAAACAGCAGAAGTTTATTTCTCACAGTTCCGGAGGCTGAACGTACAAGATCCAGGTGCCAGCTAATCTGGTATCTGGTGAGACCCGCTTCCCACGTTCAGATGCTGACTTCTAGGCTGTGTCCTCACATCGCAGAAAGAGAGGAGGGAGCTTTCCAGCTTCTCTTTAATAAGGTCACTAATGCCATTCATGTGGGCTCTCTTCTCATGACCTGTCACCTACCAAAGGCCCCTCTCCTAATGCCATCACACTGGGGTTAGGGTTTCAGCATACAGGCTTGGGGGACACAAACAAGTGTGTCTGCAGCACTTCAGAGCCTATAAACACCCAAGGACTGTGATTGATGGCTTGGATGAAGATGAATCTTCTTCTGGTCATGGCACACACTCTCATACTCTCTCTCCCAAACCTGTCTTCTCTGAGAGAATGTACCACCATCCATCCTGCTACTCAGGCAGAGACCTAGGAGTCATCTCCAGCACTTTCTGCTCCCTCAGTCAATATCTAACTTATCAGCAAATCCTTTCAGTCTTATCCCCAAGTATGCCCTCAATTCAGAGAAGGCAATGGCACCCCACTCCAGTACTCTTGCCTGGAAAATCCCATGGATGGAGGAGCCTGGTAGGCTGCAGTCCATGGGGTCACGAAGAGTCGGACATGACTGAGTGACTTCACTTTCACTTTTCCCTTTCATGCCTTGGAGAAGGAAATGGCAACCCACTCCAGTGTTCTTGCCTGGAGAATCCAAGGGACAGGGGAGCCTGGTGGGCTGCCGTCTATGGGGTCACACAGAGTCGGACACGACTGAAGCGACTTAGCAGCAGCAGCAGCAGCAGCAGCATGCCCCCAGTTATTCAATCTACTTCTTCCTCTTGCCACCCTAGCCCAGGAGGCCAGCTCTCTTCTTATCTGAAATATTGCGACAGCCGTTTCATTGGTCTCCCTCCAGCCACTGCTCTCCTGTCTAATGGGTTCTTCTCACTGCAGTTAGGGGGTCTTCCAGAGACAAACTGACTGTGAAACTCCCAGCCTCACCACGCTGCCAGCCCCCATGCGCTTTCCTGCTGTGAGCCTGCCTTTGGTCTCTGCACCCCAACTCCAGGCTCCTTCTCCACTCTCTGCATCCCTGTCACATCCTGGTTAGGCCTTGGTCCCAACTGTTACTCATTATCTTCCCATAGTTAATACCTACCCTCCGTCAGGTGTTAATTCAATATGCGGTCCCTGAGGGCAGCCTTTTCTGACTCTCTTACCTTGTCCCCTCTCCTCAGCATGTATTACTTTGGAGGCACCTTATAGCTCCCTGTTGCTGTGCTCATCCCAGTAGCAACTGAGCACCTATTTGGCGGCCACTTGCTTCCCAGTATGTCCTGGAGGGCAAATAAAGTGCCTTTTGCCTGGAAGGCACTAAGAACTCATTTGTGGAATTGGTTCTCAGGGGCTGGGTGGTGAGGGTGGCAGTGGGGAGGGGTCTAGGCAGATAATGAATGCTATTCTGAGCTGTTGGAAGGAATCCTGAATTTTAGGCTCTGTGAGGAAGAAATGTAAGGGGTGATTGTTCTGTGTATGGACTTGTTCCTTGTGTGTTTCACAAGACACATAGGGCCAATTTGTGGAGGAAAATGGAGGTGGTCTTTGGGAGGTCCCAGAGGAAATAACCATAACTAATGAGTAGAACCGTAGGGAGAGTTGGGATACAATAAAAAGGATGAACTTTCTAAAAAAGTGAGGCAAAACAAGGGGCCACCTTTTGCGGAGTGCAGGGTATGTGACCCTCCTTGAGAGATGGTGTAGTGATGGTTTCTGCATCATGAAAGAGAAGAGTGAATGACACATGAGGCCCATATCAGCACCACTATTCTGATGCAGTGAATAGAAAGATGATTCAGACCCCTTAGGAATGAAGGTGACTCATGCAAAATGCTGGAATCTAGCATTGCCGGGAGAAATATCAATAACCTCAGATCTGCAGATGACACCACCCTAAGGGCAGAAAGTGAAGAGGAACTAAAGAATCTCTTGATGAAAGTGAAAACAGGAGAGTGAAAAAGCTGGCCTAAAACCCAACATTTAAAAAACCTAGATCATGGCATTTGGTCCCATCACTTCATGGCAAATAGATGGGGAAACAATGGAAACAGTGACAGACTTTATTTTCTTGGGCTCCAAAATCACTGCAGATGGTGACTGCAGCCATGAAATTTAAAAAACCCTTGCTCCTTGGAAGAAAAGCTATAACAATCCAAGATAGCATATTAAAAAGCAGAGACCTTTGCCAACAAAGGTCCAAATTGTCCAAGCTATGGTTTTTCCAGTAGTCATGTATGGATGTGAGAGTTGGTTCATAAAGAAGGTTGAGTACCGAAGAACTGATGGTTTCAAACTGTGGTTTTGGAGAAGACTCTTGAGAGTCCTTTGGACAGCAAAGAGCTCAAACCAGTCAATCCTAAAGGAAATCAACCCTGAATATTCTTCAGAAGGACTGATGCTGAAGCTGAAGCTCCAATACTTTGGCCACCTGATATGAAAAGCTGGCTCATTGGAAAAGATCCTGATGCTGGGAAAGACAAAAGGCAGGAGGAGAAGGGGATGACAGAGGATGATATGGTTGGATGGCATCACTGACTCAATGGACGTGAGTTTGGGCAGACTCCAGGAGATAGTGGAGGACAGGGAAGCCTGATATGCTGCAATCCATTGGGCTGCAAAGGGTTGGACACGACTGAGCAACTGAACAACAAGGAACAAAGACGATGCAGGTACACAAGCTAGAGTTCATTTGTTTGACTCAGTGGTAAATACTCCACAGTCTGAGCATGCCACTCTGGAATCAAAAGCCGAAGAAAACAGAATCCAACATCTTTGGAGATTCATGTAGCGTGTAATCCTCCATTAAGGAAGGGAAATATAGCTACATCCAGAAAACACCTCAGGGGAAAAGCTTAGGCACCAATGACTAGCTTTTCTGAGCCTGATCCACCACTGAACTACCTGCACCCATAGTTTTACAGGTTTTATAACCTCTTCAGTATAAAGATAAATAACTAAGTATACTTCTGCAGTCATTGATGAATGGGTACATGGAAAAATTTTAGTTATTGCATGACATTTTAATGGAGAAGGCAATGGCACCCCACTCCAGTACTCTTGCCTGGAAAATCCCATGGGCAGAGGAGCCTGGTAGGCTGCAGTCCATGGGGTCGCAAAGAGTCGGACACGACTGAGCGACTTCACTTTCACTTTTCACTTTCATGCATTGGAGAAGGAAATGGCAACCCACTCCAGTGTTCTTGCCTGGAAAATCCCAGGGACGGGGGAGCCTGGTAGGCTGCCATCTATGGGGTCGCACAGAGTCGGACACAACTGAAGTGACTTAGCAGTACATTTTAACCACTTTCCCCGCTTGATATCAAGCCTCTTTTACCTTCCTTTTTTTCTGCATTTAGTGCTGAAAATCAGTTGCTTATTATGGTCTCTTTGGAAAGTGTTCCTCTCTTCTTGTCCATGTTGTCATAGCTGTGGAGTTTTAGACACGCCTGGGAGACACCTGGACCCTGAGTTAACTTCTGAGTTACTTCTAATCTTGTTATCTGCTTCTAAACTTTCCTAATCTACTGTGCTCAGATGTCTTTGAACCATAGGATGAAATGGATAAACACCAAATCCTTTGCTTTTGAAAAAAATCACATTAACTCAAATATGAAGCCCTTTTTTTTTAAACTACAATGTAGCTTTTTTTAATGCAGATTCCTAAATTTGCTATCCTATCCCACTTCTCAGACAGTTTGTAACATTTTATTTGCTAACTTTTGTTCAGAATGAAAGATGACATATTTTCTCACCTTGTACAAATAGTTTCATGCTTTAGCAGAAAAAGAAATGAGCTTCCCACATGTGTTGTACTGCTCATAGTGTGCTGTGAAGAGAGCAGGAAAAATGCTGAAATTATCTCTTTCCTGTGCATCCTAAAGGTAGCATATTAGTAAGATTATTTCAAGAAATACAACTTGGATTATTCATTCAAGAATAAGGAATTTAGGGATGTCCCTGGTGGTCCAGTGGCTAAGATTCCAGGTTCCAACTGCAGGGGGTCCAGGTTCCATGCCTGGTCAGGGAACTAAGATCCAGCTTTCCCTGTGGTACAGCCAAAAAGTTAAAAAAAAATAAGAAGAAATTAAAAATTTCTACTAAATGTCTTATGTGCCAGGCACTTGGCAATATACTTTATATATGTTGTCATTTATTATCCTCACTTTATGAGTGAGAAAACTGAGGTTTCAGGAGGTGAGGTTAGGGTTAGCATATAGCTTGGCACATAGCTTACACATGATTGCAGTAAGATTTCAGCTCCAGGTTTGCCTGTCTGACTCCACAGTCTGGTTCACTGCCTCATACTGAGATACCTCCATCAGTAAGGGCCCTTTCTTCCCTTCTTTCCCTTGCCTCTTCCTTTCTTTTCGTCCTTTTTCTCCTGGTGTTTTCTCTCATTAATTGAGAATAAAGGAGTTAAAAAATAAAACCATCATAACTACGGTGTAGGAAAGACACATTAAATCCCTTTAGGTAGAGATCTATGTTTTTGAAAGGTTTGAAGGTTAGTCAATTTGGGGAAGCTTCTTTTAAGAAAAAGAATACAAAATTATAGTATTAAATCGGATATAAAGTGAAGACTTAGAATGGAATAAGAAACCTCAATGAATTACAGATTTGGGTGACAAATATAATAAACATCACAAAATCTAAAAAAAAATATGCATTTTTGCTAAATCATGGATACATCCTAAGATGTTTTGTTCCTACATTTTTAGACTACAGAGTTTTTGATCACCACTTTGTGTGAAAATGATTTTCTAATATTTTCTAAAGAGATCATCAAAAGATAATTCAGATATTCCTAACAGGGTTAATTTATATTTGGTTTTTATTAGAGTCTAGAAAAGTTGATTAGTTTCTGGCTCTGTTTCTCCTTTACCACCCATACACTTCAGGTGCTGGGCACCACTGGACACACTTATGTAAAGATTTCAGGTCTTGTGATTTAGGATTATAGGTAGTGAGAATATTCCTAGATGTCCTACCAGGACAGCTACCAATGACTTAACCATACACAGACATGACTACAAACCACATTTATATGTCACTAAATCCAAATACAATCTAAATGTCTCCTCATCTCAACTTCCTTTAAGCCAGATTCAGAATTTTGCCCTTGGCTGCATCAGTGCTATGACAGGAGACATGTGAAGGGAGAAAAGTCAGCAAAAAGAGTGGTCTAAAGTCATTTGCAGTTAAAATATCTTTTGTAAATTTTACCAAACCATGAGACCTAGCAGTCTTTTAGGACCTTAAAAGGTACATCTGCAAGCGAGGGGCCCTCAAACTTAATTTTTTTCTTGGTTTCCAAGAAAATCCAGCTCTGGAAAGATGGTATAACAAACAGGCAAAAGAAACAAAATAGTGTTTTACTACAATATGCAAGAGTATATGCCATAGGGTATATGCTTCCATAGGGTATAGGCTTCCAAAGTAATGAATGAGGTCCTGTTCTGAACAGCCTGAGCTCCCCAAATCATTGAATGAGGCAAAGGATATTCTTTCAGTGTATTTTGTACTATAGTAAATAGTACCATGGAGATGAAGATGTTCTGGAACTGCTCAAACTCAAAGATTTCCTCACCCCCACCCCCATTTATATTTGCAAAAGACATTATTTGTAATGGGGTTATATGTTTTACAATAGATCTCAAAACTCCCATTTTGGTCTAATTAATATTAAATACACCATTTGCTATCCTTCCAAGCAGGCCAGTTAATACACATAGAGAAAGAACATGTTATTGCTGTTAAAGATGACACAGTAGAAAAATTATAGGAACACTAAAGAAAGTCTTTAAGATTTCACTGAGATGTAATCAAGCTTTTGTAAACTCACTGTTATATGCAGTTATAACATAGTTACTCTAATTTGTGTCTGGATAAAATCACCTTTATGTTGGGTCTCTTTACTGAATTGTTCTCACTGGTAATGTATTTGAACACCTAGCTTTCTTGGGTATGTTTTCCTTTTAGTGGAAACTGTTGACTCATCTTGCTTCTTTTCCGTTGTTCTAAATGAGTAACTGTTCTTATAACTGTGTCCTGTACCATTAAGTTTATTATAATATTTATCACTAAACTAGAGTATGGCCTATAAGTACACCTTAAAATAAGTTTATTATCATTTTTTTTACTGTTAATATAATCTTTGTTTTTACCAGAATGATTTTGGTAATCCATTGTGAACAATATCATTAATAGATTATATTATTGAAGTATTTTGGTCTTATATAATGAATACATAGTTTATAATCAAATTGTTTAAAGTGATTGATTAGTGTCAAATCCTATTTCACCAAAGCTGAAAAATTACACTTTTGCTCTGTATCCACCATATAATTTCTGTATAATGTACCGAAAATTTTTTTTATAACCTCTGAAATACTACATAGTTTTTTGTTGCTGTTGTTTTGTTTTTGAGGGATGAAACTGTTTCTCTGACGAACACACCATTTCAAGAGTAACGGCATTTTTGTCTATGAAACTTCCCCCACTTTATAACTGGTGGTGCTAAAACCTGATACACCTGGTCAAAGAAGCGTTGTTCCAGAGGTCTTCAAACCTGAAATAGGAGAACAAGGGTTGAATTCATAGCTGAGAACCCAACCATAGCTCCCCTGCCGCTGCACTGTGCTTCAGTTCTGTCCCATATGAAAGTTCTATCGCTATACACATGCGATGCTCAGCGTTACTTAAGAGGGGAGAAGAATCATCTCTTCTGTGCCCTTTCCCTTAGTCTTTTAAAATAACTGGTCTTAGGCCAACAGATAACTAATCAAAGGTCAAAGCCATATATGATTTAAGAGTGCTGGAAGAGGTTTACGGATTTCCCTGGTGGTCTAGTGGTTAAGATTCTGAGCTTCCACTGAGGGGAGTTCAGTTCTGATCCCTGGTTGGGGTACTAAGGTCCTGCATGCCACATGGCCAAAAAAAAAAAAGAGTGCTGGAGGAGGCTTAAAATTCAGATATACATTCTCAGCTGTTCTTTGGAATTGAGGACTTTTTTACACAGAAGTTTTATATTTCTTGTATATCAGTACTTAAACCTAAAATACCATAATACAGACTGCAGGGCCCTACCCGTACTGTTGCTAATTCAGCAGGTCTGAGGGCAGAGCCCCAAATCTGCATTTCTGAGAAGTTCTAAGGTGACAAGGAACATAGTTTGAGAACTACTGATATAGATCATTTGATGACATGTATTTCCAAAATCAAGGTTGACAGGGGTTGCTCTACTTTTTCAAGAACAGCACATGTGCCCTTTAGAAGATGGAGAGTCATTGCTAAAGCCAGGGGGATAGTGATGATGACTTACAGCTTCACAGGTTTCTGTCGAAATCTCCAGCTACAGTTGTCCCAGCCCTACTAGTTCAGTTCAGTTGCTCAGTTGGGTCCGACTCTGCGACCCCATGAATCGCAGCACGCCAGGCTTCCCTGTCCAACACCAACTCCTGGAGTTCACTCAGACTTGCGTCCAACGAGTCAGTGATGCCATCCAGCCCTCTCATCCTCTGTCGTCCCCTTCTCCTCCTGCCCTCAATCCCTTTCAGCATCAGAGCCTTTTCCAATGAGTCAACTCTTCGCATGAGATGGCCAAAGTACTGGAGCTTCAGCTTTAGCATCATTCCTTCCAAAGAAATCCCAGGGCTGATCTCCTTCAGAATGGACTGGTTGGGTCTCCTTGCAGTCCAAGGGACTCTCAAGAGTCTTCTCCAACACCACAGTTCAAAAGCAGCAATTTTTGGCGCTCAGCCTTCTTCACAGTCCAACTCTCACATCCATACATGACCACAGGAAAAACCATAGCCTTGCCTAGACGGACCTTAGTGGGCAAAGTAATGTCTCTGTTTTTGAATATGCTATCTAGGTTGGTCATAACTTTTCTTCCAAGGAGTAAGCGTCTTTTAATTTCATGGCTGCAGTCACCATCTGCAGTGATTTTGGAGCCCAAAAAAATAAAGTCTGACACTGATTCTACTGTTTCCCCATCTATTTCCCATGAAGTGATGGGACCAGATGCCATGATCTTCGTTTTCTGAATGCTGAGCTTTAAGCCAACTTTTTCACTCTCCACTTTCACTTTCATCAAGAGGCTCTTTAGTTCCTCTTCACTTTCTACCATAAGGGTGGTGTCATCTGCATATCTGAGGTTATTGATATTTCTCCCGGCAATCTTGATTCCAGCTTGTGCTTCCTCCAGCCCAGCGTTTCTCATGATGTACTCTGCATATAAGTTAAATGAGTAGGGTGACAATATACAGTCTTGACGTACTCCTTTTCCTATTTGGAACCAGTCTGTTGTTCCATGTCCAGTTCAAATTATTGCTTCCTGACCTGCATACAGATTTCTCAAGAGGCAGGTTAGGTGGTCTGGTATTCCCATCTCTTTCAGAATTGTCCACAGTTTCTTGTGATCCACACAGTCAAAGACTTTGGCCTAGTCAATAAAGCAGAAATGGATGTTTTTCTGGAACTCTCTTGCTTTTATCATGATCCAGAGGATGTTGGCAATTTGATCTCTGGTTCCTCTGCCTTTTCTAAAACCAGCTTGAACATCTGGAAGTTCATGGTTCACGTATTGCTGAAGTCTGGCTTGGAGAATTGAGCATTACTTTACTAGCATGTGAGATGAATGCAATTGTGCAGTAGTTTGAGCATTCTGTGGCATTGCCTTTCTTTGGGATTGGAATGAAAACGGACCTTTTCCAGTCCTGTATCCACTGCTGAGTTTTCCAAATTTTCTGGCATATTGAGTGCAGCACTTTCACAGCATCATCTTTCAGGATTTGAGATAGCTCCACTGGAATTCCATCACCTCCACTAGCTTTGTTCATAGTGATGCTTTCTAAGGCCCACTTGACTTCACATTCCAGGATGTCTGGCTCTAGATGAGTGATCACACCATCGTGATTATCTGGGTCGTGAAGATCTTTTTTGTATAGTTCTTCTGTGTATTCTTGCCACCTCTTCTTAATATCTTCTGCTTCTGTTAGGTCCATACCATTTCTGTCCTTTATTGAGCCCATCTTTGCATGAAATGTTCCCTTGGTATCTCTAATTTTCTTGAAGAGATCTCTAGTCTTTCCCATTCTGTTATTTTCCTCTATTTCTTTGCATTGATCACTGAAGAAGGCTTTCTTATCTCTTCTTGCTATTCTTTGGAACTCTGCATTCAGACGCTTATATCTTTCCTTTTCTCCTTTGCTTTTTGCCTCTCTTCTTTTCACAGCTATTTGTAAGGGCTCCCCAGATAGCCATTTTGCTTTTTTGCATTTCTGTTCCATGGGGATGGTCTTGATCCCTGTCTCCTGTACAATGTCATGAACCTCATTCCATAGTTCATCATGCACTCTATCTATCAGATCTAGGCCCTTAAATCTATTTCTCACTTACACTGTATAATCATAAGGGATTTGATTGAGGTCATACCTGAATAGTCTAGCAGTTTTCCCTACTTTCTTCAATTTGAGTCTGAATTTGATAATAAGGAGTTCATGATCTGAGCCACAGTCAGCTCCTGGTCTTGTTTTTGTTGACTGTATAGAGCGTCTCCATCTTTGGCTGCAAAGAATATAATCAGTCTGATTTCGGTGTTGACCATCTGGTGATGTCCATGTGTAGAGTCTTCTCTTGTGTTGTTGGAAGAGGGGGTTTGCTATGACCAGTGCATTTTCTTGGCAGAACTCTATTAGTCTTTGCCCTGCTTCATTCCTCATTCCAAGGCCAAATTTGCCTGTTACTCCAGGTGTTTCTTGACTTCCTACTTTTGCATTCCAGTCCCCTATAATGAAAAGGACACAGGGACCACAGCCTTGTCTAACTCAATGAAACTAAGCCATGCCCACGGGGCAACCCAAGATGGGCGGATCATGGTGGAGAGGTCTGACAGAATGTGGTTCACTGGAGAAGGGAATGGCAAACCACTTCAGTATTCTTGCCTTGAGAACCCCATGAACAGTATGAAAAAGCAAAATGATAGGATACTGAAAGAGGAACTCCCCAGGTCAGTAGGTGCCCAACACGCTACTGGAGATCAGTGGAGAAATGACTCCAGAAAGAAAGAAGGGATGGAGCCAAAGCAAAAACAATACCCAGTTGTGGATGTGACTGGTGATAGAAGCAAGGTCCGTTGCTGTAAAGAGCAATATTGCATAGGAACCTGGAATGTCAGGTCCATGAATCAAGGCAAATTGGAAGTGGTCAAACAAGAGATGGCAAGAATGAATGTTGACATTCTAGGAATCAGCGAACTAAAATGAAATGGAATGGGTGAATTTAACTCAGATGACCATTATATCTACTACTGCGGGCAGGAATCTCTCAGAAGGAATGGAGTAACCATCATGGTCAACAAAAGATCCTGAAATGCAGTACTTGGACGCAATCTCAAAAATGACAGAATGATCTCTGTTCGTCTCCAAGGCAAACCATTCAGTATCACAGTAATCCAAGTCTGTGCTCCAACCAGTAACGCTGAAGAAGCTGATGTTGCACGGTTCTATGAAGACCTACAAGTCCTACTAGTGTGATACAATACTTTAATGGAAGACATCATTAAACCGTGTCTTTGTCTTATTCTTTTAAGAAAATAATTGAAAATACATTTTATCTATAGTTCTTTTGTAGCTATTTACTGGCTGAACTGATACAGCAACTGACACCTTTAATTGTTGGTTTAAACTGCAGAATATAGAAAAGGTATAATAGTTGTTATGTCCTTCATGCTATCTGAAGCCATTATGAGGTCTTAGCATTTAAAAATATATCTCTCAGTTTTTTCGTTACCCCTACTCTGGTAAATATGTAAGTATAATTATAAATACTAAGGACAAAGGAACATTTTACAAGTTGGAAAGATGAAATTAGTATTCCTAATACTATTTAGTGCCTCTTGTTTAGATCCTTAGAACACATGCTTAAAATGTATTCTGTTGATTTTCCAATACAGCATGTTAATGAACATGTCTCAGTTACTTATTGAATAATCTCTCTAAAATGCCTGTTTGTGATTATTATAACAGTTTCATTTTAATAGTAATTTTCAACTGTGAGAAGATAAATCCAAGGAATTCTAAAACATCTTCTACTTGGAGCATGATTTTCCCGTTGATGGTGTCTGAAGGTTAGATAAGAACAAATGAATAAATGTAGACAATGACCAAGAATGTTCTAGAATCAAGTCCCTATTAATTAATGCACTCTTGAATGTCTCCAAATGAGCTATGAAAGTGAAACTGTTAGCCGCTCAGTCATGTCTGACTCTTTGCAGCCCCATGGACTCTACTCTGCCAGTCTCCTCTGTTCATGGGAATTCTCCAGCAAGAATAGTGGAGTGGGTTGCCATGCCCTTCTCCAGGGGATCTTCCCAACCTAGGGGTCGAATCTGAGTCTCCTGCATCGCAGGCAGATTCTTTACTGACTGAGCCACCAGGGAAGTCCCTGGTGAGATATTCTAGGCTCAGGATTAATGGGCTTGAAAGATGCCAATAATTTAATGAAACAAAATGATAAACTATAAAAGATAATTCAATAGAGAGGATACCTTCTTCTGTATTTCTAATGGCCACTGTGGAATTTTTAAGGAAATTGAAGCCAAGGTGGATATTTGGCTCCTGGCTTTGACATTAAATAGTGAGAAATTCTTTATACAAGAAACTTCACCTATGAGTCTCAGACTTGTCAGCTATAAAAAAAATAGAGCTAGTCTGCTAACATCGTAGGGTTGTGAGGATTAAATTTAATAATGTACATGAAACGTTATGTCGACTGAAAAATACTAAACAGATGTGTAGTTTTGATGGCTGTTCAGTGAAAATTGATTCTAATTTTCTTAAAAGCAATTTAAATTCTCTAATCAAATGTGCAATGTTGGCATCTTTACCTTGGCAGCATTTTTCCAGGATTCAAATGAGCAGTTTAATCATGTAAATTAGTTCAGTTCAGTTCAGTTGCTCAGATGTATCTGACTCTTTGCAACCCCATGGACTGTAGCACACCAGGCTTCCCTGTTCACCACCAACTCCCAGAGTTTAATCAAACCCAGGTCTATTGAGTCGGTTATGCCATCCAACCATCTCATCCTCTCTCCTCCCCTTCTTCTCATGCCTTCAATCTTTCCCAGTATCCAGGTCTTTTCAAATGAGTCAGTTCTTAGCACCAGGTGGCCAAAGGATTGGAGTTTTAGCTTCAGCATCAGTCCTTCCAATGAATATTCAGAACTGATTTCCTTTAGAATGGACTGGTTGGATCTCCTTGTGGTCCAAGGGACTCTCAAGAGTCTTCAACACCACAGTTCAAAAGCATCAATTCCTTGGCACTCAGCTTTCTTTATAGTCCAACTCTCACATCCATACACGACTATTGGAAAAACCATAGCTTTGACTAGATGGACCTTTGTGGCAAAATAATGTCTCTGCTTTTTAATATGTTGTTTATGTTGGTCATAGCTTTTCTTCCAAGGAGCAAGCTCCTTTTAATTTTATGGCTGAAGTCACCATCTGCAGTGATTTGGGAGCCCCCCAAAATAAAGTCTCTCACCATTTCCATTATTTCCCCCATCGATTGACCATGAAGTGATGGGACCAGATTCCATGAGCTTAGTTTTCTGAATGTTGAGTTTTAAGCCAACTTTTTCACTCTCCTCTTTCACTTTCATCAAGAGGCTCTTTAGTTCTTCTTCACTTTCTGCCGTAAGGGTGGTATCATCTGCATATCTGAGGTTATTGGTATTTCTCCCAGCAATCTTGATTTCAGCTTGTGCTTCATCCAGCCCAGCGTTTCTCATGATGTACTCTGCATAGAAGTTAAATAAGTAGGGTGACAATATACAGCCTTGACGTATTCCTTTCCCGATTTGGAACCAGTCTGTTGTTCCATGTCCAGTTCTAACTGTTGCTTCCTGACCTGCATACAGATTTCTCAGGAGGCAGGTCAGGTGGTCTGGTATTCCCACCTCTTTGAGAATTGTCCACAGTTTATTGTGATCCACACAGTCAAAGGCTTTGGCCTAGTCAATAAAGCAGAAATAGATGTTTTCCTGGAACTCTCGTACTTTTTTGATGATTCAATAGATGTTGGCAATTTGATCTCTGGTTCCTCTGCTTTTCTAAATCCAGTTTGAACATCTGGATGTTCATGATTCACGTATTGTTAAAGCCTGACTTGTAGAATGTTGAGCATTACTTTGCTAGCATGTGAAATGCGTGCAATTGTGTGGTACTTTGAATATTCTTTGGCATTGCCTTTCTTTGGGATTGGAATGAAAACTGACCTTTCCAAGTCCTGTATCCACTGCTGAGTTTTCTAAATTTGCTGGCATATTGAGTGCAGCACTTTCACAGCATCAGCTTTCAGGGTTTGAAATAGCTCAATTGGAATTGCATTACTTCCACTATCTTTGTTCACAGTGATGCTTCTTAAGGCCCACTTGACTTTGCATTCCAGGATGTCTGTCTCTAGGTGAAGGATCACACCCTCGTGGTTATCTGGGACATGAAGAACTTTTTTGTATAGTTCTTCTGTGTATTCTTGCCACTTGTTCTTAATATGTTCTGGTTCTGTTAGGTGCATACCATTTCTGTTCTTTATTGTTTCCATCTTTGCATGAAATGTTCCCTTGGTATCTCTAAATTTCTGGAAGAGATCTCTAGTCTTACCCATTCTATTGTTTTCCTGTATTTCTTTGCATTGACCATTGAGGAAGGCTTTCTTATGTCTCCTTGTTATTCTTTGGAACTCTGCATTCAAATGGGCATATCTTTCCATTTCTCCTTTGCCTGTTGCTTCTCTTCTTTTCTCAGCTATTTGTAAGGCCTCCTCAGACAACCATTTTGCCTTTTGCATTTCTTTTTCTTGGGTATGGTCTTGATCCCTGCCTCCTCTACCATGTCACAATGCTCCGTCCATAGTTCTTCAAGCATTCTGTCCATCAGATTGAATCCTTTGAATCTGTTTGTCACTTCCACTTTATAATCATAAGGGATTTGATTTAGGTCATACCTGAATGGTCTAGTGGTTTTCCCTATGTTTTTAACATTAAGTCTGAATCTTGCAACAAGGAGTTCGGGATCTGAGCCACAGTCAGCTCCTGGTCTTGTTTTTGCTGATTGCATAGAGCTTCTCCATCTTTGGCTGCAAAGAATATAATCAATCTGATTTCAGTATAGACCATCTGGTGATGTCCATGTGTAGAGTCTTCTCTTGTGTTGTTGGAAGAGGGCTTTTTAAACTAGAGAAGAATATAAATAGATTTTTTTTTAATGTCACATCTTTTTAACTTTTAATTTTATACTTTGAGTCATAAAATGGAAAAAAGATGGTGTCCAAACTTTAAAGTAATAAATATCTTTTTTCAAGATTTTTTTCAAGTGTGTGAAAAAAAATGACTGTCATACTTTAAGAAGGTGTAAACTTAATTTTTAACAATTTCCTAGTAGAATCTTTCACTTGGTAGTTATTCGTTGAAGAATTAAACAAGAAAAAGTCTATGTTAGGAAACACAACTACATTAAAAAAATAAAAATTCTAAGATATAATGTTTCCAAATATAATGCGTAGCTGCATAATTTTAAAATACTCCTAACCAGTAATAAGAAAAACTTCCCAAAGCAGTTTCTGCAATCAACAGCTATTTTAAAACTTTCTACACTAGTATGGAAATCTGTTAAAAAAACAGATGTCACTCTTGTTCAGTGGTTTTTACTTACATCTTATTCTGTAGCTTCCTATTAATTAACACTGCCTTTAGCATTTTAAGTAATTTATTTAACATTTTATCATTTAAATATGTCATATGATATTGAATTTTTAAAAATTTGTATAGGAGCAGTCTCGGAAAAGGCAATGGCACCCCACTCTAGTACTCTTGCCTGGAAAATCCCATGGACGGAGGAGCCTGGTAGGCTGCAGTCCATGGGGTCACGAAGAGTCGGACACCACTGGGCGACTTCACTTTCACTTTTCAGTTTCATGCATTAGAGAAGGAAATGGCAACCCACTCCAGTATTTTTGCCTGGAGAATCCCAGGGACGGGGGAGCCTGGTGGGCTGCTGTCTACGGGGTTGCACAGAGTCGGACACGACTGAAGTGACTTAGCAGCAGCAGCAGCAGCATAGGAGCAGCCTAAGCCTCAACCAACTAACTTTTACCTACTTATTTAAAGTAAAATATGTTTTCTCATTTAGCTTCCCAGGTGGCGCTAGTGGTAAAGAATCTATCTGCCAAAGCAGGAGATGTAAGAGACATGGGTTTGATCCCTGGTTTGGGAAGATCCTCTGGAGGAGGGCATGGCCACCATTCCAGTATTCTTGCTTAGAGGATCCCATGGACAGAGGAGCCTGGGGGCTACAGTCCATAGGATCGCAAAGAGTCGGACGGTACTGAAGTGACTTAACTTGCACAGGCATCAATGACTATCTTTTAACTTATGTATATGAGGTAAACTATTTTTTCTCATTTAAGATTCTATCAAGTAGGATGTTTCTAGCTGAAAGTAGCTGAAAAGGTTTATTATCTTGTAGTAATGGAAGTCTTGTGGTAGGACAGGCTCCAGGGTTGGCTGATTGATAGCTTGATTATGCATTAAAGGCCTTGACTTCCTTGGTATTGGCTTTTCCATGAAGAAGAATGGTAATAAGAAGGCTATAGTACTTCCAAGCATTCAGAATCATGGGGAAAATAGGAAGGCTTGTTAAGTCATTTATTGCTGAGCCCAATACCCAGAATTTCTGATCCAGTAGGTCTCAGTTCAGTTGCTTAGTCGTGTCCGACTCTTTGCGACCCCATGGACTGTAACACATCAGGCCTCCCTGTCCATCACCAACTCTCACAGTTTATTCAATGGACTCAATGGCTCAATGGACATGAGTCAGTGATGCCATCCAACCATCTCATCCTCTGTCCTCCCCTTTTTCTCCTGCCTTCAATCTTTCCCAGCATCAGGGTCTTTTCAAATGAGTCAGTTCTTAGCATCAGGTGGCCAAAGGATTGGAGTTTCAGCTTCAGCATCAGTCCTTCCAATGAATATTCAGGACTGATTTCCTTTAGGATGGACTGGTTGGATCTCCTTGTGGTCCCAGGGACTCTCAAGAGTCTTCTTCAACACCACAGTTCAAAAGCATCAATTCTTTGGTGTTCAGCTTTCTTTTCAGTCCAACTCTCACATCCATACATGACTACTGGAAAAACCTACACTTTGACTAGATGGACATTTGTTGGCAAAGTAATGTCTCTGCTTTTTAATATGCTATCTATGTTGGTCAGAACTTTTCTTCAAGGAGCAAGTGTCTTTTAATTTCATGGCTGAAGTCACCATCTGCAGTGATTTGGGAGCCCCAAAATATAAAGTCTGTTGCTGTTTCCACTGTTCCCCCATCTATTCGCCATGAAGTGATGAGACCATATGCCATGATCTTCGTTTTCTGAATGTCGAGCTTTAAGCCAACTTTTTCACTCTCCTCTTTCACTTTCATCAAGAGGCTTTTGAGTTCTTCTTCACTTTCTGCCATAAGGGTGGTATCATCTGCATATCTGAGGTTATTGGTATTTCTCCCAGTAATCTTGATTCCAGCTTGTGCTTCATCCTATCTAGCATTTCTCATGATGTCTTCTGCATATAAGTTAAATAAGCAGGGTGACAATATACACCCTTGATGTACTCCTTTCCTGATTCGGAACCAATCTGTTGTTCCATGCCCAGTTTTAACTGTTACTTCTTGAGCTGCATACAGATTTCTCAGGAGGCAGGTCAGGTGGTCTGGTATGCCCATCTCTTGAAGAATTTTTCACAGTTTGTTGTGATCCACACAGTCAAAGGCTTTGGCATAGTCAATAAAGCAGAAGTAGATGTTTTTCTGGAACTCTCTCGAGTTTTCAACGATCCAACCTATGTTGGCAATTTGATCTCTGGTTCCTCTGCCTTTACTAAATCTGGCTTGAATGTCTGGAATTTCACGGTTCATGTATTGTTGAAGCCTGGCTTGGAGAATTTTGAGCATTACTAGTAGGTCTGGGCAGGATCTAAAAATCTGCATTTCTTATAACTCTACAAGTGATGCTGAAACTGCTGGTAGGTGGATGTTTGAGGATCACTGTAACACTCATTACAAGATGTGCTTTATCATTTGGAGTAGAACAAAGCTCTTTTTACTCTCCTCATGGTGCCTGATGCCATTTCTAGTTTGTCAGCTCACTGTTAAATATTTTGTTAGGTTGGTGCAAATGTAACTGAAGTTTCAGACTGTGAATTTTAAATAATCTAAACGAGTCTCAAATGCATCTTTATTAATCAAGATAGGAATAATTACAATTCACAAATTTCTGCCAGACAACATGTTTGTTTATTCCCAGAGCATAAAAACTGTGCTTTGGAATTTGACAAACGCTTGGAAAGCATTTTCTGCCTCCTGATGGTTCTGGAAGAATCTTCGCTGCAAGAAGTTGTCAAGATGCTTGAAGAAGCGGTAGTCAGTTTGCAAGAGTTCTGGTGAATATAGCAGATTAGGCCAAACTTCATACTCCAATTCCTTCAACTTTTGAAGGCTGGCTGTGCCGTATGCGGTCAGGCTTTGTCGTGGAGAATTGGGCACTTTCTGCTGAGCAATGCCGGTTGCAGGGGTTGCAGTTTTCAGGACATCTCATCAAGTTGCTGGGCTTCCCTGGTGGCTCAGATGGTAAAGAATCTGCCTGCAAGACAGGAGGCTCAGTTTCGATCCCGGGGTCGGGAAGATCCCCGGAAAAGGGAATGCCCACCCCCTGTAGTAGCCTTTCTTGGAGAATCCCCATGGATAGAGGAGCCTGGTGGGCTTTGGTCCATGGGGTCACACAGAGTTGGGCATGACTGAGTGACTAACACTTTCACTTTCACTTTCCATCAATTTGCTGAGCATACCTCTCAGATATAATGGTTTTACCAGGATTTAGAAAGCTGTAGTGGGTCAGACGGGCAGCAGACCAACAAAGAGTGACCATGCCCTTTTTGGGTGCATGTTTGGCTTTGGGAAGTGGTTTGAAGTTTCTTCTTGGTCCAACCACAGAGCTATTCATAACCAGTTGCTGTATAAAATCCACTTTTCATCGCACATCAAGAGCTGATTGAGAAATGGTCCATTGTTGTTGTTTAGACGATTTTTGTTTATTTGCAGTCAGCTCATGAGGCACCCACTTATGGGGCCTTTTCACCTTCCCAATTTGCTTCAAATACTGAATGACCATGGAATGGTTGACATCGAGTTCTTAGGCAGCTTCTTGTGTAGTTGTAAGGGGATCAGCTTTTGATAATACTCTCAGTTGGTTGTTGTCAACTTCCAATCACCCACCACTGCTGCACTCCTCATCTTCAAGGCTTTTTTCTCCTTCGCAAAAGTTATTGAACCACCACTGCACTGTATATTCATTAGCAGTTCCTGGGCCAAAGGCACTTTGATGTTGTGAGTTGTCTCTGCTGCTTTACAACCCATTTTGAATCTGAATAAGAAAATCACTCAAATTTGCTTTTTGTCCAACATCCTTTCCCTAGTCTAAAACAAAGTAAACAGCAAATAATAATGAGGAAATGAGCGGAAAAAAAAAGCCATAAAGTGAGAAATGTGCATTAAAATGATGTATAACAAAACCACATTTATTCAAGAATGTATTTCAATATCAAATGGCAAAATTCAACAATGCAAAACCTCAATTACTCTGCACCAAACTAGTAGAGTGGACCACTGCCCAGTATTCCCAGTAGTTGTGAAGCATGTTTCTTAGAAAATAGTTTGGGTCTCAACTCTTTGAACTGAGGACTGGTAGGATTGGTTCAAGCCACCAGTCTGTACTTCAGTTTACTTGTTCCTGTCTTGTAGAGAGCTCTTTTTCTTTCTAGAATCTGCATTTTCCTACTCTCCCAAATAAAGGGGGATAATTTGGCAATATTAAATTATTTAAAATACCTTCTGAAAGATGCTACGTGATCATTGTCTTTTATAATGAAAAAAGCAAAAATAAAGTTGTCTGAGCTTATATTGTAAGTGCTGCTAATCTAATTTTCCATCTGATCTTTTTTTTAAATATTTAAATATTTTTTTTACTGCATTAGTTGTGGCACATGGGATCTTGGTTGTCCCATGTGGTATATTTCGTTGCATTGTCCAGGCTCCAGAGTATGTGGGCTAAGTAGTTGCAGCATGGCATGTGGGATCTTCATTCCCTGTCTGGGATCTAACCCATGCAGGTGGATTCTTAGCCACTGGACTACCAGGAGAGTCCCTGGTCTTTATTTGTAGTGACAGATTTTCTAACCTGAAGTTTTTATTCTTTAAAAGTTTGTTTGTATTGTTAAAGCTTCTTCCTGCCAATTGGCAATTCTCCTCCTCTATCACCCATCTTGCACCATCCCTTTGGTGTGGGTCCTCCATTTTGTGTAGGATGCTCAACAGAAACATGGTCTGTTTGTTTGATTGTCCTAGGCTAACCTTCAGCATCTTCATAAAGCTTTGGGAAATTTCTGGGCTGTGGATTTCTCTTTCATTTATTATCATAATGGCATTTTGGTGCCCTTTTTCTCATTTGTTCTCCCAATGGGAAGCACAGTGGAGGGAAATAATTTCTGTGGGTGGCCTGGAAAGACAGGGGACAAGTTCAGGTAAAGATGCAAGCTTTGCAAAAGTGTTTCACTTCTAGAAAATGGTTGGGTAGAAAACTTTATGTGTAAAATGAATCATTTTGAAGGTCTGAAGAAAGCAGCCTTTCCTAAGGCTTTCTCAGATCCCAGTGTGCAGCAGAGTAAAGAGAGATTGAAGGTGTTACTGATGTGAAATTGAGGAAGCTTTTAAATGGAGGGGGGAGGCCGAGGCTATTACTGCTAACACAGCAGGGGCCTGGCAGACACACTATGGAATCTGTCCAATAATTTCAACTACTTATGACGTCCAACCCATAAGCAAGGCTTTCAAAGTTAGTAGGAGGTATTGGCCAATAGCAATTTAAGTTTCTTGGTTTTTCTAAGTCCTATGGCTTACACCTCATCTCTGAGTCGTCTTTTCCAAGAATTAAGAGTAGATGCAGTGGATCTAAGAAAATAACTGATGAGTAGATGTCTCTAAAGAATTAACTGAAGATTGTACTGAGAATTTGAGTGTTTTTGGCTTTCTCAGGCATTGATATGCATGCCATTAGAATCTAAAGCACAAGCTCAGCTGAAATTTCCTACTTGCACAGAAGAAGCCACCTCAACATTGATATTTTTAAATTTCAAATGGTTACCTGAGTTCAAAATCCAAGTGTGAAATTTCACCTGTTCTGGGCAGTACTCAATACTTAATACTCATGTTAATGATTAGTACCTCTTTCCTTTAGATCAAGTTGTCCTGGCTAACACTTTCGTGGTTTGGAGATGTGAGTTCATTTTTAAACCTTTGAACCATGTTTTTTTTTTTTTTGCTTTAAAGGAAAGCAGAGACTCATGTTTTTGTTTGTTCATAGAAAACAAGAAGCAAAGTAACAGTGGGATTATGTTTATTCACTCAACAATGAAATTTTTTTATGATGACTCTTTTCCAGATATTCACAGTTTGTTGTGATCCACACAGTCAAAGGCTTTAGCATAGTCAGTGAAGCAGAAGTAGATGCTTTTCTGGAATTCTCTTGGTTTTTCTATGATCCAATGGATATTGGCAATTTGATCTCTGGTTCCTCTGCCTTTTCTAAATCGAGCTTTAACATTTGGGAGTTCTTGGTTCACATACTGTTGAAGCCTAACTTGGAGAATTTTGAGCATTACCTTGCTAGCTTGTGAAATGAGTGTAATTGTGCATTAGTTTGAACATTCTTTGGCATTGCCATTCTTTGGGATTGGAATGAAAAGTGATCTTTTCTAGTCTTGTGGCCACTGCTGAGTTCCAAATTTGCTGGCATATTGAGTGCAACACTTTCACAGCATCATCTTTTAGGATTTGAAGTAGCTCAGCTGGAATTCCATCACCTCCACTAGCTTTGTTCACAGTGTGGAAAATTCTTAAATAGATGGGAATACCAGACCACTTTATCTGTCTCCTGAGAAACCTGTATGCAGGTCAAGAAGCAACAGTTAGAATTGGATGTGGAACAACGGACTGGTTCCAAATTGGGAAAGCAGTACATCAAGGCTATATATTGTCACCCTGCTTACTTAACTTATATGCAGAATACATCATGCAAAATGCCAGGCTGGATGAAGCACAAACTGGCAACAATGGAAACAGTGACAGACTTTATTTTGGGGGGCTCCAAAATCACTGCAGATGGTGACTGCAGCCATGAAATTAAAAGACACTAGTTCCTTGGAAGAAAAGCTAAGGCAAAGCTAGATAGCATATTGAAGAGCAAAGACATTACTTTGCTGACAAAAGTCTATTTGGTCAAAGCTATGTTTTTTTCAGTAGTCATGTATGGATGTCTGAGTTGGACCATAAAAAAGGCTGAGCACCAAAGAACTGATGCTTTTGGACTGTGGTTTTGGAGAAGACTCTTGAGAGTCCTCTGGACTGCAAGGAGATCAAACCAGTCAGTCCTAAATGAAATCAACCCTGAATATTCATTGGGAGAACTAATGCTGTAGCTGAAGCTTCAGTCCTTTGGCCACCTGATGCAAAGAACTGACTCATTGGAAAAGACCCTGAAGCTGGGAAAGATTGAAGGCAGGAGGAGAAAGGGATGACAGAGAACGAGATGGTTGGATGAAATCATCAACTCAATGGACATGAATTTGAGCAAGCTCCTGGAGATGGTGAAGGACAGGGAAGCCTGGGGTGCTGCAGTCCATGGGGTTGCAAAGAGTAGGACACAACTGAGTGACTGAACAACAACAAAAGTTTTCAGATTATCCATTTATTCAATAGGTCTTTTAATATATATTTACTATAAACAATATGTTTTGGGACTAGAGATGAACTATGCTAGCCTGAAAACTGGACAGAGTGGCTTTTAAACGGGTACATTTGAATCTCAGATCTTACATTGTATAGGTAATGTAGAATATTCTATGGATATTTTCCATGGAAATAATCAAGTGCAGAGTTGGTTCTTGGACGTGAAGTCACACTCACTTTTCCTCCCTCTCTTTCTTTCCTCATTCACCTGCATCCCGACCTGCCCTTATCTCCAACCCAGGAGATTGGTAGTACTATGTACCAAAGATCCCAAATATCACTGCATGCTCAGAACCCTTGAACAAGGGACCTGAGTCATATTTGGAATAAACTGCTTTAAAAATTAAAAGAATATACTTTAGATTCCCTTGTTTCTACTGCTCATTTTTGAGCCCATTTGATTTTTATTCTTGCTTCCAGCTTTTACACTTCTCCTACTGCTAAAACATAGAACCAAGGAGATCTATAGCAATATTGGCAGGTTGTTGTTATGACATTCATTTCATAGGACATTTCTTGGAATAAGACTGTATTTTCTCAAATGTGACCCTTAGCATGTCCTTTAGTGTGTTCTTTATCCTGTAAGAAGAAAAATACTTCTCTTGTGCTGTTGGAGTGGATCAACTTACAAAAATAAAGTATTGTCTTTATAAGCTTTTAAAAGATTCAGTTTCAAATATGACAGCTTTTTCTTCCAGCAGTTATGTATAATTTCTTAGTTACTAACTTTAAGTAGTTTAAACAAGTTAAAAGTCAAGACATTGAGGAGAGATTTAAAAAAATAACCTTTCCTAAGTTAATTTTAAATCCTAAAGGCCACATATATCTTTATAATCCAGGTTTATAAAAATGCCAGCTATCAAATTTGATACTGAAAACAGGATACCTCACAACCTTTGTGTAATACGGTACAGTATAAATAAAATTAGAACATCATGTCTGTCCTTCCTCAACATTCCCTCTTTGTAATACTCCCCAAAGAAGAGATGTCTGACAAATTTCCCCTCTATTGCTCATGTACGACCACCTTTTGCATTAGACATATTTAATTTTATAGGTTAAATATTTTAACAAAATGGGGGTAAAGATTTTTAGAACATTTATTTCTAAAGAAGAATTAAGAGGAAACTTGAACATAATACCTTTTGTTGCCATCAATCTTATTTTAGCTCCTTATAGTCCATACTTTAGCTGGTTTTTCTGTATGATAATCTTAAACTTTCATAGCTCATAATTCACAACCTGTCTTCATCTTTATCAGATAGTCACAATGATCTTTTGAGGGAAAAAAAGGGTGGATATTATGTCTAGATCTAGAAAGTCTCATAATATATATGCATGTTGTGTGTATATACACACATAAATGTAGGTAATGCAGTGTTCCTACATTTTAGTCCCCTTCCTGCAGAGATGAGGAAGTGAAGACTGCTACATCAAAGTTTCATGCAGGTTAATTTATCAGAGGAGATGCTGAGAGAAGGGAGATTGCTGAAGCTTGTGGCCAAAGCATTCCCTATTGATCCTATTTGAATATCGTTAACAAATGATACTTTTCATATACACAGGAAGTCAAAGTTGGTGTTACCAATATTGGCCAGCTTGGTGGAGGTGGTGTACAGGCATAGAATAGAGGATGGGAAGGACTGATGTTAAAGCTGAAACTCCAATATTTTGGCCACCTGATGTGAAGAGCTGACTCATTTGAAAAGACCCTGATGTTGGGAAAGATTTAAGGCAGGAGAAGGGGACGACAGAGGATGAGATGGTTAGATGGCATCACCGACTCAATGGACATGAGTTTGGGTAAACTCTCAGAGTTGGTGATGGACAGGGAGGCCTGGCATGCTGTGGTTCATGGGGTCACAGAGTCAGACATGAACTGAACATGAGCGACTGAACTGACTGACTGTAGAGATATGTTGATGAAGCTTAAGAATCAGCTTAGTGGTTGAAAGCTACCCTTTACAGGTTTTTCTTATTGCCATGCCCGGGAATTCGTGAGATAACTGCCAATGGGTTAAGAATGAAGTATGTAACAATTTTTCTGGACAACGCTGGTGTTAATCAGGTTTTTTGTCTTGGCAATACAGATAATAGCTTTTACAACTGAGGCAACCAAAGAGTAAAATTCCATTGTAAGTTACTTTAGTTATAAACCATGGAGTGATAAATCTATGGAGGAGGTATTAACTAGGAATTCAGTAGCAATGCAGGAGTATTGCAGTTTACAACAGATAACTGTGAAAAGTTGCCTTCGAAAAAATTTTTCAGCTCATCAAAGCAATTTAATGGAGAATTACCTTCTATTTTGTAAGATCACACGTTAATAACAAATAATGTCTATACCTGTGCATTTCCTACTTTAGATATAGGTCCACAGTAACAATCATTCCAAACTGATTAAAACATTGAGTTAAGAGATAGAACTTTCATTGTTGTACCGATCATAATCTTACACGTATCAGCCCTAAACAAACAAAAAGCATACAAGCCAAAGATGGCTATATATATAGTGTGATTTTAGGGTTTCACTTTTGAAATTTTAAAGTGACCTCACAGAATAAAATCGCGATGTTTCTTCAATCTATCCTTCAATCAGGATTTTTGATCCTAGACTAGTTCCACTTATCCTGGGGCCAAACAGAATAGGTAACCCTGTCCCTTTGTTTATTTTGATGCTGAACATGTGGTAAGAGCACATAAGGACATGTTACAGGACCTGAGCGGTAAGGGGCAAAATTTTCAACAGGCCTAAGTGTAGATGAAGAAAAACACTTCTAAGTATACAAGGAAAGACGTTTCTTTTGCCATCTCCTGAGTTCTTTGCAGGATGCGCTGGAACTCAGCAGGTATAGACCTGCCCTCTAGTGGATTTGGGGGCGAGAGGATTTAGGTTCAACTTCTGCTATGTCAGACTTGACAAGGATTACTAAACTCAACTGTCCATCAAAACTGACTTGATGGGGGTCTAGGTTAGGTGCTGAGCAAGCGGAAATTTCAAGTGCCAAAAGAGGCTGAAGGTAACGGCCGGTTCCTTAGCTTCCATCTGGGGGCGCGAGGCCTTTAGCTGTTCTAGCCTCTCCGGTTGCACACTGGAACCGATGATCTCGGCTCCTCTGCCCGAGTGCGCTGAGGCTGAACCCCATCGGGATGGAACTTGGAGACGTGACCCCGCGGGGACCTGTCCCACGGTCAGCGGAAAGCAGCCGTGACAAGCCTGCAAGCGAGGCTGCGGGTCCGCGCGTCGCCCGCCCAGATTGTGACGGCCGCCCGGGGCGGGGGGGGGGGGGGGGGGCTCCCTGTCTCATCGTCCGGGCGCTCAAACATCTCGTGGGCCACGAACATGGCTGCGCCTGCCCGCTCGGACCGACCCCGCGGCTGCCTCTTGAGAAGGCGCGGCAGGCGCGGGGGAGCGAGTGGCTCTCCCACACTTGCGCCCGGCAGGTGCGTGGAAAGGCCGAGCACGTCTCCGGGGTAGGATAGGGGTGAGAGCGGGAGAGATGGGATCGGAGCGGGCGCCCCTAGCCGCAGCCCCCTCCGGACCGGCAACCTGGCCTCCGCTCACTTCCGCCGTCCCCGCCCGGGCGTGCTAGTGCGCCTGCGCCCGCGCCCCTCACGGCGGAAGTGGTGCGACAAAGCTCGGTCCGCGGGCGCCCGGGGGTGCGGGGCGGACCCGGGGTGCGGGGCGCGCCGGGGCGGCGGGCGGCGGGGAGGGCGGAGCCCAGGAGGCGGAGGCGGGAGCGGACCGGCACGGCCGCATCGAGCCCAGGCCGGCTCGAGACCGGTCTCCTCACCTGCTCCCCTTCCCGGCCCGCCCGCCCTCCCGGTCACCGCCCTCACGCCGGGAGAGGCGCCCGTACGGCGCCGCCGCTTGGCAAGCCGCTCCCGCGAGCTTGCGGGTGAGTACCCGCAGCCCAGAGAGGGGTCTGGGGCTTTGAGGGGGAGGGCGCCCGGATTACCCACTGTCCCCCCGTTTCCGGAAACTTCTAGGTCCGGGGGGGCGTCCATAGTACCCGGCTGGGGGCGTCTCCGGGGCGCTGCCCGGCCGGCGTGAGTTGGGGGATGCGGGCGGCCAGGGCGCGGGCGCGGGGCCTGGAGCTCCTGGGGCGGTGGGCGGTGGTCCCTCCCCGCCCCCGTCAGCGCTGCTTCTCCGGTTTCTCTTGCAGATGCTGCTGCTAGGGGTGGTGGGCGCAGCCGCGGGCCGCGTGGCCGGGAGCGGGGGTGACAGCCTGGGATTCCGGGGGCTTCTCTTGTTCTCCTCCTCTCCTTCTTCCCAGTGTGGCCGTGGCTGACACTAAAGACTTTGTAGCCATCAACCCAAGTGCAGTTTCGATGGAAGATGAAGGTAAAGGCCCCCCGGCAGGCGGGTTGCAGCGCGGAGTTGAGGGTGTGGTGGTTGGCTTTTAAGTTGTCTTTTCCCACGGTTTTGGTTCCGATTTTATTTTTTTCCTTCGATTGTGAAGTGTCCAAGGAATCGCCTTCCTGAGATATCTAGCTTGTATTTTCGTAACATAGGGAGTTTCAGAAATTAAGGTTCTGTAGGGTGACTGAGCTTGATAATGCTTTCCGGAGGAACCTGCTTTCTTTAGCTTGGGGTTTGGAAGGGAAGTTTTCATTTCAGATGGCATCTCTGCTGTTTCCATAGCTCTCAGAGAGGAATCACTCCAGGGGAGGTGGAGATGGGAAGGGAAGGCTCTGCACTGCATCCCTCTGTATTTGCCTTTATTTGATTTAACTGGATTTCTTTATAAGAAAGAAATAATTTTTTTTTATTAAGTTCAGTTTTGGGGAAAAAAATTCAGTGTTTTTCAGTTCACAAAAATCAACTCTGACTTTAGCTAAATATTATGAGGTGATTTCCTTTCTTTAAAAAGTTCCTCCTCGTTTCAAAACATGCTTTATAGGAGGTTGACAGTGGAACCTGTTCGTCCACTGGACCCTGCAAATACACCGGATTATCATTCACATGTTACTTGATTCCTTTGGCCTTATAAAGTATCTAGTGCTTTCATACACAGCACTGTTTTTGTTTTTTTTTTTTTTAAATCGTTGAACAACTCTAAATAAATGTCGTTGTTTTTTCTCTCTTGAAAGAACCACACTATTTGGACTGACTTGTGTGTGATCATCTTTTTAAATTTATTCCTTTTTTTTTCTTTAAATAAAGTGGGGCTGCAAGATGCTATGAAAGATGTTTACAGATCACATTTTGTCCTCATGTATCTTTGGTTTTTAAAATCTGCACCTGGTACAGTGGAGCTGCAATTGGGCTTTCTGGCTGCTTTCTAATTTGTTTTTCCATTGTTGAAAACCTAAGGTTGATTGTACTAAGTAGGACTAGTTATTTTAAAATAGACGTTTCTTATATGTGATAATCTATTTTGTTGTCTGAGACCCTTGGGATGTGAGAGAAATATGACAAAAGGCATGATTATCTTGCTTGATTAATTTTACTCTGGATGGATAATTGGTAGAAGACATTTTCTGAAATACTAATGTAAATAACTGCAGAGGATGTTTACTGTCTAATTGGATCTTTAGAAACAGCATTTGAAAGCAGTGATTTTTGCTGGTAGTATGGAAAATCACCTTTCTGAATTTTTTCTGCCTTGTCTGTATTAGTAGCTTTAAGGAAGGCAGATCTTTTCCTCACAAGAGACAAAGAATATTAAATGCATTGACATACCTGTTTGTTGGTAGTTGCATCTTAAATAACATGTGAAACTTGAGCTTCTGCTTTTAGAATGTTACCAGAATTAAGAGTATAGCCTAAAGTCAGTGGATTGTTACATGTTGCTTTTCTGTTTCTTGCTCTTTCTTGAAAAGGAGTATGACTAATAAAGCTGATTCTCATTGTCTGTTGGGGTGGGAGGGAGTGGTTGTGAGATGGGATGAGGTGGGAGGGAGTGGTTGTGGGTTGGAAGCTTGGTGTACACTTGTGGCTGACTGAGTCTTGGTTACTTTATGGTTAAATAATGATTTGGCGTCACAGTAAAAGGTTATTCAGTTCTTAAAAACTGGTGGTGGTTTCTGCCTCATAATAATCGAGGCCATTTTTGTCAGCTTTTCATTCCCATAACACTGTTTTTTCCTTTTTCTTAAAACATTTTTAAGAACTTGTATATAGCCTAGAAATTTTCAAAACCGATTGGCTGTTTTGAAATACATAGATCGCTTTCCTTTTTATAGACAGTGTTCTCTGTCAGATAAGATATATTAGCATCTTATGGGTGTGAAACAAATGAATTGGAATTATACCTTAACCACTAAAAGTTGTGTGACTTTTAAGTAAATTCATCTTTCTGAGCCCCTTTGGAAACATCTATAAATGGGATTGATAATATTTAGCTTACATATTTCGGAGAAGGCAATGGCACCCTACTCCAGTACTCTTGCCTGGAAAATCCCATGGACAGAGGAGCCTGGTAGGCTGCAGTCCATGGGGTCGCTGAGGGCTGGACACGGCTGAGAAACTTCACTTTCACTTTTCACTTTTATGCATTGGAGAAGGAAATGGCAACCCACTCCAGAGAGAGAAAGGCTAACATTGAAGATATGCATTGTGGAACCAGACAACTTGATTTGAATGCTGGATCCCCACTTACCATCATGTGGCCTTGTGCACATTAATACAGCTGGTTTTATTTCGGTTTCTTTATCTGTGAAATAAAGATATTGATAAGAGTTTACCCAGGTGATGCAGTGGTAGAGAATCCGCCTGCCAGTGCAGAAGTGCAGAAGATGCCGGTTCGATCCCTGGTAGGGTAGATGCCGTAGAGTAGGAAATGGCAACCCACTCCGGTATTCTTTCCTAGAAAACCCCATGGACTGAGGAGCCTGGTAGGCTACAGTTCATGGGGTCTCAAAGGATTGAATATGACTGAGCCACTGAGCATACACACCACACCATTTGAGTAGCATTTAGGTTGTTAGTGTTTAGAAAAAGTATGTGGCAGTGCTCAGTAAATGTTAATTGTAAGTAGCCTTGCCTAGTGTTTACATAGTAATGTTGTTATAACATTGAATATTGAAAGGGGGTACAGTTGTGGCCAGAATGCTCTGTATGAAGTTGTCATTATTGTTACGGAATGGGTAGAGTTAAGGGCAGAATTTTCTTTAGTGTTAAGGCCTTAAGCCCATAGAGAAAAATTGGAGCTCTGCCAACAAACCAGGGGCCAGTGTAAAAAGAGGCAGGCTTAGATTTGAATCCTGTCAGGTACTTTTTTTCCCTCTCCTAAAAGTCTCACGAGTTACTCAGTTTCTAAAGCTTTCTTAGGTGCTAAGTTTTTCCATCTGTAAATGGGCTAAATGCCTTTTTTTGGAAGGTTAGTTTAAGGAGAGAATGAAGCCTGGTATGTAAAGTGCCCAGGAGGATGGCTGATACACAGCCTGGTGAGTGTGTGAGTGATTGCTTGCTGCTGTTCCCCAGAAACAGAGATAACTCTGGTTGGTGTGTAGGTAAGTTCCCCCTACCTCTAGGTGTGCGCAGGATGGAATTGCCAGTGGCCCCGAGCAGGAGCCTTGAGGTCCTAGGGCGTGTGCCATGTCTACAACTTCATCTGTTTGACTCCTTTCAGCCATGGTGCTCATTTCTTTCTGTACTTCAGTTTTGATTCTTCTGGACCTTTCTCCCACTTTATCGGCAAATCTTGACCAGTTTTTAGCCTTAGCCTCCAGGATGAATACTCCAGTCAGTCACTGGAAGTATCTGAAGTGTCAGTTTCCTGGAATTTCAAGGACTGATCCTATACTTCCCTTCGTGGGTTAGGATTTTATCCACATCCTAGATCAAAGCAGATAGCATGTAGGAATTGAAGATGCACAAATAAATGGCTCTTTTTTTGATTTTTAAAAAATTTATCATTTGGATGTTTAAAAGGATGATTTATTAGACAAGCTATTTCTAGCTGGATAATTTGCAAATCCTTCCCAATAATGGATTTTTTTCCTTTGGAACAGAGCTGGTCTTTTCTATAGAAAAACCACTATAAATTTAATATACATGAAACTATTTAACATAACCTTAAATATAGAGATTAATAACCTTCAAGATTTTAGGACATGCTTAATTTAAGGTTAGAGGATAGGCTAGTCCATCTAGAATAAAATCACTTGAGCTTTTTGGATAGCATTTGAAAATGTTAGTATGTTTCTTTGCACTTTTTAAAATAGTTTCTTATTCAAGTTCAAATTGTTAATCGCTGGAAATGTGTTAAGAAAAGATTGTGTTAGGATCGTTGGAGGAACTGTAAAGAAAAAGGGATGAGAAGCCATGTTAATTGTATTTCTTTAATAGGAAATAATAGAAAACCAAGTTGTAAAAATATTTCATATCTTTAGCTGTGGAAAATAATTTATTATGTTTGTCATTTTGTTAACAAAATAAATTAGTATTTCTAGAAAAGAGTTGAAACTAAAAGAGATCATGTGGTAGAATTTTATAAACTCTAGTAATTTAACCCAGAGTTAGGATGCTGCAGAAAACATTGGTAAAATGTAGTCTTCTGACAATTCAGCCCTAAAGACATGATTTGTCTTAATGTTTTTATTATTCATTTAATGTCAGTAGAATTCAACTCTGTTAAATGAAGCAGTGTCAATCAAAATATTCTAGGGAACATCCCCCTTGAACCTCAGGGCTGATTTTGTTTTGTGATCTTGGTTAACCATAATCTGTTTAAATTTCATAATCAAGTTTAAATTTTGTTTTAAAGTAGGAAGGAACACCTTGGTGATGGTTTAGTCGCTAAGTTGTGTCTGACTCTTTGTAACCCCATGGACTGTAGTCTGCCAGGCTCCCCTCTGTCCATGGGATTCTCCAGGCAAGAATACTGGAGTGGGTTGCCATTTCCTTCTCCAGGGGATCTTCCCAACCCAGGAATTGAATCCAGGTCTCCTACAATCAGGCAGATTCTTTACCAACTGAGCTACAAGGGAAGCTCTAAGAACACCTTAGCTTGATGGTAAAATTAGCTGGGATAATTTTAAATTACACCATTGTTACATGTAACATCTTAAAGATCTCTTTCTACGTTCAAAAGTTCTTCCCACCTTTACTTTGTTAAAAGATAGATTTTCTTTATAGTAATTTCAGGCATCAGTTGTGACAAGATTATTTTTACAGTTTTCATGAGGACAAGTGTTGGTAAAAGACAGTAAAGTAAAAACTTGTTGGGTGAACTCTTGGTTAATGCCATTGTTTCTTGCAGGAAAAGATTTCTCAAAAAAAAAAAAAAAAAGGCCTTTAGTGCAATTTCGTCTTGAATTTATATGGCTGGTATTTATATGCATTGGTTAATATGTCTTCCAGCTTTAAGGTTTTCAGTTAATACCGACAAAGGTATACATCTTAGAACTTGTCTTTTCTTAGTATCTGGGGATTGGTTCCAGGAACCCAACAGATATCAAAATCTGAGGATGCTCAAGTCCATGATCCAGAATGGTGTCATAATTTACATATAGCCTGTGTACATGCTCCCTTACACTTGTAAGTTATCTCTAGACTGATTATAATACCTGCTAAGTCGCTTCAGTCGTGTCCGACTCTGTGCGACCCATAGAAGGCAGCCCACCAGGCTCCCCGGTCCCTGGGATTCTCCAGGTAAGAACACTGGAGTGGGTTGCCATTTCCTTCTCCAATGCTGGAAAGTGAAAAGTGAAAGTGAAGTTGCTCAGTTGTGTCCGACTCAGCGACCCCATGGACTGCAGCCTACCAGGCTCCTCCGTCCATGGGATTTTCCAGGCAAGAGTGCTGGAGTGGGTTGCCATTGCCTTCTCTGTTATAATACCTAATGCAATCTAAATGTTATATAAGTACCTGTAGAAACAATGCAAATAGTTGCTAACATGCAACAAATTCAAGTTTTGCTTTGTGAAACTTTCTGAAATTTTTTTTTTTTTGATATGCAGTTGGTTGAATCTGCCATACAGAACCTGTGGATAAGGCGAGTCGACTGTACAAGGCAATTACTCATATTAGGTTAGTTTAGGCTAAGCTTACTGGATACATTTAGGAAAAAATGGAATGAAATAGAGATGGGAATACCAGACCACCTGACCTGCCTCTTGAGAAATCTGTATGCAGGTCAGGAAGCAACAGTTAGAACTGGACATGGAACAACAGACTGGTTCCAAATAGGAAAAGGAGTACGTCAGGGCTGTATATTGTCACCCTGCTTATTTAACTTCTATGCAGAGTACATCATGAGAAACGCTGGACTGGAAGAAACACAAGCTGGAATCAAGATTGCCGGCAGAAATATCAATAACCTCAGATATGCAGATGACACCACCCTTATGGCAGAAAGTGAAGAGGAGCTAAAGAGCCTCTTGATGCAAGTGAAAGAGGAGAGTGAAAAAGTTGGCTTAAAGCTCAACATTCAGAAAACGAAGATCATGGCATCAGGTCCCATCACTTCATGGGAAATAGATGGGGAAACAGTGGAAACAGTGTCAGACTTTATTTTTCTGGGCTCCAAAATCACTGCAGATGGTGACTGCAGCCATGAAATTAAAAGACGCTTACTCCTTGGAAGAAAAGTTATGACCAACCTAGATAGTATATTGAAAGGCAGAGACATTACTTTGCCGACTAAGGTCCGTCTAGTCAAGGCTATGGTTTTTCCAGTAGACATGTATAGATGTGAGAGTTGGATTGTGAAGAAAGCTGAGCGCTGAAGAATTGATGCTTTTGAACTGTGGTGTTGGAGAAGACTTTTGAGAGTCTCTTGCACTGCAAGGAGATCCAACCAGTCCATTCTAAAGGAGATCAGTCCTGGGTGTTCTTTGGAAGGAATGATGATAAAGCTGAAACTCCAGTACTTTGGCCACCTCATGGGAAGAGTTGACTCATTGGAAAAGACTCTGATGCTGGGAGGGATTGGGGGCAGGAGGAAAAGAGGATGACAGAGGATGAGATGGCTGGATGGCATCATGGACTCGATGGACATGAGTTTGAGTGAACTCTGGGAGTTGGTGATGGGCAGGGAGGCCTGGTGTGCTGCGATTCATGGGGTCGCAAAGAGTTGGACACGAGTGAGCAACTGAACTGAACTGAGAGAGGTTTTCATTGATCACAACCGTAGGAGGATGCTTTTGCCATGCAGTGGATAGAGGCTAGTGATTCTGGTACACATCCTGTGATTTACAGGACAGTCCCCCTGTCCCTACCAGAACAAATAATTACCTGGCCCCAAATGTCAGTGCTGCTGAGATTGAGAAACATTGTTCTAGCCAAAGCCAAGGAAGTTAACTCCTCTAAGCCTTGGTATCCTCACTTGTGAAGGGAGAATGATGACTCTACCTCAGACTTGTTTGGATCCAGTAGGGCAAGATGTGTAAGTCCTTGGCATGAAAAAGCTGCTCAACAAATACAAATTTCCTTTACCTTGGTTGGTAAATAGAATTGAGGACATTACTTTTGGCATTGATCTTTCTTCTAATTTCAAAGCTTCACATATTTTTCTGTGAGATGAGTGGTATGCCTAGCAAACTATAGCCGCTTTTATTATCTTAATGCTTTTCTCGTAGTTTCTTCAAATTATGTTGTTTTTGACTCTGTTGGCTTGGGGTTTGAGTATTTCATGGTTTGTTTCTATTAGTAGGCAAAAGTGTTAAAATCGGGATTAAAAGTTTTTAATCTAGGTTAAATTCATTATTTCACTAGCTTTCAGAAATTCTACTGTTTGAAAGCATTATTACTGTTGTTTGAAGTGCTCTGAGTTATTTGTTTCAGAAAATGGCAGGCCTCCTGTCTGTGATGTCCTTTTCCTTTTTATCCAGTTACAAAATTTCAAGTAGCCTCCTCTTAGAAGTCAGTGATTTCTTTCAGATTTGATTATTTAGGTTTGGATAGGTGGGACTTTCATTTGCTTGTCAGGTATCCTTTTATTCTCTTTTGTTAAGTGTGGACATTACCACCAGCTCATCCACACATGTTTGGGACAGGAAACATGTATTTTCAGTTCTAATGCAAGGGACCATTCTGATATTCTCACTGTGTTTAATGTTTCTTTACGTGTATATAGTTGTGTGGCATTGTCATTTTTGAGGAATCTTTTACTGGTATCTCTGTAGGAAAAATGGAGAAGGTAATGGCAACCCACCCCAGTGTTCTTGCCTGGAGAATCCCAGGGACGGCGGAGCCTGGCGGGCTGCCGTCTGTGGGGTCGCACAGAGTTGGATACGACTGAAGTGACTTAGCAGCAGCTGTAGGAAGAAAAACAGTTCTGTTTTCCTATACATTAATTTCCCCATTTGTCACAAGAGATTAATAAAGCAAAGGTGACTTTCTGGTAGCAAAGTAATTGTCATTCAGCTTTTAAATCTTAAGATTCAAAGTTGGTAGCTTTTGATGCTATTGTATCTGACCACAAATTGCCGAAAGGGCTTTTACACCTCCCTGCTGTACCTATAGCCATTTAAGTCAGGTAAGTACAGAGTGTGAAGAAGGCTACAGTCATGTCTTTGATTTCATAAGTGATTGGTTTGCCATAGCCTGTAAAATTAAGTCCATCGGTTGACTACTGTGTGAAATGAGTGTCATTGACATAGGAGGAAGGAGGAGAAGGAATCTACCATTTGTCTGTAAATTCCAAGGAAAGTGATTCCTTTAAAAAAGGAGGGCTGCAGTCTGTTTTTAAACTCTTGTTATTACGGTAAAAAGTTGGATGTTTTATAATCTGTGATTTTTCTTCGTAATGTAATAATTCAATTGTAATTAATACCTTCCTTGTGTGAGGAGGTACTTTGAAACTGCAAGCATCCTGCATCTCATCATACTTTTCACAGGTCAATTTTTGCCTCTGTTGGAGGCTCTTGCTGGCGGCAGTTAATACTGTGGTGATTATTTAATGATGATTTTCTGTTTCTTCTGTCAGAAAGGAAGAACACTTTACCCTTCTAGGTTTTTCTGGCTGGTCTAAGAATTAGAATGGCATGAGACAGATTAACAGGAGAAAATCAAATTTTAATTTGTATGTACAGGAACCCCACAAACAGAGACTGCACATATATGAGAGGTTCAAAGACAGGAAAGTAAAATGAGATGAGTATGCCATTCTGAGCCAAGGAATGGGGTTAGGGGCCTGGGGCTTCCAAGGACAAGAGGGTCATGTTTGGTAATTAGATATTCGCTTTGCCATATTGATAAAGCAACTTAATCTCTGGTTGTAACTCTTTTTCTGGGTAAAATCGCTAGTTCAGATTTAGTAGTAGGTTGTCAAGGGTTGAGCAGTAGTATCCTTTGAGCATACTGGATTGCATTTGCCTTTAGCTCAAAAAAACCCACATGCCAAAGTGGAATATCTTGGGGAGACCTGTTCTGAGCTCCTGTAGTCTCATTCCATCTATATTTGTTAATTGCAGTTCTGTGTTAAGAAAGAATTGATCTTTTCCCTCCATTTACTAATTGCCCAATTATTTGTTTACATGGATCTGTGGATATTTATTTTTACTGTATGAGTTAAAACATAATGCTTTGTTGCTCAGATCATTCCAGCTTTTGTTTTTGAGAACAATTACAAATTTGCCTGCTGTGTCCTTTATACAATGCATCTGTAATTTTGTGAGTACTAATTCACTTTCTGATACCACAGTTTCTAGGTACATTTCATGTTTTACCTGTTGGCAACAGCCATGGAATCAAACCATTTTTTCAAAGAAGGCAGATTCATTTTATTGGAGATTGGTGTCTAGACGCCAAGATCTGGGGCCAGGTGTGCTCAGTACTGTTGGGATGTTAACTGTTTCTAGGTCCTCTCAGTAGACAGAGCTAGCACACATATGTATAGTAATACACATTTGTATAATAAACATACATTTTTATTTCCTTATCTATCAATATGTAAATAAAAATCACGAGTTCTTACTGATGCTGCCACTTCCCATCCCATACCTCAAGCCTCATTTAGTTCCACTACCCTCTGGCCAGCTTTTTTCTCCCCTTTCATTTCCTTCTCCAAAGGTAGGAACCCAGATTCTTATCCACAATATATTGGCTTCTTTGCTCAGTCCTTGTGCGCACAAGGTACCCACAAAAGTAGTTTCAGAATTGCTAACCTTTCCCCGTGTGAGAAACATTAATTTCTTTTTCCTGCTAAGATGAAATAATCACCTACATAGTTTCCATCCTTTTTTTCATTGTGTTTTTGTTGTCTCTGATTTTCTCTGTTTATGTTGCGTTTGTTAGTAAATTGAAGTTTCTGTAGTTATTTTTTGTTTTTTTCCCCCTTTAACCTTTATGATACAGTGAAGTGTTAAAGAACGTATGCTCATGAAGAGTTGCACTTTTCTGAGTTTGTTGCCTTACTCAAAGTTCTGTGTATTTATGCCTTTTTGTTTCTGGTAGATGCAGGTCTAGTGTAGGTGAACTCCCTCAACTTTACTTGTCTGGGAAAGTATTTCTCCTTCACATGTGAATGATAACTTTGCTGGCTAGAATACTCCTGAGTGACAGGTTTTATCTTTCAGTATTTTGAGAATGTTATTCTACTTCCTCCTGACCTTTCTCTGCTGAGAAATCTGCAGGAAGCCTTACGGGTTTTTTTGGTAGGTTAGCATCCTTTTATTCCTGGCTGCCTTTAAAATACCTGGCTTTTGGCAATTTTAATAAAGAGTGTCTTGGAGAAGGTCTTTTTGCATTGAGCTAATTAGGTGTTCTCTTAGTTTCATGGACTTGTTTATCTAGTTCCTTCTCCAGGCTTGGGAAGTTCTCACCTATTATTTCTTTAAATAAACTCTGCTCCCTTCTCCCTCTCTTCTCGTTGGATGCCTATTATCCTAATGTTGCCCTTCCTGAAAGATTCTGATAGCTCTTACAGAATTTCCTTTTTTTTTAGAGTACCTCATTTCTGTTTCCTCTTCTCGTATCATTTCTAGGTTTCTGTCTTCAAGTTGGCTAATTCCTCTTCCATATGGTCTGCTCTATTTCCGTTTTAGAATTCATTCTTCGTCGTGTTTGTTGAGTTGTTCTTGGCTCCAGAATTTCTGTTTGGTTCCTGTTTAGAGTTTTAGTCTCTTTGGTTAAGTGTTCCTTCTGTTCATTAATTTTATTCTTGAGCTCATTGAACTGCTTTGATTTTTCTCATAGCTTGTTGGTGTGTTGGGCGGAATCACGTTTTGTTGGATTGTGTAACTGTCTAGTGGTTGTAGATTGAAGGGGAGAAGCAAAGGTAGCTTTTCACTCTGATGTCTGAGAAATACATTTTTAAACTACAGTATAGCATTTTTCTTAGGTTTACAGTACATGGTCTAAATCTGTTTTCCAAAGTTCCTTAGGCAAGTTCTTTTCTTCCCTGCATAATTTTGTGCAGTTGGGTCACCCATTTGCAATAAAATTCGGTTCGTTTATTAACTGTTTGTATTCTCTTTAGTTTCTTTTTACATCCTGTTTGATTTTTAATTTTTAAAAATCTTTTGAAGTAAATGGTGATTTTATCCCTCTTCTATATATCTGTAATGAAGATACGTTCATGAAAAGGACTGGATTTGATTAAAGTTAGGTACAGCTATAGTGCGCGTTGACTCATAGCAGTTTATCTCAAAGGAACTGTGCTCTGGAAATAACTACCTTGTATTTGCTCATCTGGTTTCTTAGTTACAAGTTTCATTTCTCTATCTTCTACACTTGGGAAATTGTACTGTCTATGGTCCCATGACTATAAATGCTTGAAGTAAGTCCCCCAATTAATCTTTATTCAGGTTGTGTAGTTTTAAACCCAAAGTCACCTAGAAACTGAATACTAACTCTGTTTTTGCTGAGGTAAATCATGACAAATTATTTAGCAGATCCTGTCCTTTACTTTTTTTTGAGATATAATTCATATACTGTAGAATTTGCCATTTTAAAGTACACAATTAAGTGTTTTTAGCATAGTCACAAAGTCTACATTAATCTAATTCCAGAACATTTCCATCACCTCCAAAAGAAACCCCTTTCCCATTAGTAATCACTTCTGTTTTCTCCTTTCCCCACCCTCTGGCAGCTATTAGACCACTTTTTGTCTCTGAGTTTGCCTGTTCTGAATATTGCATGTAAATGGATAAATGTGACGTTTTGTGTCTGACTTTTTTCATTTTAGGGTGTTTCCAGTATTTAGCCATGTTATAGAATGTCATTTCATTCTTTTTTTTTGGTTGTTGTATGCATATGCCATGTTTTGTTTATCCATGTATCAACTGAGGGACATTTGGGTTGTTTCTGATTTTTTTTTTGCTAATATGAATAATAATGCTGTGAACTTTCTTATACAAGAAAGTTATTATATTAATTTCTTCTCTGCCTTTCCAATACTTGTTATTTTCTTTCTTTTTTTTTTTAAATTGCCATCCCGTGGGTTATGAAATGGTATTGTTTGATTTTGATTTCTATTTTCCTAATGACTGGTGATATCAAGCATCCTTTCATGTGCTTTTTGACTGTTTGCATACCTTTGGAGACATGTTTATTCACATCCTTTGCCTCTTTCATGATTTTGGTATTTGGTTTTTTATTGTTGAGTTTTAAGATTCTCTCTGTATTTTAGATCCTTCATAACAATATGTACTATGCCTCTACTTGCACAATCATACAAACAGGTTGATGTGAAAGTGTTTATTGCAGCATTTATAAGACCCTTTTAAGAGGGTTTTCAGATATTTCTCTCATTTTATATTGTCTTTTCACTTTCTTTGGGGTCTTTGGTGTTTTGTAGCACAAGCTTTTAAAATTTTGATGGAGTCCAGTTTATCTGTTTCCTTTCTTTTGTTGTTTGTGCTTTAGATGTTATATCTAAGAAACCACTGCCTGCTTCAAGGTGACAAAGATCTGTGTTTTCTTCTAGGAGGCTTATAGCTTTCAGTCTTGATCCATTTTGAGTTAATTTTCATATATGTGTTAGATGAGGGTCCTGCTTCATTCTTTTGCATGGAATATCCAGTTACCCAGCACTATTTGTTGAAGACTATTTTTTTCTCCATTGAATTGCCTTGGTACCTTTGTTACAAATCGTTTGACCATGGATGTATGAATTTATTTCTAGATTCTCAGTCCTGTGGCATTGATCCATATGTCTGTTTTGATACCTGTACCTCACTGTTTTGATTTTTGTAACTTTTGTACTGAGTTTTGAAAGAGATTGTGAACCTGTCAACTTTTAAAAACAAATTATTATTATTATTTATATTTTGGCTGCACTGAATCTTCATTGTTGTGCACAGGCTTTCCCTAGTTGTGGCTAGCAGGGACTACTCTCTAATTGTGGAGCATGGGCTCAAGGGTGCTTGGGGTTCAGTAGTTTTGGCTCCTGGGCTCCAGAGTGCAGGCTCAGTAGGTGTGGTGCATGGGCTTGGTGGTTTTGTGGCATGTGGAATCTTCCTGAACCAGGGATGGAACCAGTGTCCCTTACATTGGCAGCAGATTCTTAACCACTGGACTACCAGGGAAGTCCTGTTCTTCTTTTTTGAGATTGTTTTGTTTAGCCTTAGCCCCTTGCATTCCCATATGAATTTAAGAATCAGTTTGTCCATTGCTGTAAAAAAGACAGAATTTTCATAGGCATTGCCCTGAATTGTCCTTTACTATGAAGATATAATGTTCTTTTATAGGTGCAAACATAATAAGATTTTTTTGAACATTTGGGTATCATTTTATTCTAGCTAACGTTACAAAGTGGCTTTAAAAGTTTGAGTTAGTAATATCTTATTCTTTGCCCTTCTCTCCAGAGAATCACTTAGTGCTTGGGGAGCAGTGAGGGAAGCTGTATTATTCAGTAAATGGTGTTGGGGCTATTAGCTTACTTTTGGCAAAAAATAAAAAACAAAACAGTAAAGCTGGAATAAGAAAGACTTTTTATAAAAAACTAAGCATGAGATAAATATCAAAAACGTAGTGCAAAAGGGTAATCATATAAAATTTTAAAAAGAAAGAAAAAAGTAAATACACTGTAAATCAGTGATAAAAACACTTGAAACAAATGATAAAAGTTTACTTTGTGCAGATTGCTCTTTAAATCTATAAGAAATAGGCAGTAACTTTTAGGAGAAAGTGGCCAAAGGATATGGACAAGTGTTTTACTGCAGAAGTCCAATAGATACGTGAAAAGGTCCCCAACTTCAGTAATGAAGAAATGCAAATTAAAATAATGTTTTCCACTCATCAGACTGGCAAAGATTTCAAAATGTGGCTATGCTTAATCTTGGCTAGATTGCAGGGGAAATAGAATCTCCTGACAGGTGTTGGCGGAGAAGGCGATGGCATCCCACTCCAGTACTCTTGCCTGGAAAATCCCATGGATGGAAAAGCCTGGTAGGCTACAGTCCATGGGGTCGCGAAGAGTCGGACACGACTGAGCGACCTCACTTTCACTTTTCATTTTCATGCATTGGAGAAGGAAATGGCAACCCACTCCAGTGTTCTTGCCTGGAGAATCCCAGGGACAGCGGGGCCTGGTGGGCTGTCTATGGGGTTGCACAGAGTTGGACATGACTGAAGCGACTTAACAGCAGCAGCAGACAGGTGTTAGGAGTTCATTCAAAAAAATTCTTTTGAGAGCAACTTAGTGATAGTTGTCAGAATAAAAAATATACCCAGCAATTTCACATTCAGGAATTTATCTTCTATTTGTACTTGCATAAGCACTTCATGGGAAATAGATGGGGAAACAGTAGAATCAGTGTCAGACTTTATTTTTTTGGGCTCCAAAATCACTGCAGATGGTGACTGCAGCCATGAAATTAAAAGACGCTTACTCCTTGGAAGAAAAGTTATGACCAACCTAGATAGTATATTCAAAAGCAGAGACATTACTTTGCCGACTAAGGTCTGTCTAGTCAAGGCTATGGTTTTTCCAGTAGACATGTATGGATGTGAGAGTTGGATTGTGAAGAAGGCTGAGTGCCAAAGAATTGATGCTTTTGAAGTGTGGTGTTGGAGAAGACTCTTGAGAGTCCCTTGGACTGCAAGGAGATCCAACCAGTCCATTCTGAAGGAGATCAACCCTGGAATTTCTTTGGAAGGAATGATGCTAAAGCTGAAACTCCAGTACTTTGGTCACCTCATGTGAAGAGTTGACTCATTGGAAAAGACTGATGCTGGGAGGGATTGGGGGCAGGAGGAGAAGGGGACGACAGAGGATGAGATGGCTGGATGGCATCATGGACTCGATGGACGTGAGTCTGAGTGAACTCCAGGAGATGGTGATGGACAAGGAGGCCTGGTGTGCTGCGATTCATGGGGTCGCAAAGAGTTGGACGCGACTGAACTGAACTGAACTGAAGCATATAAAGAGATTTGTGTAAAGATATTATGTAAATATAATACAGCATTTATAATAGCAAAAGGTGGGAATGACCTAAACATCTGTCATCAGGAGGACTAAACTGGGGCACTACCGTATAATGAAGTGCTTTGTGAGCCATTAAAAAAAAAAAAATGGAGCAGATCAGTGTGTGTGTGTATGTGTGTGTGTGAAGTCACATTAGTTGTGTCCTACTCTTTGCTACCCTGTGGACCATACCTCTGTCCATGGGGTGCTCCAGGCAAGAATACTGGAGTGGGTTGCCATTTCCTTCTCCAGGGGATCTTCCTGACCCAGGGATTGAACCCGCGTCCCTTAAGTCTTATGCATTGTTAGGCAGGTTCTTTACCACTAGCGTCACTTGGGGCAGATCAGTATGTATGGTGAAATAGAAAGAGGTCCAAGATGTATTGAGTGAATGTATTGTAGTTATGTGATTCCATTTGTAATTAAAACAAAACTTGTAACATGGGCATAGAATGGCTGGCAGTGTACACAGAGTTAACAGAGGTTACTCCTGGGCAGTGGGATTGGGGAGATGTACTAGTTACATTAAACCCTTTCTTATTACTTGATTCTTAAAAACCAATGAGCAGGTTTTAATTTTTTTAAAAAAATAATTAAAAATGACTTAGTAATATAATTAGGAATTCATACTATGCTAGTAACAAAATATTTGTTTTTTTCTCTCAAGTTGATTATTTTGTGTATTATCCCTGTTGGTCTGCAGAGGTAAATGGATTTGTGTGTGTGTGTAATTTATATTGCTTTACTCAAAATGAATTAGAATTAGCTCTTGGATGCAAATATTTAATAGCATTTAGAACCTACTGTTTCATTCCCCAAGTATTCTAAGTATGGGAGAAAAACAGGATTTGCAGTTGTACTAGTTTTTGTCAAATGAGGAATGTTTAAGTGTTGGTCTACATTGGAGCCAGATTATGCTCTGTTCTTTGGGTCCATGTTCTGGAACTTAAAGCTCAGTGTGGGAGATAACCATTTCACAGTATTTTCGTTAACTGAGGTTACCTATTCATTGTTGGAAACCCCACAGGCATTAAGAGCCAGTGGAATCTCCCTGCACTGAGGGGACCAACTTCCCACCCTGTGTAAAAATCACCAATGTTCACTACCAGAAGGTTTTGATGATCGGAAACTACGCTTTTGTCTGTTGGTACTAGTTCTTTCCTTAATCTCAGCAGAATGTTGTATTTCGTGTAACAGCCTTAAAATATTTGAAGGTGCCTGTCATATCCTTTATTAATATTTAGAAACTTTTATTGAAGTTCAGTTAATGTCATGCACTGCTCCTTCATAATTTTCTTCTCTAGGCCAAATATTCCCAACTTATTCCACTAGTTGTTTTAAGACCTCATTTCCATAGTATGTCACCACAGTATGCACACTTTTGGGCAGACCGTAATGATGGTGTAACTGCATATAGAGTTGTTAGGGTGTGGTTGGATCAGATAGTACTCTGGGGTTCTTACTCCCTTGACTTAAAAGTTGTATTTCTCTTAATGCGGTTTAAGATGTTGCTTACCTTTTCAGCAGTTATAGAGCTTTAGTAGTTGCTTTTTGAGTTTTGGTTTTTACATTTATCTCTATAAAGTATATATATGTATATGCTTTTGTAAACGTGAAGATGGTGGCATATTGTCTCTACCTATCAGTTTATTAGCCTGATTAGTTTGTTTGAATTATGGGGCAGAGTGGCTAACCCTCTCTGGCTTCGCATTGGTGTCATCTTGGATAAGCATGCTATTTAGGTCTCTGAGTTGTTGATACACTATTAAACAGGATAGAGCCTAGTGGTACACTTGGTGGCACTGACTTGTTAATACTTTTGGCCCACCTAGCCAGGAGTCTACCTAGATTATTAGCCCATGTGTTTTCTGTTTTTGTCATGTGACAGAATTTAAATCCTGTCTTTTGGTATCAGGAGATTGTACGATCTTAGTGTTCCTTGTGAGAAATGTTCAGATAGACACTGGTCATTGTTTTCTCTTTTCCACTGTTTTCAAAATTGTCTCTATATCTCTTCAAGATTTTTTTGAGCATGTGTTGGGAGGGGGAAGATGAAAAGCTTCTTTACACCTAGATTGTTTTTAGTTAAAAAGAAGCTTTGTTAGATTTTAAGTGTGCAGTTCAGTGGCATTAAGAATATTTGCAGTGTTGGACAACCATCACCACTGTCCATTTCCAACATTTTTTCATCACTCCAGAATGAAACTTGTATCAGTGAAACAATAATTTCCTGTTCCATCCCTTCTTCCAGCCACTGGTATAACCCCTAATCTACTTTCACTATGAATTTACTTATTTTAGGTACATCATATAAGTGGAATCATTTATTGTGACTGGGTTGCTTTGCTTAGCATAATGTCCTCAGTTCAGTTCAGTTCAGTTGCTCAGTTGTGTCCGACTCTTTGTGACTCCATGAATTGCAGCACGCCAGGCCTCCCTGTTCATCACCATCTCCCGGAGTTCACTCAGACTCACGTCCATCGAGTCCGTGATGCCATCCAGCCATCTCATCCTCGGTCGTCCCCTTCTCCTCCTGCCCCCAGTCCCTCCCAGCATCAGAGTCTTTTCCAGTGAGTCAACTCTTCACATGAGGTGGCCAAAGTACTGGAGCTTCAGCTTTAGCATCATTCCTTCCAAAGAAATCCCAGGGTTGATCTCCTTCAGAATGGACTGGTTGGATCTCCTTGCAGTGCAAGGGACTCTCAGGAGTCTTCTCCAACACCACACTTCAAAAGCATCAATTCTTCGGACCTCAGCCTTTTTCACAGTCCAACTCTCACATCCATACATGACCACAGGAAAAACCATAGCCTTGCCTAGACGGACCTTAGTCGGCAAAGTAATGTCTCCGCTTTTGAATACACTATCTAGGTTGGTCATAACTTTTCTTCCAAGGAGTAAGCGTCTTTTAATTTCATGGCTGCAGTCACCATCTGCAGTGATTTTGGAGCCCAAAAAATAAAGTCTGACATTGTTTCTACTGTTTCCCCATCTATTTCCCATGAAGTGATGGGATTGGATGCCATGATCTTCGTTTTCTGAATGTTGAGCTTTAAGCCAACTTTCTCACTCTCCTCTTTCACTTCCATCAAGAGGCTTTTTAGCTTCTCCTCACTTTCTGCCATAAGGGTGGTGTCATCTGCATGTCTGAGGTTATTGATATTTCTCCCAGCAGTCTTGATTCCAGCTTGTGTTTCTTCCAGTCCAGCGTTTCTCATGATGTACTCTGCATAGAAGTTAAATAAGCAGGGTGACAATATACAGCCTTGACGTATTCCTTTTCCTATTTGGAACCAGTCTGTTGTTCCATGTCCAGTTCTAACTGTTGCTTCCTGACCTGCATACAGATTTCTCAAGAGGCAGGTCAGGTCGTCTGGTATTCTCATCTCTTTCAGAATTTTCCACAGTTTCTTGTGATCCACACAGTCAAAGGCTTTGGCATAGTCAATAAAGCAAACATCCTCAGAGTTCAGCTATCTTGTAGCATACTTTAGAACTTCTTTTTTAAGAATGGTGATGAAAGTAAAATCTGATGCTACAAAGAACAGTATTGCATAGGAACCTGGAAGGTTAGGTCTATGAATCAAGATAAATTGGACCTGGTCACCCAGGAGATGGTAAGAATAAACATCAACATCTTAGGTATCAGTGGACTGAAATGGATGGGAATGGGCAAATTTAATTCAGATGACCATTATTTCTACATTTTGGACAAGACTTCCTTAGAAGAAATGGAGTAGCCCTCATAATCAACAAAAGATTCCAAAATGCAGTACTTGGGTGCAACCTCAAAAAAAAAGTTCTATTCATCATTGGGTATTTGGAATGCAAAAGTAAGAAATCAAGAGATACCTGGAGTAACAGGCAAGTTTGGCCTTGGAGAACAAAATGAAGCAGGGCAAAGCTTAACTGAATTCTGCCAAGAGAATTTGTCACAGCAAATACCATTTTTCAACAATACAAGAGATGCCTTTATGCATGGACATCACCAAATGGTCAATACCAAAATCAAATTGATTACATTCTTTGTAGCCAATGGAGAAGCTGTATACAGTCAGCAAAAACAAGACCTGGAGCTGACTGTGCCTTCAGTCATCAGCTTCTCACAGCAAAATTCAGTTGTAACCTAAAGAAAGCTGGGAAAACCACTAGGCCAGTCAAGTATGACTTAAATCCCCTATAAATATGCAGTGGAGGTACAAATAGATTCAAGGGATTAGATCTAGTAAACTTTGGCTGAAGAACTATGGACAAAGGTGTGTAATATTGTACAGGAGGGAGTGAATAAAACCATCTCAAAGAAAAAGAAATGCAAGAAGGCGAGTGGTTATCTGAGGAGGCCTTACAAATAGTTAAAGAAGAGAAGCGAAAAGCAAGGCATAAAGGGAGAGATCTATCCAGCTAAACACAGAGTTCCAAAGAACAGCATGGTGAGACAAGAAGGCCTCCTTCAATGAACAGTATATAAAACTAGAAGAAAACAACAGAAGGGAAAAGACTAGAGAACTCATCAGGAAAATTAGAGATATCAAGGGAACATTTTGCCCAAGTATGGGTGTAGTAAAGGATGGAAACTGTAGAGACCTAGTAGACACTGAAAAGATCAAGAAGAGATGGAAAGAATACACAGAAGAACTGAACAAAAAAGACCTTAATCAACCAGATTACTATGATGGTGTGGTCAGTCACCCAGAGCCAGGCATTCTGGAGAATGAAGTCAGTGGGCCTTAGGAAGCACTGCTGCTAGTGGATGTTACGGAATTCCAGTAGAACTATCCAGAACCTTAAAGGATGATGCCATCAAGGTGTTGCATTCAATATGTCAGCAAATTTGGAAGACCCAGCAGTGGCCACAGGACTAGAAAAGGTCAATCCTCATCCCAGTTCTCAAGAAGGGTAGTAAAGAACATGCTAACCATGAGGCAGTTGCACTCATCTCCCATGCTTGTAAGTTCATACTTAAAATCTTGCATACTAGGCTTTAGCATTGTGTGAACCAGGAACTTCCAGAGGTCCAAGCTGGGTTTAGAAAAGGAAGAGGAAACAGATCAAATTGCCAACAGTGGCTGGATCATAGAGAAAGCTAGGGAATTTCAGGAAAACATCTGCTTCTGTTTCATTGACTCTGCCAAAGCCTTTGACTGTGTGGATCATAATAAACTGTGGAAAGCTCTTAAAGAGATTTGAATACCAGACCATCTTAACCTGTCTCCTGAGAAAGCTGTATGCAGGTCAAGAAGCAATAGTTAGAACCCTGTATGAAAGAACTGATTGGTTCAAAATTGAGAAAGGAGGATGACAGGGCTGTCTGCTGTCACCCTGTTTGTTTAACCTGTATGCAGAGCACATGGTGAGAAATGCCAGGCTGAATGAGTTACAAGCTGAAATCAAGATAGGCAGGAGAAACACCAACAACCTCAGATATGCGGATGATACTACTCTAATTGCAGAAAGCGAAGAGGAACTAAAGAGTCTCTTGATGAAAGAGCCAGCTTGAAATGAAATAGTAAAAAGAACTAAGATGGTATCTGGCCTCATTACTTCATGGCAAATAAGAAGGGGAAAAGGTGGAAGAAGTGACAGATTTCCTCTTCTTGGGCTCTAAAATCACTACGGATGGTGACTGCAGCCATGAAATCAGAAGATGTTTGCTTCTTGGGAGGAAAGCTCTGACAAACCTAGATAATGTGCTGAAAAGCAGAGTCATTGCCCTGCCAACAAAGGTCCATATAGTCAAGGCTTTGGTCTTCCCAGTGGCCACATATGGTTGAGAGAGCCAGACTGTAAAGAAGACAGAGCGCCTGGAGATTGATGCCTTCAAACTGTGGTGCCAGAGAAGACTCCTGAGATTCCCTTGGATAGCATGGAGATCAAACCAGTCAGTCTTAAGGGAAATCAACCCTGAATACTCGTTGGAAAGACTGATCCTGAAGTTGAAGCTCCAGTATTTTGGTCATCTGATACGAACAGCTGACTCATTGGAAAAGTCCCTGAAGCTGGGAAAGATTGAGGGCACTAGGTTCTAGAAGGGGGCGTCAAGAGGATGAGATGGCTGGATAGCATCACTGATGCAATGGACATGAACTTGGGCAAACTTCAGGAGATGGTGAGGGACAACGAGGCCTGAAGTGCTGCAGTTCATGGGGTCACAAAGAATCGGACATGACTGGGCGACTGAACAACAAATAACCTCTAATCTGCTTTCACTATGAATTTACTTAATTTAGGTATATCATATAGGTGGAAAGGGCTTCCCTGATGGCTCAGAGGGTCAGGAAGATCCCCTGGAGAAGGAAATGGCAACCCACTCCAGTACTCTTGCCTGGAAAATCCCATGGACAGAGAAGCCTGGTAGGCCACAGTCCACGGGGTCGCAAAGAGTGACACAACTGAGCGACTTCACTTTCACTTTTATAAGTGGAATCATTTATTGTGACTGGCTTGATCCACATCATACTTTAGAACTTCTTTTTTAAGCCTGACTGATGAGCCTTCGGTTCTTTTCCTGTTTATTTTCTGTATGTCATTACTTCCTGTGTTTAGTTGATTTGTTTGTTTGTTTTGTAATGAAGCATTTACGTTCTTATCTTACTGACTGTTTTGTATTTTTTTGACTATTTTCTTTGTGCTTATCATCAACATTGCATTTAACTTTCTGAAGTACTACACTGTGATTTGGATTTGTACCAGTTTAACTTCAGTAACATAGAAAGTCTGTTCTTCTGTATCTCTGCCCTCATTCCTTTTAGTTGTTACGTACCCAAATCACATTTTTATACATTGTGTGTCCACAGGCTTAATTAAAAAAATACATTAGTGTCTTAAATCACGTAGAATATAAAATGTGGGGTTACAAACCAAAGTTTTAACAATACTAGATTTTACTGTTTTCTGTATATTTATTTTTACTCAGATTTTTATTTTTTCATATGACTTCAGGTTACTGTCAAGTGTCGTTTTATTTTAACCTGCAGGAACCTCCAGCATTTCTTGTCAGGCAAGCCTAGTGGTAATGAACTCCATCAACTTTTGTTTATCTGGGAATATCTTAATTTCTCCCTCACTTTTGAAGGACAGGTTTTCCAGATATTGGATTCTTAGTTAACTTTTTTTCTTTTAACACTTTAAATACATGTCTGCTTTCCTTTGGCCTCCATACTCTGTGATGAGAAATCTGATTATATTATTGCTGATCCCTTGTATGTGATGAATCACTTATCTCTTGCTGCTTTCAAGATTCTTTATCATGTCTTCTGATTATAATGTGTTTTGGTGTAGGTCCCTTGGAGTTCTTTCTGCTTGGAGGTTATTGAGCTCCTTGGATGTGTTTGATCAAATTTGCAAAGTTTTTGGTCATTAAGTCTTCAGATATTCCCTCTGATCTTTCTTTTTCGTTCTTGTTGGTGTCCCACACGTCATTTATGCTTTGTTCACTTCAATTATTTTTCTTTCTTTCCTCAAATTCTAAATTTCTAATTTCATATCTTGAAGTTTGCTGGTACCTACTGTCAGTTCAAGTGAGTTTTTGAGTCCTCTTGATGAATTTTTAATTTCAGTTACTGTACTCTGCAGCTCTTGGATTTCCTTTTGGTTTCTTCCTGTGTTTTGTATCACCTACTGTTTCTACTACTAGTTCTTTATCATATCTCTTCCAACTACTTCTGTGGTAACATTTATTAACTACTATTATGCTGAATCAGTTTTTAGGCTTTTTCTTCTTTTAAAATCAAAGCTTCAAAGTAGTAAAAACACCATATTTCTTGTAGATCTTTCAAGGACAAATAATTTGTCTTTCAATGTGAGAATGCACTGCATAGTCTTGTAACTGGAAATTTTGGTTTTTTATAGTTTAGGGCTAAAGTCCTGAATATTCGTTAGAAGGACTGATGCTGAAGCTGACACTCCAATACTTTGGCCACCTGATGGGAAGAGCTGACTCATTTGAAAAGACCCTGCTGGGAAAGATTGAAGGCGGGAGGAGAAGGGGATGACAGAGGATGAGATGGTTGGATGGTATCACTGACTCAATGGGCATGAGTTTGAGTAAACTCTGGGAGTTGGTGATGGACAGGGAGGCCTGGCATGCTGCAGTCCATGGAGTTGCAAAGAGTCAGACAAGACTGAGCAACTGAACTGAACGGAACTGAAAGGCATTAGGTTTACAACCGAAAATTCATTCAAGTTAGTGATTCATGCCAAGTTACTTTTTGCCACATTGGGTTCAGTGGTATCATTTTGAAGTGTCTTTGATTATACCTTAATAAAAGAATTGGAAATTGAAGCAAGGAGTTAAAAACATACATGTGAGTTACTGATGAAGTTATTAAAGTTTTATAGAAGTAGATGCTGAGGGATGAATACTTCAGAGACTTTACATTGCTCTTCTATCTTTCACCTTTCTTTTCCAGGGCATACTTTTAGCCTGAAGACATGCATTTCAATAGAAAGAAGCTTCAGTTCAGTTCAGTCCCTCAGTCATGTCCGATTCTTTGCTACCCCATGGACTGTAGCATGCCAGGCCTCTCTGTGAATCACCAACTCTTGACGTTTACTCAAACTCATGTCTGTTGAGTCGATGATGCCATCCAACCATCTCATCCTCTGTTGTCCCCTTGTCCTCCCGCCCTCAATCTTTCCCAGCATCAGGGTCTTTTCAAATGAGTCAGCTCTTTGTATCAGGTGGCCAAAGTATAGGAGTTTCAGCTTCAGCATCAGTCTTTCCAATGAACATTCAGGACTGATTTCCTGAAGGATGAACTGGTTGGACCTCCTTGCAGTCTAAGGGACTCTCAAGAGTCTTTTCCAACACCACAGTTCAAAAGCATCAATTCTTCGGTGCTCAGCTTTCTTTATAGTCCAGCTCTCACATCCGCACATGACTATTGGAGAAATCTAAGCTTTGACTAGACTGACCTTTGTTGGCAAAGTAATGTCTCTGCTTTTTAATATGCTGTCCAGGTTGGTCATAACTTTTCTTCCAAGGAGCAAGCATCTTCTAATGTCATGGCTGCAGTCACCATCTGCAGTGATTTTGGAGCCCAAAAAAATAAAGTCCGTCACTGTTTCCCCATCTGTTTGCCATGAAGTGATGGGACAAGATGCCACCGTCTTAGTTTTCTGAATGTTGAGTTCTAACCAACTTTTCACTCTCCTCTTTCACTTTCATCAAGAGTCTCTTTAGTTCTTCTTCACTTTCAGCCATAAGGGTGGTGTCATCTGCATATCTGAGGTTATTGATATTTCTCCCGGCAATCTTGATTCCAGCTTGTGCTTCTTCCAGCCCAGCATTTCTCATGATGTACTCTTCATAGAAGTTAAATAAGCAGGGTGACAATGTACAGCCTTGACATACTCCTTTTCCTATTTGGAACCAGTCTGTTGTTCCATGTCCAGTTCTAACTGTTGCTTCCTCACCTGCATACAGATTTCTCAAGAGGCAGGTCAGGTGGTCTGGTATTCTCATCTCTAAGAATTTTCCACCATTTGTTGTGATCCACACAGTCAAAGGCTTTGGCATAGTCAATAAAGCAGACGTAGATATTTTTTTTGAACTCTCTTGCTTTTTTGATGATCCAACAGATGTTGACAATTTGATCTCTGGTTCCTCTGCCTTTTCTAAAACCAGCTTGAACATCTGGATGTTTACAGTTCATGTACTGTTGAGGCCTGGCTTGGAGAATTTTGAGCATTACTTTACTAGCGTGTGAGATGAGTGCAATTGTGTGGTAGTTTGAGCATTCTTTGGCATTGCCTTTCTTTGGGATTGGAATGAAAACTGACCTTTTTCCAGTCCTGTGTCCACTGCTGAGCTTTCCAAATTTGCTGGCATATTGAGTGCAGCAGTTTCACAGCATCACCTTTTAGGATTTGAAATAGCTCAACTGGAATTCCATCATCTCCACTAGCTTTGTTCATAGTGATGCTTCCTAAGGCCCACTTGACTTCTCATTCCAGAATATCTAGCTCTAGGTAAGTGATCATACCATTGTGATTATCTGGGTCATGAAGATCTTTTTTGTATAGTTCTTCTGTGTATTCTTGCCACCTCTTCTTAATATCTTCTGATTCTGTAAGTCCGTACCGTTTCTGTGCTTTTTGTGTCTGTCTTTGCATGAAATGTTCCCTTAGTATCTCCAATTTTCTTGAAGAGCTCTAGTCTTTGCCATTCTGTTGTTTTCCATTTCTTCCCTGAGGAAGGCTTTCTTATCTCTCCTTGCTGTTCTTTGTAACTCTGCATTCAAATGGGTATATCTTTCCTTTTCTCCTTTGCCTGTGGCTTCTTTTCACAGTTATTTGTAGGGCCTCCCTCATATAACCATTTTGTTTTTTTGCATTTCTTTTTCTTGGTGATGGTGGTACCTCTGTCCATAGTTTTTCAGGCATTCTATCAGATCTAATCCCTTGAATCTATTTCTCACTTCCAGTTTGTAATCGTAAGGGATTTGATTTAGGTCATACATGAAAGAAGCCTATTCATTCATAAACTTAGGAATCATCTAAATACTCTGCAGTTTTATGTAATAAAAATTTGTCACTGAATAAATCAATAATAGAGGATACACCATTCCTGCATGGTGCAGGATTATTGGGACAGGTAAAGAAAACTTATTTGTGTCTCAAGCAATGAAATATTTAAGAATAGCTAATAGTATTCTTTCGGTCCTATTGGGTAACATTCCTTTTAGAGATACTTATGGGTTGTGAGTGTTTAAAGTGATGTAGGAACTATGATTTCCTTGGGGGTTGGGTTAGAATGTGATTGTTTAATAGAGTTAGTCAGAGCTTAGACTCGTATTATTATTATTTTTCTTTGTTTTTCAAACCATTGTGTATTACTTCAGTACCAGTTTCTTTTGGCTTGGAAAAGAAGTAGCTGTTACCAGTGCAGAATTCACGTTGTCTGGCTAATGAAGTGGGAGACTGAATCTGTGATATCTTAGCTTTTGGTGTAACTTAATCCCCTGATTATCTTTATGTTTTGATTGTCTGTATACAAAAGTGGTATTTTCTTGCCTGCTCTTTTCATTAATGTTGGGGATTGGATTTTCGAAACATGGCTTTTGTTAGTGTATACTGATTATGAATTCATTCCTCCTAATTTTGTTGGTAGAAAGCAGCTGAGGTCATTAGTTAGCAGAAACAAAGTATTGAGCAGTGGATTTTACAAAAAATAAACCTAACTAACTTGGAAAGAGGGTTTTTTTTTAAAGGTGGCATATTAAAAATGTGCGCTTTTTTGGATTGTTCATTTTATGTAATACTTTAGTCTCAGTTGGATTACAGATGGTTTACAACTGTATTCAACAGACAACAGTTGGGATTGAATGCCAGAATGTATTTCTGTATCTTGCTTAAAGAGTTCTGTGTGCTGAAAATTAAAATGAAACACTTCTGCTTTATTTTACTTGAATATGTTAAAAAAAAAAAGTGCTGAAACTTGGGATCAGATGGATGAAATTTGGCAAGAGAATCTGTGTGATTATTTTTTCTTTAAATGGCATTGTTGAAGGAGAAAAGCTACACATATACCTTACAAAGCACTTTAAGAAGGACTTTTGTTCAAAGAAGTATGTATATTGGAGTTTTTTTCAAGTTGAAGGTAATATGGCTAATATAAACTTGAAAAGGGTCAGTGATCCTGTTCTTTACCCCTGTGTGTATACAATAAGAAATATTTGCCAGAGAAAGGAGGGAAGAACCAAGAATTCTGTCTGGTGGGTCAGAGGAATTCCAGAGGGCTGCCAGCATTAATACCAAAGTTAAACATTGACTGCTGCTGCTGCTAAGTCGCTTCAGTCGTGTCCGACTCTGTGCGACCATAGACGGCAGCCCACCAGGCCCCGCTGTCCCTGGGATTCTCCAGGCAAGAACACTGGAGTGGGTTGCCATTTCCTTCTCCAATGGATGAAAGTGAAAAGTGAAAGTGAAGTCACTCAGTCATGTCCGACTCTTAGCGACCCCATGGACTGCGGCCTACCAGGCTCCTCTGTCCATGGGATTTTCCAGCCAAGAGTACTGGAGTGGGTGGCCATCGCCTTCTCCAAAACATTGACTAAATGGCCCCAAAAAAGAATGCCATCATGTAAAACATGATTGAATATATAATGAACTAGATATATAGCAAGGTAGGTAGGTGGGATTGTAGCTGTCATATTCTTTACTGTTTTTACATTTTTTAATTTAAGGAACTATTTGGCAGTCCTAGCCCGCCCTTGCAAGTTGGAGCTGGCTGCCCTATTGTGAAACCTTCTTGACCCTTGGGTCTGCTGTTTCTGTCTGAACTTGGCTTCCCTGGTGGTTCAGGTGGTAAAAAATATGCCCTGTGTCTGGAAGATCCCCTGGAGAAAGGAATGGCAACCTATTCCAGTATTCTTGCCCGGGAAATCCCATGGACAGAGGAGCCTGGCAGCCTACAGTCGTGGGGCTGCAGAATTGGACATGACTGAGTGGCTAACACACACACATAAGCATGAATTAATAGATAAGCATGATGATGAAAATGTTTTCCTTGGGAGAGGCAGAAAGTTGTAATATGTGGGGCAAAAACAGATTGAGAACATAGATTTAAATTATCAATAAAACACTTAATTGTAAGCAATAGGATTAGGGAAGGAAATACCAGGACTTTGATGGAAACTGTTTCAGACTGTGCTTTCATTTTGAAGAACAACCTTCACCTTTGCATTTTCTCTCAAGACTAGGAATATATGAGGAACAAACCTTTACGTTTCAGCTCTTGGTAACAGTGATCATGGTGTGGGAAGTCTGCATTGCAGGTTTCAGCTTTAGGGAGTTGACCAAACCATCCTTCTCTGTTGCTTGTATAGTGGTAATCCTGATTTGAAACATTCGTGGCATTGTGTTCCAGAGTAGTAAACTAGATTCACTTGATTAATTTGTAAATGTCATAACCTAGTACTATAGATTGGGAGGGATAGTAACATTGAAATATTTTTATGTATGAAGCATTTTTAAAATCGTGAAATATATTTAATATAAAATTTGCTATTTTAACCATTTTTAAGTCTACAATACAGTGACATTCATTACATTCACAGCATTTTACAACCATTATCACTGTGTATTTCCCAAACTTTTTCCTTAAATGAAAACTGTATATATATTAAATAATAAATTACCCATTTTCTCTTTATTGCTACCTGTGGTTACTACTGATCTACTTTCTTCCTCTGAATTTGCCTGTTCTATTTCACCTAAGTGGACTCTTATAGTATTTGTACTTTTGTTTCTGGCTTATTTCAGTTAGCATATTTTCAGGCTTTATCTGTGTTGTGTATGTATCAATTTCATTTCATTTTGTGGCTGAAGAATAATCCATTGTATGTTTATACCACATTTTGTTTATCTTCATCTGTGGATGGATTCTTGAGTTGTTTCCACCTTTTGGCTATTGTGAATAATATTGCATTAGACATTGGCCCTATTTTAGTGTCTGTTTTTAATTATATTGGATATATATCTGAGAGTCAAATTGCTGGGTCATATCATTATTCTATATTTAGCTTTTTGAGGAACTATAAAACTGTTATCCACAGTAGCTGCATTATTTTACAGTCCCACCAGCAATAAACAAGAGTTTCAGTTTCTCTGCGTCTTTACTGGCAGAGTAAATCTTTTATCATTTTTCTTTTTTTAGGAAAAAAATTCTTGCTGCCTTAGTATATATGAAGAAGGATGTCATTATGGTTTTGATTTCCATTCCTTTATGTCTAATTATGTTGAAGATCTTTATATGTGCTTATTGGCCATTTGTACATATACAAATGGAGGAATGTCTATTCAGGTCCTTTGACCATATTCTAATTGGGTTTTTGTGTTTTTGTTGTTTAGTTTCAGAAGTCCTTTATATATTCTGGATATTAAACTCTGATAATCTGTAATGACATCTATAGATTCTCTTTTCATTGATAAGAGAATAATATATCTTCTCTTTTGATAATATCTTTTGATGCACAAAAGATTTAAAGTTTGATGAAGTCCAGTTTATCTAGTTTTTCTCCTTTTATCGATTGTGATTGTACTTTTGGTATCAAGAGTCAGGAATCCAAGGTCATGAAGATTCATTCTTTTTTCTCTGACAGTTTTATGGCTTTTAGTGCTTATATTTAGGTAGTTGATCCATTTTGAGCTAAAAGTTGTAGAATTATGTGAGATTGATCACTGAATTTTGTAGTTATGAATAAGACATACTGGTTTTTTTTTCTTTAACGATTTTGCATTGTTAAATTTGGTAGTTACTTTCTAAGTTCTACTTGTGTAATGGTTAGTCATTATATATACCCTAGTTATGGAGTATCACCTAGTTAATGGAATTGATAATTTTAGCTCTTAAAATACAGAGACAGTAAGAGGATTGAGAAATTTTGTTGCATGAAAATGAAATTTTTTTTTGCATGACAAAAAACATAGTCAAGACAGTTGGTAGACTAGAAGAAAATATCTGCAGTATATCAAGATAAAGGTTTGAGATCTGTAATATATAAATAACTCTTAAAAATTGAGAGAATAGACTGCAGTAATCTGATAGAAAAGTGATCAAAATACAGTAAGGACAGTCCCCCCAAAATGTATGAAGATGGCTCCATATGCCATTTTTTAAGCTGTTGGATAGACAGAAGTTAAAGTATAGCAGTTGATGAGGGTGTGGGGAAACTGACGCATGCATTGCTGACGAGGCAGACTGGTGCAACTCACTGACGATCTGGCAAAGCCCTGCCTATGCATTTGCCTTTTGACCTATCAGTTTCAGTTATAGGAATTTTTCTTGAAGGTACAAGTCCAATGATATGAAAATCCATATACAGGGTTATTTATGGGTCATTGTTTTCAATCTCCTACATAAAAGAGTAGTTGAATAAACTATGGTATATATATAATGTGTGTATGTATACGTGTGTGTGTGTGTGTGTCTGTAAGTGTGTGTATGCAGCTGTGAAAAGAATGAAGAAGATATCTGAACTGGACTCTGATGAACTGATCTCCAGGATATATTGTTAAGTGACAAAGAGAATATCTATAGGTTGTTCATGTTCAGTCCGCCCAGTTGTGTCTGACTCTTTGACCCCATGGACTGCAGCACCCCAGGCCTCTCTGTCCCTCACCATCTCCCGAAGTTGGCCAAGTTCATGTCCATTGCATTGGTGATGCTATCCAGCCATCTCATCCTCTGGTGCCATCTTCTAGAACCTTCTGCCTTCAGTCTTTCCCAGCATCAGGGACTTTTCCAATGAGTCAGCTGTTTGCATCAGATGACCAAAATACTGGAGCTTCAACTTCAGGATCAGTCCTTCCAGCGAGTATTCAGGGTTGATTTCCCTTAAGATTGACTGGTTTGATCTTTGTGCTATCTGAGGGACTCTCAGGAGTCTTCTCCAGCACCACAGTTCAAAGGCATCAATTCTTTGGCGCTCTGCCTTCTATACAGTCCAGCTTTCACGACCATATATGACTACTGGGAAGAACATAGCCTTGACTATGTGGACCTTTGTCGGCATACTAATGTCTTTGCTTTTCAGCACACCATCTAGGTTTGTCATAGTTTTCCTTCCAAGAAGCAAATGGTTTTCTGATTTCATGGCTGCAGTCACCATCCGCAGTGGTTTTAGAGCCCAAGAAGAGGAAATCTGTCACTACCTCCACCTTTTCCCCTTCAATTTGCCAGAAGTAATAAGGCCGGATGCCATGATCTTAGTTTTTTTTAGCTTTTTAAGTTGACTCTTTCACTCTCCTCCTTCACCCTTATCAAGAGGCTCTTAAGTTCCTCTTTGCTTTCTGTCATCAGAGTGTTATCATCAACCTTTCTTCTAGGTTATGTTACTATAAGCAGAAGAGGAGGAAATAAAATACAAACACATAATGATCATTTGAACAGAAGGAAATATAGGAAAGACCCACTGGAAAGGAGATGGTTACATAAAGATGGTGGGGTAGAGAGAGAATGAAAGGATGGAATGGCCTGACGCTTGTCTGTGTTTACCTCTTTGACTAGTTTTAACTGTTAGAACTAAATTAATGTTTCATATTCTCAAATAAACAAGATTTACAAGGATAGGGGAGAGAAGGGGAGAAAATAACCTTCAAATTCTAAATGAAATAATAAACACAGAAGCAAATGAACCTAACTATATTTCAAATGAATAACATAACTCTCTGAAGGATGACCATGGGAAGAACTAGTCTAAATACTTTGGGAATACAGGGGTTTGACTCTGTAACACTATTGACAAAGAACTCTAAACAAACCTGAGACTAAAGACAAAAAAAGCTGCACACAAATATTGTACTTGACTTAGTAGATTTTTGTTTTTTACAGTGATAATAGTCAGAACTCCCAAAACTACTCTGTGTATTCTAGATTAGAGCAAGTAAATATGTATAAGGGTGATTATAAAAGTCAGATGTTTCAGTGTAAGAGAAAAGTGTTCAGATAAGGAAAGGGAAAAGGTAGAAATGAACTTCTGTAGAGTTAGATTGGCATTGGCAGTTTCAGTATGGACTCACGGTTTTTAACATATTTACAGATAAACATAAAAGTAGATACAGACATGAGTTTGTGCATATATGTATCTATTCCTTAACTCAGTCTGTTGATAAGGCCTTAAAGCTGTGATGCTTCAAATAATACTTGTCAATGAAAGGAACTAAGGTTCCATGGAGAAATGATTGATTCTAATGTAGGGGCAGAGGAGATACAAAGATAAGCTTGGAACGTATTTTGGTTGCCAGAAAGTTGTGCTGAATCACTCATCGTGTGTGACTCTTTGTGACCCCATGGACTACAGCCTGTCATGCTTCTCTGTCCATGGGGATTCTCCAGGCAAGCATACTGGAGTGAGTTGTCCTCCCCTCTTTGAATGTTGAGTTTCAAGCCAGCTTTTTTGCTCTCCTCTTTAATCTTCATCAAGAAGCTCTTTAGTTCCTCTTTGCTTTCTGCCATTAGAGTGGTATTACCTGCATATCTGAAGTTGTTGATATTTCTCCTGGCCATCTTGATGCCAGCTTGTGGTTCACCTAGCCTGGCATTTTGCATGTTGTGCTGTGCAGAGCAGTTAAATAAACAGGGTGGCAATATACAACCTTGACATACTCCTTTCCCAGTTTTGAACCATTCTGTTGTCCCATGTCTGGTTCTAAACTGTTGCATCGTGACCTGCATAGAGGTTTCTCCGGAGGCAGGTAAGGTGGTCTGGTATTCCCATCTCTTTAAACATTTTCCACAGTTTGTTGTATTCCACACAGTTAAAGGCTTTAGCGTAGTCAGTGAAGCAGAAATGGATGTTTTTCTGGAATTGTCTAGCTTTTTCGATGATCCAGTGAATGTTGGCAATTTGATCTCTGATTCCTTTGCCTTTTCTAAATCCAGCTTGTACATCTGGAAGTTGTTACATACGAATTAAATTACCATTACTGTGACCTTTAGTAGTGTTCATCTCTTGTTGGAAGTACTTCCTTGGCATGTCTTAGACATTCTCTGCCATCCATTCTTCATGGCTTAACTCAGGAAAGTTTTCCTTGAAACCTGAGTCTGCAGACATGAATTCCTAAGTAACATGTAAAAGACATATTATGTCTTAAAATGGTTTACTTTTAGATGATTCAGATGGTTACATTCGACTAAACTTCTGTGAACTTATTTGCATTTTGTAATTGTCAAATTGAAGCATTATTAAGTGGCTCAAAAGTTTTTAAGCTGAAATGTTTGCATAATAACATAATAATAATATGTAGTAGCTGCCAAACTTTTCCATAGTGGTTGTAACTTTAAGCACTTCACCAACAGTGTATGAGGGCTCCAGTTTTTATGCATTCTCTCCAGCATTTCTTATTGTCTGTTTTTTTAAGTGTAGCTATCCTAGTGGTTGTGATGTTACCTCATTGTGGTTCTGATATCTATTTGCCTCATGACCGTATGACCTAAATCAAATCCCTTATGATTATACAGTGGAAGTGAGAAATAGATTTAAGGGACTAGATCTGATAGATAGAGTGCCTGATGAACTATGGACGGAGGTTCATGACATTGTACAGGAGACAGGGGTCAAGACCATCCTCATGGAAAAGAAATGCAAAAAAGCAAAATGGCTGTTGAAAGAAGAGAGGTGAAAAGCAAAGGAGAAAATGAAAGATATACGCATCTGAATGCAGAGTTCCAAAGAATAGCAAGAAGAGATAAGAAAGCCTTCCTCAGTGATCAATGCAAAGAAATAGAGGAAAACGACAGAATGGGAAAGACTAGAGATCTCTTCAAGAAAATTAGAGATACCAAGGGAATATTTCATGCAAAGATGGGCTCAATAAAGGACAGAAATGGTATGGACCTAACAGAAGCAGAAGATACTAAGAGGTGGCAAGAATACACAGAAGAACTGTGCAAACAAGGTCTGCGACCCAGATAATCGTGATGGTGTGATCACTCACCTAGAGCCAGACATCCTGGAATGTGAAGTCAAGTGGGCCTTAGAAAGCATCACTACGAACAAAGCTAGTGGAGGTGATGGAATTCCAGTTGAGCTATTTCAAATCCTAAAAGGTGATGCTGTAAAACTGCTGCACTCAATATGCCAGCAAATTTGGAAAACTCAGCAGTGGCCACAGGACTGGAAAAGGTCCGTTTTCATTCCAATTCCAAAGAAAGGCAATGCCAAAGAATGCTCAGACTACCGCACAGTTGCACTCATCTCACATGCTAGTAAAGTAATGCTCAAAATTTTGGAAGCCAGACTTCAGCGATACGTGAACCGTGAACTTTCAGATGTTCAAGCTGGTTTTAGAAAAGACAGAGGAACCAGAGATCAAATTGCCAACATCTGCTGGATCATGGAAAAAGCAAGAAAGTTCCAAAAAAATATCTACTTCTGCTTTATTGACTATGCCAAAGCCTTTGACTGTGTGGATCACAATAAACTGTGGAAAATTCTGAAAGAGACAGGAATACCAGACCACCTGACCTGCCTCTTGAGAAATCTGCATGGAGGTCAGGAAGCAACAGTGAGAACTGGACATGGAACAACAGACTGGTTCCAAATAGGAAAAGCAGTATGTCAAGGCTGTATATTGTCACCCTGCTTATTTAACTTACATGCGGAGTACATCATGAGAAACGCTGAGCTGGAAGAAGCACAAGCTGGAATCAAGATTGCCGGGAGAAATATCAATAACCTCAGATATGCAGATGACACCACCCTTATGGCAGAAAGTGAAGAGGAACTAAAAAGCCTCTTGACAGAATGAAAGTGGAGAGTGAAAAAGTTGGCTTAAAGCTCAACATTCAGAAAATGAAGATCATGGCATCTGGTCCCATCCCTTCATGGGAAATAGATGGGGAAACAGTGGAAACAGTGTCAGACTTTATTTTTTGGGGCTCCAAAATCACTGCAGATGGTGACTGCAGCCATGAAATTAAAAGACGTTTACTCCTTGGAAGAAAAGTTATGAGCAACCTAGATAGTATATTGAAAAACAGAGACATTACTTTGCCAACAAAGGTCCGTTTAGTCAAGGCTATGGTTTTTCCTGTGGTCATGTATGGATTTGAGAGTCGGACTGTGAAGAAAGCTGAGCACTGAAGAATTGATGCTTTTGAACTGTGGTGTTGGAGAAGACTCTTGAGAGTTCCCTGGACTGCAAGGAGATCCAACCAATCCATCCTAAAGGAGACAGTCCTGGGTGTTCATTGGAAGGACTGATGTTGAAGCTAAACTCCAATACTTTGGTTACTTGATGTGGAGAGCTAACTCGTTTGAAAAGATCCTGATGCTAGGAAAGATTGAGGGCAGGAGGAGGAGGAGAAGACGGCATCACTGACTCAGTGGACATGAGTTTGGGTAAACTCCGGTAGTTGGTGATGGACAGGGAGACCTGGTTGCTGGGACTCATGGGATTGCAGAGTCAGCCATGAGTGAGGGACTGAACTGAACTGTATGGTGTTGAGGGAGCTCTCATGCTTATTGCTCATTTGTATATCTTCTTTGTAGGAATATATGTTCAAATGTTTTACTCATTTTTAATTGGATTATTGGTCCTTTTATTATTGAATTGTAATAGTTTAATTATTGAGATATAAACCCCTTAACAGATGAATGACTTACAGCTATTTTCCCCCATTTTGTGAATTATCTTTTTAAATAACTTTCTTGATGATGTCCTTTGCAGTACAAAACTTTACAGTTTTTCTTGTTTCTTGTACTTTTTGTGTTATGTCTACGGCATCGTGATCAAGAAGATTTAAGTCTTTGTCTTCTAAGAGTTTTATAGTTTGAGCTCTTACATTTAAGTCTTTGATCAATTTGAGTTAACTTTTCTATGTGGTTGGAGGAGGGGTACAGAATTATTTTATTTTTTTGTATGGTTTGCCAGTTGTCCCAGCACCATTTGTTATAAAGAGTCTCTTACTATTTTTTAGCATGATGAATAGTGCTACTATTTACCATATAAGACAAACTAGAAATCTAGTTCATCATTATGGGGAGGTCTGGTATTCCCATCTCTTGAAGAATTTTCCACAGTTGCTTTAGCCTAGTCAATAAGGAGAAGTAGATGGTTTTCTGGAACTCTCTTGCTTTTTCTATGATCCAGCGGATGTTGGCAATTTGATATTTGATTCCTCTGCCTTTTCTAAATCTAGCTTGAACATCTGGGAGTTCTTGGTTGATGTACTGTTGAAGCCTCACTTGGAAAATTTTGAGCATTACTTTGCTAGCGTGTGAGATGAGTGCAATTGTGCGGTAGTTTGAACATTCTTTGGCATTACCCTTCTTTGGGATTTGAATGAAAACTGACCTTTTCCAATCCTGTGGCCACTGCTGAGTTTTCCAAATTTGCTGGCACATTGAGTGCAGCACTTTCACAGCATCATCCTTTAGGATTTGAAATAGCTCAACTGGAATTCTATCACCTCCACTAGCTTTGTTTGTCGTGATGCTTCCTATGGCCCACCTGACTTCACATTCCAGGATGTCTGGCTCTAGGTGAGTGATCACACCATTGTGGTTATCTGGTCATTAAGATCTTTTTTGTATACTTCTTCTGTATATTCTTGCCACCTTTTCTTAATATCTTCTGCTTCTGTTAAGTCCATATGTTTCTTTCCTTTATCGAGCCCATCTTTGCATGAAATGTTCCCTTGGTATCTCTAATTTTCTTGAAGAGATCTCTAGTCTTTCCCATTCTGTTGTTTTCCTCTATATCTCTGCATTGATTGCTGAGGAAGGCTTTCTTACCTCTCCTTGCAAGTCTTTTGAACTCTGCTTTCAGATGCTTATATCTTTCCTTTTCTCCTTTGTCTTTAGCTTCTCTTCTTTTCTCAGCTATTTGGAAGGCCTCCCCAGACAGCCATTTTGCCTTTTTGCATTTCTTTTCCATGGGGATGGTCTTGATCCCAGCTTCCTGTAGAATATCATGAATCTCCACCCATAGTTCTTCAGGCGCTCTGTCTGTCAAATCTGATCCCTTGAATCTATTTGTCACTTCCACTGTATAATCATAGGGAATTTGATTTAGGTCATACCTGAATGGTCTAGTGGTTTTCCCTACTTTCTTCAATTTAAGTCTGAATTTGGCAATAAGGAGTTCATGATCTGAGCCACAGTCAGCTCCCGGTCTTGTTTTTTGCTGACTGTATAGAGATTCTCCATCTTTGGCTGCAAAAAATGTAAACAGTCTGATTTCAGTATCAACCATCCGGTGACGTCCATGTGTAGAGCTGTCTCTGTGGTAGGCTTAATGGTGAACTCCCAAGAGGTTTTACACCAAGTGGGACCTTCCAGTGCCCCTGTCTCTGTGGTGAGCCCCTCCCGACCCATGTCTCCACAGGAGGCTGTCCCACTACTAGCAGGTAGTTTTGGTTCATTCTCCTGTGGGGTTGCTGCTCCTCTCCTCTGGGTCTTGGTGCATGCAGAAGTTTGTTTGTGCCTCCAAGACTGGAGTCACTTTTTCCCCAGTCCCCGGGAAGTCCTGTAATCAAATCCTGCTGACACTCAAGGCCGGATTCCCTGGGAAATGCCAGTCCGTTTGTCAGATCCGCAGGCTTAGAAGCCTGACATGGGGTGCAGAACCTTTTCAACAGTATGAGAACTTCTTTGCTATGACTGTTCTCTAGTCTTTGGGTCACCCATCCAGCAAGTATGTATTCGATTTTATTGTGATTGTACTCCTCCCGCCGTCTCGCTCCGGCCTCTTCTTTGTCTTTGGACGTGGAGTATCATTTTTTGGTGGGTTCCAGTGTCCTCCCGGAGAAGGCAATGGCACCCCACTCCAGTACTCTTGCCTGTAAAATCCCGTGGATGGAGGAGCTTGGTAGACTGCAGTCCGTGGGGTCGCCAAGAGTCAGACATGACTGAGCGACTTCTCTTTCACTTTTCACTTTCATGCATTGGAGAAGGAAGTGGCAACCCACTCCAGTGTTCCTGCCTGGAGAATCCCAGGGATGGCGGAGCCTGGTGGGCTGCCGTCTCTAGGGTGGCACAGAATCGGACACGACTGAAGTGACTTAGCAGCAGCAGCAGTGTCCTCCTGTTGATGGTTGTTTAGTAGCTAGTCGCACTTCTGGTGCTTTTGCAGGAGGGGATGAGCTCATGTCTTTCTACTCTGCCATCTTGAACCAGAAGTCCAGCCTGTTAATTTGTTAATTGCTTTCATGTTTGTTTTCCACACAAGTGGAAAAAGCCTTCCTATTTCCTCATGCAGTTCTCTACTGTAATGAAAATGTTTCATTTTTACAACAAATTGTGATGGGTGAGGAAAAGTGAATATTGTACAATAATGTGGAACAGAAGAGGCCATGGGGCAAATGAAATGGACCATGACCAACCACACCAGCGGCCAGTCTTCATCCAAAGAAGGTGATGTTGTATGTGATGGGATTGGAAGGGAGTTCTCTATTATGAACTCCTTCTGGAAAACCAAATGATTCATTGCAACAAGTACTGTTCCCAATTAGACCAACTGAAAACAGCACGGAGTGAAACATGTCTGAAATTAGTGAACAGAAAATGCATAATCTTCTATCAGGATAGCACAGAACAATGTTTCTTTGATGACCGGGGGAAAAAAAGTGTTACATCTTGGCGGAGACGTTCTGATTTGTCCCTGGTATTCACCAGATGTTGCACCTTCAGATTTCTATCTGTTTCAGTCTTTAAAAAATTCTCTTAATGGAAAAAATTTCAGTTCCGTTTTTTCAAAAGACAAAAAGTTTTGGGAAGATGGAATTATGAAGTTGCCTGAAAAATGGCATCACCTTACTGGAAGGTTCGTGCCCTGCCATGTCCCACTTCCCCTCATGTAAAGTGAAACAGTTCCCCTGCTTATCCTTCTTTTCTTGTTCCCTAGAACATTTATTGTGTAACGTATCATTCATGGTCTTTTGCTCCCTGTTGGTATGTGCTCCACGAGGCCAGAGTTCTTACCTCTTCAGTCACTTTTGTGTCGCTAGGAGCAAGAATAATAAGCATTGATGATGTGTCAAGGATCTGAGTGAGTGAGTGGATGAATGCTGACTCACTCTCGCAGTGCTCCCCCTTCCTCCCGTGCTTAGTTCCCTCTGTTCTAACCATCCTCTGCCTCAGGCAGCTTCTTGCCGCTCAGGTCCACAAGCATCACTTCCTCATCAGACCTTACCTGCCTAGGTTGGAGTTCCTTATGTCTCTGCTTGCAAGTGCCCTTAGCTGTGGACTTCTCCTTCATGTGTGTGTGTTAATCACGCGGTCGTGTCTCACTCTTTGTGACCCCATGGGACTATAGCCCATCAGGCTACTCCGTGTGTGGATTCTCCAGGCAAGAATACTGGCGTGAGTAGCTATTCCCTCCTCTGGGGATCTTCATGACCCAGGGATTGAAGTCCCTGCATTGCAGGGAGACTCATTACCCTGTGAGCCACCAGGGGAGTCTTCTTCTTGTTGTTTTTTGGTCACTCAGTTGTGTCCGACTCTTTGCGACCCCACACACTGCAATATGCAGGCTTCTCTGTCCTTCACTGTCTACTGGAGTTCATTCAGACTTATGTCCATTGAGTTGGTGATGCCAACCAACCATCTTATCCTCTGTTTCCTCTTTCTGCTGCCTTCAGTCTTGCCTGGCCTTAGGGTATTTTCCAGTGATTAAGCTCTTCCCATCAGGTGGCCAAAGTATTGGAGCTTCAGCTTCAGCATCAGTCCTTCCAGTGGATATTCAGAGTTGATTTCCTTTAGGATTGACTGGTTTGATCACCTTGCTGTCCAAGGGACTCTCAAGAGTCTTGTCCAGCATCACAGTTTGAAAGCATCAATTCTTCGGCCCTCAGCCGTCCTTATGGTCCAACTCTCACATCCATACATGACTGCTGGAAAAACCATAGCTTTACGTATACGGACCTGTGTAGGCAAAGTGATGTCTCTGCTTTTTAATACAGTTTAGGTTTGTCATAGCTCTTCTTCCAAGGAGCAAGCATCTTTTAATTTTTTGGCTAGTCACCATCTACATTGATTTTGGAGACGAAGAAAAAGTCTGTCACTGTTTGCATTTTTTCCTCATCTGTTTGCCATGAAGTGATAGGACCATTATCTTGGTTTTTTAAATGTTGAGTTTTAAGTCTGCTTTTTCGCTCTCCTCTTTAATCTTCATCAAGAGGTTCTTTAGTTCCTCTTCACTTTCTGCCATAAGGGTGGTGTCATCTGCGTATCTGAGGATATTGATACTTATCCCAGCAATTTTGATTTCAGCTTGTGATTTATCCAGCCTGGCATTTCTCATGATGTACTCTGCATAAAAATTAAATAAGCAGGGTGACAATATACAGCCTTGATGTACTCATTTCCCAATTTTGAACCAGTCTTTTGTTCGATGTCTAATTCTAACTATTGCTTCTTGACCTTGCATACAGGTTTCTCAGGGGGCAAATAAGGTGGTCTGATATTCCCATCTCTTGAAGAATTTTCCACAGTTTGTTGTGATCCACAGTGTCCAAGGCTTTAGCATAGTCAGTGAAGCAGAGGTAGGTGTTTCTCAGGAATTCTTTTGCTTTTTCTGTGCTTCAACGCTTGTTGGCAATTTGATCTCTTGTTCCTCTGCCCTTTCTAAATCCAGCTTGAACATTTGGAAGTTCACAGTTCACATACTGTTGAAGCCTAGGGTGAAGGATTTTGATCATTACCTTGCTAACATGTGAAATGAGTACAATTGTCCAGTAGTCTGAAGATTCTTTGGCATTACCCTTCTTTGGGATTGGAATGAAAACTGATCTTTTCCAGGGCTGTGGCCACTGCTGAGTTTTCCAAAGTTGCTGGCATATTGAGTGCAGCACTTTCATAGCATCATCTTTTAGGATTTGAAACAGCTCAGCTGGAATTTCATCACCTCCATTAGCTTTGTTTGTAGTAATGCTTCCTAAGGCCCACTTCACTTTACACTCCAGGATGTCTGGTTCTAGGTGAGTGATTACAGCATTGTGGTTTTCCACGTCATTAAGACCTTTTTGTACAGTTCTTTGTATTCATACCTCTTCTTAATCTCTTCTGCTTCTGCTAGGTACTTGCGTTTCAGTCCTTTCTTGTGTCCATCTTTGCATGAAATGTTCCCTTGGTATCTCCGATTTTCTTGATGAGATCTTTAGTCTTTCCCATTCTATTGTATTCCTCTATTCCTTTGCATTGTTCACTTAAGGCTTTCTTACCTCTCTTTGCTGTTCTTTGGAACTCTGGGTTCAGATGGGTGTATCTTCCCCTTTCTCCTTTGCCTTTTGCTTCTCTTCTTTTCTCAGCTATTTGTAAGGCCTCATCAGGCAACTTTTGCCTTTTTTGCATTTCTTTTTCTTAGGAATGGTTTTGGTCACCGCTTCCTGTACAGTGTTATGAACCTCCGTCCATAGTTCTTCAGGCATTCCATCAGATATAATCCCTTGAATTTATTTGTCATTTCCAGTGTATAATCGTAGAGGATTTGATTTAGGTCGTACTTGAATGGCCTAGTGGTTTTCCTTACTTTCTTCAATTCCAAATCTGAATTTTGCAGTAAGTCATGATCTGAGCCACAGTCAGCTCCCAGTCTTGTTTTTGCTGACTGTTTAGAGCTTCTCCATCTTTGTCTCAAAAGAATATAATCAATCTGATTTCAGTGTTAACCATTTGGTGATGTCCATGAGTTGCCTCATGTCGTTGGAAGATGTTTGCTATGACAGTGTGCTTTCTTGGCAAAATTCTGTTAACCTTTGCCTGTTCATTTTGTACCCCATGGCCAAACTTGCCTGCTACTCCAGGTATCTCTTGACTTCCTGCTTTTGCATTCCAGTCCCCTATGATGAAAAGGACATCTTTTTTTGATGTTAGTTCTGGAAGGTCTTGTAGGTCTTCATAGAACCATTTAGCTTCAGCTTCTTTGGCGGTAGTGGTTGGGGCATAGACTTGGATACTGTGATGGTGAATGTTCTGTGTTGGAAATGAACCAAGGTCATTCTGTAATTTTTGAGATTGCACCCAGGTACTGCATTTCGGACTCTGTTGGCTATGAGGGCTACTCCATTTCTTCTAAGGGATTCTTGCCCACAGTAGTAGATATAACCGTTATCTGAATTAAATCCACCCTTTCCCATCCAGTTTAGTTCAGTGATCCTGAAATGTTGATCTTCACTCTTGCCATCTCTTGTTTGACCACTCCGATTTACCTTGACTCATGGACCTAACATTCCAGTGTTCCTATGCAGTATTGGTTTCTTTACAGCATCAGACTTGACTTTCTCCATCAGATGCATCCACAGCTGGGTGTCATTTAGGCTTTGGCGCAGCATTAATGACTATTTCAGTTTCTCTTCCTTTGTGCTATTCTTGTTAATGTCTGTCTTCCCTCCAACTGTCCTCCCCCTCATTTTGCTCTTTGTTAAATCTAAGGGCCGAGCACAGTGTCAGATTCTCAATAAATGCAAATGTTTGTTGAAAGAGTAATAAATTAAAATATTCTTTTTTTAAATTGAAGGATAATTGATTTACAGAATTTTGTTTTCTGTCAAACCTCTACATGAATCAGCCATAGGTATACATATATCTCCTGCCTTTTTGAACCTCGCTCCCATCTCCCTCCCCATCCCACCCCTCTAGGCTGACACAGAGCCTCTGTTTGAGTTTCCTGAGCTCTACGGCAAATTCCCATCCACTGTCTGTTTTACACATGGTAATGTAAGTTTCTGTATTACTCTGTCCATACATCTTGCCCTCTCCTCTCCTCTCCCCATGTCCACAAGTCGGTTTTCCATGTCTGTCCCTCTATTGCTACCCCACATATAAATCCCTCAGGACCATTTTTCTAGATTCCACATATATGCACTAGGATACAATACTTACCTTTCTCTTTCTGACTCACTTCACTCTGTATAATAGGTTCTAGGTTCATCCACCTTATCAGAACTGACTCAAAGGAGTTCCTTTTATGTCTGAGTAACATTCTATGGTGTATATGTACCACACCTTCTTTATCCATTCATCTGTTAATGGACATCTAGGTTGCTTTCTAGCCATTGTAAATAGTGCTGCAGTGAGCAGTGGGATACATGTGTCTTTTTCAATTTGGTTTCCCCAGGGTGTATGCCTAGGAGTGGGATTGTTGGGTCATATGGTGGTTTTATTTTATTCCTAGGTTTTTAAGGAATCTCCATACCATCTTCCATAATGGCTGTATCAATTTACATTCCCACCAACAGTGCAAGAGCGTTCCCTTTTCTCTACACCCTCTCCAGCATTTATTGTTTGTAGACTTTTTGATGATGGCCATTCTTACTGGGGTGAGGTGATATCATTGTAGTTTTCGATTTGCAGTTCTCTAATAATGAGCGATGTTGAGTATGTTTTCATGTTTGTTAGCCGTCTGTATGTCTTCTTTGGAAAAATGTTCTTTTTCCCACTTTTTGATTGGGCTGTTTGTTTTTCTGGTATTGAGTTGTATGAGCTGCTTGTATATTTTGGAAATTAATCATTTATCCGTTGTTTCAGTTGCTATTATTTTTTCCCATTGTGAGGGATGTCTTTTCACCCTGCTTATAGTTTCCTTTGCTGTGCAAAAGCTTTTCAGTTTAACCAGGTTTGACTTGTTTACTTTTGTTTTTATTTCCATTACTGTAGTAGGTGGGTCATAGAGGATCTTGCTTTGATAAAATATTCCTATGATCTATATAACTAACAATCCATCAAAGTTGGTCATTGTCAGTAACATTTGCTTAAAAAGATTATAGGATTAAAACTTAATGAACTCATAGTTTTAAGTTGACCTGGAGTCTAGGGAGCATAAATACAGTTAGCATCATTGCCTTTCAGCAAGAGTTTTCTGTGCTGTATCCCCTATGTGTTGTGGAAACCGGTTCTTACCGTGGATGGCCATCCAGTTCTGCCACCATCCCTAGCATCGGGCACTCTTCCTTCTAAGTCTGATGTTGGTCTTCTGTACAGTCACCCTTTGGTTTTTGGTTGACCTCTTCCTTTCTTATATTTAGAGAATTATCTTATCCTTTATTAAATGAAATAGTCTCACTTCTTTCTTTTGACCTCTTTTGGGCCCATGTAATGCTCCTGAGTGGTTTTATGTAGTGTATTCCAACATAGACCCTATTTATGTATCAAATACCAAAGGATAACTTTTTAAAAAGTGTTTTTATGAGTAGTGATATATTTAATAGAAGAACTGTTGCAAATCTAGCTTTATTAACTTTAATGATTTGCTTCTTTACTGAGCTCATTATATTATTGTGAATGTACATATAAATATTAGTTTTGGGAAAAACAGCTATTTCAGTGCATATTACTAGTTGGGTGAATACTCCATAAATGGATGTAATCCTCAAACAACTTTAGGCACTATTTATCCTCATATGTGAAGAAACTGACATATATGAACCTTAGAAATAAAAGATTTTCTTAATCTCATTGTCACTGCAGGCAACGGAAACCTATTTGATCCTTCTTAATTATTTCACAAGATAAAATAACCATGTTGAGAAAGGTAATCTGTTTTCAATTTCTTAAGAATTTTTGGTCACTAATATCTTATCATTAAAGAAAAAATTATTATGGTCTTTTCTTTAAAATAGTTAAATATTTATTGCCTTTGTAATAGGTGGGATTAGAAAACATGCATATGATTGTTCCAAAACTTGGTTGTTTACATTGCTATTGCTATTTACTACTAGAGTAAGTACAGCTTTTTTTTTTTAAATGAATAGAGGCCTCTATAGTGACCCTTTATGATAGTAGAAACTTAAATTATTATTCTTTGACCTTATATGTTGTCTTAAAATTGTCTTTAGGGGAATATTTTATCCTAAGTTTGTTGATTATTCAAGATTGAAAACATTTCACCTGATAGCTTAAAGATTTGTGTCTTGGCATTAAGATGATCACTTCATTCTCAGTATTGTTTAAATCAGTGGATGTGGGGCAGGCAACTGAATTCTTTTCTTCTCTAAAGTTTCAGTGTGTAGCTTTTGTCTCTTTTTCACATACTTTGTCAAAACTTTGTCTACAAAGAAGTGTGGATTGGGGATTTATTTCTAGAACTGTGTTAAAACACTTTCTGTAGATACTTGTTTATGAAGCTACGTCAAATAGGTGTCATGGTTACCATCGTCTCTAAGACTCATTCTGCTTGTCCCTTCACTCTCACCTATGTGTCCTCTGCTTGTCTGGTCTGTCTGCTTTCCATTTTCTCTAGTTTGGGAATGGATCTATAAGTCTCACGTTCTGTGTTGGTGCTTTGGCAGAGTAGCCTGGTGTCTGGATAGTTAAGAAATGAGCTGATCAACAGTAGTGTTAAAATGGAACAAGCTTAGCTGTTCCTTGTACCTCATGTTAAACGTAATGAGTTTAGAGGATTATGACTCTAATGATTGGAATCTGCTAGACAGGACATCTGTTTTACTTTTTACTGATTAATTTGGTGTAGAAATAGCATCCTTTTTTGCAGTATGAAAATTATTTTGTATTCTAGCTTTCACTGGTAGCTTATTTTCTGAAATGTACTTTTTAGAATAGCATAATAGGACTCACTGGATACTCTTTATTAGTCTGAAAATATTTGTTTTCTGTGATAAAAGTTTCTGGGAACATATGAATTTTCATTTATTCTGGACAGCATTAGAATTGTTTAGTATATGCAAATATTTTTCCTTTGGTTTTGTTTCCTAGGTTGCACGTTTTCAAAAAATTCCTAATTCTGAAAATGAGACAATGATTCCGGTATTGACATCAAAAAAAGCAAGTGAATTACCAGTCAGTGAAGTTGCAAGCATTCTCCAAGTAAGTTCTTGGTGGGGAGGAAGGGAGTGTGTAGTAGAATGAGCCACTTAGCTAAGTGCTATCTAGTAGAGTTTTCTTTTCTGCAGGTGTGTGTGGCTAGTGGTTCCCTGATAGGACGGTGCAGCTCTGGATCATTAGTGTTGCGGAAACTGTTAGTGCTCTGTGAGGATTAGTTGGATTAGGAAAGTGATCAATTTAATTATTAACATAAGTGGAGTTAGGAGTTTTATCCTTTTTTATGTTTTCTACTGTAAAAGCTAAATATAAGTTCAGAACTGTGAGTAAATTTTGCTTATGTAATTCAGTCTCTTCCTAGTTTTTCACAGTCTAATGGAACACGAGGAAAAGAATATTTAAAATTTTCTCTTCAGAATTCACATATTTTAATGATGGCATTAAAAGCATTGCATACCCCCCCCCCCCACCGCCTTTTTTTTAAGGTTTTTTTGGGGCGGGTTGTATTTATACTCTTTGTTTTAAAGCCACTTACTCTAAATATATTTAGGTATCACAAGACTATTATTGACCTCTATTATAAAGCTTTTGGTCAGAGAAACTACTTCAGAGATGCAAGTAATTTCATTCTTTAATGATAGTTTCAAATAACAAGTCATGAGAGGTAGTGACTGAAGAATGTAGGTGGTGTTTGAGGACTTAACTTCATTATTTTCAGTAATTTAGGAACTGCAGATTTTCTCTTTGGAATAAATGTACAGTCTAAGAACAAAAGGTAATACCAACCTCAGTTTTGATAGGCTCAGAGAACAAGAAAGATGCATAATCTTTTGGAGAAACTAACTTTAGAAGACAGTAAGACAACAGTGGGAACCAAGAAAACTAGTTAAAATGTACTTATAATTTGCTTTCTGTACATTGTCACTTTTGTGTTACTCCTCTTTCCGCATAAAAATCATAATTTTTTGTTTATTAATCTAGTTGCTTACATTAACATGTTTTATTGAGGTTTAATTTATATAGACTACAATTAATATACAATTTATATAGACTACAATTAAATATACACTTGGATTTTGGCACATATAGCCATCATCACAATGAAGATGTAGAAAATTTTCATCACTCTATATAGATTCCACGTGTCTTTTTTGTAGCTAATCCTTCCATTGCTCTTGGCCCCAGGCACTCACTGATATGCTTTGTCCCCATAGATTAATTTTGATTGTCACAGAAGTTCCTATAAATACGACCATACATATGTACTTTTTTGTGTTTTCTCATTTGTTTTCTGCTAATATTTTCAGTAACTTTTATATATAAAATCTCATAGGCTGATCTTCAGAATGGTCTAAACAAATGTGAAGTAAGTCATAGGAGAGCCTTCCATGGCTGGAATGAGTTTGATATCAGTGAAGATGAGCCACTATGGAAGAAGTATATTTCTCAGGTATATTTTTATTTTCTCATGCTGTGTAGTTTAATTGTATTTTTGTTAATGTAGTTTTTTACTTTTGTGAAGTTATTTATGGAGAAATGAAATAATATTAAAAAAATTTTTTTTTAACTAGTTTCATTTGTTAGAGTTTACTATTAGGTTGGAATTTCTATAATTTTTAGTGTGTAAATCTTTAAGGGCTTATATCACATGGAGGTGATAATAGTAGTTTCCTTTGGAAGTGTCTTATATATATATATTTTATTACAGAAATGCTAGTATTTTTTAAAGTAATATGACTAGTTTAGAAAATTAGCAAAAGGTCATTTGAATCCAGACTGCCTGGTTACAAATTCCACCTTTCTTTATTACTGTTAATAGCTTGTGTGTACCTTATTATCCTCTGAGTCTTAACTAGAAAATGGAGATAATAATCTTAGGCGATAGTAGCTAATAGAAAATAGCTATTTTAAATTATTAGGTTGGTGAAAAAGTAATTGCGGTTTCAGACTGTGAATATCAAATCATTATAACTAGGCTCAAACACATCTTTATTAATCAAAATAGGAACTATTGCAATCAACACATTTTTTTCAATGAGAAATGTTTGTTTATTCTTGTAACATAAAAATCTATGCTTTGGGATTTGACAAACTCTTGGAAAGCATTTTCTCCTTCCTGCTGGTTGTGGAAGCATTTGTCCTTCAAAAACTTGTTGAGTTGCTTGAAGAAGTGTCGTCAGTTGATGAGTGGTCAGGTGAATATGGCGGATGAGGCAAAATTTTGTAGCCTAATTTGTTCAACTTTTGAAGTGTTGCTTGTGCTCTGTGAGGTCGGGTGTTGTTGTGCAGAAAAATTGGGCCCTTTCTTCTGACAGATGCTGGCTTTAGGCAGTGGTTTTTGGTGTGTCTCATGGATTTGCGGAGCATACCTCTCAGATGTACTGATTTAGCCAGGATTCAGAAAGCTGTAGTGAGTCATACCTGTAGCAGACCAGCAAACAGTGGCCATGACCTTGTTTTGGTCCGAGTTTGGCTTTGGGAAGTGCTTTGGAGTTTCTTGTGTCTTCCCTGGTAGTTTCTTCTTGGTCCATCACTGAGCTGATTGTTGCCAGTTGTCATATAAAATCCGCTTTTTGTTACACATCACAGTCAGATCAAGAAATGGTTTGTTTTCATTGCGTAAGAAAGAGAAGATGACACTTCAAAATGATGATTTTTTGATTTGCCGTCAGCTCATGAGGCACCCACTTACGGAGTTTTTTTCACCTTTCCAATTTGCTTCAAATGCTGCATGACCATAGGATGGTCAGTGTTGAGTTCTTTGGCAATTTCTTGTGTAGGATCACCTTTAATGATCCTCTCAGTTGGTTGTTGTCAACTTCTGATGACCAGTCACTGTGCTCCTCACCTTCAAGGATCTTGTCTCCTTTGCGAAACTTCTTGATCCACCTCTGCACTGTACATTCATTAGCAGTTCTTGGGTCAAATGCATCACTGATGTTGTGAGCTATCTCCGCTGCTTTACATTTTGAACTCAAGAAAATTGCTCGAATTTGCTTTTTGTCTAACATCATTTCCCTAGTCTAAAATAAACATAAACAGCAAGTAATAAGTCATTGGCAGAAAAACAAAGTGAAATGTGTATTAAAATGATGTATAACATAACCACATTTATTTAAGAATGTATTCCAATATCAAATGGCAAAGTTAAGCAGTGTAAAACTGCATTTACTTTTGCACCAACCTATTATATTTTATTAATATTTTAATCTTTTCAGAAAGATTTGCTGTAGGATTTTTCTTATCTTGATAATAAGCATGTTAGTGAAAAGCTACAAACTTCCTGTGGCCAATTTTTAGCTAGTAGAGTTAGTTTGTCAAACAGATTCTTTTTAGTAAAGAAACTTTGTAATGCCTTCTAATCTTCAGATTCTTTTTTAAAAAAGATCTATGTTTAACTTTTCTAAGGGGGCTTGCTTGTTAATGAAGCAAAAGTTACCATGTTGTTAAATGAATTTGTCTAAAGTAGAAAAACTGAATTTTTAGGGACGAACTTTGTGTCCATCTTGTTTTTAATGTAATAATTTGTATGTGTATTTTTGTATTCTCACCTTTACCGTATTTCCACATCATCCAGAACTTCAGAAGTTTATTCTGGATTTATAAATTACAGTGATTTGACTTATCACTGGGTAATATGATTTAATGTTTTACTTTCTTGATCCTGTTTCAAAGCCGGAGTACTTGCATCATGGTATTGCTGTGAGAATGAAATGAAATATAGTGCCTGTAATATAGTTAAGTAATAATTAGCATTAATTATTAATGCTATTAATTATTGCTAAGCAGTAATTAGCATTAAATATCAGTTTTAAATCATAAAGCACTGAACGACTCTTCACTCCTCTACAGAGAACAGCATCTTTGTTGTTCTACAGACATTTGTCTAGAGGCTGCCATCTATCAGGTAGTGTCCTTAGTACCACGGCACAGCTCTTTTAGGGGCAAATAAAATGATTGTGAAGCTTGCTTTCAGAGTGTGATAATAACAGCTAACGTTGGCGGGTTTTATAGTATACACAGTGCTTTAATATAAATTCTTGGTTAATCCTTACACAGTTTTTAGTACAAGGTAGTATTTTAGTAGATGAAGCACCTCTGGGGCTTAAAAAATTAAGGAATTGGATTCAAAACAGGTATTCTGACTCAGTTTGTGTGTGGTTTGTCAACCCTGAACCACATTGCAGTTTTAGTTTGAGTTTGTTAGAGCAGTGATTTTCAATCCTCTGTGCATTAGAGTCACTTGGGGGAATGCTTTAAAAATGCTAAAACCTGGGTCCTGTGCCCAGAGATTCTGATTTGATTGCTGTGGTGTGAGTGTGGACATTTGTTGGAAGCCCTTCACAAGATTCTGATGTGAAGCAGAGTTGTAGACGCTGTGCCAGAGAATGGAACCATAAAGAAAGTAGGAGGTGGTGGTGTCTAATTTGAGAGTTAATGATATCCAGAGGCTGAGGCTATCCGCTGTGATGGATTCTTTGCAAAGTGACCTTGCAGCTTTGACGGCTATTGGGAGCATTTCATCAGAGGAAGGCACTCCAGCAATGGAGCTCTGACGTTTAACTGGGATGTCCAACTGGAAGGATTTGGGGTTGTTCTGATGCTTGTTTGTTTTAAGAGCTTCTTGATTGAGTTGGTACTGTGGTTTTTATTTCTTTAGATACTGTTGTCTCTGCTAGCTAGATGTCAGGGAAACCAGTGTTGGGAAAATATTCAGCTTCTTCTGTGGCGAACGAGGATCTTACTGTATGCTCTTAGTTGCACTGGTGGGTGGGATCTAGTTGTTCCTATGGTGGGTGGGTCAACCACAGAATTGTAATTTATGCCCATTTACTTAAAATATAGGAATGATGAGAGTGTTTGAAGTTCATAATTTAGGTATTCTAACCAGTGCTTAATATAAATCTTTATTAAAGTCATTTTCCATTTATTCTAGACCCAGTAGAGATTCAGAACAGCTTATTGGTTAAATTAATAAGTACTAAAAATACATGTGTATTCTAAGAATTGGTCAGTTCTTAGTTTTACATAGTAATGCCCTGATAGTTGTTTTCTTTTTTTAAGGCTTTTGTTGTGATGGTATACAACTGTCATTCATGCAAAACTGTTTGAATTGCTGTTTGTTTTCACTTTCAGTTTAAAAATCCCCTTATTATGCTGCTTCTGGCTTCTGCAGTCATCAGTGTTTTAATGCATCAGTTTGATGATGCTGTCAGTATCACTGTGGTAAGAAAAATATATGTATTTTTAACTTGTTAGTTAATTGTATAAATTAGGATTGGCTTTTATTTTAGAATATGAATTGAGGGATGCCTTATTGTTTTCTTCAGGTTTGCTTTTTTTTTTTTTTTAGATTCTGGTTTTAGTTGCAGTGATCTCAAGTAATGTTCAAGGGTCTGTGATTGGCACCCTTGGGAATTATTTAACAACCTGATAATTTCATAGATGTGAAACATTTTATAATAATTTTCCAATTAAATATTTAATTTCTTTTACTTTCCAATTCAGAGTATGTTTGACTAGTTGTGAACTGAAGCCTGACATTTTTGAAATTAAAAATATTTAACAATGCACTGTATGTTTACTATGTAAGATTTTGTTCTCTCCAGCTAGGTTATTCTAGTTTTCATCTTTTTTTTCCTTGCCCTCTGCTTCATTGTAGTATAAAAATTTATAGTAAGTCTAGGCATTGATTAAAGCAAATGTGTTTTGCTTAACTGCACAGGAGAAATGAACACAGAGCTTCAAAGTCTCCAGCTTTTGCTTGTGGACTCCTGGGAGTCTATGAGATTATTTTAGGGAGATGTGAGGCCAAAACTACTTTCATAAAGCTAAAATGTTATTTGTCTTTTTGCTGTAGACATTTGCATTAATGGAGCAAAAGTGATGTGGGTAAAACCATTTGGTCTGAGTCAAGATAGTGGCACCTATCTAGTAAACTGTCTAGTACTTAATGTTTTTTTTCACTGTTTCTCTTAGTAATGTTTTCGATAAAACAGTAAAAAATAATTTTACTAAATCTTGATCCTTAGGTATATAGGTTTTAATGTTCTGTATGATGAAATAGGAAGTACTGATTGAAGTATGGTGATTGTCCCAAGGAAAGGCTGTGTGCTGAAGTGAACTAGCCTTTTACTCCAAAGAATGACTGATACACAAACTATGGGTATTAAGACTTGAATAATTGGCATACTTTTTTTTGAAAGTGAGTGAAATAACCTTTCACTACAAGAGAAACAACTGACAGAATTTGTTACCAATGGTAAACTTCAAGCTTTCAGTAGTAACTAGAACTTTGCAAAATTTTTATGCTGGATAGCTCCCCTATTTTAAGACCTTATTCTAATGAGATCAGTAGTGATTTCAGTGAATGTGATTTTTTGGGAACAATTATAAAATGTGTCAACACTTGGAAGATTTGAATAACCCAGTGAATCAACCTTTTCTAAATGACCTGTGCATGATGATACAAAATATTCATTCACAATAGTAAGGAGACTGATTCTAATATAACAGACTATGAAAAGTTCACTGATCTAGTTTTAGATTCTACATTGCAAATTACTTTTAAAGTTAGTAGCAGTTGTCTAATTTTGCTGTAGTAGCTAAGAATAAAAACCACAATTATTTGAAAAGGCTTTTAAAATAAACTCCTCCCTTTCCAACAGTATCTGTATGAGGTTGAATTTTTTTCATAAACTTTAGCCAAATTAACATGTCAATAAATTAAATGCAGAAGCAGATAGGAGAATGGAAAAACCCAAATTTTTTGGCCAACCCAGTATTAAAGCGAACACCAAAGATAGAAAAATTGAAAACACTGCCACTTTTCTCACAATTTTGAGGAGTGATATATTTTTCATACGGCTTCCCTGGTGGCTCAGTGAGTGGTAAGGAATCCCACCTGCCAATTCAGGAGACATGAGTTTGATCCTGAGTCGGGAAGATCCTCTGGAGAAGGAATTGGTAACCCACTCCAGTATTCTGGCTGGGAAGTTCCATGGACAGAGGAGCCTGGTTGGCCACAATCTGTGGGATTGCAAAAGAGTTTTTCATAAAAAATATTGTACGTGTTAACATGTAATGCACTTACGTTTTTTTGATGAAAGTGGAAGTTAAAACCCAGTAATTAAAGAAGTATTTAATATGGTAAATATCAGTAGCTATTAGTCACATAAACGAAAGCTGGTCCTCAGTTTGTAAAGGGATCCTGAGATCAGAGCGTTTAAGAAACAATCCTGGGGAGGCAGACTCCTGTCGGCTTTGGGTTTTTCCACCCCTAGGCCTCAAGGCAGAATTGTGATTCCTTCCCTGGCTGTCCTGCGCTTAGTGTCTGGTGTCTTGGGGCTGCAGATAGAGTCAGAAAAATAAAATACGATTTAATAATTATTTCAGAAGCTGCAGTGTCTGATTTAAAAAACTTGTTTCTTTGTTTTGTTTAGGCAATACTTATCGTTGTTACGGTCGCCTTCGTTCAGGTGAGTAAGTCCATTTTGATAACATTATAAAGTGGTATTTTAGTTAATTGCTTCAAAAAATCAAGTTGGTTTATGTTAAAATGTTTACTTATTGGGGGATGGGTATGTTCAGAATAATTTGCTCTATGTTTTTGAAATGATTTCAGAAACAATAACTCTTAAAGGAAGTTTGTGGAACCAACACGACTGCTTTGATTTAGTCAGTGGCATGAAGAAAATCTAGTTTTCTATTTGATAGTGTTTCTATTTAAAGTTGACTGAAGCAGATGGAAACAAAAAGTACAGAAACAGAAATAAAATCCAGCAGTAGACTTTTAAATTTTTTCTAGTTAAAAAATTGGGTCAGGGTTCAGGCTCCTTGTTCATCCATGGAAGGGATGTTCCGATCTGGATCAAACTTCCCCATTCAGCACAGGCACTGAGACAGTAAAGAAAATTTATGAAAAGGAACCCTGTTTAAAAAAATTAATAATGTAGAGATAATGTCTGAATTTCTATTGACTAGTGTAGACATAAATAAAAACATGGGCTTAGTTTTATGTTTCTTTAAATATCTGATAACTTCTGCAGGTTTTAGAACAATGTTGGCAGGTGTCATTTGATGGTTAAAAATTTGAAGCACTGTTAATAAAACTAGAAGAATTATTCTAATTTAAGGAAAACTGTAATATGTCATTTGAAGTTCATGTTTATAATTGAAAGAGCATATTTTAAGTGGCTGTGGTTATTTTCACATCTGTGATATATTCCTTGGATATTTCCTGTCATCATCCAGGTGTCCTGTGATAATTTCTAATTTAGTAATTTGTTTTATAGCCACCCAGTGTAAAACAGTCGGTTGGAATCAGATTATCTGCAACAACTTTGTGAGTTGCATTAGTACACCATCAGGGATCCTGTATGTAGGAAATGCTCTTTTATGTTTTAACATAAAAATTACCTTAAGGCAGGTTGAGGGCTAGTTTAGCAGAGGTCATTCCAGGCTGGGTCTCATTCATGGTCACTTGCATGGTATGCCCGACCCATTGGACCAGTAGCTGGAATGCTTTTGCATCACTAGTAGTGCTACAGATGTGTGGAGTGGCTTGCTTCATAAGAATTCTTAGAGAATTATCATTTTGTATGGAAGACCTTATGGGCTTACCTGGTGACTCACTGGTAAGAGAATATGCCCGCCAATGCAGGAGATGCAGGGTTTGATCTCTGGGTTGGGAAGATCCCCTGGAGAAGGGAGTGACAACCCACTCCAGTAGTCTTGCCCGAGAAATCCCATGGAGGAGCCTGGCGGGCTACAGTCCATAGGATTGCAGAAGAGTTGGACATGACTTAGTGACTAAACAACAACAAAATCGAAGACCTTAGTAGCTTGGTAAATAACTCCCACCCTCAAAAAAAGTTCCACAAAATGACAATTTTAACATTGTATGGACTTTTACTAAAAATGGTGTTGCACACCTTAAATCTTAATGGCTGAAACCATCTGCCAAGTATCTTTATGATAGGTCCGTTTGAAGGAAAACTCAAGAACAAATTGAAACATTTATGAAAAGCCCAGTTTCAGATTGGCAGTTCTGATTTTTTTATGCAGATGTGAGCCTTTTCCCCAAATGTGCTTATGACAGAACAAAATATTCTGCAAGTGACAATTAAAAATCCTCTCTACACGGGTCTTATTTACTCTTTGTTGAATTTACATTAATGCTTTGTCAGAAAACTGTCAGAAATCTTTCAGAAAGTCGTCATTTTTTAGTATTATTTATATTTGTGTTTTTACCTGTATTTTTGAAGAGTGCTTTTTATAGTCCTTTAATGTTTGTATCTGACTCCACTATCCTTTCTAATCTCCATTTCCCATCCCTCTTATACCTCCTTGCAGCCATAAAAATAGCTAATTGTTCTGTATAATTACATATTGATGCTGCCTTTACAATAAATTTAAAATTTAACTTTTAGGTGTTCATTTGAGATGGCTGTCAAGTTTTTGGTGGTATGTTGAAGGATCATTTTGATACAGGGGCTTCCCTGGTGGCTCAGAGGTTAAAGCGTCTGCCTACAATGAGGGAGACCTGGGTTTGATCCCTGGGTCGGGAAGATCCCCTGGAGAAGGAAATGGCAACCCATTCCAGTACTCTTGCCTGGAGAATCCCATGGACGGAGGAGCCTGGTGGGCTACAGTCCATGGGATCGCAAAGAGTCGGACACGACTGAGCGACTTCACTTTGTAGTTGTAGGGAGTAAAGGCTAAGAAGTTTAAAGAGGGAGGTAAAAATTGGGCAGCTTTTATGTTTTACATGGCTAGGATCTAGGACTGGTGAGTATTTTCTAGCCTTTTATGGAATTTTTGGAAAACTTCTAAACTCCTTAATATCCTTGATATAGTTAGGGGAAGGGTGTCTAATTTTTTTTTTAAATTGAGGTATAGTTAACATACAATGTTGTTAGTTTCAGGTACCCTACATAGTGATTTGATACTTGTATGCCTTATGAAGTGATCACCATGATAAGTCTAGTAACCATCTGTCCCCATACAAAATTATAATGTTCCTTATGCTGTATATTGCACTGGGTGTCTTGTGATTTTTATATTTACAGATTTACCTTACTCTCACATTTGTTCCTCTTGTCTTAGTAGTAAAGACAGATTTATTTCTAAGTTATTCTTATATAGCTTTGCATTTTCTATTTGAAAATGTTTGTGATGGATGTGCAGTTTTGATTTTTGCTAGAACTGCAGTCATTTCAGAACTCCCCCCACCCCAACTTTCACTTCCATTACTCTCCCTACTCCTCCTCCTCCCTTTTTAACCTTAGATCAAAAAGTTGGTGTACTTAGTGCAGAATGAGACAAAAATAGCAGTGACGTTGCATGAAGTGAGACAGTCCATTGAAGTTGGACTAAATAGGATAGTGTGTTGAAGGATGTCTCTGACTGTCAGCTGTGATTATATGGATGGAGGAAGACTGAGCCTCACAGAGTTAGGGCTCCTGAGAATTTCCCCTTTGGGTGAATCAGAGTCTTGGGAAACATGTCTTTTGGGGTAGGGCAGCCATGTCTCACTCCTTGTTTAATTCATGTTTCTCCCACAGACATATTTCACAAACCTTTACAGTTGCCATGGCATGAATCTTCAGTGCCAGTGTTATTTGCATTTAATTGTTTGACTTCCTTGGTCATTAAACACTGAAAGTAAAATTATCTTAATTATGAGGCTCAGTAATCTTAACTTTTTAATGACTGAAAATTACATACTCTTTGGTTATACTAATATTAGTTTTCTTCACTTTATCAGTAACTTGACCTTAGGTTTGTACACTGAATATTGAAATACAGAATTGAGAATATATAATTATAAAAGATTGTTTGGTCCCTATAATATAACATTTAATAAAGGACAAGTGTTTTTGCATGGGAGTATAAGTAAACAAAAAGATAAAAATTTCGAGAAATGTTAAAATAATGGTTTATGTAAATGTTTAAGTCTAACATAGCATATGTTCTTAAGAATGTGCTTATTGCGTTTCTTTGTAAATATTGTTTACTAATATTCTTTTTTTTTAAATAGGAATATCGTTCAGAAAAATCTCTTGAAGAACTAAGTAAACTTATGCCACCAGAATGCCATTGGTATGATCCTTGTTTCTGATAACGGATTTCTACTCTTAAAAGTAGAAATTAAATGTGACTAGTACAATATACCTTGTGGCCCAAGATTTGTCTGAACATAAGGTAGAAACCATTAATCTGACATGAAAAATTCATGGTCTATTCATTATAGCAAGTTGTACTATTAAAACTTTTGTTACTTCTGATTTTATTGAGATTATTGAGACATGGATTTATTTAGCAGATACCTTTTGTATGTGACTGTGTGATAATGCAATATATTTTTCCCAGGCAAGCCCACTGGAAGGAATTTCTTAAAGTAAGGGGTCTTGCTTGCTTTCTTCAGCTGTGGCTATTTCTGTTTTATGTTACAGTGTGCGTGAAGGAAAATTGGAGCATACGCTTGCACGAGACTTAGTTCCAGGTGATACAGTTTGCCTTTCAGTTGGGGACAGGGTTCCTGCTGACTTGCGCTTGTTTGAGGTGAGTTTGATGTCTTAGTCTGTTTGAGCAGCTCTAACAAACTACCACAGAGATAAATTTACTTCTTATAGTTCTGGCATCTGGAAGTCCAAGATCAAGGGGACCAGCATGGTTGCGTCCTGGTGAGGACCCTCTTTCTTGTTCATTGCTGGTGCCTTCTTGCTATCTCCTCATGGAGGAAGGGGCTAAAAAATATATCCAGATAAACCTATAATTCAAAAAGATACATGCACCCCTGTGATCATACATCACTATTCACAATAGCCAAGACATGGAATCAACCCAAATGTCCATTGACAGGAGTGGATAAAGAAGATACTTGTTCACAATGAAGGTACATATATACAAGAAAATACTACTCAGCCATGAAAAAGAATGAAATAATGCCATTCGCAGCAAAAAGAAAGACAGATAACCCCATGTGATATTGCTTATATGTGGAATTTAAAATATGACCCAAATGAACCTACCTTTGAAATAAACAGACTCAAACAGAAAACATACTTGTATTTGCCAAGGGCATGGGGATTAGGGAAGGGATGGAACAGGAGGTTGGGGTTAGCAGATGTGAACTATGATATGCAGAATGGGTAAATAGCAAGGTCCTACTGTATAGCACAGGGAACTATATTCAGTATCCTGTGATAAATCGTAATGGAAAAGAATAGGAAAAACAATAGAATGTATAACTGAATCACTGTTGTATAGCAGAAATGAAAACAACATTAAAATCAACTGTGTTGTTGTTCAGTCACTAAGTCATGTCTGACTTTTTGTGATGCCATGGACTGCAGCATCCCAGGCTTCCCTGTCCTTCATTATCTCCTAGAGTTTGCTGAAACTCATGTCCATTGAGTTGGTGATGCCATCCAACCGTCTCATCCTCTGTCTCCCCCTTCACCTCTTGCCCCAATCATTCCCAGCATCAGAGTCTTTTTCAATGAGTTGCACTTCACATAAGTTGGCCAAAGGATTGGAGCTTCAGCTTCAGCATCAGTCCTTCTAATGAATATTCAGGGTTGATTTCCTTTAGGATTGACTGGTTTGATCTTAACTGTTCTTTGAAATCAACTATACTATTTTTTGGGGCTCCAAAATCACTGCAGATGGTGATTGCAGCCATGAAATTAAAAGACGCTTACTCCTTGGAAGGAAAGTTATGACCAACCTAGATAGCATATTCAAAAGCAGGGACATTACTTTGCCAACAAAGGTCTGTCTAGTCAAGGCTATGGTTTTTCCAGTGGTCATATATGGATGTGAGAGTTGGACTGTGAAGAAAGCTGAGCCCCGAAGAATTGATGTTTTTGAACTGTGGTGTTGGAGAAGACTCTTGAGAGTCCTTTGGGCTGCAAGGAGATCCAACCAGTCCATCCTAAAGGAGATCAGCCCTGGGTGTTCATTGAAGCTAAAGATGAAACTCCAATACTTTGGCCGCCTCATGAGAACGGTTGACTCATTGGAAAAGACTCTGATGCTGGGAGGGATTGGGGGCAGGAGGAGAAGGGGACGACAGAGGATGAGATGGCTGGATGGCATCACCGACTTGATGGACGTGAGTTTGGGTAAACTCTGGGAGTTGGTGATGGATAGGGAGGCCTGGCGTGCTGCGATTCATAGGTTCGCAAAGAGTTGGACACGACTGAGTGACTGAACCGAACTGAACTGATACTACAATTTGAAATCAACTATAGTTAAAATTTTAAAAAATGTATAAGAAAAGAAACAACTTTTAAAATTTAAATGAAGGCAAAAAAAAAAAGAACAGAAATAGGAATAGAATAAGTAGTTGGCTCAAGTGGAGAACAAATAGTAGGAAGATGTATAGAATCCCATTGTATTAGTGCTTATTTTAATTGTAAATGTGTTAAATATTTACTGAAAATACTGAGATTATCAAAGTAGATATAAAGAAGTGACATATCTAAACATGTTTAAAAATTTTTTTCCTTTAAATATACATCTTTCTCATAGAGTCTTTTGAGGTGTCCCTGTAGTGAATTGGTAGATCTTTATGGGAGTATTATGTATTGTGGGAAACACAGAGAAGGTGTGATAGAGTTCATACCCTCAGAGATCTCACCATAAGATTTAAAACTGGGTGAATGAAACAGAAGTACAAAAAATGGAGTAGAAAATTTCGGTAAGGGAGAGGTTACTTTAGACTGGAGTGAAACGAGAGAATGCCTCAAGACAGCGATTGGTCTGGTGGTGATAACTGACAGGTGGTGGTGGTGGTTTAGTTGCTCAGTCATGCATGGACTGTAGCTCATCAGGCTCCTCTGTCCATGGGGATTTCCAGGCAAAAATACTGGAGCGGGTTGCCATTTTCTTCTCGAGGGGCCTTTTGCAAGCCAGGAATTGAACCTGAGTCTCCTGCAAGTCACCTGTGCTACAGATGGATTCTTTACCATTAAGCCAGAGCCACTGGGGAAGCCCAGTCAGAGGGTAGTACTGGGTAGAGATGGAGCAGCTGCAGAATTTAGAATCTGCAGAGTCACTGTGAGTGTTCTGGTATGTGATCCAGAGCTGGAGTAGTTAGGAGTAGATAGAACATATCTGGTGGGATCAGAATCCAGTGGAGTGTTGGAAACCAAGCTCTGCTTCAGATGTTATTGGTTGGGATTTGTCTTTGAAGGTCATAACCAGCTGGCAATGGTGTTACCTTTAATCTTGCCACTAGGTGTAGGATACATTGAAGGGGCAGAGTTAGACACCTAGTGAAAGGAGACCAGAGTCCATGAGCCATACCAGTCTCATCGATAGGAATTGACGTGTCTGCAGCTTTCATTCTTTGAATGCCTACTGTGTCCCAAAACATGGGTTCTCATATGGAGGTTATGGAAAGCCTGAAGGACATTTGGAATTATAATAAGTACAAGCTTCATTTAATCTTGGAATAGAGAGAAGTCTTTTTTCCAAATACTTAAAAATTTATCCTTTGAAAGATACCAGATTGCTTTAATTGTTGAGTGGAAATAATACAATACAGTAAGTATTGGGAATGTTAATTTTACTTTATTACCTTCTTTCTCCCCTTAGTAGGTCTTTCTATATCTTTCTTACTCATTCTTGTCCCTTCCTCCTATCCCTGATACTTAGTTACTGACAAGACCTTGAATTATTTTTCCTTAGAGATGTAGTAGGCCTGTCACTTAATATAAATCCTCTTCTCCTCTGCCTAAGAACCCTTATTTGAATCTGGGAAGTTTTTGTTACCATTTATTCTGGAGTGCTTCTTTTATTCAGAAGCAGGCTTCCTCACTCGGATAGATAGAAGAAAATGTTTCCCATTACAGTATAATGACATAGAGACTTCAGAACACCATTTGATTTGGTCAGGTATTTAAGGGCTTTCATTTACACAAGGGTGGTGCAGTGGTGAAGAATCCACCTGCCAGTGCAGGAGACACCAGGGATGCAGGTTCAGTCCCTGAATTGGGAAGATTCCCTTTGAGTGGGAAACGGAAACCCACTCAGGTTTTCTTGCCTGGAAAATTCCATGGACAGAGGAGCCTGGTGGGCTACAGTTCATGGTGCTGAGAAGAGTCAGACACAACTGAGCACACAAGGGCAGCAGCACTTGAGAATTATTTCAGATAACTAACATTATCTCATGCATGTAGAAGAAAAATTGTCAGAATGTGGATTAGTACATATTTTATCCATTCAGCAAATATGTATTAAAAGATACAGTGTGAATTTAATAGGAGAATATTTTCTACTTTTTAATGCTTGATGCTGTGAAATTTAGAAATATATACTTTGTGGAGTATTTGATTAGTTGTGATTGTTTCCCCCCTATCTGTTAGCTTTTCAGCACTTCATCAGCACATGTTTTATTTGGCAGTGTTGTGCTGCTTAGGTTGATTTTGTTTTGGTTAATCCACTTTACATGTATAGTTGACCATCTTTAATTCCTTCTGATAACTTCTTTCTCCTATTCATTTTACCTACTACTTGGTACCACAGGCAGGTTTTTACAACTACTTTGACAGTAGATTGAGGCAATTTTACTGAAAGAGTTGAGCCTTTTTTTTTTTTTCTAGACTTAAATGTGTTGACTGAAGACATAAGAAAGCTAATGAGGTACATTTCTTTTCTAGACACAGGTTACTACCTTTGATGTAATTAAATTGGCTTATTGGAGTGTTGTTGTTTGCTGAATATGGTTATGGTGAAAGATTATCTAAGGCTAGCTGGTTGGTACAAATGTAATGTGGTTTCGGACCGTGAATTTTAAATCCTCGTAACTAGACTCAGATACATCTTTATTAATCAAAATAGGAACCATTACAATCAACACATTTTTGCCAAGGAGAAATAAGTTTGTTTATTCCTGTTGCAAAATGTTGGACTGAGAAATGCCAGGCTAGATGACTCAAGCTGAAATCAAAATTGCCAGGAGAAATATCAGCAATCTCAGGTATGCAGATGATATCATTTTAATGGCAGAAAGTGAAGAGCAACTAAAGAGCCTGTTGATAAGGGTGAAAGAGGAGAGTAGGAACTAAGATCCTGGCATCCAGTCCCATCACTTCATGGCAAATAGATGGGGGAAAAGGTGGAAACAATGACAAATTTTCTTTTCTTGGGTTCCAAAATCACTGTGGACTGTGATTGCAGCCATTAAAAGACACTTGCTCCTTGGTAGAAAAGCTATGACAAACCTAGACAGTGTATTAAAAAGCAGAGATACCACTCTGCCAACAAACACTCATGTAGTCAAAGCTATGTTTTTCCAGTAGTCATATATGGATGTGAGAGTTGGACCATAAGGAAGGCTGAGCACTGAAGAACTGATTCTTTTGAATTGTGGTGTTGGAGAAAACTGTTGAGAGTCCCTCGGACTGCAAGGAGGTCAGACCAGTCAATCTTAAAGGAAATCAACCCTGAATATATTCATTGGAAGGACTGATGTGCTGAAGCTCCAGTACTTTGGTCACCTGATGCAAAGAGCTGACACTATAGAAAAGACCCTGATGCTGAGAAAAATAGAGAGCACGAGGAGAAGAGGATGGCAGAGGAGGAGATGTTTAGATAGCATCACCGACTCAATGGCCATGAATTTGAGCAAACTCTGGGAAATAATGAAGGCCAGGGAAATCTGGCATGCTGCAGTTCATGGAGTTGCACAGAGTCAGGCAGGACTTAGCGACTGAACAAGAAAAATGAAAATGTTCCTTTGCATAAAAATCTGTGCTTTGGGATTTGACGAACTCTGAAGAAAGCATTTTCTGTCTTCTGCTCGTTGTGGAAGCATTTTCTCTGCAAAAAGTTGTCGAGATGCTTGAAGATGTGGTAGTCGGTTGATGAGAGGTCAGGTGAATATGGCAGATGAGGCAAAACTTTGTAGCCCAGTTCATTCAATTTTTGAAGTGTTGGTTGTGTGACCTGTGCTCGGGCGTTGTCATGGAGCTTGGTTCCTTTCTGTTGACCAGTGCCAGCTGCAAGCCTTGGAGTTTTCTGTGCATCTCATGGATTTGCTGAGCATACTTCTCAGATGTAATTGTTTTACCAGGATTCAGAAAGCTGTAGTGGACCAGACAGGCAGCAGGCTATTAGACAGTGACTATGACCTTTTTTTGGTGAAAGTTTGTTTTTGAGAAGTGCGTTGGGGCTTCTTCTAGGTCTGACCACTGTGTTGGTCATCACCAGTTGTTATGTAAAATCCACTTTTTGTTGCATGTCGCAGTCCAATAGAGAAATGATTCATTGTTGTTGTGTAGAATAAGAGAAGATGACATTTGAAAACGATGATTTTTTTTTTTTTTTGATTTGTGGTTAGCTCAAGAGGCACCCATGAACTTTTATTGGAGTTTTTTTCAGATTCCAGTTTTTTTCACATTCCAAATGACTGTCAAATGGTTGACATTGATTTCTTCAGCAACTTCTCATGTAGTTGTAAGAGGATCCGCTTCTATGATCCTCTCAGTTGGTCACTTTCAACTTCTGATGGCCAGCCACTAAGCTTCTCATCTTCAAGGCTCTTGTCTCCTTTGCAAAACTTCTTGAGTTACCATTGCACTGTATGTTCATTAGCAATTCCTGGGCCAAATGCATTGTTGATGTTGCTTTATGACCCATTTTGAACTCAGAAAATCCCTTGAATTTGCTTTTTATCTAACACAAATCCCTAGTTTAAGATAAAATAAACACCAAATAATGTCACTAACAAGAAAGCATAAAGCAAGAAATGTGCATTAAAATAATGCATAACAGTCACTTTTATTCAGAATGTATTCCAAATGTATATCAAATGAGAAATTAGAACAGTACAAAAACCGCAGTTACTTTTGCACCAACTTTATATATGAAACAAACTTTTCATTAAAGTGTAAGGGAAACAGAAGACTCCTCAGCCTTGGGATATTATTAATTTCTCACAATAAAGAACTTGGATTTCACTTAGGAAAAAAAAAGCCCAGGACTTCTGCTGTATAATTTTTTTCTTGTGGACGTGGACTGTGGCCAGGGTTGCTACTTCAGCATTGTCACTGCTGCAACTCCGGGGTTCCTGTCATAATTTCTTTGGTTCATATTTTAGCTATAATTCTTACGTGGGCCTGCAGTAGCATCTTGTCAGTATGTTCAGTGACCTGACTGCTATATAACTTTTTTCCGGTGTGTTTTGGCTGTGTCTTAAGTCAGTTTAGGCTGCTGTAATAAATATGACATACTTGGTGGCTTATACGACAGACATTTATTTTGTTTGTTTCTGGGCAATGGGAAGTCCACAGTCAAGGTCTGGCAGAATTGGGTTGTTGGTGAGGGCTCTCTTTGTCTTTAAACCTTTCTGCTATATCTTCATATGGTACAAAGAGTGATCTCCATTCAGTGCCACTGATCCCATTATGTGGGCCTCACCCACGTGACCTTCTCTAACCCTGATCACCTCCCAAGGCCTCATTTCCAGTTACCATCACTTCACATTGGCGTTCAGGTCTTCAACATGAATTTTAGGGGGACAGAATTCAGTCCATAGCAGGATGAGCCTATCTTTTGTAAAACCCTTTTTAAAGAAGATTAATATTGATAACTTAAAGATTTTTGTATTGTGTTTTCTTGCTTGAGTCAGTTTCCCATAGCCAGGGAAAGAGCGAGTATGTGTTGGTGACAGTAACCTTATCAGCATAGGAAGCTTAGAATCATTCATGGAGCTGGGATAGTAAGACCTAGAGGAATTGAGTTATGGGCATGTTTTCTAGTCTTTTTACCAAAGGATTTTTATTTTAATTTTTAAATAGTAATTGAAAAGAGGTACCCTGGCCAGTTAATTGGTGGCTGCCAAAGGATTGGGCTTCCCTGGTTACTCAGATGGTAAAGAATCTGCCTGCAGTGTAGGAGATTTAGGTTTGATCCCTCAGTAGAGAATATCCCCTGGAGAAGGGAATGGCTACCCACTCCAGTATTCTTACCTGGAGAATTCCATGAAGAGAGGAGCCTGACAGTCTATAGTCCATAAGGTCACAAAGAGTCAGACACAACTGAGTAATCAACACTTTAGAGGGATTGGTCCCATAGCGACTTTAGATAAAGCAATCTTATAGACTGCATGTACTTGTATAGTAGTACATTTTGCCTTTTTGGAAGCATAAAATATTTTCCATAATCTTCCAGGTATAGTCTATATCAGTATTTGAATAAGGAATTCTTTGTAAGAGAAAACAATGTAATAGAGGAAAAGCAGATTTGTTTTGACTGTTGAAAATATTTTACCTCTTAGCTGAAAATTTCTAACTAAACCCAAAATGTTGACTGAAATAAACCAAGATTTTTCTTTACTTGGAGTTCGGAAAGATTAATTCTGTTGACACTTTCTTTTGTGGCTCATGTGCTGCATATCATTCTTTGAAACTGTCCTCACAATCTACACACAGGGTACAGTTGCTACTTCTTTTTTTCCTAATCCCAATTTTTGATAGAATGTTTTTCTAAATGTATCAAACTTCTATTAGATAACTACCACTTATGTGGTTGAGAGCCACGAAGCCATTTTTATGACACTAGATCAGACCTTTCAAATCTGTGCAGAAAGGCTGTTTCCACTAGGAGTCAAGATTGACTTGGGCCAGGCTTGGAAGTCTAAATGTAGAACCAGCCAGTTGGCATTGTGTAGAGACCCTTTTTACTTCAGGAATCCACGCAGTTTGTTATAGGACAATAGTTCGGCTCACTGAGTAGATTCTGGTGTCTTTAGGGTTGTTCCTTAGTACCCAGGGCGAGTAAAAACCAGAGACGATGAGCATGATTGAATAAGCACAGACCTCCCTTGGCTATAGTCAGAGGTAGTCTCTGGCTGAAACCTCAGTTATGCATTATGTCCCTTTCTGTAAGGCTCACGTTCTTGCCTGCTCTTTTGTTAATACCCACTAGCAAGCAGGTTCCTCTGTGTTGGGTAACTCCATTAGTGGAGCCATCTTTCTATGTCAGAGCATCTGACTTCCTGAGTTACTAAGTAAATTCTCCATTTACTCAGTGGAAAACTTGATATTCTGACAAAACAGATTCTGCTTTGATTTGCTATTCTTTTTCAAAAGAGATTTTTTTCTGACATTTGCTAGCATATTTAGGCAAAATGTTGTCCCTCTTTTCAGAAATCAGTCTGTGTTACGAAGTCATTTTTTTAGCCATTCAACAAATGGTTAAGTACTGTGTATAGACTGCTATACCAGGTTTCAAAGTTAGGAAATGCAAAAGACAGTTTTTTGCCCTTTCTACTGGGAGACACCAACTTGCAAGCAAAGTAATTAAAAGAATAAAATGTGTCTTCTTATGTAATGAATTAACTGTGTGAGCTTTCAGGGCTGTTTTCTTTCTGTAGCATAGAATGGCCCTAGGGGAGTGCATCCTAACTTTCAATATGAGCAGGACTCATCTGGGTTCTGTTTTGGCAGATCTGAGGTGGGGCATTCATAACTAGCTCTTAGTCTGTGCCAAAAGTACTGGTGCTTTTACCACATGTAAAAATATATATATTTTAAAAGACAGCTTGATTGAGATATATAGTTCACATACCAAACAATTAACCATTTGAAATGTACAGTTCAGTAGTTTTCAGAGTTGTACAGCCATTACCACAAGTGTATAACATTCTCATCATTTCCAAAAGAAAACCCTTACCTTTTAGCCTTCACCAACTTTGTCTCCTTGCCCCAGAGCCTGGTAGCTACCAATCTACTTGTTCTGTTTGAATAAATGTGCCTATTATGGACATTTCATATAAATGGAAGTATACACTGTGCAGTCTTTTGTGTCTTGCCTCTTTCAGTTAACATAATGTTTTCATGGTTCATTATATTGTAGCGTGTATCAGTACATCACTGCTTTTTATTGTCAAATAATAATATTTTGTTGTATGACTGTATTACACCATTGTGAATCTATTTACATTTAAAGAATTGATTACTGGCAGAGAACGACTTTTTTGTGCCATTTTGCTGTTTGTTTTCTGTGTGTGCTTTATTTTTTATGTTTCTGATTTTCTCCAGTCTCCCCTTTTTAAATTGCTTGATTCACTTAAAAATTATTTATCTATTTATTCAGCTATATCAGGTCTTAGTTGCACTGCAGCATGGGGGCTTCTCTCTAGTTGTGGCGTGTCAGCTCCAGAGCATGTGGGCTCAACATTTGCTGAGGGCCACTCACTAGTTGCAGTGTGTGGACTTAGTTGCCCCGTGGCATGTGGGATCTTACTTCCCTTAATCAGGGACTGAACCCGTGCCCCATGCATTGGAAGGCAGATCTTAACCACTGGACCACCAGGAAAGTCCCTGACGTGTTGATTCATTTCGCTCATTCATTTATTTTACTTAAACACACAGCATTCTTTATTGTAAATTTCAAATAGCAAATTGGTTTTCATTGATTTTTGGGGGGTCTTAATTGAAGTAAAATTTGTATGTAATGTTTTTTAAGTTTCAGCTGTATATCATTATAATTTGATACCTGTATATACTACAAAATGATCACCACAAAAGGTCTAGTTACCATCCATTACCATACAGTTGACCCCTTCATCCCTTTTGCCCACTCTCAAACCTCCTTTCCTTCTGTTGACCACCAGTCTGTTCTCTATGAGTTTGAATTTATTTTATTTATTTTAGTGTGTGTGTTAAATTTCATATATGAGTGAAATAATACGCTATTTGTCTATCTCTGTCTTATTTTACTTAATACTCTCAGAGATGATATGCATTGTTGCAAATGGCAAATTTCATTTATTTTTATGGCTGAGTAGTAGTCCATTGTGTGTGCATATGTATGTGTGTAATCATTTTTATCCACTTATCTATCAGTGGATGCTTAATTTTGTTTCCATGTCTTGGCTATTGTAAATAATGATGTAGGGAACACATATGGGTGCATATATCTTTTCAAATTAATGTCTTTTGTATTCTTTGGATAAATACCAAATATGGAATAGTTGCGTTTATGTGGTAATTCTATTCTGAATTTTTGAGAAATCTTCATACTGTTTTCCATAGTGCCTGCACCAAGTTACATTCCCACCAATAGTGTATGAGGGTTCCTTTTTCTCCCAAATCCTTGTCAAGGCTTGTTATTTTTTGTCGTTTTGATAATAGGCATTCTTATAGGTGTGAGGTGATATCTCATTGAGGTTTTGATTTGCATTTCCCTAACAATTATTGAAACAGCTGGCTTGAAACAGCATTAAAAAAACTAAGATCATGACATTCAGTCTCATCAATTCATGGCAAATAGAAGGGGAAAAAGTGGAAACAGTGACAGATTTTATTTCCTTGGGATCCAAAATCACTGCAGATAGTGACTACAGCCATAAAATTAAAAGATGCTTGCTCCTTGAAAGAAAAGCTATGACAAACCAAGACAGCTTATTAAAAAGCAGAGAACTCACTTTGCTGGAAGGTCCATTTAGTCAAAGCTGTGATTTTTTTAGTAGTCATGTATGGATACGAGAGTTGGACCATAAAGAAGGCTGAGCACTGAAGGATTGATGCCTTTGAACTATGGTGCTGGAGAAAACTCTTGAGAGTCCCTTGGATTGCAAGGAGATCAAACCAGTCAATCCTAAAGGAAATCAGCCCTTAATATTCATTGGAAGGACTGAAGCTGAAACTATGATACTTTGGCCACCTGATGTGAAGAGTCACTTATTGGAAAATAGCCTGATACTGGGAAAGATTGAAGGCAAACGGAGAAGGGGCTGCCAGAGAATGGGATGGTTAGATAGCATCACCGACTCTATGGCCATGAGTTTGAGCAAACTCTGGGAGAGTGAAGGACAGGGAAGTCTGGTGTGCTGTAGTTGATGGGGTTGCAAAGAGTCAGACTGGACTTAGCAGCGGAACAACAGCAGCAGTTAGTGGTGATGATCTTTTCATGTGCCTGTTGGCCACCAGTATTTCTTCTTGGGAGACTGTGTATTCAGATGGTTTGTTCATTTATTTTTGTTGTTATTATTTTTACTGAAATCTTTATTTCTTGACATGGCTTTAGTATTTTATTTTATAAATTCTTTCATTTTATCTGGAAGGACTTAGTATTTCTTGTTGACATTTCTAGTAGTGATGAATTGTCTTAGCTATCTAAAAAATAGGAATGTCTTAAATTTTCATTTTTGAAAGATAATTTTGCTGGATATATAATTCTGTTTGATTTTTTTCCCCCTCAGTGCTTTAAATATGTCATTCTACTGGTCCTATCCTCCATGGTTTCTGATAAGAAATGGGATGTTAATCTTACTGAGACTTCATTGTACATGTTGAATTGCTTTGTTGTTGCTGTTTTCAAGATTCTGTCTTTGTCTTTCAGCAGTTTGGTTATAATATCTCTCCGTATAGATGTCTTTGAGTTTATCCTGTTTGGTGTGTATTTGTCTTCTTTGATGTGTAAATTCCTGTCTTTCATTCAGTTTAGGAAGTTTTCATCTAATATTTCTTCAGATATTCTTTCTGCCCATTTCTAGGTTATTTTCCCCCCCCCTTCTTTTGGGATTCTTCTAATGCTGAAATTGATATGTTTGATAGTGTTCCACAGATAGTTACGTTCTGATCATTTTCCTTCATTTTCTTTCTCTGCCTTTCAGACTGGTTAATTTCAATTGTCCTATCTTCAGATTTGCTCACTTCACCCCCCACCCCCCCACCACCTTGTTCAGACCTGCTGCTGAGCCCCTCTAGTGAAATTTTCATTTATTGTACTTTTCAGCATCAGGATTTCTTATTTTGACCATACCACACTGCTTGTGCGATCTTAGTTCCCTGACCAGGGATCAAACCCAGGCCTCTGGCAGTGGAAGTGCAAAGTCCTAACCGTCAGGTCACCAAGGAATTCCTAGATTTCTTTTTTTTTTCTTTTACAGTTTTTAAATTTCTTTATTGATATTCTCTTTTTCATTAATTGCTTTTCTGATTTATTTTGATACTTCATCCATCCTTTTTGAGCACATTTAAGACAGGTGACTTAAGGTTTTTCTAGTAAGTCTAATGTCTGGCCTGCCTCAGGGATAGTTTCTGTCAATTTAGTATTTCCTGTGAAAGGACCATACTTCCCTATTTCTTTGTATTTATAATTATTTGTTGAAAAGTAGGTATTTGGGGTATTATGACGTTGTAACTCTGTACATCAGATTTGCTCCCTTCTTAGGGTTTGTTCGTAGTAATGCTTTCATCCTGGAATGTGAAGTCAAGTGGGCCTTAGAAAGCATCACTATGAACAAAGCTAGTGGAGGTGATGGAATTCCAGTTGAGCTGTTTCAAATCCTGAAAGATGATGCTGTGAAAGTGCTGCACTCAATATGCCAGCGAATTTGGAAAACTTAGCAGTGGCCACAGGACTGGAAAAGGTCCGTTTTCATTCCAATTCCAAAGAAAGGCAATGCCAAAGAATGCTCAGACTACTGCACAGTTGCACTCATCTCACATGCTAGTACAGTAATGCTCAAAATTCTCGAAGCCAGGCTTCAGCAATACATGAACCGTGAACTTCCTGATGTTCAAGCTGGTTTTAGAAAAGGCAGAGGAACCAGAGATCAAATTGCCAGCATCCGCTGGATCGTGGAAAAAGCAAGAGAGTTCAGAAAAACATCTATTTCTGCTTTATTGACTATGCCAAAGCCTTTGACTGTGTGTATCACAATAAATTGTGGGAAATTCTGAAAGAGATGGGAATACCAGACCACCTGACCTGCCTCTTGAGAAATTTGTATGTAGGTCAGGAAGCAACAGTTAGAACTGGACATGGAACAACAGACTGGTTCCAAATAGGAAAAGGAGTACATCAAGGCTGTATACTGTCACCCTGCTTATTTAACTTCTATGCAGAGTACATCATGAGAAACACTGGACTGGAAGAAACACATGCTGGAATCAAGATTGCCAGGAGAAATATCAATAACCTCAGATATGCAGATGACACCACCCTTATGGCAGAAAGTGAAGAGGAACTAAAAAGCCTCTTGATGAAAGTGAGAGAGGAGAGTGAAAAAGTTGGCTTAAACCTCAACATTCAGAAAATGAAGATCATGGCATCTGGTCCCATAGATGGGGAAACAGTGGAAACAGTGTCAGGCTTTATTTTTGGGGGCTCCCAAATCACTGCAGATGCTGACTGCAGCCATGAAGTTAAAAGACGCTTACTCCTTGGAAGAAAAGTTTTGACCAACCTAGATAGTATATTCAAAAGCAGAGACATTACTTTGCCGACTAAGGTCCGTCTAGTCAAGGCTATGGTTTTTCCTGTGGTCGTATATGGATGTGAGAGTTGGACTGTGAAGAAGGCAGAGCACCGAAGAATTGATGATTTTGAGCTGTAGTGTTGGAGAAGACTCTTGAGAGTCCCTTCGACTGCAAGGAGATCCAACCAGTCCATTCTGAAGGAGATCAGTTCTGGGATTTCTTTGGAAGGAATGATGCTAAAGCTGAAACTCCAGTACTTTGGCCACCTCATGCGAAGAGTTGACTCATTGGAAAAGACTGTGATGCTGGGAGGGATTGGGGGCAGGAGGAGAAGGGGACGACAGAGGATGAGATAGTTGGATGACATCACCGACATGATGGACATGAGTTTGAGTAGGCTCTGGGAGTTGGTGATGGACAGGGAAGCCTGGTGTGCTACATTCCGTGGGGTTGCAAAGAGTTGGACACGACTGAGCGACTGAACTAAACTACTGGTGCTTGCCTTGTTGGAGTTGCTAGTAGCTAAGTAACTGTTTGTAGTTTATTTGGTATAAGTATGTTGCTTTGTGCCTACCAGAGAGTGAGCAGCAAAGTGTCAGCTGGCTATTTTTAGTGTTAGTATCATCTTTGAAGACAAAGACCTAACTTTTTTCTTAGTCTCTTAGTCACTCAGTTGTGTCTGACTCTGACCCCATGGACCTTAACCTGCCAGGCTCCTTTGTCCATGGGATTCTTCAACCAAGAATGCTGGAGTGGGCTGCCATGCCCTCCTCCAGGAGGTCTTCCCTACCCGGGGATTGAACTCATGTCTCTTACTTCTCCTGCGTTGGCAGGTGGGTTCTTTACCATTAGTGCCACCTGGGCATCTGTACTTTTTTCTTACTTATTAATAAAGTATGAAAAATCAAACAGTCCTAAGATTAATTTGGGAAGAAAAGTCAAATAAATGTGTTCTTTTAATTTCAAAAATTGAAATAAAAAGTCCATTACCTTTTAGCATGGCAGGTGTTTTTTTTATTTGTAGTTGAGGTGAAGTAATGAACCCAAATTTGGGGCTTCCCTGCTGGCTCAGATGGAAAGAATACGCCTGCAATTCAAGAGACCTAAGTTTGATCCCTGGGTCAGGAAGATCCCCTGGAGAAGGAAATTAGGGCTCTGCAAAAGGCTCATCTGCCTTTAGAGCTTTTCTCTATCTAAAGTGCCACTCTCCATTTTTATCATGTTATTTCCCCCCACTATCAGGCATTATATTATATATACACTTGTTTATTTTTTCAAATCATTTTCCCATTAGATTAAAAGCTGAGGACAGGACCTTTGTTTTGTTTACATGCTGATTCCCATTGGATGTGATATACTATAGGGCCTGAGACATTATAAGCATTCGTAAATAACTTTTTAAATGAATAAGTCAAAGTTTTATTATGTAGGTGGGAGGAAATAATCCATGAACTCAATTTTTAATAATTATTTTCCATGAGATTTTTTCTAAGGTATTTGTGCTCATAACAGAATGACTCATTTAAAAAGATGAGATTTATTCCCCTTCCCCACCCTCTAAGAAAAGAAAAAACACAGGATTTAAATTTAGAATGGGCTTCCCAGGGGACTCAGTGGTAAAGAATCTGTGTGCCAGTGCAGGAGTTGAAAGAGACATAGGTTTGATCCCTGGGTTAGGAAGATCCCCTGGAGTAGGAAATAACAACTGGGAAAATTTCATGGGCAGAGGAGCCTGGCAGACTACAGTCCATAGGATTGCAGAGTCAGACACGATTGAGCACACAGATTTAGAGTACTTTGTACATAGTATGAATTGTCAATCAGGAGGCCTGATTCAGAACACCAGCTCAGTTGATAATAGCGGTGAGACTGCACAATCATCTAATTGCTCTGGATTCATTTTCTTATTTTCTTTCTTGGATCTAACTCAGTGTCTGGTACATAGTTAAGGTAGTCAGTAAATGTTGGTTGGGTGAATGAGTAAAGTCATGAACCAGGTTGTAGTTTTCTGGAGATTGTCCTACTGATCCTTGAACAAGAGCTTTTGGAAAATAGATCAGAGATGTTTGCTGCTACTGTTGCTGCTAAGTCGCTTCAGTCGTGTCTGACTCTGTGTGGCCCCATAGATGGCAGCCCACCAGGCTCCTCCGTCCCTGGGATTCTCCAGGCAAGAATACTGGAGTGGGTTGCCATTTCCTTCTCCATCAGAGATGTTTGGGAAACACTGTTCTATTGATTCTCAGGCTTGAGCTTGCATCAGAATTATGTGGAGGGCTTGTAAAGGCAGTCTGTTAGGTTCACTCTCCCAACTCTGCGGTAGGGCAGTAAATGTCTTAATAAGCTCTGAGGTGTTAGAGGTGTTGCTGGTTCTGCTAAGGTCACTCTTCCACAATTCCTGCTATATCTGTATTCCTTTTGAGGTGATTGACACTGATGCCTTGCAAGTTTTGAGAAACAGTACCGTAGGGGAAGCTGTTTACCTCTTAATACAGTGTTTCTAAAACTTACTTAACCATAGTACTCCTCCCTTGTGTGTATGTGTAAATATGTGTGTGCTGGTTTAATCAATGATCATCTGTCTATAACATTATATACAATGCCTATTAATATCCTTGGAATTATTGTTCTGTGGGCCATACTCATAAACAGAGCCAGGTCATATCTGCAGTATTTTCCACATATAAAATGATGTTTGTATTTTTCATGCTTGGATAGGTGAATTCTTAATTGTGTTAGAAGTGCAGCCCTCAGTATTGAACCCTGTTGCAGAGTTGGATGATGATATGATATTCATGATCTATTTGGAAACATTTATGTGCATTTTTGATTCTTGCTGACATAAATTTAAAATAAATATTAGGAGTGTATAGCAAGAATCATGAAAATTAAACCCAAATTATGAAAGTATTTATTTCTTTGTACCTTTTATACCTTTTTAGTTATATTTCTCTTCTTGTTACAGTTGGTTTAAACCTGCCAAATCCATTTTCAGGACTTTAGGATATGGCAAAATTAGGAAATAATTTTAGAAAACTCATGAGGGTTGAGTCTTCTCTAGATAGAGATTGTTTTAGCTAATGTCTCCTTATTCCTACTTGTATTTTGAAGTTCAGGCTAATTTTGTCTCATGGGTCTGTCAGCCTTGCAAGTCAGATTTTTTTGACTTAGCTTCATTTTTAAATATGATTGTTGAATAATGTATATGGTAAAAGTTTTGGCTAATTTGTAATGGGGAGGATATTTGCAGAAGAAATGGTGATTACAGACTCCTTAGATTTTAATTTTAGCAGAAAGAGTTTTCAGACTTGAACTGACTAGAGTGCTTTATGTTCCCCAAGGCTGTGGATCTTTCTGTTGATGAGTCCAGCTTGACAGGAGAGACAACACCTTGTTCTAAGGTGACAGCTCCTCAGCCTGCTGCTACTAATGGAGATCTTGCATCAAGAAGTAACATTGCCTTCATGGGAACACTGGTCAGATGTGGCAAAGCAAAGGTAAATTTCCGTTCTTGTTTTGAAGATAACAGTTCCATCATTTTCAACCATTTTCTCAGTTCTTTTTTTGGCTAATTTTACACAATGGAGTATTACTCAGCCGTTAAAAAGAATTCATTTGAATCAGTTCTGATGAGATGGATGAAACTGGAGCCGATTATACAGAGTGAAGTAAGCCAGAAAGAAAAACACCAATACAATATACTAACACATATATATGGAATTTAGGAAGATGGCAATGACGACCCTGTATGCAAGACAGGGAAAGAGACACAGATGTGTATAATGGACTTTTGAACTCAGAGGGAGAGGGAGAGGGTGGGATGATTTGGGAGAATGACATTCTAACATGTATACTATCATGTAAGAATTGAATCGCCAGTCTGTGTCTGATGCAGGATACAGCATGCTTGGAGCTGGTGCATGGGGATGACCCAGAGAGATGTTATGGGGAGGGAGGTGGGAGGGGGGTTCATGTTTGGGAACGCATGTAAGAATTAAAGATTTTAAAATTAAAAAAAAAAAAAAAATTAAAAAAAAAAAAAAAGGTAAAAAAAAAAAAAACAAAAAAAACATATGAGGAAGAAATAGTAGAATTGAACATAGTCCTTGGCAGCTCTTTGTGTAACTAGGGGTAAGCTGTGTCCCTGAGATAAAATACAACCATAGTTCTTTTATTTACCAGGCAATTTTTTTTTTAAAGATAGAAACAGTGGCTTGTGGATATGTTCACCGTTGGTTGAATAAAATTTCAATTTAGTTGATATGGTACTAGCTATAATATTCTGACTGTATATCACTCACCTACTAATTGATTTCAAATACTGTATTTACTGGATTCTGTGTTGTGCTGTGGTTAGTCGCTCAGTTGTGTCTGACTCTTTGTAACCCCATGGACTATAGCCCGCCAGGCTTCTCTGTCAGTGGGGATTCTCCAGGCAGGAATGCTGGAGTTGGTTGCCATGCCCTTCTTTGGGGGATCTTCCCAACTCAGGGATTGAACCCAGGTCTGTTGCACTGCAGGCAGATCCTTTACCATCTGAGCCACCAGGGAAGCCCAGGAACACTAGAGTGGGTAGTCTGTCTCTCCTCCAGGGGATCTTCCCAACCCAGGACTCTTAACTGGGGTCTCTTGCGTTAAAGGCAGATTTTTTACCAGCTGAACTACTAGAGAAGCCCTTACTGGATTCTAATGTTTCACAAATATAAAAGGCATTATTCAGTAGTATTTGGTGGGGAAACTACGTTAAATGTCTGAGTAATAAGAAAGGTTCAAATTTCAGAAATATTAATATAGACCAGAAAATGGGCCTCAGAACTGAGTCATTGATAAGTTTAATGAGGGGTTTGTTTTTAGGGATCTATAGTAACATCGGAAGTAAATTTCTGGAGGGAATCCTGGATATATTATGTCAGACATGTTGACTATGGGTAGCTTTGGAGAAAAGAAATGAAGGGGTTTTGTTTTCATTTGAGAAAGGTGATTCCATCTGAATGTAAATATGATTTCTTGTTTTTTCCTTTAGGGTATTGTCATTGGAACAGGAGAAAATTCTGAATTCGGAGAAGTTTTTAAAATGATGCAAGCAGAAGAAGTGAGTATTTCGTTTGTTGATATTTTGGTTTCAAATCTGAAATATTCTCCATTTTAAGTAGGGGAAAAGAGAACATTGGAGGATTATTTTATTACTTTCAAAAGTAGTATTTTATTCAGAATATCAATTGTCTGTGCTTAAAAGCATAATTGGAAAGCCTGTAATTGGAAGGGCTTGAATTAATATTGTTAATATTTTGAAACATTCTGATATTTATTCATTGTTTATAGGAGAAGATTTATGGCCAGTTATTTATAAGGTTTATTATTTTTAAAATTACTTTTATCATATTGATTTTAAAGATTACTAAATAGTATAGTTGTGCTTTAGAATATATCTTCTACCAAAATTCCCATCTTGACATAATTCCAGGTATCTGGAGAAAAAAATGATTGCAAAGTGAAATAAATAACTTGTACGATATCCTTGTTTAAGGTTATTGAAAATCAGTTCTATCATTTAAAATACCTCCTTATATATAAAAAAGAAAGTGCATTTTACAATATCATTTTCTCAGGTAACCTTCTGAGATTCCCAGATATGATGCAGTGTGTAAAATCATCTCAACCTTGGCAGTAGAGGGATTGCCAGAGACCAGGGAGCCAACAGGATAAAAAGATGGGTTACAAGCACGTTTGTGGATCTAGAAAGGAGAAAGAGTAGAAAAGTGAGGAGCAGCTGATGCTATTGAAATCCTGGGGAAGCTGCTAGGGAGAATAGATTTTTCTCCAAAGAGGCATAGAGAGCACAGACCTTTTCAAATAAACAGGTTTTTAAAAGTCTAGGTCTCTAGGCCTCCCAGTTTCCTTGCTGAAGGAGTTGTGCATGTCATGAGTGTGTTAAGCACTTAGAGTCCCTGGCACGTGGTAAAGCTGACTAAATTTAGATAATTGTGGTGACACTCTTCTCCAATTTGTCAAGGCACCGAAAACCCCTCTGCAGAAGAGCATGGACCTCTTAGGAAAACAACTCTCCTTTTACTCCTTTGGTATAATAGGTAAGAGAAGAGTGAGTATGTATATCTCATAATATTTACTTAGGTTTTCTTTTGAGTGGGAAGTGGGAGTTAGGTACATACTTAAAAAATCCATTAATTCATTCATGTGTTAAGCTACTATTACTTTTTTTAAACTATTAAACTAATCCCCAGCCATTGTCCTTTTCTGCAAAGATAGAAAGCTGTAATTCCTGTAATCAAAGAACCTTTCCATAAACATTTTAGTATGTCTTTCTAGTCTTCAATAAAATATGATAGTATTGTGTTATGACTGCTTTTCTTTTTTGTTTCATGTATACCATCATAAACATCTTATCATTAAATAGATGCTCACCTTAAATAAATTTAAAGATTATGTAGTATTATGAGTGTATGTATACATATGTAAAAAGTCAGCACTCTTTTTAGATGTTTGTGTAGGGCTTTAAAAATTTTTTAAATTGTATAAGTGATTGTTCAGTGCAGCTATCTTATTATAAACTACTCTTATTTCCTTAGGATAAATTCCTAAAAGTGATATTATTGGGTCAAAGCGTGGTGGTTTTAAAATTTTTGGCATGTTTTTAAAGGCTTTTCTTTCCTGTTGCTAAGTAATACCCTCCTTCAACAACAACAAAAAAGTGTTGAAACGCGCTCTTGCCTGAGATTCTGATTGCACCCTCCTGTTGATAATCTCTGCAGTTAGGTTTCTGTGTTCCATTCACAAAGGCTTTTCCAACTCCATGTGGGAAAATGTTTATGTTTATTTAAACCTCACTATTACTTTTTACTTTTGACACTTAATTTTACTATTTTATTTAGAATTTATTTTAGTATAAGATTTAAGGTAGAATTGGTACTGTTTTACTCAAAAATTATTTATGCTGGTACCAGCAGTTTTATATTCCATTCTTTATTCATGGAGTTGAAATGACATCTTTATCATAGCATTAAACACATCAATTTTGGAGTCTTTTTCTTTAATTCTTCCACAATATTATTTTACTTTTTCTTGCTAACTTAAAAATAATGCAATTTTAAGACATTTCTGCTGTACAGGTGCAAGAAAATAATTCTTTAAGTGTTAATTCTGTGATCCATTTTTTATTACTGTAAGCAAAGTAAAAAGTGGGAAGGTTATTTTATTCATTTGTTTAAATGGTATGTCTCATAGCTTCCTTCATTTGGTTACTGCTGTTTATTTTTCTAGAATTTATAGTTTGATAAATTGAAAGGCAGTTTAGCCAATTAAACCTTTCCAGTTTATAGTAACACTTTACCATGAAACCACGTCAAATTTTTTGAAAAAAATTTTTCAGCTTTTTGATTCCATGGTTCTAATATGATGCATTGGGCATATTTTTTCTTATTAGGATGGAATAGGAGAAGGGTCAAGATCAAAATCAAGGGTCAGCAGACTTTTTGGTAAAGGGACAGATTGTAAATATTTTAGCCTTTGGTTCATACTTTCAATGATGGAAATACTCAGCTCTTTTGTCAGCACAAAAGCAACCACAACACAAATGGATATGGCTGTGTTCCAAAAAACTATTTACAAAAACACATAGGAGGGGCACAGATTGTAGTTTGTTTGACCCTGGTATAATTCATCAGACACAATTCCTTTTATCAGGGTAGTATTTGGGATGGGATCTAAGAAGATCACAATCTGGATCATTATTTTTATAATTGCAGAAAGAGGAAGGAAATCTTGTTTTAAATGTACATGTTGATCTAGAATACAAAGTTACTTTGTTTTATTAAAACTCTGATGCTGTGTTTTTCCTCACAAAACCAGTGGTACATCCCTTCCCCTTACCTTCTTTTTCAAAGATAAAGATTAAAAAAGAGAGTAAAGAATCAGTTGTTTCGTTTATATTAATTGCTTTTTAACTTTCAAATGCTGCAAAGGTAGTAATTTTTAAATATTAATTACTATTTTAGCTGTCTTACATCATCTTTGGGCTAAGTCCTAAATACTTCTTGGTTTGCAGTACAAATTTAATATGTAGTATCTGGGTATTGAGTTATGAGAAGTAAAGTTCTAGGGTTTATTTTTGCAAACCTCACAGTTAGTAGAAAACCTACATGTATGTGCCGCCTTCTTTTTTTCCCCCATTGTACAAAAATACTGGTAATGTTCTCTTATATTGGGAATTCTCAGATATTATTGCTTTAAAGGATGGGTGGCAGCAGTGGCAGCAAAAGGTAAAACTGTAGGTGTGTGCATGCACACACAGCTTTAACCTTAATATTAATTTAATCTTCCCTGTTTAATGGAGTTTTGTAAAATCTTGCAGCTGTGATCTGATAAACTTTCCCTTTTATATCAAGGAACTTTTGCTGCCCTCAGCTTGTTGTTCTATCCCTTGTATGCTCAGGTGATTTTATATAAAAGGGGAAAATAGCTGTTTGATTCTGTTACAGGTATCATCATGTTAGTTGGCTGGTTACTAGGAAAAGACATACTGGAAATGTTTACTATTAGTGTAAGGTAAGTTCTAATTGTTTGTTTATAATTTCAAGTCTTTTGACTCATTTTTTTGTTTGGCATAGCTTATGTTTCATTATGGGTTTTATATGAGCACATAAGAGTATATTAACTGTACTTAAATAGTTCAGAATTCATATATTGAAATGAGCTCTAGGAAAATGAAAACCTACATGTATGCAGTGGAGAAACTCCACACTACCTATCTGGTATTACCAACCAAATATGCATACTTAGACAATTAAGGATTACCAAACTGAAAACTAGGAGCATGAGAAAGAAAGACCACAATATGGAAACTCAGAGGAAAACCAAATATGTAGGAATAGAAGAAAAATTGAAAATGAACAGAAAAGTATTCATATTTTCAGAGATTTGCAAAGAAATTGCATTTGTGATAAATTGTTGTAGAAAAGGATCACAGGACCCACGTTATTTTTCTTTTTTAGTTATTAAGTTTATGATTTTTAAGAGGCATCCCTGGTGGTCCAGTCATTAAGACTTTGCCTTCCAATGCAGGAGGTACGAGTTCGATCCCTGGTTGGGTGGCTAAGATCCCACATGCCTTGTGGCCAAAAAACCAGAACAGAAACAATAGAAGCAATATAGAACAAATTCAATAAAGGCTTTAGAAATGGTCTACATCAAAAAAAATCTTAAAAAGTAATGATTACTGAAATTAAAAACTCAGCTTAAAAATTGTGAGTCAAAATGGTCTCCCCAAAATAGAATAAAATGTCCAAAACAGAGGAGATAGAAGTGTCAAAGAGAATAATTCAATAAATGCCATATCTCAGTAAAAGGAGTTTTAAAAAGAGATAAGAAATTATATAAGAAATGAAGCAAGACATGAATCTTTATAGATCGAAGGGATCCTCCAGATGCCAAGCAGGAGGGCCAAAACTCCAGCCTAGAAACATCATTGTGAAAGTCAGGAAAACAGGTCAGGTCATGTGTAAAGGAAGGAAAATTTGACTGGTATCATACTTCTCATTAGCAACTGCAGTTTCCATCACAGGGTGCTTCTAGTCTCCACTAAGATTTCAGCTCACCAGACTTCCCTAGGTCATACCTGGTACCTGTGTCCTGAACACCACAGGGCAACTTCCTCTCCTGAGAGTGTCCCTGCAGCAGTTCCTGCAGCAGTTCAGACAAGCAGGTGAGATGACCATGTGAGAGCAGGAGCTGTCCTGGGTTAAAATGCCTCACATTCTGTAGGAGCCAACATCTCTGGAAACATACACTTTCCAGGATGCCTGATAGGACCATGTCCAGTTATGAGAGTCACCACAATCAGGAAACCCAAAGCTATGGCTTCCTATAAGATAATTATAATTCTTCCAGTCCGTAGATAATTTATTGGTCAGGAGATCCTTTTATCATAATCAGTGTTGCCTAGCAACATAGTTGCTGTACTGTCACCACTAAGGGAACAAAGCTAGAGATTTAACCAAATAGAGAAGGGAAAAAGGATTTTTTAAAAACCTTCATCCGCAACCACTTTGAATTAAATTAGAAGACAGTGGGGCAGTACAATTAAAACATGGGGGGAAGTGATTTTAAATCTATAAATCTAGGACTAGCCAAAGTATCAATTCAGGGTAAGCAAGTAGTCAGAAAATATATTCCTTACCTACTCTTGTACGAATTCTAGCAAATCAAGAGTGAAAAAAAGGAAAAGAGTGTTGTATAGGGTGTAAGAAAAAGTGGGACTCACTCAGTCCTCTGTGGAGAAATTCTGGATGACAGCTCTGTGATAGGTCTAGCAAGTAATAGTTCAACTTTTAGAATAAAAACCAGTGGATTAAAAAAAAATCAAATGGAGTATAAGGAATAACTAGGATGAATAAGAAGTTAAAAGATATTTGTGATAGAGTGAAGGAGTATAGTTTTTCCTTGGAGGAGCAAAAATGCAACTTGAAATTCTTGGCTTCAATATATGTAAAAAAGTATTGGGTTAAATATGAAATGAATTTAAAATTGGGCATACATTTTATTAATCATTGGCATATCATCTATTGGACTCATGTTTTTTAGAGTATTTTTTAAAGAGTACTTCATGAAGATTAACACATCATGACTTTTATTCCTACCTCGGGGTCATCCAAGAGATCAAACATTTAAACAGTTTTTTAATAGAAAACTCATTCTATTTCACAATGACCGTATGGGTCCATTGCATTTTTATAAATTTTAAAATACACATAGGATCTTTAGTGACTTTATTTTTCCTATGTCTTGAAATATCTTGCTTTCTTATTACCCTAACAGTAATTTTAACAAGTATTTCCAACTGTGCTAAAAATGAGTAAAACAATGAGAAAGCAGAAATCAGTCAGTTCAGTTCAGACGCTCAGTCATGTCCGACTCTTTGCGACCTCATGAATCGCAGCACGCCAGGCCTCCCTGTCCATCACCAACTCCTGGAGTTCGCTCAGACTCATGTCCATCGAGTCCGTGATGCCATCCAGCCATCTCATCCTCTGTTGTCCCCTTCTCCTCCTGCCCCCAATCCCTCCCAGCATCACAGTCTTTTCCAGTGAGTCAACTCTTCGCATGAGGTGGCCAAGGTACTGGAGTTTCAGCTTCAGTATCATTCCCTCCAAAGAAATCCCAGGGCCGATCTCCTTCAGAATGGACTGGTTGGCTCTCCTTGCAGTCCAAGGGACTCTCAAGAGTCTTCTCCAACACCACAGTTCAAAACCATCAATTCTTCGGCGCTCAGCCTTCTTCACAGTCCAACTCTCACATCCGTACATGACCACTGGAAAATCCATAGCCTTGACTATACGGACCTTAGTCGGCAAAGTAATGTCTCTGCTTTTGAATATGCTATCTAGGTTGGTCATAACTTTTCTTCCAAGGAGTAAGCGTCTTTTAATTTCGTGGCTGCAATCACCATCTGCAGTGATTCTGGAGCCCAGAAAAATAAAGTCTGACAGTGTTTCCACTGTTTCCCCATCTATTTCCCATGAAGTGATGAGACCAGATGCCATGATCTTCGTTTTCTGAATGTTGAGCTTTAAGCCAACTTTTTCACTCTCCTCTTTCACTTTCATCAAGAGGCTTTTTAGTTCCTCTTCACTTTCTGCCATAAGAGTGGTGTCATCTGCATATCTGAGGTTCTTGATATTTCTCCCGGCAATCTTGATTCCAGCTTGTGCTTCTTCCAGCCCAGCGTTTCTCATGATGTACTCCGCATAGAAATTGAATAAGCAGGGTGACAGTATACAGCCTTGACGTACTCCTTTTCCTATTTGGAACCATTCTGTTGCTCCATGTTCAGTTCTAACTGTTGTTTCCTGACCTGCATATAGGTTTCTCAAGAGGCAGGTCAGGTGGTCTGGTATTCCCATCTCTCTCAGAATTTTCCACAGTTTATTGTGATCCACACAGTCAAAGACTTTGGTATAGTCAATAAAGCAGAAATAGATGTTTTTCTGGAACTCTCTTGCTTTTTCCATGATCCAGCGGATGTTGGCAATTTGATCTCTGGTTCCTCTGCCTTTTCTAAAACCGGCTTGAACATCTGGAAGTTCACGGTTCACCTATTGCTGAAGCCTGGCTTGGAGAATTTTGAGCATTACTTAACTAGCGTGTGAGATGAGTGCAATTGTGTGGTAGTTTGAGCATTCTTTGGCATTGCCTTTCTTTGGGAAGAGAAGAAAGAAGAGAAGCAGAAGAACAAATAGCTTTTAAAGCTACTGTCCAACTCTTTGTGACCCCATGGACTGTTAATCCAAGCCAGAATATTGGAATGGCCTTTTGCTTCTTCAGGGGATCTTCCCAACCCGGGGATCTAACCTAGGTCTCCCACATTACAGGTGGATTCTTTACCAGCTGAACCACAAGGGGAGCCCTAAATGGAGTGGGTAGCCTATCCCTTCTGTAATAATAAATAAATCATTATTATTCTTTTATCCTTTAATTTTCTTGTTATTTTGCCCAAAGTATCATTTAAAAAGGTATAAAAGGAGTCTGGGGATAAAATTTTGGGTTTTTTTTTTGCATTCATTAAATAAAATTGAGAAATTGAGGTTTTTTTTTTTTTTTTTTTTTTACCATAATGACAAATAAGAATTGACAGAAGAGTTTTCATATTTATTACACAAACCAGAAGATGAATGCAAAGCAGCAACCACTCTAAGCTATAACAATGAAGGTGAAATTGAATCATTATATAAGTGAAATCTCGGTACCAAACCCTTGGATGATGAAACTATAGGTTTTCTCAGACTCCTGAATTACTGACTAAACTTTTTTTTTTTTTAATCTGCACTGTGTGGCTTGTGGGATCTTAGTTCCCTGACCAGAGATTAAACCTGGGCCATGGCAGTGAAAGCGCTGTGTCCTAACCACTGGACCACCAGGGAATTGACTGAACTGCTTTATTTTTAAGGATAAAAGGAGAGGGATAGGCATTCTCTTATAGGTAATCATTCTATAGCAAGGAATTTGTTGTGTGGTATTGTGTTACAAAGAAGATGACTATCCTAAAAGTTACGAGTCATCAGCATTTTCAGAAGTGTTACATTTTAGATGCAAACAGAGGAACCAGAATTGATAAACCTACAACCTGTTAAAAATGGTTTTTAAATTTGAAATCACTATTTTGTAAGGTAAATATGTTCTGGGTTTATTCATGACAGTTCATGAGCAGTTGCATTCAGAGGACATTATCCAGTTCAGATATATATACTTTCAAATCCAAGAGTATAGTTTGGGGTGAAAATTCAAATAAAAATTTATGAAGTTTTTCATAATCCATTCTGTTTCTTTGTAAGTTATTTATAAAATGATTTTAATACAAAAGAATGAGAAGGTCCATTGGATCTAAGTTATAAATGATGATAGCTGTCTTTGCTGATACAGTGAGAGTTAATGGAAGCATAAGTAAAGAAGTTTCTATTTGTACTTAGAGGTTCAAAAGAGAAAATGAAGTATTAATGATAACACATCTTTCTTGGTTATACAGTGTCTGTACTATTCAGCCAGTAATTATAAATATTATTTATTGGATTTTAGCTTTTAGAATCAACCTATAAAAAATTGATGATGGTTGTGGAACACGATGTAATGATAGGCAGGTTAAAAGTGTGAAAGTGAAGTTGCTCAGTTGTGTCCAACTCTTTGCGACCCCGTGGACTGTAGCCTACCAGGTTCCTTTGTCCATGGGATTTTTCAGGCAAGAATACTGGAGTGGGTTGCCATTTCCTTCTCCAGGAGATCTTCCCGACCAGGGATAGAACCAGGGTCTCCCGCATTGTAGGCAGACATTTTACTGTCTAAGCCACCAGGGAAGTCCATTGGCAGGTCGGTATAAACCCCCGACAGGGTTTCTGCTATAAGCCAGATGAGGTCACTGCGGAACCGCTGAGCAGGGCTCCTCATTTGCTTCGGGCAGAGTCTGTGGTTCATTCACACAAGCACACTGTAGAGTTAGTAAAGTACGGCAGAAAACATGTTTGTTAGGAGAATAAAGAACTAGAGCTCCAAGCCTCCTTTCCTTTTCCTGAAGAATCTCAGATGAGCCCTCAAGATGAAAGGTTGCTGCTGAACCACAAATGACGCCAGGATTCTTGGCCTCCGGAGGAGAAGAATTAAATCTGGGGCCAGTGACCAGGCTTGATTGCTCAGAGCTTTTGTGTAATAAAGTTTTATTAGAGTATAAAAGAGATAGAGAAAACTTCTGACACAGACATCAGAAGGGGGCAGAAACAAGTTAGATCATGCTAAAGAAAAAGTTGGTAATAGAAATTGAGCAGTAGAGGGGAGTGCAGGGAACAGTGTTAGAACGAAGGATGGATGTGTACCTGTCCTCATCTGTACCAGAGTCGGGATATTACCTGGAATGGGACAAGTAGAGTTTTAATTTGAAGATTTTTAAAAAATATTTTGAAGGGAATTAATTAATTTTTTGTGATAAAATGCACATACCAATAAAATATTTCTTTTTAAAGTATGCAGTTCAGTGGTGTTAAGTACATTCATTCGTATTGTTAGCACCATCACCAACATCTAGTGTTGGAACTTTTAAATCACCCCTGAAAGAAAACCCTGTGCCTGTTCATTCCCCATTCTGCCTTCTCCTTGCCCACTGGTAGCCACTAAACAGTGGCTGTCTTTTTGGATTTGCTTATTCCTGACATCTCATATAAGTGAAATCTTGCAACATGTGTCCTGCTGCTTTCCTTAGCATGATGTTTTCAAGGTTTTTCCATTTGTAGCATGAATCAGTACTCTATTCTTTTTTATGTGCTCCTTTGTATGGGCACACATCACAGTTTAACATTCATCAATTGATGAACATTTGGGCTCTTTCCATCTTTAGAGTGTGAATAATGCTGCTCTGAACATTCATGTACAAGTTTTTGTGTGAACACCTGTTACTATATTTATGGATGAGGAAACTAAACTACAGGGGTGGTAGAATAATAGCTTAAGGTCACACAGGTAAAAATTGAAGCTTGGAGTAGAAATCTAGGCAGTGTGATGTAAGAATGTATATTTTTTTTAATCACTGTGCTTAATCTGGTAGCTTGTAGGTGGTCAATGTTAATCAATTTTTCCTCACACTAAGGCCTTTTATGGGTTTGATAGCATTGATTTTACATTATTTAGTCTTAAGTAACAGCTAATTGAAATTGTTGTTGTGGGTACAACTGAATTTATACTTAAATGCTGTGTCTTTATTGGCTACAGTTTGGCTGTAGCAGCAATTCCTGAAGGTCTTCCCATTGTGGTCACAGTGACTCTAGCCCTTGGTGTTATGAGAATGGTGAAGAAGAGGGCGATTGTGAAAAAACTACCTATTGTTGAAACTCTGGGTAAGTCTCTGGTTAGAGCATACTTGTCCATTGACATGTTAGTTTACATTAGCAGAGATCTTGGGGTTTTATAGCTTTTGTCTTAGAGGTTTACATGGTACTGGTGGACATACAGCAGTATGGTTTTACTAGCCAAAAAAGGTCATTAAAAATTCATATCACTCAAGTAAGGGAACTTTAAATCTTTCTGCATCATGGAGTGTTCTAATGCTCAAATCATGTTTAAAAAAATAAAGTGACTTTCAGTTCAAGATGGCAGAGTAGAAGAAAATGCACATGCTCATCTCCTGTGTGAGCACCAGAATTGCAACTAGCTGTTGAAGGAGAACACTGGAACCCACCAAAAAATGATATCCCATGTTCAAAGGCAAACAAGAAGCCACAATGAGATGGTAGGATGGCACAATCACGATAAAAACCAGAGCCCATACCTGCTGTGTGAGTGATGCACAGTCTAGAGAACAATAATACCAAAGAAGTCCTTGCACTGTTGTGAAGGTTCTGAACCCCACATCAGGCTTCTGACCCTGGGGATCCAACGAAGGGATGGGAATTGATAGCTTATGGTGAACAGTTCAGATTCGTGATCTCTGAAGGAGACAGTTTTGCTTTGGGACCAGAGACTTGGCTTCAGTCACTCAAAACTTGGTGTGGCAAAAGATTTATTACAGTAAAAAAGCGATAGAGAAAGCTTCTGACACAGACATCAGAAGGGGGCAGAGAGTGCCTCTCAGGCTAGTCTTGTCAAGGCCTTACATACTTTCTGGTTACTTTTAAACCAGAGGTCAAATTGCCAACATCTGCTGGATCATGGAAAAAGCAAGAGAGTTCCAGAAAAACATCTATTTTTGCTTTATTGACTATGCCATAGCCTTCGACTGTGTGGATCACAATAAACTGTGGACAATTCTAAAAGATGGGAATACCAGACCACCTGACCTGCCTCTTGAGAAATCTGTATGCAGGTCAGGAAGCAACAGTTAGAACTGGACATGGAACAACAGACTGGTTGCAAATAGGAAAAGGAGTACATCAAGGCTGTATATTGTCACCCTGCTTATTTAACTTCTATGCAGAGTACATCATGAGAAACGCTGGACTGGAAGAAACACAAGCTGGAATCAAGATTGCCGGGAGAAATATCAAGAACCTCAGATATGCAGATGACACCACTCTTATGGCAGAAAGTGAAGAGGAACTAAAAAGTCTCTTGATGAAAGTGAAAGAGGAGAGTGAAAAAGTTGGCTTAAAGCTCAACATTCAGAAAACGAAGATCATGGCATCCGGTCCCATCACTTCATGGGAAATAGATGGGGAAACAGTGGAAACAGTGTCAGACTTTATTTTTTGGGCTACAGAATCACTGCAGATGGTGACTGCAGCCATGAAATTAAAAGATGCTTACTCCTTGGAAGAAAAGTTATGACCAACCTAGATAGTATATTGAAAAGCAGAGACATTACTTTGCCGACTGAGGTCCGTCTAGTCAAGGCTATGGTATTTCCTGTAGTCATGTATGGATGTGAGAGTTGGACTGTGAAGAAGGCTGAGCGCCGAAGAATTGATGCTTTTGAAGTGTGGTGTTGGAGAAGACTCTTGAGTGTCCCTTGGACTGCAGGGAGATCCAACCAGTCCATTCTGAAGGAGATCAACCCTGGGATTTCTTTGGAAGGAATGATGCTAAAGCTGAAGCTCCAGTACTTTGGCCACCTCATGCGAAGAGTTGACTCATTGGAAAAGACTCTGAGCAACTGAACTGAACGGAACTGAACTAACAACCAACAATAGAAAGGTCTTACCGGACCCACTCCCACAACATATATCTTAAGATAATAGGATTAGTCAGAAGGTTCTTAAGAAGAAACATGTTCTGGAGCAACATGCATTGTTATTATATAATCATTTGTACAGAGTTTAAGGAAAAACATACCCTTGAGTAAGATGAGTTGTTTTCTTGTGTAATCATTAGCTCTGGGGTTAAAGAAAGTTAGTCTTAGAAGAAATAGATTGTTGCCGTAAAAACTCAAAGCTTAAGAAAAAAACGTGACTATGATGAAGGAATGTAGAGGGAAAAAAAGTTTGTCCCTTTTTCCTCTTTGAGGGCCCTGGACTCCTTATAACTTACCTAGGAATTAACCCTTTCAGAATCCCCAGGTAATCTGACCTTGAAGGCCAGAATAATTTGATTGTAGTACTTCCACAAAACTGAGGGAAAGAGAGAGACTCCAGTTTTGGAGGGCACACAGAAAATCTTGCCTGCACCAAGACCCAGAGGAAAGGAACAGTGACCCCACAGGAGACAACCAAAAATACCCACTAGCGTTGGAGGGTCTCTTGTGGAGGTGTGGGTCGGGGCTCATCACAGGGATGGGGCCCCTGGTAGTAGCTGTCCGGGAATGTCCCCTCTTGGGTTAATTCCTCTTGGAGGTCACTATTAACCCTACCATAGAGTCCTTAGATCCTAGGCTGGGTCACCTCAGGCCAGATAACTACCAGGAAGGGAGACAACCCCAACTGTCAGCAGATAATTGGATTAATGCTTTCCTCAACAAGGTCCTGCCCACCAGAGCAAGACCCAGTTTTTCCCACTGCCAGTCCCTCCCATCAGGAAGCTTACACAAGCTTCTTAGCCTCTTCTGTCAGTAGGTAGACAGAAGAAGCAAGAACAGCCACAGTCCCACAGCAGCTAAAACAAAAATCACCTTAGAGAAAGTTAGGATGAGAAAGTAGAAAGTTGTGTCCCAGATGAAGGGACAAGGTAAAATCCCAGAAAAACAACTAAGTGAAGTGGAGATAGGCAGTCTTCCAGAAAAAGATTTCAAAATAATGATAGTGAAGATTCTCCAGGATCTCGGGAAAACAATGGAGGAGATGCAAGAAATGTTTACCAAAGACCTGGAAGAACTAGAGAACAAGCAAACCAAGATGAATAATACACTAGAAGGAATCAACAGCAGAATGACTGAGGCAGAAGAATGGATAAATGACCTGGAGGACAGAATGGTGGAAATCACTGCCACAGAACAGAATACAGAAAAAAGAATAAAAAGAAATAAGTACAGCCTAAGAGACTTCTGGGACAACTTAAATGCACCAACATTCTCACTACAGGGGTCCTAGAGGGAGAAGGAAGAGAGAAAGGACCTGAGAAAATATTTGAAGAGATAATAGCTGAAAACTTCCCTAATATGGGAAAGGAGATATTCAACCAAGTCCAGGAAGCACAGACAGGATAAAGCCAAGGAGGAACACACCAAGACAGACAAAAAGACATAGATCAAATATATTAAAAGCAACAAGGGAAAAATGACAAATATCACACAAAGGAACTCCCATCAGGCTATCAGCTGAAATTCTCAAAATTTCTCAAGCCAGGAGGGAATGGCACCACATTTAAAATGATGAAAGGGAAGAACTTGCAACCAAGAATACCCAGCAAGTTTCCCCTTCAGATTTGAAGGCGAAATCAAAAGCTTTCCCAGACAAGCAAAAGTTAAAAGAATTCAGCACCACCAATCCAACTTAACAACAAATACTAAAGGAACTTCTCTAGGCAGGAAACACAAGAGAAGGAAAATACCTACAGAAAATAAATTCAAAACAGTTAAGAAAACGGTAATAGGTTTATACATATCAATAATTACCTTAAATATAGATGGATTAAATGCACCAACCAAAAGACATAGACTGGCTGGGTGGATGAAAACATGTGCATGTATGCACTTCCACTTACCACATCACTCTGCTTGACTCCCCACCCGCAAATTGTATGTAATAATTTTATATTGTTAATCATGTTCCTATTATGGCTTGCAGTTGTAGTTATCTTTTATTTTTTGTCTGGCTATTGAGTGAAAACTGATAAACATCTTTTACTGTTGTGATTATGCAAAACTGTTACTTAATACCCTTGTCTCATGATTGGTCAGCAGAAGAATAGTAGAACTCTGTATCACCAACATTAGGCTCTATTAGAAAAACCTATGACCACTTTTTGAAATCCAGATGTATATCAGAATTATCTTGAAATGTTTTGAAAAGTCCAAATGCTCAGGTATTGCTTTCTGTCTCCAGAGCTCGAGATAAATTTCAAATGAGCAGTCATCTTTAAAAACAACCTGACTATATGATGATCTTACCTAGTTTGTTTCACTTTTTCTAATTCACATTCAGTGCCCTCATTTCATTTAGTTTATGTTCTCCAATGTATCCAGTATTTTTTGGATGTTCTTTTTCAAGTCTTTATCAAGCAGTGTAGAAAAGTTTTGGTATACATAATATATAATATATATGCTTTATAGTTTTTTGAACATAACATGAATTTTTGCCCAGTTAAAAAAATTAACAACATTTTAGTTCTGCTTGTTTGACTTATTATGAATAGAATGCTAGATTTCTAATTAAAAAATAGTGTACAACAAGCAGCAAAGGTGTACTATATAGCATAAGGAACCGTGGTCAATATCTTGTAACAACCTATGATGGACAATAATTTCAAAATAATAAATATGTATTTGTATAACTGAACCTCCTTGCTATGTGCTTGAAACATTGTAAGTCAGCAATAAAAAAATATATATATAAAAATGAAGTAACATGAAACTGTGGAATTAGAGAATTGTTTGACATCTCAAGAAAAATAATTGATAATGATAGATCCTAAATTGACATTCTTGAGTTGAATTTATTAAGAACAGTAAGTATACAGTAGTCATATTGCTCTAGTGTAATTTTATGTATGAATGAAAATTTTGGTAACTTTATGTATAGTATGAAGCTTCTTATTTAGGAATTCAAAAATGTTAAATTTAGCTTCTAGTTTGTAGTTTAATATTGAGAAGGCAAAAGTTGCTTAAAATACTTGCTGAAAAAATTACATGAGTTTATATGTATTATATAAAGTTGCTATATAGAGTTGACATCAAGTAGCTTTGTAGAAATTCAACTAAATAAAAAGTCAGCATGTATCAGTATCTTTTTAATTCCAGAAACTACCTTATGATAAAGTAAACACGATTAGAGGAAACAACCTAAAATTATCCATGAGCTTGAGTTTTACAATATTCAGAGAAGCAAGGCAGTTTTCTAGAGTCTTTAATTTGTTTTCAGTGTTAACTTTCATTTTAAAAAAATGATTTTTGGTAACTTGTAGTGATTTATTCTTCAGGTTGCTGTAATGTGATTTGTTCAGATAAGACTGGAACCCTGACCAAGAATGAAATGACTGTTACCCACATATTTACTTCGGATGGCCTGCGTGCTGAGGTACTCTGTAGATGTTTTTTTTAACAGCAGAATTCCTTTTTAGGAGTCTTGGTGTTTAGAATTCCTAACCATTCCAGTGTCTTCACAAGGGTGCAAGTTAGTTGACAGCTGAGTATTTTTCCATCCCGTGTGATTCTCCCAAGTCTTGATCCTGCTCCAGCTGTGCAGTGCAGAAATGTTGATCTCTCTCAACACCTGTCTGTCTGTCTCTCTACATCCATCTGTTACCAGACTCTGGACCCTTGCTCTATCTGCAGCAAGGGAACCTCTCAGAATTCCCTAAATGAAGATGCTTTAGTGGCTTCCCATTATAACCAGGGTCCTGAAGTGGGGCTGCTTACGGCTCTGTGGGTTCTGTCCCATACTTCCTTCCTCAGTCTGTATCTCTCCTTGGCTTTCGATAGACCAGGTACACTGACTGTATGGTTCTTGCAGTCTGACAGAATTCCTCCTACTTAAGGACCTTTGGTGCTGTTCTCACTGTTTAGGACAGTGTAATGCCTCTTCATCCTTTGCACCTCATTTCTAACCCATTTCTTCAGAAAAGCTTTGCTGATCAGTTAGAACTCATCCTGTGTTACATGTTTTCATAGCTCCCTACCTCTTTGTTTAGGTGAAATCCTCTGTCTCTCTTTCCATGATACCCTGAGCATAATAGAGCAGAAATTCTGGTGCCCAACACAGGGTCTGCTTTGTAGCAGTACATACTTGTTGAAAGAATAAATGAATGCCTGAATTATTCTACTTTAAAAATTGTATATGAATGGCCCTGAAGTGCAGGTTAATGTATGTGCATTGTTTAATTTTGAAGCTGTATGAGGACAAGTTTCAATCTCAGCTAGTCGTGGCAGAATTTCTGACTGGAATTTTTATTAATACTCTTTGTTATGGGAACAGTATATTAAAATGTGTTTATAGCTAGTTCTGTGACCAAAGGAAGAATTTCAGAAATTAACAGAAGTTGTACTTGGGTCTGTTTATCCTGTTTTACTAGGCATTAAAATGAGACTGTATATTTAGGGTGTTAGATTTGGTTAGGATACCCAGTGCTGTGTTGTTGGATGTGTCTTTTCTGGATGATTCAGAAGGGTCATTGGGTTTACATGTGCTTATACGGTCTAGGTATGAAAGGTAGGATATAAATTTATCTTTTGTTCTAAGCCCAGAATTTTGTATGTCAAGCATAACTCTTAAACTGCCTTATTTTTATCGTGAAATTTAGCTTGTATTTGGCTTGGCTTGTTGTCACCATTGTCTCTGTCTCTGATTTTTAAAATTGATGTGTAGCATACTATGTTAAAGAACTTGGTAAGTGCTAGGGTAAATCACTTATCTCTGAGCTTTGCATATTTACAAAAAGAACTCTGTTTTTGTTTAGGTCATAGATTTGTCACGAATGTCAAATGTAATAGATTGCAATTCTTTGCAAATTGTAGTGTTACATACATGTAGGACTTCCCTGGTGGTTCAGATGGTAAAGAATCTTCCTCCAGTGCAGGAGACCTGAGTTCGATCCTTGGGTCGGGAAGGTCTCCTAGAGAAGGGAATGGCAACCCACTCCAGTATTCTTGCTTGGAGAATTCCATAGACAGAGGAACCTGATGGGCTACAGTTCATGAGTCACAAAGAGCTGGACACGACTGAGAAACTAACACACACACACACCTATAAATGTAATGTTATGTAAATTTAAACTCATTTATATAGAGAGATTTTCATGGTTTATTTTCCCTTTTTATAGTGGGTTGTAAGTAGAAGCAATAGAAGGTTATATTAGCAATTATATTGTTTACTTACAATGTACTATGTATTATAATTACTAGCATAATAGTTAATTATTTGTATGGAATTAACTGTGGGTTTATCATTGTAGTGAAAATTACTATCTGTTCCTTTTACTATTAAATATTCTTTTAGATAAATTTAAATGCTTCTCTGCTTTTAATAGTATCATGATGAACACAGCCCATCAGTTTTCTGTTTTCATAAGTATTGTCACTGCCTACTGTAGTGTATTATTAACTCTACTTTATGTTCTGTAGGTTACTGGAGTTGGCTACAATCCATTTGGGGAAGTGATTGTTGATGGTGATGTTGTTCATGGATTCTATAACCCATCTGTTAGCAGAATTGTTGAGGTAAATCCTGCTTTCTTTATAAGAAAGTGGCTTTCTTCATAATGACTTAGGATGATGTGATGGGTTCACAGTTGTGTATTTCTCTTAGGCTGGCTGTGTGTGCAATGATGCTGTAATTAGAAATAACACTCTAATGGGGAAACCAACGGAAGGAGCCTTAATTGCTCTTGCAATGAAGGTATGTGCCTGGTCCTCTCTTTGACATTTGAAAACTTCACTCTCACAAGAGAATATGAAGCCATGGATTTGAGTATTGCTGGCTTTTAGGTGTGGAGTGAAGAAGATGCACAGGATTTCATAGTTTGTACTGCCTTTTGGGAACCAATTGTAGTCTTTCTGGAAATACAGAGCATGAGGGTTTTCCCTATAACTTTCTATCTCCTACATGCAGCATACAAACTAATGACCAGTGATGGGTTTATTCTTACAAAGAAATGTTGTTGTTTTTCATAATATTCAGAGTGTTGTATGAAAAGTTTTATAAATATGTGTAATTGCTGATAAATGCCAATTTTCAAACATGAAATAGGCAACATTTGTAAAGATATCAAGGCCAAGATGAGAAGTCAGCTTTTCTTTTTCCAGTCTTCCCTTTCCTTCCATTATTAATTTCTTAAAATGAATGTAGAGATAGCGTTTCTGTTGGGAAGATAGGGTGCTAATCTCAGTGACTCTACCCTAGTTGATCTCCTTTTCTAAGGCCTATAGTTGAATAAATGAGAAACCTAAAAGTCCAACCTGACACTCCCATAACAAAAGTAAAACTGCTTTTAAGAGCGGTTTTAGGAAACACGTATAAAATAGGATACCTCTGAATGAGGTTGCTTCTGTTGAGATTCAGTATAGAAATGTAGGTTGTTATAATAGTAATTTGATAAAGTCAAATTGGTGGGTTTATAATGTATATACTTCTTTAACGAGAAGTCACTTTCCTTTTTCCTTTACCATTTGTTTTTCTTGTAACTAAAAATAGCATAGTATCACTTTTTAAAAGATATTGAAAAGTTAAATAATGAGTGTTTATTGTGTTTGACTTTTTGAGAAATAAAGAACATGAAACCACCTCTTTATGGGTGGGGACCTCACAGTTTAGGTAGGAAGTCAACAGTGACAGACTGGAACAAACAAAAGGCAGACCAAGGTAGTGGACAGTCTTAACACTGAGCCACGTATAAGAAGAGTGCACTTTAAGACCTGGAACCTGAACTTTGAAAGGAAGGAGGGATGGAGGCGGGTGTAAGCTAGGGGAAGAGCAAGAATAAAAGCTTGAGGGATACGTAAAGGTAGATTGGATTGTGACTTTTGAATTGGTTAGCCTAGGTGAAATGAACAGTTTGAGTGGCCTAGCAGCTTGTTGAGTTGGCTGTGTGGTGGGTTACTGCCGGACCTTTAAAAGCCAGGAAGGAGCAGTAACCTTGATTTTTGAAAATTTGAAGAATATTTTTGAGTGTTTGCTGGGAAATGAAAAGGGTACTAGGAAGTAGAGCTGCATGGCATTAGTAGGAGTCAGCGTGTCAGTGGTGGGGTGAGAAGGGGGTAGGATGGCAGCAGCAGGCAGGGTAGATTTGAGTATCTACCCTGTTTTAGAATCGAGGAGTTGAGTTTGAAACTTCTGTTGATTATATAGTATGTATTGGCTGGACACCTTTATTTCTTACCCTACTTCCTCCCAGAGTTTGATCCAGTTGAGATTTTAATATAGTCAGTGTTGAAGTTTTGCTCTGCACATAGTTCAGTAGTGTGCCCTGGACTATCTGTATACCCAGGCTTCCACACTGAACATGTGTGCTGCTTTTCAGAGAAGTATGGTATGTATAGGTGGAGTGCTGCTGTTTGAAAATAAACCAGGTATCTCTAACCTGCTTCCCTGCAAGTTGTGACTCTTGTTTCTTTGTTAAAGGAAAAAAAATTAGTGAGAATTAACTTTTCTTTTGTGCCATATAGATGGGTCTTGATGGACTTCAACAGGATTATATCAGAAAAGCTGAATACCCTTTTAGCTCTGAGCAGAAGTGGATGGCTGTTAAGTGTGTACACCGAACACAGCAGGTATCCTTCCGTTTACAGAAAACTACTCTGTATTGTTTAACTAGACTACTATTTTTCATTTACTATGCACCTTTAGAGTTAAGCTGTCATAGACCATAACTCAGACCCGCTCTGAAGTGTGTGTCATTCATAGTAGACTCAGCCCTGGTTGTTTTGTGTTCCCTTTGAATTTATGCACAAACATGTCAGTTTTGCTACGTGAGCAAACCACTGAAATGAGCTGGAGCCTGGTCTCAGTGTCCTGGAGCTTGTGACATCAGTCTTTTGACAACGTTTTTTATTCTTGGTGACAGGTCTGCTGACTGACTGTTGTCTGTGTTTTTCCACTGAAGAATGTCTTGTCTTCTGACTGAACAGAACCACATTCTCTTGTGGAAAAGTGGTTACCAAATGTGTATGATTCATGTTAGTTGGTCCAGCTTACAAACTGGCAAAATGAAATACACTGATATATCAAAATTCTACCGTATTTCTAGGTGCTTTAGAAATTTTTACACAATGTAAGTCATGAAATCTACAGTGTATAATCATCACTTATAGTTCCTATTACCAGCTTCATGTGTAAACTTACTTTGCCCTGAAAAATATATAGTTGTTATTTTTACATTTTCTTTATTAGGAGTTAGTAATTGGTTATGTTTCTACCTGTGAACAAACATTTGAAACCAATTACATCTCTGAAGATGGGAATTAGGGAGAGGATTTCCTCTAACTTATAATAAGTAGGAAACTTTGGTTTTAAATTGCCCAACACTAAACTTGTGCCAGAAACTGATGAGGAGGGGAAGAATAAATTTCTGTTTAGTGTTTAAAGGAACTTCTATGAACCTAAGAGAAGGGGGACAATTGGAAACAAAACTATAAAAAAATAAAATGTCTGTTACTTTAAGCTTTGTAATCTAAGCTTTCAAAATTGCATCAGAATTAGGTAATTTTCAGTTGATGTCCCTTGTCCATAAAGTGATATAGAGAGAATATGTATATGAGTTTATTTGGAAGGTCTGTTTTTTATCTTTTATGTATGATCACACACTACTTCAAGGTAATGTGGCCCATGTGAAGTTTTAAGATTTGACTTCAGCAATTTAAAATGTACTAGCCTCACTTGTATATTAAATCTTTTCAGTTGGGGGATAGAAGTATGGAGTGGCAGATAATAAATCTGGACAGATTGCTTGACTTTTCTTCCTATTTGTTGATGAGTTTTTCCTGTAAAACAAAATTAACCAGTGTAACTAACAGAACCCAAATCCATTGACCCGACTCAGGTTCTAGAAGAAGTCAGCCTGGCATAGACAGGAAAAACTTGCCAATTTAAAAGCTGCCCAGGATCAAGTAGTTTGTCTTCAGAGGACTTTCACTTGAATTCAACAGCCTGCATTTCCTCTTCACGGATCACAGCCTTATTGTGGTGAAGGGGCTTGCATAACTCAAAGAAGCTATGAGCCATGCTTTGCAGGGCCACCCAAGATGGACGAGTAATAGTGAAGAGTTCTGTCAAAACATGGTCCACTGGAGGAAGAAATGGAAACCACTCCAGTATTTTTGCTGCAAGAACCCCATGAACAGTTTGAAAGGGCAAAAAGATATTACACTGGAAGATGAGCACCACCCGCCCCCACCCCAGGTGGGAAGGTGTCCAGTATGCTACTGGGGAAAAGCAGAGTACAATTCCAGCTCAGCTATTTAAAATCCTAAAAGATAATGATATTAAAGTGCTGCACCCAGTATGTCAGCAAATTTGGAAAACTCAGCAGTGGCCACAGGAATGGAAAAGATCACTTTTCATTCCAGTCCCAAATGCCAAAGAATATTCAAACTACTGCACAATTGTACTCATCTCACACACTAGCAAAGTAATGCTCAAATTCTCCAAGCTAGGCTTCAGTAGTACATGCACCAAAAATTTCCAGATGTTCAAGCTAGATTTAGAAAAGGCAGAGGAACTAGAGATCAAATTGCCAACATCCATTGGATCATCAAAAAAACAAGAGAGTTCCAGAAAAACATCTATATGTGCTTCATTGACTGCATATGCTAAAGCCTTTGACTGTGTGGGTCACAACAAACTGGAAAATTCTGAAAGAGATGGGAATACCAGATCACCTTACTTGCCTCCTGAGAAACTTGTATGCAAGTCAAGAAGAAACGGTTTGAACCAGGCATGGAACAATGGACTGGTTCCAAATTGGGAAAAGAGTGCATCAAGGCTATATATTGTCACCCTGCTTATTTAACTTATCTAGGGTACATCATGCGAAATGCCAGGCTGGATGAATCACAAGCTGGAATCAAGATAGTGGGGAATAGTATCAATAGCCTCAGATAGATGATACCACTCTAATGGCAGAAAGTTAAGAGGAACTAAAGAACCTCTTGATGAGGGTGAAAGAGGAGAGTGGAAAAACTGGCTTAAAACTCAGCATTCAAAAAAACTAAGATCATGGCATCCAGTCCCATCACTTTAGGGCAGATAGTTGGGGGAAAACTAGAAACAGTGACAGATTTTCTTTTCCTGGGCTCCAAAATCACTGAGGACAGTGACTGCTGCCATGAAATTAAAAGACGCTTGCTCCTTAGAAGCAAAGCTATGATAAACCTAGACAGCGTATTAAAAAGTAGAGACATCACTTTGCCTGCAAAGTGCTGTATAGTCAGAGCTATGGTTTTTCCAGTAGTCATTTACTGATGTGAAAGTAGAACCATAAAGAAGTCTGAGTGCTGAAGAATTGATGCTTTTGAAATGTTGTGCTAGAGAACATGTTTGAGAGTCCCTTGGACTGTAAAGAGGTCAAACCAGTCAATCCTGAAGGAAATAAACCCTGAATATTCATCAGAAGGACTGATACTGAAGTTGAAGCTCCAGTATTTTTGGCCATGTGATGCGAAGAGCAGACTCATTGAAAAAGATGATGCTGGGAAAGATGGAAGGCAAATGGAGAAGAAGGTGACAGACACTGAGATGATTATATGGCATTACTGACTCAGTGGCCATGAATTTGAACAAACTCTGGGAGACAGTGCAGGACAGGGAAACCTGGCATGTTGTAGTCCAGAGGGTCACAAAGAGTCGGACACAACTTAGTGACTGAACAACAGTCAGTCTGTATTTATCTCTGCTCTCTCCCTGGAACCTACCAAAATGACAACCAGTGAATAAAAGATAAGACTTTCCTATACTTCCTCTTTTATTAGTTTATCTTTTAAAGGTGGGGCCTAAAATACAGAGCTAAAAACAAGAGATCAGGTTGAAATTCTTTGTAAGGAGCCCGTAGAAATGTTCCTCGTACCTTTTCTATTTTTTGAGGCCAGACTAGAAATCTATCCAGAACACAAGCATAGAAGGCAGAATTAAGCTTTAAGACTAAACACAGGATGATTAAGGGAAAGTTGTTGTCCTGGCTACTAACTCTACATTCTCAGAATGCCTGCAGGGGATTCCCCATATCCTCATTCTCTGTGTCAGAAGATGGGAGAGTTTCAGAGAAGCTGACTGGTTCTGGGGAGATCCCTACAGTATGGAGTGGTCCTGCGTAAGCTCTTTGTTCACCAGAAGAGTCTCCCTGCTCCTGGCCTTTGTCTCGTCACTGTGAGGGCCATCAGTTGATAAACCCTGCAGTACCCATGGAGTTTCTAGACCTTTATTTGCTTCGGTCTTGAATGTAAACAGACAGACAGGGGTTGTGAGAGCCTTGGGGAGAGTCTTCAGCATAAAAGAAGCAGACCAAGCCAACAGAGAAAGGGGTCTCAGAGAAACAAAGGTTCCAGGACCATGAAAAAGGACAACAAAATACTTTAAACGGATTGTATTTCAAGTAAAGTCGAGGAGTCTATCAGAAAGTAGAGAAGTCAAAAAGGTGGACAATATAAAAGATGAGGTGTGAAAATCAGAAAATAGATGTAGGAGTTCCAGCATCCACATAATAGTGGTGACAGAAGATGACAAGAGTTTAACAGATAACACCAGGAGATTTTCTAGAGGAAGAGCTTTAGCTTCCAGAATAAAATTGCCCACTGGTGGCTTTGCACAGTGGGTGGGTTACAAAGGGGTGGGGGGGGGAGGAAATAAACACACCAAAGCCCCTGATTCACGTAATTTGAGGGCACTGAGAGAGAATTCTGAACAATTTCAGAGGTTGTTAGGGTGGGGAGGAAGGGCAAGGGGGAGGGAGTATACACAAAGATTAGGAATTAAGTGGCTTCTTAGGCTTTCCAGATGCAACTCTGCACACTAGAGGCTGGAAGGTGATAGAGCCTTCAACTGAGAGGAAGTCTCTTCGCAGCTGAACTTACATATGTGGGGGATGAAATAAAAATGTTTTCACATAGGTCTCAAAATGCATAGCCCACATACCTTTTCTTAGAGCGATATTGACGGATAAGTTATTCCAAGGTAAGAGTATACACTAAAGGAAAGGGAGACTTAGAACCTAGTGAGCTCTGACCAGCGGAGGGGTGAAGGGAGCTCCAAGATGCCAGTTGTGTAGCAAGCCTGGAAATGAGCTAGAAAAGGAAAGGCGGGAGGTCCTCATACGGGAGGAGTAATAGCTTACCTGCTCATTGGATCATGTGCAGAATACGTTGAGAGGTGCTTCATAATATGACATGGAAGAGCTTGGAATTAATTAGTAATAAGAATAAAGAAAACTAAGCAAATAAAGGCAATTATTAACTGTATGAAAGACAAAACTTGAACAGGAAGAAATGTATTTGGCTTATATAGGCCATGGAAAGAACATTATACCTTTCTGCTGCATCTGCTTACCTGGGGACCAGGGAGGTGGATGCTCCTCTCAGTGTCAGCTCACAGGGTTGTACCAGGGACAGAGGAGGCCCACATTATGGACTGGTTCATAAATCACCACTTGGAAGAGACACAAGTACTGCTTATGTTTATTCGCCAAAGCAAATCACATCTGACTTCAGAGCAGTACAGAGGGGCAAGGAAATACATTTCTGCCACGTGCCTCCAAGGAGAGCTGAGACATTTGTGAACTGTTCTGGTGGCCGCTTGGCTCAGCAGTGAAGAGTTAGAACGTGAGCAGAACACTGGTGATTCTTGTTCTGTGTGTGTTAGAACAATGGAGAGAGAAGGAATAGGCAGTGGGGGTGGCCAGACTATCACTTGTCACAGCAGACAGTATAAAATTGACAAGTAGAAAAGTAGCTATAAAAACGTAATTAAAAACATGATGAAAAGTACCCAGGACAACAGCCGGAAGAGTTAAAATTGGTTTGCCTCTGTGGAGCATAGGACTGGAAGTGAGGTTGGGCAGGGGACTGCAGGTTTTCATTGTAAGCTTTTGAATATTACATAACCAAGATAAAAAGTCTACTAATACCCACAATTGCAAGCTTGTTGTGAGCATTAAATGAAGTCACATATATGCATGTAATAGCATTGTAGAAAGCCTGAACCATTGTTTGTGGGCTGATGTTAGACCTCTTTTGTTTTCTTATTATGCCATGAGCTTAGATCTCAGAGTATGGAGCTGAGTGTAGACGTACCTTCAGTATGGAGGTTGAAGGGGTAGAGTAGATGCTGTGTTCTAAAATGGATGCAGAAAGCTCTCTCATGAACTTTTAATCATCAGAGTTCAAGTGCTATTCAAAGCCTTAGGTTTGAGTTACTTCTGTGTATTATGGGAATCCATGCTGCTTATTTTTGACCCCAATGGCTGATATATACGAATTAAAACTAACTTGAATTTATTTGCTCTGTTTTTTCTTAGGACAGACCAGAGATTTGTTTTATGAAGGGTGCTTATGAACAGGTGATTAAGTATTGCACTACATATCACAGCAAAGGGCAGACCTTGACACTCACCCAGCAGCAGAGAGATCTGTACCAGCAAGAGAAGGCCCAGATGGGCTCTGCAGGGCTCAGAGGTAAGGCCATGTCAGCACAGTCACCTCGGTGGAGAGGTAGTGCTGCTAACTGCAGATGGATTCGTGCTTCACATCTGAGCTGCCCAGCTCTACCCAGGCTTCGTAGAGCCCTGCCATTTCTGAAATGCTAGGTTTTAGTTGACTAATTGTCCCCCAGAACATAGAAAGTTGGAAACATAGCTAAATATGAAACTTCTAGTTGTTAGAGATCTGCCGTGGTCTCTGAGCAGCTGACAGAAATTTCATTTTAGACGTTTATCTTGTGAGAATGGTAATGAACGGAAGTAGAGCGATGTTTCTCCTTCCTTATGTCATCACTTGGTCTTGTTTATTAATCTGAAATTCTTTACTAAACATCAAGAGACTTAAGTCTGTAATTCTTTAAATTGAGGTAGTTGCTGACTCCTTCCCGTCTATCACCAGAGAGGAAAGAGGTGTCCAGACTTGGCTTTGTGAAATGCTGCTGACTGGACATTGATAGGGAGAGGGGGTCAGCTGGGCACACAGCAGCATGGGTAGGGTTGAAGATCAGCGGTCAGGGCCATACCTGGTCTTTATGTTCTGGCTTGTGGGGAATATGTGCCCACGGGTGCATGCACACATACATGCATGTACTTCTGTAGTCTCTCAAGGAAATTAGAAGAGTTGGCTTCCTTAATTTTATTATTATTTACAAAATGAAAGTCAAGCACCACAGTTCTGGGAGCAGGAAACAAGTAGGTAAAAACTATTATTCATGGTTTACTTAAGCAGGGTGAACCATAGATTTACAGGACTTCTGTTCGTATAATGTAGGTTTAGAAAGATATTCTTGTGGCTTCCTTTGATGGCAGTGTTTTGTTATTCTTAGTAGCTCACAGCTAGAAGGTTTTGAATTGACTTGCATTTATAGTCTTAAAAGTATGATATGTGCTCCCTGTTTTCCTTAATTCTTTTTAACAGAAGCTTCACACTCTTTTTTTTTTTTTTTTTTTTGGCCTAGTTCTCTTAATCTGAAAGATTGTGGAGCTTTGTGTATGTGTGGTTTGGTGTGGTAACTTTGTGAAATAGACCAGACATGGTGTGGAGCACATCTTTGTTTCACAGGCTCTGGGAAACATTCTGGGCATCTATCTCTTGCTTCACATCTCTTCTTCTTCTTATGCTCCATTTTCCTCCCCCTGCTGAAATTGCCATGATGAAGAGTAAAGAATAAATGAATAAAGATTTGAAGTTTACCTTGATAGGAACTTATCTTATACCTTATAAAACCTGAGTTTCTTAAAATACATGTGGTTGTTAATTTTAAAATTGGAATATACTTTGTTTTTATGTTTCAAATATAAAGGAGGGAGTTAGAGATCCTTCACATGAAAAGGTCTACATACCTATGTCCCATACAGTAGCATTAGATCTTCATTTATGCTAAAGAAGCAAACAAATAAATACAAAATACTGACCTCTGGGCTGATACCACCCGTCCACTGAGGGTGCCAGGAGCTGGTGTCCCTTGCTTAGAATTTGTTGACACATGGGTTGATACTCGCTTCCCCCTTCTATTGCCATCTTCCTCTGTTCCAACACAGGAACTGTCAGGTGGCTTATTCCCTCCAGAGTGAAAGCTTTTGGTGGGGCTCATATCTCCATAGATTTTGTGTTGGAAAAAGAAGTAATTTGCCTCTAACCATGGTTTTCCAAATGTATCTTATCCTTCATACCTTCTGCTTGAGTAAGAATGGATACTTCCTGTGGTCTCTGGGGCTTTTTAGTTATCCCACGAGGTACATATGTTTAGTTTGTGTGCTGTGTGTGTGTGTGTGTGTGTGTGTGTGTGGTAGGCTGTTCAGTCTTTTAGTATAATATCCCAGATGTAGACACATCCCTCTGGCTTAAAAGGTAGCTACTGCTAAAGTTCTGGAATTCTGAGAATAAAGCTTAATGATATTTGGAAATGAATAGTACTTTGTCCTGTATCTTAAGTTCCTAAGGGTGATAGGAAACTAACTATAAAGGGTGGTATGGTGGTATTATTCACGTAGTTTTAAGAGAACCAAAGGTACAAATAAGAAATACCTGTTAATACAGAAAGAATGAAAGAATATACACTCTTGTTGGTATTAGTGGTTTTACAGTTACTTTACAGATTAACTACCTTCCAGAGTTTGTTGTGTATAAAATTGTTACATGTTGTCTAATTAATATAGCCTTCTAGAACTTCAAGCTATTGAATTATTCTGGAGGCCTCCAAGATGGAAAGATGAAGATACAGTAGTGGAAATCACCTTCAAAGGTGTCTGTTTAAAATTGACTTTAAAGCTCAACAAACCTATACTTTTCCAAATAATTAATTGTATTTTGTTAAGAGTCAATAGTTTCTACTGAAAGGAGCTGCAGGTTTGCTATGTGAAAACATTCCTATTTGTTCCTCTCCTGCTTTCTCTACTTAACAGTTCTGTAGTCTTATTCCTTTTAATTTTTAATAATTTAAAGCAATCCCATACAAGAACCATTAAACTGTAGTATCTTTGCATGTAATAATTTTTGATTTTTAAAATTTGTTATTACTGCAATGACATTCTAGTCCTAAGTGATTTATCTGAGTGAGAAGTGTTATGGCCTCCAGATTTCGTAAAGTAAATTTTGATGTTTTTGTGATTCACATTTTCTTTTTGGATTTTATCTTCCAAGTTCTTGCTTTGGCTTCTGGTCCTGAATTGGGACAACTGACGTTCCTTGGCCTGGTGGGAATCATTGATCCTCCTAGAACTGGTGTGAAAGAAGCTGTTACAACACTCATTGCCTCGGGAGTGTCGATAAAAATGATTACTGGAGACTCACAGGAGACTGCAGTTGCCATCGGTATAACTAGGCTGCTTCCTTTGTTTTTGTTAGTTTTTCTTAAATTACTGCAGTGCATAGAGGAGCATTAGACGTGAAGTGTGTTTACAAAACATCGAGCTATACAGTAAAAAGTGATGCTTTTGTTTGCTCATACACTATAAAATTGTGGGTGAAATTTTAGTTAAAAAAATACTTTTAGTTGAAAATAGCTAAAATCATTGTGAAATCAATTATTATATTCATAAAAGGATAGTTGATTATTTTTAGTCTCATAGGACACCATTCTGATGACTAAAAGCACTAGATCATGGATGTGAACGAATGCATGAGATGACGATACTTAGTTTTTCTTTCAACTTGAATATAATTTTTTAAAAGCAGACTTTGTACCTAACTTGAAAGAAGATAGCTTGTATCTATATTTCCATCGTCTGATCACATATATGCCTATGTTGTTTGAATGCCATTTAAGATTCAGTTCAGTTCAGTCACTCAGTCGTGTCCGACTCTTTGCAACCCCATGAATCGCAGCACACCAGGCCTCCCTGTCCATCACCATCTCCCGGAGTTCACTCAGACTCATGTCCATCGAGTCCGTAATGCCATCCAGCCATCTCATCCTCTGTTGTCCCCTTCTCCTCCTGCCCCCAATCCCTCCCAGCATCAGAGTCTTTTCCAGAGTCAGCTCTTCGCATAAAGTGGCCAAAGTACTGGAGCTTCAGCTTTAGTATCATTCCTTCCAAAGAAATCCCAGGGTTGATCTCCTTCAGAATGGACTGGTTGGAGCTCCTTGCAGTCCAAGGGACTCTCAAGTGTCTTCTCCAACACCACACTTCAAAAGCATCAATTCTTCGGCGCTCAGCCTTCTTCACAGTCCAACTCTCACATCTGTACATGACCACTGGAAAAACCATAGCCTTGACTATATGGACCTTAGTTGGCAAAGTAATGTCTCTGCTTTTGAATATACTATCTAGGTTGGTCATAACTTTTCTTCCAAGGAGTAAGCGTCTTTTAATTTCATGGCTGCAGTCACCATCTGCAGTGATTTTGGAGCCCCCCAAAATAAAGTCTGACACTGTTTCCACTGTTTCCCCATCTGTTTCCCATGAAGTTATGGGACTGGATGCCATGATCTTCGTTTTCTGAATGTTAAGGTTTAAGCCAACTTTTTCATTCTCCTCTTTCACTTTAATCAAGAGGCTTTTAAGTTCCTCTTCACTTTCTGCCATAAGGGTTACTTTACCAAATATTAGGGGAAAATAATGGACATGGAAGTTAATCTTCCAGAACCTGTAAACTGTAATTCATACTGATAAATTTAAAATGTGCTAAAGTTCATTAATTCTTCTAATATGGAAAGAGACTGAAACTAGAATTTCACACTTTAAGAGGAATACGTCACTGAAAACATACCATTGTTGGGAAGATTAATTCTAGAGAAATTTCTCAATGTTTATTTTCATTTACATAAAACTACATGATACCTCATGGGATTCCCAGGTGGCATGGCACAGTGGTAAAGAATCTGCCTGTCATTGCAGGAGAGGTGGGTTCCATCCCTGGGTTGGAAAGAGCCCCTGGAGGAGGAAATGGCAACCCACTCCAGTATTCTTGCCAGGAAAATCCTGTGGACAGAGCAGCGTGGTGGGCCTCAGTCTTTGAGGTCGTAAAGAGTTGGATATGACTGAGCGACTGAGCAGACACGCACATAATACCTCAGATGAGCCACCGTCTTGCCTGGTTTTTAGTTAAAAAGCACTCTTGATCTTCATTAAAATTGAGCTCCTGAGTAGAACCCACATGGCCTTGTTTAAATTCTTAGGTATGGTACCTGAGTTTAAATGCTTAGGGTTGAATTGAGAAAACTGTGTATTCTTGAATTTAAGCAAAAATACTCAGACAGAAAACTCAAGACTTTTTACTAAATCAGTTTGATCTGTCTTACCATAGTCTTGTCTTGTAATCCCTTGATGTAAGGACATTTTATACTTTAAAGAGAAAGTGAGTTAATAACATCATTAAGTGAGCATTATGTTGACTAGCCTATCAAGCAAAAGCAGTTTGGTTAATTATGTTTTCTTTCCCATTTCACTTTAGCTAGTCGTCTGGGATTATATTCCAAAACCTCCCAGTCAGTCTCAGGAGAAGAAATAGATGCAATGGATGTCCAGCAGCTTTCACAAATAGTGCCAAAGGTAGGCGTGAACCAGAGCCTTTCAGACTAAGGCTTTATTGTAGGCATTACCTCTTCTCCTGCAGTGTTAATGAAGCTATTCATTTGAAAACAGTTGGGACATGGCCACCACATTTGTTGGTCTAAATCATGAGGCAGAATCTTATCATTGAGATCTGTCTTATCGTTGAGAGTATCTATGAGGTGATCATTATGAATATCAGTGCAGATTTGTTAACTTCAGCAAGAGCTCAGTTTCCTCTGAGAAAGATACTATGGAAAGTTAACAGTGGTGCTTGTATTTATAAAGTACAGAATGGAGACAGATCATTACTTTATACTTCTTATCCTTGTGTTCTGTTTTAATTGAATGTGGGAATGATTTTTTAAAGAGCTGTCATTTGCATACAGTAAACTTTTCCCTTGTTAATGTACAGCTCTTATGTTTTGATGGATGCCTGTGGTCCTTGTAACTACCACACAGGTTCCTCCCATGCCAGATCCTCCTGTGGTCAGTTCCTCCCTCTGCTTCCAGTACTTGGCAACAACCATTGCTTTTGTTTTCTGTCCCTGTAGTTTTGTCTTTGCAGAATGCTGAAAATGGAATCATACAGCATGAGGCCTTTGAATCTGCTTTTTTTGATTTAACATAATTTATTTTTAATTGCTGAGTAGGATTCCACTGCAGTGAGTGTATGTTACCAATGCACCAGTTTAAAGACATTTGGATTATTTTCCATTTTTGCTGATGATGGTTAAAACTACTAAAAACATTTGTGCATAAGCTCTGTAAGAAAATAAACATTCATTTCTCTTAGATAAATACGTGAGAGTAATTGCTGGGTCATATGGTTAATGTATGTTTAACTTTGTAAGAAAATGCCAGATTGTTTTACTTGGTGGCTTTATTGTTTTGCATTCCCATCAGCAGTGTTTGAAAAGTGGTTACCAGCACGTGGCATTGTTAGTTTCCCCATGCCCATTCTAATAGGTATTCATGGAGTCCTGTTGTGGTTTCAATTTGCCTTTCCCTCACAACTAATGATTTTGTGTACTTTTTCATGTGCTTATTTGCCATTCATATATTTTCTTTAGTGAACTGTCTAACCATCCTATTTTTAAAAAATTTTTATTTTTGGATTTTGGAAGTTATTTTGTGGATAAAAGTGGATATATTGTGGATAAAAGTCTTATCAGATATTTGACTGGAAGAAAGTTTTTTCCATTTTGGTTTATCTTTTTAGTCTATTACCATTTTACTTTAAAAAACAGTTTTCAATTTTGGTGAAATCTAGTTTATCATTTTTTTCTTTTATGGATCATGCTTTTGATGTGTTATCTAAGGACTCTTTCTAACCCAAGGTCACAAAGATTTTTTCCTATTTTTTAAAATAACAGTCTCATACTTTTAGGTTTTATACTAATGTTTCTGATCTATTTTGAATTATTTTTGTCTGTGAGAAGTGGGTTAAGGTTCATTATTTTAATGTATGGGTATTTAGTGATTTTAGTTCCGTTTGTCGAAAAGACAGTGCTTTTTTCATTGAAATGCCTTTTTAGAGCATCTGGGAGCAGTATGGATGTGTGTCGTCCCCGGATAGTTTTTACATTTATTTCTAAAAGAATAAATCCTGTAGTAAGTTCTCTGAGGGTATTGAGACAGAATGTACAATAGCAAATATATATGAAATCTGCAGTTAATTAAACATTTTCCCATTAAATCTTTGTTTAGCCTTTTCCCAGAGATGCTAATAAGTAGTGACATCAGACAGACTGGAAGTTTCATTTTATTTGCTTTCTTCAGTTCACTGTCCGGCTTTCTGATAAAAATGCTAATGAACTCTGGAAACCAACCTAAAGGCAGTTAGAGAAGGAAGAAAGGCAGTTAGAGAAGTAAGTTATAAATTGCAGTATTAGCATGAGAAATTACATCATTGGTCATTTCCAAATAAGAGTTTTTTGCATCAGTTGTGGCAGATGCTCTGATGTTATTCCAAAGAGAGAAGCTCATTGAATTGCTTGGAGTCATCCTATTCCATAAATACTGGAGCTTCTTTCAGGTTTACCATGTCTTTTGAAAACACAAGTCTGTTCTTCAAATACGATCAATGAATTATTTCAGTCGTTTCAGCTGAGCTGAGCTGGACTTCTCCCCATGACCCCCCGTGCCCTTTGGCCTTTTCCCCCATTTTTATTGTGCATTCATGTAACTCTTTAATCATGGTCTTAGGCTTTTACTTTAGAGCAATTTGAAAAGCTTTTCATTTATTAGTGTTAGAAGCAAAACAAAACTTTTTTGTAAATTGCCAGCTCAGTGAGGTTTTCCTACATGTACTAAAATCATATTAATTGATTATTTTCCTTTATAAAAGGTTTTTTGGCTCTCTTCCCATAATTCAATCAATTCCCAATCCCTTAACATTTTTCTGTCCTTTTTGACCTAGGACAATTAAAAAATAGTATGGAAATGGAATTTCCATATGGGAATTGTCCATGTTTTTTAATTTATGATTTCTTGGGTGTGTTTGCTATTGGTAAAAATGGATGTTCTCTTTTCTCGTTTGTTTTTTATAGCACTGCCTCCATTTGTATTTTTACTAAACTAATCAACCAGGTCCCTATAATAAAATCCCAGTTCATGTGATCTTTAATTTTTGGTACGTTGTCAATACTTATTACAACACATCAGGTATTTTTAAATCTATACTGGAAGATTTGGAGATCTTTGGGAGATTATTTTAATGCCAAAAATAATATTTCTTTCATTAGCCTCTCCTATTTGTATTTACCTACTTTCTTCTCTTTATAACTTTATTTCTGTTAATGTTGATCACAAGAACTATGAGTATGGACCACAAATATGACACTGAAAAGGCAGATCCATGAGAAGAGAAAAACCCTTTTGTGGGTTCCTTTGAAAGTACGCAGCCTTTCTCCATTTCCCTCCACATTATTCCCTGAACTTTCTGCTGACAAAGAGTGCTGCTTCTTTCCTGTTGTCCTTGTGCTGGTCTGCTGTGCTCATTCTGATTTGCCCTTCCTGCTCCTATACTGAGTGATTGTATTCTGTGCCTATTCACCCCCTTTCAGATAGAGAAACAGACATAAATGTTAAAAAGATTATAATAGAGGAATTTCAGTTACCCCCAGTTTAGTCCTAGCTCTGTGATAAGTACTTCAGTTTTTACTCACTTCTAGTTTCTTTTTAATACCTAATTTCTTCAGGCCATAATTTTGTGTCACTAAATTTCAGTATTTTTACTCAACCAAAAAGATTGATGCGCTAATCTTGGTGCTTTAAGGAGACTTTACTCTGTGTTGCATTATATTCCATGTAAGTCTTCAGCTTTGTATTGGAGATCTGCTTAGTCTCAAGGAAGCTGCTTTTGTTTTTGATTTTCCATCAAAGCTTTGAAATGCTGAAATATCTACATCAAGCGATAGGTGTACTGGATGCATGCCAAAGTAATTTGTGACTATACAAAAGAAGTATGTTTTCAGCCCAACAGTTGATCTGTTATCCTCACTGCCATTGTTAGTGATAACCTGTAGTGGCTGTGAAGGGGTGATTTGAATGTTTTGAATGATTTGCTGTGAAACAAAGGCAAATTTTTACTCTGTATGACCTGAGTGTTTGTAATTAGTAATGAGTCTTTTATTTAAAAATTCTGTAAAATCTGTAGTCTTTGCTAAATGCTCTTGTACTCCGTGCTGTGTGCTACATGATTAAATTTTTGCAATAATGTAGAATTTTCACTTAGAAGGTAACTGGTACATTTTAAATACGTATGTAGCTGAGTCCTTTTTATTTTATTAAAAAATTGTTTTTAATTGAAGTGTAGTTGATTTGCAGTGTTGTGTTAGTTTCAGGTGTACAGCAGAGTGGTTCATTTTATATATGTGTGTGTGTGTAAGATTCTTTTCCCTTATAGATTATTAGAAAATACTGAGTATAGTTCCCTGTGCTGTAGAAGTAGGTCCTTGTTTATCTGTTTTGTATATAGCAGTGTGTATTTGTTAATCCCAAACTCCTAATTTACTCTCCTTCCCTTTTCCAGGTGGCACTAGTGGTACAGAACTCACCTGCCCAGTGCAGGAGACACAAGAAATGTGGGTTTGATCCCTGGGTCAGGACGATCCACTGGAGGAGGAAATGGCAACCCACTCCAGTATTCTTGCCTGGAAAATCCCATGGACAGAGGAGCCTGGTGGGCTACAGTCCGTGGGGTCACAGAGAGTTGGACACGACTGAGCACACACACATCAGCACCCTTCCCCTTTGGTAACAAGTTTATTTTTTATGTTGTTGGGTCTGTTTCTGTTTTCATATAAGTTCTTCTTATATAAGTTCATTTGTATCATTTTTTGGTTTTAGATTCTACATGTAAGCAATATAATGTGATACTTGTCTTTGTCTAGCTTACTTCACTTAGTAGGATCATCTCTAGGTCCATTCATTTTGCTGCAGATGGTATTATTTCATTCTTTTTTTATGGCTGAGTGACTGAGTATTTCTCTGTGTGTGTGTGTGTGTGTGTGTGAATATATGTATGCACTCATTCACGTTTGACTCTTTGCAAACCTCATGGACTGTAGCTCGCCAGGCTCCTCTGTCCATGGGATTTTATAGGTGAGAATACTGGAGTGGATTGCTGTTCACTTCTCCAGGAATCTTCCTGACCTAGGGATCAAACACGTGTCTCTTGCATTGGCGGGTGGATTCTTTACCACTACACCACCTGGGAAGCCCCATATATGTCTATGTGTGTGTGTATGTGTGTGTGTGTGTGTGTGTGTGTGTGTGTATACCCCAAGTGGCACATATTTATATATACTATATCTTCTTTATCCATTCAACTATTGATGGACATTTAGGTTGATTCCATATTTTGGCTATTACTAATAGTGCTGCAGTGAATATTAGGGTACAGTTGCCCAGAAGTGGGATTAAAGGATCATATGTTAGCTCTGTTTTGTTTTTTTTAGGGAACGTTCATACTGTTCCCCATAGTGGCTGTATCGGTTTACATTCCCACCAACAATGTAGGGAGGGTTCCCTTTTTCCCACACCTTTTCCATCATTTATTATTTGTAGACCTTATAGTGATGGCCATTCTGACTGGTGTGAGGTGATAACCTCACAGTAGTTTTTATTTGCATTTTTCTAATAATTAGCAATGTTGAGCATCTTTTCACGTGCTTTTTGACCATCTGTGTGTATAGTACTTTAAAGACACACTAAAGAATTTCCAAATGGATTTTGAACCTTTTTAAAGGAAGAATGCTTTCCACATATGTTATGTGATTCATGGTACCTAGAGGATATAAGGGTAATCAATAATGTGATAGTATAGTTAACCCCTGAGAAAGTTTTAGACCTTTATTAAAATTCAGAGAGAACCTGGGAATTGTCTTTATTGGTGATCCTAAGATTCAGTCACTTATTCATTCATTTCACACGTGTTTATTGAGCACCAGAGGTACAGGGCCAAATCTCTGCTTCATGGAGCTTTTAGTCTTAAGTAGATGTATATATTATGTTGCTGGTAGGAATTGTGGAAGCTTTCTCCTGACTCTGTTGCTTTGAAATAGGAAATGAGGTTGTTAACTGAGAGTGGGACTAGGAAAGGGATACATTGGGAGCATGAGGAGAGAAGGCTAGTGTAGACATATCCTCTGGGAGAGTAGGAGAGAGAATGGTGAGTCCCGTAGGTGTTAAAGTCACCTGGCTTGGGTGTGTTGGAAAGAGTGATCGGGAGGCAGTGGTTAAAAATCCTTGTGAACCATGGCAGGTAGCCCCCGGAGCAGCATTGGCTGCAGGTAAGATTTGTCACTAAAGAAGGGAATGGAAGACACCTACCCCTCTCCTCTCCTCATGGTGCTGTTGGGGAGGACTGGGGAACAGCCATGTCTTGTGGATGAGCAAGTTAGAGCAGTGTGGGAGGGAGTGGGCGTACAGGTGATTTGTGGATGACTAGCTGGGGCACAGTTGGGAGCATTTAGGAGACCGGGAGGTGGCATGAGGAAAAGGGATTAAATACATTCTTTGGAGAGAAGATCATATAAGCAAGTGGAGACACAAAGGAAGACAGCCTAATGAATCAAACTAAGTAGAAGAGCATAAGCAGTCACTTCATACTGTTTAACAGAAAAAAGGGCTCAACAGACATTGAGAAGCAGCTGTTCTTTAAATCTCATGAAGACAGAAGAAGGGAAAAGGCCATATTGAGTGTCAGTGTTAAGGAAACATGCAAGAGAGCTTTTCCTTACTCTGTTTCTGCAGTGTTTCAAGAATAAAGCTATTTTCTTTTCAGAGCTTAAACATGGTTGGGATAAACTGGGTGAATTGTTTAGATTGTGTATTTCCTTTAGTACCTAAAAGTTTGAAATGGCCCTGTCGAATGAGTGTCCTAACAAGTGTATGGCATTTTCTTGAGTTTGATCTCTATGACAAAACAGACAGTTCAAATTGGTAATTTAAAAAACATTCTTAGTTATATGTACATAGGATATTCTGATAATTCTTAATGTTGAAGATTTTTAGTATATCTTGTGTTTTAACAGGTTGCAGTATTTTACAGAGCTAGCCCAAGGCACAAGATGAAAATTATCAAGGTGGGTCTTTAAGAATCACAAATGCTTCTGTCGGTCTGCTTTACTACTGGGAATATGTCGAGTACTAAAGTCAGAAGTGTTGTGAAGCAAAACAGGTTTTTTTTAAAGCCTGAGATGGAAACATTAACAGAATTTTGTTAGCAAAGGAAGATGTAGAAGAAAGCTTTAAGGAAATATCTGCAAATATAATCTTCTTTTAACATTTGAATAGTGTCAGTCTGTTCTGATAAGAGTCTACAGCCAGATCACTCCAGTGTGAATAGGAATAATTACTATAAATACAAAAAGAAAAAAATGTTTTGAGATTGTGTATAGTTTTAAAGGGGTATGATATTTATATTAGTCAAATATATACAAAGCAGCTGACATGGTATCCATACATTCATCGGCTTATTACATATAATAGTGCCCCATTGTAGTAAGGTCAGGGTTTCTCGCCTTGGCAGTGTGACACTTGGGGGCTGGATAAGTCTTCATTGCAGGAGGCTATCCTCTGTGTTTTAGGTTTAGCAGCACCCTTGGCGCCTGTCCTCTAGATGCCAGTAGTGTCCACAAAGTCATGACACTCAAAAATGTCTCCAGACATTGCCAGATGTGCCCTGGGAGACACAATTGCCCTGAGAACCACTGTGTAATTGACTGTACATCAGGCTTTACACTTAAGAGTTCTCACACATGGGAATATTAATGGCAGCTTTTTCTAAGCTTTATCCTAAGACCTCCATATACTGAAGTTTTTTGAAAAAGTGATGGTCTATATTATTTCCAGTCTTTGATTATGTGGGAAAGAAAAAGAGGGGATTTGTATACCTCCTTATCTGTGTGAAAGCAGCATTCTAATCAGAACGCCTCCCTCCCACTTCACCCCTCCTACCCCCAGTCTCTGCAGAAGAACGGGTCGGTTGTGGCCATGACAGGAGATGGAGTAAATGACGCAGTTGCTCTGAAGGCTGCAGACATTGGAGTTGCGATGGGTCAGACTGGCACAGATGTTTGCAAAGAGGCAGCTGACATGATCCTGGTGGATGACGATTTTCAAACCATCATGTAAGTTTTCCTTCACTGAACGCACATCAGAGAGTTTCTGCCTATCCTTTTCTGCACCTCATTGCAGAAAAGTGTTTAGCAGTTTTAGATGTTGGATGAGCTAAACTATTTTACTAAACTAAGCAATTTTGTTTTGTGTCCTGCTGTGTAGTTTTGGGGGAAATTATTTGTATGGAATGGACTTTAAAAATGGCAGGGCTATTCATTTAAGAAATATTACTGAGTACCAGCCAAGTTTCACGTTTCCTTGCCATTAGTGTGGTGGTACAGCAGTGGACCTTCATGTGGTTTTATTCAAGTTAAATTCAGGCTCTCAGGAATAAGCATGTGCCTGGCTTTATGAAAAGATTATAAATAAAGATCCCATCCATATCTGTTTGCTTATGTCAGGAATTCTTCACATTGTCAATGATGCAGTTTATCATTTGAATTGATTTATTTCATCCATAGTTTCTAATTGATTTAAGATTCTTCCATAATAACCTGCTGGTGTCATTAACCCATGTGGCCTCAGGTGGAACATGTGGGCCCTCAGGACGCAGAATTGCAAGGTTCTTCTAAGGATAGAAGATACTTAATTTCCATTCTTAGAACTGTATAAAAATCTCAGAAGATAGGATAGTTTGTTTATAAAATACATGTTTTCCTAGACTGAGCAAAGTGAGTGAGAGGATTTTCATGAATCTTTGTAAAATATATTCTTTTTATAATTCTGGTACAACATATACCTAATTGTATCTAGGAATAACAGATAAGTTAAATTCTGTAATTCTTATGTCATTGCCATTTAATTTCTGACCTGCATTAACTTAACCCCTTAACATATATACATCTGTACCTTTAAGAAAAATAAGCTTGGGAGGGTTAAAGAAGATAATTGTTTTAGTATTATAAATGTGTATTATTATCTTGTATAGAAATACAGTATGTGATTTTAATGTTGAAATGTCTTTAAGAATAAAAATTGTTATGAAATTAGTTCAGGTACAGTAGGAGGCTTGATTTTAATGCCTTGCCAGATAGTGTTTCTGTATTTTAATTATGTAAGTAAAATTGTTTTATTAATGTATGAGTTTTATCAGTTGGGAGCTTGTTTTCAAAATTAGTTCCACAGTACTGCTGTATCCTTATTTTTTTGTGATTATATTTTCTCACCTAATTTTATTTTTAACTTTCAGGTCTGCAATTGAAGAGGGTAAAGGGATTTATAATAATATTAAAAATTTTGTTAGATTCCAGCTGAGCACGTAAGTTTGTAAGAAATTGTGACAAACTTATGGGTCTTATAGATAAATGATTCAAAAAGTAGAATTGAAACAGAATGCCTATAAGCTTCTGGGCTCTGTTTCTCGTATATAAGTTTTCCAGTGTGAAAACTGAATTCTGTCCTAAAACTAAACATGGCATGATAAAGAGGTTCTAAATATAATTACTTGTCTATATCATCATCAAAATATATTAACTATTGTGGCTTATTTAATACCTTCTGAAGTAACTAAGAAAGAGGTGTCAAATTTTAATTTTTCTTCTTGGTATCTTTTTCCAAAAGCAGTGGCTTTTATTGTAGTCTATTACAAAACACAGTTATGAAAATATCATTGAAACTCTTAACTGTTATCTGAACTCAGTTAAAAAAATCTTCCTCTATTTGTTGTTGTTATCTAAACGCTTTGCAAATCCTTTATTAGATTGCTGTGGATTTTAAGGGCTAACTCTTTAGATCATAAGGGCTAAATGTCCACACTAGTGAAGCAGTAGCTTACTTGGAGATACAGGCTTCCTTTAAAAGAACAGTAGTAACGTGAGAGTTTTAAATGCTAAGAAAGTGATTTCATAAAATTAGCAAGAATTATACAATGTTGATCCATTTTAAAAAATAACTCTTTCTTTCGATAGGAGTATAGCAGCATTAACTTTAATCTCACTGGCTACATTAATGAACTTTCCCAATCCTCTCAATGCCATGCAGATTTTGTGGATCAATATTATTATGGATGGACCTCCAGCTCAGAGGTAAGAGTTTCCTCATTTGTAAACTAGAAGGACAGAGATGGCCTTATATCCTGATAGTTAAGCTCTAAGACTTCATTCCCGGGCAGCATCAGAAATCTCTGCAGCATCATGTTTGTTTTAAGTCGTGTGATGTGAGCATATCATTTATTCTTCTGGGATGCTCATTCATGCATTATGATATGGGCTTTTACACTGAGATCAGAGCAGGGAATAGGTATAGTCCCTGTCCTTGAAGTAAGCTGTTTGTTTCTTAGAATAGAATGTAATGGAGAAATCTCTCTTTGGCTTTAGTGCTATTACCAAGGTTCCACAATTCTTAGAGACTCCGGGAAAGTATTGAAGGACTACTTCAATACTGTAGTATTGAGCATCTAATGTTTTCTTTTATAATAACCGGGCCCTAGATACAGCTTTCTTAACAGAGTAATTAATATGTATCAGTGTATAACAAATTATCCTAGTTGAAACTTCCTTGCATGAAAGATACTTCAAAATCCAGTTGGTTAGTCATGTATTTCAGGCCATATTTGAAATAAGTTATATAAATGAAATGGGGCAGTTTTTTGAAATTTGATTATCAGGCCTCTACCAAACTGTGGCAAATAAACAAAACAGCCAAGAGTGATAAAATTTATGGGTGTTTTTGAGTGATCGTAGCCAAGGTTTTCTTCATAATTCAACATTTTGTTTCCATAAGAAGGCATTTAGTTTCTGGGATAATTGAGGTCAATGAACTTGTGAAAGTAATAAATCCAAATTTTACTTAAAACTTTAATTCACTTTTCTGTTTGTTTTGAAGCCTTGGAGTAGAACCAGTGGATAAAGATGTCATTCGTAAACCTCCACGCAACTGGAAAGACAGCATTTTGACCAAAAACCTGATACTTAAAATACTTGTTTCCTCAATAATCATTGTTTGTGGGACTTTGTTTGTCTTCTGGCGGGAGGTATACTCACTGGATAAGTTGTTATATTAAATGCATTCTGTATGACACGATTCCATTATTTTTGTATATTAAACAGAAGGCTGGAAGTTAGGATAACCTTCAAAAATAGAATAAAACATTTAAAAATAGTTTGATTTCAGTATTTATGGGTTAATAGAATTCCTGATTCATATTTTAGAATTATTTAAATATGCAGAGAAATATCAAATACAATAAAAATCAGCATGAATATTTGGGTAGAAGTTAGAAAATCTGAGCCTTTAGTATAGCTATTTTAATGTCATTAAAAAGGAAAGTTGTTTTTAATGTCCAGTTTACAGTTTGGGAGAAGACTTTTTTCTTTATGTAGACTACAGTCCATGGGGTCGCTGAGGGTCGGACACGACTGAGCGACTTCACTTTCACTTTTATGCACTGGAGAAGGAAATGGCAACCCACTCGAGTGTTCTTGCCTGGAGAATCCCAGGGATGGGGAAGCCTGGTGGGCTGCCGTCTGTGGGGTTGCACAGAGTCGGACACGACTGAAGTGACTTAGCAGCAGACTACAGCTATTCTTTAGGTGACTTATTTAAAGGGTGTATGGGAAATTTAAGTTGCTTATATGACTTATGGGCTTCCCTGGTGGCTCAGAGGTTAAAGCATCTGCCTGCAATGCAGGAGACCTGGGTTCGATCCCTGGGTCGGGAAGATCCCCTGGAGAAGGAAATGGCAACCAACTCCAGTATTCTTGCCTGGAGAACCCCATGGACGGAGGAGCCTGGTAGGCTTCAGTCCATGGGATCACAAAGAATCGGACACGACTGAGCGACTTCACTTCACTTTCACTTATATGGCTTATATCTTAGACTAAAGCTTTTTTAAGAGAAAGAAAATATTAGCCCTTTAAAAGCATGTAGTATTTGTCCATTAAATTCAGCCAACTGAAAATCTTTTTCTCTAACAGCTGCGAGACAATGTGATAACACCTCGGGACACAACAATGACTTTCACGTGCTTTGTGTTTTTTGACATGTTCAATGCACTGAGTTCCAGATCTCAGGTACGCTTGAGTGATTGTAGCTGGCTAATTCAATTGGGTAGAGTACTCTCTGTAAGTGGGCAAGGTTTTTAGCTTTGCTTGCTTTTGTAGCCTTGATTACGGGTCCAGATATAGCCTTCCTACAGACATGTGTTCTAACAGGGGTAGGAGATTTGGGGAGATAAGCCTTAACCTTGGCCAGAAGATTAAAGTAACTCACAGATGTCATCACCTGATTTTTCCTCCTCTCATTTTCTTATTGTCTGTAGCTACGTGATAGGTTCAAGTTAACATTATCTGAGCATAGGACAAAGTTCATGGCCACTATTAAGATGGTGTACTTTCTTAACTATTTATTACCATTCACCATGCTTGAACTTTCCAAGTACAATGCATTAATTTAGACTAATTTTTAAAGAAGCTATAGTATTTGGGTTTTGTTCTGTGAAAGGCATTTTTACTTTTTCAGTATACATGTAACTAAGTCCAATCTTCAAGAAAGTTTCTTAGATTATGTACCTTAATGAAATGATTTAGAAAAGAATCATATACAAAGAAAGTTTTATGCTCTGGAATGCTAAAGGGAGTTTCTGTGGCCTTTATTTTTTAATAGAATCACTTTTCTGGGGGGGCGTGCTATGTGGCATGTGGGATTTTTAGTTCCCCAACAAGGGATCAAACCCAGGACCCTTGCATTGGGAGCATAGAGTCTTAACCACTGGGCAGCCAGAAAAGACCTAGTATCACTTTTAAAGAAAGTCCTTGATAAAGGAAAGGTGCTTTAAAATTCACCCTACTCCATGTGAATTATTTCAAAATATAATTAAGAAATTTCATATACTAGTATTGTAGAATTCAGTCCAGCTTACTAAAAATTAGAGGTGAATATAATAGTAAAGAAGTTGTTTCTAGTAATAACTGAACTCTCTGCTCTGCCAACAGACCAAATCTGTGTTTGAGATTGGACTCTGCAGTAATAAAATGTTTTGCTATGCAGTTCTTGGATCCATCATGGGACAGTTATTAGTTATTTACTTTCCTCCACTTCAGAAAGTTTTTCAGACTGAGAGCCTAAGTATACTGGGTAAAAAAAATGTTATGTTTTATAATTTATAAATGAGTTGTAAATATTTTCTAATGCATTTAAGAAAACTTTTTAAAAAGTGAAATAAGTGGCTTGCTTTGAAAAATATGTGTGCTGTTTCTATTTGGAATCACATTTAGGGGAGTCACTCCCCCAAATCTGGTTTTAAACTTTTCTGGTAATTTTTTTCTTGTTAATTTTTTATAGGTTATCACTCATCAAAATCATATTTGGTGATTCTGAAAGAGTAATTGTAGTTGATAACTTTTTAATTTTGTGTGAAGAAAAAACTAGATTTAAGCTCACTAAAAACCAGATGGCTCGTCTTTAAAATTACCATTTTGGTTGTTAAGCTAACATTTTCCTATTTGCATGTCTTATTTTATGAAATAACAGCCCTAAAAACAGAGTTTTACTAAGTTGATGTGGAAAGTGAAAGTGAAAGTCACTCAGTTGTGTCTGACTCTTTGCAACCCCATAGACTATGTCCTTGGAATTCTCTAGGACAGAATACTGGAGTGGGTAGCCCTTCCCTTCTCCAGGGTATCTTCCCAACCCAGGGATTGAACCCAGGTCTTACGCATTGTGGGTGGATTATTAACCAGCTGAGGGCCACAAAGGAAGCCCAAGAATACTGGAGTGAGTAACCTATCCCTTCTCCAGCAGATCTTCCTGACCCAGGAATTGAACTGGGGTCTCCTGCATTGCAGGCGGATTCTTTACCAACTGAGCTATCAGGGAAGCCTGATGTTGGAAAACAGACATTATTTTTTCATACACTGTGGGTGAAATGTATCATCATATAGTACATTTAAAAGTTAATCTTCCTGTGTAAGTGTGAGGATGGATGCATTTTATTATAATGCTAGTTCTCACTCTTGGGTTTTTAAAGTTAATTTGGATATTTTTGATCACTATTTTTTGCTGTAAGTTAATCTTAATGTCGAACTAGTTTAATTTCAGGATTTTAATTTCATACTCATATTCTTTCCTCTTTTTAAAAAAATGGAGTTTTAGGAAGACAGGTGAAATTTTTTGGAGCAGTAAATAAGAATGAGCTAGTGTGAAACACCATTGTAAAGACATGGTCTTTTAACAGTAACTTGCAAGTGGAATACATGCAGATTTCAATCAAGTTATTCCCCACTGCTTGAACAGCCTTTAAAAAACAGGAAACTCTTGGTTGTGTTGCTGTTAAAGTTTGTGATTCTCAGGTTATTGTTCAGGGAAAGCAGTCAGAGGACTTGTTCTCTGGGTTCTAGTTCTCTGGTGCTGCTTGTCCTTGCTGTGTGACTTTGCCTAAGTCATTTGGTGCATTTGAGCTTTACTTTCCTTATTTTTAAACTGAGGCTAATTGTGGCTACTCAAGGAATGGTTGAGAAATAATGTATTTTAAAAGCTGTGGTAAAATGCTAGAAAAACATAAGCTATTAACCTCTGAAATTATAAGTTCAAAGAATTGTAAAACTCTGTTTTTTCTTGCAGATTTACTGTTTCTTCTGGGTCTCACCTCATCAGTGTGCATAGTGGCAGAAATTATCAAGAAGGTTGAAAGGAGCAGAGAGAAGATCCAGAAGCCTGCTAGCTCAACATCGTCGTCTTTTCTTGAAGTATGATGCATATTGCATTCTTTTATTTGCAAACTAGGAATTGCAGTCTGAGGATCATTTAGAAGGGCAAGTTCAAGAGGATAAAATGAAGATTTGAGAACTTTTGAACTTTTTATTGACTAAAAATGAGTGTTAAAGACTTGAGACTTTAACCTGCTGAGAGTCCCAAATGAAATTATGCAACTTTGGTAACATTTTCCTTGATTTAAATTGGCTTTTGCAATTGAATGGAACTTCATAAAGTGTATGGGCAGTTATTTAATTTAAAAAAAAAAAAAAAAAGGTAAAACCTGAACCACCTTCTGCACTTAAAAGAGGTCTAACAGTTCAAATACACTATCTATTCTAGATAGACATGATTTTTTTTTTTAATTTTTAAATATTGTACTATTTATGGTGATGGGGCTTTCTTACTAATACACAAATAAATTTAATCATTTCAAAGGCATTCTGTTTGGTTTAGGAAGTTAATTCCCAGGAGTGCCATATTTCAGCTACTGTATGTCCTTTTCCCTGCAGTGTAAGCAGTTCAGCTACCTTGTGTTATCATTTTTGTATCTCACGTTTTTTTGCACAGGATGTGACCACTGTCAGATCACTGTTCTTTTCTTTCTTTTTGTGATTGAAAAGCCTATACTGCAATTTGAAGTAAATGTTTGCTTTTCTTAGTAAGTGTAAATGGTTGCCTTTTTTCTTCCTTTTTTTATTTTTGGTATGAGTCTTTGGTCTAGCAAAATTAATAAATATAGAGCTGTTGAGTAGCTTTCTAGGTAGGGTAGCTAGGGTAGGGTAGTAATTAACATTTAGTCATGGAGTTAAAAATATTTAAGACTGTTTGGGCTGAAATTGATAGCAGATTTATATTAACTTGTTATGCCTTTTTTTAGAGTTAATGTAAATACATATTTTGTCAAGTATCATCTTGACGAAGTCACCTCCTAAATATAAATCCAAGTACCTCACCTGAATATCTGAATTGTATTATTTCAATGTCTTTTTATGTGTACTTTAAAGAATCTTTTTTAGAAAGTATAGAGTGGGAAACCAAGAATTGAAAAGCCTCAAACTTAACTAAACAGACAGTTTATGGACCAGAGTATAAGTGGGAGATTCTGTGCTGACCTTGGTTTCCGTGAATCTGCAGCTTTGGGGCCTAGGTGGAGCACAGCCCAGAGTCTGTCCCTCTCCTGCTTCCACCAGTATCTTCTGTCTTCTTTCTGCTTTACTGGGCAAGCTAAAGAAATAGATAGATTTGCTCGGAATGCCATCAGTTTTTGTAATAGCTGGATGGGGTGTAGGTAATTTGTTTTGAGCGTGTGGCAAATTTGGGCCAGAAATTCAGAATTAGAAATACATTTTCTGTTGAGTATTTCTCTCTGAAACAGAAACGGGTCTCAACTTCTTACATGTTTAATTCTTCCTAAAGGTTACTGAATTTTGTATTTTATAATTATACTCTCCAGTTTTTATCTCGAATATTAAACTGCACTGTTAGCAACACAGTACTTTTGTTGGCGATAGGAAAGATACCTGTTCTGTGAGTCTGTGGGGATATAACTGAAACAATTTAGTATAAGGACCTGAAATGTCTGCAGTTTATTCTACTTTACTCTTTAAGGCTTGATAGTCAAATGTACATGGAAGCCATTGTCTAATCAACTTTTTCTTTAGTGATGGTGATGTTTCATATCTAAATTTTGTAATAAGTTTTCTTCTCTGTTACAAAGACTTCAAATACGTATTAAGTGCACGTCAATCTTTTGCTTTGCATTTTAGGTTCATATGAAATAAATGTGCCTATTCCGATATATAAGATTTTAAACCTCCCCCCAGAATGATTTATTTTCAAAAGTTAAGGTTCTTCCAGTTGGGACTGTTAATGTTAAAATCATATGGATGTTGAAGATACAGAAATTGCACAGTACTCATAGGACACTGAATCTGTGATTTAAAAAGAAGTGAAATGTATAATACAGATATCCATCTGTATAACAGATTTCCCACAGTAAAACAACAAATTAGTCTGTCTCTGTGTGTATTTCATATAGCATATTATCTGAATTAGCATGGATAATCCAAATGCACTAGTTATCTAAATTTTTATTTTTTCCCCCATTTCTTGGCCCTAAGACCTGCTAGATGTAGCCCCTAACAACACTAACTTGATTTTTCCATGTTAGACTACCTCATGAAGTTTTTTGTCCTCAAAGTGATTAAATGTCAGGGAAGAAAAGGAACTTTAATTCACCAACTAGGTAGACAGTCCTCAGAGGAGTCACACTGACTGCAGAGGAACGAGACTTAGCATGTTCTCTCAGATTTGTGCTTAGCATCGCATGACCCGGCGATGAAACAGTGTGAGACGAGGCAGACTACACAGCCTCCCCCCAGGACACAGACTTCTTTTAATAGCAGTAACTTCACTGACAAGAATAAAGCACATTTTTGTGTCTCTTGCCCTAGCAAGGCATACCTGTTACACTGAAAGTCTTTCTGAGTCATTGCACATTTTGATCTGTTTCATGTAGCACCTAGTAAAGTGAACACTGGCCATACTCACAACAGATTCTCAGTGACAGGATCTGGTTTGTGGCAAACAATAAATATAAGATCTAAGAACCTCAGTTAACTTTACCTTGCTTTCTGCCTCTGTCACTCGGCAATTTGTGTGCATTTTATTTCTACATATGACTCCCCTGAACTTAGATGGATGAATTGACTGTCATTTGAGAAAACTTTTCTTTAGTACTTAGACGTACTAGGAATAGAAAGGTGGTGGCATCTGTGCCCTTCAGGAGTTCATGCAACAGGTTAGCTGAGGATATAACGTTAACAGGCTGTCTGATCAAAGTTCATAGTGGTATTTGCATGTTTATTTTGAAAATACACATACATTAAAAATGAATACAGTGCACATTTTACTGAAAGTTTCCGTTGACACTGACTTTTGGAAATCTTTGAAATGCCTTTTTAGAGTAAGCTGCGACCCAAATAGTAGCTGATTTGCATACTAAAACATGGTGTGGATAAATGTTAATCCTAACTGGTATATGGGTAGACAGACAGATTATCCTGATAATTAAGCTCGCTTGAGCTCAGTTAGTACTTGCAATGACTATGAACTCTTGTTGGGTTTGGGGGTTTGGTTTTCAGAGTTGGTGGTTATTAATAATGGATAATGGTTAACCAGTCCTTGATATTAATGTAGGTATAATAGTCTTCAAATAGTTTGGTAGGTTTCTGTTTGGGAAGTTCTCAGTCTTAACTTGGAGACGAAAGTGAAATACATTAAGTACAGTGGTTAAGTGCTACCCCAAGAGCTACAGCAGCAAAAGGAGAAAAATAACTTCATTGGAAGATGTGATCAACGAAACTACCTGGAACTAGTGGCATCTTAATCATACCGTAAGTTGAGAAACTCCAGTCAAGGACAGCAGGATGTGGCAACCAAAAGGCATAACGTCTGCAGAGCGTTGGTGGAGTCTGGAAGGGACGGATGAAAATCACAGGAGTTTAGGGCTACGGTAAGGCCTAGCCTAATTGGAGGGCAGGACAGACAGGCTGGAGCCTCGTGAAGGAGGTGAAGGAGAAGAATCTGAGTTATAGCCTGCTGGAAGATTTCAAGAGTGTGGAGTTGGGGTTTTTGTCTTGTAACATGCTGAGGGGGGAGTTCAGAGGGTAAAGACAAAACAGAGAGACTGATTAGAGAACTATAGATGCTTAAGGCTTAGAGGGACCAATTGAGATGTGGCAATTAGTATGGAGAGGAGAACATGGAATTTCTGCCTTCTAAGAGCATTTGACATGACCTGATAGGGGGACGAGAAGACACTACATCTTCTAGCTTTTCGGCTTGGGTACTAGAGTGTTGGGAAAATTTCCAGAGCTGAGCAGCTTTTAGTGGGACACAGGTTGATTTGAAGTGTGAAGTCTGTGATGTTCTTTTCATATTAGATGAGGTTTCTAGCTTGGGATGAATTAAACCATGGCTGACTAATTATAGGTAATAGGAAAATAATTTCTTGTTACACACATTGATTTTATACGTATGTGTATGTGTAAGTAAAATGATTTCATTCCAATCCTAAAGAAAGGAAAAGTCAAAGAGTGTTCAAACTACCACACAGTTGCACTCATCTCACACATCAGCAAAGTAATGCTCAAAATTCTTCAAGCTAGGCTTCAACAGTATGTGAATGGAGAATTTCCAGATGTTCAAGCTGGATTTAGAAAAGGCAGAGGAATCAGGGATCAAATTGCCAACATTCGTTAGATCATAGAAAAAGCAAGAGAATTTCAGAAAAACATCTGCTTCATTGAAGACTATGCTAACGCCTTTGACTTTGTGGAACACAACAAACTGTGGAAAACTCTTCAAGAGACGGAAATACCAGACCACCTTACCTGCCTCCAGGGAAATCTGTATGTAGCTCAAGAAGCAACAGTTAGAACCAGACATGGAACAATGGACTGGTTCAAAATTGGGAAAGGAATATATCAAGGCTGTATATTGTCACCCTGCTCATTTAACTTATATGCAGAATACATCATGCGAAACGCTGGGCTGGATGAACCACAAGCTGGAATCAAGATTGCTGGGAGAAAAATCAATAACCTCAGATATGCAGATGACACCACCCTTATGGGAGAGGGTGAAGAAAAACTAAAGAGCATCTTAATAAAGGTGAAAGAAGAGAGTGAAAAAGCTGACTTAAAACTCAACATTCAAAAAACTTAGATCATGGCATCTGTTCCTATCACTTCACTATGGCATCTGTTCCCATCACTATGGCAAATAAATGGGATGCAATGGAAACAGTGACAGACTTTATTTTCTTGGGCTCCAAAGTCACTGCAGATGGTGACTGCAGTCACTAAATTAAAAGATGCTTGCTCCTTGGAAGAAAAGCTATGACCAACCTAGACAGCATATTAAAAAGCAGAGACATTGCTTTGCTGACCAAGGTCCGTATAGTTAAAGCTATGGTTTTTCCAGTAGTCATGTATGGATGTGAGAGTTGGACCATAAAGATAGCTGAGAATTGATGCTTTTGAACTGTGGTGTTGAAGAAGACTCCTGAGAGTCCCTTGGGCTGCAAGGAGATCAAACCAGTCAATACTAAAGGAAATCAGTCTTGAATATTCATTGGAAGGACTGATGCTGTATCTGAAGTCCCAATATTTTGGCCACCTGATGTGAAGAACTGACTCATGTGAAAAGACCCTTATGCTGGGAAAGATTGAAGGCAGGGAAGGGGACAACAGAGGCTGGATGGCATCACTGACTTGATGGATATGAATTTGAGCAAACTCTGAGAGTTGGTGATAGACAGGGAGCCTGGCATGCTGCAGTCCATGGGGTCACAAAGAGTCGGGCACGACTTTACAACTGAACTGAAATAAAGCGATAGGAATCTAGAAAAATGTAGTGATGAACCTATTTGCAAGGCAGGAATAGGAAATAAGTAAGTGTATGGAGTGATAAATACGTCCATAGAGAATGGACTTGTGGACACAGTGGGGGAAGGAGGGCTGGGATGAAGTGAGCAAGTAACAGTGACATATATACACTACCATGTGTAAAACAGGCTGCTGGTGAGTGCCTGTGATAAAGCGCAGGAAGCTAAGCTTGGGGCTCTGTGAGGACCTAAAGGGGTGGGATGTGGGGAGTTGAGAGGGTGGCTCAAGCAGAGGGGTATATGTATACATATCACTGATTCACACTGTTGTACAGAAGAAACTAATACAACATTGTAAAGCAGTTATTCTCCAATTAAAAACACATTATAAAAAAGCAATAAATGAATGTAACCTCAGCTTTGAGAGAGTAAGATACTTTTTGAAAGTAATTTCTTTAGTTATTAAGAGTTATGGTAAGAGTAGAAAATAGTGCTGATTTTTGTTTTTGTTTGCATTTTATGCATAGTTCTTCTTTGGATCTCGAACCTCATATCTCAGTGTTTCAACACAATCCACTTACTGGTCTTTTTGGACAGTAGTTCTTCAACTTGAAATCCTTTTTGCTCTGTTTTAATTTGAGAATCAGAGATTTTACCTGTTCTTCAAAGCCCAGTTGAAGAGCCAAACAGGATGGCCTTTTTAAATGGCTCTAATGGTATGTGTATGTATGTGTGTGTGAGGTAAATACTGGTTAAAATAAATGCAGCCATAAGTTTGCATATACAACTGTGGGATTTTATTTTTTAGAAAGCATTACAATTTTAAGTACAAGTCACTTAAGTGATAAATGAAGACAGAAATTTGCTATAATCTTCTCTTTTCATTCAGAGTAAATTTAGGTGGTGGAAGTTTGGGTAGGAAAAACATTTTGAGGCTTTAGTTTTGATCCTTATAAATTCCTCTCTGATGTAGACCTGCCAGCACTCCATGTATCTGAGAGTGTGGGGCCTGCTCGTGTCTGCACTGCTCCAGGTAGGCAGTGTTTCCTGTGTGGATCACAGGATGTACCTGGTTCTGCCATTCTGTTCCCTTTGTGTTTGAGTCTAGCCAAATTGGCAGATATCCTGGCAAAGGCCTATACATCTACAGTGGCCCCATGGCTGCTGGCCTGGCTGAACTGCCTTTATACATCAGTCCCAGTTGCCCCATCACCATTATTACTTCAGCAGTAATTGCATTCTTACTACTTAGATGAGGGTAGAAATTATATCTCACAGTATTAAGAGCACACAGTGTGGGAAATTGGGCACACTGTCCTGCATGACCCTAAAGATCTATTTTTGTTTTCTGAGTATTTTCAGCCTTTGAATTAAAAAAAAAAATTCGCTCTTTGATACAGGTTTTTTCTTTTTTTTAAATACCAATTCACTCAGCTATACTAAAATAGTTTTCTATTGAGGCCTTCCCTGTTATACAGTTAGAAGTGACAATTTGGTGTCATCTGTGGTTATAAAATACCATAATGCCTTGACCATTTGCTCTTTTTCATCAAGTCTGCATCTTAAAAGCCAATATGAAACAACTGGTTATGTGAGTCTCACAAAATATTATCTTTGAGCAGTACAGAGCAGACCCCAACCAAAGGGCAGAAAAACGTATGCTTGGTAAAAAGGACACAACAGATTTCATATTGAAGCATTGCTAATGGATTTTCAGTTTAGTTCTGTCACTCAGTCATGTCCAACTCTTTGTGACCCCATGATTGCAGCACGCCAGGCCTCTGACCATCAGCAACTCCCGGAGTTCACTCAAACTCACGTCCACTGAGTCAGTGATGCCATCCAGCCATCTCATCCTCTGTCATCCCCTTCTGCCCCGAATCCCTGCCAGCATCAGAGTCCTTTCCACAGTCACCTCTTCGTATGAGGTGGCGAAAGTACTGGAGTTTCAGCTTGAGCATTGTTCCTTCCAAAGAACACCCAGGACTGATCTCCTTTAGAATGGACTGGTTGGAACTCCTTGTAGTCTAAGAAACTCTCAAGAGTCTTCTCCAACACCACAGTTCAAAAGAATCAATTCTTCGGCGCTCAGCCTTCTTCACAGTCCAACTCTCAACAACCATACATGACTACTGGAAAAACCATAGCTCTGACTAGACGGACCTTTGTTGGCAAAGTAATGTCTCTGCTTTTGAATATACTATCTAGGTTGGTTGTAACTTTCCTAGAAGTAAGCATCGTTTAATTTCATGGCTGCAGTCACCATCTGCAGTGATTTGGGAGCCCAAAGTCTGACACTGTTTCCACTGTTTCCCCATCTATTTCCCATGAAGTGATGGGACCGGATGCCATGATCTTCGTTTTCTTAATGTTGAGCTTTAAGCCAACTTTTTCACTCTCCACTTTCAGTTTCATCAAGAGGCTTTTTAGTTCCTCTTCACTTTCTGCCATAAGGGTGGTGTCATCTGCGTATCTGAGGTTATTGGTATTTCTCCTGGCAATCTTGATTCCAGCTTGTGCTTTTTCCAGCCCAGCGTTTCTCATGATGTACTCTGCATGGAAGTTAAATAAGCAGGGTGACAGTATACAGCCTTGACGTACTCCTTTTCCTGTTTGGAACCAGTCTGTTGTTCCGTGTCCAGTTCTAACTGTTGCTTCCTGACCTGCATATAGGTTTCTCAAGAGGCAGGTCAGGTGGTCTGGTATTCGCATCTCTTGAAGAATTTTCCACAGTTTATTGTGATCCACATAGTCAAAGGCTTTGGCATAGTCAATAAAGCAGAAATAGATGTTTTTCTGGAACACTCTTGCTTTTTCCATAATCCAGCGGATGTTGGCAATTTGACCTCTGGTGGTTCTGCCTTTTTTAAAACTAGCTTGAACATCTGGAAGTGCATGGTTCACGTACTGCTGAAGCCTGGCTTGGAGAATTTTGAGCATTACTCTACTAGCGTGTGAGATGAGTGCAGCTGTGCGGTAGTTTGAGCATTCTTTGGCATTGCCTTTCTTTGGGATGGGCGTGAAAACTGACCTTTTCCAGTCCTGTGGCCACTGCTGAGTTTTCCAAATTTCCTGGCATACGTAGTCCAGCACTTTCACAGCATCATCTTTCAGGGTTTGAAATAGCTCAACTGGAATCCATCACCTCCACTAGCTTTGTTCGTAATGATGCTTTCTAAGGTCCACTTGCCTTCACATTCCAGGATGTCTGGCTCTAGGCGAGTGATCACACCATCATGATTATCTGGGTCGTGAAGCTCTTTTATGTACAGTTCTTCCAGGTATTCTTGCTACCTCTTCTTAATATCTTCTGCTTCTGTTAGGTCCAGACCATTTCTGTCCTTTATTGAGCCTATCTTTGCATGAAATGTTCCCTTGGTATCTCTAATTTTCTTGAAGAGATCTCTAGTCGTTCCCATTCTGTTGTTTTCCTCTATTTCTTTGTATTGATGGCTGAGGAACACTTTCTTATGTCTCCTGGCTATTCTCTGGAACTCTGCAGATGCTTATATCTTTTGTTTTCTCCTTTGCTTTTTGCTTCTCTCCTTTTCACAGCTATTTGTAAGGCCTCCCCAGATAGCCATTTTGCTTTTCTGCCTTTTTTTCCATGGGGATGGTCTTGATCCCTGTCTCCTGTACAATGTCATGAACCTCTGTCCATAGTTCATCAGGCACTCTATCAGATCTAGTCCCTTAAATCTATTTCTCACTTCCACTGTATAATCATAAGGGATTTGATTTAGGTCATATCTGAACGGTCTAGTGGTTTTCCCTACTTTCTTCAATTTCAGTGTGAATTTGGCAATAAGGAATTCATGATCTGAGCTGCAGTCAGCTCCTGGTCTTGTTTTTGCTGACTGTATAGAGCTTCTCCATCTTTATTAGCTGCAAAGAATATAATCAATCTGATTTCGGTGTCAACCATCTGGTGATGTCCATGTGTAGAGTCTTCTCTGGTGGTGTTGGAAGAGGGTGTTTGCTATGACCAGTGCATTCTCTTGGCAACGCTCTATTAGCCTTTGCCCAGCTTCATTCTGTATTTCAAGGCCAAATTTGCCTGTTACTCCAGGTGTTTCTTGACTTCTGACTTTTGCATTCCAGTCCCCTATAATGAAAAGGACATCTTTATTGGGTGTTAGTTCTAAAAGGTCTTGTAGGTCTTCATAGAACCATTCAACTTCAGCTTCTTCAGCGTTACTGGTTGGGGCATAGATTTGGATTACCATGATATTGAATGGTTTGCCTTGGAAATGAACAGAGATCATTCTGTTGTTTTTGAGTTTGCATCCAAGTACTGCATTTCGGACTCTTTTGCTGACATGATGGCTACACCATTTCTTCTAAGGGATTCCTGCCCGCAGTAGTAGATATAATGGTCATCTGAGTTAAATTCACCCATTCCAGTCCATTTTAGTTTGCTGATTCCTAGAATGTCAGCGTTCACTCTTGCCATCTCCTGTTTCACCACTTCCAGTTTGCCTTGATTCATGGACCTGACATTCCAGGTTCCTGTGCAATATTGCTCTTTACAGCATCGGACCTTGCTTCTATCACCAGTCACATCCATAACCGGGTATTGATTTTGCTTTGGCTCTGTCCCTTCATTCTTTCTGGAGTTATTTCTCCACTGATCTCTAGTAGCATATTGGGCACCTACTGACCTGGGAAGTTCCTCTTTCAGTATCCTATCATTTTGCCTTTTCGTACTATTCATGGGGTTCTCAAGGCAAGAATACTGGTTTGCCATTCCCTTCTTCAGTGGACCACATTCTGTCAGACCTCTCCACCATGACCCACCTGTCTTGGGTGGCCCCACATGGCATGGCTTAGTTTCATTGAGTTAGCTAAGGCTGTGGTCTGTGTGATTAGATTGACTAGTTTTCTGTGAGTATGGTTTCAGTGTGTCTGCCCTCTGATGCCCTCTAGCAACACCTACTGTCTTACTTCGGTTTCTCTTACCTTGGACGTGGTGTATCTCTTCACGGCTGCTCCAGCAAAGTGCATCCGCTGCTCCTTACCTTGGACGAGGGATATCTCCTCACTGCCACCTCTCCTGACCTTGGATGTGGGGTTGCTCCTCTCGGCTGCTGCCCCGGATTGATGGATTTTAGGGAGTTATTATAAATGAGTGTGTCTTCATGGTCCTTTATCATACTCATCCATATAGTTGCATAATATGACTGCATTGGAATTTATAAGCATGTTTCTCATGGAGTAGATCTAGGTAGCTAGCCCATGAATTAGAGGTGCTAAAAATTAAGAGATACTGTTTAATGTCTTCCTAACTCACCCACATAGGGCTGTTAATTTAAACTAGGGGATGAGAGACCATGGCCCAGAAATTTTATTGGCACACAAGTACTCACATTCACTTCCATATTGTTTCCACTGCATTCGTGTTGGTCTTTCATAGAAGGTTGTCTCTGATGTAGCTGTTCACAAAGAGCAGAATAAGGCCTCTGCAGTGTGTTCAGTGGACCAGAAAGGAGGAGGCATCAATCTTCTCTATCCTCCAGTTTCTCAACAAAGTGTTCTGTCTGATATGGATGCAGCTGATACCAGATTTGCTGTCGTGACTCCTGGGTCTCCACCAAGGCTCCTGTCTGTGGAAAAAGTCAGAGACGCAGTCTGTTCTCAGAAGATCATCAACAGGAAGGACATGGCAGCTGTTACGGGTCCACCTCATCACCAAGGCTCCCTCTTACAATGGGCTGGGCAGTTCTGATCTGCTGTCCCATCTGAGTTAGGCTTTTTCATACACACAGGGCCTCCTCCCCTGCCCTACACACACCCCACTCACCTGCTCCTCTGTCTACTTGTCCTTCTCACCCCCTTGGATGGACTTCCTTCTTGTCAGTTGTTTCCTCCTAACACAAACACAAAAACGGGCATCATTGTTTGAGCAGGCTGAAGTATATTATCCAAAATATACTATCAGTCCAGTCTTACAGAGAAAGAACATTCTAAACCAACATGTTTGCAAAATATATTTCTACAGTAAAGTTATGACAGGATTTCTTAGTGAGTTCTCCTTGGCTGTTCGACTTACCAAAATAGCTTTACAAAATGATTTATGATGATCATAATAGGGTCAGTGTGTTTAAAGAAAACTTGCATAAATCTGGGAGCTTACAGAGCTATAGTGCTTTGATTGGGAACTTGGATTTGTGAATGTCACCATTCCCAGGTTTCAGGGCCAAAGGCCCCCTGCCCACGATTTTTGCCTCGTTTTCCTCAGTTTTGGGGGGCTAGACAAGGGACTGTCAGAAGCTTGCTTTCTTAATGGCATCCTTCCTAGAATCTTAACTGTTACAAACAGTTCTCTAATTATAATAGTTGCTGTTGTTCAGTCACCCAGTCATGTCCAACACTTTCCGACCCCATGGACTGCAGCATGCCAGGCGTCCCTGTCTTTCACCATCTCCGAGAGCTTGCCCAAACTCATGCCTGTTGGGTCCGTGATGCCATTCAGCCATCTTTCCCATCATCAGGAACTTTTCCAGTGAGTTTTCTGTTCACATCAGATGACCAAAATACTGGAGCTTCAGCATCAGTCCTTCCAGTGAATATTCAGTCTTTATCTCTCTTAATATTGACTGGTTTGACCTTGCTGTCCAAGGGACTCTTGGGAGTCTTCTCCAGCACCACAGTTCGAAGGCATCAGTTCTTTGGCGTTCTGCTCTCTTTATGATCCAGGTGTCACAACCATACGTGACCACTGGGAAGATCATAGCCTTGACTATACGGACATTTGTTGGCATGTTTTCAACATGCTGTCTAGGTTTGTCATCGCTTTCTTGCCAAGAAGCAATCATCTGATTTCATGGCTGCAGCCACCATCCACAGTGATTCTGAAGCCCAAGAAAAGGAACTCTGTCACTACTTCTACCTTTTCCCCTTTTTGCCATGCAGTAATAGTGCCAGATGCCATGACCTTAGTTTTTTAATATTTAGTCTTAAGCCAGCTGTTTTCACTCTTCCTTCACTCTCATCGGGATGCTCTTTCGTTCCTCTTTGCTTTCCCATTAAAGTGTATCATCTGCATATCTGAGGTTGTTGATGTTTCTCTCTCCTATCTTGATTCCAGTTTGTAACTCATCCAGCCCGGCATTTCTCATGATGTGCTCAGCATATAGGTTAAACAAACAGGGTGACAGCAGACAGCACTGTTGTACTCCTTTCTCGACCTGGAACCAATCGGTTGTTCATAGGGGGTTCTCACTTGCTTCTTGACCTGCGCATAGGTTTCTCAGGAGATAGGTAAGATGATCTGTGTTTCCGTCTCTTTAAGAGCATTCCAGTTTGTCACAGTCTACACAGACAAAGGCTTTAGTGTAGTCAGTGAAACAGACAGATTTTTCTGAAATGTCCTTGCTTTTTCTACAATCCAGCAAATGTTGGCAATTTGATGTCTAGCTCCTCCTTCTTTTTCAAAGGATTACAATAGTACAGTATACTTATTGGAGATATTTGTAAACAGAGGAGGAGGAAAACACTTCATGATCTCCACACTCAAAGACTTTAATTCAGGCTTCTCTCTACTTAAGTGCCTAAAAGCTATGTTTAACTTAACATATCCACCAAGGTGGATATGTCCCTGGTGCCCCAGTGGTAAAGAATCCACCTGCTAATGCTGGAGACACAGATTCAATCCCTGGGTTGAGAACATCCCCTGGAGAAGGAAATGGCAACCCACTCCAGTATTCTTGCCTGGGAAATCCCATGGACAGAGGAGCCTGGTGGATTACAGTCCTTGGGGTTGCAAAAGAGTTGGACACAACTTAGGGACTAAAAAACAGCAACAGTCTGCGACAGAACCCCCAGTTCCCTCATTTTCAACTATACCCCATCCTATAGAAATACTGAATGACAGCTGAATAGGAAATCTGAAAATAAGGTTTTTTCTTTTTAATGAAAACATAAAAATGCTGTGTTGTTATGGCAGTTTGAATTGATTTTAGCTGTTCTCATTGGTATGTTTATTAACTCCATTTTTTAGAGTAATATTAATATGTATTTACTCAAAGGTTTCCATAGCAGAACAAGTTCACTTTTAATAGGATTAATCTACCTATTGTGAAATAGAGCTCATTACTCTGCATCCATGACAGCATGCATTGAGACACTGCAGAGTAGACTTGTTTTTCCTGTCCACATCCTTTGATTTATTCCATCATTACAAGGAACACACATAAGCCAGACACAGGAAGATGGGGAAGGGGGTGATGGCTGGATACACACACAGCAGTTTTTCAAGAAGAACAAGCACTTTAGTTAATCCTCCGAAAAACCCTTATTATATATATCAACATGCCTGAAAAGTTTTCCCAGTCCTGTATGCTAGGTCATGTGATGCTTATGTTTCCACAGAGACAAATAATTCAGTCTTACAAATTATCACAAATCCAGCATTGATACATTTTTATTGTTTTTTTGCAAAAACATTCCTAGGTATTCCTTGATCCTGATGATAGTGGGTTATATTGTACACAGAAATCTCCAAGTATCTCCTAAAGCGATAATGGGAAAATTTCTTAAAATATGTACAATTTAGCTATTTTAATAAAAACTTTAGCTATATTAACCAAATACCTAAAATGCTACCTATACTAGTTAGGAATAAAAGTGATTGCATGTGGGGGAATTCCCTGGTGGTCCAGTGGTTAGGACTTGGCACTTTCACTGGTGGTGCCTGCGTTCAGTCCCTGTTTGGGGAATTGAGATCCCACAAGCCACATTGTGAGGCCAAAAAAAAAAAAAGTGACTGAATGTGCATATGTAACATATGGAATTTCTCTCCCTGAACACTGAATCCAGTGAAACTAGCTAGAACAATTCTCCATGTTTTACCTCTTCATTTCTTTCACCCATTTTAACAGACTGGTACACTGCCTAGGGGCAGTACATGCCTTTGAAATTTAAAATGCTCTTCCTCAGCAGGAAGTTCTCATCTTAGAATTATTATAGCTGGATGGGCTTGAATTATACTATTATTCAGACCTGGAAAGAAATGCTAAAGCAGTGTATCCTGTATGGCTCAGAAAGCTGTTGCTGCAAGTGGAGAGCCATCTTTTTAATAGACATCTCTCCAGAAGAAAGAGTATTTCATTTTAAATTGGTACAAGTACAGAATCATTTCTAGCTGCCCTGACTGAAATGCACCAATGAAAGACATTATGAGGTAAATATTGAGTACTCCACTAACACTGCACTAAGAATCCAGGGTCACTGTATCTGGAGTCAGATATGAGAGTTTGTCCTTTTACAGAAGTGGAACTATATCTCCTGGTCTTGCGAGTGACTGCTTGCTGGGTGCTGCCAGGTTCGTGGTGTGCAAACCAGCCAAATAGCATGTGCTAGAGATCAATGTTCCATGAACTCTGACTGGTCTCCTTAGGGTTACGGGATAGGGCCAGGATATAACCCTTGCAGCTGCAGGAAAAGGTAACGCTTGCTCCTAATTTTCTCTTGTCTCTAAACATGTCCTGAAGTCTCAAATTGGGTTTAAAAACACTACAGAAAATTCCTTGATAAACAAGAAAAAAGGACAGAAGCAGCAAAATGCTCACACAAGGCCTGTTCCTTCTGGTCTTTATTCATTGTTTCCTGGAGTTGAGCTTGGATGCTGCTTCGCACCCTCCCAGCACTTCTCCACTTTCCAGTGTGGCTTCAGCCTGGCAGCTCTGCTAAAGCTGTGCTAATGTTCTCACATTCTTGCCCTTCTCAACTCGGCCATATTTAACAATGTTGACCTGCTTTGCCTCTGCAAGAGTCTGCCATGAGCTCTGGTAGCCACTGGTTTCATGATGCCGTATGTTTCTGCCCAGCACCCTCATTTCTCCCAGAGCCCTTGCTTTGCTCTTGGCTCTCAGGTGTAGATTTAATAATACCTGTCATTTGCAGCATGTTTTTAGTGCTGGCCACTGTGTTAACTAACTTAAAAGTACACATCATTTTATCCCTTGGACAACAATGTGAACTATTCTGATTCCAGTTTTACAGATAGGGTGTGTGTGTATGCTCAGTCATGTCCAACTGTTTGCAGCCCCAGGACCTGTAGCCATCAGCCTCCTCTGTCTATGGAATTTTCCAGGCTAGAATACTGGAGTGGGTTGCCATTTCCTACTCCAGCAGATAGGGTAACTGAGGCATAGTCATTGGTTCATTTATTTTATGCACAAAGGAGGAAAAGATAATTGTAAGATCTTTCTAGCTTCTAAAACTAACTGGTTTGAGTTAGAAATTCAAACATGAAATTAATTTGAATTCCTTTTTTGTCATAATTATTAAGGCCTTTAAATTTATATTTATAGGATATACATATTCAACTCCCCACGTCCAGGTATCTCAAAAAGGACTTGCACAAATAAAAGTTTAATCACAGCTAAACAGAACAACATCACATTATAGTGTTTTTCTCTCTCCAGCTTTATTCCTAAAATTTATTGATCTTAGCTGTCCAAAGTTCTTTTTATTACTTAAATTGCTAATTGAAGACTTAACATCCCCAAAGACTCAAGTGAAATTTCAGTAGCTAGAACTGAATCAGAAAGAGCAAGGTCTAAAGACTTGATTAAAAAACATAGGAAACAGGTTTTCCAAGTGGAGTATGTGATGTTCTACATGCGCTCCCATCCCCACCTGTACTTCCTCCAAATCACAGCTCTACCTCTCAGCCAAGCTCAAAAGCCACGTCTGAGAATCCTCAGGTTTTGCCTCCTTGTCTTCATGGCTGCTCTCTCCTGACTGTAGCCTTCAGTCTGTACTTTGCCATTTTGCATCTGATGAACTGCATCATAAAATGTTCTCATTATTTCCCTGTCTCACCTCCCCTTGCAGCCTACACAAGTATGACTTTGGGGGTCAGGTACTGTGTCATATTTCTTTGGTAAACCCCCTCGGATGTACTGTGGAGCACTTGTGACCTCTTGCTTAATATACACAGGAGAAGATACATACCACAGTAGGTAACTTTCCTGAATTCTCACAGTAAGAGTTAATGGACATTATTAGATTTTAACTTTACTGCAACGCTATATAGTTTCAAGTGAATGGGCCTAATTCCAACAGTGAAAGAAAGGAACCTGTTTTTTACATCTACTGAAAGAAGGAAGGCTCCTTCGATTGAAAAATTCCTGTTAATGAAAGAAAAAGGTAAATGATACAATTCAATTTTGAATTGTAGCTGTACACAATTAAATTAAGTAGCCCTACACTCTTCAGTTTGGTGCCTATCAAATCAGTACACTTGCCAAAGCAGAACTGCGAAAGAATGGTTTTTCATGCAAGGTTGGTGGTTTTAAAAAGCAGCAAAATATTGTAAAGCAATTATCTTCTAATTAAACATTTTTTAAATAAAGCAGTGTTGATGATAAGCCAGGAAATAAGACACTGCTACTAGTATAATTTCTCGACTGGCCCCCAGCTCCAAGAATCAAGGAAGAGAATTTTGATATGCCAAAGATCTTACATGCTTGTGTAACTCAATGAAACTATGAGCCATACTGTGCAAGACCACCCAAGATAGATAGGTCATAGTGGAGAGTTCTGACAAAACGTGATCCACTGGAGGAGGGAATGGCAAACCACTCCAGTACTCTTGCCGTGAGAACCCCATGAGTAGTACAAAAATAACAAGATAGGCCTGCTCAAAAAACAGCTGAAACCACATTTAGCTGCTGATGGAATATAGCAATGAGATAGCAAAGACAGCAGAACACCATTTGCATGAATACATAAAAGATGAAGGTTGGAGTATACTCTCAGACTTGCCCAAATATATTCATTCCACTTTCTTTTCTATTTTCAGTTCTTTATTTAGAACTGGCCATGTCTTCACTGTTCTGTAGGTGTTTCTAATGTTGGTAGCCTCTAGTGTGTTCCAGAGCAGTGCCTTTCAAAGTCTTGACTGCAGTCCACAGTAAGAAGTTGCACAATCCATGATATGTATATCTGATAATTCCATTTAAAAATGCTGGCTAAGACATCAAATTACTTGCACATCTCACCACCAGGATGCTGTTTCTTCTCTTGTTGGGACCATTAACAGTTTCAATTTCTGTTCTAAAAGTGCTTATCAGCCCTGCCATGGGCTCTTGTCAAAGTACTTAAGAGTCTCATTTTCTGTCTGACAGCTTCTATCTTCCAGGGCCTAGACCTTTCCTAATAAAGGATGAAGAAGACACAGTTGTAAAAAAGTTGTTTTAAATGATGATAAGTCAGCTTCAGCTTATAGGAAGTAACTGACATAGGATTTCAGTTCTTTTTGAAAAAAACATAGCTTGGACTGAGTTGCTACAATTTGAAGACTGTAGACTATTATTAACTTACTGAAGTGGAACGTGGCAAGTACAAACATGTTTTCACATGTGTTTAAGAAATACAAAAAGTTTACTTAAATCACTATAAAAAGCATTATAAAAAATACTTTGCAATTCAAAGTACTGCAATGTTTATCCTCTCACAGATTAATTCTAAAGAAAAAACTATCATTTCAAGGGAGGTAACACAAACTCTTGATAAGAATTATAAACTGAGTTTATTCGAGCTCCGGGGCCTCCTCATTCTCCAAGGTCTCCACCATCAACAGCTCAAACCGATTGCTTCCTTCATGCCAACTCCTAGCATTCAGGGTGGTTCCCACTCTATTCTCTGACCAGCTGATACCTGATTTCTTCTGCTTTCTTCTTTTTGAATTTAATTTAACCTTTGGTAGGAATAGTTCAGCAGGGGCACAGGATCTTGTGGCATTGAATAGATTTTCGTAGAGTTGCTGGGCCTCAGGACACAAGCGCAGGAGGCTCTCCACCGAGGCCGACGTCAGTAGTTGTCGGCACAGACCATGCACCAGGCTCCCACTGTACAGTCTGCTCAGGGAAGAGGAGAGGGTATCATTACAGTCGAGGCTCCTGCGCTGGGACAGCTGTCACTAACGTGGCTTCAACAGATGCATCAAATACTGAGAGCACTGCTTCTATAAAATCATTATTACTTACTCAAGGATAATCTGTTTCTTGAAAGAAGGAACTGAATTGTTAACAAAGATTACTTCTTGGCTGGTAATACTTGGAACTTTTTATCTACAAAGTAAATGATGGGTGCTTGCTGGTTCTGCAACTGGCCCCAACTTGAGCAGGCCTCTTAATACTTCAAAGAAAAGGAGTTAAAATGCCTCTGATTAAACAAACAGGTAGGCTGTTGAAATATGAGAAAATTTAATTGCATCATTTGTGAGGTCATTGGTTCACCTGGATTAAAAACTACACAAATACAAGCTGAGATGAACTGGAAGCCACAGATTTAATATTAATATACAGCTTACTGCCAGGGTTGATTGGTACCTTAGCAAATGATGGAGAACCACCATTCATTTAGTATAAATCATCACTTAAAGAGCCTTTGATGCTGACATGCAGAAACAACTCTCCTGCTGAAATCACTATTAAGGGAACTGTTTCTGCTGTTTTGTTTTAAATAGATCTGTGGTCACTAGAGAGGATCCAGTCAAGGATGGCCAAAATTATTAAAGGAAAGGAATAAAGAATCCATAGGTCAAAGGGCAATTAATCTTACTTGGTAGAAAGTGCCAGGGTGTATTAATGTAATAGGAACCTGGCTGGGTTGGCAGGTTTATGTGGCCACCTGTGATTGCTGGGGGTCCCTGGGGGCAGCTGAGGCTCAGGTGCTGTCAAGCTGGCAGGCCTGATGGGCCGACGTGCTAGCAGCAAGAGCTTCAGCACTGCCAGAGCCTGGACCTCAGAGGATGAAAGTCAAGCCTTGGGACTTTGAACAGTAAAATGAGGGGTAATGCCATCACTTTGCTTAAGGAGTTAGGTGTTAAAAGCTGCAAGAAAGCAAGGAAACAGAATTTAATGCCTCTCCTTCCCTTTCTCAAAACAGAGAATAACAACTGTTTTGTTATGAGTGTACAGGAATATCAGGATCTGACCAAGAACAAAGGATCTGACACCAAGAAGTTTGCAACAACTAACCGTGCCCTCCCTCACTTTTCCTACAAAAGGGCTTTGCTGAAAGCTTTTGGGGGAATTTTGGGTTTTTAAGGCACAAGCCACCCATCTCCCTGCATGGCCCTGCAATAAACCCTTCTCTGCTCCAAACTCCAATATTCTGGTATTGTTTGGCCTCACTGTGTGTCAGGCACACAGACTTACCTTCAATAACATTAACAACAGTATTTACTGCTAGGAAGCTTTGAACTTGAAACATTTCAAGTCATACCAGCATACATGAAATGCCTCCATATAAAACTAATTTATTCAATAAATACCTGAGTACTTACTGAATGTCAGACTCTGGGGCTGTAACAGTAAACACAGCAAACAACTCCTTAGCCCTCCCAGGGCTTATAATCAAGTGCAGAGATATATGTAGCTGCAAGTCTATTTTCTAATCATCTCCCTTTTGTCTTTCTCACTCATTCCCTCAAATATACAAATCACTCAGATGTCCAGTCTGTTGATCCTACCACCCTTTTTACTGGCCCACACCCTACTGCTAGCCTTTCCTTATACATTTTACACTCCACAGTCAAATGTTAACCCACTTCCTAGCATGCAGGCTGTCTCTCCCTTCTACACACTTGTCTGGCAAAACAAAAGCCCCAGACAAAAAAATCCACATAAGCGTCTAATAGTCACATCACTAAAACTCTGTGACAACAGACTATTTAGATGTTTTGCTCACTACACCCTAGCACAGAGTAAATATTTATTATCTGAATGAATGAATGAATAATATGCCAAGGGGTAAGAAATGCAAGTACAAAGACAGAAGAACAGCAGGACTACAGAGACTGGAAGTAGGGAATATTTCAGTAAGATCATCAGAAAAAGCCTTTATACTGTGATATCTGAAAGAAATGAGGGGAAGAGTTATACTCTACCAACAACTGCCTCTTACCTTTACTTTAAGGAATTGATTTTTTTTTTTTTTTAATTTGGAAAGCTTTAAAAAAAATCATGGAAACTTTCTTTGGAAATATGGAAATAATTTAATATTTTTTAAACTTAGCATTATAGTTCTTCAGGTATAACAGTGATCCAAGACCAATTATACTAAATTTGGTTTTGTTAAAAAAAATCTTTGCTTTAAGTGTAAATAGAACTTTGACATGTGGCCACCTGAACCGGTTTCCTGGTACTTACCGAGTTAGGTCTGGCTCCGGAAGAGGCGTGGATAGCAGTTGGTTGAGATACAGCCCCATCTGCAGGCAACACTGCCACTGACAGAAGACGTGAGCTGTGTCCAAGTCCAGCCGTGTGCCTGGTGGCGCCTTCACTCGCTGAAGCTCTTCATACAGAGTCTCAGCACCACCGCCCCGCCCAGCTTTCTCCTCTAGATAAGAGACACAGCCAAAGGGCAGGATTTCCAAAAACACTGTATCTTCTTGTAATATTTTTCCATACATAAAACTTCAGATTTCATAAAGAAAAAAACTATTTAAATAACCAAAAAGCTTTTCTTTTCTGGCTCTTAGCTATTTTCATGTAAATGAAAATGTAAAAGCCTTTCGACGTATAAACTGAAATATTTACACTGAGATGCCATTTCAGTGACAACCTAAGCTTATTCAACCCCAAATTCTTTACTTTTCCTTAAAATAATATCTCTTCCTCTGATCTACTACCTGACCTTAAACATATCTGCATTTGAACTCTCCAAACCCTTAATCTGTCTCTGAAAAATACCAATTACTATGAAAAATCCCACTCTCTTTACTATTCTCTTTCGCTAAATTTCCCCAAAGAAACAGTCGTGTGTTCAAAACACGCTTTAATTTCTGTTTTATGGGGAAAAAACAAAAGTAAGACTCTTAAGAGAATCTGGCAAGTCATCCACCTGCTCAACGTTGAAGGAAAAGCAGCAACCACCCCAGGAGACCTGCCTGTGCCCAGGTCCACACCAGCCTGCCTTCCAGACCAACTTGGAAGGGAGGAAAAGGAGGCCCGCCTTTCACCAGTGAGCGAGCAGCGAGGCACTGAGCCTGCCTCGGTGGGGGTAGGGGGTCCACACTCCTAAAAGAAAACAGACAGACCCTTGACATGTCCCTTCTGTTGGACTCAGGTGAAAACCTAATAGGCTGGTGCTCTGACAATCTTAAGCTATGTTTATATTCAGTGAGGGGAAACACCCCAACTTCTGTCCTAATTGGTAGCAGGCTGGAACTTACTTGCTTTGCAATAGTCCCCTGTGACAGAGGCTCTCACATTCTGGGGTTTCCTGGAGTCTGTGTTGGCTCATTGTTTCATGAACTTAATTTAAACAGCAAATGTCAGAGTAGTGCTGTCCAGAACTTCCTGCCATGCTGGGAATGTTCTACATCTGTGCTGTCCAGTACAGCAGCCTCAGGCACTTGTGGCTCCGGGGCATTTGAAATGTGAGTTCACTGAGAAGCTGAAGGTTCAACTTTAAATAGCCACATGTGGCTCACAACTATCATGTTAGATAGTGCTGTTCTAGAGTGTGACAACTGTTACACATGTTGGATAAAGCTCATAATCTTGTACAAAGAGTAATTTCATTAGAGGATTGATAGGCTCCAATGCTGCAATATTTATTTCACCTGGTGTTTAAATGAAGATGAGAGTGCCTCAACGTGTATTTCTCTAATAGAGAAATTACTGTTTCTACCATCATTAACTTATATACTAACAGAAACTTCCAGTGGAGAAAACAAAAAACAAAAGCACAAGCATTAACGTTTCCTGTTATTGTAGGTGTTCAGAAGTTCCACTAATGGGCAATTTGACATAAGTCTCCAGGGGAGATGCTGCTGCTGCACTGAAGAGAGGGACAGGGAACATGGAGTACAAAATGCACACGGAAGTCGTGCTTTCAGGACTCAGCCTCAGGTGCCGTGGGGCAGCTGCGTGAGGCAGCATCAGCACATCTTCACTGCTGTGCCCTTGGGGTCAGGGCACATGTGGTGCTCAGAAAGATTGATCAAGGAATCAGAGACGTCTGGGTGCCCCACTTCTAAATTCAGATACAACTGATGGAAGTAAATAATCTGAGAACTTTTGTTTGTTTCAACTGTTGATTATATGCACATAACTCATGAAGACATACTCCTGGAACATGCAGGTAACCTACCAGGGCTGCTGACCATGGCACGCAAGGGCCCCAGAAGCATCCCCAGCAGTAGGGCCTGTAGGTGATGCAGCTTCAGTGTGGCCTCCGTGTGCTGTACCCAGTAGCAGCTGACAGCGACAGGCAACTTCAGCGCGGCAGGGACTGGGTCCAGGAGGCTCTGTTTCACCTTCAGTGTTTCTAACAGAAGCATCTGCCGGCTAGCCAAGGAGAGCTGAAAATACGCACCAGACATTCTGTAAGTTACTTTGGGGAATGTTGTTTTTTTTTTCCCTAATATGAAGACACTTTCATGCAAATAAAGATAGGTCAGTTTCTTATCTTCCTGTGGAAAAAAATCAGCCCCACTAAAAGCGTTTAGAACCTTTGTAAGGGGTGGCATAAGTTTGGTGACTGGCTGGATGTGCTGTCGTCCTTGTTCACATCAGTCCACGCCTCCCCCCCAGTCCACAACCCGTGGGGGCTGCTGGTTATCTTCAGTGTGCCTGTCACCTGGGAAGCTAGTGAAAACAATCCTCAGGCCCTATCCCTTAAAACTGATTCAGTAAATCTGAGGGGAGCTCAGAAATCTGCATTTTAATACTTGTGCTTTAAGAGACAAATATCTACATTCAACCCTCCCCTTACCTGCCAATGACTGTGCCGGCCTCCTCCTCCATGAGGGCATCACTGACCACCTCTGGAAGGCAGACTGGGACGGCATGCAGCCTCTGCAGCATCCCACGCAGCCTTCTGTTTGTCTGGGTCATGACTCACATGTATGTCTTACTGTCTGTTTTCTTCCACAAGAGAATTGCCCCACTTCTAGTGGTGGGTATATTCCCGGGGAACAGCAATATTTAAGGACTCACCACACCAACTTTTACTCCAGGTTTCACACAAAGGGAAGTAATAAGCTATGAGAGCTTCAGGCTCTGGTTGAAATAATTTTAACTTAATGAATATCTTTTCTTCTTTCTTTTTGATTTTTATTCTTTTTTCATTGAAGGATAGTTTTCTTAAGATTTAAGAAACATAAGGGACCCTGCAGGTCACAGAGTTTCACAGATAAGGAAATTAGGACTATGAAAAGAGCACCTCAGGGCGACTTCACCATCAAACGCTGAGAGGAAAAATAATAGTTTGTATTAGTGGTGTCTGCACAAAGCCAGAAAAGACTTCCTTCTTAATTTTCTGGAAAGATGAGTGCCTGGCATGTTTCTCGGCATATAACGCCTCGCCAGTAAGTAAGTGTGTTGACAGCTGAAAATGTTACCTTGAGATGTTACCTTGAAGTAAAACACATTGTAACTGACAACAGTTTCATTGTCAATGTATGACAGCTTTAATACAATGATTTATAGGTACTGGTTTTAATAACTAAATACTCTGATTAAATTTTTTAAATTAGAAATACACAAAGTGGTTTACAGCACAGTCAACCACCCCTTTGGGAAGTAGCATTATTTAAATTGAAATATATTCCTCATAATCTCCTAAACTGATCAAAGGAGATACCAAGCAAAGCTAAGAAAATACATGAATTCTTTTTTGACATAATGCTTAAATTATTGAATTCTCTAGCCAAGTTAAGACTTTCATGAACCAAGCAGAGACTGGGCTTTGACTTCAGACAGGTTCTCCCCTCACTAACACTGCAGCCGTGAGCAAGTCTCTGAACTTTTCTACAGTCAGGTCTGATCATCTGTATAATGGACACTAGTCTGAGTTACACAAGATGTTTCATAAGACTCACTCATCCATGTTCCCTTCCCAAAGGGGAACTGCTCTGCTCACAGCCCTTAAATCTAGTGAGGGTTCATGCTGCCACAGAGGCAGAGGAGAGAGGCTGGTCCTGGCACACTGCCTTACTCTCCAAGAATGACCCCTTCCATCCCTCCTTATGGATAGCCTCTTGAGGGTTCACTTGAATGGTGCTCTGTCCACAAGTAACACAGCAAAAATGGAAACACTATCCTATGTGGTTACTGTGGGAACTAAATAAGAGATTGTTAAAGTTTCTATTACAAGAGCTGGCACAGAGCAGATGAGGTATTATTATTTTTTAAACTAAAAAAAATATTTATATATTTGGCTGCATCGAGTCTCAGCTGTGGCATGCAGGCTTAACTGCAGCATGTGGAATCTTCCTGGACCAGAGATCAAACCTGCATCCCTTGCACTGCAAGGCAGATTCCCTACCACTGGGCCACCAGGTAAATCCCAGGTGAAGTACTATTGCCACATCATGTTAAGCAAACAAAAGGAACAGATACTATCACAAAGTTTCCATATCTTCACATCTCTGGAATCACATCTACACCAATACCCTTTAGAATTACCATGGGCCAGTCAGCGCTAACAGCCTTGAATTAGACTACAGAATTGACTGTGTCAATGGAACCCAAATGACATCACTGCAGACACAACCAAGATCTCATCTCGCCTTGAATACAGGTACATGATGAGAATACCTGCCACCTCCACTGAGGCAGGATTATTATCACACTGCACTCACTGACTCAACTTGATTTTCAGGCAGGAAAAGTGTCCCAACCCCTGTGTCATACTATATACACACACAAATATCAGTTCCAGATAGATTTCAGATCTAAAGGTGAAAGGCAAAAATTTTTTTATGACTTTGGAGCAGGCAATAAGTAGGTCGCAAAAGTGATAGGTATAAATAATGAAATTTTAGAGTGTATTAAGAACTTATGTTCATGAAAACATACTCGAGTGAAAAGACAATCCACAGTATACTCCCCACAATGCATGTTATTTGATAAAAGACCTGTATCTTTGGCCACCTCATGTGAAGAGTTGACTCACTGGAAAAGACTCTGATGCTGGGAGGGATTGGGGGCAGGAGGAGAAGGGGATGACAGAGGATGAGATGGCTGGATGGCATCACCGACTCGATGGATGTGAGTTTGAGTGAACTCCGGGAGTTGGTGATGGACAGGGAGGTCTGGTGTGCTGCAATTCATGGGGTCGCAAAGAGTCGGACACGAATGAGCGACTGAACTGAACTGAACTGATATAGGAATAAACCAAAAAACAGGAATACGGGAAAAGACTTTGAATAGAAGCTTAACAGAATATGCACACAGCCAATGAACACATGAAAAGGTGTTCAAATAAAGTCCTCAGAGAAATGCAAATTAACACCCATCAAATTGGCTAAAATGATGGCAACAATAATAGCTAAAATTTTTTAAAAGGATAGACGACACCAAGTCAGGGTAACAGTGTAGAGTCAGAGGAATGCCCATAAACTGCTATGGGAATATTTACTGGTGAAACCACTGTACAAGAGCACTTGGCAGTCTCCTAGGCAGAACATATGTGTGTCTTACGTCCCAGCTACTCCACTCCTAGTTGACGTCTAACTAGGAATGGAGTAGCTGGGACATATGACAATGTGCAACTGTCACGTTCTGTTGAAATGTGACCATATTTTTACTAAATGCTGTACACTCAGATGTTCATAACACTATTCATAACAGCCTAAACTGCAAACTGCCCAAATGCCCATCAGCTATTAAAAAAAAAAAAGCTGGAAAAATCAATTGTGCCATATTCCCTCAATGCAAAAATGCACAGCAATGAGAAATCAATGATCTGCAACTACACATAGTGATATGAATGAATCTCATTAATCTCATGAACATGATGTTGAATAAAAGAAGACAGATGATTTATAAAGTGTAAAAAGTAACTATTCAATGTTGTTAGAGATTAAGACAATGATTACAGGAGGTGAGGGAGAGAGTGACTGGAGCCACACTGGGGCAAGCAGGGGTGCTGATAATGAGTCTTCATCCAGGTTCTCCTTATGTGGAACTGTCAAGCTGGTCAGAACTCATCAAGGTATAAATTATCTGTGCACTTTGCTATGTTGACACACGCAGGGAAGGATGAAGGGCAAAGAGGCAAAGGAAATATTTAGGGCTGATGGATGCACTCATTAGCTTAATTGTAGGATGGATTCACGGATGTAAATGTACATTGAAACTCATCAGAGTGTGCCCACTTAAAATAGACATTTCATTGTACATCAGTTACTTCTCAATAAAGCCATAGATTAAAAAAAAAAAAGGCCTCCAACATTGCACCATTTATGTTGTGAGTAGAAATGTAATTTCAGCAACACATCCTTTAGAATGTTGCTGTTGGAGGATGGAGGGAATGAGAAGGCAACTTGAGACTCAAAAATGAGGCATGTGGCTCCATATAATCAATGGATTGTTTTATTGGGTAACTCGCTCAGGGTGGGATCAGGATCTGCTGGACAACAATCGATCAGAAGCATTTGCAGGGGCCATTGGGACAATTTATAGTTAACCTGGGGGTGAGTACTTGGAAACAGGGTATGCATTCCTAAGTCAAAATTCATGAATGGGTAACTGGTCTCATGGGCATAGTCAGACTGCTTCAGAAAAGATTTCCATTGTTAGTGACTAGCAGAGCATAGAGGCCACCTGGTCCTAATGATTGTTAAAAAGTCTCTATTCACCACAGAGACCTTATGACAGAGGAGTGACTGATGGCCCTCCAGTACACTCCTGGGAAGGGCCAGTGGAAGAACAGGAAGAGCTGTAAGGATTCAGCATCAGTCATGCTAACAGCCACACTTTTTTTTATTGGTATGGGTAAAGTTTTAATAAATCCCTGTTTGGAATCTGACCTATGCTCAACTCTAGTCAGTTGTGCTACTTAACAAGATAAGAATGTCTCTCATCTAAACTTAAATGATGAATGAATTGTACACACCAGATGTGAATGTCCAATCTCACGCTTCCCTGAGCATGGTGACTTGTAATCAGGCATGTCCCTTTCAGGGACCTCAGAAGTTATGTACACGGAATTGTTACAAGAAAGATCAGATCCTGTGGAGAAGCAGGCCAATGGGACTTTTTCGTTCTTTAATTGAGATATAATTCCCATGTCATAAAATTCACCCCTTTAAAATGGTTTATTTGTGCCATGCCATGCCTTGAAAGAGGAGAGTGAAAAAGTTGGCTTTAAAACTCAACATTCAGAAAACTAAGATCATGGCATCCGGTCCTATCACTTCACAGCAAATAGATGGGGAAACAGTGGAAACAGTGACAGACTTTATTTTGGGGGGCTCCAAAATCACTGCAGATGGTGACTGCAGCCATGAAATTAAAAGACGCTTGCTCCTTGGAAGAAAAGCTATGACCAATCTAGACAGCATATTAAAAAGCAGAGACATTACTTTGCCAACAAAGGTCTGTCTAGTCAAAGCTATGGTTTCTTCAGTAGTCATGTATAGATGTGAGAGCTGGACTGTAAAGAAAGCTGAGCACTGAAGAATTGATGCTTTTGAACTGTGGTGTTGGAGAAGACTCTTGAGAGTCCCTTGGGCTGCAAGGAGATCCAACCAGTCCATCCTAAAGGAAATCAGTCCTGAATATTCATTGGAAGGACTGATGCTGAACCTGAAACTCCAATCCTTTGGCCACCTGATGCGAAGAACTGACTCACTTGAAAAGACCCTGATGCTGGGCAAGATTGAAGGTGCGGGGAGAAGGGGACAACAGAGGATGAGATGGTTGGATGGCATCACTGGCTCAATGGACATGAGTTTGAGTAAACTCTGGGAGTTGGTGATGGACAGGGAGGCCTGGCATGCTGCAGTCCATGGGGTCGCAGTCGGACACGACTGAGTGACTGAACTGAACTGAACTAATGCCTGTGCTGTGCCATGTCATGCTAAGTCACTTGAGTCATGTCCGACTGTGCGACTCTATGGACATAGCCCGGGGGCTCCTCTGTCCATGGGATTCTCCAAGCAAGAATACTGGAGTGGGTTGCCATGCCCTCTTCCAGGGAATCTTCCCAACCCAGGGATCGAACCTGGGTCTCTTAAGCCTTTTGCACTGGCAGATGTGTTCTTTACCACTAGCAATAAGCATGTGCAACCATCATTAATTCCTGAACATTTCATCACCCCAGAAAGAAAACTTTTCCTATAGGAGTCATTCCTCATCGCCAAGAAGGCTCCTAGACCCACCAATGTGAATCCTATTCATCCTGCCTGAGCTGTTACCAATGGGGAGGCTAAAAGGGCTAGTTCCTGGTCACCTGTGCAGGCATTCTGGGCTGGATGATTTTTGGTTGAGGGTGCTGTTTTGCCAAATATAAGATGTTCAGCAACATACTTGGCCTCTCCTAACTAGATGGCAGTAGCAACAGGCCTCTTCCCCAAGTGTCCCCAGTCAAAAGTGTCCCCTGACATTGCCAAGTGTCAGCTGGGGGCAAAATCACCCCTCATGGAGAATCAATGGGGTATAACCTTGGGAGGACTCCAGACCCTGATTCAATCCCCCGGGGATGCTGTCCTGAGGTCCTATATCCTGGAGCTGACGGGCACTTGGAGTGGGCTGGGAGACTCCTGAGTCTGGATACTGAGTTGGATCTAATGTGCTTAGTTGCTCAGTCATGTCTGACTCTGTGCAACCCCATGGACTGTAGCCAGCCAGGCTCCTCTGTCCATGGGGTTCTCCAAGCAAGAATACTGGAGTGGGTGGCCATTCCCTTCTCCATGGGATCTTCCCAACCCAGAAATCCAACCCACATCTCCTGCATTAAAGGCAGATTCTTTACCATCTGAGCCACCAGGGATCCAACGCCACGCCCCCCCACCCCCCACAAATAAGTATTGCAATTGGAATTGTGAATTTACCTGCATTTAATTTGTAAATATAAGCAGCTTCATACCTATTTCTGATTTTTAGTATATTTATGTAATATTACTAAAAAACAAAGTGAAGACTGGGATCCATGAGACTTTCTTTTAACTTGAAAAGGGGGTTGGCCTGCTATTCAGGTTTAACCAACAATGAGTTAGGTTAAAACTCATGTTTTCAGTATCAAACTAAGCAAATCATCCTGATGCCATAAACCTCAAGTCTAAAAAAAATTTCTCATCAATAAACATGAAAAACTAGGCCCAAGCATCAGTATCAATTTTGTTAATTGCAACTCAGTGCAGTCTGAGATATTAGTTATGCCTTTGGTCAAGGCCTGAAGGCAAACTTTCCTTTTTCTGCAGCTCAGAATTTTTTTCCCTTTCATTTTTAGTCACTAACCCCATTCTATTACTAGCCAGTTAACAACACACCAGTAGTAATAACCACAAAGATAACACATGCTACTGAAGTACAGTGGAAATGGTAAATTTGGCACTAAAGGATCTAAGTTTGAGGCCTAGCATGGATAACTCCCTGGCTGATGATTCACACAGTTACTTATTTAGAGTCCTAGTTTTCTCAGCTACGAAATAGAGGCAATATAGCAACTGACCTCAGCTTGACATACTGACAGCTAATATATTTGAAAGCACTTTGTAATCTGTAATTTACAGAAATTGCAGTGGTATTACAAACACTTACCTCAGTCAATTTGCTTAAGTCAGAATGATCCTTGGGTAGTTCTACTGCATGAACAATTGATGTTTTGATATTTTTATTAATCCTTTCCACTTCGCTGAAAGTTGGAGGCTGAGGAGGCAGTGCATTCCAGGCCACATTACGTACATGTGGAGGAGCATTCACAAGGAGCCCATAGATGACTTGCCGGATGGGCAGAGATATTCTGTGGGCATTTGGTTGCTGCATGTTTTCCACCTGTGTGTGGAGAATGGTCCGTCTCAGCACCAGAGCATCACTGATGAAAGGGGACAGTTGGCCCCTGGCTAAGGCCTCAAGCACCCACGGTGGTAAACCGGGATTCCAGGTGTCTGGGCAGGTGTAAGCACCATGCTGGAAGAAGTCCTGAATCCTTCCCTGGGCCTGCAGGTACTCCTCCATGGATCTGCACAGAAGTTCCTTCACGGTTCCTCGTCTCTTTTTGGGGAGATGGTTCAGAACGCTGTCTAATGCTTCGGTAGGGTCAGCGAAACGAGACAACCAATTTAGAAGTCCCAGCACCCGGTGATGTCTCCTACCCTTGGAAGTGGCAGCCCCAAGAGGGAGTCGTACTTTACTCAAGAACGTCTCCATGACAGGCAGATTAACATGGTCATTTCCACACAGCACCGCGAAAAGAGGCAGCAGCGTTTTGTTCATATTGCCAAAGTGACAGCACAGCGCATCGAGGAAAAAGCACTTGGCAGGGATGTAGCAGTCTCGTGTGCCCTTGATGGTGTTCACACTTCTCCACTGAAAGCCATTCAATGGGCAAAACCCACTTTTCAGGTCAAAAATGCAAAAGTCACTATCGGACGATAACACGGGGCAATTCCAGTGATTAGCAAGGGTCATAATGTCCCGATCTGCTTCCGAAAAGCACTGGACGAAACATACCTGCAGCTTGATCAGAACCTGTATGAACACCTCTCGGATGAGTAAGGGGCACACATACCCACCCCCGCCAACAGACAGGGAATGGGCCATCTGGATCTTCTCCCTAGCTCGATCCTTTAAAGTGTTAAGCTTCTTATCTGAAATGTCACATCCTCCATCTAAGACAACATATGGGCAGATTTTACAAGCAAACAGTGATTCAAAGAATTTTTGTACAACATCTGTAAAAGAATCATAGTCCCCTCCATATCGCAGCTCCAAGTTTGAATTGAAGTAAAGCCGGTGGAAGAGGGCATAGCCGTCAACGATAATTTTTGTGTCTCGCAACTTAACATCAGTGAAAAACTCATTACTATGATCTTCTACAAAACTCATTAGACCTCGGATACCCATGATAGTCTGAAGAATTGCCTGTTTAAAACAAGAGAAGACATTTTTAATTGATGTCACAGATGGGGAACAAAGTTACTGTTTCCAGCACCATCAAATGAACAGTGGAGATTATGAAGAAATCTTTAAATAGAACACATTAGGTGTTAGTACCTTAGTTCTTACCTAGATTCTGAGCCAACACCACCTAGTTGAGTTCTTTTTTATTCTCTCTCGCTTTCCCCAAGTGTTACAAGGCACAAATTCAATAGTTTCGTGGAATCTGCTCTTTGGACAGGGATAGAGGCTGCCAACGTACAGAACTTCTGCAGGCTTTAATATTGAGACAGTCATCATCCTACAACACAGAATATTTGTTTTGTTGGGTCAAAGTAAAAGGTCTTAAGCTACAAAAATGATAGCCTCAATCACTTAATATATCAGAAAACATAGGCTTCAGTTAACTAGTGTGCAGGGTCCCTGATATGGATCCAGTTTTTCTATTTTGATAATCAGAGTCTGAGAATTTCTTTGAGGCCTTGGCTCAAGGGCCTGTCTTAATTAGCATAGTTCCAAGTTTCAAGTCGGGAGGAACCGAATTCTCCAGTTTCACCCTAACAAGGGACTCTTCTCATCTGTCTCTGCCTATCTGCCAGATTACTGAACATATCCTTCCCCAACCAGCTAAGTCCCAGGATACGAATGGCTAGTTTCTCCTTTGCCCTCAGGCTCCAACATGGCTCAGCAATGCACGGTTACTAATGCTGTGTTTATTTAAAATTGTGAGATTTTGTCAAACATGGGTTCTTTCTTTTGCATTAGTTTTGATTTTTAAAGAAACTGTGTTAGAATTTACCTTGATTGCAGAGTTTTTGGGCTTCCTCTTGCATTCAGTGCCCAACTCACTTCACCTCAGTATTGGCCCTGTGTGTTTCAACACCTTATCCTGTAGGGTACCTACTTCTCTGCAAGTCTCTGTTCTAAAGCAAATGAAAGTAGAGACCACATCAACTCATCCCAGGCTAGTTACAGCATCTTGCAGAGTAGATGTTCAACAAATTAATGCTGGATAGGAGGGCGCACAAAAGGTCTGCTCCAAGCCCTCAAACACGGGCCTTCACACCCGGTCCCCAGGCCGGCAGCGGCCACCTGCTTGGTCCTTTGGGAAGACCCGCGGGACCCCGGCGAGAACTGGAGGACCTAATAACTGAGCCAGACCTCCCGAGCGGAATTCTCCGCGTTTGACGTCACGGAGCCCCCGGGTACCGGAAGTCAGTGGCGCAGACTCCGCGGGATGTGAGGGGTCCACAGGCTTCGCGCGAGGTCATTCAGGAAACACGCTCCGAATGGCTGCCGTTAAGATAGGATAGCAAGGCCCGCAGGATGGGCCGTCTTTTCCCCGCCCACCTGGGTCTGCGCACACTTCCGCTTAAATGACCCTCTAGGGGCCGCCTCCGCGACTTCCCGGTATGCCCCGCGCCTGCTTCCTGGCAACGGCTGCCAGCAGCCGCGCCCGACTTTCTGGTACGGCCCGCGCTGTCTCCTTGACAACGGCCCACGCAGTCTGGGTCTCCAAGCTCGCCTGGCTTGGCAATCGAGGTGTGAGGCGGCACCTCCGGACTCCGGGTTACCGGAGGGACCCTGGGAGTGCGCGACGCACCCTCGCCCTCCACCCGGAAAGGTACGGGGAGACTTCTCAGGGCGCGGGCGTTCCGGGAATGTGATGGTTTCGAGGCCGCCTCTCCGGGACTCCGAATCCGCGCCTCCTCGCTTCTCTTGGCTCTTGACCTTCTGGAACTGCTCCGGGCCTGAGAGGATGTGTGGCTCGTGCCTCCTCCGTTTGTGTTAAGCTGCTTTGCGAAAATGTAAATTTAAAAAATTTACGGCAAAGAATTATTCGTTTGACCTTAGGGTTAAAGTTTCCCTTAAGATTAGAGTCCTGCTTCAGCCGAATCTGGTGTCAGATCTGCTGCTTCTCCATTGTTGTTACTGAGCCGAGATTGATATAACTGCCAGCCACACAGTTCCACCCCCAAGAGTCAAAGTGCAGCTTTCAGATTCTTATCTCTTGTATCCCGCCAAACACACTTTGGGTAGCAGCTGCTGGACATTTAGCTGCTCTGACAGAGTTTACTGAACACCTACTCTGTGCCAGTCGCCGAGGACACAGAAAGAAGGTGTGCTCCTTGCGCTCAGGTTCCTTCATAGCCTCTGTAAGGTGGAGGCAAGGGGACACTGACCAGTTCTCAGGTGGTTGTGCAGTCGCACAGAGGAGGCTGATGAAACCAGCGGCCCAACGTGGGACTGAGGAGGGGGCGGCGGATTGTGACTGAGAGGCTGGGCTGGAGGGAGCTTAGTCTGGAGTCCTCTGTAGCGCTGGCCGCATTGCTTAGACACTGCTGGGCTTAAATGCTCATTTACAAATGAGAGCTCCTGGGAAATTGGACTTCCTCAGAACTATTCTGACCTTCCCTAGGCCGGGACCTTTATCTCATCTCTCCAATAAGGAGGATTACTGAAAGGGTCTTTTCAGTTGGAAAGGTTATGAGTCCATGCACTTTTAAAAAGCTTCATTTGGCCAGAAAGCATCACTTTTATGGAATCAGAAGCAAACAAAGATACATTGGGAGTCCTGTTCTCCAGTTGTTTTTTCATCAGTAGATTTCACTAATATTTTCTGTGATCTTGATAATCCCACATAATATAGGGATTTCCAGGTCTGGGCCCCAGCTCTGAAGTTCCAGTCCAGTGTGTTTTAGTGTTGTCATGATCACCTAGCCACTTAGGTGATTTGCCTCCTCCTTCCCTCCAGCTCTCCCTTCTTTGCTTCCTGCCTTCTTTTCATCCTTCGCTGGTTACTAGTTTTCCTTCTCACCGGCATTAGGAAAAACTTAACTGATTAATACATTATTTCATGAAAGGAAGTGGTGTAAATACACATTTCCTTATTTATGTTGGATTCCAAGGATGTTTGTAATTGGCCACCACCATGATGAAGCCCGTTGGCCATATACCTCAAACTACACAGGTAACATTTTGTTTTCTCATTATGCACAATAGGTTTTTGTTTTATAGCTTTGGAATTGATCTGACTCCAAGGCCCAGTATTCAATTTAAAATCATGCTTTCTTAGCAATTTAAAATGAAACTCATTTTTCATAGTAATTAGCAAAACATTTTTCATTTTGATGAAATAAAAGTGATTTTACCATGCACATACTCATATGAAACAGTCCTGCTTTTCATAAGTCTGCTATGCATATATAGTTTCTTGAGGAATTACAGCTTTACCTATAACAAATTTATATTTAGCTAATAAAAATACAATTTTAGATTTGAACTGCATTTGTGAAACTTCTTGTTTTCAGTCCAGGGAGATTATTCTATACACAGTGTGTATAATTAAAAAAAACTTCAGAAACTGGATCAGAATTTGCTTGGGATGGAAAAAAATTCATTTCAAATCCATATCCCTCTTCACATCTATAAAAACAAATGCAAATATCCTGGTTTAAAATCTACAGGAAAAAATAAAATCAAACCAGCATCATGCTAATTTCTGGTTTAATCCTAACTCATCATTTGTTTGGAGAATGCAATGGGAACCCACTCCAGTACTCTTGCCTGGAAAATGCCATGGATGGAAGAGCCTGGTAGGCTGCAGTCCATGGGGTTGCTAAGAGTCAGACGTGACTGAGCGACTTCACTTTCATGCATTGGAGAAGGAAATAGCAACCCACTCTAGTGTTCTTGCCTGGAGAATCCCAGGGATGGGGGAGCCTGGTCAGCTGCCGTCTCTTGGGTCGCACAGAGTTGGACACGACTGAAGTGACTTAGTGGCAGCAGCAGCACCATTTGTTCGTCAAAATAGACATAAGGGACTTCCCAGGTGGTCCAGTGGTTAAACCTTCCAACACAGGCGGGTGGAGGTTTGATCCTTGCTGCAGTAGCGAAGATCCCACATGCCTTGTGCCAACAAACTGAAAACATAAACAGAAGTAATATTGTAACAAATTCAGTAAAGTCTTCAAAAATGGCGCATATTAAATAAAAAATAGACACAAGGTGGGAAGAATTACATAAAACTTGATGGAGATGTGTATATTTTAGGGAATTATAAAGTTCTTTTATTTGGATGTTTTTTGAAAAGTAGGCAGGGAGTATAAAATCTTAAACAGATTGTTGATTGTAAAACATATATACATCTCAGAACTTTGGGGAAATTTGACTGTTACTCAGTTTTGTCAAATTTAGCTATCTGAGGAAAGGCTCTGTTTATGTGAAAGACTGCCTTATATTGGAATCTGCAGTATCTCTACCTTTTAACATTTTCTCAAGTAGTTAACCAACATTGGGTCATTCAATCCACTAATCAAGGAGTCAGTATCACTGTCACTTACATTTTTTGTTAGGAATAGTTCAGCACCTATTAGATCTGACCTCTGGATCTTTCCTCTTTAAGGCATTGACCAGTACTACTTGGATGCATTTGACCATCTCCTAGGAGACTTGAATGAGACTTGGAGTTTCTATAAGCAAACAAGCAAACAGTTCTCTCGTTTGGAGCAATGCAGAAATTCCAAGAGGCTGCTAAGTGTGTGAGTGGATCAATAGCTGTTTCCACATGTCCAAAGTCCTTGATTGCGAGAAGATACATGCTTCAACAGAAACTTGGCAGCGGAAGTTTTGGAACCGTCTATCTGGTGTCAGACAAGAAAGCCAAACAAGGAGAAGAATTGTAAGTAAAAAATATTTCATGCAAACCTTGAGTTGTCTGCTGTGTGTGTGCAGCTCTTATGAAGTACTGTTTACTTTGCTCTTTGCATTAAAATAAGAAGTTAGTAAGAGATAGAAAAGCTCCTTGAATGGTGTCTTCAGAGGAGATTGTTAAAGGCATTTCAGCTGATGAATATAATATAATGGGGTTCAGTTCAGTTCAGTTCAGTCACTCAGTCGTGTCTGACTCTTTGCGACCCCATGGACCACAGCACGCCAGGTTTCCCTGTCCCTCACCAACTACTGGAGTTTACTGAAACTCGTGTCCACTGAGTTGGTGATGCCATCCAACCATCTCATCCTCTGTCGTCCTGTTCTCCTCCTGCCTTCAATCTTTCCCAGCATCAGGGCCTTTTCCAAGGAGTCAGTTCTTTGCATCAGATGGCCAAAGTATTGCAGTTTCAGCTTCAACATCAGTCCTTCCAGTGAACACTTAGGACCGATCTCCTTTAGGATGGACTGGTTGGATCTCCTTGCAGTTCAAGGGACTCTCATGTGTCTTCAACACCACAGTTCAAAAGCAACAATTCTTCGGTGCTCAGCTTTCTTTATAGTCCAGCTCTCATATCCATACATGACTACTGGAAAAACCATAGCCTTAACTAGATGGACCTTTGTTGGCAAAGTAATGTCTCTGCTTTTTAACATGCTGTCTAGGTTGGTCATAACTTTCCTTCCAAGGAGCAAGTGTCTTTTAATTTCATGGCTACAGTCACCTTCTGCAGTGATTTTGGAGCCCCCCCCCCAAATAAAGTCAGCCACTGTTTCTACTGTTTCCCCATCTATTGGCCATGAAATGATGGGACCAGATGCCATGATCTTCATTTTCTGAATGTTGAACTTTAAGCCAACTTTTTCACTCTCCTCTTTCACTTTCATCAAGGGGCTCTTTAGTTCTTCTTCACTTTCAGCCATAAGGGTGGTATCATCTGCATATCTGAGGTTATTAATATTTCTCCTAGCAATCTTGATTCCAGCTTGTGCTTCATCCAGCCTAACATTTCTCATGATGTACTCTGCATATAAGTTAAATAAGCAGGGTGACAATACACATCCTTGATATACTCCTTTTCCTATTTGGAACCAGTCTGTTGTTCCATGTCCAGTTCTAACTGTTGCTTTCTGACCTGCATACAGATTTCTCAAGAGACAGGTCAAGTGGTCTGGTATGGGGTAGATTATATGAAAGTAAGATTTTTATGCATACCAAAGTCTCAGTAACAGCCTTGCTTCTGCTTAACCTGATTGAGATTTGAATGAGAAAATAAAAATTGTTTATAAAGACTGCATTTTTAGAAGGCTGAGAAGGCTGAGTACTGAGGAATAGATGCTTTCCAGCTATGATGCTGGAGAAGACTCTTGAGAGTCTTTTGGACAGTAAGGAGATCAAGCCAGTCAATCCTGAAGAAAATGTAGAAATGTTATGAAATGCAAATGGGTGGTAATTCACATTTGAGGTAAATAGAGTGTACTGAAAGTGAGTGAAAGTCACTCAGTTGTGTCCAACTCTTTGCGACCCCATGGACTAGTCCATGGAATTCTCCAGGCCAGAATATGGAGTGGGTAGCCTTTCTCTTCTTAAGGGCATCTTCCCAACCCAGGGATAGAACCCAGGTCTCCTGCATTGCAGGTGGATTCTTTACCAGCTGAACCACAAGTGAAGGAAATATAACATTGACTTTTTTTGGCTTTTTTCCATGGAGGAGTTGTTCAAAGTCTGTAGTCATACAGCCCTCAAAGTAGACATTTAAACCAAACAGAGGTTCCCATCTCAAGTTATCTTGTATTTATGATGCACATGTTACTTTTTTCCTTTTGATTTTAATTGAAGCCTATAAACTTCCATGGTAGAGAAAACCTGTTAATGCTGTTGGACAGTACATCTCTTACAAATAAAGATGAATCTTCATTTTTAGCTTAAAGTTGTTTGAATTTGCTGCAGTGATAACTTAGTTGGAACTGAAAAGAAATGTGTACATCAGAAACGCAGGAGGAAAAGAAAGGAGAAGGGAAAGTAATCTGAGAAATTAGTCCTTAACTTGAGAAGAACAAATTTCCATCCCATAATCTACTCTATCTTAGAGGTTTTGATGCTACTCTGAATTCTTCCAGCTTTTGCCCATTGGTTTAAAATCAGTGTGATAAACTTCTTTCTACTTCTTAATATGCCATAAAAGCTATAAAAGTAATTGTTGCACTGATACTACTATTTTATTTAAAAAAAAATCAACCTTTTAAATGGTCTCTATGTCCAGAATTTTTAAAAGTAAGTATCTAGACTTAATAATTTTTGATGAACTCCTATGTGAAGAATGGGAACAGTGCTGGCACTTTTCTGGTGTCCTTAGAACATGCTTTAGGACTCAAAATAATAATTTTTTACCTTAAATACTAGAAATACCCAAGACATTTAGAACAAGATGATAAGTTTATGAAAATTACTGGAGATTCTTTATGGAGACATTAAGAGTAGACCTAAATCTGACCCAAGAGTTACAAAATTCACAGAGTAAAGAATGTATACAGTTTTGGGTTCTTCAACTAATGAGAAATGTGAAGAATTTTAGAGTTAACAGGAGGCCTAAAAAGTTGTATGAAGACTAAACTTGAAAATTTCAAACTTGAGATAATGGGTGATAATGGGTCTGTGTATGTGTGTAAGTGTGTAGGGAAGTGGAGAGGAGATTGGGAGAGAGGAGGGGGCTGGGGACGATTGGGTGGGAAGTGATTTGTTAGTGACCTTTATAGTATCTGAACTTAAGAATTATGACTTGAGCTGAGGAAAGCCTGGATGTGTAGAATGAATTCAACAGTGAGGATAACTGACAAATCATTTAATAGGAAAGGTCTAGTCTAGAATCTCTCAGACAGGAATCATTCATCATCAGAATCTCTACAACATATTATATACTGGTCATAATCACTTTAGATATGTTTGGTTTGGCTGCAGAGTTGTTTCTTTTAAAATCTAAATTAGCTGCCAATATTTAAAAATGGGCAGCTCTCCTAACAACTCTCCTAAAGTTGAGCTTTTCATCTTCTCTTGAAAAAAAATTAGAAGATTTGATCATCTTTGCTAATGCTGCTGCCTGTGTAGCCAGTGCAGACGGAAGCTGCAGGCAGTGGCCTTCTTTAGGCAGATCCTAGAGTCCTCTCCAATTAGCTGCATTCTTGCCCCTTCTTACTGTCTCTTACACTTTCCACTACTTGCCTGCTTTTGTAGACGTTTGACTTTAGAGCTGCTGAAATCATGAAGGATTGTGAATATGGCTGCTCATGGAGTCTTAGAATGCTCAAAGAAAGGCAGTGTAGTGTCATGGTTAAGACCACAGGTCTTGAAGGTGAACATATCAGTAAGTAAAGCCAGTCTTGTTCTTAACCGAGATTTAAGATTATACAGGTTCCTAATCTGAGCTTCAGTTTTCTTAGACACCACCTGGTAACTGCAACTGGAAGTGAAAAAAAAGTGTTAGTCACTTAGTCGTGTCCAACTCTGCGACCCCATAGACTGTAGCCCACCAGTCTCCTCTGTCCTGGGATTTGCCAGGCAAGAATACTGGAGTGAGTTGCCATTTCCTTCTCCAGGAATTTTCCTGACCCAGGGATCAAACCTGGTGTCCTGCATTTCAGGCAGATTCTTTACCATCTGAGCCACCAGGGAAGCTCAACTGCACCTGGAACTCTCTAAGTAGAAGCTTTTCTTTTGCATTCCTCTTTCTTTCTTTCTTTCTTTGTTTCATTCTCTGTTTCTCTTTGGCTGTGTCTTTGTTGCTGAGCTTTGGTCTTTTGCTACAGCAGGCTTTTTCTAGTTGCGGTGAGCAGAGGCTATTCTTTGTTGCAGTGCATTGATCTCTCATTGTGGTCACTTCTCTTGTGGAGCACTGGCTCTAGGCACGCAGGCCTCAATAGTTGCGGCTTGCCAGCTCTAGTATGTGGGCTCACTAGTTGTGGCACACAAGCTTTAGTTGCTCCTCAGCACATGCATATTCCTGGACTAGGATCAAACCCATGTCCCCTGCATTGGCAGCTGGATTCTTAACCACTGGACCATCAGGGAAGCCCTTGCATTCCACTTTTAAGAGAGAAAAGTCTCCAAGCAAAGCTATTTGATATTAGGTATGTGATCTTAGAAACTTCTAGAATCTTTCTTGAGGTCATAATGCTTCTGTTGTCATCTATTCTTTCCTGTCTCCATGGCTGTCTGAAAGAAACTGGTCCTCAGAATGCTGACCTTTTAGCTGCGTAGGGCAGCAGCTCACCATTGATTGTTGTTTTTAATGCACACATAGAGGCAGGAGACTAAGCCCATATTTTTAGCATCCTTTCCCAGGAGTGTTGACAGTTGTACCTTTGGTTTGTGATCAAACCGCATTAACAAGCACCGCCCATTCTCCAAGCAGTTTCGTTAGTTTATGTTTTTTATTCTGCTTTACATGCTAGGTCATAAACATAGGAAATTGGTTTAGAGATGGGTAGAAAATACCTCCTAAAAAGATTTCTGTAATGTTATGAATGCTGTTCCCTTAACAGATCAAAGTTGATCTGACTTTCTTCATGTTTTCAGATACACTAACTCTTTGAGATGATAAGGAGAAGGTGTGGTATCTCTGGATTCACAGGTGTCTCAGTAAAGAATCTGCCTCCAAATCAACTTGCCTGACTTCAGGCTCTACTACAAAGCCACAGTCATCAAGACAGTATGGTACTGGCACAAAGACAGACATATAGATCAATGGAACAAAATAGAAAGCCCAGAGATAAATCCACACACATATGGACACCTTATCTTTGACAAAGGAGGCAAGAATATACAATGGAGTAAAGACAATCTCTTTAACAAGTGGTGCTGGGAAAACTGGTCAACCACTTGTAAAAGAATGAAACTAGATCACTTTCTAACACCGCACACAAAAATAAACTCAAAATGGATTAAAGATCTAAATGTAAGATCAGAAACTATAAAACTCCTAGAGGAGAACATAGGCAAAACACTCTCAGACATAAATCACAGCAGGATCCTCTATGATCCACCTCCCAGAATTCTGGAAATAAAAGCAAAAATAAACAAATGGGATCTAATTAAAATTAAAAGCTTCTGTACAACAAAGGAAAATATAAGCAAGGTGAAAAGACAGCCTTCTGAATGGGAGAAAATAATAGCAAATGAAACAACTGACAAACAACTAATCTCAAAAATATACAAGCAACTTCTGCAGCTCAATTCCAGAAAAATAAACGACCCAATCAAAAAATGGGCCAAAGAACTAAATAGACATTTCTCCAAAGAAGACATACGGATGGCTAACAAACACATGAAAAGATGCTCAACATCACTCATTATTAGAGAAATGCAAATCAAAACCACAATGAGGTACCACTTCACACCAGTCAGAATGGCTGCGATCCAAAAATCTGCAAGCAATAAATGCTGGAGAGGGTGTGGAGAAAAGGGAACCCTCCTACACTGTTGGTGGGAATGCAAACTAGTACAGCCACTATGGAGAACAGTGTGGAGATTCCTTAAAAAATTGCAAATAGAACTACCTTATGACCCAGCAATCCCACTTCTGGGCATACACACGGAGGAAACCAGAATTGAAAGAGACACATGCACCCCAATGTTCATCGCAGCACTGTTTATAATAGCCAGGACATGGAAACAACCTAGATGTCCATCAGCAGATGAATGGATAAGAAAGCTGTGGTACATATACACAATGGAGTATTACTCAGCCGTTAAAAAGAATTCATTTGAATCAGTTCTGATGAGATGGATGAAACTGGAGCCAATTATACAGAGTGAAGTAAGCCAGAAAGAAAAACACCAATACAGTATACTAACACATATATATGGAATTTAGGAAGATGGCAATGACGACCCTGTATGCAAGACAGGAAAAAAGACACAGATGTGTATAACGGACTTTTGGACTCAGAGGGAGAGGGAGAGGGTGGGATGATTTGGTAGAATGGGAATTCTAACTTGTATACTGTCATGTAAGAATTGAATCGCCAGTCCATGTCTGACGTAGGGTGCAGCTTGCTTGGGGCAGGTGCATGGGGATGACCCAGAGAGATGTTGTGGGGAGGGAGGTGGGAGGGGGGTTCATGTTTGGGAACGCATGTAAGAATTAAAGATTTTAAAATTTAAAAAAAAAAAAATCAATAAAAAAAAATCAATAAAAAAAAAATAAAATTAAAAAAAAAATAAATAAATAAAGAATCTGCCTCCAGTGCAGGAGAAATAGGTTTGATCCCTGGGTCAGGAAGATAGCCTGGAGGAGAAGATGGCAACTCCTCCAGTATTCTTGCCTGGAAAGTCCCATGGACAGTGGAGCCTAATAGGCTGCAGTCCATAGGGTCACGAAGAGTCAGACACGACTTAGCGTCAGCATGCATGCACACATACATGCATAGTACCTTCAAATGCCAGACTACTGCCTTGGTACCCGTATTAAAGGAGTTACTTGACAGTCCATGAGCCTCAGCTGGTCTGTAGGTCACTGTTAACAGTTCCTGTGAACTCTAGGTCCAGGAAATATGCACTTTAGATTTAATTAAAGAACTTTCTTAGACAGTTGCCATTTGTTACTGTGCCTCTTGAGGGCATCACTCTACCATCTGTATTATTCATATACTATGAATTTATGAATTTGAATTACAATGTAAATATCACATTCCTTTACATTTTTGTTGACTTTCTGCGTTTACTGTGAAATTTTTTAAAAGACTATGGGCATTATACTTGATTAATAAATGTGTGGAGAGAGGGGTTTTTTTGGGCATAGAAATATCTGGCATTCTTTTTTAGTTACCAAAGTAGAATAAAATTAAGCTTAAAATGATTAGTGAATGAGATAGGGGATTTTACTTTATTATGCTCTGTGTCATGAAATTCATAAAACAATATTTGGGAATATTTTCTTTCATAATAAATTATAGAAACTCTGGTCTAATGATAATGTGAAGGTGTGATAAAGTTAATGCATATTCCTAAAGTTTATTCTAATTCTGGCTCATAATTTTATATTTTTTGTTACGCTTTCAATTTTTTATTATGCAAACCAAAGGTTTTGATAAGCTAGGACATTACTTTGATACTTAGAATAGTATGTGTAATTTAATAGGAATCATGGGCCGCAGTTGGTGAATTTTAGCGTTAATCTTATCAGCATAGAATGCTGGTTTTTAAAAAAAACTTTTATCACATTTAAGATTCAGTGACATTATTATGTGGAGTTGATTTTCTGCTCTAGTCTTTTAGTTTGTCAACTCAAGTGTGTAATACAATTTATGTAATAAATCTTTGGTTTAGACCAAGAACCAGGAATGAAGCTGAAGCAATAGGATACAAGCTTTGGCTCTTAGGAACTTCCTTTCTAGAAGAGACATGAAACAACCAGCAGCCAGTGCAGTTATTCAGCCTTTGCGTGGCAGGTTGCTCTTGGAGATGTGGGAATGGCCACTGCCCAGCTTCCTCTTAGCTACGTGAGGTCATTATTTTGCTAGTTTCTGTGCTTTATCTCAGAGGTTTCATTCTCTCCCCCTTTGGTTCTATTCATGAAAATATCTAAATATTTCCTTCCATAGCTGTGCACCTACACTTTGGTCTTTGCCTGAATATACTCAACATGGTTAACATGGAAATGCCTTTTCTCTCCACAGGACATGTTTTTCCCAGTATCAAGTCTGTTTAGTATGAGATGAGGATCCTAAATAGGAAAGGCCACCAAATCCTTGGAGAAATGTCCCCAAGCCCACACAGTGAGGCCCAGGACCTTGCCTCACAGGAAAGCTCTGGGGCCTGTATTAGAGTGGATTTTTAAAAGCCTTAACAAGCAGATTTCCCTCTCAGCCATGGAAACAATATAGGAGAGATGAAGGCAGGGGGCTGCTGATAGAATTAGTCGTATTGACAGTAAGAGCAGAGTGGTCTTAGACCTTGAGAATAAAGGAGATGAAAAGTTATAAAGAGGCAATAAAAAGAAACCCAGAACAGTCCAGGTCCTTTATTGTAAAGCTAGAAAAATGGCTGTCCTTAGCCCAGTCCCTCCTGAGAATATCTCAGGTCTATAGCCCAGTTCCAAAGTGTTGTGTTGAATTGTAACCACCAACAGGGGTAGGGCCAGGGGGGTCAGGGCTTTTGAAGGACAGAAGCATGCTAAAGCCATCACAGTAAGATCCATTCCTTGCTTTCATCTCAATACACCTAGAGATGATCAGTCTAGGTGAGGAACAAATTCAGATAAGACGACTCTATAAATCATGATGCAACTTCTTAATTCTAGGCTTAGAATGAATAAGCATCTCCTTGCATGTACCTCCCCACTATTTTCTGGGGTGAGTCTGGAGAAGCTGAATGTCTAATCAGAAGTGAAAGTATAACTAAAATGAAATAGGTGGAAGAATTAGACAGTTACTTGATTTAATCAGATGAAGGATCTCTTCTTCATAATAGGGAACATTGTTCCCAGCGACTGTTTTCCTGGGAACCCTCAGAGCCAGTGTATGTTTCCTGAACACTCCAGAGGCACGTACTTACAGTTAACCCTTGGCTACCTTCTTTTCCAGTATTGAAGGTAACATGCATACATTTTACAAAAATACATGTGTGCATAAAGCAGGGAAATGATCTGTAATCCTGCCATCCAACTTGTGGTGTTTACTGTATCCACTGACAGACATTTATTCAGTCTTCAAGGAAACATGGCATTGGTCATGGTAGTTGCCTCAAAGACTGAGGACAAGGAGTCAAGGAGACTCACTTTCCACTGAACCATTTTGGTACATTTGGAATTTTGTACCATGTGCAAGTTTGAAAAGATCCTCATAATAAATAAAAGAAACTCGATATTCATTCAACAAATCTGGTGACCAGATTCTGGTACTCTCTTTGAAGTGGAAGTGAAAAACTGTTGTCCCTTTTTGTATGCTCAGAGATATTATATAATAACTATTTCAGTGTATCCTTTCTGTTGCTGGTATAAGTCTGGGACACTAATGAATAACCAAGCTTCAGTCACTGATAAGTGATGGGCATTCTATGCTTTAGTTGAAGAATATTTGAGCCAGTTGAGTTGGTAAAGAATCCGCCTGCAATGTAGGAGGCCATGGTTTGATTCCTGGGTCGGGAAGATCCACTGGAGAAGGGACAGGCTACCCACTCCAGTATTCTTGGGCTTCCCTTGTGGCTCAGCTGGTAAAGAATCTGCCTGCAATGCGGGAGACCTGAGTTCAATCCCTGGGTTGGGAAGATCCCCTGGAGAAGGGAAGGGCTACCCACTCCACTATTCTGGCCTAGAGAATTCCATGGATTATACAGTCCATGGGGTTGCAAAGAGTCAGACATGACTGAGCGACGTTCACTTTCACCTTCAGTGGATTATAGCCACTTTTGCTGAGATGCTCAGTGTAATTAGAAAAAAAGGACTTCATCCATTTTCAAGTTTGTTTCCAACACATTGAGACATGGAGAAATCAGTTTTCTTATTATAAGGAATGAACTAAAAAGCCTCCCTTTCTGTGTATATGTTTTCACTGTTTATGGAAAAGGACATTATTTCCTCTTAGAGAATTAATAAATTGATTTTAGTAACCTGCCAGTGTCAAAAATTATTAAAAATGAGTAATAGTTCTTTATCAGAATGTATAGATTTTATAATATTTGAAACAGCTTTCAGTGACTCAACGTGAAGTTGCTCAGTCGTGTCCGACTCTTTGCGACCCCATGGACTGTAGCCTACCAGGGTCCTCTGTCCATGGGATTTTCCAGGCAATAGTACTGGAGTGGATTGCCATTTCCTTCTCCAAGGAATCTTCCCAACCCAGGGATCAAACCCAAGTCTCCCACATCGTAGACAGATGCTTTACCGTCTGCGATCAATGACAGTAATTTCTGCTATTTAATAGCAGATAGCACCCCACTTCAGTACTCTTGCCTGGAAAATCCCATGGACAGAGGAGCCTGGTAGGCTGCAGTCCATGGGGTCGTGAAGAGTCGGACACGACTGAGCGACTTCACTTTCACTTTTCACTTTCATGCATTGGAGAAGGAAATGGCAACCCACTCCAGTGTTCTTGCCTGGAGAATCCCAGGGACAGAGTTGGACACGACTGAAGAGACTTAGCAGCAGAAGCAGCAGCAGCTTTCAACAAAGCTACTATTTATATATTGCACCTACTAGCACCTATTTATGGATTTTCTGTCGATTTACTTAATTATTTGAACATATCTTTACTTTCAGTTTTGAGTCATTCTAAATAAAAACATCAATAGATTTAATGAGTCTTGCTTTGAGTCTGTTCTCTGTACTCTTATTAAAGCTATTATTTCTATATTATGACCAAGAGTTCTCCCCAGCAGGTGTCTGTGATGATGGAATTGGATTGTTGAGTGAGCTGAGTTAATTTAATAGGATTCAATGGTTTATGCAGTGGAGAGTTATAAAAGCAATTTGGAGGAAACTAATGATTTCTTTCCATTTTTCCATGCCAGAAAATATGGTTTTCTTCTGTTTTTTCATTGTAGTGATCAGGTCTTTTCCCCTTAAAATCTTCAGTCTTTTTATAGAGCGTATAATATGCTGCTAAGTCACTTCAGTCGTGTCCGACTCTGCGATCCCATAGACGGCAGCCTACCAGGCTTCCCCATCCCTGGGATTCTCCAGGCAAGAACACTGGAGTGGGTTGCCATTTCCTTCCCCACTTATAATATGAGTGCATCTTAAAATCTCTTTTTAAGTAGTTCATATCCTGGAACATATTGTGTGTAGGCTCCTTCTAGGTAAATCTGGACGGGGTAAGTCTAAACTTAGACCTCACTTTGAGCTTTGCCACTTGGTCTGCAGTAATTCAGATCCTTTGAGATTCTGACCATCTTATGGCATTAGGGTTTGGGAGCTGGAAGGGAAAGGGGAGGAGAGAAGGTGGGTGCATACTGGCTTACCCCAGTTGTAGTAATGAAGTTGACCTTCTGAGGTAAGCGATTCACATCTTCCCGAGGCTGCATGTATTAGCAGGAAAGAAGCCATGAGCTTTTATCTCCGATGTAATACTTAGGAATGAGGGATGACTAATAAATACAATACCTTAGGATGAGTAGGTTGCAAGGAGACCCTCCACTTCAGGAGCCAAACAAGCCTACCTTGAAGACGGAGCCACCAAGAAGCTTTCAGAAGGAAGACAACAACACACAAAAAGCCTTTTTAAAAAATCCTTTTTTTTTCTTACATTACTGTTGTTTGAAAGAAAACAAAAGTGATTTATGTAAAATATGTTGACAGGAGAAGAGTATAGATAAATTACTTTAGTATATTTATTACATTTTTAGACTATTTAATTTCTTTCCTTATACCACTCTGTTGTTCCAGTGTATTGCTTTGGTGGATTTGTGAGTAGAGAAGCTAATGGTTTTGCTAACACTGGATAATACCCCCAGGAAATAGGGAATATTATTCTTTATAAATGTATGAGATGGGGGTAGGGATATCTAAGCTATTTTAATAAATAATATTTTTAAATGTATTTGGATATGCTGGTCTCTTTAATGTTGTCATTGCTGACTACTTCAAGTTTTAAAAACACAAGATTTGTGTAAGCCTATTATTTTAAATGTGACTTTTGTCTAATTTATTCAATGAATTGGAGATGGAAATGGCAGTCCACTCCAGTATTCTTGCCTGGAAAATTCCTTGGACAGAGGAGCCTGGTGGGCCACAGTCCATAGGGTCGCAAAGAGTCGGATGCAACTGAAGCAACTTAGCATTTGGTGTTCAGTAAATACAACAAAATGCTTTGAGAATGAATGTACGATATACAAGAAAAAACTTTATAGGTGTAGGGCAGTTCAAGTTTTCATCCCCTAACAAATAAAGGAAATTTTTTTTTTTCTGCAAGATGTGTTATAGCAAAGACTGAGATGAGTTTTGATAGATTCCAAATCCAAGGTTTTTAATGGTTGATGTCACAATATTCTTTGGGCTAACTTTATAGTTTCCTGATGCCAGAACAAAGTGTAACTAGCCCTTCTTGTTCTTGATTCTATTAAAGCAGCCTTCCTTCTTGAGAGAACCTTTCTTCCAGCAGTGTTTGTTGGAACAAGCCAGCTAGCACTGGGCCTGGCACACAGCTGGCAGTTCCCTGTACTGTCACTTGCTCCTGAGGATCATCTGAGAGGGTATCTTGTTTTCCCAATCCTTTCCCTTTTGAACTGATCTGCATCCTTTTTTGACACGTGCATTGACCTGGAAGTAGGTATGGGCAGTTTTGGCCAGTACCCACCTCTATAATATTTTGAGCTGAAAATTTGAGTTGTGATACCATCCACCTTTAAATAACTTGGAAAATGAGATTCATCTATAACTTAATCGTCAAAGAAATGAGAAAGCAGAAAACTCTCAGGTTAAAATTAGTTTTGGCTTACTTTATTACTCCTGAGCAGATTTTCCTGGGGAAAAGTTTGGTTGCCATGACATTCATGTCTAAATAGTAAACTTAGATTGACCTGTGTGATTTGAAAGTCAACAAGGGAGAAAACAACAACAACCTGTTTGTTACTATTAGCTTCTTGGTCAGTTATTCCTAAGCTTCACTTTTAGAACCAATGATTGGTAGGTTTATATTTACATGGGAAATAGATATAGTTAACACCAAAGATTTCTAAAAGTAGCTTGTGTACTACATTAATTGTGTATAATTTCATGTAGTTTTAAAAATATGCAGTAATATTATGTGACTCATTGCTTTAAAATACTATGAAATTGAATTTCTGTTCCATAGTCTTAACAGGGATAAAATCACTTTTTATTTCTCAGCTGCTCTCATAGCCCTCTTTACCTGATAATTGTAAGTATGGATGAGCAGTTATGAAACCTTTGACAGGTAGGACATACTAATTAGGACAGCATTGCTATTATTTAGTAATCATGTGAAAAGTTTACCCAAAGTTTTAGTTATTTAAAAAGCAAATCCTGAGCATGAGGAAATTTTTGGAGCTGATGGGCATCCTTGTTGTCATGATTGTGGAGATAGTTTTGTGGGCATATCCAGATGTCAAAATTTATCAAATTACACACCTTAAATATGTGCAGTGTATCACATGCCAATTATACCTTAATAAGTGTGTATAGGGCTTTCCTGGTAACTCAACTGGTAAAGAATTCGCCTGCAATGCAGGAGACCCCGCTTCTATTCCTGGGTCAGGAAGACACCCTGGGGAAGGGATAGGCTACCCCACTCTAGTATTCTTGGACTTCCCTGGTGGCTCAGGTGGTAAATAATCTGCCTGCGCTGAGGGAGACCTGGGTTTAGAAGATCCCCTGGAGGAGGGCATGGAAACCAACTCCAGTATTCTTGCCTGGAGAATCCCCGTGGACAGAGGAGCTTGGCAGGCTACAGTCCATGGAGTCACAAAGAGTCAGACACAACTGAGTGACTAAGCACAAAGCACAGTTGTGTTTAGAAAATACAAACCTTGTGAAAAGACAGCTTTCAGAATGGGAGAAAGTAATAGCAAACAAAGCGACTGACAAAGAATTAGTCTCAAAAATATACAAGCAGCTCATGTAGCTTAATACCAGAAAAATAAAACAACCCAATCAAAAAAATGGGCCAAAGAACAAAACAGACATTTCTCCAAAGAAGATATATAAGTGACTAACAAACACATGAAAAGATGCTCAACATCACTCATTATCAGAGAAATGCAAGTCAAAGCACAATGAGGTACCATCTCATGCCAGTCAGAATGGCTGCTGTCAAAAAGTCTACAAACAATAAACGCTGGAGAGGATGTGGAGAAAAGGGAACCCTCTTACACTGTTGGTGGGAATGCAAACCACTACAGCCACTATGGAGAACAGTGTGGAGAATCCTTAAAAAACTGGAAACAAAACTGCCATACGATCCAGCAATCCCACTGCTGGGCATACACACCAAGGAAACCAGAGCTAAAAGAGACAATGTACCCCAGTGTTCATCACAGCACTGTTTACAATAGCCAGGACATGGAAGCAACCTAGATGTCCATTGGCAGACGAATGGATAAGAAAGCTGTGGTACCTATATACAATGGAATATTACTCAGCTATTGAACACATTTGAGTCAGTTCTAATAAGGTTGATGAAACTGGAGCCTATTATACAGAGTGAAGTAAGTCAGAAAGAAAAACACTAATACAGTATATTAACACATATATATGGAATTTAGAAAGATGAGAATGATAACCCTATATACGAGACAGCAAAAGAGACTCAGATGTAAAGAATAGACTTTTGGACTCTGGGAGAAGGTGAGGGTGGGATGATTTGAGAGAATAGCATTGAAACATGTATATTACCATATGTGAAATAGATCGTCAGTCCAGGTTCAATGCGTGAGACAGAGTGATCAGGGCTGGTGCACTGGGACGACCCTGATGGATGGGATGGGGAGGGATTTGGGAGGGGGGTTCAGAATGAGGGACATATATATACCCATGGCTGATTCATGTCAATGTATGGCAAAAACCACTACAATATTGTAAAATAATTAGCTTCCAATTAAAATAAATAAATTAAAAAAAAAGCAAACCCTGGACCACGGTACATGGAATCTCTGAGGTTGTTAAGCTGGTTGATTTTGCAGTTGCTAGTGATAATCTTGTGAAATCTGATAGTTTAAGCTTAATGTTGCTTTCTTAATCTTTGAGTTCAGACCAGTCAATCTTGTTTTTAGATCAGAGAAAAATTAAAGGCTTTGTTTTTCAGGACCTTTATTGAGCAAATGAGGAAGGAAGGTTAAATACATATGTTCTAAGTTTCCAAATTTCTAATAGAAAATTTGGAATATTGAAGCTTTGATTAAAATGTGTCTGGATGTCAGTTTCCTCAAATTCCTATATGTAGTTGGCACTCAGCGTTTTAATTTGAATGGATATTTCCACTTCCCTATTAATTTGAGTTTGGGGAAACCTCTAGAAACCTAATCACGTAGCTATACCTGCCTTCCCTCAGGAGAGATTTGAGGAAAGTTGTAGCCTGGCAGCCCTTGATTTCCTCTCTCCTTCATCTTCCTTCTCATGGGCCTCACTCAAGTACAGATATTGTGGGTTTGGAGGCAAGATCAGACAATGCAGTTTTTACAGTAGCGGATTTGCTATTTGTTGATCAGCTGCTTTTATTTCATGTGCTCTTTGAAAGATATTTCAGAACAATGATTATTGAGCTTTAACTATTAATAATTTACATTATTTTCAGAATTATTTTATAAATGAAAATTATAAGATGGTTCAATGACAGATGTTATATGCAAGGCAGTTTAACATTGCTTAGGAATGGGTGTTTGATATGGATGGGACTTGACACATACCTGAAGTAAGCCTTACTCTCTTTAAAAAGGTTGAATTTTGAACTCAGAAGGGGTAAGGTGTATTCAACAGGTTTTGAAAACCAAGAGCAGTAGATAATGTCCTCCAGGTAAAGCTTATTTTAGCATTATTTTGCTCTCTGCACAATGACAGAAACTTCATGTGTGTGTCTTTGTATATATGTACATAAACACAAAAACTGTGGATATGTATATATGTGTGTGTGCATATATACATACACATAAACACACAAGTATGTATGTGTGTGTGTGTATTCACACATGTGCATTCTTGATTTCATAGTTTTTCAGTTCAGCGCTAGTTTCAGCAGCAGAGGTTGTACTCAGCTGACCACAAATATCCTGGTCTGATGGATGAAGTGGTTAGGGCTCAGTGTTTCATATATTGGAGAGACACTGGAGTGCCCTGTGGGGAACTTCCACTTTATACTAATTCAAAAGGTGGTAATATGGCCCCCTCATTGAAAAGCACCTGCTGGGACCCCTGACTCCCCTGCCACCGCTGCGTGGGGTGATGTGGGATGTCCCTTCGGTAGCTGCCTGACTCATCTCATGCCATTAGCTAGACTCTCTCCAGGATTCCTTGGAAACTGTGTGCTTGCCTGAATAATTTACTACCTAGAGATCAATTATTCATAACTCATTATTACAACTGATATAAAACCTAAAGGTGGAGTCATTCTGCCCCTCATGAATATCCAACAGATCATCAGGAGATTGCAGCAGAGTTTTAAGTCCTCATGGTCCCCACTGCCTGTTTGTCTGAAGGGATCCCAGAGAGAACAGCCTTCTGAAATAGAACCAGAGAGGATGAAAGCAGCAGATGACTCCCTGCTGGTCATGCTGCACTGCTTCATCTCTTCACGCTGTTTGTCCTTTTAATTCTGGCCTTATTTACACCTAGAAATAAAATTTCAGTTTGGGAGAATTTAGAAGACATTTATAGCACTGTTGGTTTATTAAACTACTCCTGGGAGGCAAACAATGATGCAAAACTTGTCCTTAGAATATCTTTTCTGGGACAAAATGCACTAGGTACATATAGTACCTTTTATTGACATTAGTCATGCTGCATTTGCTTGTTCCATCAGTTATATCTGAGTTGTATTTTATTTATTTTTTAGCCCATATCTTTTATATAAAAAAGAAATGCTATATTTTTTCACATATAATGTATAAAAAGCATTCTAATAAAAGTGTGGAAGTATAACCAAAAGAAGCCTAATTATTTTTTTCTATTAAGGAAATAGGAAATTGTTTGACTTAAGCCAGACTGATTAATTTAAAAAATAATCACCAGTCTTTTAAATACGTGTAGAAAATAGTTGAAGAGTTTGAAGTTCAGTTACTTTCGCCATGAAGCAGAGGTTTGCTTTTGGTGTTTGGCTGCTGCTGGGTTCACTAGCGTTGATGAATGGGCAGAAGTCTGTGAGCTTCGCATTCTGGGAGCCATCTCAGTGTGGTGGCCCTTTCTTAATTACCAAAGATAGAGAGGTATTGATTTTGAGCATAAGATTTCTAAGATGCTGGGGTTAATCTTTCCCTGATTAAAACCCCCAGCCTATAGATAAAAATCCCAAACTGTTGAGAAGCATTTTTTAGTAGCATTCTCAGATTTTTTGTGTGCTGATGTTGGTTTTCCAAATGAAATGAAGGCTAAATATCTAAGCAAGATTTAAATGGCCTGAACCTGTACTTTTCACACTGAACCATACATATGATGTCCCAGATGACCCACGAAGCAGGATTTTAAATATGGATTTCATTTTACAATTGTGAAAATACATGTGTAATTTTTAAAAATTTAGGGCAAATATGACTATGTCATGGAGTAGAATAAAATTTGCATAATTTTGAAATTTTAATATAATTTTAATAGACTATATATTTATATGGCTCAAAAAATATAAAAAGCTGTGCTGTGAAAAGTCTCCTCTCATCCTTGTCCCCCTTTTTCTGAGTTCCCATTCTCTTCCCCGAGATATAATGGGTTTGTTTCCTGTGGATCCTTCCAGAGATCCTTGTGCATCTACAGGCATATCTGGAATACAGATTCTTATTTTTGTCCTCTTCTGATAAAAACTAGCATATTATACACTTCTGTTTCATGCTTTTTTTTCGTATGCCAAGATATCTGGGAGAGCTTTGCATGTCAGTATATAGAGAATGGATGGAATCACTGGTTCAGTGGACATGAACTTGGGCAAACTGCAGGAGATATTGAGGGACAGAGAACCTGGTGTGCTGCAGTCCATGGGGTCCTGAAAAGCTGAACACAACTTGACTAAACAACAACAACATATAGAGAATGTTTCCATTCTTTAACAACTATATAGTTATTACATTCCACTATATGACTGCAGTATAATTTAGCTACTTTCCTGTTGCTATACATTTGGGTTGTTCTTAATCTTTTGGTATTAAAAACACTGTTGCAATGAATAACCCTGAACATTTATCTTTTCACAAACACGTCAGTTTCTTACATGAATTTTTAAAGTAAAGCATGAGATTTCAGACATGTTCTGCTTTTGGCAGTTCTGTTCCAGGGTATAAGTTTTTCCTTCTTTGCTACTAGAGGTATTTTGCTGGAAAAGTTTGAGAAGCACTGCTGGAAACTTCTTATAGAGGTCTCATGGCAAGATGATTTTTTCACTTTTTGAAATAAGTTGGCTGTGATGTGATAGTGACAACAATATTACTTTGCCATCCTGTGTGTCTTGGAGGTGATGTAAGAAAGGGTGTAAATCTGGTGGCAAGTCATTTATAAACGAAAATCATGTTGTGAAATTGTCTAGTTTGTGGCGTAGGCAAGCATTCGATACCATGAAACATTTACAGCTGTGATTTTTGGGGACTAGCTCAGCCTTTAGAGTACCTGAAGATGTGGATAGGTGTTCTGTGTCAAAAGTGGTTACATGATTAAATGAGTTTGGAAAACGTTGGATTCCACAGAGTTAAGACAGTTTGCTAAGGAACTCTTCAGAGCCTGAAATCTGCTGGCTACGCTGTGACCGTTCCAGAGCTTTTACCGAGTGTTCAGCCACTGGACTCCCTTCCCCAGCCTCTCTGACTAGCACTGGTGTTCTGAGGAGACATCTCAGGAGTTGCTACCCATGTTGAACACCGTGGTACCAAGTGGAAGTTGTTGGTCACAAGGATCTGTGGTATCTAAGTTCACAAGAGATTCAGAAAGAGGAATAGGAATGAAAGTCACGGTTTTAATGACGCTGTTTCGCGACGCTGACCGTCATGACCAGCAGGTGGCGGTAAAGTGACATGCAGACCGGCTACTGACAGGGCAGCATCTCTACCTGTAGGGTTAACTCAAGTCCTCACGCCATCTTCGCTTGGTTATAGTCTACTCATATTTTAACTTCACCGGTAAATGAATGAGGCTAAAAATAGATCATTAATGTACTTTTAATTTCTCTCTAGGAAAGGAAAAGTAAGCTGAAAGAAAACCTCTTATCTTCACAGACTATTTTAACTGACCTGAAATAGGTTTGTTTTTTCTTGCCATCCTGTAGTTTCAGTCTATATTGAAAGAAAAAGCCATACATTTGACTAAACTTCACTCTACTGTCCTAGAGCATGGCCAAGAGCAGCTTCATCTAACGAGCATCCAGCTGAGGGCTGTGGCCACTGTCCTCCAGGAGCTTGCATTGGGCTGAAAATAGGATTTGAATGCAAATAGCTCTATCAGATGGGCCAGGGGTTGGAAGGGGTCAGGGTCTCTTAAAGGTTAAGAGAGCTCTGGACCACTTCTATTCTTTGAAACCTTGTAAAGCAGGGTAGCAAAAATGGGATATATTTTTAGTTTAAACACAAAAAAATTCAAAATGCAAACATGTGATGCAGTGTGACTGTATTGCTCACAAGATAATTATAGAATTACTATAAATTATAATTCCTAGTGTGTTATAGCTGGAGTGGCCCAGAAATGGGAAATATATTTAAAGTTGGGTAGGGACATAGTTCGGAGCTGCCAGTGTATATGTGTGACAGAGGGTGCAATTGGGCTTACAGCTCTGGTCAAGAGACAATGTTCAAAGCCCTTGAGGAATCTGCAGCCCTGAGCAGGACATTTTAATTATTTTGGTGAGAAGTGCTGATGTAGGTGATAAACCCAGAGGAGCTGCAAGGAGGAGAGGCTCTTCCAGGGAAGGGCACCTGGTTACCTGATGGGTGTTGCATTGCTGGGATGGCCTAGGGAGTGGTTATAGCTTAGGTTGATGGGTGTCTCCTGATGTGTAGGACCAGTTTGATGACCCTCCAGAAGTGCAGCTGGGCAGCCTTTCCTCCTGTCCCTCCCTCCTCCTCACTCCAAGGCTGAGCTGGCTTTGCCTCTCTTGTAGCAGAGTAGGGCTGATGTCCTCATTAACTAGCTAGACCATATCCCACCCCAGGGACAGGAGGGCTACGATGCCTCTCTGTTCCCGGGTGAGGAGCGAGGTCTCTCTTGAGGATCTATTTCGCTGAGTCCCACAGGGAAAAATAAAGAGACCCAGTTTATATCAGCCAAATGCTTGATGCCACAGAGTCGTTCAGTCAGGGGCGATTAGGAAGCAGTGTGTACCTTAAGTAATGCGTGGAGTGAGTGGGTGGGTTCCTCACTGTCAGGTGCTGCTCTAGGCCTGGGATATAGCGGTGAACACAGCAAAGTCAGTTCTCAGTGCGAGTTGGGGAGCATTCTGGTGGAGCTGAGGAGAGAGGGAGATGAGGAATAAGGTCATGTAATGTGGTGAAATGTGATTAAGTGCTATGGAAAGAATAAGATGTAGAAAGACAATGGGAGTGCTGGGTGTGTATCTGTCTGATCTGTGCTTGTCTATGGTTCATATTATGTTTGGTATTAGAACGGTAATCAATAGTGACTCTAACAAAAACAGCTGAGATAAAAGACCATCAGAAGGCATTTTGGAGCAAAACCTGTCACTAAAGCTCTTGTTTTCCTAACAGCAGAGGGATATAACATTTTTGCATATGTTTATATTTCTAATGTGTGTTATTCAGTTCCTTTTTTCTGGAAGTGGGAACCAGGTTACAGGGGAAAAAAGATGACTGTGGGCTGGGAAGATGGCCCTTGAATTTTCCTCTGAAGGGTTTTAACCTCATTTCACTGACTTGAGGTTCAGTGGAGACTTCTATGACATCTCTGGCTGGTTCACACTGCCTCTGCCTCGTTGTGTGTCCTTTTCTGCTGCAGAGATTTTACACCAGGATGAATGATGCTGTGCTGTTGGGTTGAGTGAGATCTCAAAGGGGATAGCTCCCCTCTATTAGGAACCAAGTGTTTTTAGACGGGCATTCAGCTTCACATAGTGCCTCCATCAGCAGTCAGCTGCATACTCTTCGTTTTCTCATGATCAGGGTCAGTGATGGGGGCCCTCAGGAAGTCCTCCATGTGGGGCCTGAAAGCCTCCAGACACCTTCATTAATGATTTCTCTCAGAGAGCGCATGGGTCTAGTGCTCAGTGACTACTTTGTTATTTTTAATTGTCGCCCTGAGATATAGGTGCCTCCTTTCTGAAAGATGGACTGTGCACTGCAGTGAGGAAAACATGCCGCATTTGACGGGGTCTCTGAGCAGAGCCCCTCTTGGTGGGAGGGCAGGCCAGTGTGCTGTCCATGGTGCTGGCCTCGTCACTGAGCTTCCAGATATGGACCTGCTCTCTGCCTTGAGAAAGGATAGCCCGACAGAGCCAGTGCCTTCCATGGGTGGGCACCTCCTTCTGTCCTCGGCTCCCAATCTCAGAGAAAGCCAAACTGGCTCTGAGTCAGGGCTATTTATTTAGACACTGAAGAATCTCCTCTTCAGGCTGAGGGCTGAAAGCTGCTGCTGATAAGCTGACAAGCTGTCATTGTAGTCTGTATAAATGAAACACATGGACTCATCTCCATCTCGTTATGTCCGGAAGTCTCCATCACAGTTCCCTTTCCATAGCGGTAGTCACTGTGGAGAGGTGATGGGCTTGGCTCTAGGGGGTGCTAGAGAGCCGAGAATAAACATAAGATGTCCTGTCTCATAACTGAGTATTTAACTTTGAAATACTTCAAAATTTCACTTTGAAAAGAATTTCACTTTGAAAACAAACTCTGTAATTAATTAAGGATGAAGTGTTTTATTTTCCTTTGTTTTAACTTTCTATGAATATGAAAGTCATCAAAGTTGATCCTGAAAATCCCAGAAATTTGTTTTTTTTAATATTGTTTCCCATTAATTATAGTAAACTTTTTCATTTGAAAAAACAAAGTACTTCAACAGCATCATTTCATTTGAGTTTTCAGTAATTCAATGAGGATGCTTCAAGTAAAAACTTCTTTAAAAAATTCTAGGTAAACTATAAGATATTACTGATCTCTAGTTCAGGAGGACCTGTAATACTGAAAATACATTTTCAGATTATTTTAAGGAGAAGCATTATTATTCTTGGGTCTCAGGAAAATAGAGTTTAGTTCATTGAAACTACTATGAATTGCATCAGTTTTATTTCAGGGTATTTTTTCTGAAGCTGGAGATACAAATAAAGAGGAAATTGTATTATATATGTCAATTTTGCTTTTCACCTGTATTCTTGAAGAGCTAGGGTATAGATTTTCTAACTTAATAGTATATTTCCCTGACATAATTTAGAATTTTAGAGGTGCAACCCACAAGAAATAAAGCCTAATTGTAAAATGTAATAAAAATCCCATCAGAGAGTCTCGTCCTTCATGGGAGCTCTGTCAATGTACTTAATCCTTCCATATAGTTCCTTCAGGAACTGAACCAAATTAAGATCTCTCCACATGGTGTAAGGTGTATGTATTTAATGGCACTTGAATCAGAGTTTGCACATAGTTGATTCCTGTTTGACCTTTTCTACTGACTTTAGAAAGTCAGTTTTTAAGTGAGCCCGCTGGTGGTAGCGTTGCTCTGAGTACCTGATTTGTGTGAGCAGATAAAGACATTTCAGTTTCTGTAAATGTTTCTATGGCCTCCTGACTTCCTCACCTGTGACTGTGGTCTCATAGGCCTTCCGTGTTAAGAACATTTACAGCAGCGATAGACACATAGATAACTGACTGATTTGAGCCCTGCCTCACTTTATCAAACGTGTAAAAGCAAAATTGATCCAGTGACCAAGAACGAGTTTGGTCCATTTAACAAGAGTCAGTTATATACAGCTTTTATGTTTGAATATGAAAGGTGGGGCTGGCTATAAACTTTTTGGGGTGCAGTAAAAAATGAAAATGTGGAGCCCCTTGTTAAAAATGATTGAGAATTTTAAGCTTGTGATAACAGAGTGGTAAATCAAGGCATCCCTTCTGGTCATCAGGTCGTGTGCACCTGCATAGGCCCCGTGCCCAGGAAGCCAGCCCTGAGCACAGCCTAGCAATGGAGATTGCTGTGGAGGAGGGGGACCAGCAAATAGAGTCTCCCCAATATGACAGACCTATGGCAAAGTTCAGTAGCTTCAGGGGTCTAAAGATAATTAGCAAGGGTGAAGTAATCTTGTTTGAACAGATCTCTATAACCTCACATGAAATCTTAACATAAAGGCTTGGGAGGCCATGTTTAACAAGAGGGAATATGCTTTGTTTTGTTCTTTGTCAATGGACTTTCATTGCTTTCCTCACTGAGGCAATTTGTCTAGCCTTCTGATGATTAACGGAGTTGAAGTTTATCTGTACAGTGTTCTCTGGGGTGAAGGACGGTAGATTAATCATAGGCAGTGTTCCACATTCACTCCATTTACTTTCCTAATTTTTCCTGTTACCTGAGAGCAAATGGCCCTAGCTTTGCTCCTTCACCTGTTATGCAGGTTTATATTTCTAGAGTCTAAAGGAAATCTCTATTTGAATATCTAGGCAGTGTCTGAAATTTATCAAATCAAGTGGAAAGTATCCTTTTCTGGTAGTTACCACTCCCAATTCTGAATAATGCTAAATAGTATCACATGTGACTGCCTTCTCTGCCCACCACATATTCAGTTACCTGCCAGTTCTTCCTTAAGAATCTTTCAAATTTACCTTTATTCTCCACTGTGATCTCACTATAAGCATTTGTGATTTTTACATCTGTAGTTGCTTCCTGGCTGATGGGCGACTACTTTTGCCTCAAGCTCAAAGGTAACTGTTTTTCAAAATGCTATTTTTGTAATGTCACTCTCTTGCTAAAGATCTTACAGCTCTCGAATCCCTTCTGCCAGACAAAATGCAAATTAAGCCTCATGTTCAAGACATTCTGTCAGCTGGACCCTCTCTCTTTCTGTCTGAACCATATCAGTAATTATTCCCCAACATGACCAGTTCACTTCCCCTCCCCACACTTCTAGGAGAGAATGTGTGCAAAGGCATTTTAGCCTTTAAGCTGAAAAGTTTTTCCGGTTCATATTGCAAGGTTAAAAATGTCCTTTTTGTTGACCAGAGAGCCCCAAGACCAGTGGCAAGCTGCCAAGTGCCATCTGCTCTTTGGTTATATGGTGATGCACAGACTGCCCCATAGCACTGTGGGTACACTGCTACATACAGGTTCTGTCACCTTGAATTCGGTTCCGTAGTTATGCAGAACCTTGTAATTGTCCCTAACAACAATTTTTGTACATGGCAGCTCTTCACGTAAAATCTAAGCTGCTAGGACTTCCCTGGTGGTCCAGTGGTTAAGAATACACCTGCCAATGCAGGGAACAGGGGTTCAATCCCTGGTCTGGAAAGATTCCAGATTCTTCAGGGCAACTAAGCGCATGCACCACAATTACTGAGCCCACGCTCTAGAGCCCACAAGCCAAAGCTACTGAAGCCCACCTGCCTAGATCCTGACCCCGTGCTCTGCAATAAGAGAAGCCACTTCTTGCTGCAACTAGAGAAAGCCCACACAGCAGTGAAGACCCAGCACAGCCAAAAATAACTAAATAAAATTAAAAAATAAAAATCTAAGTTCCTAGAAGACATGAATGGAGCCTTTGAGGTTTTTTTGTTTTTGCTTTTTGCATGCCTCATGGCACCCAGTGAGAACCCCATGAATGGTATGAAAAGACAAAACTATATGACACTGAAATGTGAACTCCCCAGGTCGATAGGTGCCCAATATGCTACTGGTGAAGAGTGGAGAAATAGTTCCGGAAGGAATGAAGAGACTGAACCAAAGCAGAAACAAAGCCCAGTTGTGGGTGTGTCCAGTGGTCAAGTGAATTCCAATGCTGTAGAGAACAATATTGCATAGGAACCTAGAATGTTAGGTCAAGGTAAATGTTAGGTCAATGAATCAAGGTAAATTGGAAGTGGTCAAACAGGAGATGGCAAGAGTGAACATTAACATTTTGGGAATCAGTGAACTAAAATGGACGGGAATGGGCAAATTTAATTCAGATAACCATTATATCTACTACTGTGGGCAAGAATCCCTTAGAAGAAATGGAGTAGCCCTCATAGTCAACAAAAGGGTCCAAAATGCAGTACTTGGGTGCAATCTCAAAAATGACAGAATGATCTCTGTTCGTCTCCAAGGCAAACTGTTCAATATCACAGTAAGATATGGCCCAACCACTAATGCTGAGAAGATAAAGTTGAATGCTTCTATGAAGACCTACAAGACCTTCTAGAACTAACACCAAAAAAGATGTCCTTTTCATCATAGGGACTGGACTGAAAAAGTAGGAAGTCAAGAGATACCCGGAGTAACAGGCAAGTTTGGCCTTAGAATGCAAAATGAAGCAGGGCAAAGGCTAACAGAGTTTTGCCAAGAGAATGCACTGGTCATAGCAAATGCCCTTGTCCAACAACACAAGTGAAGACTCTACACATGGACATCACAAGATGGTCCATACCAAAATCAGATTGATTGTATTCTTTGCAGCTGAAGATGGAGAAGCTCTATACAGTTAGCAAAAGAAAGACTAGGAGCTGTCTGTGGCTCAGATCATGAACTCCTTGTTGCCTAATTCAGACTTAAATTGAAGAAAGTAGGGAAAACCACTAGGTCATTCAGGCATGACCTAAATCAAATCCCTTATGATTATACAGTGGAAGTGACAAATAGATTCAAGGGATTAGACCTGATAGACAAGAGTGCCTGAAGAACTATGGACAGAGATTTGTGACATTGTACAGGAGGCGGTGATCAAAACCACCCCCAAGAAAAATAAATGCAAAAAAGCAAAATGGCTGTCTGAGGAGGCCTCACAAGTAGCTGAGAAAAGAAGACTAGTGAAAGGAGAAAAGGAAAGATCTACCTATCTGAATGCAGAGTTCCAAAGAAAGCAAGGAGAGATAAGAAAGCTGTCCTAAGTGCACAATGCAAAGAAATAGAGGAAAACAATAGAAAGACTAGAGATTTCATCAAGAAAATTAGAGATACCAAGGAAACATTTCATGCAAAAATGGGTACAATAAAGGACATAAGTGGTATGGAACTAACAGAAGTAGAAGATATTAAGAAGAAGTGGCAAGAATACACAGAACTGTAAAGGAAAGATCTTTATGACTCAGATAATCACGATGGTGTGATCACTCACCTAGAGCCAGATATTCTGGAGTGTGAAGTCAATTGGGCCTTAAGAAGCACTATGAACAAAGGTAGTGGAGGTGATGGAATTCCAGCTGAGCTATTTCAAATCCTAAAAGATGATTCTGGGAAAGTATTGCACTCAATATGACAGAAAATATGGAAAACTCAGGAGTGGCCACAGAACTGGAAAAGGTCAGTTTTCATTCCAGTCCCAAAGAAAGGCAATGCCAAAGAATGCTCAGACTACTGCACAATTTCATTCACTTCACATGCTAGTAAAGTAATGCTCAAAATTCTCCAAGCCGGGCTTCAACAGTACATGAACTGAGAACTTCCAGATGTTCAAGCTGGTTTTAGAAAAGGCAGAGGAACCAGAGATCAAATTGCCAATATCTGGTGGACCATAGAAAAAGCAAGAGCATTTCAGAAAATTATCTTCTGCTCGATGGACTACACTGAAGCCTTTGACTGTGTGGATCACAACAAACTGGAAAATTCCTCAAGAGATGGGAATACCAGACCATCTTACCTGCATCCTGAGAAAGCTATATGCAGGTCAAGAGGTAGCAGTTAGAACCGAACATGGAACAATGGACTAGTTCAAAATTGGAAAAGGAGTGTGTCAAGGCTTTATATTGTTACCTTGCTTATTTAACTTATTTGCAGAGTAAATCATGTGAAATGCAGGGCTGGATGAAGCACAAGCTGGAATCAAGATTGCTGGCAGAAATATCAATTACCTCAGATTTGCAGAAGACACCACCCTTATGGCAGAAAGCAAAGAGGAACTAAGAGCCTCTTGAAAGAGGAAAGTGAAAAAAGCTGGCTTAAAGTACATTCAAAAAATGAACATCATGGCATCTGGTCCCATCACTTCATTGCAGATAGATGGGAAATGATGGAAACAGTGACGCTTTATTTTCTTGGGCTCCAAAATCACTGCAGAAATGTGACTGCAGTCATTAAATTAAAAGATGCTTGCTTCTCGGAAGAAAAGCTACGACAAACCTAGACAGTGTATTAAAAAGCAGAGACATTACTTTACTGACAAATGTCTGTCTAGTCAAGGCTTTGGTTTTTCCAATAGAAATGTATGAATGTGAGAGTTGGACCATAAAGAAGGGTTAACATCAAAGAATTGATGCTTTTGAGCTGTGATGTTGGAGAAAACTCTTTTGAGAGTCCCTTGGACTGCAAGGAGATCAAACCAGTCAGTCCTAAAGGAAATCAGTCCTGAATATTCATTGGAAAGACTGATGCCTAAGCTGAATCTCCAGTACTTTGACCACCTGATATGAAGAGCTGACTCTTCAACTCTCTTAGGAAAGACACTGGTGCTGGGAAAAATTGAAGGCAGGAGAAGGGGATGACAGAGGACGAGATGGTTGGATGACATTACTGACTTGATGTACATGAGTTTGAGCAAGGGACTCTCAGGAGTTTTCTCCAACACCACAGTTCAAAAGCATCAATTCTTTGGTGCTCAGCTTTCTTCACAGTCCAACCATCTGGCAGATGGTGAAGGACAGGGAAACCTGGCATGCTGTAGTCCAAGGGATTGCAAACAGTCAGACACAACAGCAACTGAACAACAACATGGTACCCAGTGTTCCCAGTGTCCATTAAATTCACTTATAGTCAAGTCAGTCATCAGTTGAACATTGTAGCTCTACAACCTGATGCCTTGGACTTAAAACTAGGCACTGATCAAGAATACATCAAGAATCAGAGATTCAGGACAGTCACTGTGGTTTTGGCAGTGGCCACAAGATGCAGTTCCCAGGGCCAGTGATGTCAGCAAGGAGGTTATCCCTGCTCCAGTCCTCCTGAAATTCCTGGTGACTCTGTGACCCACCCACTAAATTTGTAATAAATTCCTTTTGAGCTTCACTTAACAAACTCTTATTTTGTTGCCTGGAACCAAGAAATGTGGCACACGACAGGAAGACAAAACATGCATTATGGTCTCTAGAGTGATATAGTTTGTGTAAGTCTGGGGGACTCAGAGAAAAGCAAAATGTAGAAAAACCATCCAAAAGGGAGGAAAAACATACACATTCTTTTTCAGTAGAAACTCAGTCTATTTTAGATACAGCATATACCAGGATATGTTATCATATGACAGAATATTTTTTATTTTTTATTATAAATTTATTTTAATTGGAGGCTAATTACTTTACAATATTGTATTGGTTTTGCCATACATCAACATGAATCCGTCACGGGTATACATGTGTTTCCCATCCTGAACCCCCCTCCCACCTCCCTCCCCATACCATCCCTCTGGGTCATCCCAGTGCACCAGCCCCAAGCATCCTGTGTCATGCATCGAACCTGGACTGGCAATTCATTTCATATATGATATTATACATGTTTCAATGCCCTTCTCCCAAATCATCCCACCCTCTCCCTCTCCCACAGAGTCCAAAAGACTGTTCTCTACATCTGTGTCTCTTTTGCTGTCTCACATACAGGGTTATCATTACCATCTTTCTAAATTCCATATATATGTGTTAGTATACTGTACTGGGGAGAAGGCAGTGGCACCCCACTACAGTACTCTTGCCAGGAAACTCCCAGGGACGGGGGAGCCTGGTAGGCTGCCGTCTGTGGGGTCACACAGAGTCGGACATGACTGACTGTGATGTGATGTGATATGATGTGTGATACTGTATTGGTGTTTTTCTTTCTGGCTTACTTCACTCTGCATAATAGGCTTCAGTTTCATCCACCTCATTAGAACTGATTCAAAAGTATTCTTTTTAATGGCTGAGTAATACTCCATTGTGTATATGTACCACAGCTTTCTCATCCATTCATCTGCTGATGGACATCTAGGTTGCTTCCATGTCCTGGCTACTGTAAACAGTGCTGTGATGAACACTGGGGTACACACGTCTCTTTCAATTCTGGTTTCCTCGGTGTGTATGCCCAGCAGGGGGATTGGCTCCAAAATCACTGAAGATGGTGACTGCAGCCATGAAATTAAAAGATGCTTACTCCTTGAAAGAAAAGTTATGACCAACCTAGATAGCATATTCAAAAGCAGAGATATTACTTTGGCAACAAAGGTCCATCTAGTCAAGGCTATGGTTTTTCCAGTGGTCATGTATGGATGTGAGAGTTGGACTGTGAAGAAAGCTGAGCACCGAAGAATTGATGCTTTTGAACTGTGGTGTTGGAGAAAACTCCTGAGAGTCCCTTGGACTTCAAGGAGATCCAACTAGTCCATTATAAAGGAGATCAGCCCCGGGTGTTCTTTGGAAGGAATGATGCTAAAGCTGAAACTCCAGTACTTTGGCCACCTCATGCGAAGAGGTGACTCATTGGAAAAGACTCTGATGCTGGGAGGGATTGGGGGCAGGAGGAGAAGGGGATGACAGAGGATGAGATGGCTGGATGGCATCACTGACCCAATGGACGTGAGTCTGAGTGAACTCCGGGAGTTGGTGATGGACAGGGAGGCCTGGCATGCTGCAATTCATGGGGTGGCAAAGAGTCAGACATGACTGAGCGACTGAACTGAACTGAACTGAACTGAACTGAAGGCAGTTCTATTTCCAGTTTTTCAAGGAATCTCCACACTGTTCTCCATAGTGGCTATCCTAGTTTGCATTTCCACCAACAGTTTAAGAGGGTTCCCTTTTCTCCACACCCTCTCCGGCATTTATTGCTTGTAGACTTTTGGATAGCAGCCACTCTTACTGGCATGAAATGGTACCTCATTGTGGTTTTGATTTGCATTTCTCTGATAATGAGTGATGTTGAGCATCTTTTCATGTGTTTGTTAGCCATCTGTATGTCTTCTTTGGAGAAATGTCTGTTTAGTTTTTTGGCCCATTGTTTGATTGGGTCGTTTATTTTTCTGGAGTTGAGCTGCAGGAGTTGCTTGTATATTTTTGAGATTAGTTCTTTGTCAGTTGCTTCATTTGCTATTATTTTCTCCCATTCTGAAGGCTGTCTTTTCACCTTGCTTATAGTTTCCTTTGTTGTGCAGAAGCTTTTAATTTTAATTAGGCCCCATTTGTTTATTTTTGCTTATTTTTCAAAAAAATAAATTTTAAAAATTAATTTTAAATTTCCTTTTTTAAATGTTATTTTTGCTTTTATTTCCAATATTCTGGGAGGTGGGTCGTAGGGAATCCTCCTGTGATTTATGTCAGAGAGTGTTTTGCCTATGTTTTCCTCTAGGAGTTTTATAGTTTCTGGTCTTACGTTTAGATCTTTAATCCATTTTTAGTTTATTTTTGTGTATGGTGTTAGAAAGTGTTCTAGTTTCATTCTTTTAAAAGTGGTTGACCAGTTTTCCCAGCGCCATTTATTAAAGAGATTGTCTTTTCTCCACTGTATATTCTTGCCTCCTTTGCCAACGATACGGTGTCCATCAGTCGGTTCAGTCGCTCAGTCGTGTCCGACTCTTTGTGACCCCATGAATGGCAGCACGCCAAGCCTCCCTGTCCATCACGAGCTCCCAGAGTTCACCCAGACTCACGCCCATCGAGTCAGTGATGCCATCCAGCCATCTCATCCTCTGTCGTCCTCTTCTCCTCCTGCCCCCAATCCCTCCCAGCATCAGAGTCTTTTCCAATGAGTCGACTCTTCGCATGAGGTGGCCAAAGTACTGGAGTTTCAGCTTTAGCATCATTCCTTCCAAAGCAATCCCAGTGCTGATCTCCTTCAGAATGGACTGGTTAGATCTCCTTGCAGTCCAAGGGACTCTCAAGAGTCTTCTCCAACACCACAGTTCAAACGCATCTGTTCTTCGGCGCTCAGCCTTCTTCACAGTCCAACTCTCACATCCATACATGGCCACAGGAAAAACCATAGCCTTGACTAGACGGACCTTAGTCAGCAAAGTAATGTCTCTGCTTTTGAATATACTATCTAGGTTGGTCATAACTTTTCTTCCAAGGAGTAAGCATCTTTTAATTTCATGGCTGCAGTCACCATCTGCAGTGATTTTGGAGCCCTCAAAAATAAAGTCTGACACTGTTTCCACTGTTTCCCCATCTATTTCCCATGAAGTGATGGGACCGGATGCCATGATCTTCGTTTTCTGAATGTTGAGCTTTAAGCCAACTTTTTCACTCTCTTCTTTCACTTTCATCAAGAGGCTTTTTAGTTCTTCTTCACTTTCTGCCATTAGGGTGGTTCCATTGATCTATATTTGGACAAAATACTTTAAAATCGAATCTACCAGGTACTTTCCTTACAAAGACCGCCCTCTGTTCTACATCCCAGCCAGTCGGACTCCCTTCTGCAACTTTCATAGCAAATAGACCAGCCTAATGCCAAGCTTAGTCAACCACATAATGAAGTGATATAGTCCTGTGACTGTTGTCCACCAGCCCCACACCTGCATTCTAGAACAGTGTAGATCTCAGGTTTACCTCTGAATATATTATGGCTTTCAGATGTTTAAAGAATCTTTCATTCAATTAAGGTAATTCAATTAATTTAGTTCAATCCAACTTCAGTGTGTGGTGGGAACCTCCCCAGACCTTATTTATGTGTGGACTTGGTGTCCTGAGCATGGAAAGTTTGACCCAGTAGGTCTCAGTAGGGACCTGGGAGCTCTGGATGATTCTACTGTAAATGGTTTGTGACTTCTGTTTGTCGAGTCCCAGCTGTATGCCCAGTTTGGACCAGAGGCTGGAGAGTAAAAAATAAATAGAATATATATACATTTTTTTTCCAAAAAAGATACAAATATGGCCAACAGGCACATGAAAAATACTAGACATCATTAGCCATCAAAGATATTCAGGTTGAAACCACAATGAGAGATTACTTCATACTCACTGGGATGGCTAGTATAAAAAAGATAAATGTCCGTGAGGATGTGGAGAAATTATAAACCTCAAACACTACTGATGAGAATATAAAATAGTGCAACCACTTTGCAAAACAATCTGCCTGCTCCTCAAATGGCACCTCACTCCAGTATTCTTGCCTGGAAAATCCCATGGATGGAGGAGCCTGGTAGGCTGCAGTTCATGGGGTCGCACAGAGTTGGACACGACTGAGTGACTTCACTTTGAACTTTCACTTTCAAGCATTGGAGAAGGAAATGGCAACCCACTCCAGTGTTCTTGCCTGGAGAATCCCAGGGACGGGGGAGCCCAGTGGGCTGCCGTCTATGGGGTCACACAGAGTTGGACACGACTGAAGTGACTTAGCAGCAGTAGCAGCAGCTCCTCAAAAGGTTAAACATAGAATTACCACACAACCAGAAATTTTACTCCTAGTCTAACCTCAAATAAAAAACATATGTCTACACCAAAACTTGTACACAAAAATTTGTAGCAGCATTATTCGTAATAGCCAAAAATAGAAGTAATCTAAATGTCCAAAAACTGAAGAATGGGTAAACAAAATGTGGTCTAGCCGTACATGGGAAGCTATTCAGCCATAAAAAGGAGTGAAGTACAGAAACACATGGATAAACCTTGGAAACATTAGTGAAAGAAAGCAGTCACAAAATATCACATTGTATTATTGCAAGTACCTGAAATGTCCAGAATAAGCAAATCTATAGAGACAGATTAGGGTGTTCATTGGCAGGACTGATGTTGAAGCTGAAACTCCAATACTTTGGCCATCTAATGTGAAGAACTGACTCATCTGAAAAGACCCTGATGCTGGGAAAGATAGAGAGCAGGAGGAGAAGGGGATGGCAGAGGATGAGATGGTTGGATGGCATCACTGACTCAATGGACATGGGTTTGGTTGGACTCTGGGAGTTGGTGATGGACAGGGAGTCCTGGTGTGCTGTGATTCGTGGGATCATAAAGAGTCAGACACGACTGAGGGACTGAACTGAGTCAGTCAAGTCAAGTGGGCCTTAGAAAGCATCACTACGAACAAAGCTAGTGGAGTTGATAGAATTCCAGTGGAGCTATTTCAAATCCTGAAAGATGATGCTGTGAAAGTGCTGCACTCAATATGCCAGCAAATTTGGAAAACTCAGCAGTGGCCACAGGACTGGAAAAGGTCAGTTTTCATTCCAATCCCAAAGAAAGGCAATGCCAAAGAATGCTCAGACTACTGCACAATTGCACTCATCTCACATGCTAGTAAAGTAATGCTCAAAATTCTCCAAGCCAGGCTTTAGCAGTACGTGAACCATGAACTGCCTGATGCTCAAGCTGGTTTTAGAAAAGGCAGAGGAACCAGAGATCAAATTGCCAACATCTGCTGGATCATGGAAAAAGCAAGAGAGTTCCAGAAAAACATCTACTTCTGCTTTATTGACTATGTCAAAGCCTTTGACTGTGTGGATCACAATAAACTGTGGAAAATTCTGAAAGAGATGGGAATACCAGACCACCTGACCTGCCTCTTGAGAAATCTGGATGCAGGTCAGGAAGCAACAGTTAGAACTGGACATGGAACAACAGACTGGTTCCAAATAGGAAAAGGAGTACGTCCAGGCTGTATATTGTCACCCTGCTTATTTAACTTCTATGCAGAGTACATCATGAGAAACGCTGGACTGGAAGAAACACAAGCTGGAATCAAGATTGCTGGGAGAAATAGCAGTAACCTCAGATATGCAGATGACACCACCCTTATGGCAGAAAGTGAAGAGGAGCTAAAAAGCCTCTTGATGAAAGTGAAAGAGGAGAGTGAAAAAGTTGGCTTAAAGCTCAACATTCAGAAAACGAAGATCATGGCATCTGGTCCCATCACTTCATGGGAAATAGATGGGGAAACAGTGCAAACAGTGTCAGACTTATTTTGGGGGGCTCCAAAATCACTGCAGATGGTGACTGCAACCATGAAATTAAAAATCACTTACTCCTTGGAAGAAAAGTTATGACCAACCTAGATAGCATATTGAAAAGCAGAGATATGACTTTGCCGACTAAGGTCTGTCTCGTCAAGGCTATGATTTTTCCAGTAGTCATGTATGGATGTGAGAGTTGGACTGTGAAGAAGGCTGAGTGCCTAAGAATTGATGCGTTTGAACTGTGGTGTTGGAGAAGACTCTTGAGAGTCCCTTGGACTGCAAGGAGATCTAACCAGTCCATTCTGAAGGAGATCAGCCCTGGGATTGCTTTGGAAGGAATGATGCTAAAGCTGAAACTCCAGTACTTTGGCCACCTCATGCAAAGAGTTGACTTATTGGAAAAGACTCTGATGCTGGGAGGGATTGGGGGCAGGAGGAGAAGGGGACGACCGAGGATGAGATGACTGGATGGCATCGCTGACTCAATCAACGTGAGTCTGAGTGAACTCCGGGAGATGGTGATGGACAGGGAGGCCTGGCGTGCTGCGATTCATCGGGTCGCAAAGAGTCAGACATGACTGAGCAATTGAACTGAACTAAGTGACAGTATACCCTTTGAAATTAGGTTCCTAGCCCGGAAAACAGGGTGCTGGATGGGACCAAGTTTATTGATGCTAAAACTTTTCACACATTCCAAAATCTGTTTAGAGTCTCAAGAGCTCTTCTAGTGGTCACATTGTATTGTGGTCCCCTATTGAATTTCGGAGGGCGGCTACTCTTCTCCCCATGCATTACTTCCAGAATGTTTATAGATGAGACAGTCTACTCATCAGCCACATTTTTTTTTCTATTTTTTTTAAATTTTTTAAATTTTAAAGTCTTTAATTCTTACATGCGTTCCCAAACATGAACCCCCCTCCCACCTCCCTCCCCACAACATCTCTCTGGGTCATCCCCTTGCACCAGCCCCAAGCATGCTGCACCCTCCGTCAGACGGACTGGCGATTCAATTCTTACATGACAGTATACATGTTAGAATTCCCATTCTACCAAATCATACCACCCTCTCCCTCTCCCTCTGAGTCCAAAAGTCCGTTATACACATCTGTGTCTTTTTTCCTGTCTTGCATACAGGGTCATCATTGCCATCTTCCTAAATTCCATATATATGTGTTAGTATACTGTATTGGTGTTTTTCTTTCTGGCTTACTTCACTCTGTATAATTGGCTCCAGTTTCATCCATCTCATCAGAACTGATTCAAATGAATTCTTTTTAATGGCTGAGTAATACTCCATTGTGTATATGTACCACAGCTTTCTTATCCATTCATCTGCTGATGGACATCTAGGTTGTTTCCATGTCCTGGCTATTATAAACAGTACTGCGATGAACATTGGGGTACATGTGTCTCTTTCAATTCTGGTTTCCTCGGTGTGTATGCCCAGCAGTGGGATTGCTGGGTCATAAGGTAGTTCTATTTGCAATTTTTTAAGGAATCTCCACACTGTTCTCCATAGTGGCTCGTCAGCCACATTTCACTCATCTTCGATTTGAGGATTTGATTTTCCCACCTGGGATTGGAGAATTTCAGGCTTAGCCTTGCAAGTCTAACTTAGGTGGCTTCCAGATCACGTTTCAGCATCTTACATTGCTTTGGAAAATTGACTCAGGCTATGGTTTTTCCAGTGGTCATGTATGGATGTGAGAGTTGGACTGTGAAGAAAGCTGAGTGCTGAAGAATTGATGCTTTTGAACTGTGGTGTTGGAGAAGACTCTTGAGAGTCCCTTGGACTGCAAGGAGATCCAACCAGTCCATTCTGAAGGAGATCAGCCCTGAGATTTCCATGGAGGGAATGATGCTGAAGCTGAAACTCCAGTACTTTGGCCACCTCATGCGAAGAGTTGACTCATTGGAAAAGACTCTGATGCTGGGAGGGATTGGGGGCAGGAGGAGAAGGGGACGACAGAGGATGAGATGGCTGGATGGCATCACTGACTCGATGGATGTGAGTCTGAGTGAACTCCAGGAGTTGATGATGGACAGGGAGGCCTGGCGTGCTGCGATTCATGGGGTGGCAAAGAGTCAGACATGACTGAGTGACTGAATTGAACTGAACTGTGTCTACTGATGCTGCTGCTTGGCTTTGGATATTTTGCAAACTTGGCTAATATGTCCTCTGGGATCTGCATCTGAGTCATTAGTAAAATGTTGGCAAAGATGTCACTAGGGATGGAACTGAGGGTCTTACAAGAGGGTGCACCTGCAAAATAGCCTGAGGCCCAAGGCTCCAGGACGTCTGGGCTGCTTGTTCAGTCGGCCATGAGTCCACATGGAGATTGCATCTCTCCCACATTAAAGGATGTCATAAGACTCTTCACTGACAGCTGTTAACATGCCTTCATCAGATGGGCTGGAATCATACATATCTCATGACCCATTGCTTCTCTCTGATCTTCCAATCAAATAGCTCTCTCACAAAAAGGAATTAGGTTAATTTAGTATGGCTTCTCCAATACTTTGGCCACCTCATGCAAAGAGTTGAGTCATTGGAAAAGACTGATGCTGGGAGGGATTGGGAGTAGGAGGAGAAGGGGCCGACAGAGGATGAGATGGCTGGATGGCATCACCAACTTGATGGACATGAGTTTGAGTGAACTCTGGGAGTTGGTGATGGACAGGGAGGCCTGGCGTGCTGCGGTTCATGGGGTCACAGAGTCGGACACGACTGAGCAACTGAACTGAACTGAACTGATTCTCTGTAAGCCCATGTGAGCCTCTACTGGCTACTAGTTTGTGTTCTAAATGCTTACAAGCCACGTGTTTAATTGTCAGTCATTCAACTTGGCCAGTGATTGGCGTCAGGCTTATTGCTCTACAATTTCTGTAAGACACTTTTCCTGAAAATTGGAATACTACTTTTTTGTTAGGTGAGGCCAGAGAGCATCTCTCCCTTTTTTTCCTAATTATTCAGATTATCAACATTAATGCAGAGAATGTATCTTCAAATTGTGTTCTTGGCATGCACCTCAGCTGGGTCTTACTCCATAAACTTGGAAGGCAGGATCCCAGGGTGGTGCGGGGTCCAGAGTCAGATGTGGGGGTCTCAGTTTCATTATTACCAGGTGTGGTTTGTCACTCACCTAACTATGTACCTTTAAGTGAGGGTCATAAAAAGTGTTAGTCGCTCAGTTGTGTCCAACTCTTTGAAACCCAATGGACTGTCACCCACCAGGCTCCTCCATCCATGGGATTTTCAGGCAAGAATACTGGAGTGGGTTTCCATTTCCTTCTCCAGGGGATCTTCCTGACCCAATGATCAAATCCAGTTCTCCTGCATTGCAGGCAGACTTGACCATCTGAGCTACCAGGGAAGTTCAACTGTATCTCAGGTTCTTCATTTCAAAAATGAGATTTGTAGCAATCTCTTTGCAGTGGATGTGGTGTCAAGTAACTGTTCCTTATATGGCACCTGCCTTTGTCGCAGTTAATATCAGTGTCACTATTTCAGTGCTGGGTGTTTTCTTAGGTTGGGCTAATATCTTGGTCTTTGGTTCTCTTTTTAGGATATTCATTTCATCCCTTTAAGGTCCATGACACTTTCTAATAACTTGCTATGCTTTGTTTCTGCCCTCCCACTGGACTGCAAAGCCCTCATAGACAGAGGCCATGTCTTGGACAAAGAGAGTGTCTTGCACACAGCTCAGGTGCTCTGTACATAGCTACTGAGATTAGAGAATAGAATTAAGGTAAGAATTGGGACGCTTTTCTCGTAAGTTCAGCATCAAAGTGCATTATTCCATGTAATTGGAAATCTGTTTCTGAATGAGTTCTCTTTAAAAAGAATCACTGATGTCTCTTGGGGACACCTCCACTGGTATGTGACTAAAGTGAAAACTGCTTTATGTCACAAAGGATACAGAAGATAGTGGGATCATCTTGTAATCTTGTAAGATCATCAGTACCATTTTTCTACAAGAGATCATCTTGTAATCTCTCGTAACAGGCAAGAATTACATCTACAACATAACCAACAACAACAGCAACAACAGTAATAGTCATTATCATCATCATACATACCATCCGAAAAGTTGGGAATTGAATTTGATGCTCAACCATAGCAATAAATTTTGGTCAGCACACTCGTGTTTTTCTTTTCCTCATTTTTATTTCCACCTACTCTGGAAGGTGGAAATCACCTTCTGGTCTCAGTTTTCTATTTTGTTATATAGGTTGTGTCAAATCCTCTGTGGAATGAGGCTGAGTACAAATACATTAAAGTAGTAAATTATGTAGAAGACATGTTCGGAGGGTCAGCGGGAAGCTATACTTTATCCCTGCTGGGAACAGAACAAGAGGTAACCCATGCAAACCAGATTTAGGACATGGGCCAGAATTGCAAGGGAGATTTTCCTTGTGATCTTTTAAACCTAACTGGAGTTTCATGGTCCTGTGGGTGTTGACTGTGGAACAGTCTCAGAAGAGCACATGGTCGAGTCTCATAGCCTTTCTGCTTCCAGGGTCTTCATCTGGAAAGGGAGGGGGCTGGACCAGCAGTGGGTTCCCAACTTTGTGCCAGAGGAAATCTTGTGCTTCCTGTAGTGGTAAAGGGACACAGGCTTGGTCTGCTCTTCAGACCATCCCCTACCCCACAGCCTTGCAGCTTCTTGAGAGTGCTGGGACCCTCCAACATTTGCAGCCCCAGCAGCCCTATGACCCAACTCTACTCCTAGGTTTGCCGTTCAAAGTGTGCTCCCTAGACTAGCTGCTCAGGGTGCCACCTAGGACCTTGTTAGAAACGTGGGTCCAGGGCTCACCCTGGACTATATTGGGATAGATTTTTATTTATTTTTTAAAGATTTATTTATTTTTAATTGACAGATAATTGCCTTACAATATTGTGTTGGTTTCTGCCATACATCATCATGAACCAGACATAAGTATACATTTGTCCCTTCCTTCTTAAACCTCCCTCCCACCTCCCATGCAATCCCACCCCTCTAGGTTGGCACAGAACACCAGTTTGAGTTCCCTGAGTCATATAGCAAATTCCCACTGGCTACCTATTTTACGTATGATAGTCTGTATGTTTCCATGCTTGTTCCTCCATTCATCCCACCCTCTCCTTCCTCTACTGTGTCTGCATGGCTGTTTTCTGTGTCTCCACTGCTGCCCTGCAAATAGGTTCATCAGTACCATTTTTCTAGATTCCATATAGATATGTCAATATACAATATTTGTTTTTCTCTTTCAGACTTCACTCTGTATAATAAACTCTAGGTTCATCCATCTCATTAGAACTGACTCTAATGCATTCCTTTTTATGGCTGAGTAATATTCCGTTGTGTATATGTACCACAACTTCTTTATCCATTCATCTGTCAATGGACATCTAGGTTGCTTCCATGTCCTAGCTATTATAAATAGTGTTGCAGTGAACATTGGGGTACATGTGTGTTTTTCAATTATGGTTTTCTCAGGGTATATGCCCAGTAGTGGAATTCTTGGGTCATATGGTAGTTTTATTCCTAATTTTTTAAGGAATCTCCATACAGTCTTCCATAGTGGCTGTATCAATTTACATTCCCACCAGCAAAGCAAGAGGGTTCCCTTTCTCCAACCCTCTCCAGCATTTATTGTTTGCAGCTATTTTGATGATGGCCATTCTGACCAGTGTGAGGTGATATCTCTGTAGTTGTTATTTGTGTTTCTCTAATAATGAGCGATGTTGAGCATCTTTTCATGTGTTTCTTAGCCACCTGTATGTCTTTTTGGAGAAATGTCTGTTTTGGTCTTCTGCCCACTCTTTTTTTTTTTCTGGTTTTCAGTTGCATGGGCTGCTTATATATTTTGAAGATTAAGCCTATGTAATTTGTTTCATTTGATAATAGTTTCTCCCATTCTGAAAGTTATCTTTTTACCTGGTTTATAGTTTCCTTTGCTGTGCAAAAACTTTTAAGTTTAATTAGGTACCAGTTGCTTATTTTTGTTTTTATTTCTATTATTCTAGGAAGTGGGTCATAAGGATCTTGCTGTGATTTATGTTAATAAGTATGCTGCCTGTATTATCCTCTAGGAGTTTTATAGATTCTGGTCTTACAGTTAGGCCTTTAATCTGTTTTGAGTTTGTCTTTGTGTATGGTGTTAGGAAATGTTCTAATTTCATTATTTTTCATGTAGCTGTCCAGTTTTCCCAGCACCACTTATTGAAGAGACCACCTTTTCTCCATTGTATATTCTTGCCTCCTTTGTCAAAGATAAAGTGTCAAAATAGTTGCCTGGGTTTATTTCTGGGCTTTCTATCTTGTTCCATTGGCCTATATTTCTATTTGTGGTAGCACCGTACTATCTTGATGATTGCAGCTTTGTAGTATAGTCTGAAATCAGGAAGGTTGATTCCTCCAGCTCCATTCTTCTTTCTCAAGATTACTTTGACTGTTCATGGTCTTTTGTGTTTACACACAAATTGTGAAAGTTATTGTTCCAGTTTTGTGAAAAATGCCATTGGTAATTTGATAGGGGTTGTGCTGAATCTGTAGATTGCTTTTGGTAATATAGTGATTTTCATAGTATTGATTCTTCCAACCCAGGAACATAGAACATCTCTCAGTGTGTTTATGTTGTTTTTGTTTTCTTTCAGTGTCTTAAATAGTTTTCTGTATATAGCTCTTTTGTCTCCTTAGGTAGGTTTAATCCTAGATATTTTTCCTTGCTGTTGTTGTGGCAATAGAAAATGAGATTGCTTCCTTAATTTCTCTTTCTGATTTTTTATTGTTAGTGTATAGGAATGCAAGTTATTTCTATGTATTGATTTTGAATCCTGCAACTTTACTGAATTCATTGATTAGCTCTAGTAATTTTCTGATCATATCTTTAGAGTTTTCTATGTATAGTATCATGTCATCTGCAAGGAATGAGAGTTTTACATCTTCTTTTCTGATCTGAATTCCTTCTATTTCTTTTTCTTCTCTGATTGCCATGGCTAGGACTTCAAAAACTATGTTGAATAATAGTGGTAAGAGTGGGTACCATTGTCTTGTTCCTGATCTTAGAGGAAATGCTTTCAGTTTTTTACCATTGAGAATAATGTTTGCTGTGGGTTTATCATAAATGGCCTTTATCAGGTTGATGTATGTTCCTTCTGTGCCCATTTTTTGAAAGGTTTTTATCACAAATGGGTACTGAACTTTGTTGAAAGCTTTTTCTGCATCTATTGAGATGATCATATGGTTTTTATTTTTCAGTTTGTTAATATGATGTATCACATTGATTGATTTGCATATATTGAAGAATCCTTGCATCCCTGGGATAAACCCAGCTTGATCATGGTGTCTCATCTTTTTAATGTGTTGTTGGATTCTGTTTGCTAGAATTCTGTTGAGGATTTTTGCTTCTATGTTCATCAGTGATATTGGCCTGTAATTTTCTTTTTTGTGTGATGTCTTTAACTTGTTTTGGTATCAGGGTGATGGTGGCCTCATAGAATGAGTTTGGAATTTGGAAGTTTTCCTTCCTCTGGAATTCTTTGGAGAAAAGAGACATGGGTTTGATCCCTGGGTCAGGAAAACCTCCTGGAGGAAGGCACGGCAACTGACTCCAATATACTTGCCTGGAGGATCCCATGGACAGAGGAGCCTGGGAGGCTACGATCTGTTGGGTCACAAAGAGTCAGATACAACTGAAGTGACTTAGCAGGAAGGATAGGCATTAGTACTATTATTATGTTACTGTCAACTTTTATGTCAGTTAGTGTTTGCCTTATGTATTGAGGTGTTCCTATGTTGGGTGTGTAAATATTTACAATTGTTATATCTTCTTCTTGGATTGATCCCTTGATCATTATATAGTTTTTTTCCTTATCTCTTGTAATATTCTTTAAGATCTATTTTTTCTGATGTGTGCATTGCTACCTGACTTTCTTTTGATTTCCATTTGCATGGAATATATTTTTCCATCCTCTCACTTTCAGTCTGCATGAGTCTCTAGGTCTGAAGTGGGTCTCTTGTAGAGAGCATATATATGGGTCCTGTTTTTGTATCTATTCAGTCAGTCTGTGTCTTTTGATTGGAGTGTTTAATCCATTTACATTTAAGGTAATTATTGATGTGTGATCCTATTGGCATTTTCTTAATTGCTTTAGGTTTGTTTTGGTAGGTCTTTTCCTTCTCTTGTGTTTCCTAACTATAAAAGTCCCTTTAACATTGGTTGTAAAGCTGGCTTTGTGGTGCTAAATTCTCTTAGCTTTTGCTTGTCATAAAGCTTTTGATTTCTCCATTGATTTTGAATGAGACCCTTGCCAGGTAATCTTGGTTGTAGATTTTTCCCTTTCAGTACTTTAAATATATCCTTCCATTCTTTCTGGCCTGCAGAGTTTCTTGTGAAAGATCAGTTGTTAATTATATGGGGTTTCCTTTATATGTTATTTGTTGCTTTTCCCTTGCTGCTTTTATTATTCTTTCTTTGTGTATAATATTTGTTAGGTTGATTAGTATGTGTCTTGAAGCATTTCTCCTTGGGTTTATCCTGTATGGGACTCTCTGTGCTTCTTAGACTTGATTATTTCCTTTCTCATGATAAGGAAGTTTTCAGCTATAATCTCTTCAAAAATTTTCTGACCCTTTCTTTTTCTCTTCTGCTTCTGGGACCCCTATAATTTGAATATTGGTGTATTTAATATTGTCCCAGAGGTCTCTGAAAATATCCTCAATTCTTTTCATCCTTTTTCCTTTTTTTCTGCTCTTCAACAGTTATTTCTAGCATTCTTTTTCATTCTGGCTCACTTATTTGTTCTTCTGTTTCAGTTATTCTGCTATTGATTCCTTCTAGAGTATTTTTACTTTCAGTAACTGTGTTGTTCATTTCTGTTTATTCTTTATTTCTTCTAGGTCCTTGTTAAATGTGTTAATTGATTCTTGCATCTTTTCCCATTCTATTTTCAAGGTTTTGGATAGTCTTTACTATTGTTATTCTGAATTCTTTTTCAAATAGTTTGCCCATTTCCTTTTTATTTGTTTGGTCTTGTGAGTTTTTACCTTGTCCCTTCATTTGCACCATATTTCTGTCTTTTCATTTTTCTTGTAACTTAGTGTGTTTGAAGTCTCCTTTTCCCAAGCTTTAGGATTGTATTCCTTCTTTCTTTTGGTTCCTGCTCTCAGTGTGTGGGTTGGTCCAGTGGTTTATGTAGAGTTTGTGCTGGGAGTGACTTGTGTCTGTGTTCTGATGGAGAAGGTGAATTTTTTTCCCTCTGATGGGAAGGGCCTATGTGAGGTGGTATGATGTCTATGGGAAGTGGAAGCCTGTCTGCTGATGATTGGATTTGTGTTTTTGTCTTGCTTGTTGTTTAGGTGAGGCATCTTGCATTGAGTGCTGCTAGCTGTTGTGTGATACTTGGTGTTGGAACAGGTGGAGGGCTTTGTGGGAGTCCTCACTAGTTAGTACTACCTGGGATCACTTCTCTGACAGTCTAGTGTCCAAAGGCTCAGGCCTGATCTCTGGCTGGGAAACCAAGATCCTACAAGCTGTTTGTTATGGCATCAAAGAGAATTAAAACAAAACCAAACAAGAAACAACCAAACCCTAGACAAATGGTAAATATAAAATCAGAGAAATAATAACAAAAGCAAAGGAATACACACAGACACACACATACACACAAACAAAACCAAAATAGTCCAAAGGAAAAAAAGTACAAGGGAGTGACCCAGCAAGCAAAGAAAACCAAAAATGATATTGACTAATTAAAAACAAAACTAACTAAAGCACAAATCAGAAAACAAGATCAAAGCAGAATGCCAACTGGGGATTAAAGGAAAGAAAACAAAACAAACAAGCACGGTGAGATACAGAAAGAAAGGAAGAAAAGAAAAAAAAAGGAAAAGTTAAACAGAAGTATGTAAAAATGATTATATATATTGAAGGATAACTGCAACAGGAAAAGAACAATAAGAAAAACAAAAAACTTAAAATAAGAAAAAACCCTCAGAGAATCACAAAAAGCCAACATAGAGGTAAAAGTATATAAAGGAAATAGAAAGTGAGATTAAAGCTTTGAATTAATAATACTAATACTAATAATAAAATCAACAACCATAGCAACAGAGAAAAAAAGAAAGAAAAAATTCAGAACAATATAAGAATATTAATAAATGTTTTTCTCAGATCTCAGCCATCAGCATCCTTTCCTTCCCTGTGCACAGCAGAATTTGAGAAGCACTGAGGCTTCCTCAGATATCATGCTTTATGAGTCTAAGGGTTCTTCTTTCTTTCACTATATGAACATGAAAACACTTTGATTGATCCTTGAATAAATTCAATACTCTAGAAACAATACTGGTGGAAAACCATGCTTAATACTCTTTTTCAGTGTCCTTTGTTCAACATGGTAGCCTGAGAAGCTGGCCTCCCTACTGGGCTCCTGCAGACTCCTTGGGCAGATGGGAAAGCTTGACATAGCTACCCTGTGAGATGCAGCAGACATATGTTTCCAGAGCATGTGTCTCAGCCAGGCTTCCCTCAGCCTCCTGACTCTGGATAATGAAGCCTTGTGTTGATCAGGGGTGGGCCAGCCCCAATTCCTCTGTCCCTTCCTCTCCTTAAACAGCCCATTGTGACTTTTTTGTGTGTTACAGATCGATGACTAAACCCATAAGCTGTCATTCAGGGAAACTGGCTCCTTCCTAGTAGCAGATTCTTGTTGGAGCTTTGTCAGTAGATTAAGCCCTAGCTTTCTTGGTCATAAAAACAGATTTTTTTTCAGCATTGGCAAAACTCATCAAAAAAGTAAGACCCCAAAACCCAGTTGCTTAAATCCTCTAATGGGAGTATGCTAATCCAGAGCTTTATTTCCCTTCCTTTCTCTCTCAAAATTAAATGCAGTAACATTTGACTCTCTCTTTGACTAATGCTATAGTCAAAGAGAGAGTTTTAACTTAAATCTCTATAAGTACTATGATGATGAAATAGGGAATCAAATGCATTTTACACAGTTGAGCTTTTTAAAAATACAAACTTTTTCCCATTTGGCTGTCTTCATTTTACCCTGAGGCCAGTCAGCACCTGCTACAAATATAATCAGATGACTTTATTTCACTGAAACCCTAGATTTTTTTTTTTTTTATGGTATTATTTTTGGAGCACCAACTTTCTTCTTGCTTGGATCCTAATTTAATTTTACTTTAGGGTTTATCCTTTGTTGGCTTTACCTAGTCCGGGAAATGGAGCTAATCAGTTTTTGTTGCTTCTTAAAACTCAATTTGTTGTTATGTCTTGATTTCATGGTAGGCTTTGCATCACATCTGATTATCTCATTGAAATCTGCAGTTCTAGGATATTTGTAATATTCAAAATAAAACCTGGCATGAATTATGCATTAGAATTTTGCATTTTGAATATTAACCTAACAGTAATTGTAAATTTGGAGCATAAAACAGTCGTAACAAGATAGGCTAACCTGATTATCTGTGGTAAATTATTCTTTCATGTCCTACTGACATTGTCATCCTTAATTTCGTTGCTGACTGAACAGGATATTTGTTTGCTCTAAGATCAGTACCTTTCAAAGTGTGATAAAGCAAATGAATGATTCGTTGCATTGAATCTTATGTTCAGTTCAGTTCAGTTCAGTTCAGTCATTCACTCATGTCCGACTCTTTGCGACCCTATGGACTGCAGCATTCCAGGCCTCTCTGTCCATTACCAACTCCCGGAGTTTACTCAAACTCATGTCCATTGAGTCAGTGATGCCATCCAACCATCTCATCCTCTGTCGTCCCCTTCTCCTCCCACCTCAGTCTTTCCCAGCATCAGTCAGTCAGTCAGACTATGTCAGGGACCCAGCTCTTCTGTGTCAGCCTTCAGTTCAGTTCAGTTGCTCAGTTGTGTCCGACTCTTTGTGACCCATGAATCACAACACACCAGGCCTCCCTGTCCATCACCGACTCCCGGAGTTCACTCAAACTCATGTCCATCGAGTCGGTGATGCCATCCATCCATCTCAGCCTCTGTCGTCCCCTTCTCCTGCCCCTAATCCCTCCGAGCATCAGGGTCTTTTCCAATGAGTCAACTCTTCGCATGAGGTGGCCAAAGTATTGGAGTTTTAGCTTAAGCATCAGTCCTTCCAATGAATATTCAGGACTGATTTCCTTTAGGATTGACTGGTTGGATCTCTTTGCAGTCCAAGGGACTCTCAAGAGTCCTCCAACACCACAGTCCAAAAGCATCAATTCTTTGGCGCTCAGCTTTCTTTATAGTCCAACTCTTACATCCATATGTGATTACTGGAAAAACCATAGCTTTGACTAGATGGACCTTTGTTGGCAAAGAAATGTCTCTGCTTTTTAATATGCTGTCCAGGTTGGTCATAACTTTTCTTCTAAGGAGCAAGTGTCTTTTAATTTCATGGCTGCAGTCACCATCTGCCGTGATTTTGGAGCCCAAGAAAGTAAAGTCTCTTACTGTTTCCATTATTCCCCATCTATTTGCTATGAAGTGATGGGACCAGATGCCATGATCTTAGTTTTCTGAATGCTGAGTTTTAAGCCAACTTTTTCACTCTCCTCTTTAACTGTCAGCAAGAGGCTCTTTAGTTCTTCTTCGCTTTCTGCCATAAGTGTGGTGTCATCTGCATATGTGAGGTTATTGGTATTTCTCCCAGCAATCTTGATTCCAGCTTGTGCTTTATCCAGCCCGACATTTCTTGTGATGTACTCTGCATATAAGTTAGATAAGCAGGGTGACAATATCCAGCCATGATGTACTCCTTTCCCGATTTGGAACCAGTCTGTTGTTCCATGTCCAGTTCTAACTGTTGCTTCTTGACCTGCATACAGATTTCTCAGGAGGCAGGTCAGGTGGTCTGGTATTCTCATCTCTTGAAGAATTTTCCACAGTTTGTTGTGATCCACACAGATAAGAATTTATTAGTTACACTTGTTACTTCTAAACTTTCCTCATGGCCTGAATGGACCAGCAAACATCTTAAGCAGTAGCTGGGTGCAATGTCTCTGAATCTTATGTTATTGATATTTATTTTTATTCTCAAGGCATGTTACTGCATTGTTGAACAGTTTTGAATCAAATGAGTTTTACACAATTGAGCTTTTAAAAAACTGGCCCTCACACACACAGTGTCACACTTACAGGTTTGTTGTACCCAGGACAACCTCAGAAATGTAATTTTACCACTTTGCTAGGAAAGGTAATTCCTGGAGAACATTGTCTTCCTTTTCTGTGTGATCTTATCACAACTTTCAACTCTGGGGCTCTGGAACTGACAAAATTGTTGACTCTTGGTTAGATTTTCCATAGCACTCAAATGAAAATTAATGAAAACAGACATAGCTTTGGCAGTGCCTCATCAGGAGCAAGACTGTTCCTCTAGTCGTTTTGTTTTCTCTTCTTTGTTGTTAAGGAACAGGTAAGCAGAACATATGACAGGAGTTTTTGTTCTTTGGTAAATGGTTTGAAAAATGAGAAAGTATGCGGCTGTCTTAGCACTGTAGATTCTATACACAAACGAGAGAGGGTAAACTTAAACTTGGAGATGAATGTCTGTTCTTCGGAGCTGTGGTCCCTTTCCTCCTTCTCTATGACCTTGGATGCATTACTCAATCTTGGATACTATAAAGAAATGAAAATCAAAACTACAATGAAGTATCACTTCAATACCAGTCAGAATGGTCATCATCAAATGGTCTACAAATAATAAACACTGGAGAGGGTGTGGAGAAAAAGGAACACTCCTACACTGTTGGAGGGAATATAAATTGATACAGCCACTAGGAAGAATAGTATGGAGGTTCCTTAACAAACTAAATATAGAACTACCATATGATCTGATACTCTTACTCCTGGTCATATATCTGGAGCAAAACATAATTCAAAACATGCACCCTAGTGTTCATTGCACCACTATTTACAATAGCCAAGTCATGGAAGTAACCTAAATGTCCATCAACAGATGAATGGATAAAAAAGATGTGAGGTATATATATAATGGGATATTACATAGCCATAAAAGAATGAAATAATGCCATTTACAGCAACATGGGTGGACCTAGAGATTGTTATGCTGAGTGAAGAGAGTCAGGCAAAGACACAATATGATATTGTTAATATTTGAAATCTAAAGAAAAATGGTACAAATGTACTTATCTACAAAAAAAAAAAATAGAGTTACAGAGGTAGAAAACAAACTTATGGTTACCAGGGTGTAAGGCTGCAAGGAAGGATAAACTGGGAAATTGGGACTGACAAATACACACTACTATATATAAAACAGATAACCAATAATGACCTGCTGTATAGCATAGGGAACTCTACTCAATACTCTGTAATGACCTATATGGGAAAAGAATCTTAAAAAGAGGGAAAAGAGTGGATATATGTATGTGTATAACTAAATCACTTTACTGTACAACAGTAAGTAACACAGTGTTGTAAATCAACTATACTCCAATAAATTTTTTTTAAAAAACTGAAAGTCAAAACAAAGCATTCAATCCTCAGAACTTTAATAGGTTGAGCTTCTCTGATGGATCTACTTGAGGGTTTTACTAGCTTTAATGTTCTATAAATATATAAAATTAATTCCATGATTGGGAAAGAGGTTGAGTGAGGGAATAGGATTAGAAACTGGGCAGTTTTGTGCTTCTCCTGGGCCAAGTCATCCAGTTCAGTTCCGTTCAGTTGCTCAGTCGTGTCCGACTCTTTGCGACCCCATGAATGGCAGCACACCAGGCCTCCCTGTTCATCACCATCTCCTGGAGTTCACTCAGACTCACGTCCATCGAGTCCGGGATGCCATCCAGCCATCTCATCCTCGGTCGTCCCCTTCTCCTCCTGCCCCCAATCCCTCCTAGCATCAGTCTTTTCCAAAGAGTCACCTCTTCGCATGAGGTGGCCAAAGTACTGGAGTTTCAGCTTTAGCATCATTCCTTCCAAAGAAATCCCAGGGCTGGTCTCCTTCAGAATGGACTGGTTAGATCTCCTTACGGTCCAAGGGACTCTCAAGAGTCTTCTCCAACACTGCAGCTCAAAAGCATCAATTCTTTGGCGCTCAGCCTTCTTCACAGTCCAACTCTCACATCCATACATGATCACAGGAAAAACCATAGCCTTGACTAGACGAACCTTAGTCGGTAAAGTAATGTCTCTGCTTTTGAATATACTATCTAGGTTGGTCATAACTTTTCTTCCAAGGAGTAAGCATCTTTTAATTTCATGGCTGCAGTCACCATCTGCAGTGATTTGGGAGCCCCAAAAAATAAAGTCTGACACTGTTTGCACTGTTTCCCCATCTATTTCCCATGAAGTGATGGGACCGGATGCCATGATCTTCGTTTTCTGAATGTTGAGCTTTAAGCCAACTTTTTTGCTCTCCTCTTTCACTTTCATCAAGAGGCTTTTTAATTCTTCTTCACTTTCTGCCATAGGGGTGGTGTCATCTGCATATCTGAGGTTATTGATGTTTCTCCCAGCAATCATGATTCCAGCTTGTATTTCTTCCAGTCCAGCGTTTCTCATGATGTACTCTGCATAGAAGTTAAATAAGCGGGGTGACAAGATACAGCCTGGACCTACTCCTTTTTCTATTTGGAACCAGTCTGTTGTTCCATGTCCAGTTCTAAATGTTGCTTCCTAACCTGCATACAGATTTCTCAAGAGGCACGTTAGGTGGTCTGGTATTCCCATCTCTTTCAGAATCTTTCACAGTTTATTGTGATCCACACAGTCAAAGGCTTTGGCATAGTCAATAAAGCAGAAGTAGATGTTTTTCTGGAACTCTCTTGCTTTTTCCATGATCCAGCAGATGTTGGCAATTTGATATCTGGTTCCTCTGCCTTTTCTAAAACCAGCTTGAACATCAGGGAGTTCATGGTTCACGTACTGCTGAAGCCAGGCTTGGAGAATTTTGAGCATTACTTTACTAGCATGTGAGATGAGTGCAATTGTGCGATAGTTTGAGCATTCTTTGGCATTGCTTTTCTTTGGGATTGGAATGAAAACTGACCTTTTCCAGTCCTGTGGCCACTGCTGAGTTTTCCAAATGTGCTGGCATAACTAGGGCAGCACTTTCACAGCATCATCTTTCAGAATTTGAAACAGTCAACTGGAATTCCACCACCTCCACTAGCTTTGTTCGTAGTGATGCTTTCTAAGACCCACTTGACTTCACTTTGCAAGATGTCTGGCTCTAGATTAGTGATCACATCGTCATGATTATCTGGGTCGTGAAGATCTTTTTTGTACAGTTCTTCCATGTATTCTTGCCACCTCTTCTTAATATCTTCTGCCTCTGTTAGGTCCATACCATTTCTGTCTTTTATCGAGCCCATCTTTGCATGAAATGTTCCCTTGGTATCTCTAATTTTCTTGAAGAGATCTCTAGTCTTTCCCATTCTGTTGTTTTCCTCTATTTCTTTGCATTGATCACTGAAGAAGGCTTTCTTATCTCTTCTTGCTATCCTTTGGAACTCTGCATTCAGATGGGTATATCTTTCCTTTTCTCCTTTGCTTTTCGCCTCTCTTCTTTTCACAACTATTTATAAGGCCTCCCCAGACAGCCATTTTGCTTTTTTGCTTTTCTTTTCCATGGGGATAGTCTTGATCCCTATCTCCTGTACAATATCACAAACCTCATTCCATAGTTCATCAGGCACTCTATCTATCAGATCTAGGCCCTTAAATCTATTTCTCACTTCCACTGTATAATCATAAGGGATTTGATTTAGGTCATACCTGAATGGTCTAGCGGTTTTCCCTACTTTCTTCAATTTCAGTCTGAATTTGGTAATAAGGAGTTCATGATCTGAGCCACAGTCAGCCCCTGGTCTTGTTTTTGTTGACTGTATAGAGCTTCTCCAACTTTGGCTACAAAGAATATAATCAGTCTGATTTCAGTGTTGACCATCTGGTGATGTCCATGTGTAGAGTCTTCTCTTGTGTTGTTGGAAGAGGGTATTTGCTATGACCGGTGCATTTTCTTGGCAAATCTCTATTAGTCTTTTTCCTGCTTCATTCCTCATTCCAAGGCCAAATTTGCCTGTTACTCCAGGTGTTTCTTGACTTCCTACTTTTGCATTTCAGTCCCCTATAATGAAAAGGACATTTTTTTGAGGTGTTAATTCCAAAAGGTCTTGTAGGTCTTCATAAAACCGTTCAACTTCAGCTTCTTCAGCATTACTGGTTGGGGCATAGACTTGGATAACTGTGATATTGAATGGTTTGCCTTCGAGATGAACAGAGATCATTCTGTCATTTTTGAGATTGCATCCAAGTACTGCATTTCAGACTCTTTTGTTGACCATGATGGCTACTCCATTTCTTCTGAGGGATTCCTGCCCGCAGTAGTAGATATAATGGTCATCTGAGTTAAATTCACCCATTCCAGTCCATTTTAGTTCTCTGATTCCTAGAATGTTGACGTTCACCCTTGCCATCTCTTGTTTGACCACTTCCAATTTGCCTTGATTCATGGACCTGACATTTCAGGTTCCTATGCAATGTTGCTCTTTAAAGCATTGGATCTTGCTTCTATCACCAGTCACATCCACAGCTGGGTATTGATTTTGCTTTGGCTACATCCCTTCATTCTTTCTGGAGTTATTTCTCCACTGATCTCCAGTAGCATATTGGGCACCTAATGACCTGGGGAGTTCGTCTTTCAGTATCCTATCATTTTGCCTTTTCATAATGTTCATGGGGTTCTCAAGGCAAGAATACTGAAGTGGCTTGCCATTCCCTTCTCCAGTGGACCATGCTCTGTCAGACCTCTCCACCATGACCTGCCTGTCCTGGGTTGCCCCGCAGGCATGGCTTGGTTTCATTGAGTTAGACAAGGCTATGGTCCTAGTGTGATTAGATTGATTAGTTTTCTGTGAGTATGGTTTCAGTGTGTCCGTCCTCTGATGCCCTCTAGCAACACCTACCATCTTACTTGGTTTTCTCTTACCTTGGGCGTGGGGTATCTCCTCACAGCTTCTCCAGCAAAGCACAGCGGCTGCTCCTTACCCTGGACGAGGGGTATCTTCTTACTGCCGCCGTTCCTGACCTTCAAGGTGGGATAGCTCCTCTAGGCCCCGCTGCTCCTCGGGATGCTCCTCCGGGCTGCTGGCCCTGTCCTCGGGCGTGGGTGGCTCCTCCCAGCTGCCACCCCTGGCCTCGGGCTCGAGGTGTCTCCTGCCAGCTGCTGCCCTTTGCCTCGGGCTCAGGGTGGCTCCTCAGGTCACCGCCCCTGGCCTCCGGTGAGAGGTGGCTTCTCCCGGCTGCCCCTGACCTCGGACGCGGGGTGTCTCCTCCCAGCCGCCCCTGACCTTGGATGCAGGATAGCTCCTCCCGGCTGCCGCCCCTGACCTTGGTCGCGGGTTGTCTCCTCCCGGCCGCCACTGACCTCGGACACGGGGTAGCTCCTCTCAGCTGCAGCCCCTGACCTCGGACACAGGGTAGCTCCTCTCGGCTGTTCCTGCGCTGTCGCAGCCTGGCACTCTAGGCCACTGCCCCTGACCTTGGACGTGGGGTAGCTCCACTCGGCCTCGCTTATTGCGCCGGCTCTCAGTGGATGTTATCTCTCGGATGTTATGAAACATCTGAGCAGAACCATTTTCAGGTTGAAATATCTCTTTGCTATTTTTCTCTGTGCAAATGTTACTATCAGCTCCCATGTGTAAGTCATTACCAGATGAGGGCCATTCAAGCAGTGATGTTAGGAAGCACATTTTTAGAAACTTTCATTTTCTGATGGATGCCCAACATGCAAGTTTTTATGCTTCCATAAGGGGAAAAAGTCATAAATAGGAATTGTGTCTCCCACCATCTATGCAACAGTGCTTAGTGTTAGATCATATCAACAGTGCTTAATTTGGATCATTTAGGAGTCAATGGGATATCCACTATGTGCTAAGACTTGTGCTAGACACCGAGGGTATAGAAAGGAGCAAAATGTTAATGTTCTCAGTATGGAGTTGGAGACCAAGAAATAAATATTTAACATAGTTGTCAGAGTGATAGTCACTATGGTGGAGGCAATGAATGAGCTGAATTTTGAAGCATGGGAAGTGCATAAGCTTGGTTCCATTCAGAAATATCAGGTCTGCCAGGTGCTGGGAATCCCACTGAATGGACTCTGAGCTGACTTTGGGTACTTGCAGGCCCATGTGGGAGCTCATATGTGACTAGAGGTTGTCCTAGGACCTAGCCCTGAGGGGTCAAGAGAGATTTCTCTTGCATGGATGCTTCTCATAATGCTGCCACATGAATAAAAATCACCTGCACTTCTTGAAACTTTGTCCTACTTTCTAAAAATTATAATGATCAGCCTTGTGCCTCTAACACCTAATGATATCATCCATAATTTCTTAAGTTTGAGGCTTCAGCCTATGAAAAACAAAATAATTCCTTACATTAGCAACTTTTTCTATCTCCAGAGAATTATAGAAAAATGTGTATATATTTTTATTTATTAAAATATGTTTTCTTAATTTGTGGATGGGGAGCAGGAGTGGAAAGAGACCAAATATTTTAGAAATTATTTTTTTTCCCTTGGTATTTTCATCTCATTTTTTTTTATTTGTATATTTTGTCTCATTTCTATTTTTTGATTGCTGGACTATCCATGCCCTTTACTTCACTCTTTTCCTCATTGTCCTTTATTTTAGAAACTTCCTATCTGCTAACACAACTCCAATGTCTCTACCCAAGGGAAGGAAAGAAACAGTTGTGAAATTTTAATTTTTCTGAATCCTGATACATTTTGGTAACTGCTAAGATTTTGGCATATGAGAATTTTGAATCAGTGAATAAAATTGTTTTCAAATTATTTAAAGAAATCCCATGTTATCTTAGTTTCCAGATTCACTAGCAACAGATAATTTCTAGTCCTTTATTCAAATACTTTTTTCTCACAATAGATCCATTTTTGTATAGTTCATTGTAGTTTACTTTGTCATGATTTTTTTTGTTTGTTTTGAAGTTTCGTACCAATGTCTAAAAAAAGAGCCAAATTATCTTTTCTAGTTTAAGATAGGAGACTTAGCACTTTCTAAGGAAAGAACACATAGCCCCTGTTTTCAAAGGGCTTCTCTCTGTTCTAATCTTTATGTACAACACAGCTAAACCTAACCTCCATCCTTTGGGTTTTCACAGCTTGAAGTCTGTATAGATGAGTGGAATGTTCACCACACTCTCCACTTCTGCTTCTAATCTCTTTTAAAAAAGTATCCTCTTTCTTCTTGTAGCAAAGTGTTGGTATGAGGCTATCTTTGGCCACCAGGATGGCTTAAAAATAAGAAAGATATATCTGCCTAGCAGGAAGTCCAGAGGGAGAGTAGGTACTGGTGATAAAGTCAGCAGGGTGTTGGTGCCTTCCCATCACCCAGGCTGCTATCTCAGGGCAGTTGCTCCAGGATGCCAGCCTGCTGCCAAGGCTGACGGACTCACAAGCAAATGATAGCAGTGCAGAGAAGGAAGAAATGAGACTTTCCTCCCATGCTTCTCTCTCTCTCTCTCTTTTTTTTAAATCATCAGTGAGGAGCATCTGTCCCAGGAAACCATCATGAGACTTCTCCCCATATCTCCCAGGTCAGAATTACACCACATGTCTAGACTGATCACAGGCAATGGATTACATGGTAGGCTTAGATCAGTTACAAATCACCCAGGGACTGGGAGAGAGCCACTGGTGTCTCTTAATTAAGCCACAATGTTTAATGACTTAGCTCAACTGTGTGAGCAGAAATAAGAATAAGTGAATAAGAAAGACAGAACTGTCTGACCATTGTTGGGAGGTGTGTGGGAGAAGGAGAGGGTGGAAGAGTCCTCACTGGTTCTGAAGAGAATTAGAATTGGCTCTATTACATCCCTGGTGGTAAAGATAACTTTGCCAGGCTGTGGAAAGGAGCTCCAGGATGCTGCTCATCATGATGGGAACCCACTCATTTTTTAGCTGAAAGGAGAGGGGGAAGGGCTATTTGTTCTCAGTAAACTCTCAGGAGATAGTCCTAGCAGCTTTGGTGGAGACTGAGACTTACACACAGGGAGGCGAGCTACCTGGCCATGAAGGCACAGATACACAGCCTCTCAACCCCCATCAATTCACGCTCACTCACGGATTCCTGGGCTCAGCCATAGACTCTGTCAAGCCGTTGGAGGGGGGGCTTTGCACAGCAGAGCAAAGCTTTCTCTCTTCCCCATGTGACTTCGAAGAAGCCCCCTGGGAAAAGGCTGGTTGGGGTCTGTCCAAAATCCAACTCTATTCTTACATTGACACCAGAGGTTCCCTGTGGACAATCTCCACTGAGCACCAGTGCCATTCCAGTCTTGAGATGTGTGTTCAAGCCATTTCTGTTTTTTAAACTTGCATAGATAGGAAAAGTCATTGAATTCACATGATTATTAGATACTTTTTATTTGGGCAATATTTATCTTCAAAACTCCTACTTCTAAAGTTTCTGTTTACTCTTTTTTGTTCCTTAAAAATAAAAGGCAACTTGTATAATTTGCTAGGATACCAGCATTGAAACGCTGCATGGAACTTGTCACCACAAATGAAAATATAATCTAAACAGGAGCCAGGAATAGCATATTTGCCAAACAAAAATATCTGAAACACTTCTGCTCTTATTTGTTCTTCATTTTTATCTGTATTATTACTATTCATTATGTTTTTATTATCTGTATGTAATACGCCTATATGCTGCTAATGTGTTTGTAAACTAAGTCTTGAAAAGCATTGTTGTTGTTTAGTTGCTAAGTCATGTCTGACTCTTTGCCACCCCATGGATTGCAACGTGCCAGGCTTCCCTGTCCAGGACTATCTCCCAGTTTGTTCAAACTCATGTTCATTGAGTTGGTGATGCTATCCAAACCATTTCATCCTCTGTCATCCCCTTCTCCTCCTGCCCTCAATCTTTCCCAGCTCCAGGGTCTTTTCTAATGAATTGGCTCTTTGCATCAGGTGGCCAAAATATTGGAGCTTCAGCTTCAGTTCCTCCAGTTAATATTTAGGGTTGATCTCCTTTAGGATTGACTGGTTTGATCTCTCTGCAATCCAAAGGACTCTTAAGAGTCTTCTCCGGCACTACAATTCAATAACATCAATTCTTCAGTGCTCAGCCTTCTTTATGGTCCAACTCTGACATCCATACATGACTATTGGAAAAGCATAGGAGATGGAATTTACCTATAGGTTTTAGTTGATTTGCGCTTTCATTATTCAGTATAAGGAATTCCTTGGTAGCTCAGTTGGTAAAGAATCCCCGGTTCAGTTCCTGGGTCAGGAAGATCCACTGGAGAAGGGATAGGCTACCCACTCCAGTATTCTTGGGCTTCCCTTGTGGCTCAACTGGTAAAGAATCTGTGGGCAATGTGGGAGACCTGGGTTTGATCCCTGGGTTGGAAAGATCCCCTGGAGAAGGGAAAGGCTACCCACTCCAGTATTCTGGACCAGAGAATTCCATGGACTGTATAGAATTCCATGGGCTTGACTGAGTGACTTTCACTTTCTTTCACTTTATTCAGTGTTACCAACACTGTATCAGAATCATGCATGCATGCTAAGTCACTTCAGTCATGTCTGACTCTTTGCGACCCCATGGACTGTAGCCCTTCAGGCTCATCTGTCTGGGATTCTCCAGGAAAGAATACTGGAGTGGGTTGCCATGCCCTCCTCCAGGGGACCTTCCTGACCCAGGGATCGAGCCCAGTCTCTTATGCCTCCTGCATTGGCAGGCATGTTCTTTAACACTACTGCCACCTGGGAAACCCTCAGAATTGCTATATCCTAGCTCTCTTCAAGCGTATAGATAAAATAGAGCAGCATTTAAAGTGGAGGAAATTTCCTTTATTCATCCTTGTGGAAGACGTTGTTGGGGCCCCACCTGTCCCCTGACTGATTAGCATTTCCTGTACATGGACCCAGCTGCTTCTTGGGCAGCTCTGCCTGAGATATCCCTGGCTGTCAGGACCTCTGTGCTCCAGCAGGGGAATTGATACTTGCAGGAGCAGCCTGAGCCAGTAGATGAAGGGAGCTGGTCCCTGCCCTTGGACAGAGGAGCCCAGAGGTGTGTTCTATGCCTGCCCCCAGGGTCTTCCACAGAGTTAAGCCCCAGTCATCCACTGTGATAACTGGCTTGATAACAGGCCTTTGAATGGCTCCCTTCCCTTTACTTCACTTTGCTACCCCCTTGCCTGGATTGATTACCTGCTTCATATTCTGTCTCAATGTTTGCTTCCTGGGGACACCAAACTAAAGAGAGTTCTCTAGAACAGAGCTTGTGTGGCTCAATACCCATATTATCTTTTAAAATCTAGCTATATAAAGCTCAAATGCTTTTGGGGGGATAAAAATTTGGATAGATAAATGGCAGGGGGAAGGGAGGAAGGAGCAGTTTATGAACCTACCAGTTTTTTAGATCTTTTAAGAAACACCCCTTCCTATAACATTTTTATTCCACATTCCATAACATATACTGTGGTTGTGTGTCTGTATATGCATTACTCTAGAGAATGATATATAGATGCTGAAATTCTCAGGTAGTTTTCTTTTTTTGAAAAATCACATGCTTATTAACTCTCATAGCCTATTCAGGTAATGCAAACATAGAGCTCCCTCTGCAGACTGTTGGTTTGTAGAGGGCAAATAGTGTGTGTTAGTCGCTCAGTCGTGCCCGACTCTTTACAACCCCATGGACTGCAGCCCACCAGGCTCGTCTGTCCATGGGATTTTCCAGGCAAGGTTTGTCTAGGGCAAATGGTAAAGAATGGTAAATTCACGTCTTATGCTACTTGGAATTCACTTGGGGAGAAGGCAATTCAGCTAACTACAAAGTAGTTTCTGTGTGCAAAAGTGAATGTCCTGGGGCTCCAGTCTATAGATTTTGTCTTTTTTCTTTTCTCAAAGGAAGGTTAGAGGTCCTCACCCCAATCCCCGGCTCTGTTATTGCATCTGTGATGAAGTTGTTCAACTATTTTTACATTTGTTGGCCTTCCTCATGATTATGAGGTTTCTTGGAGGGCAGGAGTTTTGTCCTTTCCATCTTTGTATCTTTGTTTTATCCTTTTCATCTTTGTGTCCCCAGGATATGGCATTATGTTTGGCATATTGATAGCAGTCAATAGATGATGAAATGAAAGAAACATGGAACTTTTGATGTGAAGGTATTTGGCAGTGGCTGGCTGGTGCCTTGTGTGGACCCTGAAGTCAAGCTCAGCAGAAGAACTTTGCTCCCTAGTTGCTGGTGTCTGCTGTGGGCACTTGTCCCTGCACTCTATGGTGATGTCATTTGAGCCCCTTCTGTGTCCAAAACCTGCAACATGCCTGTGATCAGGGGTGGGGAGGAAAAGACCAGATGAATCAGAGTTTTTGCCCTGAAACAAACTGGAGTCAAAAATTTAATTGTTAAAAACAAAGGCAGCTCATAGATTATAGCATATGATGATGATCTGTAAAATAATTTTATCCTTTTCTCTGACCATAGACATTAAAAATGTTTCTGAATTGCTGAAAGGAAAAACAACTGCAATGAAATAAAATTCTACCTGTAGTATAGTCTTCACTAACACCTACAATTTTTTTCAGCTACTTCGTTAGGTATGTTTAGTTCCTGGTTTTTCCATTTTTTATTAATGTGCCGTGTTTTTTTTTTTAATAAATATCACTCTACCATTTTTCATGTCCCTTTAGATTTTAAAGGGGATTAAATAACTTTTAAAAGGATGTTTATCCACTCTTATGATCCTTCTACCCATAAATGGCCCTAAATCCCTCAGAAGATCCTAAATTTTAAGACACAAATAAAGGGAACAAAAATTAACCTAAATGGGTCAGAGTTTTGGAGGTTCAGTTTTAATTATCTCAAAGTAAGAGCTTTATGGGACTACCTCATGGTGCTTCTGTGACGCATAATCACGTGGGTCAGGACTCCAGATGCTGATATGAGCAGTCACCCGCTACACAGTGGATGCAGAGGGGGATGTGTGCTGAACACAGATGGCTCTTACAGCTGAGGGGGTTGGGGAGTCAGTGAAAGCCAAATTTCCAGGGACGTCAGCTGGAACCATGCCATGGAAGTGGCCCACTACCACTGCCCCCAAGCCCACGCCATTTCTTAGGGTGGTGTGTGTGTGTGGGTCCTGTGCCCACCCTGTCCCTCCACAAGCTCACCCCCAAGGCAGGGTCCCAGGTTGGTCCAGTTGACTGGCAGAACCTATGTCCCACATTGGCATCCCAACTCAAGGCAGGCGGGAGATGGAGGAATTGTTTGCTGTCTGTTTGCTTTTATCTAGGGAAGGCAGGACCCAGAGCCCAGGGATCTACTATAATGTAGGGAGGCTGTCTAAAGATGCTGTGCAGCTAACATGACAGATGTCTGCTACAGTAACGTCTCATGACAATAGCAGGCAAGTTGTCTAAATTGTTAGGCCTCTAGTGTTAAAAAAATATGTAGCAAAAAGATGAGAAGGAAATATACAAAATTGTTAATGTTGATTATCTCTGTGGTAGATTGTGGCCTATGTTTTGTTTTCAGATTTTTCTATAATAAAGCTATATTTTCTTATAAACTAGAAAAATAAAAGCTGACAATTAAATAAAGGATTAGATAAAATAATTGCTGCCTTACTAGATGGATGAAAACTCTTGGAAGTCCTGAGCAGATTGAATAATCTGTTAAATAGGTGAATATTTAAATTTTTTCAAAAAGCAAAAAGTTACTCTCTTATTTAAGCTGAGGTTAAAATCTATTTCCTGTGACTTTGCCCTCAGTAGGTGCAGTAGCTGCTGAGTCATGGCAGTTTAAATCAGGAGGGCCTCAAGCATCACTCACCTTAACTTTATAGCACCCATCTCAGTTTGAAGTTTTAGAAAACAAACATAGACACACATTTGTGCACACTGATCTATTGGCTTCTCCAAAAGACCCAAGGGCAGGGGTCACGAATTCTCAGAGCTCACCATACCACAGACACACAGCAGGTGCTTTTGCACTCCTCACTGAGGTTCCAGGGTTCTTAGGCTGTTTGACTTACTTGCCCCTTGAAGATCTTTCCTGCACTTCTATTCCTTGCTGGGCACAAGGAAGTGTGCAGTTCCTGCTTTGGAAAGACAGCCATGACTTCTGCTCTGGGGCTCCCCTCCCTGTCTGGGAGTTCTGTGCCCCCCGCCTCTTCTGGACCTAGTCTGGGGAGCATGAACTAGTTTCAAGGGCTCAGTGTACCTAATGTTCTTGCCCCTGATCCATCTGGTTATGAGGGTCTCTTTCTCACTTCAGGCAGGGAGGACCCTCATCCCATTGGTCAGGGGCTCCTTCAGATCTTTTCTCTTTGGCCTTGGTCTCTCCTTGGAGAATCAAAAGCTGGGAATTTGACTCATGTTCTCTGCAGTTTGTGGTGTCACCTTTTTTCCTGACACAGCCTATGCTGCTTGTTCAATGGGAAATATGTGAAAGGCTACAGAGAAATTTGAGGGAAAACAACCCTGAACATCTCAAAGATATCACCTACCCCATTTATATGGAAGCTGGGCCAATTTGACGGGAGTGAAATTAGCTATAGTTATCCAGATTTCCAGTCACTCTCCAAAGTTTGTCAGTTCACTAGTGATTCTAGAAAGAAACATTGCCACTCAGGAAAGAGAACAGAAACTTTGCAAAATTAGTGAGTCTGAGGGGGTGCCTGTCTTTGCAGCTGCTAAAAAGTTTCTCCCAAATAGCTGAAGTTCTGATAAAATAAATATCTGTCATGTTACTTAGCAGTGGTTGACAGACTGTGTCACTGAGCAAGGGAAGCTTCTTGACTTGGTAAGTTTCTTTGCTCTCAGCTGATATGACTCTCACACTGTGTGACATGCAATGAGTTTCCTCCATCAGTTTTAGGTAAGAAAGGTCATGTATCTTTGCTTCTGCTAAAGATGATTGTATTAGATGTTACCTGCCTTGATAGCCCTTCCTTTATCTGCAAACCTGTGGACAAATGAGATTTGATGCTCCATCATCAGGCTGCCAGATGGGGCTGAGATAACTGTATGTAAAATCCCATGCTCTGTTGCACAGTAGTTGATGTTTGCAAGGAAAAAGTAAGTATCCTAAAGCTTTTGATAGCATTTGTTCCTTCCCAGTAACAGAATATTGCAGGTTTGTGTGTGGCTTTGTATCGCCATGCATGTTAACCAGTGTGACTTTTACAACTGCAAGTTGGCTGGGACATGGTGAGTACTGGAAAAACACCATGAAGATGTCATTTGGCTGCAGCTTCACACATCCGTCATTTCAAGCCCCTTTATTATACCAACAGTTTGAGATGCCACTCTTAATAACATGAGGTCATTTTAAGCCAAATTCTTGCTAGAACAGTCTCTCTATAGAACATGATACCAAGCAAGAATTTCTCTAGAATCCACTCCATTATCAAGTAGGGGTCTGGTAGGGTGTTCAAGACCTAACAAAACCCATGTGATAGCCCCTGTCTGATGTGACTGGAGGTGGTCCTTGGTTATATAAGGGAACAACTTTAAAATGATGAAATGCCATATAACTAAAACATTTATACCCAATTTAAGGAAAATATTATTGTACATTTTCTCTCACTTTTTGATGTGCAGCAATGTCTAACATCTTCTCATGAGATGTCTCATCATCTTTTTTGCATACACTTGATTAAGTTTTCTAAGTTTACCTTCTTTAAAATGAAGTGAAAATTTAGCAATCTCAGTTCAGAATGCTAGATCTTTTTACATTTTTAAATGAATGTATTGAAACTGTCTTAACAGTTACTTAACAGCAATTTTTTTTGCAACTTGTCATTATTAACCATTGTGGTAAACATTTGACCTAGTTTTTCTAGCAGAAACAACACTCACTCACCCTTCATCAGTCTGTCACATTTAAGTTACAGATTTATAATACTGGGTACAAGTGGCACAAACAAGTTTGGGAATAGATGCTGTGACTTGGGTAAACACATATCTCAACTGGAAGGTGGTCCAGAGAGTGCCTGCTGGCTGCAGCATCCCTAGTACAAACAAAGGCATCCCTGGGCATCTGTTAGAAAGGACGGCAGAGCTCTGGTTAATCTAGGATTAGGTTATAGGGCCTTTAATTAAGAGTTTCTACTATAAATATATTTTCAGTAATATGCATAGGTAGAAACTCTTAAATAACATTACTACAAAATGTATTCTAGTACAGGTCCTACAGAACTTATCTTAATGAACAGCTAAGGCTCACTTCTAATCAGTGGAATCTGTCTGCACACATAATTGGTGCGCTAAAGTGCTTCTCCCTGGCAATCTGTTTACACGTGGCACTGTAATTGGTTTGTTCATCAGTCTTTCTTTCAGGAGATGGGAAGAGATAATGTTTTGGTCCACTCCTCATTAGTTATCACAAATTTTAAATTAATAAATTGGGGAGATGATGAGCTCTTGTTCCACTTATACATGCTTGAATGCGTCTGTCAATGTTTTTATATTTTTTTTCCTTCTCCTCAATACTGATAGCTCCTAAATACTCCTAAATAAAGTATGATATGCTAAGGATAGTTTTAAAAAGAAAATAAATAGATATTAATTCTGCTGATTTTGAGTTGATTTGGAAAATATTAGTGCTGAGAGACAAAGAGAAGCATGTGTATTTATACGCAGAGTCAGAAAGGAAAGGAGAGAGTCAAAAAGAGAATCAGATGCAGAAACACAGTAACAGATTTTATAATTATATTCACACACACACACACACACATATATGAATTAATATACAGTTTGTGAGAGAGAAAGAGAAACACCAAGATAGGAATAGCGAGAGAAATAGAAAAGCAGACAGAAACAGGAAAGCAGATAAGGAGATGCAGGTAATATACAATGAGACAGAGAAAGACAGAAACAGAGATGTCCTGAGAGGCAAAGAGAAATGGAGACACCTAGCAGCTGAGGGAGAGCCACCTCGGCCATGCCCACTCAAGGTTAGTTCTGTCTCTGCTGGTTTGAGCAGAGGGGAGGGAGGCAGGTGCAGAGGGCCCCACCAGGACAGAGGCAGGCCAGGTCCCCAGGAGTCACAGGCCGGAGCAGACCTCTGAGTAGGTTATGGGCTGGGCATTAATTAGATGGTCCTGTACTGCCAGGGTCCAGCCCTGGTGGATCCAGGGAATTCGAAGTGGGGACAGAGTCAGAGTCTGGGAAAGGACTATTAAGTTAGAAATATAAAGAGATTAGAAAAGAATAATGTAGTAGGAAAATTACTGGAGAAAAGAGGCTGAATAACTTGGTTTACGTGGAAAACTAATAAAACCTCGAGACAAGAGGTTTGCACCATCTGCATCAGGCCACCGGTGCCCACTTGAATAGTGGAGGGTGCCCCACCTTGGGCTCCCTCTCACATGAATCTTAGAAGCCAGGGCAAGTAAGTAGACTTGGCGAGCCTCTGTGCTCCAGATGGGAATTCAGCTGGAAAAGGGGGGAAAAGAACAACAAGGGGGAGCCCAGCATCGGTGCAAGACTCACAACTTTATTTTCAAAATCAGCTTATATACCCCAAGTTGTGCATAAAGAAATAATGGAATATGCAGAGTTATGCAGGGGCAGCAGTCCTGACCCTCATTGAGACCAGGCTTTCTTTTTGCATACCTTCCCGTATACAAAAGGTCTCAGGTGGTTTACATTATCTTCTGGCCAAGAGGCCTGTTAACGTTTTTATGGCTCTCTTCCTAGATAAATGTCTATCAACCAGAAAAACTCTTTTTCCCTAGAAGTGTTTTTTCTTTATTCTGCATCACCCTCAAAGTACTAAATAAAGTTACATTCCTGTAGAACAAAGGTGCAGTGGGTTATAACAAAGAAAGTACTTAACTCAAAGATCTAATGGTGCTAATACCAGATCTACTACCTGTTTTTTCTATATTCCAACTATATCTACAAATAAAAGATATGAAAATTTGGCAGCAAGTATTGGCTCAACAAATGAAACCTTTAATCAGTCCTATTCTAATGATTTTGACTCCTTGGAAGCCCCTACATTCCTAGGATGTTTTAAGCCTCCTGTGCCTCTCGCAGTTGGGAGGCCACAAACAATCACATGCACAGCTGTAAAAGTCCGGCAGGCAGGCTAGAAAGCCATCAGAGGGGTTTTTGGATTGAAACACTCTTATTATGCCCAGGAGATTTATTATCTAAAAGCTCTAAATTAACTTTTTCCAGAAAAAGGTGGTGGGGGGACAGCCCCCTGTTTATGTCAGAAGAGTAGGTGCAAAGTATAACACAGTAAAGCAGGCAGACTCTGGTTTTTGGGGGTGGGTGCTCAGGAAATTCCAGGGGGAACCCCTGAAGCCTGATCACGCCCTTGTGTTTTGTCAGGCTTCCTTCCTCATGACCTTTGCCACGGGCGGGATTCCTCATGCTGGCTCCCGGCACTGTACCACTGTTCATATCTATTCAATGTGTATTTTAGTTCTCAGTTCAGTTTAGTCGCTCAGTCATGTCTGACTCTTTGCAACCCCATGAACCGCAGCACGCCAGGCCTCCCTGTCCATCGCCAACTCCCAGAGTTCTCCCAAACCCATCTCCATCGAGTCCTCTGTCATCCCCTTCTCCTCCTGTCCTCAGTCTTTCCCATCATCAGGGTCTTTTCAGATGAGTAAGCTCTTCCCATCAGGTGGCCAAAGGATTGGTTTCAGCTTCAACATCAGTCCTTCCAATGAACACCCAGGGCTGATCTTTAGGATGGACTGGTTGGATCTCCTTGCAGTTCAAGGGACTCTCAAGAGTCTTCTCCAACACAACGGTTCAAAAGCATCAATTCTTTGGCACTCAGCTTTCTTTATTTTAGTTCTAAATGTATTTAATTTTTTTTTTTTTTTTTTTTTTTTTTTTTTTGCTGCAGAAAGGTACTGAAGGAAATCTGTATTGGAGAACTCAATCCAAATGAGACTGTGCAGGCCACTTTGGAGGCCCAGCTCCTTTCCAGGCTGAATCACCCAGCTATTGTCAAGTTCCATGCAAACTTTGTGGAGCAGGATAAGTTCTGCATTATCACAGAGTACTGTGAGGTGAGACTCTGCTTCTGGTTTTGAGGTCTTAATAAAAATCTGTTTCATAGTAAAAAGGTGTCTGTAAAGAGATACCTCAGAAAGTTGAATGAGCCAGCCACAAAGTGTATATAAATATTACCTGGAATATTGTGTCTTGCTGCTAAGAGTGATCATCTCTATATAACTGGCAAACTGTTTTCTGACCAAGGGTTCCTTTTTTGGGGAAAACTCAGAATCAATGTATTTTAAGGAGGAATTGCTGCATAAAAATGATCCAGCATTTTTTTGGTGTGTGTCGATTGGGGGGTGTATACTTAAGCCTCTTAACAATGGTTCAATTATTAGATGGACATTTAAAGCCATAACAGAGGCCTGGGCAGAGCAGAGGGATACTGCCGGAGTCCTGGATTCTAGCTCTGTTCTTCATTTTCCCCAATGGACACGTGAAAGTCAGAATACAGCTCATTCTCCCCATGAAAAGTCTTCATGTTAACTGACTTGTGATTCATGGCTTCAGGTATTTGCAGTTTTCCCTGCCATTCCATGTTTCCCCCAAGTGAATGTAATAATTGTGCATTTTACTGAGCCCCAAGTGAATATGAAGTTGCTGAGAAAGATGCCAGGGGTGGGGCTGGCAAGGTGCAGTGTAATGTGGGTCTGTGTGTTCACTCCTGAGAGGCTAGAGAGAGGGGAGTTACAGGAGTTGGGTCAGAAAGAGAATATCCAAAATTGACCCTGCTCAGGAAGTATCTCCTAGAACATTCCGAGAACTAGCGTAAGTCAAATACAGCAAAGAATCTTGTGTTTAGAATGTGTTCAGTTCAACATCTGGGTGTTGCTGGAGCCCAAGAGAAATGATGCTAGGAAGAAAGAAGTTGCTCTTTAGAGTGGGTGGCAGGCCTGTTTGGCTCAGAGAGTGCTGGGTATTTGAGATGCAGAAAAGAAGAGGGAGGAGAAGCAACTTGGAAGGAGTAAAGATAGCAACAAAACTCAGCCTTGATTTGCTTTACACAGTAGCTGGTGTGTCATGCGAAATGAAACCAGTAGCCAAGTTAGAATATTTGAAAATTTGATACTGTCCAGGTCTTAGCTATTCCCCTTCAGGACAGTCTCCCTGGCATAGCCTTGCTGGGAGTTTGCCCATCAAATCTTGTTCCTCCTCTGCTTGAAGGAGAAGGAGGAGAAAAAAAAGAAAAATAACCAAAACATTTAAGTGCTTATTTCTCCTTCATCCAAGGGATTGTTAAGAAAATCAGTAAAATGATGAGGTGTTCAGAATGTGGCTAAGAACACCTACTCCCGTAATTATGTCACTGATCCATGAAAAATCCAGGGATTTACAAATGTAGCTACACTGTGATCCATCAGCCATAATTTGATCATGTTTTCTTTTTGTCCCATTCAGTTAATAAACTACCTTCTGTGGGAAACAACTGACTCCCATTGCTTTTACTGTTACTGCTACCTCTGCTGCTGCTTTCAGCACACTTAATTTTCCACAGAGACTTTCTCAGTTGTAAAATATTTTTCACTGTAGTAAGAACTGTTCGGTGGAACTTTGTGTGATGATGGTAATGCTCAATATTTGTGCTGTCCTGTCGGAGTCCAGCTCCAGCAGCCAGGGGATCAGCCTGAAGGGATAAGCAGTGTCGGCAGGAAATGATGTAGCCTCTGGATCGAGGTACGGGACTACATGTTTATTTCAAGTATCAGGTTTTCTTTTATACTTTTTCAAAAGCATTAGGTCAGAGGTTTGACATTTTCAGTTTCCCCTCACCCAGATTATTGTCTCATTGTTGCCCTTCAAACAGAGTTCCTGCTTCAGCAATTCTTTCAGAATCATGTTTACTTGTGATTACATTGTAACTTATGTTTATGTCTGGGCCACATACCATATTCCTCGGTTTATTTCTTGTCTTTTTAAATGCTGTTTGCCCTAGTATCTAAGCTCACTGTCTCCTAAACAGGCTTCTGACTATTCTTAATTATTCCTAAACCCTAAACTCAGCAAACTTCTTTTGCCATAAACATTTCCCTCACAAACAGGTCTCAGATAACAGTTTTTCCCATGGCCTCAAGCTGTGGCCTACATGCTCATCCTGGGACATTCTTTGCAAAAATCCTTGAACAAATGTCAATGGTTACTTTATAGATTATTTTCTGGGCACAACTGTAGAAGGCTTTGTGCTTTCTCATGCTTCTCTCAAGAACAATAAGCACCTTAACATTCTTTCCAGCCAACTCAACTGAAGAAAGGAAGAAACAAGTCAGAATCACAAGAGCTAACTCCTTCATCCCGGGTCTGTGCCTGTGGAATGAGGAGAAGGGGCTGGGGCCGTGCCTTCATTTTGTCAGTAATGCCTAATGCAGCTCCTCACACTGTCCAATATGGTAGTTGCTAGTCACATATGACTCTTTAGCACCTGATGAAGTATGGCTAGCGTGGTTGAGGAGCTGAATGTTGAACTTTGCTGCTAAGTCGCTTCAGTCATGTCCGACTCTGTGCGACGCCAGAGACGGCAGCCCTCCAGGCTCTCCTGTCCCTGGGGTTCTCCAGGCAAGAACGCTGGAGTGGGTTGCCATTGCCTTCTCCAATGCATGAAAGTAAAAAGTGAAAGTGAAGTTGCTCAGTTGTGTCCAGCTCCTAGCGACCCCATGGACTGCATCCTACCAGGCTCCTCCATCCATGGGATTTACCAGGCAAGAATACTAGAGTGGGTTGCCATTGCCTTCTCCAATGTTGAACTTTATTTAATTTAAATTAATTTAAATGTAAATAACCATGTGTAGGTCGTGGCTACCATATTGAACAGATCTTGATGATAAACTATAACTTTCTTTCCTTACATTAATTTTTAATTAATTTAAATGTAATTTGGATCTACTAGAAAAGTTGCAGAACATAGTGAACTCCCATATATCCTCCATCTAAATTTCAGTTCAGTTCAGTTCAGTTCATTTCAGTTTAGTCTCCCAGCCATGTCTGACCCTTTGTGACTCCACAGACTGCGGCACGCCAGGCCTCCCTGTCCATCACCAACTCCCGGAGTTTACTCAGACTCATGTCCATTGAGTCAGTGATGCCATCTAACCATCTCATCCTCTCGTCCCCTTCTCCTCCCACCTTCAATCTTTTCCAGCAGGGTCTTTTCAAATGAATCAGTTCTTTGTATCAGGTGGCCAAAGTATTGGAGTTTCAGCTTCAGCATCAGTCCTTCCAATGGATATTCAGAACTGATTTCCTTTAGGATGGACTGGTTGGATCTCCCTGCAGTCCAAGGGACTCTGAAGAGTCTTCTCCAACACCACAGTTCAAAAGCATAGATTCTTTGGTGCTCAGCTTTCTTTATAGTCCAACTCTCACATCCATACATGACTACTGGAAAAACAATAGCCTTGAATAGATGGACCTTTGTTGGCAAAGTAATGTCTCTGCTTTTTAATATATGTTGTCTAGGTTGGTCATAACTTTTTTTCCAAGGTGTAAGCGTCTTTTAATTTCATCCAGGTTTACCAGTTGTTGTTTCCCACATTTGCTTTGTTATTCTGTTTATCTATCTACTTTTTTCCTGAACCACGTGACAGTAAGTTGCAGACCTGTTGCCCCTTTGTCCTAAATCCTCCTGTTTTCTAAGATGAAGGATATTTCCTTAACATAACTACAGTAAAAAGATCAAACTCGGGAAATGAACATTGATGCAATGCCAGTGTGTCATACAGTGATTCTCAGTGTGCGACCCCATACCAGCAGCATCAGCATCATTTGAAATCTTTAGTGAGAAACACAGATTGTTAGCTTCCTCCTCAGCCATAATGAATCTGGAAACTCTGGGGGTGGGGTCCGGCCATCTGTGTTTTGCCAAGCCTACCAGGTGAGCCTGAAGCACACTGAAATTTGGGAAACGCCCATCTAACCCACAATTCACACTCAAATTGAGCCCATCTGTCCCAATTATATCTTTAAAGAGGACATTTCTATAGGAATTTTTTTTCTCCCGCAGGATCCAATCCAGGATCATTTGTGTTACTTTTTAAATGCTGGTGGTTTCACAGGCTAAGCTGCCCCTCCCACCCCAGGGGCGTTGCCATGGTAATGGCCTTGGCCAGCAGCCAGGGAACAGCTGCGGGGCTTCCTGGCTCCACCTGCTGAGCTGTCAGCAGGCACTCATGACTCGGAGGGATGACGACGACGTGTGGGTCGCTATTTTTCCTTGCTAACCGAGATATTTCTCATCTTCACACCCAAACTTCATCTTAACTCACAAAAGCCTGGTATTATCCTCTTTTTATTGAGGTAAAATAATAATATTGGAAATGGCAGATGGCCAGACTTGTACCTCATAGGGAATGTTATCACCATTGAAATAGCTGGTGTTTTTTAATCTCCAAGTTTCCTCCTCTGTAATTTAATCTGAGGCCTTTCAAGATTGAAATACATATTAATGCATTCACAAGGCCCCCAACACTTTGGACTCATCACATCAGGTTGTGAGTGTTGTGTTGTTGTTTAGTTCAACATGGTGTTTGGCTGTTTGTGACCCCAGGGACTGTAGCCTGCCAGGCTTCTCTGTCCATGGAATTTCCCAGGTAAGAATACTGGAGTGTGTTGCCATTTCCTTTTCTAGGGGATCTTCCTGGCCTAGGGATTGAACCTGAGTCTCCTACATTGCAGGCAGATTCTTTACCACAGAACCACTCAGTTATGAATGTAAAAAGCAAATAACCTGATTCTCACAAGTTCCTGTCAAGATGTAACCAAATTTTCAATGGGGAATAGTACCCAAACTACAAAGTGACAGACTATTTCAAATATTAGTGTCTTTATTCTCTTCCAGCCTGGGGAATAGGACTACCTGCCGTCCCCTGCCTCCTCTCCACAGTCTCACACCTCTTTATCTCTGCCCTTTCACAACATCCTTCCTCTTGGCTCCAAGTTTTCACTTCCCACCCATCCTCCCAGGCCCTGTGAAATGCCACCCCCTCTACAAAGACTCCTGTTATTTCCTGGCTGAAAACCACCCCTCCCTCAATCCCTAACTCTCATAGCGTTTCAGCTGGGTGACACTCAGCACATTATTCATAGTATAATCCATCTCAGACTCTCAGCGTGAGGGACTGATCTTTTTCTAATTCAGTTTTGTGTCACATCATGAACCCGTGTAGTGAGCCACAAAGAAGTTAGTACTCAGGAAATTTCTTTCCTTTTGACGAATTCTTAACCATTTGCTTCCAGCTGCTTCCCCCCTTATTTCTGTCAAGTGCCGATGTGTAAAAGATTAAATATTGCGTCCTTCTATCTGTCATATGTGTTGAAATCACTTTGCCAGAAAGCAGAGAAGGTTAGACTTGTCTTTTTCCTGCACTGTGATATTAACATGGCTAAATAAAAATTATTATATAGTGGTAGTGCTCAACCTTGGCTGCACTCTGGAATCATCTGGAAAGCTTTCAAAACTCCTGAGGGCTGAGGCCCTCCTCCTGAAAGTCTGATTTAATTGTTCTGGGGTATGACCCAGAAGGACTTTTGAAAGCTCTCCAGGTGATCTAATGGGCTACCAGGACAAAGAACTGCAAAAGAGGGAGGATGGCCAGTGTAGAAACAGAAAGGCAGAGTCATAAATGAAAACTGGGTCAGCATTTATGGGTCACTGAGCAAAGATGAAGCTCAGCTGTGAACAGGGTGGGGTGGGGGAGCGGGGAGCTGGTGAGGGGGGAATCTGGTGGGCCCTGCTGGTTGGTGTGGTTTTTCTCTCAGGCCATTAGCTGGGTGCTCTTATTCATGAAAATTACCCCGTCTTGTTCTCCTGGTTCCCTGAGCAACTTTCTATCCTATTTCTTTTCAAACTTTCATGCCCTGATATTTGCATTTTTTTTTAGTGGTAGTTGCCTGGAGCTGCTTTACTGTTCGGAGAAGGCAATGGCACCCCACTCCAGTACTCTTGCCTGGAAAATCCTATGGATGGAGGAGCCTGGAAGGCTGCAGTCCATGGGGTCGCTGAGGGTCAGAAACGACTGAGCAACTTCACTTTTACTTTTCACTTTCATGCATTGGAGAAGGAAACGGCAACCCACTCCAGTGTTAATTGCTTGGAGAATCCCAGGGATGGGGGAGCCTGGTGGGCTGCCGTCTCTGGGGTCGCACAGAGTAGGACACGACTGAAGTGACTTAGCAGCAGCAGCTTTACTGTTATGTTTGCCTAATTTTGATTATGGATTTTCCTCATTCTTTCTACATTTACTAATTAGGGTTCTTCTGTTAGAAAGAGCTATCCCATTGTTCCTTACCTTCCGTTGATGTCTTTATTCAATTATTTGTATCAGTATGGACTCATGGATATTTATTTTATTCTATGGGTTATTGCCCAATGCTATCATTATTATTTTGTTTCTTAACTTGGCACAGCTTTGGCTGGTGGGGCTTCTTCAAATTGGCTCCTGTGTCCTCTAACCATGCCCCCATTCTTTTTCAAAGGGAAGTAGTTTTTTTAAATTTTAATTTATTTATTTTAATTGGAGGCTAATTACTTTACAGTATTGTATTAGTTTTGGCATACATCAACGTGAATCCACCACGGGTGTACATGTGTTCCCCACCCTGAACCCCACTCCCACCTCCCTCCCCATCCCATCCCTCTGGGTCATCCCAGTGCAACAGCCCCAAGCATCCTGTATCATGCATCGAACCTAGACTGGCGATTCGTTTCTTATATGACATTAATGCATGTTTCAATGCCAGTCTCCCAGATCATCCCACCCTCTCCCTCTCCCACAGAGTCCAAAAGACTGTTCTATACATCTGTGTCTCTTTTGCTGTCTCGCATACAGGGTTATCATTGCCATCTTTCTAAATTCCATATATATGCATTAGTATACTGTATTGGTGTTTTTCTTTCTGGCTTATTTCACTCTGTATAATCGGCTCCAGTTTCATCCACCTCATTAGAACTGATTCAAATGTATTCTTTTTAATGGCTGAGTAATACTCCATTGTGTATATGTACCACAGCTTTTTTATCCATTCATCTGCTGATGGACATCTAAGTTGCTTCCATGTCCTGGCTATTATAAACAGTGCTGCAATGAACATTGGGGTACATGTGTCTCTTTCAATTCTGGTTTCCTTGGTTGGTGTGTATGCCCAGCAGTGGGATTACTGGGTCATAGTGAAAGTGAAAGTGAAGTTGCTCAGTCGTGTCCGACTCTTTGCAACCCCACAGACTGTAGCCTGCAGGCTCCTCCGTCCATGGGATTTTCCAGGCAAGAGTGCTGGAGTGGATTGCCATTTCCTTCTCCAGGGGACCTTCCTGACCCAGGAATTGAACCCGAGTCTCCCGCATTGCAGGCAGATGCTTGGAATCTCCACACTGTTCTCCATAGTGGCTATACTAGTTTGCATTCCCATCAACAGTGTAAGAGGGTTCCCTTTTCTCCACACCCTCTCCAGCATTTATTGCTTGTAGACTTTTGGATTGCAGCCATTCTGACTAGCGTGAAATGGTACCTCATTGTGGTTTTGATTTGCATTTCTCTGGTAATGAGTGATGTTGAGCATCTTTTCATGTGTTTGTTAGCCATCTGTATGTCTTCTTTGGAGAAATGTCTGTTTAGTTCTTTGGCCCATTTTTTGATTGGGTTGTTTACTTTTCTAGAATTGAGCTGCAGGAGTTGCTTGTATATTTTTGAGGTTAGTTGTTTGTCAATTGCTTCCTTTGCTATTATTTTCTCCCATTCAGAAGGCTGTCTATTCACCTTGCTTATAGTTTCTTTTTTTGTGAAGAAGCTTTTAATTTTAATTAGATCCCATTTGTTTATTTTTGCTTTTATTTCCAATATTCTGGGAGGTGGGTCATAGAGGAGCCTGCTGTGATTTATGTCTGAGAGTGTTTTGCCTATGTTCTCCTCTAGGAGTTTTATAGTTTCTGGTCTTATGTTTAGATCTTTAATCCATTTTGAGTTTATTTTTGTGTATGGTGTTAGAAAGTGTTCTAGTTTCATTCTTTTACAAGTGGTTGACCAGTTTTCCCAGCACCACTTGTTAAAGAGATTGTCTTTTCTCCATTGTATATTCTTGCCTCCTTTGTCGAAGATAAGGTGTCTGTAGGTGCGTGGATTTATCTCTGGGCTTTCTATTTTGTTCCATTGATCTATATGTCTGTCTTTGTGCCAGTACCATACTGTCTTGATGACTGTGGCTTTGTAGTAGAGCCTGAAGTCAGGCAAGTTGATTCCTCCAGTTCCATTCTTCTTTCTCAAGATTGCTTTGGCTATTTGAGGTATTTCGTATTTCCATACGAATTATGAAATTATTTGTTCTAGCTCTGTGAAAAATACCATTGGTAGCTTGATAGGTATTGCATTGAATCTATAGATTGCTTTGGGTAGTATACTCATTTTCACTATATTGATTCTTCCAATCCATGAACATGGTATATTTCTCCATCTGTTACTGTCCTCTTTGATTTCTTTCACCAGTGTTTTATAGTTTTCTATATATAGGTCTTTAGTTTCTTTAGGTAGATATATTCCTAAGTATTTTATTCTCTTCGTTGCAATGGTGAATGGAATTGTTTCCTTAATTTCTTTTTCTATGTTCTCATTATTAGCGTATAGGAATGCAAGGGATTTCTGTGTGTTGATTTTATATCCTGAAACTTTACTATATTCATTGATTAGCTCTAGTAATTTTCTGGTGGAGTCTTTAGGGTTTTCTATGTAGAGGATCATGTGTTCTGCAAACAGTGAGAGTTTTACTTCTTTTTTCCAATTTGGATTCCTTTTATTTCATTGTCTGCTCTGATTGCTGTGGCCAAACTTCCAAAACTATGTTGAATAGTAGTGGTGAAAGTGGTACCCACTTTCACCCACATAGTTTGTTCCTGAATTTAGGGGAAATGCTTTCAATTTTTCACCATTGAGGGTAGTGTTTGTTGTGGGTTTGTCATATATAGCTTTTATTATGTTGAGGTATGTTCCTTCTATTCCTGCTTTCTGGAGAGTTTTTATCATAAATGGTTGTTGAATTTTGCCAAAGGCTTTCTCTGCAGCTATTGAAATAATCATATGGCTTTTATTTTTCAATTTGTTAATGTGGTGTATTACATTGACTGATTTGTGGTTATTGAAGAATCCTTGCATCCCTGGGATAAAGCCCACTTGATTATGGTGTATGATCTTTTTAATGTGTTGTTGAATTCTGATTGCTAGAACTTTGTTCTTATTTCTTAGTTATATTTTGTAGATGAGAAAATGGGACTCTGGAGAGGTGGAGTGATTTTCTGGCAATCTCATGTCTGGAATGTTGGATTTCATCCAGAGCAGGACCAGGGTCACAGGGGAACAGGGAAAGCTGCTCTTTTTCTTTTTTTTTTTTTTACTTGGCTTACTCCTGTTCCTCCCTTAATATTTAATGAGGTCAACCAAATAGTTCATGGTTCCTATCTTCCCAAACATGAAATTATCTCTTTCTACCTGGACATGAATTAATATAGTTGGATTGTTTTATTGTTCATATTAGCAGTGCTAACCAAACATGTTTCAGATGGTGGCTCTAAACTAAAGATAGATTTTAACACAGCCACACTAATCAAGCCTGTCTTTGTGAATTGGTGCAAAAATATGAAAATAACACTTTAACTTACAAGATGAACAAGTTCTGGGGAATCTGATGTACAGCATGACCATGGTTAGCAATACTGCTGTGTACACCTGAAATTTGTCAAGAGAGTAGATCTTAAGTGCTCTCAACACACATGTATGTGCATACCCACACACACACACAGAGGCGTGCACACACAAACCATCTGAGATATTGGATGTGTCAATCAACTTAACTGTGGCTGTCATCTCACAGTGCACGTGCTCACCAGATCATGTTGCACATGAAAGCTGCTCCTTCCCTTGGCTTATTTTCACTTATGCTTTGTGTCTTTATCTACCTCTATTTATATAATTCATGCATATGCATAGACACAGAAATACATGTGTATCAATTTGAATACACAAATATGTCTTAATGTAATGATGATTTAGTTATTGTATTTTCTATCAATAGGAGACTAGATAGGGTTTGAAAGTAGAAAGTATGTGGACTTTGGCATCACATTTATAGATGAGAGCATTATTTCATGTCACTTCTTAAGAAAAAGTAAGTTGTACCATTTTATTCTAATTCATGTACATTTACCTCAGCAGGAAGAAATGTACACTAAAAAGATTTGGAAGAAAATTGGCAACTAAACCCAAGAGTGCTCAGTTATATTATCAGACATAAACAGCATGATACTACGTGGTATTCTTTAGTAACTATTTAGAAACTGGGTCTCCTTATTTTGAGAACATAACATGATTTGACATTTTCCCCACTTTTTATGAACTCCACTTACAAATTTAAAAACATATCATTATAAAGTCTTATTCAACATTGACTTTCTAAAATACATCTTTTGCCTTTGAAAATATTCAAACTATTGGACAAAATGTTCCCATTAGTAGGTGAGATATTTGGCCTATCTGTGTTATTATCTAACAGCATTTTCTTAAAGTGTGGTCTATAACCTGTCCCAGAGTCACTTAGGATGCTTGTTAAAAATACAGAATTCTTTGGCCCTCTCCTAATTTACCAAATCAGAGCCTCTGTTGATACAGCCCAGGAATATACATTTTAAACATTCTACTTGGATGTGTCTGGCACATGCAAAATTTAGAGGTCTACTGGAAGAATGTGTCAGAACATTATTTAAAGGAGATGTAGAGTGTGAGGGAGTGATGTAGAGTGTGAGGGAGCTGAATCTTAAGATGTCAGCCCAGAAAATTAATCAGGGGCAGCTCTTTCATTTTAAAATGAAGAAGTAGGGCAGAACAATTTTTCAAACTGCTTCTAGCCCTGAAATTCTGAGATTATTTTGCCCTTTGTGTATGCTCTGAACATTGCAGTTGCTTTGTACTCAGGCTCTGAGAAGGCTCTCCTCCCTCCTTTAAACCGGACATAAGTGCTTCTATTGATGACTTAAAAAAACAGATTAACTTTTAAAATGAAGTCCTTTTAAGATTTAAAACTTTTTAATGGCAATCAAAGATGGACTTCAGACATTGTATTTGAGTTGCTCTTCATTTCTTCAAGGTTTTGGCATTTCAATCTCATGTTGGTTAACTTGGATGGCGGAAGAAGGCAAGACCATTAATCCATCAAATGGCACATTTTGGGTTACAGATTTTTGAAACCTTAGAATTTAACATCAGGGCTTTTATTGCAACTTTCAAGGGGATGACGTTAGGGAAGGAAAACATTTTCTGTCAGCAGCATAGACTTAGAACAACATTAACGTTGGCTCAAGTTAAAGTCTTCTTGAACCTTCTCATTAGAGTTGCTTTAGGAATGAAAGTTATCGTTAAATATTTCTCAAATACAAAGTCAAGGAAACAGAACGGGCCTACAGATACTGTAATAAGAACTTGTGAAACCAAACTGTGACATTTCATCCAAAACATTTGATTTTTGTTTCGATGATGGCTTAACAAAAGAAATAAATGCTTTTCATATTGCTCAATTAAAATCAGACTACTTCACAAAAAATTGTTTCTTTCTTTTTGTATGAAATTCCTTGTGTCTTAATTTGTGAGTGATTTGACCACCTTAATTAAATCCTAAGAAAATCTACAGAGTGTTTATTAAAGAACAAAGTAAATACAAGACAAATAGCTTTTCTTACAGATAAACATGCAGAATGAAAACTTCAGGGTGGGGAATAACTTAAGGAGGATAAGACCCAGCTCTCCAATTAATTTAATTTTTTGGCATTCTGTCCTCTTGTCAGTAGAATATGTCCTTTGCTTAATGCTAAAAACTAGTACATTTGTTGTTCTTATGTGTCTACCTGAGAAGAGTGTTTGTGTACACCCTTCTTTTGACATTTCACTTTGAAGTGTCAATTATATTATTATTATAGCTTTGACTAGATGGACCTTTGTTGGCAAAGTAATGTCTCTGCTTTTTAATAGGCTGTCTAGGTTGGTCACAACTTTCCTTCCAAGGAGTAAGCGTCTTTTAATTTCTTGGCTGCAATCACCATCTGCAGTGATTTTGGAGCCCCAAAAAATAAAGTCTGACACTGTTTCCCCATCTATATGCCATGAAGTGATGGGACCAGTTGCCATGATCTTTGTTTTCTGAATGTTGAGCTTTAAGACAACTTTTTCACTCTCCTCTTTCACTTTCATCAAGAGGCTTTTTAGTTCCTCTTCACTTTCTGCCATAAGGGTGGTGCCATCTGCATATCTGAGGTTATTGATATTTCTCCCGGCAATCTTTATTTCAGCTTGTGCTTCTTCCAGCCCAGCATTTCTCATGATGTACTCTGCATATACTTTAAATAAGCAGGACGACAATGTACAGCCTTGACGTACTCCTTTTCCTGTTTGGAACCAGTCTGTTATTCCATGTCTGCTGGCGACGGAATGAAACACCAACACTGCAGAGTGGTTTGAATCTTTATATTTTTAACACTTGCTTCTTACAGCTGCTTTATTTTATATCCCTTGCACAACAACCTACAGGGCAAGCTGCCAAGCACTATGATTCATAGACTATACAGTGCGCAGGTGCAGGGCGAGATAACCTTTACCTTGACTTATTTACTGCAGCTAAGACTTTGTTTTGGGGAACTTCCTTATCAACTTAGAATCCGTTTGTCCCAAGGTCTGCTCCTTTTGAGGAATCAGAGAAACATCCTTGTGTGCAAGAAATGTTCTTTTCCCATGGGAACAAACAGGATTCTTAGCTGAACATCTCGTTTGCAAGAATGTTCAGCCCTGGTTGAAAGTCTCGTTTGCAAGCACTTCTCAACCTTCTTTATACCTTGTTCCCTACACATGTCTAGTTCTAACTGTTGCTTCCTGACCTGCAGACAGGTTTCTCAAGAGACAGGTCAGCTCATCTGGTATTTCCATCTCTTTAAGAATTTTCCACAGTTTATTGTGATCCACACAGTCAAAGACTTTGGCATAGTCAATAAAACAGAAATAGATGTTTTTCTGGGGGTTTTATAGTTTTTAAAATTCTAAGCATAAGGAGAATTATCCTAGTTTTATGTGGTTGCATATTAATATGTAATGTAATATAATAAAAACAATTTTAGGTAATATTTAGGTAATATATTAAAAGCTAATACCCTTTAGAAGAATTTTGTTCTGGCATGAGATAAAGTGCTAAAGACAGAGTTTCTTCAGTAAACACTGATGGGATTAGAAAGAATTGAGCTCTACTGTGCTGTGCACAAAGTGACTGGGCAATTTAAAGGGAGAGTAATGGAATGGATAGAGTCCACATAAAGTGGACACAGTGCTGACAAACGTCCCTATAGTCAAAGCTGTGGTTTTCCGGTAGTCATGTACGAATTTGAAAGTTGGACCATAAAGAAGGCTGAGCGCCGAAGAACTGATGCTTTTCAACTGTGGTGCTACAGGAGACTCTTGAGAGTCCCTTGGACTGCAAGGAGATCAAACCAGTCAACCCTAAATATTCATTGGAAGGACTGATGCTGAAACTGAAGCTTCAGTACTTTGGCAACCTGATGTAAAGAGCTGACTCACTGGAAAAGACCCTAATGTTGACCCTAAGATTGAGGGCGGGAGAAGGGGGCAGCAAAGGATGAGATGGTTGGATGGCATCACCTACTCAATGGGCATGAGTTTGAGCAAAGTCTGGGAGATAGTGAAGGACAGGGAAGTCTGTTGTGCTGCAGTCCATAGTGTCACAAAGATCTGGACATGCCGTAGCGACTGAACAACAATGGAGTGGAGGCAGAGGAGGCAATGAAGGCAGGGGCCTGAGCTGTCAGGGAGCTGAAATATGACAAAGTAGGAAGGCAGTTGGTTCCTCTGAACCATCTGATTTTGCTAGCTGGCACTTATTGAAGTTGGGCTCCTGCCCTCCCCAGTGAGTAGGGAACAGGGGCTCCATCTTGAGGTGTGGCTGGAACAATTTTTTTGGGCAGCCTTGGGTTTTCTCAAATAGGTACATTAAGGGGGACTATGGTCATCCTAGGAATGTGACTTTGAGCTGTTAGAAATATGTTAGCATTTGTTCAAGTCTTTTTTGCCAAAGGAGATGCCTAGTTGAGAAGAGGGCTCCAGAGGCTGGCAGCTTTTGGCCAAGTTGAGAGGTCTTGCAATGATAGTATTAATAACTGAAGGAAACATATATATATATATATATATATATATATATATATATATATATATATATATGCACACACACACACACACACTGTTTTGTTTCAGGGTCGAGACCTGGACTGTAAAATTCAAGAATATAAAGAAGTTGGAAAAACCTTTCCAGAGAGTCAGATAATAGAATGGTTTATCCAGCTGTTGCTGGGAGTTGACTACATGCATGAAAGGTATGTTCATTTGTTACTGAGGCACAGGGTTTTTTTTTCACAGTCATGTCTAAACATGAAAAATGAAATTTGGGAGGTAGTTGGGAGGGAGCAAGTTTCATGTAACTTGCTTCTGTGAAAAGGAAGGAAGTCCAAAGTTAAATGACTATACTTAGACATCTATGATATGTTTTTTTATGAAGAAACTGTCGAATAATTATACCTAGAGGATTTACTTGATTACCTTTTTTGTTGTTCTAAAAATCACACTGACTTTAAATACAAAACAGAAACTTGTATTAAACATATTTCTCTATATCTGATCCTATCCTGTGAGCCATAAGCATTTTTCTGGTACCTTAGCATACTATGAATTTATTACATCTTCCAGCAGGCTTGAGCTGTGAATACCCTAGCATACTTCAGATAGATTGTGGGGTTACTTTGGAGTATGTCAGTGCACATCTAAATGTGCTCACATCCCAAGATGAGCTAAAGAATTAAGGCAGACAATATAAGTGTTTGGACCAAAAGTCAGTTTTGACATTAAGTATCTGATAAAGAAGGTCAAAGTATGCTATATGGGTTCAACTATTTATAATTTGGCCTTTGTAATATTGACCTCAATTTTTTTTTAATGTTATACTATTTTTCCTACAGGTCAAAAGCAAGATGTTTTAGATGTTAAATGTTTTATAAACCCATAATATGATAAGAATGCATTTGGAAAGATGACCATACATAGACAAATAGAAGTAAATGCTTTGAGGGATCCATGTTAGCTTTCAACTTAGGAGTGGTAACAGTCTTCTTGAACAGAAGTGGAAATTTGTAGGGTACACCAAGGCCTGGCAATCCATGAATGTCAAATAGTTTAAATGTGTCATCTGTGCTTTCTGATAGCATAAAAAGTAATCTAATTATTTGGTGCTTCTTCTTCTGCTGATTCTGTATATCTTCTGAAACACATGCTTGATGAGACAGCCACTGACTTATTGACAATTCACAACAATCTTTTGAATGGTATCAAACTATCCTAAGAGACAATGATAAAATATGAAACAATCTTTTAATAAACTACCAAAACTGATGAATATAAGACTTCTATATACATACAGTTATATTTGTATTCCTTTTATTTTCTCTACTATTCCTTGGCATATTTGTTAACTTAGACATAGGGAAAACAACACCTATAAAGATGCCAACTTTGATGTTCAGTGTACAAAATACAAAAGTGAAATCTGGTTGATTTAGGAACCCAAACATTTTTGATTTATCTTGGATTGGCTAGGTAATAGTTAAAATAAATGAGTTAAAAATAATCCTTTAAAGAGAGGATTTAAATTTGCTTTGAATCCTTCAGCATTCTAAGAAAGTCATTAAATAGGGCTAGATATTTGGGTATTTGTGGATATATAGATCTGAAATACCATAATTTGAGATTCAGATAATAAATGATGCATCGTTCATTATTTTTTTGTACCAGTTATTGCAAAGTTTTTCTCTACAGATCGATAAATTTCAATTTTATACTTAAATTTATTTGTTCGCTTATTAAATGATGTTAAAAGTCAGGAAGATCCCCTGGAGAAGGAAATGACAACCCATTCTTGCCTGGGAAATCGCATGGACAGAGGAGCCTGGTGGGCTACAGTCCATGGGATTGCAAAAGAGTTGGACATGACTTAGTGACTAAACAACAAAGTAATAAAACAAAAAATAAAGCCTAACTTCTTCTGGTTCAAGATGGAAGAGTAGAAGGATATGCATTCATCTCCTCCTGCAAGAGCACAAAAATCACAACTAGCTCTTGAACAACCATCTATAGGAGAATGCTGGAACCCAGCAAAAAAAGATATCCCACATCCAAAGACAAACAGGAAGCCACAGCCAGATGACTAAAATCATGATAAAATCAAATCCTATACCCGCTGGGTGGATGACCCACAAACTGGAGAATAATAATGCCAAAGAACTTCTCCCACTGTTGTGAAGGCTCTGAATCCCATGTCAGGCTTCACAGCCTGGGGATCTAACAAAGGGACTGACCTTGAAAGCCAGTGCAATTTGATTACAGGACTTCCACAGGACTGGGGGAAACAGAGACTCCAGCCTTGGAGGGCACAAAAAAATCTTGCATGCACCAAGACCCAGAGGAAAGGAGCAGTGACCCCATAGGAGACTGAACCAAAGCCACCTACTAGTGTTGGAGGGTCTCCTGTGGAGGTGTGGCTCGGCAAGGGCATACCTAGGGATGGGGCACTGGCCACAGCAGTCCTTGAAGGTCCCCTTTGGTGTAAGCCCTCTTGAAGGTAGCCATTAACCTTACCAAAGAGCCTGCAGACCCCAGGGCTAGGTTGCCTCAGACCAAACAACTACCAGGGAGGGAGTGTAACTGCACCCACCAGCAGATAATTGGACTAAAGCTTTACTGAACAAGACCTTGCCCACCAAAGCAAGACCTTTTTCCCACCACCAGTCCCTCCTTACACAAGCCTCTTAGCCTCCTCCATCAGTGGGCAGAGACATTACTTTGCCTACAAAGGTCCATATAGTCAAAGCTATGGTTTTTCCAGTAGTCATGTATGGATGTGAGAGCTGGACAATAAAAAAGGCTGAATGCCAAAGAATTGATGCCTTCGAACTGTGGTGCTGGAGAAGACTCTTGAGAGTCCTTTGGACAGCAAGGAGATCAAACCAGTCAATTGTAAAGGAAATCAACCCTAAATATTCATTGAAAGGACTGATGCTGAAGCTGAAGTTGCAATACTTTGGCCACCTGATGCAAAGAGCCAACTCAATGGAAAAGACCTGACTCATTGGAAAAGACCCTGATGCTGGAAAAGATGGAAGGCAGGAGGAGGAGGGGGCAACAGAGGATAAGATGGTTGGACAGCATCACCGACTCGATGGACATGAGTTTGAGCAAGCTTTGGGAGATGGTGAAGGACAGAGAAGGCTGGTGTGCTGAGGTCTATTGGGCTACAAAGAGTCAGACACAACTGAGTGACTGAACAACAACAAATCAGAGGGCAGACAGAAGCAGCAAGAACCATAATCCCACAGCAGCTAGAAAAAATACCACATTACAGAAAGTTAATAAGGATGAAAAAGCAGAAAGTTATGTCCCAGATGAAGGCATAACATAAAACCCCAGAAAAACAACTAAAGAATTCAGAATAATGATAGTGTAGATGATCCCTAGGATCTCAGGAAACAACAGAGAAAATGCAAGAAATGTTTGCCAAAGACCTAGAAGAACTAAAGAGCAAACAGAGATGACTAATATGCTAGAAGGAATCAATAGCAGGATAACTGAGGCAGAAGAACAGACAAACGACCTGGAGGACTGAATGGTGGAAATCATTGCCACAGAACAGAATATAGAAAAAGAATGAAAAAAAAAAAGAGGAAGAAGAAGACAGCCTAAGAGACCTCTGGGACATTAAATCTGCCAACATTTGTATTATAGGGGTCCCAGAAGGAGAAGAAAGAGAGAATGGACCTGAAAAATATTTGAAGAGATAATAGGTGAAAACGTCCCAAACATGGGAAAGAAAATAGTCAATCAAGTCCAGAAAGCACAGAGACTCCCAGGTGGGGTAAACCCAAGGAGCAACACATCAAGACACACAGTAGTCAAACTGACAAAAATTAAAGACAAAAATAAAATATTAAGAACAATTTAAACCCAAAAGAATGATTCTTTTAGCACATGGCATGGACACTTATGAATAATGACATGTGAAGCTAAGAGTATTCACAGTTCATTCAAAGCTACCTTGAAGGTATAGCCCTGAAACTCCTTCCTTATGCTGTGTTAACACAAAACCCCAACCTCGGTGACTTAGGACAGTCACTTCTTGCTTTTGTTGCCTATTAGCAGCTGCAGATCCACTTTGAGTCTTCCTGTCTCACTGTCTACACTTGGTGACTGCAGACATGAAATTAAAAGATACTTACTCCTTGGAAGAAAAGTTATGACCAACCTAGATAGCATATTGAAAAGCAGAGACATTACTTTGCCCACTAAGGTCTGTCTAGTCAAGGCTATGGTTTTTCCTGTGGTTATGTATGAATGTGAGAGTTGGACTGTGAAGAAGGCTGAGCACCGAAGAATTGATGCTTTTGAGCTGTGGTGTTGGAGAAGACTCTTGAGAGTCCCTTGGACTGCAAGGAGATCCAACCAGTCCATTCTGAAGGAGATCAACCCTGGGATTTCTTTGGAAGGAATGATGCTAAAGCTGAAGCTCCAGTACTTTGGCCACCTCATGCGAAGAGTTGACTCATTGGAAAAGACTCTGATGCTGGGAGGGATTGGGGGCAGGAGGAGAAGGGGACGACAGAGGATGAGATGGCTGGATGGCATCAATGACTCGATGGACATGAGTTTGAGTAAACTCCGGGAGTTGGTGATGGACAGGGAGGCCTGGTGTGCTGCGATTCATGGGGTCGCAAAGAATCAGACACGACTGAGCGACTGGACTGAACTGATATCTTCTGTTGGTTTTGTTTCTCAGAAAACTCTGACTAATAGAGTGCAGGGGCAGAAGATATAAAGACCCTGGAGAAACTAGGAAGAATGAGGTTACAGAAGAAATGAAGGTTTTGTTTACTCCTTTGGAGCTTTCCTGTGCTTAATTTAATTCAGTTTATTTATACATTTGTAATATTCTAAATCTATGGCATATGGCATACACAGTTATAAATAATGATATTAAAAGCTGAAAATATTCACAGTTCGCTGAAAGCTATCTTGAGAATGTAGCACTAAAACTCCTTCCTCCCCCTGGACCTGCACCTCTGCCACATAGACAGAACTAAGTTTGTGAAAGGTGTTTGTATCCTGTGAGGTTTATCACCAACTCCTGCAATGCTCCATAAGCTGGACCAGTATATGAGGGACTCAAAGCCTTTTTTCTCTTTGGTTCAATTAAATGGCCAGTCTTTGAAATACCATCATCTCTGGATGCCACAGCAGAACTGGGCATGAAGGAATTCCTTGGGGGACAGAAACAGTGTCTTGCTTCTCCTTTTTTGCCCCCAGAGATAACACAGAAACCACTAAACAAAACAAACTCCCCCCACCCCAACTTAATCCTATTGAAGTGATTCTGTTCAGTTAGCCTAGATTTTCTAAGATGAAGTACAGAGCAGCCTCTCTGAAGAGAGCTCATTTGGTGACATCATTTATGCTTTCACAGTGGAGGAGAGAACAAGCCTGGGGCACTTTCCCTAAGAGGAATGCCTCCTCACCTAGCAGCCCACACCTTTCCCCAGCGAGCTTGGTGCATGCCAAGTTGCTTCAGTCGTGTCCAACTCTTTGTGACCCTACAGCCTGTAGCCTGCCAGGCTCCTCTGTCCATGGGGTTCTCCAGGCAGGAATACTGGAGTGGGTTGCCATACCCTTCTCCAGGGATCTCCTGACCCAGGGATCGAACCTGTGTCTCCTATGTCTCCTGTATTAGCAGGTGGATTCTCTACCACTAGCACCACCTGGGAAGCCTGAATGGCTGTTTCCCAAAAGATTGTGTGAGAGATTAATTTTTAACATAGTGAGGCTCCTAGGGAAAGGACCTACTTGGGAATCCAGGTCAGTAAGTGTGACGGGGATGGAGGCATGCTTCCCCAGATCTAGAGATGGTGTCAGCAACTCCTACTTTGTAGCTGCATTCGAGAAGGACCTGACATCACCCCTGGCTTACAGCATAGAGGCTCATCATGGTCCTGGGCACCCAGGACACTGATGAGGAAGCCAGGCATGAGCCTCAGTAGCTAGGACAGTGGCCATGTGGCAGAGACCAGCAACAGGGGTTGCCTGGTCCATGCATCACCACAGAGCCATTGCTTGTGCCAGGACCTTTGGCAAGAAGAATCTGCAGGCCACCCTGAGACCCTGTCAGATAAATACAGGTCTGTAGGGTGGAGCTAAGTTTTCAGAAACTACTCAGATAAGAACTTAAAGGGAAATGAAGACTGAACTGTCCATACCATCTCCACAGTCCTACTCTGGCTCAGGGCCTGAGAAAACCCTGCTGTAGCTGCCTCCACAGACCTCACTCTGCTGTGGTCCTGGAGGCTGAGTGTATGGAGAATAGCGTGATGGAGGCAAAAGCTCAACCATGGATTTGATCACCACCGTCATCCAGTCTTAATCAGGGCACTTAAATCTCTTGGGAATCATGAAACATAGAAATGACAGGGACAGGTGGAGAGCTATTTGAAAGCTATCTTTAGAAGAGAGATTTTATATCAACTGCTTAAATTGCTAGTCACCTTGTCATTTCTTGGATTTGATTTCTATATACTTCAAAGGAAAGGATACTAATGAAGTACATGACAGGACTTTTTTTTCTGGGCCCATTTTTGCTTACTGTAACCACAAAGTCAATAAATTATACTTAAAAAAACCTTAATCAAGTAGCTTGATATCTGGTTGCTTGCACAGAAATAATTGTTCTGTTACAACAGCTCCAGCCAGTTACTTCCCATAACTGCTACGGTCTAGTCAAGGCTATGGTTTTTCCTGTGGTCATGTATGGATGTGAGAGTTGGACTGTGAAGAAGGCTGAGCACCGAAGAATTGATGCTTTTGAACTGTGGTGTTGGAGAAGACTCTTGAGAGTCCCTTGGACTGCAAGGAGATCCAACCAGTCCATTCTGAAGGAGATCAACCCTGGGATTTCTTTGGAAGGAATGATGCTAAAGCTGAAGCTCCAGTACTTTGGCCACCTCATGCGAAGAGTTGACTCATTGGAAAAGACTCTGATGCTGGGAGGCATTGGGGGCAGGAGGAGAAGGGGACGACTGAGGATAAGATGGCTGGATGGCATCACTGACTCGATGGACGTGAGTCTGAGTGAACTCCGGGAGATGGTGATGGACAGGGAGGCCTGGCATGCTGCAATTCATGGGGTCGCAAAGAGTTGGACACGACTGAGCGACTGAACTGAACTGAACTGAACATAATGTTTGTCTTGTTCATAAAATACCTAGTGGTGATTTTCTTATTTACATTTTTATATATGCGGTAGCTGTTAATGTGTTATATCTAAAACTCATCACCTACTTGCCTAGTCTAAGTATCAATATTATTTTTCAATTTTGTTGTTCTTCAGTTGCAAACTCATGTCCAACTCTCTGCAACCCCAAGGACTGCAGCATTCCAGGCTTCCTGTCCTTCACTATCTCCTGGAGTTTGCTCAGAGTGATGCCATGCAACCGTCTCATTCTCTGTCATTCCCTTCTCCTCCCGTCAATCTTTCCCAGCATCAAGGTCTTTTGCAATGAGTTGGCTCTGAATATCAGGTGGCCAAAGTATTGGAGCTTCAGCCTCAGCATCAGTCCTTCCAATGAATATTGAGGATTGATTTCTTTTATTATTGATTGGTTAGATTGCCTTGCAGTCCTAGGGACTCTCAAGAGTCTTCTCCAGCATTGTAGTTTGAAAACATCAGTTCTTCGACCCTCGGTCTTTATGGTCCAACTCTCACATCCGTACATGACTACTGGAAAAACCCTAGGTTGACAATATGGACCTTTGTTGGCAAAGTAATATCTCTACTTTTTAATATGTTGTCTAGGTTGGTCATAGCTTTTCTTCCAAGGAACAAGCATCTTTTAATTTCATGGCTGCAATCACCATCTGCAGTGATTTTGGAGCCCAAGAAAATAAAGTCTGTCACTGTTGCCATTGTTTCCCCATCTATTTGCCATGAAGTGATGAAACCGGATGCCATGATGTTAGTTTTTTGAATGTTGAGTTTTAACCCAACTTTTTCACTCTCATTTTTCACTTTCATCAAGAGGCTCTTTAGTTCCTCTTCGCTGTCTGCCATAAGGGTGGTGTAATCTGTGTATCTGAGGTCATTGATATTTCTCTTGACAGTCTTGATTCCAGCTTGTGCTTCCTCCAGCCCGGCATTTCACACAATGAGCTCTGCATAGAAATTATATAGGCAGAGTGACAATATACAGCCTTGACATACTCCTTTCCCAATTTGGATCCAGTCCATTTTTCCATGTTGGATTCTAACTATTGCTTCTTCAGGTGCATACAGATTTCTCAGGAGGCAGGTAAGGTAGTCTGGTATTCCCATTTCTTGAAGAATTTTCCACAGTTTGTTGTGAGCCACATGTCAAAGGCTTTAGCATAATCAATTCAGCAGCAGTAGATGTTTCTCTGGAATTCCCTTACTTTTTCTATGATCCACTAGATGTTGGCAATTTGGTCTCTGGTTCCTCTGCCTTTTCTAAACGCAGCTTGTACATCTGGAAATTCTTTGTTCAAGTACTGCTGAAGCCTAACTTGTAGGATTTTGAGCCTTACCTTGCTAGCATGTGAAATGAGTGCAATTGTACATGGTTTGAACATTTTTTGGCATTACCTTTCTTTAAGATTAAAAGGAAAACTGGCCTTTTCCAGTTCTGTGACTACTGCTGAGATTTCCAAAAATGCTAGCATATTGAGTGCAGCACTTAAACAGTGTTATCTTTTAGGATTTGAAGAGATCTCTAGTCTTTCCCATTCTGTTTTTTTCTCTTTTTCTTTACATTTTTTCATTTCAGAAGGCTTTCTTATCTCTTCTTACTGTTCTTTGGAACTCTGCATTCAGTTGGGTATATCTTTCCTTTTCTCCTTTGCTTTTCACTTCTCTTCTTTTCCTCAGCTATTTGTAAGGCTTCCTCAGACAACCATTTTGCCTTTTTGCAGTTCTTTTTCTTGGGGATGGTCTTGATCCCTGTCTCCTGTTATGAACCTCCACCCATAGTTCTTCAGGCACTCCGTCTATAGATCTAATCCCTTTAATCCATTTCTCACTTCCACTATATAATCATAAGGGATTTGTTGTAGGTCATACTGAATGGCCTAGTGGTTTTACCTACTTTCTTCAGTTTAAGTCTGAATTTGGCAATAAAGTGTTCATGATCTGAGCCACAGTCAGCTCCTGGTCTTGTTTCTGCTGACTGTATAGAGCTTCTCCATCTTTGGCTGCAAAGAATATGATCAATCTGATTTCAGTATTGATTATCTGGTGATGTCCATGTGTAGAGTCTTCTCTTGTTTTGTTGGAAGAGGGTGTTTGCTATGACCAGTGCCTTCTCTTGGCAAAACTCTGTTAGCCTTTGCCCTGCTTTGTTTTTTTCCAAGGTCAAACCTGTTACTCCAGGTATCTCTTGACTTCCTACTGTTGCATTCCAGTCCCCTATGATGAAAAGGGCTTCTTTTTTTGGTGTTAGTTCTAGAAGGTCTTGTAGGTTTTCATAGAACCGTTCAACTTCATCTTCTCAACATTAGTGGTTGGCCCATATCTTGGATTACTGTGACACTGAATGGTTTGCCTTGGCAATGAACCAAGATCATTCTGTTGTTTTTGAGAATGCACCCAAGTACTACATTTTGGACTCTTTTTGTTGACAAGAGGGCTACTCCATTTTGTCTAAGGGATTCTTGCCTTAGACATATCTTAGTAATAGATCTTATTACTTATATCTTAGTAATAGATATAATGGTCATGTGGATTAAATTTGCATATTTCCATCCATTTTAGTTCATTGATTCCTAATATGTCACATTCACTCTTGGGTGGTTGACAGTGGGCCTGGTTGACCAATTCCAATTTACGTTGATTCATGGACCTAACATTCCAGTCCTGTGCAATATTGTTCTTTACAGCATCGGATTTTACATTCACCACCAGATACATCCACAGCTGGGTGTCATTTCCTCTTTGGTTCAGCCTCTTCATTCCTTCTGTAGCTATTTCTTTGCTCTTCCCCAGTAGCATATTGGACATCTACTGACCTAGGAAGTTCATATTTCAGTCTCGTATCTTTTTGCCTTTTCATACTGTTCATAGGGTTCTCAAGGAAAGGGGGCTGAAAAGGTTTGCCATCTCCTTCTCAAGTGGACCACATTTTGTCAGAAATCTCCACCTTTCCAAAGATGGTGTAGTAGAAGGATGTGCCCTCATCCTCTCCTATGAGTGTTTTTGGAGTCTCTGGCAGAGGCATGGGTCAACAGTGGCTTGCTGCAGGGTCACGGACACTGACAGCAGCCATCCTGGGAAAGCATGGCATGCTGGCATAAGTCCTTTTGGAGGTGGTTGTGTGGTCGCCTTTTCAATACTTGAACTGCATTTTTCACTAACCATTATTCCAGTTTCTAAATTTTCTTTTTTGCTAGTTCTTATCTGTTTTCAAACATATGTACTGAATTCTTAATTTTGGTAATTATATTTGTTTCAGTTTAAAAATTGACATCCAACTCTTTATAGAATCTAGTTCTCTCATTGTGTCATTTATTTACTTGAACATATCATAGTTACTTTAAAATTCATGTCCAACAATTCCAATAGGTGGATCACACACGGATTTGTTTCTCGTTGTTGTTGTTTGTTTTTGGTCATTTAGTCTTGTCTCTTGGCATACCTGGTCACTTTTGAAGGAATACTGGAGAATCAATATATGTAAAATAGTGCAGACATGTTGGATGATATTATGTTCCTCTCAAGAGGATATGATTTTTTTTTCTGGCTGGTAGTAGTTGCAGATCCCCTTAATACAGTTAGGACTGAGATAGTTAAGGCTAGGTTTCTGAGGACTGGTCTGTTTCATTTGCTTTTATTTCCAGTGTTCAGGGTATTCAGCTGAAGACTTCAATTATTTACCTAGACCCCTCCTCAGCTTTGTGAATGTGCTGAAAGCTCTGCCTCTTAGCAGCTACTTTCTCCTGACTGTCTTGCCCCTGAGCTTCATAGGATTCAGCAAGTGCCTTAGGTTAAAACCCATTCAGAATGTCAGACTTACTTTTCTTTTGTTCCCTTTTCTCTGGAGAATTTGCCCCTCAAGTCCTGGCTGCCTTTGTAGCTCTAGGTTTTTTCTTTCCAGACCCAGTGAAACTGCTGCAGGCTCTGGCCACAACACTCTGCTTCTGCCGGTGCCCCAGAGGAAAATGCAGTGGGAAGTGCTCACCTCCATGTATTTCCCTTCTTTTAGGTTCTGGCCCCTCAAGTGCTGCCTACCTTTGTTCACCTTGACTGATCTCTGGTATCTTCAGAGAGTTGTTTTAAAAAACTTATTCACACTTTACATGGTTTAAATTTTGCAGTGTTCTCTGTACAACTGTTGAAGGTGGATGATTTAGTGTGGTATAAATTTACTTCATCACAGTTGAAAGTGTGTGTTAGTTGCTCAGTCATGTCTGACTCTTTGTGACTTGATGAACTGTAGCCCGCCAGCCTCCTCCATCCATGGGATTTTCCAGGCAAGAATACTGGAGTGGGTTGCCATTTCCTTCTCCAGGGGACCTTCCTGACCCAGAGATCGAACCCCAGTCTCCCACACTGAAGCAGACGCTTTACTGTCTGAGCCCCCAGGGAATCCTATCACAGTTGAAAGCTGAGATCTCAGTCTTGAGTTTTTATGTCATGATCACATTTTCCCCCTAAATATTCTATTTGGTTGTTTTTCAAATTAGCATCATCTCTCTTTTTTTGGATAGTATTCTGTTTCTGTTTCATGTTTTCTATTCTTTATTGTTTTAATCACTTGAAATTCATTCATTTTATAGTTTGTATCCTATTAAGTTATCTGAAATTCTCCAGGGATTTAATTTTATTATATATTATCTGCTGACTCAGTTTGCATTTGCTTCTGCTAGATGCCCCAAGAGATTATTAACAGCAGAGAACCAACTTTTATGTTAATTTCTTGGGTTGAGATATCTCAAAGCCATAGAGCCATAGAGCATATTTGAATTCCAAATGTAAGTGAGCAGACACATGGTTAAAAAATATGAAGGGAAATATTTTTTCCTCCACTCAAAGTTCAGATCTGTACAGATAAGCTTATGATTTTGTTTACTTGTGAATGAATGTTTCTTGGATTATATTTTCTCTTAAGATACGGACCATATATGGGATTCTGACTTTATACATTTCTGTTAGTTCCTACTCTCCACATTACATGGGCTCAAGGTCTTGGCTCCGTGGGTTCTGAGTTCCTTGGGCTGCTGAGAAATCAGCACCTATTGCTCGCTCTGATTTTCAGTTTTCTTTGTGCCTAATCCCCAAGGATTTGCCTCATTTTCTTGTGGACTCAGCTGTTTATATATGAAGACACTCATATACTTTATTCAGCATTTTTAAGTGTTTTTTTAGACAAAAGGTTTTCTAGTTGTTTCAGTTCAGTTCAGTTGCTCAGTCGTGTCCAACTCTTTGCGACCCCATGAATTGCAGCATGCCAGGCCTCCCTGTTCATCACCATCTCCCGGAGTCCACTCAGACTCACGTCCATCGAGTCAGTGATGCCATCCAGCCATCTCATCCTCGGTTGTCCCCTTCTCCTCCTGCCCCCAATCCCTCCCAGCATCAGAGTCTCTTCCAATGAGTCAACTCTTCGCATGAGGGGACCAAAGTACTGGACTTTCAGCTTTAGCATCAGTCCTTCCAAAGAAATCCCAGGGCTGGTCTCCTTCAGAATGGACTGGTTGGATCTCCTTGCAGTCCAAGGGACTCTCAAGAGTCTTCTCCAACACCACAGTTCAAAAGCATCAGTTCTTCAGCGCTTAGCCTTCTTCACAGTCCAACTCTCACATCCATACATGACCACAGGAAAAACCATAGCCTTGACTTGACGGACCTTAGTCGGCAAAGTAATGTCTCTGCTTTTGAATATGCTATCATAATTTCAGAAATGAAATTTTCACTGACATAATTTACATTGCTTGTTTACTTAAATGTTATCTGTTATTAAATACCATCATCAACATTTTTCCCACAGGTATATAAAATGTTAACAATTGGATTATAATGTTTAATATATATAGTATATTTTGAATATATAAGATATATATACCATGTAATACATTATATATAGTATATAATAGATTATAAAGCTTTATGATAACTGCTCTGTGAACTGGGTATAAAAGCACGATAAAATCTGGCCTATTGAAATAGTTGGAAGTACATCACACTCTTTCAGCTGCATGTTTCCCTGTATCTGTTTTGAAACTTTGATTTTCTCAGTGAGATTAAACAATGCTGTGGCTTTGATGCTTTCAAACATTGAAAGATATATCTCTGGGAATGTATATTTATGTGTGAATCACTTATATATTACTTATATTTGGATTTTAAAATTTTATATTTGCATTAATTTGAATATCCTTTTATTCCTTCTGTAGGAAGATACTTCATCGAGATTTGAAATCAAAGAATATATTTCTGAAAAATAATAAACTTAAAATTGGTAAGATTTTAAAATATGTATTCCATGAAAGAATGTACTTTATTATTATTATTTTATTATTATATATCAAATTGTAATATAAAGTAACTAAAAGTGGTAGAATAATCATTGGTTTATTCAAATTTCTTAAATTTTTGTGCTTGATTGGTTGTGCCCAACAACAACAGCAAAAAGACCAATTGTTTCTGATTATCTGATAGAAACTGAGGTATAAAACGTTTGCTATTTATTAGATCCAACAAATGTCTTTTGAGTTCCTATTCCATGCCAAGCACTAACCATTAACAAATGATTAGACTTGTTTGATTACGATAGGTTTCCTACTCCCACATTTATTTTATCATAAGCAATTAGGAGTTATCACAGATTATTAAAGTGTTGATATAGCGAGTTCTCCTTTAGAACTGTATCTATACTCCTAACAGTCACAGAATTGCTTGATCTTCATGTAAGATGTTCTTAGAGGGGAAGACATAAAACCATAAACAAATTAGGCAACTATACTGAAACTGGTGGATTTTATAGTCATGTTCTTGAAAAGTCTCAGTTTTTTATTTAAAATTTCTTCTTTATTATAAATGAAGAACAAATTCCCCCCTCACTCAGATAAAATTGCAAATCATATATTCAGTGCTTTCAGAATCATTCTGTTTGTTGTTACTCAAACTTGAAATATCTTTTTGTTTCAAGTTGTTTGTTTTCCCTAATACCAGGAGAAAAAGCAGTTTTAGCTTACATAGTTCACTTTCCTATCATCAAACTCTTCTTTCTCCTATAAGGCTTTTATTTTTAAACTTTTCACCAATATTATATAATTTAAAATGTATAACTTTTTCTTCAACATGGTATGAATGATTGTATATTAAAATTGTCAAATTAGACACACTGTTGTTAATTTCCAGTACAGTACTGGTTTTCATGTTTTAAGTATTCATAGAAGTTAATTATTATTTCAAGGGGATTTTGGAGTTTCTCGACTCCTAATGGGATCCTGTGATCTAGCCACCACTTTAACTGGAACTCCCCATTATATGAGCCCGGAGGTTCTGAAACACCAAGGCTACGACACAAAGTCGGATATCTGGTGAGTGGGCATGGGCCAGTCCAGGCACCTTATTCATTTTGCTACCTTGAGATATGGTGCATTTTTTTTTTAGGCTCATTTACTTACTACATCCACTCATTTATCCTTTTTAAATGTTAGCTATTCTGTGAATAGTGTAAAGAAGATCTTTTAGGTTGGAAATGTGATACATTCATTAAATTGATTTCAAAAATTCTCTTTATTCAGATTAACTGGTTGATTTAGATTTTTTCTTCTTGAACCACAAGGGAAAGTTCCTGATGTATCATAAACATTAAATTTTGATACATTTCTGCTAGCCTATTACATAAAGCATTTGCAATTCTAATCACTCTGCCTTTTTTTTTTTTTTAAGGTTAACTTCCACCTCTGTGGGGAATATATAGCTTTCTTTTATTTTTTGTCTTCTTATTGCCTTTAAGAATTTTTACTAAAGGTATTCGCTTTAAGGATACTTAAATTTTAAAAATTCTGGGTTTTCAGTGATAGCTACATCTGAGATTTCTCAGCTTCTTTGAGCTCTGTTCCGAAAGAATTTCTCCTTCCTCATCATGGAGCCAGATTAAATCTCAGTACAAGAAACCAAGTGGAAAATTGTATTCTATTGTTAGTAATAGATCCTACTTGGGAAAATTTCCTTTCCTTTGAAGAGGAATCTTATATAATTTTCAACTTGTTAAGGGTTGAAAGGACAATTTAGCTGAGAGCTTGTTAATTAAGTAAATAATTATTGTATGCAAATCAACTAAAGTAGTTCAGAGCTATCAGCAGTGTTAAAGATTGTGCCTGCTTCATTCTTCTAAAGAAGATAAAGTAGAAAGTTACCTTTTCTCTGGTAGGGAAAAGTAAGCACAATAGGGATTATGTGTTGGGATTTTCATCAGGGTTATTACTCCTTTTTTGTTCTTATCTCTCCCAAATGGGAGAGAACACTACTACAGTTAGATCTACCTAGGGCAGATCCCCATCCATCCTGCCCTTTTAGTCATTTTTGAGATTATGCATTTCTAGGATCTTCAGTGTTTTTTTTTTTTCATTGTTAACTGTTTTCTGCCCTGGTGATCTTTCCCAATTCACCTATTATCTTTCCTCAATCATCTCCTTCCCTTATTCCCTCCAAAACCCAAAACCAGACAAAACCCACAAAGATATGCTATGAATGAATTTTTTAAAAATTTTGCTTTATTGAACATCTCTTTGCCCATGACTGTGTAATAGCCCTTAGGGTGTAAAATCAAAGGTGATAGGATTCCTCCTCCTCAGGAGAAATTTTCTTGCTCATTTTGGTGTAATTTTCTCAAGTTAGAGAAAAATCAGTCTTGAGCTTTGGAATGAATTCAAGATACATATCTAAATTTCTCTTCATATTTATTATTATGGTCAGTTAAAAATAAACAAATATAAAATATATTCATGATTATAGTTACATGGTATCTCAGGAAGATATTACATCATGTCATTTGAATGAAGAATAGATTCATTTTATGTAGCTCATTATTTAAGTCTTTAGAATTACATATAGCAGGAAAACTGTATGTAATTTTTGACTCCTTTTGACAAGAATCTATATTTGCTTGCCAAATCAGATTGATGTCACCTAGAAAACCGAGTCTATGGAACCCACTTTTGTTTCAGTTGTGTCTGCATTAAACTTTTTTTTTAAAAAACTGCTCCTCATGTTGTATAAAGAATCATAGGAATATCAGACAGTATTGCTATAATATCTTAGGCTTACAAAAATGATATCTGACTCAGGCAAAACTTTAAAAAGCTAACACCTCCCAAATATAGAAATGTAGGAGAAGGTCAACTCTCCTTGCAAAGATTACTAACTACTCAGCAAATTCTAGCTAAGGATTCATCATCATCCTGACCTCAAATAACCACCATATTATGAATTTATTGATTACCTTGGTTGTATCTGAATCAAATGGGCTTATCTAGTAATGAAATGCAGAGAAGGCAATGGCACCCCACTCCAGTACTCTTGCCTGGAAAATACATGGACAGAGGAGCCTGGTAGGCTGCAGTCCATGGGGTCGCTAAGAGTCGGACATGACTGAGCGACTTCACTTTCACTTCTCACTTTCATGCATTGGACAAGTAAATGGCAACCCACTCTAGTGTTCTTGCCTGGAGAATCCCAGGGGCAGGGAAGCCTGGTGGGCTGCCGTCTATGGGGTCGCACAGAGTTGGACACGAATGAAGCGACTTAGCAGCAGCAGCAGCAGCAGCAGTAATAAAATGTCTATTGCTAAACCTAAAGTGGAAAGAATAACAGAGAATTATAAATTATAGTGAAGGATATATAAGTGTGATGAGTAATCTTTGGGAGATACTCCTAGAAAACTTAGATTGAATGGGGTTGAGAATTTTTCCACTGAATCTCAGTTTGTAGCATCTGTTTACTGTGGGATATTTTCTTAGGATTGGAAACACTTATGAATAATTGACAGGTGTTTAGATTCAGCGCTAATGACTGTACATATTTATTTATAATGCTTAAAGAATTGCTATTACTCTAATGCTGTTATTTTCATTTGTTAATGTTTGCCCATATGTAACATTATCCTTCTTTTGCAATCTGCCTAAACCTTTCGAGATTCATTTATTTACAGCCATCAAGTACAGGAAGTTTCTTTCTTAAAAGTGAGTCAGGTTACAAAAGTTTATGAATAGTTATTTAGAAAGTTAGGATAATTAGGTTCACTGAGGGCAATACTTTGAATATGACTGATTTGTATAAGCTATTGCTGAACATCTTTCCCCCATAGGAAAAATAAATGTGAGTTGGGTTCCTAGACTAGCTCTTTAAATTGGTTTAAACTATGGATAGTGGTAGCAGTTTAGTCGTTAAATTGTGTCCAACTCTTGCAACCCCCATGGATTATAGCCCATTAGGCCTCTCTGTCCATGGGATTTTCCAGGCAAGAATACTGGACTGGGCTGACATTTCCTTTTCCAGGAGATCTTCCTGATCCAGGATTGAACCCACATCTCCTGCATTACAGGCAGATTCTTTACTGCTGAGTCACCAGGGAAGCCATTAGAATGTGTTGTTTTTGTAGGAGAAACAAATGAAGGACAATGATCATACTGTTGGAATAAGGGTGCAGAAAGGAAACAGACTATTCATTGTTGGCCTTATTTGTCATGTTGTGAGAGGTCAACCAGATAGCCATACATTCAGTTCAGTTCAGTTCAGTTCAGTTCAGTCGCTCAGTCGTGTCTGACTCTTTGCGACCCCATGAATCGCAGCATGCCAGGCCTCCCATTCTTTAGGTAATTTAAATGGAGGTTATGATTGTAGGGATGTAGGGGTGTCAGAGCATTATGGGGTACTCTCAAAGTTTTGTTCAGGGGTCTGATCTGATAGTTGGCTGGGTGGAGGACACTGGAGAAGTCCAGTTCACACTCAACATTAGAGTCAGACTGTAGTGATCTTGGATGGAAATGTTAGACAAGGCTTACCTTCAGGTGGAAGACAATAGAGAGGAACCAACAGCTGTCTGCCCTGCCAAGACTAAGTATCTTCCCAGAAGAGCATTCCTATAGTGAACAGGGGGAAGTGGGGAGGGAGGATTTAGGAAAGGGAGAAATAGGCAAACCTGACAGCACATTCTGTAGCTGATGTGGGGCCTCCAAGTGGCTGGCAGCCAGCAGCACCATCAGCTGCCTCTCCGGGAGGAAGCTCTAGGGCAGAGAGCCCATTTCTCTCACCTGCTATGGTCTGGTCACTTCTTGTTTGGGTTCAGAGCAGGTTGTTGGGCAGCTTAACCTTCTTGGGGAATGATCCTTCTTGGCAAGTGAGCACACCATGTGGTTCACTCAGCAGAAGCTGAGTAGGGGAACACTTCACTTAGAGGCAGTAAATTTGAGTATTAATATAGTTTTTCATGATGAGCATGCAAAGACTGATACAAACTCTGCAGATAATGTCAGTCTAGCCTGGTGGATATTTTTTAAAGAGCTTAATACAACAACAACAAAAGAACCAGGAATAGCTACCCTCTGTAGAGTGCTTTCTCTATGATTGACATTTAATGTGCTAAGTGCTTCATGTAGTACCTATCTAACTGTATTTGTTCCTACAAAAAAAAATCACACTATGTATAATTTTATGAACTTCTTTTTCTCACTCAGGAAAGTGTTGCTCTGTATCAGCAAAATATATCTATGTATCATCTAGATGTTTGCATAATATTCTATCCCTGAATACAATAGTTTTTCATTCAAGGCCTTAATAATTTCTCTGAAGATTTTTTCTTTTTCTTTCTGCATTTTTACCCTGATGAATCTCAATGTAGCTTTGCATTTATCCTACCTGGGGTTAGTTGAGATTCTTGGACATGTAAATGAACTTATTTCAGAATGGATGCATGCATATGTACGGCTGAGTCCCTTTGCTGTTCACCTGAAACTATCACAACATTGTTGCTGGCTATAAAACAAACAAACAAAAGACATTTCATCAGACGTTACCAGATTTGGAAAAGGAAGCTTTCAGCTCTTCCTTTTTTGAATACTTTTTCTCCTCTTTTCCCTCTTAGCTGTCTTTCTGTTCTTCCCACTATGTGTATGCTGGTATATTTCTGGGTTTCCTACCTGCTCTGATGCAATGATAATTTTTCTTCATTTTGCTCTCTATTCTTCAGATTGCATAATATTTTTCAGTCTATCTTGATTCTTTCTTTTGTGACTTAAAATCTACTGTTGAGCCTCTCTGGAGAATTTTTTGTTTTAGTTATTGTACTTTTCAACTCTAGAATTTCTATTTGATTTTTAAAATAATTTCTCTCTCTTCAGTGATAAAACATGGTCCAGTGGAAAAGGGAATGGAAAACCACTTCACTTCACTATTCTTGCCTTGAGAACCTCATGAACAGTATGAAAAGGCAAAATGATATGATACTGAAAGATGAACTCCCTAGGTCAGTAGGTGCCCTATATATGCTACTGGAGAAGGGTGGAGAAATAACTCCAGAAAGAATGAAGAGACAGAGCCAAAGTGAAAACAACGCACAGTTGTGAATGTGACTGGTGATGGAAGTAAAGTCTGATGTTGTAAACAACAATATTGCATAAGTGGAACCTGGAAATTAGGTCCATGTATCAAGGTAAATTGGTAGTGGTTAACCGGGAGATGGCAAGAGTGAATATTGACATTTTAGGAATCAGTGAACTAAAATGGATGGGAATTGGTGAATTTAATTCAGATGACCATTATATCTACTACTGTGGGCAAGAATCTCTTAGAAGAAATGGAGTAGCCATCATAGTCAACAGAAGAGTCTGAAATGCAGTACTTGGGTGCAATCTCAAAAGTGACAGAATGATCTCTGTTCGTTTCAAAGGCAAACCACTCAATATCACAGTAATCCAAGTCTATGCCCCAATCAGTAATGCTGAAGAAGCTGAAGTTGAATGGTTCTGTGAAGACCGACAAGACCGTCTAGATCTAACACCAAAAAAAGATATCCTTTTCATCACAGGGGACTGGAATGCAAAAGTAGGAAGTCAAGAGATACCTGGAGTAACAGGCAAGTTTGGCCATGGAGTACAAAATGAAGCAGGGCAAATATTGACAGAGTTTTGCCGAGAGAATGCACTAGTCATAGAAAATACCCTCTTCCAACAACATGAGATGACTATATACATGGACATCACCAGATGGTCAATACTGAAATCAGATTGATTATATTCTTTGCAGCCAAAGATGGAGAAGCTCTATACAGTCAGCAAAAGAAAGACTGGGAGCTGACCATGGCTCAGATCATGAACTCCTTATTGCCAAATTCAGGCTTAAATTGAAGAAAGTAGGGAAGACCACTAGACCTTTCAGGTATGACCTACATCAAATCCCTTACGATTTTACAGTGGAAGGGAGAAATAGATTCAAGGGATTAGATTTGATAGAGAGAATGCCTGAAGAACTATGTACAGAGACTCCTGACTTTGTACAAGAGGCAGTGATCAAGATCATCCCCAGATAAAGAAATGCAAAAAGGAAAAATGGTTGTCTGAGGAGGCCTTACAAATAGCTGAGAAAAGAAGAGAGGCTAAAGGCAAAGGAGAAAGGAAAGATATGCCCATCTGAATGTAAAGTTCCAAAGAATAGCAAGGAGAGATAAGAAAGCCTTCTGAGGTGATCAGTGCAAAGAAATAGAGGACCCAGAGGGATGGGATGGGGAGGGAGGTGGGAGGGGGGTTCAGGATGGAGAACACATGTACACTAGTGGTGGATTCATGTCAATGTATGACAAAACCAATACAATATTGTACAGTAATTAGCCTCCAAAACAATTAATTAATTTTGAAAAAAAAATAGAGGAAAACAGTAGAATGGGAAAAACTAGAGATCTCTTCAAGAAAATTAGAGGTACCAAGGGAACATTTCACACAAAGATGGGAACAATAAAGGGCAGAAATGGTATGGACCTAACAGAAGCAGAAGATATTAAGAGGTGGCAAGAATACATAGAAGAACTATATAGAAAAGATCTTCATGACCCAGATAACCATGATGGTGTGATCACTTATTTAGCATCAGATATCCTAGAGTGGAAAGTCAAGTGAGCCTTAAAGCATCACTACAAACAAAGATAGTAGATTGATGCAATTCCAACTGAGCTATTTCAAATCCTAAAAGATGAAGATGTGAAAGTGCTGCACTCATTATGCCAGCAAATTTGGAAAACTCAGCAGTGGCCACAGGACTGGAAAAGGTCAGTTTTCATTCCAATCCCAAAGAAAGGCAATGCCAAAGAATGTTCAAACTACCACACAATTGCACTCACTTCACATGCTAGCAAAGAAATGCTCAAAATTCTCCAAGCCAGGCTTCAACAGTACATGAACTGAGAACTTCCAAATGTTCAAGCTGGCTTTAGAAAAGGCAGAGGAATGGGAGATCAAATTGCCAACATCTGCTGGATCATTGAAAAAGCAAAAGAGTTCTAGAAAGTCATCTATTTCTGCTTTATTGACTACACCAAAGCCTTTGATTGTATAGATCACAACGAACTGTGGAAAATTCTTCAAAGATGGGAATACCAGACCACCTTACCTGCCGCTTGAGAAATCTGTATGCAGGTCAGGAAGCAACAGTTAGAACTGGACTTGGAACACGGACTGGTTCCAAATCAGGAAAGGAGTACATCGAGGCTGTATATTGTCACCTTTTTAATTTAACTTCTATGCAGAGTACACTATGCAAAATGCCAGGCTGGATGAAGCACAAGCTAGAATCAAGATTGCCGGGAGAAATACCAATAACCTCAGATATGCAAATGACACCACCTTTATGGAAGAAGAAAGAACTAAAGAGCCTCTTGATGAAAGTGAAAGAGGAGAGTGAAAAAGCTGGCTTAAAACTCAACACTCAGAAAATGAAGTCATGGCCTCTGGTCCCATCACTTCATGGCAAATAGATTGGGGAAACAGTGGCAACAGTGGGAGACTTTATTTTTTTGGTCTCCAAAATCATGGCAGATGGTGACTGCAGCCATGAAATTAAAAGACACTTGTTCCTTGGAAGAAGACCTGTGACTAACCTAGACAGCATATTAAAAAGCAGAGACATTACTTTGCCAACAAAGGTCTGTCTAGTCAAAGCTAAGGTTTTTCCAGTAGTCATATACGCATGTGATAGTTGGACCATAAAGAAAGCTGAATGCCGAAGAACTGATGCTTTTGAACTGTAGTGTTGGATAAGACTCTTGAGAGTACCTTGGACTGCAAGGAGACCCAACCAGTCAGTCCTAAAGGAAATCAGTCCTGAATATTCATTGGAAGGACTGATGCTAAAGCTGAAGCTCCAATACTTTGGCCACCTGATGCAAAGAGCCAACTTATTAGAAAAGTCCCTGATGCTGGGAAAGATGGAAGGCAGGAGGAGAAGGGGATGGCAGAGGGTGAGATGGTTGGATGGCATCACTGACTCAATGGACCTGAGTTTTAACAAGGTCCAGGAGTTGGTGATGGACAAGGAAGCCTGGCGTGCTGTGGTCCATGGGGTCGCCAGGAGTCAGACATGACTGAGCGACTGAACTGAACTGATAATCTCCATTTCATATGACATTTTATCATACTTTATTCCTTTAAATACTGTTTCCTTTAGTTCATTGAACATATTTGAAATGGCTACTTGGAAATCCTGTGTGTTAAGTCTGACATCTGGGCTCTGTTGGGTAGTTCATCTTGCCTGCAGTTTTTCTCCTATATGGATCATTTTTTTCCTATTTATATGCATGTTTCATAACTTGTGAAAACTGGACATTTTAATTTTTTAAATTTATTTTTATTCATGATCAACTGGGATTTATTCTAGTTTTGTAAGAATAGTTCAACATTCACAAATCAGCCAATGTGAAACACTGCATTTCCAAAATAAGGATAAAAATCATATGATCATCTCAATAGATGCAGATAAATACGCTTGACAAAATTCAACATTCATTTGTAATAAAATCACTCAACACAATGAGTATAGAGGGACCATACTTCAACATAATAAAGGGCTTATATGACAGGTCCACAGCTAACATTATGTTCATACACAATCGTGGAAAGCTGAAAGATTTTCCTTTGCGATCAAGAACAAGACAAAGATACCCATACTTTTATTGACCAAGGAGTGAAAGACCTGTACACTGAGAACTACGATGTTAATGAAAGGAGTTGAAGAGAAACAAATAGATATTTTGTGCTCGTGGGTTGGAAAAAAATAATATTTTTTAAATGTCCATCCTACTCAAAGCAATCTACAGAGTCAGTGCAATTGCTATCAAAATTTCAATGGTGTTTTTTCACATAATAGAATAAAAGTTCTAAAATTTGTATTTTCTGGTGTTATCTTGGGGCTTCTCAGGTAGTATGGTGGTTAAAATTCCACCTGCCAATATAGGAGATGCAAGAGACATGGGTTCAGTCCCTGGGCCAGGAAGATCCCCTGCAGAAGGAAATGGCAACCCACTCTAGTATTCTTGCCTGGAACATTCCATGGACAGAAGAGCGTGGCGGGATACCATCCATGGGGTTGCAAAGAGTCAGACATGACTGATCACACACATACACACAGTGTTATTTTATGTAATCATTGTGCATTTATCAATACTAAGAAATTAACATTGATACATTACTATCAACTAAACTTCATTTGAATGTAAGTCATTTTTTCACTGATGTCCGAAGATTCCACATTGCACTCAGTCATTTCCTAAGTTTATCAAAGTTTTAAGTTTATCAGACATGTCCTTGTTGCTCCTGATGGTTTTGAAGAATACCAGTCAGGTGTTTTGTAAAAATTTATTCAATTTGGATTTGGCCAGTATTTTCTCTTGATTCAACTGGGTTTGGGTGAAAAACCAATTTTTGTAAGAATACCATAAAAGTGATGTGTCTTTCTCATCACAGTTTTATCAGGAGATGTATGATGTCAGCATAACTTAATACTGGTGACATCAGCTTTGGTCACTAGGTTAATTGATGTCTGCCAGTTTTCTCCATTTTTTCCATTTCTATTCTATTTCTATTCTACTTTCTATTCTCTGTTTATTAGAAGACTCACTAAGTCCAGCCCACACATAACAGGAAGGGAGTTAAGCTTCACCACCTAGTGAGAGAAATAAAGAGCTTTCAGACATATATTACAATATGTGTGAGCATACAGTAAGTTTTTGAGACATATCTATAAGGCAATGTCAAAGTCTAGCATATCCAAAAATTCTTACAAATGAACTACTGAGACAACAGCAACAGCACAACGGGAAAGCTAAGGAGTTCCTACTTTTAAAATCAACAAAGGATATGGATGGGAAGTTGCCAGAAAAGGACTTTAAAACTCCATTTGATGAAGAGAAGTTCAATTTACTAGTAAACCAAGAAGTGTGAATTAAAGCAATGAGATACAAGGATTCATGCCAGTCACTCTTAAGGACACGAGTATGAGTTACAACGTGGATATGAAACTTCTGTTCTAGCTCAACTTCAAGAAGATTGTTGACACACAAGTTGGAATGGTTCTAATAGCCTACCCTGAAAAATGCTTCAGAATGACTGGGATTCATTTGTAAAAACAACAAGGGAAGTGTCAGAGTTTTCCATTTAGATCAACAACTTTAAATTCTTAGCCTAAAAAATTCAGAGACATCAGGGGTTCCCCTTGCTTGTGGTTTCTTAATCCACTCCTCAAGATGCACCTTAGATTGTTTGAGCTGGCCAAGGACTACATGAGTGAAAGCTACAGGAAAATATAGTTAGGCACAATTTCTTCTGTCAGCAAGGCATATAAGAATCACCGAACACATCTCTGCCCATTGCTGTGTTATAGCAGATCTTGCCACCAAGAGTCTAAAGGGGATGGAAGTGGATACACAGGAAATTATTCAGGAAAACTGGATATTTTAGATAATATATTGTAGCAACTCTTCTCACTCCCCCTTCTCTGGGGCTTGTTATTTGCTTGTTTATTCGCTAAGTGAATAAAGGGATTTATTGACTGTGATTATGGAAGAACTGATATTATGTGACTTCTGAGTCTGGGTCACAGAAGATGACACTGTTTTTGTCTGATTCTCTTGAGATCTTTGCTCTTGGAATTCAGCTGCTATGCTGTGAGAAACCTGTGTATAGCACATTGGGGGTCTAGTGTAAGGAATCAAGGCCTCTGGCCTTTAGCCCTGGCCGAGCTTCTAAATGATGGCCAACACCTATCAGCCAGTCATGTGAGTGACTTGGATCTTCCAGCCTCAACTGAGCTTGCCCAGAAAATGCCATGGAAAGAAGATTCAAGCTGTCTTTGTCAGTTTCTGAGAGAATAAATTCATGAGCAGAATTAATATTATTGTTTGAAGGCACTAGGTTATAAGGTGCTTTATTATTTATTATTTTTAGTGGCAACTAAAATAGGCTTTGTCAGGAGGACAGTAAAGCAGAGTTGAGACTCAACTCTTGGTCAGGGTCTCCATTATAACAAGCTGACACTGCTCATTTTCTTTATTTAAGAAGTTTAAGAAATGGCTTAAGAGAAGTGGCTTGTGCCAGCATGGCGGTCTGGTCCTCTGCTTGCAGGTGCATTTGATGGATGGAGCCCAAGAACCTGGGCCTCAGCTGAGAAACTGGATCAGCAGCCTCTTTGTGTGCCTCAGACCCTCCCTCCATTCTTCCTGACTTCTCTTCTCCTGCTCGCCCCAGCCTTGGACCACCTTCTCACCCCTGCACCATCTTGCCATCCCTTCCATAATTAAGTGGTGTACAGGAGCCAGCTCAGACCAGTTCACAAGACTCCGCTATCCACATCTCTTCTCAGCCTCACAGAAACCAATAAATGCTTCAAGTTAGGGCTTCCCTTTCTATCCAGAAGCCAGTTTATCAGGATGTCCAGCTCCCTTAGGCTTACTCTGTCTTGCCCATGAGGTGTCCACAGAAAGAAAGAAAGATCAAGATAAACATGAAAGTTCTAGACTTTGTCTTCAAAAGATTGGCGGACATAAATTGCCATTTGCACAAGGCTCTGATGTCAAAGGGGTGAGCCAGGGTGAGTGTGCAGAGCATCAGCTGCAGTCTCAGAGAGTGGATGATGCTGCTTAGGATGGGAAGGACAGAGAAAAGTCTGACAAAATGCCTTTCAGGCAGAAAGATCCAGTACCCATACTGAAGGAGGGGGGTGTCCACTGGGGGAGGAGGGGTGAACATGCATGGAAGTAGGCTGCAGTGTTAATTTATTAGATGTAAAATTTTCAAAATCTAATTTTTCAAACTCCATTTTGGTGTTTTTTCATTTTCAAAATATACTGAGAATTTGAAAGTAGTTGCAAGTGACCTGGGCCTTCTCTGACTGCTGAAAGCCCCTGAGAGCATTATAAGGACATGGAAGTATAGTCCTTCCAAAGGGAAGCTCTGCTCAGTGTCTTCCGGCTAGCTGAGGACAAAGTGTGAATGTGTGTGCATGTGTGCGTGTGTGTGTGTGGATGTGCAATAAATCCACGAGGCTGAGGAAGCAGTCAGGGTTCATGTGGTGAATGACCATAGTGAGGACCTTGGATTTTACCTTCTGTGGGATGAGAAGCTGCTGAAGACTGTTACATGAGGAGATGGTGCACAAGTTGGTTTGGCTGAAAAATAACAAACAGCTCCAAAAATCTCTGAGGTACTTATAAAATGTATTTCTTCTTCACATTACATGAGAACTGCAGGTGACCTGAGCCTCTGCTCCAGGTTGCAGGCCTGCTCTGCTCCTGCTCCAGTGTCACAGGTCCAGGACCCAGGCTATGTCCTGGTCTGAAATGAGGCTGTCTAGTGCTTAGAGAAAGAGCAGGGGCATGCGAGATCTTTCATTTATGTGCATGGATTATTCTCTAGTTGTGGCAGGAGGGCTCAGTAGTTGTGGCACAAGGACTTATTTGCTGTGTGACGTGGGATTTGAGTTCCCTGACCAAGGATGGAACCTGCATCCCCCCTACATTGCAAGGCAGATTCTTAACCACTGAACCACAGGAAGTCCTAAGGTTAAGGCCATCTTAAAAGAGCCTCGGGAGACTATCAAAGATGATGAAAGCCATTGGAACACAACCATTCACTCAAAGTGTAAAGTATCTTTTTTTAAAAAAGAATTTTATTGGAGCGTGGTTGATTTACAATGTTGTTAGTTTCTTATGTACAGCAAAGTGAATCATTTATTTTTGTCGTTGTTGTTCAGTTGCTAAGTCGTGTCTGATTCTTAGCGACCCCATGGACTGTAGCATGCCAGGCTCCTCTGTCCTTCACCATCTCCCGGAATTTGCTCAGATGCATGTCCATTGAGTCAGTGATGCTGTCTAACCATATCATCCCCTGCCACCCCCTTCTCCTTTTGCCTTCAATCTTTCTGAGCATCAGGGTCTTTTCCAATGAGTCAGCTCTTCATATCGGGTGACCAAGGTATTAGAACTTCAGCTTCAGCATCAGTTCTTCCAATGAATATTCAGAATTGATTTCCTTCAGTGTTGACTGGTTTGATCTCCTTGCAGTTCAAGGGGCTCTCAAGAGTTTTCCAGCACCGCAATTCAAAAGAATCAATTCTTCGGTGCTCAGCCTTCTTTATGGTCCAACTCTCACATCCATACTTGACCACTGGAAAAACCATAGCTTTGTCTGTATAGACTTTTGTCAGCAAAGTGATGTTTCTGCTTTTTAATACACTATCTAGGTTATGCATATACATATACCTACTCTTTTTAAGATTCTTTTCCCATATGGGTCATTACAGAGCATTGGGCAGTTTCCTGTGTTATACAGCAGGTTCTTATTATTACCTGTTTTATATATAGTAGCGTGTATATGTCAATCCCCAAATTCCAATTTACCCCTCCTCCCCTTACCCGCTGGTAACTGTAAGTTTGTTTTCTACATCTGTTAATTTTATTTCTGTCTTGTAAATAAGTTCATTTGTACCCTTCTTTAGATTCCAGTATGTGAAGTCTCTTATGTCACATGAGCAATACATGCTGCTGCCACAAGCAGCCTCTGTGCAGCGAGGGGCTGAGAAACCGCTGGCATTGGGAAGATGCTTTCATCATTGTTGCCAACCCACCTCTCGACCCAACTTTGAATGCTATCCATGTTTATTTCCCAGACTTTATGGTTTGTGTGGAGTCTATGACCATGACCCCAAGAACAGCTAAAGATCAAACAGTCTTTCCCTTTTGTTTCCCCTCTGCCCTGTGATTTTCCTGCTCCGGTCCCTTTAGGCCTTACCCTGGGGTTTTCTCACATTCCCTCTGATTTTGGATTGGGCAGAACCCCTGTGAGTTTTAGCTGCTGTTCTTAGATTGGCCCCTGTGCTTTTCAGCGAGTACCTGTTGACTGTTTTGAGGGTCTTTCATTGTTTCGTCTCAGTCACTGACTCCACTGACTCTGCTTCTTCTCACACAGATGCTGACATTATGCAGGTCACATGGCAATTGTGATTTGTCTCCATATACTTGTCCCTTGAGGCTCAAGGAGACACTTTGTCACCTCACTTTGTTAAAAATGTTGGCCCTGGTTTTAAGTTTTGCTATCTAGCTGCTCTGTTTTACATGAGGATTCAAGGAAGATACAGAAACTATGCTCCCAATGTAACCACCATTTCTCCCCAAATACTCAGAACTAGCATTCTAACAAATTCCTTGGGAGATTTGTATGCATATTAAAGCTTGGGAAGAACCACTACAGATTCTGGGATATGATTGGCCCTTAATAGATAGTAGTTATTAATATATACTTCTTAAAATTTGTTCAAGCAGCCCCAGAGTCATTCATCATATTGACTGAGTTTATGTTGATTTTCAACATTACTACACTAAAGACTTTTATTTAGGGTAACATATTAAAGCAAAACCTGCTATACTTGTATTAAATTGCTATTACTCTACTTATTCAGCTGCTTAAATTATATATACTTTTTCCCAGATATGGATATGTTAGGGTAGTCCTTGCTTATACCAAGTAAACATATTATCTAGAAGATCAATAAAATTTCCATCACTAAAGTCATGCACCACTGTGGGGTAGGCTCCTCTTTGCAGAATCAGGGCAAATTTCAAAGAGTAAAATTTATTCATCTCGAGATAAGACAAAGTCAGAGTTACATTTGCAATTCATTATCAGTCTGTGCTTCAGAAATCCTCTGAGCAGTTCTGGTCGATTTGGACAGATGGCAAGTTTATGGAATTCAGGTATAATTTGCTTCATACACCTGATCCCAGTCTTCCCTTTCACTGCCACATTCACCCCCTCAGGGATTTATTTGTTTACTTCTTCACAGTTGGCTGTATTTTGCAGGGGGTGGGGGTGGGGGGAGGAATGCAAGTTGCAGACTTCTAAGTAAGATATCTCTCTTGTTTTTTTTCAACTCATCTCCTGGCCCCTGACCCTTCCCTGCTGTTGCATTGCCATATTTAAGACCTGGGAGTCAAATAAGAGAAAAGCCTTCAAAGAGGATAGAAGTGATAAGTTTGAGATAATGTAATTATTCCCACGTAGATATGCCTGGTTAGAAACTGCTAAGTCACTTCAGTCGTGTCCAACTCTGTGCGACCCCACAGATGGCAGCTTACCAGGCTCCGCTGTCCCTGGGATTCTCCAGGCAAGAACATTGGAGTGGGTTGCCATTTCCTTCTCCAAGGCATGAAAGTGAAAAGCGAAAGTGAAGTCACTGAGTCGTGTCCAACTCTCAGTGACCCCATGGACTGCAGCCCACCAGACTCCTCTGTCCATGGGATTTTCCAGGCAAGAGTACTGGAGTAGGATACTGGAGAAAATTAAAACATAGACATATAGCTACATATATGTATAGTTATTAGAATGCAAAGTATACATAGTAGATAGATTGTAAAACTGGTACAGGATAATCAAAACATCTTTTGCCCCAAATGTCATCAAAGTTTCTACATCATATTGGCTCATATTTCATTTGCTGACTCCCGTGCCAGATAGGTGCGCTGGGACTGGAGCAGATCCCTTTCCACAAGTTAGGAAATAAAGGAAGTCTTCATGTGCTGCGGCGCAGCCCATATCAGTAGCTCAAGATAAAACAGGTAAATGGACAGCAGCATGCATTCAGCGTAGCTGAGAGGATTTCCAGAAACGGGAGTAGTTTTGCATCAAAATTGATTACCACGTTGTCCTCTAAATCTAATTGTTCCATGGTCTATCTAGCCAGATAGTTCCTCATCTTTTTATAACCCCAATACATTCATCAAGTATGACTCAGGTAGAATTATGTCTTCATGAAACCCAGATGTGACTTTGTGAATAGATGTTTATTATTTTAATGAAGTCCATTTATCAGTCCCTAACTTTATTGTTCATGCTTTTTGCATTTTACTTAAAAAAAATCTTTGCTTACACCAAGATCAGGCAGATGTTTACCTGTTTTTCTTAAAATTTTATGACTTGATTTTCATTTAGACCCACCTTTAATTGGTTTTTGTGCTTGAATATGATGTGAGAGAGGCATTCGTATGTAATAATTTCCGTATGGTTGTTCAATTGTCCTAGCATAATTTATTAAAAAGATCATCTTTCTCTCTACCACAGTGCATTTATCTTTGAATTAGTTAACTAGTTGACTATGTGCAGATCTGGTTTGATCTGTATTTTGTTCCACTGCTATATTTTTTTCTTCCTCGCCAGTATCATACTTTCATAAGAAATGCAACTTCATAATAATCTTGCTGTTTGGTAATACAGGACCTCCAAACTTATTCATCTTCAGTTGCCTTGGCCACCCTTTTCCTTTTGTAATTCCATGTAAACTTTAGAGTCAGCTACAAAAAGGTCTGCTAGGATTTGGATTTACATTGCATTAGATCTATAGATCTTTTGGGAAAAGTTGATATCTTCAGAATATTGAATGTCCCAATCCAAGAGTGTGAATTTATCCCTCCCTTTTTTTTTTTTAAGATCTTCTTTAATTTCTCTCAGCAGAGTACTAAGGCCAGGGTTTTACATATGTTGTGTTTAATTTATTCCTACATATTTGACATTTTGTGATGTTAATGTAAATGACATTTAAAATTTTGTTTTTAAAATTTGTTTGTCGCAGGCTTATAGAAATGACCTTTGTATCCAACGACCTTGCTAAATTCAATTGTTAATTCTAGTAGTTTGTAGTGTCTTTTGACCTTTTTGATATACATAATCATGTTGAAATGCTTAATGACAGTTTGTCTTCTTTTTAATCTTCACATCTCACTTGTTTTATGTTCTTTTGTCCTTTCTTGCTTTTTTGGTTTTAATTTAATTTTTATTGTTTGATTTTTTTTCCCTCTAGTAACTGGTTAGTTTTACCCTTGTCAGTTATACATTGTTTTACCATTCTTCTGGTGGTAACTCTAGCGGTTAAAATATGTATTCTTGACTTGGCTTCCCTGGTGACTCAGACGATAAAGAATCCTGATTTACTACAGTCTAGTAAAAATTACCAGGGCTTCCCTGATGGTTCAGTGGTAAAGAATTTGCCTACTAATGTAGGAAACGTGGGTTCGATCCTTGAGTTTGGAAGATCCCCTGGAGAAGGAAATGGCAACCTGCTTCAGTATTTTTGCCAGGAAAATCTCATGGACAGAGGAGGCTGTCGGGCTACAATCCATAGGGTCACAGAGTCAGACATGACTTAGTGACTAAACGACAACAAAAATTACTACTTTTACCACTTTCCCAGTAATGTTAGGATCTTATGATACTGTAACTCTATTTACCCTCTTCTGTATTTTGCATTATTTTTGTCCAAAGTGTTATTCTATGTCATTTTAAATCCCACAAGATAGTTAATATTGTTTTATTGAGTTCATGTTGATTAAACGTATTCAAAAGTTACTTTTTCCAGTGTTCTTCATTCCTTCTTTCATTTCTTATTTCTGCCTGGGATCATTGTCCATCTGTTGGAAGAACTCCCTTTTGGGATTTTAGTGCTTTCCTGTTGCCAAGAATTTTCTCAAATTTTCTTTGTCTAAAAATGTGTTTGTTTCACCTTTATTTGAAAGAAATTGTTTTTCTGGTTATAGAAATCTAAATATGTGCATCTATACCAAATACCATTTAATAGTCTTACAGATAGATGAAAATTTATTGAGCTTCAAATAATTTTCATAGTTTATAAAGTTGACATTGAGCTTGTAGTTCTAGTCAATATCATGTAATTTCTCCTAACATCCCCATATTTCTAGTGTTCTATAATGGGAATAGTCTCAGATTTGAAAAGAAAAATACTTAACTCAGGAGTCAGTTTAACTTAAACCAAGTCATTTAACTTCTCTGAGCCAGTTTCGTCATGTCAAAAAGGGGGGAAATATATTATTGGCTCTATTTCACTGGGAAATTATGAGGCTCTGTTGAGATCTGTATGAAAGTGCTTTGTAATATGTAAAGTACCAATCATTTAAACATTTTTAGTGTTATTATTGACTGGAACAGAAACAGTTTCAATGTATGCATCCAGGATTTTCTTACAAACGCACATTTTGTTGAACACCCATAAAATGGTTAAAAAGACAGTATTCATGTATGTATGTATATATTGATATATACTTTGCCTTTTATGTTTAAAGTTATATAAAACACAGCTTACACAAGGTCAGTGGCAAATTTATTTCTGATCTTTCAAACAACTAATAAGAAAAGGGAGACCTGGCTAGTTATATAATTCAAAATACCCAGAAGGTAAAATTAACCCATTGTTCAGGAGAAAAGTTCTTTCCTAACACTAAGTTCAGGCAGAAATCTCCCCTTAGTTTTCTTAATGATGTAGATTATTTAAAATATTTTTCTACTGGTTTAGAGATGAGTGATTTGCATAGTTATTACAAATTAGTGTTGAACTGATCTAGAACCTTAATATTCTGTTTCATACTCCTAAAGGGAGAATTTATACACATTAATATGAGCTTCAGGCAACCACTCTCCCACCCTATTTGCAAATGGATTCTGTTTAGAAAACTAATAAAGATGCCAGCTTCCTTTTCAAAATTCTTGGGGACACATTAGAGGGAAGGCTAGGCTAATAAATTTAAATTTCATTTTGCATATATAACACTAACTGAAATGCCTTAGGAAGACAGTATTTATCTGCATTTTATTTTTCCTTCAAAGAGGTTAATTCAAAGATTCCTTACTACATTTATCAAATATTTATTGAGTCCCTACTCTGTATAGGCATATTCCTTTTGGATTGTTTGCTCTCCTCTGACAAAAGGTGTTCATTCAGACTTGCATTTTGTGCTTTCTTCTTTCAGTTTTTCCTTTTTTTTTTTTTTAAATAAACATGTATTTAAGTAGAAAGCAAAGTGTATGTTAGTGCCTCACATCCAGTGCCCTAGCACATCTGAGATTTTTTACTTTGTATGATGATCAAATTTAAAAGAGGACATTTATTCCTCATTCAGATTCTTTGACTGTGTCTTCAGGTCCCTGGCATGCATTTTGTATGAGATGTGCTGCATGAATCATGCGTTCACTGGCTCCAATTTCTTATCCATTGTTTTAAAAATTGTTGAAGGAGACACTCCTTCTCTCCCTGAGAGATACCCAAGACAGCTGAATGCCATTATGGAAAGGTACGGAAAGAAATGTATTGCTGCATAAACAGTTTTAAATTGTACTTACATTTTAGTTCATTTGAAAAATAATCTTCTTTTTAAACATTACAGCATGTTGAACAAGTGTCCTTCATTGAGACCATCTGCAATAGAAATTCTAAAACTTCCTTACATTGATGAACAACTACAGGTATTTAAAATGAAAGGGATACTGGGAAGTGCATATTAGCATTTATATATCTTCTAGGACTTGAAGATGTGCTGCATTAAAGAATCAGTCAGAAAGGAGAAACAAGACATTTTTTAAAAGCTGAGGGAAATTGTTAGTAGTCAGTCTCTTTGCCAAAGAAGGTGTATGAACTCCAGTTCCCTGGTGCCCCAGATATGAGAAGTTAGAATTGTAATTTTCTCCCTAACAGCAACATCCCCCCTTAGAACTCTTGACTCACAAATCTTTCCTTGATACTTTGTAAGAGTGTTCCTGCTAGTATAACAATGTACTACTAATGATGCAAAATCTGGAGGTTTCATTAGGCCTTTATTATTCTACTCCTTTATTTTATATCCTAATAATACTTCTTATTGCTTAGCTGAGTTTATTTTGTTTTCCTGAAGGTTAGACATTCTGATGCAGAGAATCTGCCTTCATGGTAAGAAAACAGAAAACGATATCCTCTCAGGAGGTTTTGTTTTTGTTTGTTTGTTTTAGTTTTATAAGCTTTTATAATCCAAATCCCTCAAGCAGATTTCCTTTAATTTTATGAATAATTTTAAGTGGACCCACAAAGCAGTCATTCACCTTCACAAATGAGCATGTCTTTCCATCAATATCCAGTTCTCAGTCCACAGGAAGCAAGGATGCTGACTTGATGTGCAGTTGTTAGTTGAGCATCCAGCACTGTGCTGGCACTCCAGGGCTGTGGGGGAGGTTGGTTAAATGACAGGCACAGATATGGCTTCTGTCCTTTGAAGCTTGACTACTAGTAAGAGGATTCAATAACCGGGTAAAAGTAAGCAAGTAAATAAAATAATTGTAAACTATCAGAAGCACTAAGAAGAAAGAAAACAGGAGGCTGTGAAATACAGTAAAGGAAGGGCTTTGTTGGCCAGAGAAGGAGCAGGTTGACATTGCAACATCAGTGAGACAGTGAGAAGCAGCCAGCCCTACAGAAGCCTGAGTGAGAATGTTGGGATCACATGGAGTGGATGCTACAAAGCTCTGACTTAGGTGATATTCCCTGGAGGAGGAACCCCTAAAGATGTGGGATGAGCATGACAGGAAGGGGAGGTGGTAGGAGCTCCCTGCTGCTTGTAGCTCTCCCTGAACATAGCTGTCCTCTTGTCTGAGGGCATACTTCTGAGAAGAGGCTGGTTATTGTGATCAAAACCACAATGAAGGGTATGTGAGCCAACAAACAAACAATTCACAAGGTATCCAATAGATTCCCTGGGAATAGGGTGAGACAAGTGAGGCATTTGCCCTGATGCAAAATTAAAGAGGATGCCCAAAACTCAGTAATCAAGATAAACTGTGTTGTAATGCAATGTTTAAAAAATCCAAAGTGATGCTAATAAAAAATCCATAGTAGCAAAGCACCAAAAGTTCAAGGACAGAATCCAACAAGGCTAGGATTAAGGTGAAGCTAAAATGAAGCAGGACACTGCAGAGCTTTCCCAGGGATGAAAGTCCCTCCATGTCCACTGCTACGGTAGAAAAAGGCTTTTTTAGTCTCTTAGCTCTTCCCTGCAGAGAAGGCAATGGCAACCCACTCTAGTACTCTTGCCTGGAAAATCCCATGGACGGAGGAGCCTGGTAAGCTGCAGTCCATGGGGTCACTAAGAGTAGAACACGACTGAGCGACTTCACTTTCATTTTTCACTTTCATGCATTGGAGAAGGAAATGGCAACCCACTCCAGTGTTCTTGCCTGGAGAATCCCAGGGACAGGGGAGCCTGGTGGGCTGCCGTCTATGGGGTCGCACAGAGTCGGACACGACTGAAGCAACTTAGCAGCAGCAGCAGCAGCAGCTCTTCCCTGAGTTCCAAAATGCAGACTCAAACATTACTAATTAGAGAAATGAGGGAATGCAGAAACAAGAGAAAAGCAGTCAAGCAAGAAAAGTAGGATAGCCTAAACAATAGTTCCGTGAGTCCTAGGTCTTCCCCCAAGGGATATATATGATGATGTGTTGCATACCTTTGAGTTGTTCTGCAGAAACTAAGACCCCCTACCCAGGTGGCAACTATATGATGACCACCAGTACGTAGACCTCAGACTGGTTGATGATTAAGATTTCCAAAACACCACCCTACTTGTCACCTCACCATCTACCAATCCTAAGAAAGTCTGTGAGCTGCAACCCTCACCCCAAATGTTGCCTTTAAAAAACCTTCCCTAATGTCATGTACACACTGCTATATTCAAAATGGATAACCAACAAAGACCTATTGTGTAGCACATGGAACTCTACTCAAAGTTATGTGCCAGAGTGGATGGAGGTAGTGTTTGGGGGAGAATGGATACATGTACATGTATGGCTGAGTCCCTTCACTGTTCACCTGAAACTACCACAACATTGTTAATCAGCTATATGCCAATATACAAATTTAAAGTTTGGGGGAAAAAAAAAAAAAAAAAACCCTTCCCTAAAAGCTATCAGGGCTTTTGGGTCTTTTTAATATTAGGTGCCCATTCTCCTTTCTTGGCACCCTGCAACAAACACTGTACTTTCCTGCACCACAATCTGGTGTTAGCAAATTGGTTTTGCTGGCAAGTAGACCTAAGGTCAGCTTGAAAAGAAAGTGAGGTGGAATGGTGCAAGTTCAGGACTGGGTTTGATATTGTATTCTCCAAGGCTTTTTGTCATTAATTTAAAAAATTATTGTATTAAAATATTATTTATCTTAGTTACTGAGTTTCTTGTGCCCCTTAAATTTGCACCTGAGAGGTGAGTGCCCTCTTACCCTAGTCCTGGCCCTGGTGATGCTGAAACTTGGCCTCTGTGCACCAGTGCTGTATCAAATGTTGGAGACAAGAGTTTTGGGTGAGGTAGAAAAGAATAGCTTTATTGCTTTGTCAGACAAAAGAGGACACGGTGGGCTCATGCCCTCAAAACTGTGTGTTCCAACCCAGGGGTCCTGGTGGCTCAGACAGTAAAGCGTCTGCCTACAATGCAGAAGACCCAGGTTCAGTTCCTGGGTGGGGAAGATCTCCTGGAGAAGGAAATAGCAACCTACTCCAGTATTCTTCCACTCCAGTACTCTTGCCTAGAAAATCTCATGGACGGAGGAGCCTGGTAGGCTGCAGTCCATGGGGTCGCTAAGAGTCGGACACGACTGAGCGACTTCCCTTTCACTTTTCACTTTCATGCATTGGAGAAGGAAATGGCAACTCACTCCAGTGTTCTTGCCTGGAGAATCCCAGGGACGGGGGAGCCTGGTGGGGTGCCATCTACAGGGTAACACAGAGTCAGACACGACTGAAGTGACTTAGCAGCAGCAGCCAGTATTCTTGCCTGGAAAATCCCATGGTTAGAGGAGCCTGGTAGGCTACAGTCCATGGGGTCGCAAAGAGTTAGACTTCGCTTTCACTTTATAGCAAAGGCTCAAGGGTGGGGTTACTGATAAGGGTCAGGGTGTGTGCAGGGCCTTCACTCCTTTAGTCTGGTCTCAAGTGATCTCCTGATGAGCTTCTGTGGTCCCTGAGATTACCAAACTGTGATCTTCTCTGTGGAATGAGGAATGCTTCCTCAAGTAGTTAACATCTTCCATTTATTCAGGGTTTTAGTTCTGCAGAAGAGCTCAGAGATACTGTTATACGCATCCCTCGAAGGGAACCAGGACTCTGCCCCAAGGCTGCACTGTTGTTTTTTGCCTACTCCTCCCTTGTCTCTGCATCCCCTCCCTTCGCTGATCAACAGCTATTTGAACCTGCCCTTTGGAATCAGGGAAGGTCATGGAGGCTGAGTCTGTTCCCTGTAAACAGGTAACACAGAAAGACTTTCTTGCCCAGGAGCCCCACAGGTTTCTGCTTGGTTTCACTGGGAGTGAAGACATTGTCCACTAACAGCCCTGAGGTGGGAGAAAGCTGTGTGTTCTTGGAGCTGAGAAAAGGCCTATCTGTGTCTTTGTGACTGGAAGTGAGAGAGCAGGCAGAGCAATATGAGGTTAGAGAGGTGGGCAGGGGCCTGACCCCATAGGAGCTGCTCTGTAATGTTTTAAACCCTTTACAGAAGGCAAAATGTTACTGGTGGGTTTGATTTCAAGCCTCAGACACGGTCAATAGTATTACACATCAGAAAAGGCCCCTGGTCATTTTATGCCTCTTCATCCCTGAAGAGGATTCTCTAAGGCATGTTATGGCTGTTCTTTTTTCAGGACCTGATGTGTCGGTATTCAGAAATGGCCCTGGAAGACAAGAATTTGAATAGTCAGGAGGAGGCAGCTTATATAATTAATGCTGTGTAAGTAATTGCTTTATTTAAAAAAAGCCTACTGAGTATAAATGTTAAATGCATTTATCTTAAAAAATCTATTAGTGGTAAGCTGACTGCATGGAGTATCCTAGAATTCACTTAAGTCTTGCCAAAAAATTAAGGCGCTTCAGTAACTTGATGTTTCAAATCCCTTTGCCCCAGGTGGTAGCAAATTGAAACCATAAAAGGTTAAACCTCTACAAACCTCTACAAACCATAAAAGTTTAAACCTCTACAAAGCTACAAAGCTTACAGATCTGCAGGGTAGCTCTGCAGTTGCACTGTAAGTATATAAAGAAATTTATCTTTCAAGCATTTTGTGACAGTTATGCTTACGAACATTCAGATTAAGCATAAGTGGCTGTCACATATTATTTGTTTAACAGGAACTGGCAGAGTATCTATTGAAAAGATGACATTGTGGAGTCTTGGGATGATTGAAAATAAGCCAGAATTTACTTTCTTGAGATGTACATAAGAACTACAGAATGTGTGTTTCATATTTCTCTCTCCTGCCTGATTCAGAGTTCCTATGCCATAACTTACAAGAGCCCAGAATACTAGCTTATGTCAGAAGAGCCATGTGCAGCTGTGCAGGCTGTTACTGCACAAGTCCAAAGGGCACCACTGATAAGACCAAATCTATAATTTCGCTACCGGAACTATATCTAATTTTGTGAGGACCCAATGAGAGTGACAGTCCCTCCCAGAGCTGTGCAAGGCTGTGAAGAAAGAACATGAGCCATTGTCAGCTTGATCTTCAAGGCCAAATTACACAAATATGCTTCTCTATCTCGCAGTCCAGTGGATTCTCAGCTGTGCTATGTTTGTCTTCCATATCCACATTCAGACTGAGGGAACTGGTCCATCAAAGGTATTCAGTCATTTTTTACTGCATGGTTTCCAGTTAAAATACCCTGTACCTTAAGAGGTATATCTTTAGGCATGCTCCTGTAACCTAGTTTTCTTGGGTTACTACCTAATTTTTCAAGAATGCTTGGAACTTCTCATTTTATTTTATTAACAGGATACGTGAGAATAGTAGATACCTGGAATAATGGACTTAATTTAGCTATCAATTTGCGCTGTAATTGTGAAACAGTTTGCCTGACTGTGCTTACAGTTTTAGTGTGCTCAAATCCAATTCTTTGGGTGGTCTTTCACATTATGAGATATTGATTTCAAATCGTCACTCTTATTTTCAAGATATATGACTCTGTTTTCAGGGTTCTTTTTGGTCTTACAAAGACTAAGGGCATATGTATTCCTGAAAACTGCATGGCCCCTGGAGGTTCTGGTCCAAACTATATTCCAGAAGAATGAGAACTGCCTAGCAATCATTAAAATTTCCTTATAGTGTTTCTTCAGGAGGGAGTTGAATGCAAAAGGCATTCCACTATTGGGCTATAATCAAGCCAAATGCCATTAAGAATGTGGCTGCAGACCTTTCAGTACATTTAACATATGCACATTACTTTAACTGAAGAAAGAGGCTCTTGAATAATAGTGGCTAACATTTTCAGAGGTAATGATTATATGCTTTGCTCTGTTATAAGCTCTTTGCCTGAATTAGCTCGTTTAACCTCAAAGTGACCCTATAAAATAGGTCAGTCAGTCAGTCAGTTCAGTTGCTCAGTCGTGTTTGACTCTTTGCGACCCCATGAATCGCAGCATGCGAGGCTTCCCTGTCTATCACCAACTCCCGGAGTTCACTCACACTCACGTCCATCGAGTCAGTGATGCCACTCAGCCATCTCATCCTCGGTCGTTCCCTTCTCCTCCTGCCCCCAATCCGTCCTAGCATCAGAGTCTTTTCCAATGCATGAGTCAACTCTTCGCATGAGGTGGCCAAAGTACTGGAGTTTCAGCTTTAGCATCATTCCTTCCAAAGAAATCCCAGGGCTGATCTCCTTCAGAATGGACTGGTTGGATCTCCTTGCAGTCCAAGGGACTCTCAAGAGTCTTCTCCAACACCACAGCTCAAAAGCATCAATTCTTCGACACTCAGCCTTCTTCACAGTCCAACTGTCACATCCATACATGACCACAGTAAAAACCATAGCCTTGACTAGACGGACCTTAGTTGGCAAAGTAATGTCTCTGCTTTTGAATATGCTATCTAGGTTGGTCATAATTTAAATGATCATAGAGAGCTTAAGTAACTTGTCTAAAGGCATATAGCATGTAGCCTAATGTAGGAAACCCTGGTTAAATTCCTGGGTTGGGAAGATCCGCTGGAGAAGGGATAGGCTACCCACTTCAGTATTCTTGGGTTTACCTGGTGGCTCAGATGGTAAAGAATCCACCTGCAATGTGGGAGACCTGGGTTCTATTCCTGGGTTGGGAAGATCCTCTGGAGAAGGGAAAGGCTACCCACTCAGTATTCTAGCCTGGAGAATTCCATGGACTGTATATTCCATGGGATTGCAAAGAATCAGACACGACTGAGTGAATTTCACTTTCACTTTCACTTTAAGAGCTAGGATTTGAACCCAGTGAATGTTCTTAACCATGCAATTAATCACTATGCCATGAAAATACCTACTGGGGAGGGGGGACTTTCAAGATGGCAGAGGAGTGAGATGTGGAGATCATCTTCCTTCCCATAAATACATAAAAAATACATCTGTATTTTTTCTTCCTACAAAACATCTACTGAACACTGGCAGAAGACCTCTAAGCTAATCTCCATGTAACAGGGTAGAGCAAAAGAAATCAGAAAAACAAAACAAAACAAAACAAAACAAAAAGAGCCAGAGAGATCAGAACAGCACCTGTGCTTCAGGGAGGGATCTATAAAGGAGGAAAAATTTCCACACACTTGGAAACCCCCTTGCGGAGGGAAATGGGGGCAGCTTCAGGACCTCAGAGGGGAGTACAGCAACAGGTGAGCAGAAGGCAAAGGAGAGAGAATTCAGCACAGGGATCAGCGCCGACCAGTACCTCCCAGCCTCAGATGCTTGTTTGCCTGCCTGCCATGGTGAGTGGGGGCTGGGTGCTGAGGCTCAGTCTTTGGAGTCAGGCTTCAGGAAAAGGACAGGTTTAACTGCAATGAAGACAGACTGAGGGGCTACTACAACACAGTTGAGGGAGTCCAGGGGAAAGCCTGGGCCAGCCAGAGAGACAAGAGACTTTCTAACTCCAAACACTTGCAGATGGCAGGACACCACCTTTATAAGTGCCAGAGGCAGGATGGGCCACTGCTGCAGTCCGTGACCTCAGGAGTGGGTGTGAAGGCTGCTGCAACTGCTGCCAAGCTGTGAGCAGGCAGGTTACTGCCCATACCTTACTGGGAGCCTGTGCAGTCTGGCACTGCCGAGGGACGCATGTGCGTGGGCCAATTCCCCTGGGAGAGCATGTTACTTGCCTCAGGCTGTAGCAAATCTCTGCAGGCCTCTCTACCACAGACACTCCTCACACATCCCAGCTATGTCTGGTGTACCTCTCCTGCTCCCCAGCCCAACTGAGCAAGTGAGCCCTGTGTAGCTGCTGCATTTGCTTCCCTGGTCGCTCAGCTGGTAAAGAATCTGCCTGCAATGCAAGAGACATGGGTTTGATCCCTGGGTTGGCAATATCCGCTGGAGAAGGGAACTGGCTACCCACTCCAGTATTCTGGCCTTGAGAATTCCATGAACTGTACAGTCTATGGGGTCACAGAAGAGTCGGACATGACTGAGCGACTTTCACTGTCTGGGCTGGGAACAAACAATGCAATGTGGTCTACAAACAGAGATGGGGCCAAAACCAATGCTGAACATGAGAAGCTGTGTGACCAAAGAAGAGAAAGGGAATTCACTTCTGTAGCTGCAGGTGCAGCAGGTTAAATCCCCGCAATTAGCTTGAGGCTGTGGACTTTGGTGGCAATTGTGGACTTTGGGGGCAATTGTGGACTGAAGTGACTTAGCAGTAGCAGCAGCAGTGGACTTTGGAAGCAAGTACAAGCTGGAGTAAGACCAGATCCCAGTCTGAGCTGACTCCACAGTGCCAGCAGGTCCAGAGACCTTCCTAGAAATATTAGAAGACTTTCTGAGTAGACAGATTGGCTGGAGCTCACTACATGGCAAGGACAAGTGAGGCCATAGGAAAATATTCTTCTTACTACCATTCTCTCTGCCTTTTTTATTTTTTCATTTCAGTCTGTTGTTCATTTTTTTATTAGTTCTTTAATTTTTTGTTTTTACTTACTTTTTCCTTTTATAATGCTTTTAAAAGTTATTTTATTGTATTTTCCCTTTTTCTACAGTAGTTTTTCATTATATTGTATTTTCCCCTGTGTTTTTGGTTTTGTATTTTTGCTACTCTAGTTTTTAGTGTTTGTTTTCATCTGTATGTTTGTTTATTGGTTTGATTGCCTCTTCTTTGTTGGTTCCTCTTTTTTTTCTTTCTTCTTTTTTCTTTGTGTGAGTTTCATTGTGTGTTCCTGTATGTTTAGTGTTGCTTTTACCATTTGTCATGGGTTTTTGTCCATCCATTCTTTTTGTTTGTTTGTATGTTTGCTTGATATTTATTCTATTTCTTTCTTTTTCTCTTCTGTGCTATGTGGCTTGTGGAGCCTTTGTGCTCCAGCTAGGGTTTGAGTCTGAATTTCCAAGGTGGAAGACTGAGTCTGGAACATCGGACAACAGCAAGCTCCTGACTGCATGGAATATTAATCAACAAGAGCTCTCCCAAAGGTGTCCATCTCAATGCTAAGACCTGACCCCACATGAAGACTGGCAAGCCCCAGTGCCAGACGATCACACCAAACAACTAGCAAAACAAGAGCACAACACTACCTGTTCACAGACAGGAGGCTGCCCAAAGGCATACTGAGCTCACAGACTCCCCCAAACATGCCACTGGACATGGAATTGCCCTTCAGAGAGACAGGATCCAGCTGCACCTACCAGAACACAGGCACCAGCCCCCCGCCAACAAGAGACCTTCACAAGGCACTTGTCTGCCCCCACCCAGTGGAGGCGGAAGTAATAGGAATGACAACCTTGCAGGCCGAGGAAAGAAGACTCCAAACAAGGTGAATTAAACAAAATTAAAAGAGAAATATGCGGCAGATGAGGGAGGATGCTAAAAACGAAAAGGCCAAACAAATGAAGAGGAATAGGCCGTCCGCCCAGAAAAGGACTCAGAGCAACGGCAGTAAAGGTGATCCCAAATCCCAGAACTAAAATGGAAGCATGGACTGAGAAGACATGGGGACCGACAAGAAACAAAGGAGAAAGAAAGCTCAGGGCTCCCTTGCTCAGTCGGGCTGGGGAATAGGAGAGGTACAGCAGACACAGCTGGGATGTGTGGGGAGTGCCTGTAGTGGCAGAGGCCTGTGAGCATTTGCTACAGCCTGAGGCAGGACATGCATTCTTCCAGGGGAACTGGCCCCAGTTCGAGGGTTCCTTGGCAATGCCAGATGGCACAGGCTCCCAGGAAAGTGTGGGCAGTGGCCTGACGATCAACGATGAACACCATAATGACTGAAATAAAAAGTATGCTAGTGGGAACCAATAGCAGAATAACTGAGTCAGAAGAGTGGATAAGTGAACTGAAAGAATGGTGGAAATAACTGAGGCAGAGTAGAATAAAGAAAAAAGAATGAAAAGAAATGAGGACAGTCTCAGAGACCTCTGGGAAAACATTAAGTGTACCAACATTCGAATTAAGGGGTCCCAGAAGAGGAAGATTAAAGAAAGGATATGAGAAAAAATTTGAGGAGACTATAGTTGAAAATTTCCCTAACATGGGAAAGGAAATAGCCACCCAAGTACATAAAGCTCAGAGAGTCCCATATAGGATAAGCCCAAAGAGAAACATGCCAAGACCCATATTAATCAAACTAACAAAAATTAAACACAAAGAAATATTAAAAACAGCAAGAGAAAAGCAACAAATGACATACAAGGGAATCCCCTTAAGGGTAACAGCTGATCTTTAAGCAGAAACTCTACAGGCCAGAAGGGAGTGGCAGGATATACTTAAAGTGATGAAAGGAAAAAACCCACAACCAATATTTCTCTACATAGCAAGAGTCTCATTTAGATTTGATGGAGAAATCAAAAGCACCACCAAACCAGCTTTACAACAAATGCTAAAGGAAATTCTCTTGTCGGGTAACACAAGAGAAAGAAAAGACCTACCAAGGGAAACAAAACAAAACAAAACAAAACCCTGAAAACAATAAAATAAATGGTAATAGGATCATATATATCAATAATTAATTCATTTACATTGTAAATGGATTAAATGCTCCAACCAAACGACATAGACTGGCTGAATGGATACAAACACAAGACCCCTATATATGCTGTCTATAAGAGACCAATTTCAAACCTAGGGACACATACATACTGAAAGTGAGGGGCTGGAAAAAGGTATTCCATGCAAATGGAAATCAAAATAAAGAGACAAAGAAGAGACAAAGAAGGACACTACATAATAGTGAAGGGATCAAGAGATCAATCCAAAAAGAAATTATAACAACTATAAATATATATGCACCCAACATATGAGCACATCAATACATAAGGCAAATGGTAGCAATTATAAAAGAGGAAATAATAAGTAACACAATAATAGTGGAAGACTTTAACACTCCACTAACACCGATGGACAGATTATCAAAACAGAAATTAATAAGGAAACACAAGCCTTAAATGACACAGTAGACCTAACTGATATCTTATAGGACATTCCATCCAAAAGCAGTAGCAGTTTTTTATCTGGAACATTCTCTGGGGTAAATTATTTCTTGGGTCACAAATCAAGCCTTGGTAAATTTAAGAAAACTAATACTATATCAGGCATTTTTTCTAATCACAATGCTATAAGATTACATATCAGTTACCGGGGGGGGGGGATGTAAAAAACAAAAACACATGGATGCTAAAAAGTACACTTCTAAATAACCAAGAAGTCACTGAAGAAATCAAAGAGGAAATTTTAAAAATACCTAGAAACAAACGACAATAAGAACAGAACAACTCAAAACTTATGGGATGCAGTAAAAGCAGTGCTAAGAGGGAGGTTTGTAGCAGTACAAGCCTACATCAGAAAGCAAGAAAAACATCAAATAAACAACCTGGCCTTACACCTAAAGCAGCAAGAAAAAGAAGAGCAAACCCCCCCCAGATTTAGTAGAGGGAAAGAAATCATAAAGATCAGAGCAGACATATTAAGGACAGGGAAAGACAGAGGGCAGGAGGAGAAGGGGGCATCTTGGACTCAATGAACATGAGTTTGAGCAAACTCTGGGAAACAGTGAAGGATAGGGAATCCTGGCATGCTGCAGTCCATGGGGTCACAAAGAGTCAGACATGACTGAGTGAACAACAACAACAAGAGCAGAAATAAATGAAAAAGAAATGAAGAAAATAATAGCAAAGATCAATAAAATTAAAAGCGGGTTCATTCCAAAGGTAAACAAAACTGACAAACCATTAGCCAGACTCACCAGTAAAAAAGGAAGACTCAAATTAATAAAATGAGAACTGAAAAAGAGTTTACAACGGAAAACACAGAAACACAAAGGATCCTAAGAGCCTACTATGAGCAACTGTATGCCAATAAAATGGACATCCTGGAAGAAATAGACAAATTCTGACAGAAGTATAACCTTCCAAGACTGAACCAGGAAGAAATAGAAAATATGAACAGACCAATCATAAGCACTGAAATCGAAACTCTGACTTAAAAATCTTCTAACAAATACAATTCCTGGGCCAGATGGCTTGAAGTCAAATTTTATCAAATGTTTAGAGAAGAGCTAACACATATGCTGCTCAAACTATTTCAAAAAATTGCAGAGGGAGGAAAACTCCCAAACTCATTCTACAAGGCCACCATCACCCTGATACCAAAATCAGACATAGATGTCACACAAAAAAGGAAATCACTGGCCAAAATCTCTGATGAACACAGATCCAAAATCCTCAACCAAGTTCTAGCAAACAGAATCCAGCAGCACTTTAAAAGTATTCATACACCATAATCAAGTGGGTTTTATATCAGAGATGCAAGGATTCAGTACACACAAATCAATCAAGGTGATACACCATATTAACAAATTGAAAGATAAAAACCATATGATCATCTCAGTAGATGCAGAGAAATCTTTAGACAAAATTCAACACACCTTAATGATAAAGAAAAAAAAAAACTCTCCAGAAAATTGGCATAGAAGGAACTTACCTCAGCATAATAAGGGCTGTATACATCAAACCCACACCAAACGTTACTCTCAGTGGTGAAAAATTGAAAACATTTCCTCTAGATTAAGAAAAAGACATGGATGCCCATGCTCCTCACTGTTATTCAATATAGCTTTGGAAGTCCTAGCCACAGCAATCAGAGAAGAAAAAGAAAAAAAGGGAATCCAGATTGGAAAAGAAGAAATAAAACTCTCACTGTTTGCACATGACATGATGCTATACATAGAAAATCCTAAAGATGCCACCAGAAAATTACTAGAGCTAGTCAGTGAATTTAGTAAAGTTGTGGGGTACAAAATTAACACAAAGAAATCCCTTGCATTCAGATAAAATGCCTAGGAATAAGCCTACCTATAGAGACAAAAGACCTGTTTGCAGAAAACTGTAAGACACTGATGAGCAAAGTCTGTGATGATGCAATGGAGAGGGATACTATGTTCTTTGATTGGAAGAATGAATATTGTGAAAACAACTAGAGTACCCAAAGCCATCTACAGATTCAATGCAGTTTCTATCAAATTACCAAGGCCATTTTCCACAGATCTAGAAGAAAAAATGTTATAGTCTGTATGGGAACAGAAAAGACTCCCAATAGCCAAAGCAATTCTTGAGAAAGAAAATTGGAGCTGGAGGAGTCAACCTTCCTGACTTCAGACTGTACTTCAAAGCCACAGTCATCAGTACAGTATGGTACTGGCACAAAACCAGAAATAAAAAACAATGGAACAAGATAGAAATTGCAGAGATAAACCCTCACACATACAGACACGTTATCCTTGACAAAGAAGGCAAGAATATACAATGGAGAAAAGACAGCCTCTTCAAAAAATGGTGTTGGGAAAACTGGATAGCTACACATAAATTAGAATACTTCCTAACACCATACACAAAAATAAACTCAAAACGGATTAAAGACTTAAATGTAAGCCCAGAAACTATAAAGCTCTTGGAAGAAAACATAGGCTCTTAAAAGAAGCATAGTGTATTAGAAAACATAGGCTCTTAGAAGAAACATAGGCTCTTAGAAGAAACCATAGTGTCGAAACACTCTTTGACATAAATTGCAGCAAGATCTCTCACTCACCTCCTTGAGTAATGAAAATAAAAATAAGCAAGTGGAACCCAATTAAACTTAACAGCTTTTGCATAGCAAAGGAAACAATAAACAAGATGAAAAGACAACCCTCAGAAGGGGAGAAAGTAATTGCAAATGAAACAGCTGACAAAGAATTAATTTCCAAAATGTATAAGTAGTTCATATAACTCAAAATCAGAAAAACATACAATGCAAAAAAAAAAAAAATGAGTAGAAGACCTAAACAGATTTCTTCCAAAGAAGACATAAAGATGGCCAGTATGTACCACAGCTTTCTTATCCATTCATCTGCTGATGGACATCTAGGTTGCTTCCATGTCCTGGCTATTATAAACAGTGCTGCGATGATCATTGGGGTACATGTGTCTTTTTCAATTCTGGTTTCCTTGGTGTGTATGCCCAGAAGTGGGATTGCTGGGTCATAAGGCAGTTCTATTTCCAGTTTTTTTAAGGAATCTTGGGGGGGCTGGTGCACCGGGATGACCCAGAGAGATGGTATGGGGACGGAGGTGGGAGAGGGGTTCAGGATTGGGAACATGTGTACACCTGTGGTGGATTCATGGTGATGTATGGCAAAACCAATACAGTATTGTGAAGTAAAATAAAGTAAAATTTAAAAAAAGGCCAATAAACACATGAAAAGATGCTCAACATCACTCATTATTACAGAAATGCAAATCAAAATCACAATGAAGTATTACCTCACACCAACCAGAATGGCCATCATCAAAAAATCTACCAACAACAAATGCTGGGGAGTTTGTGGAGAAAAGGGAACACTTTTACACTGTTGGAAGAAATGTAAACTGCTACAGCCATTATGGAGAACAGTGTGAAGGTTCTTTAAAATCATGAAAAAAAAAAAAAAAAACCAGGAATAAATCTGTCATACAATGCAGCAATCCCACTACTGAGCATGCTGCTGCTAAGTCACTTCAGTCGTGTCCGACTCTGTGCGACCCCGTAGACGGCAGCCCGCCAGGCTCCCTGGTCCCTGGGATTCTCCAGCCAAGAACACTGGAGTGGGTTGCCATTTCCTTCTCCAATGCATGAAAGTGAAAAGTGAAAGTGAAGTCGCTCAGTCGTGTCTGACTCTTAGCGACCCCATGGACTGCAGCCCAGGCTCCTCTGCCCATGAGATTTTCCAGGCAAGAGTACTGGAGTTGGGGTGCCATTGCCTTCTCTGACTACTGAGCATATACCCTGAGAAAACCACAATTCAAAAAGACACATGTACCACAATGTTCATTGAAGCACTATTTACAATAGCCAAGACATGGAAGCAAGTTAGATGTCTACTGACAGATGAATGGATAAAGATGTGGTATGTATATATATTACTCAGCCATGAAAAGAAGGAATTTGAGTCCGTTCTAGGGAGGTGGATGAACCTAGAACTTGTTATATAGAGTGAAGTAAGTCAGAAAGAGAAAAACAAATATTGTATATTAACACATATATATGGAATCTGGAAAAATTGTATTGATGAATGTATCTGCAGGAAAGGAGAGGAGACACAAACAGAGAGAAGGAGTTGTGGACACAGCAAGGGAAAGAGAGAGTGGGACGAATGGAGAAGGTCGCACTGACATATATACAACACTATCATGTGTAAAATGAAGAGCTAGTGGGAAGCTGCCACTATATAACATACAATGCCCAGTCTATCACTCTGTGATTACCTAGAGGGGTGGGATTGGGGGAGGGGAGGGAGGCTTATGAGGGAGGAGATATATATATATATATATGTAATTATGACTGATTTGCATTGCTGTATGACAGACACCAACACAACATTGTAAAGCAATTTTCTTCCAATTAAAAAATAAATAAAATATTAAAAAATGTCTACTGTGTGAAGCCTAGAAGACAGGGCATATTCAATAACATTTAGCTATTATAGTACTGGGGCTTCCCAGGTGGCTCAGTGGTAAAGAATCTGCCTGCCAATGCAGAAGCTTGAGGAAACACAGGTACGATCCCTGGGTTGGGAAGATCTCCTGGAGAAGGAAATAGCAACCCACTCCAGTATTTTTGCCTGGAAAATCCCATGGACCGAGGAGCCTGGCAGGCTACAGTCCATGGGGTTGCAAAGAGTTGAATTTAACTGAGCATGCACATTATAATAGCACCATTTTGAGATACTTTTATGTGTCAGGCACTCTATATACATTATCTCATGTAATACTCATGATAGCCCATTGGTGGCTCAGATGGTAAAGCGTCTGCCTACAATGCAGGAGATCCAGGTTTGATCCCTGGGTTGGGAAGATCCTCTGGAGAAGGAAATGGCAACCCACTCTAGTACTCTTGCCTGGAAAATCCGATGGATGGAGGAGAGTGGTGGGCTACAGTCTATGGGGTCTCAAAGAGTCAGACACGACTGAGCGACTTCACTTTATAGATGAGAAAACTCAGGTTCAGAAAGGTTCAGTAACTCGCTCAAGGATGCAGAGCTAATGAATGGGAGAGATGGGATTCCAACCCTGTCTAATTCTAAATTTGTGTCTTATCCACGTCATTATTTATGCCTTAATAGTCAAGATCCTAATTTATCCTACACTATGAAAATCAGTCATAGTGAAATGAGCAGAAATTTGCAAAGTACAAAACTTGCTTTTAAACAGAAATCTAATTTTAAAAATATTGCCAATTAACCACAGTACTGCTTGGCTAATTGCCTACCCAGGGTTTATTAGTTTCTGCTTGGCAAGTCTTGAGATCTTTTTCCCGTCTCAGTAGTGTAATGATACTTCTGTAAAATACTTGTTTAATTTTTCTGAGCATGTTTGAGATGGGTTGCATGTGAGAATCTTTATTCTTATAGGCATAAAAAGATTCACCTGCAGACCCTGCGGGCACTGTCTGAGGTGCAGAAGATGACACCAAGAGAGAGGATGCGGGTGAGGAAGGTCCAGGCAGCTGATGAGGAGGCCAGGAAGCTGAAGTAAGTGACCTTCCCTTAGTGAAGGCTGCCTCTCAGGGCTCTAAAAGAATGTGCTAAAGAAAAGCAGAAACCACAAGAGAAAATTAAAATGTACATTCTTATATATTTATCAATTTTTTCTTTCACTCATTTGCTCAAAATATGGTGATTAGATGTCAGACACTATTAATATCAAACTTTCAGTCTTATGTGAAAAGAACGATTGACTATCAGGGACGTTATTAGGAATGAAAATACAGAGACAACCTCCAGACAAAGCAATCAGCAATTTTTGCTGATACCTTCTTTACATAGCCCTGTGAGGGGTGATAAGGTGGCCTCACTATTCTGTCCATACTCCCCAGGTGTTTGCTAAACCCCCTCTGCCTGGAGTCCTGGCTGCTCTGTAGGGAGAAGAATGTGCCTGCAGGAAATTGTCTGTAGAGACAAGACTGAAGATTGATGCTGAAGCTCCAATACTTTGGCCACCTGATGTGAAGAACTTACTCCTTGGAAAAGACCCTGATGCTGGGAAAGATTGAAGGCAGGAGGAGAAGGGGATGACAGGTGATGAGATGGTTGGATGGTATCACCAACTCAATGGACATGAGTTTGAGGAGGCTCTGGTAGTTGGTGATGGACAGGGAGGCCTGGCATGCTGCAGGCCATGGGGTCGCAAAACGTCAGACACGACTGAGCGACTGAACTGAGAGAGAACACTAGAAGCAGCTCTGTTCTGCGAAGTGAAGCCCTTCACAGTCTGGGGCAGTGCTGCTTGTATGAGATCACTAGTGTTCAGAGTTTACACATGAAAGGGTGCTTCCAAAGAACCCAAGACTCCCGATTTCTCAAAAACTGATTTTTCAGCTGGTAAGTGACCCAACTGACTGATTTTTGTTCTTTCTTCCTCTGCCTTTTTTTTTTTTTTTTTTTTGGTGGCTTAGAAGCCCCAACCAAGAACTAGAGAGACGAAAAGGCCTGAAAATAAAATCTGTCCATTATATGATCTTGTTAATGTCTGACCTCTTAATGAGGGGAAAAGAAGAGAGTGAAAAAGCTGACTTAAAACTCAACATTAAAGAAACAATATCGTGGCATCTGGTCCAATCACTTCATGGCAAATAGATGGGAAAAAGTGAAAGCAGTGACAGATTTTGTTTTCTTGAGTTTCAAAATCACTGCAGATGGTGACTGCAGCCATGAAATTCAAAGAAGTTTGTTCCTTGGAAGGAAAGCTATAACAAACTTAGACAGAATGTTAAAAAGCAGAGACATCAGTTTGTTGCCAAAGGTCCATATAGTCAAAGCAATCGTTTTTCTAGTAATCATGTACGGATGTGAGAGTTGGACCATAGTGAAGGCTGAGCACTGAAGAACAGAGGCTTTTGCATTGTGGTGCTGGAGAAGACTCTTGAGAATCCCTTTGAATGCCAGGAGACCAAACTAGTCAATCCTAAAGGAAATCAACCCTGAATATTCATTGGAAAGACTTATGCTGAAGCTCCAATACTTTGGCCACCTGATGCAAAGAGCTAACTCTGATGCTGGGAAAGATTGAAGGCAGAAAGAGGAGATGGCAGCAGAGGATGAGATGGTTAGATCACATCACTGACTCAGCGGATGTGAATTTGAGCAAACTCTGGGAGACAGTGAAGGACAAGGGAGCCTGGCATACTTCAGTCTGGAAAGAGTTGGACATGACTTATCAACAGAACAACAGCAACAACATTGTATCTGAAAAATGATTCAAGGTGTCCTTGTACTTAAAGGGTCTATCATGATGAACCATGTAAGAACCTGAGAGACCACTTCCTCTTATCAAATGTTTTCTTTAATAAATATGGGAAAAGATTTCTGTCACAGTGCTTCATGGGCAATAGTGTGCTGATGAAGCTTCTGGGCCTGCGGGGGCCAGAGGAGTAGCTACTATTAATAATTTGTTTGCTGATTCTATGGTGTAAATGTTCCAACAATGCCTTTTCAAGGTACCAATGTAGTATTATTCAGTGTTCAGCTAGAAGATATGTACAATCCAGTATACCACTAAGTGTGGATTGGTTGATAAAATGTATTCATGAATATTGTTTGAACAGTTGCATCAACTCATAGCCCCAGATCTAACACCTCAGGAATGCAGATATTTCCAGGGTACCATGGTTCATGTAATTGGTTGAGGGTGAAAGGAAAATTAAATGTCTGACAGTAACAGATTAAAAAAGCAATATAATAACTTGCACATTACAAATTATTTCTCAGGTTAAAACTTCTTTAATATGCAAAAAGTCATTGATCTTCCTCGTGGCATTTAATATTTTTGTTATTAACGGCAATAGTTTGTTAAATAAAGTTTGTTCTTGATTTTATGAATGAATTACATCAGAGTTGTTTTGATTATTGTTTCTAGGATTCAAGAAAGGATGGCTGTTAGCTAGACAATGACTTCATTTTCATGAGGGTTATAATGTACCCACCCACTTTAAAGACGAGAAAATTTGACGACAGGGATGTTCAGTGATTTTTTCAAGAAATCTAAGTATAAATAAGTACAAGTAATCACAAGGACTCAAATCTTTCCTCCAGTTTAACAACAGGTCTAGTAAATTCAATTCCTATTGTAGAGGAAACTGGAAATGTCCAAGAAAAATTCCTCTTCACAGTGGCTCTCATATTCTTTTCCATAAATTCTTTGAAATGTGGGTCTATTTTCCATGTCTGTGACTTTGTTACCTAGTTATTGGTATGTGTTGGGCTCTCAATCGGGCATCTGAGACACACTCCTGTCAGCACAGGCCAGAGCACACAGGGATGGCACTGCCCTCCCACGCTGAGTCCTGGGGGAACAAGGAGCTGGCATCCTGCATGCCTTAAAGGAGAACCCACTGAGGCTGCGCCACCCTCATCCATTGAGAGAGAGACTGCAGGCTGGCTGCCCAACACCCTGGTCTGCCTGTTGAAACAGGGATCACATTTACTTATGAAACATATGTCGTCTTAGCAAATTGCAGGTCTTTGCCTATGTTCACTTTATGCAGAAAGCTTGTGGAAGAAAAATATGAAGAAAACAACAAACGAATGCAGGAACTGAGAGCTCGGAACTTCCAGCGGCAGACTGTGGATGTGCTCCACGTGAGTGCGCTTCTGTTTTAAATTTTACAAAAGACCTTTTCTTGCCTCGGATTCTTCAGATTCATAGAGCCAATTGGATAGGAAAAGGGACAAGGTAGGGAAAAAAACATCCAGACCAACTTTGCCCAATTCCAGGATGTACTGAGATTTGTTTAGAGTGCTAACTGTAGGCCAAAAATTAGAGACAACACTATTTCAGAGCAGCTGTACCAAGTGCCTGCTGTTTAAGGGTGACTTCATCAGGACGGAATGAATAGCTGAGTTACAGGTATGACTTTGCAGAACAGATACGTGTCTATCTAATTTTGAATTTCAGCCATGCTTTACCTCTCTAGTCCATTGTTCTTTTTGTCTTATTTTTTGTTCTTTCCCTCTTTATTTTCTGTCTCCCATCCTTATCATCATACATTGTGTTTAGCTCCTTTGGCAAATTACCCTAGATATCCAATAATAAATAAGGTTGCAGACTTACGTGAAATGCATCCCAAATTCACGTCCTCTGCATCCCAAGCACCTGAATAACAAATACCATTCCCTAATGGTTAAAAATATCTTCATTGACCTTGATGTGGGCTTTCATACTTAACGTAGTTTTTCTTCAGGGTTGTATTTGGATAATGGACATCAACACCAGCCTTACGGCTCTTTTGGTAAAAACAACTTGGGAAAGAGTCATTTTCTGGGAGAAGTTTACTGTTTCAAATTCTGGTTATTTGTTCATTGGCGATTCTTGCATCTGAGGGAGAGTCTTTCCTTTAGCAGGAAGGGCCAGGCCCCCTGAAGTTGTGGGGGTGATCCCTAGGCCTGCAGACACCCTTTCTACTACTGTAGCTCAGTCAACAAAGGGCTCTGAATCTGGGGCGTGCAGGAGCGCCTACCAGAGCTCACTTGCAGACAAAGCAGAGCCTGGGAACATTGTTTTCTGCTGCTCTCTGACTGAGGAGTCACCTTTCTCGATGACTTAGTGGTTGTGAGTTCTCTCAAGTTCTGAAAACCCAAAGCTAGAGCAGATGGGGGCCCAGCCTTCTCTGACCTTAGGCGTCTCTATCAATTAACCCCTCAGCAGACAATGTGGGTGTGCTGATGCTGCTCTATCCCAACCTCCATTCTCAGGGAAGCTGGCCTCAGAGATGTAGGGGTTGGGAGGGTTTTTTTTTTTTCCTGGAATGTTCAGAGTCCCCTGCTTCTAAGGGATTTTACCCTCAGAGACTGGAAATTGAGAAGTACAGATGTGGTAATATTTTGTAGTATAAAGCCTGCTGCTGCTGCTGCTGCTGCTAAGTCACTTCAGTTGTGTCCGACTCTGTGCGACCCCAGAGACAGCAGCCCACCAGGCTCCCCCGTCCCTGGGATTCTCCAGGCAAGAACACTGGAGTGGGTTGCTATTTCCTTCTCCAGTGCATGAAAGTGAAAAGTGAAAGTGAAGCCGCTCAGTCATGTTCGACTCTTAGTGACCCTGTGGACTGTAACCTACCTGGCTCCTCTGTCCATGGGATTTTCCAGGCAAGAGTACTGGAGTGGGGTGCCATTGCCTTCTCCGATTATAAAGCCTAAATAACTTTATTCTAACCATAGAAGTCGCTCAGTCATGTCCGACTCTTTGTGACCCCATGGACTGTAACCTACCAGGCTCCTCCGTCCATGGGATTCTCCAGAAACGAATACTGGAGTGGGTTGCCATTTCCTTCTCCAGGGGATCTTCCTGACCCAGGGAATGAACCCAGGTCTCCCGCCTTGCAAGCAGACGCTTTAAACTCTGAGCCACCAGGGAAGCCCATATTGAAGTTAGCATATAGTAAATAAAATATAGTTTCAAGTATAATCTTACATTTTAGTGTCTGATAATGTCTTCTTTACTTTTCTTCATGGGCCTTCAAAATTGCCATTTTTGTGTTGTTTTTAATTTCTGATATGATTATTATCAGTGTGAAGCAACTGCACTATATGAAGTCCTATTCATCCTATAAAAATCAGGGCCCTTGGGGGATTGTAAAGTCACTTAAGATTTTATTAACTCTATATTATCCTACAGAACATGGGATTCCAGATCTTGGCTCAGTTCAGATGAGGAACATGAGGATTTCACAGATTTTATGGAATCCCAACTCATAACCTCCACAGTGTCTGCCTAGTTTCTCCCAATTCCATCCCCATCCATCAGCAAGGAGCAGAGGCAGGAGGAGGTGCCTGCAGCTGTCTTGGTCAGAGACGGTGGTGGTTCATTCTTTGGTTGTTAGGGTTCAGTTCAACAACGTCTTTGGTCCTGAGCTTTTCAGAAGCAGCCTTCTTCAGCTGCATAGTGATAAGGATGGGAAGCACTGATTGCGCCCAGTGCATGGTGTTGCTCAGCACTCCAGTTCTCTCACCTTCCTTTGTGCCAGTCAGCTGCTTCTCTCCAGCCCGTTGGTTCCATCCTACCCTCCCTCTTCCAAATGTCACCTCCTCTTCAGGAGAACCATCTTTGACTGCTCAGCTCCACAGTCAGCTGGCGCTATTTAAAATTCTTATGGCTTCTAGCAGCGGTTCTCAAACTTCGAAATGCACCTGAATCACTGGTTAGTTTTGTTGAAATGCAGATTCTGACTTGCCTGGTCTGAAGTGGGGCCTGAGATACTGCATTTCTAACAAACTGCCTGGTGATTCTGACGCTGCTGGGCCAGGATCACACTGATGAGTAATGAACAAAAATTGGGTTCTTGAAAGCAGCTTCAGATGGAGGAGGATCTGGAAAAGCCATGATGAGCAGACCTTCTTATTATCTCTTTAGAAAAAATAGAACATTTAATGGGAATGGAAGAAAAGGAGAGGCAGCCTGAGCGAAGGTTCTTGTTCCCCCTGGAGGAGGATGGAGAGAGGAGGCCAGGCAGAGTGGAGGCCAGTCTGATCACATTCACAGTCTCCAGCATTTCAGTCAGATTCTTTACTGACTGAACCAGTAGGGAAGCCCAGGAGTGAGGCAGGTGTAACATATTCAGAGAACCAAGGACAGAGAGCTGAACACTTTGCAGATGGTCTAAAGGGTCTAGACATCTTGTGGAGAGGCATCAGTGAGCTGAAAAGGATGAAGTATAGTGTGAGAAATCAATTGGATCATTCAGGTGCAAGAAGCTAAAGAAAAACATAATTGAAAAGGAGAGAAGGAATGAAGAGGCACACACACTCCTGTCTTTCCCCAGATGTGCATTTGTGGTTGAATTTCTTCCTCCTCTCACTGGGCTCTGTTCTCCAGTTCTCTTGCTTCTGTCTGGTGAGCTGAAGCAAACCTCATTATATTTCAAAAGCAGTAGCTGGAGATGGAATCAGAGTTCAGAGAGAGACAGGCTGGTTGTGTCACCCCTTAAACTTTATAAAAATTCTTTGAGGCGTTTAGGAGAGTGGCTTGCTTTGTTTTTCAGATCCTGACTGACGGGGCCTTTTTCTCTGGCAGGCATTTTCTGCTCTGCTGGATTGGGGCTTTGAAATCTTGAAGTGCAGTTGACTGTGGAATCATGCTGGCACCATTTCTTAAAGGATGGTAGCTTAAAACAACTAGATGCCACGATGCACACACTAAGCCCAGTCTTTCTTTTATCCTGGGGTATATGCAGGTGCGAAGGTTTTTGTGAAGGGTGTGGCAGGTCAGGCCTGCAAATGTGAAATAGTCTTGGGGATCAAAGAGCAGGTCATATCCTGCTCCTTCTAAGACTATTATAACAGTTCTCTTCAAAGAGAACCTCAGAAAATCGAAGTCAATTGAGAATTCAAATACTTGTTTTAAAAAAATTTCTGAAATAGATGCAAAGGCACATTTCACACAGTCTCTGTTTTTTTGCATTATTGGTGATCCTTTGAAATTTGGAGCCCCAGTTTCACCTCCTGCAACAATTATTATACAGTATAAAAAATGGACTATTTTTCTTAAAAATATTTATGACTATATTTCCAGAGATGCCACATCACAGTGTAGCACAGCTGTGTTTTACTTACTTATTTAGGATTAGTTTGAACTTTCTCCTTTTGATAAGAAGGTGCTCTTGGACTAGTTCTTCATGAAAACCATTTATCCTGGAAAACAGGTCAATTCAGCAGTAGGTCTGGGTGGCAAACACACGCACACACACACACACACACACACACACACAGACACAGTGATTAGCTGAAATGCCTGTTGATATATTTGAGAAGTTTAACTTAACATTTTTAACTATAAACTCTTATGTCACCTCTTAGATCTCTTTCTTTTAGGGAATTGAAATTCATAAAATCACAGAGCTATAAAAGCTGGAAGAGAGCTTGAACGTTATTGAAGCCAGCACCTGTAGTCTTGAGATGAGGAAGCTGAGCAGGGCTGGGCTAGGCTGTGGGGAGCATGAGGCCTGGGTGCACAATGGAAGGAGATCCTCATTCTCAGCAGCTGATGCTGCAAGTCAGTACCTCCTTCCATGTGCGCCCTGGGCGTCCCACCTGCCTCACCTTCACCATGACCCTGACACTCAGGCCAAGGGAGGTTACATGCTTTGCCCAAGGTCACCTGCCAAGTTAATTCAAAGCTGTTTCTCGCATTCCCAGCTGCCTTCCTAAGATCTGAAAATGTTATCATGTTTAATGGAGAGGATTAGGTAGGCTTTTGTTTCCAAATCATTTTCCAAACAAGAATCTTGTTTCATTTGTGGTAATGCTGTTTCCTCTGATCAGCTTCTCATGAATTGTTCATTACTTTTTGCAAGGAATTTGATGACCCAGCTTCAGACAACCTGCCTGAGTCTCAGCCCATTCCTTCCCTGGATCTCCGCACCCTTGGGTCAAATGTGGAGGACACCATAGCTGACCTTGGAGATCATGGTATGAATTTGCATCAGTGTTCAGAAGGCTGCTCTTGGATAACAGGTGGGCTGGTGTGGCTGACTGTCCAGTGGGCCTGGTGGCCTCTGGGGAAAGCTTTGGGTGTATGCAGCCACCTTCTATCAGTTTGCCAGAGCTGAGCTGAGGTGATACAGAGCAGGAAACTGAGGCTTTGTCTATCCTCTCTGTCTTCTTGACATGGTGAAGATGAACTAGAAATTCACACTGGACAAGGGACCTCCCCTTCTGTATGAGTTAAACAGCATCACCACTAACCTGTGTAGGACTATGAAAGCTCTGAAATACAGTTTCCCTCTGTAACTGGTTTTCCTGGCCCTCATGAGCCAGAAAAGAAAGTGCTCAAAGCTGTCAGCCAAACTGGGTTATCATAGCCTAATGGTAAAAAAAAACATGAGTTGTAGAGTAAAAAGTCTGGTCCAGTGGGGGAAGCCCCTGGCAACAGTTTCCTTAACCATGAAGCAATCCATTAATAAAGTGAATGAGCTGAGGCTGTTATGTGCTCTCAGCACATTATGAAAGCCAAAGAGAGGAAGCAGTTCATGACCCCGAGAGGGAGGGCTCGGAATGTGTGGCCTTCCAGTCCGGTACCCTTCTCCCCAGGGCTATGGACAAGTGCCAGAACCAGTGTGTGTGCGTACATAGTCACTTCAGTCATGTCCAACTCTTGGCAACCCCATAGACTGTGTAGCCCACCAGGCTCCTCTGTCCATGGAATTATCCAGGAAAGAATACTGGATTGGGTTGTCTTGCTCTCCTCCAGGGGATCTTCCTGACCCAGGGACTGAACCCACGTCTCTTATGTGTCCTGCATTGGCAGGCGAGTTTTACCACTAGTGCCACCTGGGAAGCCTAGGACCATTGTAGGCACTCAGTTAACATTCCTCAGGTGAATGAATGATACGTTGTTTGGACCTCTGAGAGGCAGGTGCCAAGATGGGGCTAAAAGTACAAAATGTTATCAGGAGAGTTGGGCAAGGAGCCTGGAAAGGCTGAGAGAATGTCAGACTGTGATTCAAGTTTCAGTCCGAATGCAGAGAGGTTCCTGGGCGAGCACCAGTCTGCAAGGCAGGCAGAGGCAGCCGGGACGTCAGGAGGTGCTTCAGGAGACTTAGGCCTTAGTGTGCCTGCTGCGGAGGTCCTAGGATGGGGGTGGGGGCATGGGAGCCTCACACGTCTTGTGGTCGAAGGTCTCCAGGTACATCCTTGTGGCCGAAACTCTCTTTGGCAGGAGCTGAATTCTCTTTTCAAAAAAAGTGGAGGTAGTGGCGCTTGGATTGGCTGGTCATTTCAGCCCAAGCGTGCATCTGATGTCTTCCTGTTGGAGCTGATAGAGCTGGTACTGCCTCCTTCAGCTGTGAGGAGACCAGGACCTGAAAGTCTTCAGGTACTATCTGCCAACTTTCGAAAGGATGTTTTGGAAGCCACCTGGTAATGGGAGTTGTTGGCAGACAGATATATGTATCAGATGGATTTGCATCTAGGTTCTTTGCAGGTGTTTCTTTAGTACATTATTTGTTATTTTCCAAAGGTAAAATTTGGAAGCATAGAACTATCCCCTGGGCTTTTCTTTCCAAGACTATAAAACTGAGGACCAGACAGCAACCAAGTAGCACCAATTCTGACAGCCTGTGTGTTGCTCAAGGGCCATCGCCATCTAGAAAGAGGGAGCCCCAAGACGGGGTGTTGAGCAGGTGGTCTAGGAGTGAGAGGCCTGGGCCCAGCCTCCAGATTTCAGATAGGAAAGGTATCTATTATTCATTTCACAAATGAGAAACCAAAGACAGAAATTAATTTGCTCAAGGACTCCAGAGTTCCTGCTTCCATTGCACGTTACTTCTAAGCTAGCTCAGACCACAGCGCTGCCAGGACTCTGGGCTGGCGGCCTCCGTACCTCACGCTTTGTCCTCTGTCAGGAGGCTCTGCTATGGCAGACCATGTGTTGAGTTACCAACCAAACTGAAAATAGGCCATTCCTTTTCCCACCTTATCCATGCCGTAAGGAAACACTATTTAAATCCCCATTATAAGCTGTGAGAGCCAAAAACACATAGTAGTTTTAGTTTGGCCAAATGCCTTGGAAAATACTTATAAAATTTCCCTTTTTTTTTCTGTAAATTTGTATTTTCTAATTTCTGTTCTTTATTAAATATTAAATTGAAAAGGGAGACTATGAAGGACTATGAACATGTAGCCCTTGGCTTGATGATTGGTTAGTAACTGCAGGATGATTAGTGACCTCATAGCTTAATTGTGAAATTTTGAGACAGGAGATTTTAATTTTTTCATGAACTCTGAAGTGGCTCATTATTTCTCCCATTCTCTGCCTTTTAGAAGATTTGACTACAAACTTTGAGCACCCAGAAGAAGTTTTTATTTATTTTTTGTCTGGTTTGTATATGTAAAATAAAATCACACAATCATTTTTTAAGCTCCTTTACCAAATGTTTAATCAGTCTTTGATGTTGAATTAGGAAATTCCAGAAGGAACTGAGGAGTTAGTTGCAGAGAAACAGGACAGGGTGATGCATTTTACCTCTGATATGTGTTTAGTTCACTACGGTGGATTTAATCTAGCTGAAGTCATGAGTAACCATTATAATCAAATGAAAAAGCATGACTGGAACACTGAAGAAATTATCCTCATTTAACTCCTTGTGTGTAATACTGATGATTTCTTGCACATTAATTCTTGCCAGAAACTTTATTGCACTCTAGCCTTATTTTTAGCAACCAACAGCTGAGTTTCAGAGTAGCATTTCTTGCAAAGCTGGAATATCCTGGAACTCAGGGGCCCCAGATCCACGCAGAGCATGGCTCTCACGATGCAGAAGCTGCACAGTTGTCCACCTTGGCTGCCTACCTAGAACCTGACCAGCTGCCACTTAATTTCCTTAGTTTCAAGCCACTCCTTGAGCCAGTTCTGAGCTCCTTCCCTGTGCTCAGAGAAAGCTTGGACCCCAAGAATTTCATACTTTGCTTGCCCATAGGAAGCCCACATGCCCTTTTTTTAGTTGCAGGTTGACCTTTGATTTATGGTGCTATTTCTTCCCTTTAAATGTCTAAGTGGAAATAAGGTGATTAACGATGACATTTTAAAATTGTTTTTCTTTTTAAAAAGAAAATGTTTACTTATTGCAACTGCACTTCTAGATGGTTACCAAGAGAAATGCAAGCATGTCTATAAGGATGAACACAGATGTTCTTAGCAGTTGTATTTATAGTACCAAAAAGTAGAAGCAAGTGTCAATCAATAGGTGAATAGATAAACTAACTTGTAGTTTATCCATACAATGTAATACTCGTCAATGAAAAGAAGCAAACTATCAATATACACTAGTTTGGGTGTATATCTAAACACTGAGCTGAATGAAAGAAGATAAAGACGAAAGAATTCCTATTGATTAATTCCATTTATATGAAGTCCAGAACTAGCAGCACTTACCTCCAGTGACAGAAATGAGGCCACTGGTAGCCTGGGGATCATGGTGTTAGAAACTGACTCCAAAAGTACCCAAGGAGCTTCTTGTGGTGATGGTAACCCAGATGTATATATTTGTCAGAACTTATTAAACTCTATTTTTTTAAGTTTTTTTAAAATTTAAATTTATTTATTTTAATTGGAGGCTAATTACTTTACAATATTGTATTAGTTTTGCCATACATCAACATGAATCCGCCACAGATGTTCCCAATTGTATTGGAGTATAGCCCATTAACAATGCTGTGGTAGATTCAGTTGGACAGAAAATGGATTCAACCAAACATATATACGTATCCATTCTCCATGAAACTCCCCTCCCATCCACCCTGCCATTGAACTCTATAATTTAAATGAATGCATTTTATTGTCCATAAATTATACCTCAATAAAACTAATACATTTTTTAGAAATGATAAAATATCCAGAAAAGAATACATGAGTAATGCCTATTAGCTTGTGTTTTAGCTAATGAATGGCTGAGAGAGATTGGCATGAAATCATGGAGCTAGAAGGCATCCAAGAGGATCTCTGGATATTATTTGGGACACAGGGTCCTTAGTCCAAAAAAATGATTGTGGGGTTTTCTCCTAATGTCAACCAAGCAACATTGTCTTCCACGAGGAATGTAGGAATGTTAATAGAGTTTGTAGTCTTCTGTCAGGAGGCGAGAAGATGAGGGCTGGAATCCTTTGGCTCCTCTCTCAGTCTTTTTTATTGTGGGACTCATGTTGTGAGGTTGGAGACCCATACCAGTAGAGCTAAGAGGACCTGGGACCTACAAAAGCAGCCTGAACATTATAGGACAAAATGTAACAGTCCAGACTCCAAATGTATCTGAAAACCTGCCATATCAGCCCTCAGAAAAGATGACCATGTGCTGGAGGTCGTGTCCACATTCCCAGATGTCCTCTCACTTTCAGAGCTCTGTCTTAGAGACTTGATTGATGAGTATAAATTGATGGTGCTTCTGCTTCATATTTGTCATGTATTCTGCTGAGTTACACTTGTGTTTGCTACTGACTCTCACATTTACTCCCAGGAATAGGCACGTGCAGTCACTCCCTAATTTTCTGAGCTCTAGAGGATAATTAGAATGAATCTAATATCAAATGAAGATGTACTGACTCCCCACCCTTCAGTTCAGTTCAGTTCAGTCGCTCAGTCATGTCCAACTCTTTGGGACCCCATGAATCGCAGCACACCAGGCCTCCCTGTCCATCACCAACTCCCAGAGTTCACTCAGACTCACGTCCATCGAGTCAGTGATGCCATCCAGCCATCTCATCCTCTGCCATCCCCTTCTCCTTCTGCCCCCTATCCCTCCCAGTATCAGAGTCTTTTCCAATGAGTCAACTCTTCGCATGAGGTGGCCAAAGTACTGGAGTTTCAGCTTTAGCATCGTCCTTCCGATGAGCACCCAAGACTGATCTTTAAAATGGACTGGTTGGATCTCCTTGCAGTCCAAGGGACTCTCAAGAGTCTTCTTCAACACCACAGTTCAAAAGCATCAATTCTTCGGTACTCAGCTTTCTTCACAGTCCAACTCTCACATCCATACATGACCACTGGAAAAACCATAGCCTTGACTAGAGACAGACCTTTGTTGGCAAAGTAATGTCTCTGCTTTTTATTTTATTTTTTCATTGAATATTGTTCAACTTTATTTGTATTTTTTAAATTTATTTATTTTAATTGGAGGCTAATTACTTTACAATATTGTATTGGTTTTGTGGTCATAACTTTCCTTCCAAGGAGTAAGCATCTTTTAATTTCATGGCTGCAGTCACCATCTGCAGTGATTTTGGAGCCCCCCAAAATAAAGTCTGACAGTGCTTCCACTGTTTCCCCATCTATTTCCCATGAAGTGATGGGACCAGATGGAGTGATCTTAGTTTTCTAAATGTTGAGCTTTAAGCCAAAATTTTCACTCTTCTCTTTCACTTTCATCAAAAGGCTGTTTAGCTCCTCTTCACTTTCTTCCATAAGAGTGGTGCCATCTGCATATCTGAGGTTATTGATATTTCTCCCGGCAATCTTTATTTCAGCTTGTGCTTCTTCTAGCCCAGCATTTCTCATGATGTACTCTGCATATAAGTTAAATAAGCAGGGTGACAGTATACAGCCTTGATGTACTCCTTTTCCTATTTGGAACCAGTCTGTTGTTCCATGTCCAGTTCTAACTATTGCTTCCTGAAGTGCATATCGGTTTCTCAAGAGGCAGGTCAGGTGGTCTGGTATTCCCATCTCTTTCAGAATTTTCCACAGTTTATTGTGATCCACACAGTCAAAGGCTTTGGCATAGTCAATAAAGCAGAAATAGATATTTTTCTGGAACTCTCTTGCTTTTTCCATGATCCAGAGGATGTTGGCAATTTGATCTCTGGTTCCTCTGCTTTTTCTAAAACCAGCTTGAACATCTGGAATTCACGGTTCATGTATTGCTGAAGCCTAGCTTGGAGAATTTTGAGCATTACTTTACTAGTGTGTGAGATGAGTGCAATTGTGGGGTAGTTTGAGCATTCATTGGTATTGCCTTTCTTTGGGATTGGAATGAAAACTGACCTTTTCCAGCCCTGTGGCCACTGCTGAGTTTTCCAAATTTGCTGGCATATTGAGTGCACCACTTTCACAGCTTCATCTCTCAGGATTTGAAATAGCTCAACTGTAATTCCATCACCTCCACTAGCTTTGTTCATAGTGATGCTTCCTAAGGCCCACTTGAGTTCACATTCCAGGATGTCTGGCTCTAGGTGAGTGATCACACCATCATGATTATCTGGTAAATTAGAAGTGGTCAAATAGGAGATGGCAAGAGTGAACATCAACATTTTAGGAATCAGTGAACTAAAATGGACTAGAATTGGTGAATTTAATTCAGATGACCATTATATCTACTTCTAAGAATCCCTTAGAAGAAATTGAGTAGCCCTCATAGCCAACAAAAGAGTCTGAAATGCAGTACTTTGGTGCAATCTAAAAAAAGAACAAAATGATCTCTGTTTGTTTCCAAGGCAAACCATTCAATATTACAGTAATCCAAGTCTGTGTCCCAACCAGTAACACTGAAGAAGCTGAAGTTGAATGGTTCTATGAAGATCAACAAGACCTTCTAGAACTAACTCTATACATGGACATCACCAGATGGTCAACACTGAAATCAGATTGATTATATTCTTTGCATCAAAAAATGGAGAAGTTCTATATAGTAAGCAAAAACAAGACCAGGAGCTGACTGTGGGTCAGATCATGAGCTCCTTATTGCCAAATTCAGACTTAAATTGAAGAAAGTAGGGAAAACCACTAGACCATTCAGGTATGACCTAATAAAATTCCTTATGATTATCTGGTGGAAATGAGAAATAGATTCAAGGGATTAGATCTGATAGACTGCTTGAAGAACTATGAATGGAGGTTCGTGGCATTGTACAGGAGGCAGTGACCAAGACCATCCCCAGAAAAAGAAATGCAAAAAGGCAAAATGGCTATCTGAGGAATGCTTACAAATAGGTGAGAAAAGAAGAGATGCTAAAGGCAAAGGAGAAAAGGAAAGATATACCCATCTGAATGCAGAGCTCCAAAAAATATCAAGGAGAAATAAGAAAGCTTTCCGAGGTGATCAATTAAAATAAATAGAGGAAAGCAACAGAATGGGAAAGACTAGAGATTTCTTCCAGAAAATTAGAAATACCAAGGAAACATTTCATGCCAAGATGGGCACAATAAAGGATAGAAATGGTATGGTCCAAACAGAAGCAGAAGAGATTAAGAAGAGGTGGCAAGAATATACAGAAGAACTGTACAAAAAAGATCTTCATGACCCAGATAACCACAATGGTGGTTAGAGCCAGACATCCTGGAATGTGAAGTCAAGTGGGCCTTAGGAAGCATCACTACGAACAAAACTAGTGGAGGTGATGGAATTACAGTTGAGCTATTTAAAATCCTAAAAGATGATGCTCTGAAAGTGTCACACTCAATATGCCAGCAAATTTGGAGAACTCAGCAGTGGCCACAGGACTGGAAAAGGTCAATTTTCATTCCAATCCCAAAGAAAGGCAATGCCAAAAATGCTCAAACTACTTCACAATTGCACTCACTTCACATGCTAGCAAAGTAATGCTCAAAATTCTCCAAGCCAGATTTCAACAGTATGTGAACCAAGATTTTCCAGATGTTCAAGCTGGTTTTAGAAAAGGCAGAGGAACCAGAGGTCAAATTGCCGGCATCCATTGGATCATCGAAAAAGCAAGAGAATACCAGAAAGACATCTACTCAAAGACTGTGGTGTAATCACAACCAACTGGAAAATTCTTCATGAGTTAGGAATACCAGACCACCTTACCTGCCTCCTGAGAAATCTGTATGCAGGTCAAGGAGCAACAGTTAGAACTGGACATGGAACAATAGACTGGTTCCAAATCGGGAAAGGAGTACATCAAGACTATATATTTTCACCCTGCTTGTTTGACTTATATGCAGGGTACATCATGCAAAATTCAGTGCTGGATGAAGGACAAGCTGGGATCAAGATTATGGGAAGAAATATCAATAATCTCAGATATGCAGATGACACCACCCTTATGGCAGAAAGCGAAGAGGAACTAAAGAGGAGAGTGAAAATGTTAGTTTAAAACTCAATATTCATTTTCATTCGTTTCGTGTTGATGTATGGCAAAACCAGTACAGTATTGTAAAGTAAAAAAAATTATAAAAAATGAAAATTTCATTAAATACTTTCACAAAAACCAAAAAACCCCCCAAAACTCAATATTCAAAAAACAAAGATCATGGCATCCAGTCCCATCACTTCATGGCAAAGAGATGGGGAAATGATGGAAACAGTGTCAGACTTTATTTCCTTGGGCTCTAAAATCACATCAGATGGTGACTGCAGCCATGAAATTAAAAGATGCTTGCTCTTTGGAAGAAAAGTTATGACTGACCTAGGCAGCATATTGAAAAAACATTACTTTGGCAACAAAGGTCCATCTAGTCAAAGCTATGGTTTTTTCAGTAGTCATGTATGGATGTGAGAGTTGAACCATAAAGAAAGCTGAGTGCTGAAGAATCAGTGCTTTTGAACTGTGGTGCTTGAGAAAACTCTTGAGAGTCCCTTGGACTGCACAAAGATCCAACCAGTCCATCCTAAAGGAAATCAGTCCTGAATATTCATTGGAAGAACTGATGTTGAAGCTGATACTCCAATACTTTGGCCACTTGATTCAAAAAACTTACTCCTTTAGAAAAGACCCTGATGCTGGGAAAGATTGAAGGGGGGAGGTAATGGGGAGGATAGAGGATGAGATTGTTGGATGGCATCACCAACTCGATGGACATGACTTTGAGCAAGCTCTGGGAGTTGGTGATGGACAGGGAAGCCTAGCATGCTGCAGTCCATGGGGTCTCAAAGAGTCGGCCACAACTGAAAAACTGAACTGAACTGAACACCTTAGCTAAGCATAAATTGTGTGTTAGTCACTCAGTCGTGTCCAGCTCTTTGTGATCCAGTGGACTGTAGCCCACCAGGCTCCTCTGTGGGATTTCCCAGGCAAGAATACCGGAATGGGTATCCATTTCCTTCTCTGGGGGAATCTTCCTGACCCACGCGTTGAACCTGGGTCTCCTGCATTACAGGCAGATTCTTTACTAACTAAGCCACCAGAGAAGCCCAGTATTTATTAAACTATGGGCTCTGCGGGTAGAGCAAAGAGGTTTTTTCTTGGCCATACAGTAGCATGGCAAGCAAGATCATAGTACTGGCCCGAGATTGAACCCCTACCCCCTTCAGTGGAAGCACAACGTCTCAGTCATTGGACTGCCAGGGAATTCCCACCCAGAGAACATCTTTAAGTGACCTCATTTCCTGTAGCATGGTTCAGGTTTGGAATGAATCAATTAAGCAGAAAATTAAGCATCCATCATAGCTTTAAGGTAGAATAGAAACAAAATACTATAGACTAAAACCTTGTATAATGTGTGTTTCAGATAGCGTTTTGGACATACTATGGTATGTGAAAGTGAAGTTGCTCAGTCGTGTCCGACTTTTTGCGACCCCATGGACTGTAGCCTATCAGGCACCTCCATCCATGGGATTTTCCAGGCAAGAGTGCTGGAGTGGATTGCCATTTCCTTTTCCAGGGGATCTTCCCAACCCAGGAATCGAACCCAGGTCTCCCGCATTGCAGGCAGACGCTTTACTGTCTGAGCCACCAGGGAGGATTATACTATGATATGGTTTTCCTTTTATAAATGAAATTGTTTTTCTTGTATGCAGTTTCACAGTTGTGCTCAGGGCTCCTGTGCCCACCACCTGGAGAGCATCATCGTGATGATGAAAGGAAGCTAAGAGGCCATAGAAAACGAGCCTAGCAATATTGGACAGTGCTTACTTCCAGTCTCATGAGCATCTTTGACTCACTAATATTTTTGTTGAAGTGATTGAAGTCTTCTGCTCTGGTGTTTAGGCCAGACTTTAATTTAGATATTTGTAATAGGCATTTAAATTTGTCCTCTTTGAGTTTTGTAAAGGCAGTCTCTGTCCTGTTGTGTGGCAGTGAGAGCCTCCTCAGTATCAGCTCTAGCTTTACTTGTCAAACTTGCACTTTTTTCAAGTGAGATAACATATTTCCAGAAAAAAACCCCAGTAATAACAAAACCTTTCTGTCAAGGAACTGCAGTAGTAATTCCTCTGTCACTCATGACTAACAGCATTTTCCACTGATTTCTCTTTTTCTTTTGCTTCTAAAAAATTCAAAATAGAAAAATAAGAAACATATAAAAAATATCCAAAATGATTATTTTGTTTCAGAGTAGTATGTCTGTGTGTGAGCAATAATATGAATTTGACCTACTCTTAAAAAATCCGTTTTTCCATTTGCCTTCAGAATGTTTGTGATATTGTCAGCATTTACAGCTTCTCAGCTAGAATCGTCTCTGAGGCTGCAGGATGGAGTCTTCATAAATTCCTCTTGCCAATCTGTGCTTTGGCATCCACATGTCAGAATGAGTTTCATACGAATCATGAAAGTGTAGTGTGATTCTACGTGCTCCACTTTACAGCTGACCTTGACCATCCTTTCCTGCTGATTCTGGACTTATTTGGGTTTCTTTTTCTGGCATGACTCCTTTAAATTATTAATGGGCATTTCTTCTGACTATTAAAGATTAGCTGGCTAAGTACAGAGTTGTAGATGAGTGTAAGATGCCTGTTATCTTTCAACACATTTTGCACCTGGACATTTGGGGTTGTAGAGATCAGTGACTTTACTCTCTTATATCTCAGATTAATTTTTTCTTTTGAATCTAGGAATAATGAGCAAACCCACTCCTCTCCTCAGCTTAACTCCACATGGCCTGTTTTCCTGGCTTAAAGCAGCTTAGAATTAAATTAACCCCTCTCTTTCTCTATACTTCCACCACCCCAACCCCATTTTAAGGTATAATTTGACAGTTTGCACAAGCAATTGCTTATGAACATGTGGCCTCTAGTTGTAGAGGCCTCCCTTTATTTGTGGAATTAGACATTTTGAACAAAACTAACTTTTGTGGGTTTATGGTCCCCTGAATGAGAGATTTTAGTGATGTATTTGAAAAGCAGATCAAGGGAAAAAGCAGATCTGGGGAAAATTTTAAATGCCTAAAATGTATCTTTGTGTCTTTTCTGAGAAGCCAGTGCCCTGGGTGTGCAGGCATGTTCATAGGCCCACATGTATGCTCCTGGGAGCACCGGCATTCTTTCATCCTGATATCATTTTATACCGTACCTCCTAGTTTTTTCTTGATAAATCACATTTACATTTTGTTGATCTCTGCTCCAGATTCTACCTAGTAGGTATCCTTGTGAGAGTGTATGTTTCCCACTGTATTGACAGTATTTGTTGATTGACATGTGATGATGTCCCTGAGAGGCATTCACATACAGGAGTGTGTCACAGCCCCTCAGCTGAGAGCCAGTAAGCCGGTCCCTTGCTATTTAAAGCATGGTCTGTGGACTATGGTGGGGCACAGCATTCCTGCCCAACAAAAGATTCCTCTATGGGAAATCTTTGATTTCCCTCGGTACATCTCTTGTACTTCTCAGTCTCAGTGTCTGCTTCCCAGAGGACCCTGTCCCACCATCGCCGCTAGCTCTAAGGCTCAGCAGGTCTGCAGGATGCTGCAGTTCAGAACTGGTAGCTCCCCGTATGCCCTGCAGCTCAGCAGGAAGTCTGTGGGAGGAGAGCTGGGAGGCACCCTCTGTAGATGCCACAGTGGTTCATCAGAGTCACCCATCTGCTTGATGAAAAAAAAGCAGATTCGGATAAACAGTCTGTAATTCAATATTTTTCTCCAACTTCAAGTAACCTTATCTCTAGTATGTTAAAAGTAAGAATGACTGAAACTTCTGGAATAACCACACACATTTCACAAAACTCCATTAGACTGGAAGTCATGAGTTGAAAGAGGTTTGGAGCCAGAATTCATCTTTTCTCCAGTTCTTCTTTTCACCAGCTATGTGAACTTGGGAAAAAAATTTATATTTCCTAGCCTCGGTTTTCTCATCCATATAATGGGTAATAGTAATACCCGGACTTCTGGGGTTAATAAGGAATAAATTAGATGATATACAAAGAACTTAGCATAGTACACAAAACAGAAAACATACAACAATCTCTTACTAAAAAAACACAGTGTCAAAGCAAGTTGCAGTATTTTCTCAACTTCCGCATAAAACCTTTACAGTTGGTAATGTGATAACCAACTATATCTCATCAGTTTTTAACCACCCAGGAGACCTTCTGATTATAGTTTTATAAGCACCTTCACTCTATAAATTAAATATGATTTGGAATATATTACTTTTTTTTGCTCTAGTTTTTGCATATGGGAAATGTAAAATCACTTAGGCTCATTAGTTCCCCCTGTCCAATTATGGTCTTAATTATACTCATCTGGGCCAAGTATTTTAGCACCAAGAAAAATTGCCTTCTTTGTCAAGACCATAGACAAGAACCAGAACCAGCCCCCAGAACCAAAGCCGAGTCTCTGCAGATATACATGTTCTGATTTGAGTCAAGGGTGCCATTGTTATACCCAGAAGCAGAACCTGGGACAAAGTTAGTGCTTTAAAACATGCTCCTTTGCCAGCCATCCTCAGCCTGTAAACTAGCAGCTAAAATATCCAGCTATTTTCTCTAAAAACATTATAAATGTGAAAACATTTTGTGCTAAGGAGCGTAATAAGGGCAAGAATATACATTCATTTTTCCACTGTAGTCTCATTTGGGATTTAGGCCAAACTCAGTAGATTAAAATAAAGAACTCGGTAGGCATAACTATGACTTTTGCAATGGAAATATTCAAGTAATGCATGCAATTATTCTAATGGAACTTTTCTGCTCCGGTTTATAATGAAATGAGGGAGCTTTTCTGAATCACAGGGATTTGTTCTGTACTCTGCCTCAGAGGCTGTATGTATGAGTGACCTCTTGGTTTTAGACAAGTTGCCCTGAATTCTGTTATTTTCTCCTTTAGTTAGGATATAAAGGAATTTCAGCAGGCCACTTTTCCAAAGCATAGATTGCTAAGTTAGGGGAAAGTCTATGCTTATTTCAAACGAATGTATGATTTTGCCTCTCCTAGGGCTGCAGTGGGATCAGAATATTCCTGATATGATTTTATGTTCATGGTGGTCATGGTGGTGGTTTTGTTGCTAAGTCGTGTCCAACTCAATCCCATGGACTGTAGCTCGCCAGGCTCCTCTGTCCATGGGATACCCTAGGCAAAAATACTGGAGTGGGTTGCCATTTCCTTCTCCAGGAGATTTTCCCAACCTAGGGATTGAACCCAGGTCTTTTGCATCTCAAACAGTCTCCTGCATTGCAGTAGGATTTTTTACTGACTGAACCACCAGGGAAGCCCTTTATTTGCTAGTTAAATCATTTGATTCAATCATTTGATTCTTGCCACAAATCTGGTGAGATAGGCAAGTCATATTTATTTTAAAGAAGGGCATATATGTCCTAGAAGTGACATAGTAGCTTGTTCAAAACAGTGTTTTTTGACTATTGTATGTCATAAACAACTATCTTCAGAATATCTTCAGAAGTTTTCAGAATATATCTTCAGAAATTTTACATTCAGATATAAATTCAAAAATATCTTCAGGAACTTTCTGAAATTTCTATATTTTCTCAAAAATTCTAGATTGTCCTAGTAATAATATAATTCTCAATTCTCTTTTTATGTGGGAGAGTAAAGCAGGAGCTCTGGTTAGAGGGCCAGGATTGCCTACACCTAGGGCCCGCCCTAGAGTTGGCTACATCTCTGATGTTGTTTATCATATCAGAGAGTGGGAGGTTTGGAATGGTGGCTCGAAGAGAAGGGAAGGCAGGCTGACTCTGACCTTTCATCTGAGAGACTGAGACTGAGGCTTGTACATGCTCAGGAGGGAGCAGGTCTTAATAGTCTATGTCAGGCTACCTCATGCACAGGAGGCTGAGGAGGCCACCTTGCTCCACAAGTCAAGGTGCACTTGCTCGCATGTGTTCTGAGTCCCGACTTTCCAAATGGGCTGATGAACCCAATCAAAAAAAGGGCAGAAGATCTAAACAGACACTTCTCCAAAGAAGACATCCAAATGGCCAAAAAATCACATGAAAAGGTGCTCAACATTGCTAAACATTAGAGAAATGCAGATCAAAACTACAGTGAAGTATCACTCATTCAAGTCAGAATGGCCACCATTGAAAAATCTATAAGCAGTAAGCACTGTAGAGAAAAGGGAACCCTCCTACCCTGTTGGAGGGAATGTAAATGGGCGCAGCCTCTATGGAGAATAGCGTGGAGGTTCCTTAGAAAGCTAAAAACAGAGTTACCATATGATACAGCAATCCTACTCCTGGGCGTATATCTGTGAAAACTATATACTTCGAACAGATATGTGCGTGCCAGTGTTTATTGCAGCACTATTTACAGTAGCCAAGACATGGAAGCAACATGAATATTCATCAACAGATGAATGGATAAAGAAGATGTGGTATATATATACAGTGGAACTTTACTCAGCCATGAAAAAGAATGGAATGATGCCATTTGTAGCAACACAGATGAACCTAGAGATTATTATACTATTATAGTAAAGTAAGTCAGAAAGAAAAAGACAAATATCATGATATTTTAAGCATATATATGTGGAATCTAAAAAATTTATACAAATGAATTTATTTACAAAATAGAAACAGACTCACGGGCTTAGAAAACATCTTACCAGAGAGGAAAGGAGTTGGAGGAGATAAATTAGGAGGATAGGATTCACATATACACACTGCTGCTGCTGCTAAGTCGCTTTAGTTGTGTCCGACTCTGTGCGACCCCATAGACGGCAGCCCACCAGGCTCCCCCGTCCCTGGGATTCTCCAGGCAAGAACACTGGAGTGGGCTGCCATTTCCTTCTCCAACATATACACACTGCTACATATAAAATAGAAAATCAAGAAGGACCAGTAGGTCTTAATAGCACAGGGAACTCTACTCAACAGTTTGTAATAATCTATATAAGAAAATAATCTGAAAAAGAATTGATATATATAAATGTATATGTATTATGTGTGTGTAACTAAATCATTTTGCTGTACACCTGGACATTAACTATACTCCAATATAAAATAAATGCAATACTATACATTAACTGTACTCCAATATAAAATAAATTTAAAAAATTAAGGAGATTAGCTCAAGATGGCAGAGTAGAAGGGTATGAGCTCATCCCTTGTTATATAAATACAAAAAGCACAACAAATCACTGAAAAACCATTGACAAAAGATTTCTAGAACCTACCCAAAAAGATACCCTACATTCAAAGGCAAAGAAGAAGCCACCAGGTGGTAGAAGGGGCACAATCAGGATAAAAACAAATCCCATACTCAGATGAGTGACCCACAAACTGGAAAACAATTATACCACAGAAGTTCTGCCACAGGAGTGAATGTTCTGAGCCCCACATAGGGCTTCCCAGGAATAGGAGGAGGAGCCCTAGAGAATCTAGGTTTAAAGACCAGTGGAGTTTGAGCCCAGGAATTCCACAGGGCTGGGGGAAGAAGAAACTCAACTCTTTGAGGGTGCATACAAGGTCTTGTGTGTGCCAGGATTCAGGGTAAAAAATAGTGACCACATAAGAGCCTGAGTGAGAACTACCTACTGGTATTGGAGGGTCTACTGCCAAGGTGAGGCGAGCAGCTGTGGCTTACTGCAGGGACAAAGACCCTGGCAGCAGCAGATCTGGGAGTACTCATTGGCATGAACCCTCCCAGAGGCTGTCATTAGCTCTACCCTACAGCCTGTAGGCTCCAGTGCTGGGATGCCTCAGGCCAAGCAACCAACAAGGCAGGAACACAGCCCCACCCATCAGCAGACAGGCTGCTTAAAATCTTCCTGAGCACAGCCCTACCTACCAGAGGCACAAGGCTCAGCTTTACCCACCACTAGGCAGGAGCCAGCCACTCCCATTAGGAAGCCTGCACAAGCCTCTTCGAGAGCCTCATCCATTAGAGGGCAGATAGTAGAAGCAAGAAGACCTATGATCCTGCAGCCGGTGGAACAGAAACCATAGTCACAGAAAGATAGACAAAATGAGATTCCAGAGCAATATGTCCCAGATAAATGAACTAGATAAAACCCCAGAAAAACAACTAAATGAAGTGAGACTAGGCAACCTGCCAAAAAAAGAAAAGAAAGAATTCAGAATAATGATAGTGAAGATGATTGAACATCTTAGGAAAAGAATGGAGGCACAGATTTAGAAGATACAAGAAATGTTTAACAAAGACCTAGAACTAGAGAACAAACAGATTAACAATATAATAACTGAAATGAGGAATACACTAGAAGGAATCAATAGCAGAATAACCAAGGCAGAAGAATGGATAAGTGACCTAGAAGACAGATGGTGGAAATCACTGCTGTAGAACAGAAAAAAAAAAAAAAAAAGACAAGAAATGAAGATAGTCTAAGGGACCTCTGGGACAACATTAAATGCACCAACATTCACATTAGAGCATTCCTAGAAGGAGAACAGACAGAAAGGACCTGAGAAAATATTTGAAGAGAAATATTGCTGAAAACTTCACCAACATGGGAAAGGAAACAGTCACCCAAGTCCAAGAAGCAAAAGAGAGTCCCAGGCAGATAAACCCAAGGAAGAACACATCAAGCCGTGGTAATCAAATTGACAAAAATTCAAGATGAAGAAAAATATTAAAAGCAACAAGGGAAAAGAAACAACATAAAAGGGAACTCCCATAAGTTTATCAGCTGATTTCTCAGCAGAAACTCTGCAGGCAAGAATGGCATGGCACAATATATTTAAAGTGATGAAAGGAAAGAACCTACAACCAAGATTACCCAGTGAGGCTCTCATTCACATTTGATGGACAAATGAAAAGCTTTACAGAGAAGCAAAAGCTAAATGAATTCAGTACCACCCAACCAGCTTTGCAAAAAGGCTAAAAAAGTAAAAATGAATTGTCATGGGAAAAAAAATAAAGCGTATACAACAAAAAGAATGAAAACAGAAGCCTGCATTTATAAGCAAGGTATGGCAGAAAACATTTTACACAGGTACGTAGTGCTGAATGGAAGACATGATTGCCTCCATTTGATTCATTTACTTTAAAAATTTTTATTTTCAAATAATTTTAGACATACAGAAAACTTGCAAAAAATAGTACAGTGAGTTTCTATATACTCTTCACTTAGCTTCTTAAGATGTTAACATCTTAACCAAAGTAGAGTAATCAAAGCCCAAAAAAGTAACAACACTGTTAACTAAATACAAATCTTATTCTAGTTTATCAGTCCCCTCCCCAAAGGTCCCTTTGCCATTTCAAGGTCCAGTCCAGCATCCACACTGTGTTTATTGTTATGTCTTCTTCATCTCCCCCTATCTTTGACAGCCCCGTGTTCATCATCCTCTTTCCTGATCTTGGTGCTTTTGTAAGTAATGTTCACTTACTTTGTAGCATGTCTCTTACTGTGGGTTTGTCTGATACTTCTGAGTTAGGTAGAGGTTACTCATTCTAGTCAAGACTGGCACAGAACTGATATGTCCTCACTATATCACATCAGGTAGAGTATGGGAGAGTGCTGGGAGGATTATCAATAATATATCAATATTATATAGTGATATATAATATATATAACATGTATATTATGTCAATAATATATCAATGAAATAATATATCAATATAATAATATTGATATCAATAATGTCAATAATGCAGATATGCAAATGATACCACCCTTATGGCAGAAAGCAAAGAACTGAAGAGCCTCTTGATGAAAGTGAAAGGAGAGTGAAAAAGTTGGCTTAAACTCAACATTCAGAAAATGTAGGTCCATGGCATCTGGTCCCATCACTTCATGGCAAATAGATGGGGAAACAATGGAAACAGTGACAGATTTTATTTTGTGGGGGCTCCAAAATTTTTAACTGCAAATGGTGACAGCAGCCATGAAATTAAAAGATGCATGCTCCTTGGAGGAAAAGTTATGACCAACCTAGACAGCGTATTAAAAGCAGAGATATTACTTTGCCAGCAAAGGTCCATCTAGTCAAAGCTATGGTTTTTTCCAGTAGTCATGTATGGATATGAGAGTTGAACTATAAAGAAAGCTGAGTGCCAAAGAATTGATGCTTTTGAACTGTGGTGTTGGAGAAGACTTTTGAGAGTCCCTTGAACTGCAAGGAGAGCCAATCAGTCAATCCTGAAGGAAATCAGTCCTGAATATTCATTGGAAGGACTGATACTGAAGCTGAAACTCCAATACTTTGGCTGCCTGATGTGAGGAACTGACTCATTTGAAAAGACCCTGATGCTGGGAAAGGTTGAAGGCAGGAGGAGAAGGGGACAATAGAGGATGAGATAGTTGGATGGCATCACCAACTTGATGGACATGAGTTTGAGCAAGGCTTGGCAGATGGTGAAGGACAGGGAAGCATGGCACGCTGCAGTCCATGGGGTCACAGAGTCGGACACGACTGAGTGACTGAACAGAACTGAGAGTGTGTGATATGTGTCACCCTGATCACTTGAATGGGGTGACATCTTTCTTGCAGAGGTGGTGTCTCCCTGTAAATATACAACATTTTTTCTTTTGTAATTACCAAATTTGTTGAGGGAAATAGTTTGATAATATCACCTCTCTTTTAGATGAGGTGACTAATGTTCAGAGAAATTAAATGATTCACGTGAAATCACACAGCCAGTAATAAGAAAACCAGAATTTGACATTAGTTTTGCCTGATGCAGAAGCCCACTTTCTTCCCATTACCTGTTTTGTGAGTTTGTTCTCAGTGATGATGAACAAAAGAGTAGGCACAGTCGGCTATTTAATAAACCCTCAGTTCAGTTCAAATGCTCAGTCGTGTCTAACTCTTTGCAACCCCATGGACTGCAGCATGCCTTCCCTATCCTTAACCATCTCCTGGAGCTTGCTCAAACTCATCATGTCCATTGAGTTGGTTATGCCATCCAACCATCTCATCCCTTGTCGTCCCCTTCTCTTCCTGCCTTCAATCTTTCCCAGCATCAAGGTCTTTTGAGTCAGCTCTTTGCATCAGGCGGCCAAAGTGTTGGACTTTATGCTTCAACATCAGTCCTTCCAATGAATATTCAGGGTTGATTACTTTTAGGATTGACTGGTTTGATCTCCTTGCAGTCCAAGGGACTCTCGAGTCTTCTGCAGCACCACAGTTCAAAACCATCAATGCCTCAGTTTGGTGCTCAGCCTTGTTTATGGTGCAATTCTCATATCCATACATGACTACTGGAAAAACCATAGCTTTGACTATATGAAGCTTTGCTGGATTCTCATATCTGTCTTTCATTTAGACTATTGTGATGTTACATGTCACATAGTGTCTAAAAGACTCCACTGTGTACCCCTGAGTGGATTAGAGTGAAAAAGGAAAATAACATCTTGGTATTATTATGAAGTTAGTCTTGGAATCCCTTGAAAGTGTCTCAGGTACTCCCAGAGTCCCTTGACCACTCTGAGAACTGTTCCTCTGGGCATGAAAGGAGACACTGAAAGAGCCAGGCTTAAATATTCCTGGATCTCTTGAATAATTTCTCCAGTTGTGCTGCCCTGTTAAATAAAATTTTAATAAGCTAGAAAAAAGATAGTTAAGCAGCAGAAGCCCTTTTCATGAATAAGGTGCTCTAAGGTAAAAACTCTATTTGAATTTCATGGGTGTGAGATCATTAATAAGCAAAAGTAATGCTGCCAGTGTTATTGTAATAGTTGTAAAAATCTGCAGCCTTACTGAGATGATGCACTTTTATGCTTTAATTGACATCATTTTATGTACTTAGTGGATGCAAGATCTTGAAACTGTTTGAGGGTCCTCCTGCAGGGTTAATTGTGCAACACATTCACTCACTACATATTTCCTCCAAAGAGCCTGGGAGTTTCTAAATCAGTCACCCAAAATCTGGGCTCCTGCATTCTCTATGCAAACAGTTTTTCATCACTGAAGAGTCCCAAATATGATGCAAATTATCTGATTGATTATTTTGTGTTACTCTTCAACTTCTCAGAAAAATAGTTCTTAGAGAGCTGTAGCATCAGCATAATGCAGTCAATGCTTTAGAGCAGGTTGATTTCTGGCTCTCATGGTCATGGAGATAAAACCTTCAGACACAGGGAGTTATGGTGATGGTAAACCATGCTCTTTCCCTGGTGGCATGGATTTTTACAGCTTGTCTTTTGATGAATTTTTCTATGTCACTGTTGATAAATTACATGTATAGCAATCTATGTTTTAATTTATCTAGCTATATTCTTAAATTATTACATTTCTATTTTGTTTTACCTTCAGGAAGATATAAAATTATTTTTAGTTAAATGGCTTGTGAAAAATTAGGTGCGTTTGACAAAGGTACTTAATGTACTGATGAAATAAATACAATTCTAGTTTTCTAGTTGGATGCACAGAAAAGGCACTGCTGGGTCCAAATTTGCATTTCTATATATGTACCTCATCCATTGTCAAGATTTATTAGATCCTATAAGTTTCTTTGGGGCTTTCCAGTAGGACCCTATTCAGATTCTGAATCAGAAATGCATAATATTTTTTTACTTTAACACTGATTATTTTACCCTTCCCCTTTGTTTAAAATAATCATTTTCATTTATTGAGTGAAGCAATATAATGCTTATGCTATTTGCATTATAAAACATTGTATACATTGTCTTTTCTAGTTAAATATTTTGGTAATGTCCCACCATTTTAACTCTGAAATTTTCTTATGTTTTAAATGTTTATATAGGAGAGACCACAATGATTTATAAGATATAAAATATACTTTCCCTTTTTGGTTCTCTAAGAAAATTTCATCCTACTTAGAGTCATGCAATTGGATGCATCCTCTCAACTTTGTATAAGATAAACACAAAGAATAGAACATATGGATTGATTGTTCTGCCCCCAATTTCTGACACAGAGCTCCTAAAACCCTTGCAATTTCCTAAGTGACAAGAACACTAGGAATATCTTTTGTTCTAATATTTTCTCTTTGACACTGGTTCCTGACACCAAACTCCTAAATCCCCTGGAATTTCCTGACAGACGGAAATGTCTTTTGTTCCAATGAGGTGAATCTTGGTGGAGTCCTGCATGGGTCACTGGAAAGACCAAGCCATGGTTAGAAGCTTAGAACTTTCAACTCCACTTCTCATTGTCCAGAGAGGGAAAGGAGGCTGGAAATACAGAGTTAAGCCCTTCCCTGCCAAAAATCTCAAAAGCATGTGGTTCAGAGAGCTTTTAAGTTGGTGAACACACAGAAGTGCTGGGAGAGTAGGGTACCCAGAGAGGACATGGAAACTCCACGTCCCTTCCCATATTCCTTGCCCTACAGTCTCTTCCATCTGGATGTTCATCTCTATCATTTATCATATTCTTTTACAATAAACTGGTGTGTTTCCCTACATGTGTAAAATGTGCTTAGTAAATATTTTCTTAGTAAATGAATGGGAACACATTTCATATAGTGACTATTATGTGAGGTAATATGTTGAAGGCCTTTTGTAAGTTGAAATGATGTGAATTTAATATACAAAAATGGCATTGTTTTATTTAATGAAAAAAAATATTTCAGTAAGTGGTCTAAAATAGTTGCATGTTTGATAACAAAATTAGATTCCTGTCTTATATAATAACACAAAAATGAGTTATAGTGGATTCAGATTTTAAAGGTATAAAACATTCATTCAGTTCAGTTCAGTCGCTCAGTCGTGTCCAACTGTTTGTGACCCCATGACTGCAGCATGCCAGGCCTCCCTGTCCATCATCAGCTCCAGGAGTTTACTCAAACTTATGTCCATTGAGTTGGTGATGCCATCCAGCCATCTCATCCTCTGTCGTCCCCTTCTCCTCCTGCCTTCAATCTTTCCCATCAGGGTCTTTTCAAATGAGTCAGTTCTTTGCATCAGGTGGCCAAAGTATTGGAGTATCAGCTTCAACATCAGTCTTTTCAATGAATATTCAGGACTGATTTCCTTAGGATGGACTGGTTGGATCTCCATGCAGTCCAAGAGACTCTCAAGAGTCTTCTCCAGTACCACAGTTCAAAAGCATCTATTCTTTGGCCCTCAGCTTTCTTTGTAGTCCAACTCTCACATCCATACATGACTACTGGAAAAACCATAACTTTGACTAGATGGACCTTTGTTGGCAAAGTAATGTCTCTCTGCTTTTTAATATGCTGTCTAGGTTGGTCATAACATTAACCAAAAAAAAAAAATATTGAAGAATCAGTTCATAATCTTGGAGTAAGACATTTCTGATAATTTTAAATAAACCCAGAAGGCATAAAAAACATACAGATTTGCCTATATAAAAACAAACAAAAAAATTTCTAGGTAATAAAAGCCATAATAAGCAAAATTAAAAGGCAAGTGAGAAATAACAAAGTGTTTATAATTCTTATAATGTTTATAATCTTTAATATATAATATGTGATGTCTGTGTTCCAATTTATAAATCAATAATAGAAAGAAAAATAACCCAGTAGAAAAATGAGCAAGGTATGAGCACCTAAACAAATAAAACAAATACTAACAGACATAAAGGGAGACATTGACAGAAATACAATAACAGTAGGAGACTGTCACACTGCACTGATGTCAATGAAGATAAAAATTATTTCAATCATCTTTTCTGACCATAATGGTATGAGACTAGAATTCAACTGCAGAAACAAAAATGGAGGGAAAAAATCACATGGAGACTAAATAACATGCTAGTAAAAAGCCAAGGTCTCTTGATGACTCAGTCCATAAAGACTCTACCTGCAATGTGGGAGACCAGTTTCAATCCCTGTGTTAGGAAGATCTCCTGGAGAAGGAGATGGCAATCCACTCTAGTATTCTTGCCTGGAGAACTCCATAGACAGAGAAGCCTGGTGGGCTCTAGTCCATGGGGTCACAAAAAGTCATACACGACTGACTGACTTTCCCTCACTCAAAAGATCAATGGGTCAACAAATAAAAAAGGAAAGCAGAAAATACTTCAAAACAACAACAAAGAAAATGCAACTTATTAAACCTATGAAAGTGAAAGTGAAGTAACTCAGTCATGTCCAACTCTTGGCGACCCCATGGACTGTAGCCTACCAGGATCCTATGTCCATGGGATTTTCCAGGCAAGAGTATTGGAGTGGGTTGCCATTTCCTTCTTCAGGGGATCTTCCTGACCCAGGGATTAAACCCAGGTCTCCCACATTGTGGGCAGATGCTTTATCGTCTGAGCCACCAGGGATGCAGCAAAAGCAGTCCTCTAAGAGGGAAGTTCATAGCAAGACAGGCCCTCTTCATAAGTAAGAAGTATCTCCAACAAACAACCTAACCCAGCACCGAAAAGAATTAGTAAAGGAAGAACAAACTCAGAAAGAAGGAAGGAAATAATAAAGATCAGAGAGGAAGTAAATAAAAGAGAGATAAAAAAATAGAAGAGATCAATAAAACCAAGAACTGCTTTTTTGAAAGGATAAACAGAATCAACAGACCTCTAACCAGGCTCACCAAGAAGAAGAGAGAGAGGACCCAAATAAAGAAAATAAGAACTGAAAGGGGGAAAACAACAAGTACTGCAGAAATTTTAAAAATTGTAAGAAAATAAATAGTTTTATGCCAACAAATTGGATAACCTAGAAGGAATGGAAAAGTTTCAAGGAATCTGCAGCCCACCAAAATTGAGTCAAGAAGCAACGGCTAATTTGAACAGACCAATCACTAGAGGTGAAATAGAATCTGTAAAAAAAAACAAAAACAAAACAAAACTCCCTGAAAAGGAAGTTCCCTGGTGGCTTAGTGGTTAGGATTCCAGGCTTTTACTACTATGGCCTGGGTTCAATCCCTGTTCAGGGAACTGAGATCCCATCCCACTGGCCATGCAGCATGGCTGACAAAAGTCAAAACAAAACAAAACTCCCTACAAGCAAAAGTCCAGGACTGGATAACTTCTCTGGTGCATTTTACCAAAAATATAAGAAAGAACTTCTACCTATTCTTATCAAACTATTTCAAAAGATTGAAGAGGAGGGAATACTCCCAAAGTTGTTCTATGAAGCCACCCTTACCCTGATACCAAAACCAGACCAAGACATTTAAAAATAGAAAATTACAGCCCAATATCTTTGATAGATGAGGATGGCATGGAAACCCACTCCAGTGTTCTTGGCTGGAGAACCCCATGGACAAAGAAGCCTGGTGGGCTACACTCCATGGGGTCACAAAGAGTCAGACATGACTGAGTGACTGAACATGCGTGCACTCACACTCGCATCTTTGATGGATGTAAATGCAAAAATCCTCAACAAAATATTAGCAAACCAAATCCAACAATACATAAAATGGATCATAAACCACATTATGATCAAGTTGACTTTATTTCAAGATTGCAAGGATAGCTTAACGTATGCAAATCAATGAATGTGATACACCACATCAACAAAAGAAGACCAAAACCAGATCATCTCAATATATGCAGAAAAAGCATTTGATAGAATTCAACATCCATTAATGATAAAAACTATCGCCAAATTGGGCATAGAGGGAACAATTCTCAGCATAATAAAAGCCATTTATGACAGACTCACAGCTGGTATAATACCCAATGGTGAAAAGCTAAAAGCCTTCCCACTAAATTCTGGAATAAGATAAGGATGTCCCCTCTCACTACACTACTTCTATTCAATATCAAAATTTTAGTTATAACAACCAGACAAGAAGAAACAAAGTTATCTGAATCAGAAGGGAAGAGGTAAAATTGTCATAATGACACTATAGTGACATGCAGGCAACTTGATACTCTATGTCAGTCAGTCAGTTAGGTCGCTCAGTCGTGTCCGAGTCTTTGCGACCCCATGCATGCCAGGCCTTCACCAACTCCCGGAGTTTACTCAAACACATGCCCATCAAATCGGTGACTCCATCCAGCCATCTCATCCTCTGTCATCCCCTTCTCCTCCTGCCCCCAATCCCTCCCAGCATCAGGGTCTTTTCCAATGAGTCAACTCTTCGCACGAGGTGGCCAAAGTATTGGAGTTTCAGCTTCAGCGTCAGTTCTTCCAATGAACACCCAGGACCGATATCCTTTAGAATGAACTGGTTGGATCTCCCTGCAGTCCAAGGGACTCTCAAGAGTCTTCTCCAACACCACAGTTCAAAAGCATCAACTCTTTGGTGCCTCAGCTTTCTTCACAGTCGAACTCTCACATCCATACGTGACCACGGGAAAAACCATAGCCTTGACTAGATGGACCTTTGTTGGCAAAGTAATGTCTCTGCTTTTGAATATACTATCTAGGTTGGTCATAACTTTTCTTCCAAGGAGTAAGCGTCTTTTAATTTCATGGCTGCAATCACCATCTGCAGTGATTTTGGAGCCCAAAATAATAAAGTCTGACACTGTTTCCACTGTTTACCCATCTATTTCCCATGAAGTGATGGGACCAGATGCCATGATCTTCGTTTTCTGAATGTTGAGCTTTAAGCCAACTTTTCACTCTCTTTCACTTTCATCAAGAGGCTTTTTAGTTCCTCTTCACTTTCTGCCATAAGGGTGGTGTCATCTACATATATGAGGTTATTGATATTTCTCCCGGCAATCTTGATTCCAGCTTGTGTTTCTTCCAGCCCAGCGTTTCTCATGATGTACTCTGCATATAAGTTAAATAAGCAGGGTGACAATATACATCCTTGATGTACTTCTTTTCCTATTTGGAACCAGTCCATTGTTCCCTGTCCAGTTCTAATTGTTGCTCCTGACCTGCATATAGGTTTCTCAAGAAGCAGGTCAGGTGGTGTGGTATTCCCATCTCTTTCAGAATTTTCCACAGTATATTGTGATCCACACTGTCAAAGGCTTTGGCATAGTCAATAAAGCAGAATTAGATGTTTTTCTGGAACTCTCTTGCTTTTTCCATGATCCAGCGGATGTTGGTAATTTGATCTCTGGTTCCTCTGCTTTTTCTAAAACCAGCTTGAACATCTGGAAGTTCCTGGTTCACGTGTTGCTGAAGCCTAGCTTGGAGAATTTTGAGCATTACTTTACTAGTGTGTGAGATGAGTGCAATTGTGCAGTAGTTCAAGCATTCTTTTGCATTGCCTTTCTTTGGGATTTACATGAAAACTGACCTTTTCCAATCCTGTGGCCACTGCTGAGTTCTCCAAATTGGCTGGCATATTGAGTGCAGCACTTTCACAGCATCATCTTTCAGGATTTGAAACAGCTCAACTGGAATTCCATCACCTCCACTAGCGTTGTTCATACTGATGCATTCTAAGGCCTACTTGACTTCACATTCCAGAATGTCTGGCTCTAGGTGAGTGATCACACCATCGTGATTATCTGGGTCATGAAGATCTTTTTTGTACACTTCTCTGTATTCTTGCCACCTCTTTTTAATATCTTCTGCTTCTGTTAGGTCCATACCATTTCTGTCCTTTATTGAACCCATCTTTGCATGAAATGTTCCCTTGGTATCTCTATAGAAAACCCTGAAGCTTCCACACAAAAAATATTAGAGCTAGCAAATGAATTCAGCAAGGTGACACGATACAAGATTACTATACAGAAATTTGTTGCATTTCTTTACACTAACAATGAAATATCAAAAGAGAAAACAAACAAAAATCCCATTTAAAATGGTGTCGAAAAAATAACTAGGAATAAACCTAACCAAGGAGATGAAAGACCTACACACTGAAAACTACAAAGTGTTGATAAAGGAAATTGCAAATGATGCAAAGAAATGGAAAGATAATCCCATGCTCTTGGATCGGAAGAATTAATATTATTAAAATGGCTGTAACACTCAAAGCAGTCTACAGATTTAATGTAATTTCTATAAAATTACTCATGACATTTTTCTAAGAATGACAATAAATAATCCTAAAATATGTATGGAACCACAAAAGACCCAGAATTATCAAAGCAATTTTGGACAAATAGACCAAAGCTGGAGACATAACTCTCCCAGGTATCATATTATCTGGAGAATAGTATGGAGATTCCTTAAAAAAATAAACACAGAGCTACCACATAATCCAGAAATCCCATTTCTCGGCATATATCCAGTAAAAACAAAAACTCTAATTTGAAACAGTACACACACTCCAGTGTTCATCAGTTTAGTTCAGTCGCTCAGTTGTGTCTGACTCTTTGTGACCCCATAAATCGCAGCACGCCAGGCCTCCCTGTCCATCACCTACTCCTGAGTTCACTCAGACTCACGTCCATCGAGTCTTGTGATGCCATCCAGCCATCTCATTCTCTGTCGTCCCCTTCTCCTCCTGCCCCCAATCCCTCCCAGCATCAGAGTCTTTTCCAGTGAGTCAACTCTTCTCATGAGGTGGCCAAAGTACTGGAGCTTCAGCTTTAGCATCATTCCTTCCAAAGAAATCCCAGGGCTGATCTGCTTCAGAATGGACTGGTTGGATCTCCTTGCAGTCCAAGGGACTCTCAAGAGTCTTCTCCAACACCACAGTTCAAAAGCATCAATTCTTTGGCGCTCAGCTTTCTTCACAGTCCATCTCTCACATCCATACATGACTACTAGAAAAATCATAGCCTTGACTAGACAGACTTTAGTCGGCAAAGTAATGCCTCTGCTTTTGAATATGCTATCTAGGTTGGTCATAACTTTTCTTCCAAGGAGTAAACTTTTAATTTCATGGCTGCAGTCACCATCTGCAGTGATTTTGGAGCCCCCCAAAATAAAGTCTGACACTGTTTCCACTGTTTCCCCATCTATTTCCCATGAAGTGATGGGACCAGATGCCATGATCTTCGTTTCCTAAATGTTGATCTTTAAGCCAACTTTTTCACTCTCCTCTTTCACTTTCATCAAGAGGCTTTTTAGTTCCTCTTCACTTTCTGCCATAAGGGTGGTGTCATCTGCATATCTGAGCTTAGCAGAACTATTTACAATGGCAAATTCAGACTCAAATTGAAGAAAGTAGGGAAGACCGCTAGACCATTCAGGTATGACCTAAATCAAATCCCTTATGATTATACAGTGGAAGTGAGAAATAGATTTAAGGGCCTAGATCTGATCGATAGAGTGCCTGATGAACTATGAACTGAGATTCGTGACATTGTACAGAAGACAGGGATCAAGATCATCCCCATGGAAAAGAAATGCAAAAAAAGCAAAATGGCTGTCTGGGGAGGCCTTACAAATAGCTGTGAAAAGAAGAGAGGTGAAAAGCAAAGGAGAAAAGGAAAGATATAAGCATCTGAATGCAGAGTTCCAAAGAATAGCAAGAAGTGATAAGAAAGCCTTCTTCAGTGATCCATGCAAAGAAATAGAGGAAAACAACAGCATGGGAATGACTAGAGATCTCTTTAAGAAAATGAGAGATACCAAGGGAACATTTCATGCAAGGATGGGCTCGATAAAGGACAGAAATGGTATGGACCTAACAGAAGCAGAAGATATTAAGAAGAGGTGGCAAGAATACACAGAAGTGTACAAAAAAGATCTTCATGACCCAGATAATCATGATGATGTGACCACTCATCTAGAGCCAGATATCTTGCAAAGTGAAGTCAAGTGGGCCTTAGACAGCATCACTACAAACAAAGCTAGTGGAGGTGATGGAATTCCAGTTGACTGTTTCAAATCCTGAAAGATGATGCTGTGAAAGTGCTGCACTCAATATGCCAGCCAATTTGGAGAACTCAGCAGTGGCCACAGGACTGGAAAAGGTCAGTTTTCATTCCAATCCCAAAGAAAGGCAATGCAAAAGAATGCTCAAACTACCGCACAATTGCACTCATCTCACATGCTTGTAAAGTAATGCTCAAAATTCTCCAGCCACGCTTCAGCAATATGTGAACCGTTAACTCCCTGATGTTCAAGCTGGTTTTAGAAAAGGCAGAGGAACCAGAGATCACATTGCTAACATCCACTGGATCATGGAAAAAGCAAGAGAGTTCCAGAAAAACATCCATTTCTGCTTTATTGACTATGCCAAAGCCTTTGACTGTGTGGATCACAATATACTGTGGAAAATTCTGAAAGAGATGGGAATACCAGACCACCTAACCTGCCTCTTGAGAATCTGTATGCAGGTCAGGAAGCAACAGTTAGAACTGGACTTGGAACAACAGACTGGTTCCAAATAGGAAAAGGAGTATGTCAAGGCTGTATACTGTCACCCTGCTTATTTAACTTATATGCAGAGTACATCATGAGAAACGCTGGGTGAGTGAAAAAGTTGGCTTAAAGCTCAACATTCAGAAAGTGAATATCATGGCATCTGGTCCCATCACTTCACGGGAAATAGATGGGGAAACAGTGGAAGCACTGTCAGACTTTATTTTTTTGGGCTCCAAAATCACTGCAGATGGTGACTGCAGCCATGAAATTAAAAGACGCTTACTCCTTGGAAGAAAAGTTATGACCAACCTAGATAGTATATTCAAAAGCAGAGACATTACCTTGCCTACTAAGGTTCGTCTAGTCAAGGCTATGGTTTTTCCTGTGGTCATGTATGGATGTGAGAGTTGGGCTGTGAAGAAGGCTGACTGCTGAAGAATTGATGCTTTTGAACTGTGGTGTTGGAGAAGACTCTTGAGAGTCCCTTGGACTGCAAAGAGATCCAACCAGTCCATTCTGAAGATCAACCCTGGGATTTCTTTGGAAGGAATGATGCTAAAGCTGACACTCCAGTACTTTGGCCACCTCATGCGAAATGTTGACTCATTGGAAAAGACTCTGATGCTGGGAGGGATTGGGGGCAGGAGGAGAAAGGGACGACAGAGGTTGAGATGGCTGGATGGCATCACGTACTCAATAGATGTGAGTCTGAGTGAACTCCGGGAGATGGTGATGGACAGGGAGGCCTGACGTGCTGCGATTCATGGGGTCACAAAGAGTCGGACATGACTGAGCGACTTAACTGAACTGAAGTGAAGACATGGAAACAGCCTATAAGTCCATCAACAGATGATTGGTTTAAGATGTGGGAGGGAAATGGCAACCCACTCCAGTATCTTGCCTGGGAAAAACCATGGACAGAGGAGTCTGATTGGCCTATAGTTCATGGGGTTGCAAGAGTCTGACATGTCTTAGTGACTAAGTCACCACCAGCATATATACATATAATGTAATCTTAACCCAGTCATTGAAAAATGAAATATTGGCATCGGCAGAAACATGGATGGCCCTGGAGAATATCATATTAAGTTAGACAGAGAAAGAGAGTATATGATATCACTTATATGCGGAATCTAAAATACGATACAAATGAATCTATATATGAAACAGGAACAAACTTACAGACATAGAAAGCAAACTTATGGTTACGTAAGCGGGATAAAGGGAGGTATAAACCAGGAGTATGGGATTAACAAATACAAACTGGTGTATGTAAAATATACAAGAATTTACTGTATAACACAGGAAACAATATTCAGTATTTTATAATAAAATGAAAAATAATCTGAGAAATATATAAATAACTGAATCACTTTGTTGCACATATGAAACACAATATTGTAAACCAACTATACTTCAATCAAAAAAGAAAAATGAACAAGGGAAATTACTGATTTCATGAAGACCTGTTACAAATGGTTAATAAGAGGGCTTCTACCTCATTGATTATTAAATAAATAAAAATTAAAATAATAATATTACTTTTTGTGGAACAGGTAAAGATTTATGAGATTGAGATTATACAGTGTTAGCAAAAGTGTGGGGAAAAGCCAGGATTTTCTAATCCATTGTTGGTAACATGATATAATAATTCTGAAGAAATATTTATAGTATTTTTAAGTAATTAATGTTTTTATTTAACAATTTAAAATTTTCATGCAAACTAATATTCTAGATGTTGAGGATTAGTTCAGTTCAGTTTCTCAGTCTGATTTCTTACAACCCCATGGACTGCAGCACGCCAGGCTTCCCTGTCCATCATCAACTCTCGGAGCCTACTCAAACTCATGTCCATCACGCCAGTGATGCCATCCAACCATCTCATCTTCTGTCATCTCCTTCTCCCGCATTCAATCTTTCCCAGCCAGTATCAGGGTCTTTTCCAGTGAGTCAGTTCTTCACATCAGGTGGCCAAAGTATTGGAGTTTCAGCTTCAGCATCAGTCCTTCCAATGAATATTCAGGACTGATTTCCTTTAGGATGGACTGGTTGGATCCCCTTGCAGTCCAAGCGACTCTCAAGAGTCTTCTCCAACACCACAGTTCAAAAGCATCAATTCTTTGGGTGCTCAGCTTTCTTTATAGTCCAACCAACTTTCACATCCATACATGACTACTGGAAAAACTGTAACTTTGACAAGATAGACCTTCGTTGGTTAAGTAATGTCTCTGCTTTTTAGTATACTGTCTAGATTGGACTTTTCTTCCAAGGAGCAAATGTCTTTTAATTTCATGGCTGCAGTCACCATCTGCAGTGATTTTGGAGCCCCCCAAAATAGTCTGTCACTGTTTCCATTGTTTGCCCATCTATTTGCCATGAAGTGATGAGACCAGATGCCATGATCTTTGTTTTCTGAATGTTGAATTTTAAGCCAACTTTTTCACTCTCCTCTTTCACTTTCATCAAGAGGCTCTTTAGTTCTTCGCTTTCTGCCCTAAGGGTGGTGTCATCTGAATTTCTGAGGTTATTTCTCCTGGCAGTCTTGATTCTAGCTTGTGCTTCATCCAGCCTGGCATTTTGCATGATGTACTCTGCATATAAGTTAAATAAGCTGGGTGACAATACTTGACGTACTTCTTTCCCAATTTGGAACCAGTCTGTTGTCCCATGTCCAGTTCTAACTGTTGCTTCCTGACCTGTGTACAGATTTCTCAAGAGGCAGGTCAGGTCGTCTGGTATTCCCAGCTCTTTAAGAATTTTCCACAGTTTGTTGTGATCCACACAGTCAAAGGCTTTGGCATAGTCAATAAAGCAAAAGTAGATGTTTTTTTGGAACTCTCACTTTTTCCATAATCCAGCGGATGTTGGCAATTTGATCTCTGGCTCCTCTGCCTTTTCTAAACCTATGTTGAAGATACAGTGATTTAAAAAATGTAACTTACAGAATGTAACATTCTAGAAGATAAGTTAGAAAATGAATTTAAAAAATAAAAATAAAAGAATTTTAAAACACAGCAAATTTCTGCTTTGGATAAAGCAGGCTTGCTAATACCCACAACTGTTCACTAGACTAGACATACATATGCCATATACCACCAAAGACTTGAGGTACTGGAATTGTCAGACATAGGCTATAAAGCAATACTGCTTCTTATGTTTAAGTAAGCAAGCAAATGAACATTTGAACATATTTTCTAGAAATAAGAAACTATAAAAATCATATGCTGCTGCTGCTGCTAATTCGCTTCAGTCGTTTCCTTTTGGAAAAAGAAAGAATTTCTATAAATGAAAACTATAACGTAATAAAGCTATAAACTAAAGCTATAAACTAAAACTATATTACAGTAAAAGCTCAATGAATGAGTTTAACCTCAGATTGCTGCTGCTGCTGCTGCAGCTAAGTCGCTTCAGTCATGTCCGACTCTGTGCGACCCCATAGACAGCAGCCCACCAGGCTCCTCTGTCCCCGGGATACTCCAGGCAAGAATACTGGAGTGGGTTGCCATTTCCTTCTCCAAATCTCAGATTAGACACAGCTAGAGCAGAAATTGTGGTCTTTCCTAGTAGCTCAGTCAGCAAAGAGACCACCTGCAATGCAGGAGACCTAGGTTCGATCCCTGGGTTGGGAAGATTCTCTAGAGAAGGAAATGGCAACCTGCTTCAGTATTCTTGCCTGGGAAATATCATGGACAAAGGAACTTGGTGGGCTACAGTCCACTGGGTCACAAAGAATTAGACACGACTGAGTAACTAAATTACCAAAGTAGAAATTAATGAATCGAAAGGAAATTTGAAGACATTACAACGTGGACAGATAAGGCATGAAAATTACAGAAGGAAGGGGAAAGAACATGGACAATACAGTGAGATCCCAAATCATTTAACTGGAGCTCCAGAAAGAAACATAAACATATTTCAAGAAATAATAAGTGAGAATTTTCCAGAATTGATGATAGAAATCATTCATTAGATTCAAGAGATCCACCAATGCCAAGTAGGAAAACAAAAATAAATCTGTAGCTTGATGCACTTTACTAAACCTCAGACAACCAAAAGTGCAGATATTTAGTCCAGAGAAAAACAAAGAAATTATCTTTCTTCAAGGGAGTGATAATTAACTAACTGCAGAGTTAATAGCAGTAAGTGAAAGTAGCCTCAGTCATGTCTGACTCTTTGCAACTCCATGGACTGTAGCCTGCCAGGCTCCTCCATCTATGGAATTCTCTAGGCCAGAATGCTGGAGTGGGTAGCCGTTCCCTTCTTCAGGGGATCTTCCCAACCCAGGAATGGAACCCAGGTCTCTTGCATTGCAGGCAGATTCTTTACCAACTGAGCCACCAGGGAAGCCCAATAGCATGTCATTGACATCTTCCATGTACTAAAAGAAAATAACTTCCAACTTCCAATTCCATACAGAGTAAATCAGAAAATGAACACTAAAATCCACTCTGAGATACCACTAAATACTATTCAGATGGACAAAAATTTAAAGTTTGACAGTACCATGTGTTGTTGAGGAAGTGAAACTGCAAGGACAAATTCCACTTCCACTATTGGGAGTATGCATCATCTAATAAAGATGAAAATACACACACTGTATGGCTCAGCAATTTCATTCCTGGGTCTGTTCCACGGAAAGCCATATGCATGTGTGCACGAGGACATACACAAGAATGCTGTAATGGCCCCAAGCTAGAAACAATGCAAATATTTATTAATAGTAAAACTAATAAGTTGTATATTTATACAGTAGGATGTTATACAACAATAAAAATAAACAGACTTCAACTGTTTGTGACAACACAGATAAATCTTGTAGGATTTATCTTCAAGGAGGATAAAAGGAAGAACCAAGAGAAACCCTGAAGAAAATTCTTTTTTAAAAAAATATTTATTTATGGCTGTGCTGGGTCTTCATTGCTGCACAAGGGCATGCTTAGTTGCGGCAAGTGGAGGTTACTCCCTAATTGTGAGCACTTCTCATTGCAGCTTCTCTTGCTGTGGAGCACAGGCTCTAGGGCGTGCGGGCTTCAGTAGCTGTGAGCCTCAGGCTCTAAAGTGCTGGCTCAGTAGTTGTGGCACACACGTTCAGTTGCCCCACAGCTTGTGGGATCTTCCTGGACCAGGGATGGAACCAGTGTCCCCTGCATTTCCAGGTGGATTCTTAGCCACTGGATCACCAGGGAAGCCCTGCAATGAATTCTGAACCTTCTGCAGATGCGGTTACCTTTGTGAGTATGTGACCAAACTGAGTGGTAACCTTCAGAGAGCAGCCAAGCAGAATTATGTAATCAATACGATTTGATACAAATGAGCACTAGATTTGGAATTTGAAGACATGATTTGGGGTCCACCACTTTCAAATTAAGTTGGAAAGGTGAGGGAACTCTAACTTTTATGTTCCTGTGTGGACTTGAGGGGATATTGCCATCCATCTCACACCACATAGTGAGGGAGCCTTAGGTGAGGGAATATGTTTGAAATCATTTTGAGAATCATGACGGGTCATATAAAAGGAAGTAATTATTATTTACTTTGGGAACATGTAAATGGAAGCATTTCCAGATTTTACAGGGCATGAAAGAGTTCCTTTTTGTTTTTAATTGAAGTATAATTGCTTTACAATGTTGTGTCAGCTTCTGCTGTACAGCATCATGAATCAGCCATTTGGGTACATACATCCCCTCTCTCTTGAGCCTCCCTCCCACCACCCCATATCCCACCCCTCTAGATCATCACAGAGCACTGAGCTGAACTACATGTGCTACATAGCAGCTTCCCACTAGCTTTTTACACATGATATTTTATATTTTACACTATTTTACACATGATAGTGTATCTATGCCAATATTATGAAAGAGTTTCTTTTAAACTTGAGTTTACCTTGCTCTACGAGACCATATCACATCCAACAGGAAGTCCCTGGTCATGCAGGAAAATCCAATATGGATTGGGTTAGCACCTGAGTAGAACCATGAACATTTGTCTAAACTGATGTGTATGATATGTACTTCCTTTAATTAAAACCATTTAAATGAAACCATGTCCATATTATCAATGCAGTAGATTTCCCTTGTGTTTGTGATCATTAGCCCATGTTGCCATATTCAGCTTGCCTGTTCACACTGGCAAGCTTAGAACATCTTAGCATAAGCAAGCAGCTTCTGGCAGCTTCCTGAGTGCCTCCAGCTGGACAGTTAACAGAGGGATGCTGCCAATGGGAAACAAATATTTGCCAGGAGCAATGAGGTGGAAAAGAGAAATTATCACTCTAAGATTTCATCAGAGAAGAAATCCTACTTGGCTCACAAGGTGTTCTCTCTGCCAACAAACAAATTGCTAAATGCATTCTGATGTCTTCAAGCCTCTTGTTAAAGAGGAAAGGAAAACCAGAGAAAAGGCAGAGGCTTCGTTTTGACAGCACTTCAAATTCTACAATTTCATGAAAATCTTAGTTGTAATCTCACTTCTTGACAAACATTTGGGGCCTCTTCAAAGTGTGGTTTGAGGAGCATGTCAGCAGTACAGACTCTTAGCCTATGCACAGACCCACTGATCAAAATAGTATTTCATCAAGATCCCCCCCCCCACCACGATTCATATATACACCTGTCTGGTTCATTACTCCATATTGTAATTTTGCAACCCTTAGAGCAGGAGATGACCTGTAATCATCTAGTTTGGGCTCCTGTTTTTAGGCTGCCAAGTTATTACTATCTGCATGTTGCAGATGAGACTTCTAAAACCCAGGGAGCATAAGCTAGTAGCCTGAAGTCACAGAACTTGATGTCTTCTGCCACAAACACAGCATCCAGTCATAGATACCAGCTTCTTCAGGGTCTGTTCAATCTACCTGTATTTCCCTTTGCGAGAATAGATTTCTTGGCCTGTATTCATTTCTGGAGAAAAGATAGACTTTACCTACTTATTTTGGCTTTTGCTCTTCAGACCAGAAAAAAATGTTTCAGAGAAATGTTATGATTTTGCCTAAGGAAGAATCAATCCTGACATAGAATCAAGGCATTGAGACTTGAGAGCCTAAGGGAGACCTACTTCTAAATGGGTCATGGAGCTTCTTTCTGTTCTGTGTGTGTGTGTGTGTGTGTGTGTGTAGCAGGGAGCCCCTTTGGTGCACTTGATCTTATAGACACAAGATATGTCTCTCTAAGAAAAACTTACAGCAGAAGCTGCTGTTATATCTATATATATATGGCATTGTACTGTACTTAATTTAGCTTTCCATACAGAAAGGGTCATGAATATGCATTTTGCCTAAGAAAATTATTTCTTTTCACAGCCTCATGTGTGACGGTGCAGGCTAAGCTAATTAACATAGCTAATTTTAGTCTTAGTTTGAGGGTTTATTTTAGAAAAGGTCACAGTACTGGTGCTAACTTTTAGCTTATTGTGTGAGAGAAGGAAGCATCAAAAAGCTATACAGCCAAGCAACTGCTGCACTCCTACTCCCAAGAATATAAATGTATTATTGTATTTGAGATTTAGTTCTGCTTAGAGTTAGTGGGACTTACAGGGTAGCTCAGCAGGTAAAGAATCCGCCTGCAAGGCAGGTGACCCTGATTCGATTCCTGGGTTGGAAAGTTCCCCTGGAGAAAGGATAGGCTACCCACTCCGGTATTCTTGGGCTTCCCTGGAGGCTCAAACAGTAAAGAATCTGCCTGCAATGTGGGAGATCTGGGTTCAATCCCTGGATTGGGAAGATCCCCTGAAGGAGGGCATGGCAGCCCACTCCAGTAGTAGACTTGCCTGGAGAATCTCCATGGATAGAGGATCCTGGCATGCTATAGTCCATGGAGTTGCAAAGAGTCGGACATGACTGAGCGACTAAGCACAGCACAGCAGAGTTAGTGATATGATTAGTAAAGTGGACTTATCCCTGCTGTGTCAATGCCTGCTGTAGGGAGCTGGGGGTCCATGAGCTGCCTTTCTCTAGGGTTGAAGGGTAAGGGATGGACACCTATGAAAGTCCTGCTTGCAGAAACTGTATAAAGAAGGTTTGCACAGGTGAGAAGTCTCGGTATGATGGATCCTTTGGCATGGTCTCAGGGACAGGTGAAGGAGGCCGAGGCTAGAGTGGGATGGAGTCACTGCCCGTCTCTGCTGAGGCCAGGATGGTGAGGGCTGGAGGCACTACAGGGCCTGTGGTTTCACCCTCCCTTTCACAGAGCATGCTGTTGGAGCTGTCTCCAGTCAGTGGAAGGACAGAGGGCCCAAGAGGGGAAGGGACAATACATCCTAGGTTTTCAAGAAATCTGGCCAAATTCCAACTGGGGACCGTGGGCCATCCAGTGGATGCCTTGTGAGGATAGAATGTTCTGTGTTCTTGTCACAGGAGACTTTCAAGCACTTGACATGTGGCCAGTGTGACTAGGGGACTGAATTTGTCATTTGCTTCCTTTTAATTTTAGTGAGTGTTTTAGGTAACATTTATTGAAGCTTGGATAAGACTGAGGCGGTCACAGAGCTGAGTATTCATTTCTCCCTCAGGTTCCAGAGTGCTTGTTTTACCAGGCACTGTGAAAGCTTCTACATGCTTCCCTGGACTGAGCATTGGTTCAAAATATTCTTCAGCAAAAATGCTGCTGCAAGCCTTCAGCCCCACTAAACTGTGACTGAAAATTACAGTTCTCTCCCATGGGCCAGAAGCGGGCTGCATAATGAAATGCTGCTTCTGCAGCAGCCCCTTGGCATATGGCATATGGCCTCCCCAGGACCTCCATCTAGGGCCCCTGGTCCCCATAAAAGGGATGACTTGCCACAGGGAAGCAGTGATCACTGGTCTTAGCGTACACCCTTCTCCCCTGTAACTTACAATCTCCAATGACCAGTCTTAGTAGCTGCTGATGGAACTGTATTTTAGGCCCAGCTGATGACTCACCTCATAACGCTGATAAACTGGTTCACTGCGGGGGTGGAGATGGCTTTTAAAAATTGGAAAGGAAAAATAAAATCCAATTTAAGTTGAGGTTTAGAAATGGACAAAATGCCTTTTCCAAAAGAGCAAAATTTCAGGGTCAGTTCTTTCCTTCTAATAGTGTAGGGAAGATGTGTCCAGAGGTGAGAGACTGGTACCTTTACTAGTTCCCAAGAAGACAGAAGCCTGGCGTTTAGGAATGATCCTTGTTTACTTGATGGCGTCAAGCTGCCTTTTCTAAAGGAGTAGTTTCTTTAGCTCTGCAGTTGGCCCTTTTTATATAAATGCTGCTTTTATAAGATTGCTGGGAGAAATATCAGCAACCTTAGATATGCAGATGATACCAATCTTGTGGCAGACAAGAGAAGAGAACCTTTAAGCCTCTTGATGAGGGTGAAAGAGGAGAGTGAAAAAGCTGGCTTGAAACTCAACAGTAAAAAAACTAAGATCATGGCATCCAGTTCCATCACTTCATGGCAAATGGAAGGGGAAAAAGTGGAAGCAGTGACAGATTTCCTTTTCTTGGGCTCCAAAATCACTGCGGATGGTGACTACAGCCATGAAATCCAAAGGTGCTTGCTCCTTGGAAGGAAAGCTGTGACAAGTCTAGACAGCACGTTAAAAAGCAGAGATATTGCTTTGCTGACAAGGGTCCATATTGTTAAAGCTATTGTTTTTTCAGTAGTCCTGTATGGATGTGAGAGCTGGACCATAAAGAAAGCTTAGTACTGAAGAATAATGCTTTCAAACTGTGATGCTGGAGAAGACTCTTGAGAGTCTCTTGGTCTGCAGGGACATGAAACCAGTCAATTCTAAAGGAAATCAACCCTGAATATTCACTGGAAGAGTGGTGCTGGAGCTGAAGCTCTAATACTTTGGCCACCTGATGTGACGAGCTGACTCATTGGGAAAGACCCTGATGCTGGGAGAGACTGAAGGCAAAAGGAGAAATAGAGGCAGAGGATGAGATGGTTAGATAACATCACTGAGTAAATGGACACGAATGTGAGCAAACTCTGGGAGATAGTGGAGGACAGAGAAGCCTGACATGCTGTAGTCCATGGGGTCACAAAGAGTTGGACACAACTTAGCAACTAAACAGCAACAAATGGTAATAATAATGGTCATTTATTAGTACCTACTAGGTGCAGAACATTATGCTATATAGAAAATTTTAAGAAGATCTTAGGCAGGACAAGTAGACTAGACCTCAAGAGATAAAAGATATAGCTGTCTGAAATATAACTGATAGCTGAAAAAGGACTTCCTTTTGCAGTATCTATAGATAAGGGCTCTATTGTTTTCTAGAAAATCTAAGGATTAAATATATAATATAAAAGAATATAATCTTGCTGGCATCTGGTTGTTTTCCTGTAAGGAGTGTTTACATTATTAACTTTTATAAAATTTTACATTGTATCTATGATTTAAGGTATTCTTAATATTGTTTTAATACCCCTAATCTTTGGTTGGGGCTTCCCTGGTGGCTCAGAGGTTAAAATGTCTGCATGCAATGCAGGAGACCTGGGTTTGATCCCTGGGTCGGGAAGATCCCCTGGAGAAGGAAATGGCAACCCGCTCCAGTACTCTTGCCTGGAGAATCCTATGGAGGGAGGAGCCTGGTAGACTACAGTCCATGGGGTCACAAAGAGTCGGACACGACTGAGCGACTTCACTTTCACTTTCAATCTTTGGTTGGGTTGCTTAGAAGCAGAGGCTGAGATGGTTATTCTGTAGTGTGTGTCTTCTTGGGTAGAGTAGGGTAAGGGTTGTGTCAGGGCAGGGCAGTGGAGGTTGCTGAGCAAAAATGTGGTCCAGCTACAGACTAGCCCTGCCTGACCCCACAGTAGCTCAAACATGAGTGACACCTCAGAGTTGGTTCCATCTTGAGTTAGTCAGCCATTGGCCAGAACTCTTCCTGGGTGGAGGTGAAACATAACCTCTTTGATAAGGCATTCTTTGATCTAAAAGCAGATGTCTAGAGAAGGAGGCATCTGTGCCCTGTTAGAAGTAGGTATGGACTGAACTGTGTTCCCCTAAAACTTAGATGTTGAAGCCCTAACCCCCAGGACCTCAAAATGTGAATGTGTTTGGAGACTGGGCCTTTAAAGAGGCAGTTAAAATGAGACTGTTAGGGCAAGGCCCAAATCCATTCTGACTAGTGTCCTTATGAGAAGAGGAGACTTGGACACAAGAGACGCTGACACACTTGCAAGCCAAGGAGCAAAGTTGCCAGCACCTTGATCTTGGACTTCTAGCCTTCAGAACTATGAGAAAATACATTTCTGTTGTTTAAGCATTCTGTCGTGGCAAACCTAGCAGACCATAACTCAGCATCTGGAGGATGAGCAGGCCGACACACACAGGTGGAGTGTGTTTGTTACGGAGCTGTGGGTGGAACATCAATAACATTCACCACACCCACTTACAAATCAGGAAACCATGGCCACAGGTGTGAAGTGGGTGCCCAAGGTGATACAGTCAATAAACTACAGAGGTGAACTTCAGTCCATGTAGCTGAGCCTCTTAATCACTATTCTGCAGTCTTTCTAAGAAGCAGCAGGTATTACCAGTTAACTTGGGCTCCATTTCTGTCTTTTTTTACCCTAGTTTGTGCCCACCTTAGGTGAGATGAAGCTCCTTAGGGAAACCTAGCCAGCTCAACATAGACAATGTCTGTATCTAAGTGCCTTCTAAAAGCATTGTCTTTTACCCTGTTGTTTGAGAATGCTGTAGCATATTAACTTCAGGTTTTCCCTGCATATGGGATGATGTCTTTATTTAAAATGTTTTTCATTAAAAAATGAATTAGGGCAATCTTTTTCATATCCACACATGCTGTTTTAGGGAAATAAACTCTGAGATCTGCCTTGTCAGTGTAATTATGATGTCATTCTGAGTACTGGCACTGAACGTGGTCTTTGGAGAGGTCACATCATGATCCAACAGTAAGTCATGGTTTGTGTTTATTATAACTTAGCTCAGTATTTTCTGGCTCAGTGTAATAAAGCCATTGACTCCTTCAGAAAATTAGGAAAGAAGGGAAAAATAAAGAAGGGTGTCTCTGGGCAGCTGCCTGCTACAAAGACCCCAACTTGCCTCACTGTAGCTAAAATGCAGATAATCCTCTCTTTAAGAAGAGATTCTCCCCCACCACACATACCCCCTATATACAGGATATGACAAAAACATCTTAAAAAGTGTCTTGTGGATATTATTGACTTCCTTAGAGAAGAGGCAGAAAAGTGCAATTTAAAATGCATTTTAAATGTTGGATTTCACAAATCACAAGTCATTTGGTCCTCAAACAGTCAATTCCAACAGTATTGTTAAATATGCAGAGAGAGTCAGAGTGTTCTTGCAGCTGGAGTAGTCTGGGGCACCTGACAGAAGCGGCTGTCTAATGTGAGTGCCATCACAGGCTGGGCAGTATTAAACTGAGTCCTCAAACTTGCAGGCCTGTGGAATATAGCTGGAGACGGTAGTATGAGGAAGACATACTTTACTGTTTAGAGTTATAACTCCATCTGAGATATAAGGTCAGAAGATGTGAGAAACTGGGAGAGAATAGGTCTTTCATGGGAAAAATTTCCTTATCTTTTACTGATCTTCCTCCTCCCTTCTGACCCTCCCTAAAATAAACATCAGAAAATTCTTTGCAGGAGATACTGTGTGATCGTTTGAAAATTCTCATCTCTTGGAGATGTAGACATTCCCTTCTTCAACAAGAAGTTTGGGTGTCTGCTTTGAAACATGGATTTGAGATGCCATGAAGAAAAAGATGAGCACAACTCCTGCCCTGTGGGAGCGTACTGTCTACATTGTGCTAAGATAGTGGTTCTTAAATTTAAATGTGTGTCAGGATCCTCTGGAGGACTTGTTAAAGTGTGAATTGCTGGATCCTCACTGCAGTTTCTGATCCAGTAGGTCTGGGAGGCCCAAGAATCTGTGTTTTTAATAAGATCCTGGGCAATGCTGCTGTTATTTCTCTTCTGGAACATGCTTTTGAGAACCACTGTGCTAAGCTTGCTCCCTGCATTTGCTCAAAGCATATATATTAGATGGCTAGAATCGTTTAGGGTAGTGGTGAGCTCACAGGCTGAGAAATTCCTCCCACATAACTAAGTTTCTTTAAAGGAAATTTGGTTTTGCCTTTAAGCAAAGTTCTTACCTTATTGGCTCTTTACAAAATTCTTTAATACATTCATGATCATTTTAGAAGTTTAAAGTGCTGGTGCAATAATAGACAAAGTATTGGGGAATTTATCTTTAAATAGTTGTATGTCATTTTCTCCTTGAAGGTCCAAACGATAGAGCAGTAGTTCTCATAATATGTTGCAGCATCTTTGTGTAGAGTTCAGGCCCCACCTCAGAGCAGCTAAATCTGAATCAGTGGGCTTTGGGGCCAAGAATCTGTGTTGCAAATGCCTCCAGGTGATCCTGACCCACAGTCCACCTTGAGCATATCTGAGACAGAGCTGGACTGAGTAACAGTGGGATTGAGACTGAGAGAGGGCCCCTGGCATTCAATAGTCTTGCTCTCTTCATATGATTTACCAGGATGACTATGCTTCAGTTTTTCTAGCTCATTAAGTCAAAGGTCTGGCCCTTGTTGTATGACATCTTTCAGAGGTAAGAGGAAGATAATCACAATTATTATTTATGACATTTAAATTTCATAAATGATGATGGAAATATGAAAATAATGTCATAAGTGGATGAAAATTCCTAGCTAAGCATAAAATTTCTTTGTCTTGTTCACTTAAGGCATTCTTATCTCTCTTTGCTTTTCTTTGGAACTCTGCATTCAATTAGGTATATCTTTTCCTTTCTCCTTTGCCTTTTGCTTCTCTTCTTTTCTCAACTATTTGTAAGACTTCCTCAGACAACCATTTGCCTCCTTGTATTTCTTTTTTCTTGGGATGATTTTGGTCACTGCCTCCTGTACAATGTTACAAACCTCCGTCCATAGTTCTTCAGGCACTCTGTCTATCAGATCTAAGCCCTTGAATCTATTTGTCATTTCCACTGTTTAATAAGGGATTTGATTTAGGTCATACCTGAATGGCTTAGTGGTTTTCCTACTTTCTTCAATTTAAGTCTTAATTTTGCAATAAGGAGCTCATGATCTGACCCACAGTCAGCTCCTGGTCTTGTTTTTGCTTACTATATAGAACTTCTCCATTTTTTGATGCAAAGAAATAGAGGAAAACAATAGAATGGGAAAGACTAGAGATCTGTTCAAGAAAATTAGAGATACCAAGGGAATATTTCATGCAAAGTTGGGCACAATAAAGATGGGCACAGAAATGGTAAGGACCTAGCAGAAACAAAAGAGATTAAGAAGAGGTGGCAAGAATACACAGAAGAACTGCACAAAAAGGCCTTAATGATGTGGATAGCCATAATGGCGGTGTCACTCACCTAGAGCCAGACATCCTGGAGTGTGAAGTTAAGTGGGCCTTAGGAAGCCTTACCATGAACAAAGCTAGTGGAGGTGATGGAATAGCAGCTGAGCTATTTCAAATCCTGAAAGATGATGCTGTGAAAGTGCTGCATGTGATATGACAGCAAATTTGGAAAACTCAGCAGTGGCCACAGGACTGAAAAAGGTCAGTTTTCATTCCAATCTCAAAGAAAGGCAATGCCAAAGAATGTTCTAGCTACCACACAACTGTGCTCATTTCACATGCTAACAAGGTAATGCTCAAAATCCTTCAAGCTAAGCTTCAACAGTATAAGATCCAAGAAATTCTAGATGTACAAGTTGGATTTAGAAAAGGCAGAGGAACAAGTGATCAAATTGCCAACATCTATTGGATCATAGATAAAGCAAGTGAATTCCAGAAAAACATCTACCTCTGCTTCATTAACTGCACTGAAGCCTTTGACTGTGTGGATCACAACAAACTGGAAAATTCTTAAAGAGTTGGGAATACCAGACCACCTTGCCTGCCTCCTGAGAAACCTGTGGCGGACTGAGAAACAACAGTTAAAACCAGATATGGAACAACGGACTGGCTCAAAATTGAGAAAGGAGTATGTCAAGGCTATATATTGTCATCCTCCTTATTTAACTTATATGCAGAGTACATCATGCAAAATGCTGAGCTGAATGAATCACAAACTGGTATCAAGACTGCTGGGAGAAATACCGATAGCCTCAGATATGCAGACGACACCACCTTAATGGCAGAAAGTGAAGAGGAACTAAAAAGCTTCTTGATGAAGGTGAAAGAAGAACGTGAAAAAGCTGGCTTAAAACTCAACATTCAAAAAACTAATACCATGGCATCTGGTCCCATCACTTCATGGCAAATAGATGGGGAAACAAGGGAAGCAGTGACAAACTTTATTTTCTTGGGCTCCAAAATCACCATGGATGTGACTGCAGCCATGAAATTAAAAGACGCTTAGTCTTTGGAAGAAAAGCTATGACAACCTAGAGACATCACTTTGCGGGCAAATGTCCGTCTAGTCAAAGCTACGGTTTTTCTAGTAGTCATGTTCAGATGTGAGAGTTAGACAATAAAAAAGGCTGAGAATTGATGCTTTTGAACTGTGGTGTTAGAGAAGACTCTTGAGAGTCCCTTGGACTGCAAGGAGATCCAACCAGTCCATTCTGAAGGAGATCAGTCCTGAATATTCATTGGAAGGACTGATGCTGAAGCTGAAGCTCCAATACTTTGGCCACCTGATGCAAAGAGCTGACCCATTGGAAAAGACCCTGATGCCAGGAAAGACTGAGGACATGAGAAGGGGATGAGAGAGGATACCATTGGATGGCATCATTGACTCAATGGACGTGAGTTTGAGGAAACTCCTGGAGATAGTGAAGGACAGGGAAGGCTGATATGCTGCAGTCCATGGAGTCACAGAGAATTGAACACAACTGAAAACTGCACAACAGCAACCATAAAATAGCACTAATGCAGTGGAATAAAGATAGGATTCAGGTAATTTACATTCCAGTCTGCCATGTATTCAGCTGTGTGACATGTGGTTGGTTATTAGCCTGTCTCTCACTTTATTTAAAATTGAGATAAAAAGGTTGTCCTGGTCTGAGCTGAATCCCTGTTGCAATGATAAATTAGAATAATGGATACGAATGTGCATTTAAAAACAATCTATAAAGTGCTGTGACTCTGGCCTGCTAATTCATGGGTTTGTTATTCCCCATCATTAAAATGGGAATAGGCCCCTATAACTCTATAGAGATTGTGAGTAGTGAGACAACTAATATCACGATTTGAGTTCAGATCCCCTGGAGAAGGAAATGGCAACCCACTCCAGTATTCTTGCCTGGGAAATCCCATGGACAGCGGAGCCTGGCAGGCTATAGTCCATGGTGTTGCAAAAGAATCAGACACAACTTAGTGGCTGAACAATAGCAACAACAAAAGTAAAGTTTATTTCTTCATTTATTGTCTGTAACATATAAATGTTGTAAGGTGTGGAGATATTATAAAGTCTTATGCACTTTATTATAGTGCTTCTATAATAGTATATGTTAGTACTTTCGTTTGAACTAGTCACATCCTGGAGCAGAAGTTTTCACATTATGGCCCTCAAGCCAGCAGCACCAGCACCCCCTAGGAACTTGTCAGAAATGCACATTTCCAGGCCTCCTGACCTGCTGGATCAGGGCCCTATGTGGGTCCCAGCGGTCCATATTTTAACAAGCCCTGCAGGTGATCTGCTGCTCACTTAAGTCTTAGAGGAAGGGCTTTATTAGGGTCTCTGTTGAAGGGTCTGAAAAAGAGCAACCTTTTCCCAGGACAGGGTAACTGTCTCTCTTTGTCTCCAGCATGGATATGCAACAACTGTGTCCAAGCTCGGGCAGCCATTGTTAAATTCCTGCATAAATGTATCTGTCACCACCGCCCAGTGTAGTGGAGATCTGGATGCTGCTCCCAAGCAACTGTCAGGAGGCTGACTTCAGGGTATGAGAAAATGAAAGCTATTTATCTCAGACCACTTTCCCTTCCGTGACAGCAGTAATGAGCCTTAGCCTAACAAGGCTTCACACTGGACCAGTGTCTGAAAAACACACAATTTGACAAACAGCATGAGCTGACTTCTTTCTTCTGATTTTTCCATTTGAAAACTCACCCTTTTCTGAGCCTCACCAAGTTAGTGGTGTTTGAGTAAGAAATACTGGTGATGGGTTCATCCTGGTCTATTTCATGACTTCGACACCTGTCCATTTCTTCCCTCCTCTTCTCCCTGGGAGGGGATGCTTGAAGGAGAGAGAAAGGGACTGGCTGTGCACAGGGAGCCATGTCAGGGGAAGGGCTCAATATTTGGTAAGAGAAACACTTGTCTGCAGGGTAGAGCTGTGGTATGATCCAGCTGCCACCTGCTTTTCTGAATAAACTTCACAGCCAATGGAGCACAGCCATGCTCATGCATTTATTGTCTATCTCTGCTTTCACACTACGAGTTGGGTAGTTGTGACAGGGACTGTATACCCTGCAACACCTAACACTTTTTCTGTCAAGCCCTTAAAAGAGCAAGTTTGTTCACCCCTGTCATAGAGGTTCCCTCTGAGCTGCCTGGAGGAGCGAGGATGGAACCAGAGACAGGAAGGGGATGGGAGGAGAGGAGGGTGTAAAATGCCCAGGGTCCCTCTGGAGTCCAGCAGTCAGAAGGGCAGTGGGAGGAGCCACTCCTTACTGCCTTTGGCTTTGGGTACTGTGTGAATTTTGAGAAGTGATTCTATTTAAAATATTGTTAAAAATTTTAACTTGGCATCCATTTGTGATTGCCTGATATTTATTTTTGCTTTGGCTCCATCCCTTCATTCTTTCCAGAGTTATTTCTCCACTGATCTCCAGTAGCATATTGGGCACCTACTGACCTAGGGAGTTCCTCTTTCAGTATCCTATCATTTTGCCTTTTCATACTGTTTATGGGGTTCTCAAGGCAAGAATACTGAAGTGGTTTGCCATTTCTTTCTCCAGTGGACCACATTCTGTCAGACCTCTCCACCAGACCTGCCCTTCTCGGGTTAGTTTCTCTGAGTTAGACAAGGCTGTGGTCCTAGTGTGATTAGATTGACTAGTTTTCTGTGGTTATGGTTTCAGTGTGTCTGCCCTCTGATGCCCTCTTGCAACACCTACTATCTTACTTGGGTTTCTCTTACCTTGGACTTGCAGTAACTCTTCATGGCTGTTCCATCAAAGCACAGCCGCTGCTCCTTACCTTGGATGAAGGGTGTCTCCTCACCACCGCCCCTCCTGATCTTGAACATGGAGTAGCTCCTCTAGGCACTCCTGCGCCCGCACAGCCACCGTTCCTTGGACGTGGGGTAGCTCCTCTCAGCTGCCGCCCTTGACCTTGGAGGGGGGTGGCTGCTCCTGTGCTGTCACAGCCTAGGATCCCTGGCTGCCGCCCCTGACCTTGGACTCGGGGTGCTGCTGCTGCTGCTGCTAAGTTGCTTCAGTCGTGTCCGACTCTGTGCGACCCCATAGATGGCAGCCCACCAGGCTCCCCCGTCCCTGGGATTCTCCAGGCAAGAACACTGGAGTGGGTTGCCATTTCCTTCTCCAATGCATGAAAGTGGAAAGTGAAAGTGAAGTCACTGAGTCGTGTCCAACTCTCAATGACCCCATGGACTGCAGCCTACCAGGCTCCTCCATCCATGGGATTTTCCAGGCAAGAGTACTGGAGGGAAGTGCCATAGCTCCTGCCAAAGCAAAAACAATACCCAGTTGTGGAGGTGACTGGTGATAGAAGCAAGGTCCAATGCTGTAAAGAGCAATATTGCGTAGGAATCTGGAATGTCAGGTCCATGAATCAAGGAAAATTGGAAGTGGGTCAAACAGGAGATGGCAAAAATGAATGTCGACATTCTAGGAATCAGCGAACTAAAATGGACTGGAATGGGTGAATTTAACTCAGATGACCATGATATCTACTATTGCAGGCAGGAATCCCTCAGAAGAAATGGAGTAGCCATCATGGTCAACAAAAGAGTCCAAAATGCAGCACTTGGATGCAATCTCAAAAACGACAGAATGATCTCTGTTCGTTTCCAAGACAATCCATTCAATATTACAGTAATCCAAGTCTATGCCCCAACCAGTAATGCTGAAGAAGCTGAAGTTGAACAGTTCTATGAAGACCTACAAGACCGTCTAGAACTAACACGCAAAAAAGATGTCCTTTTCATTATAGGGGACTGGAATGTAAAAGTAGGAAATCAAGAAACACCTGGAGTAACAGGAAATTTGCCTTGGAATTCAGAATTGAAGCAGGGCAAAGTTAATAGAGTTTTGCCAAGAGAACACACTGGGCATAAAAAACACCCTATTCCAACAACACAAGAGAAGACTCTACACATGGACATCACCAGATGGTCAACACCAAAATCAGACTGATTTTATTCTTTGCAGCCAACGATGGAGAAGCTCTATACAGTCAGCAAAAACAAGACCAGGAGCTGACTGTGGCTCAGATCATGAGCTCCTTATTGCCAAATTCAGACTTAAATTGAAGAAAGTAGGGAAAACCACTTGACCATTCAGGTATGACCTAAATCAAATCCCTTATGATTATACAATGGAAGTGAGAAATAGATTTAAGGGCCTAGATCTGATAGATAGAGTGCCTGATGAACTATGGAATGAGGTTCATGAGATTGTACAGGAGACAGGCATCAAGACCATCCCCATGGAAAAGAAATGCAAAAAAGCAAAATGGCTGTCTGAGGAGGCCTTACAAATAGCTGTGAAAAGAACAGAAGCAAAAAGCAAAGGAGAAAGGGAAAGATATAAGCATCTGAATGCAGTGTTCCAAGAAATAGCAAGAAGAGATAAGAAAGCCTTCCTCAACAATCAATGCAAAGAAATAGAGGAAAACAACAGAATGGGAAAGACTAGAGATCTCTTCAAGAAAATTAGAGATACCAAGGGAACATTTCATGCAAAGATGGGCTTGATAAAGGACAGAAATGGCATGGACCTAACAGAAGCAGAAGATATTAAGAAGAGATGGAAAGAATACATGGAAGAACTGTACAAAAAAGGTCTTCACTACCCAGATAATCACAATGGTGTGATCACTCACCTAGAGCGAGACATCCTGGAATGTGAAGTTAAGTGGGCCTTAGAAAGCATCACTACGAACAAAGCTACTGGAGGTGATGGAATTCCAGTTGAGCTATTTCAAATCTTGAAAGATGATGCTGTGAAAGTGCTGCACTCAATATGCCAGCAAATTTGGAAAACTCAGCAGTGGCCACAGGATTGGAAAAGGTCAGTTTTCATTCCAATCCCAAAGAAAGGCAATGCCAAAGAATGCTCAAACTACCACACAATTGCACTCATCTCACACACTAGTAAAGTAATGCTCAAAATTCTCCAAGCCAGGCTTCAGCAATATGTGAACCATGAACTTTCAGATGTTCAAGCTGGTTTTAGAAAAGGCAGAGGAACCAGAGATCAAACTGCCAACATCCGCTGGATCATGGAAAAAGCAAGAGAGTTCCAGAAAAACATCTATTTCTGCTTTATTGACTATGCCAAAGCCTTTGACTGTGTGGATCACAATCAACTGGAAAATTCTGAAAGAGATGGAAATAACAGACCACCTGACTTGCCTCTTGAGAAACCTATATGCAGGTCAGAAAGCAACAGTTCGAACTGGACATGGAACAACAGACTGGTTCCAAATAGGAAAAGGAGTACGTCAAGGCTGTATACTGTCACCCTGCTTATTTAACTTATATGAAGAGTACATCATGAGAAACACTGGACTGGAAAAAACACAAGCTGGCATCAAGACTGCCGGGAGAAATATCAATAAACTCAGATATACAGATGACACCACCCTTATGGAAGAAAGTGAAGAGGAACTAAAAGCCTCTTGATGAAAGTGAAAGAGGAGAGTGAAAAAGTTGACTTAAAGCTCAACATTCAGAAAATGAAGATCATGGCATCCAGTCCCATCACTTCATGGGAAATAGATGGGGAAACAGTGGAAACAGTGGCAGACTTTATTTTGGGGGGCTCCAAAATCACTGCACATGGTGATTGCAGTCATGAAATTAAAAGTCACTTACTCCTTGGAAGAAAAGTTGTGACCAACCTAGATAGCATATTCAAAAGCAGAGACATTACTTTGCCAACAAAGGTCTGTCTAGTCAAGGCTATGGTTTTTCCAGTGGTCATGTATGGATGTGAGAGTTGGACTGTGAAGAGAGCTGAGCGCTGAAGAATTGATGCTTTTGAACTGTGGTGTTGGAGAAGACTCTTGAGAGTCCCTTGCACTGCAAGGAGATCCAACCAGTCCACTCTAAAGGAGATCAGCCCTGGGTGTTCTTTGAAAGGAATGATGCGAAAGCTGAAACTCCTGTACTTTGGCCATCTCATGCGAAGAGTTGACTCATTGGAAAAGACTCTGATGCTGGGAGGGATTGAGGGCAGGTGGAAAAGGGGACGACAGAGGATGAGATGGCTGGATGGTATCACTGACTCGATGGACGTGAGTTTGAGTGAACTCCAGAAGTTGGTGATCGACAGGGAGGCCTGGTGTCCTGCGATTCATGGGGTCACAAAGAGTCAGACATGACTGAGCGACTGAACTGAACTGAACTGACTTATATTTATTTTCTCCATAATGTTGAACATTACAGACAAAACTGCAGAGTTTTATGTTCAATCAGTAGCTCACATTTCCCGGACACATACTATGTGTACTGATAGCTGCATTGTCACACTATGTAATGTTCACCTTATTCAATGAGATGAGTGCTACCATCCCCACTCTACAGACGAGAAAACTGACGGGCAGAAAGTTTACCTAACAACCAACATTAAGAGCCTCAATTTAAATGTGGGCCTTTTTGATGCCAAAGTCAGCATTCTCAACCAGTGTTTTTCAAATTCTGGGTTGAGAAATCAGTTTAGTAAGTTGCAACTAGCGTTAAAAGTAAAAAAAAAAAGAAAGGGAGAGAAATCATTGAATAGTATGCAAAATGCCAGAGTGTGTCATTTGTAGTATGGGTAAATCTTGATGCATGAAGCGTTTGTTTCAATTGTAAAGATGTTTTTATATAAACACAAATCCAAGCACATTTCTGTACCCTGGGCAACAATGTAAATGACATGTCTTACTCTTTCAGAGTCAGTCTTAAAAGGAAATATTCTTTCCTGAAAGTGGGGCATGGGGAACAGAGAAACAGAGGGAGAAAATATGAGTGAGTCAGTGAATGAATAACTGTCAAAGGGAGACAGACTCATGGAGAGGACATGGGGGGAAGTGGGATGACAGAGAATGGACATCTCTGTGGAAGAGACACAGAGACCCAGGGAGAGGCCAAGGATGGTGGGGATGAGAGGCAGGAAGTCCACTCAGCAAGTGCGTGCCCCTGCTTGAAGGCAAAGCTGGAGACCTGAATTGTCCTCTTGGTAGATTTTGGTTTTCATATACTTCTCTTGCTGTGATCCTTTTGTCATTCTGAGTGTGAATCAAATAAAGATTTTTATAAAAAATAGCCCCTATGTACAAATACTCTTGTTTCATCTGCTGCTCAGCTGATAATAGGTGATTGGAGGGGAAAACAGACTGTGTTGGAGTTACTGAAAGAAAGTGTGAGTTTCCTGAAGAATTGGCAAAGGCGTTTTTGAATATGTGTATTAATAATTCTTGTTTTTGAGCTGGCCAGTTTTAGTTCCATGGTACTGCCTCTTTTGTTCTATGCAAAATCATAGATAGCAAAGATTTTTAAACATTCAATTGTCAGGGCTTTCTACATCGACTAAGTATTTTACTTTCAAGGGATTCTGAAATCAGTTAATCAAAAGTTCAATTTTACAGATGTGGAAATTGATGGAACACTTGATAAAGTTTCCCTATACACAGATGCTTTCATAAGAATCATATTATTGAATCTTCATAGCTACCCTGTTAGATTACCTTTTGTCTGCTTCACTAGAAAAAAAATAAAGCTCAGTAAATTCAAATCCCTCACTCAAGTTTCTTATTTAAGAGGTGGCAGAGCTAGATTGAAACCCTGATTCTCTAACACCAAATTCCATATTTTCCCCACTAGACATAAAATAATAGGCTCAGGTGGCACCAGTGGTAAAGAATTCATCTGCCAATGCAGGAGACATGAGAGATGCTGGTTCGATCACTGGGCTGAGAAGATCCCCTGGAGTAGGAAATGGCAATGCACTCCAGTATTCCTACGGGGAAAATTCCATGGACAGAGGAGACTGGCAGGCTGCAGTCCATGGAGTCTCAGAGAGTTGGACATGACTGAGCACAGATGCACTAGACATAAAATAGCAACAATGGGATGAAGACCAGTGCTCTGTGTCACAGTTTAGAAGGATAATTTTGTTTATAAGCCGGTCAGTTCAGTCACATAGTCATGTCCGACTCTTTGCAACCCCATGGACTGCAGCACGACAGCTTCTCTGTCCATCACCAATTCCTGGACCTTGCTAAAACTCGTGTCCATCAAGTCGGTGATGCCATCTAACCATCTCATCCTCTGTCGTCCCCTTCTCCTGCCTTCAATCTTTCCCAACATCAGGGTCTTTCCTAATGGGTCAGTTTTTCACATCAGGTGGCCAAAATACTGGAGTTTCAGCTTCAGCATCAGTCCATCCAATGAATATTCAGGACTAGATTTCCTTTAGGATGGACTGGTTTGATCTCCTTGCAGTCCAAGGGACTCTCAAGTGTCTTCTCCAACACCACGGTTCAAAAGCACCAGTTCTCTGGCACTCAGCCAGAGATAGTCCAACTCTCATATCCATACATGACTACTGGAAAAACCATAGCTTTGACTAAATGAACTTTTGTCAGCAAAGTAATGTCTCTGGTTTTTAATGTGCTGTCTAGGTTGGTCATAACTTTTCTTCCAAGGAGTAAGCGTCTTTTAATTTCATGGCTACAGTCACCATCTGCAGTGATTTTGGAGCCCCCCAAAATAAAGTATTTGTTTTCACTGTTTCCCCATCTATTTGTCATGAAGTGGTGGGACCAGATGCCATGATCTTAGTTTTTTGAATGTTGAGTTTTAAGCCAACTTTTTCACTCACCTCCTTATGGTAGAAAGTGAAGAGGAACTAAAGAACCTCTTAATGAAGGTGAAAGAGGAGAATGAAAAAGCTGGCCTAAAACTCAACATTCTAAAACCTAAGATCATGGCATCTGGTCCCATCACTTCATGGCAAATAGATGGGGAAACAATGGAAACAGTGACAGACTTTATTTTCCTGGGCTCCAGAATCACTGAAGATGGTGACCGCAGTCATGAAATTCAAAGATGCTTGCTCCTTGGAAGAAAAGTTATGACCAACCTAGACAGCATATTGAATAGCAGAAACGTTACATTACCAACAAACATCTGTCTGGTCAAAGCTATAGTTTTTCCAGTAGTCATGTATGGAAGTGAAAGTTGGACCATAAACAAGGCTGAACATCAAAGAATTGATGCTTTTGAACTGTGATGTTGGAGAAGACCCTTGAGAGTCCCTTGGACTGCAAGGAGATCAAACCAGTCCATCCTAAAGGAAATCAGTCCTGAATATTCATTGGAAGGACTGATGCTGAAGCTGAAACTCCAATATTTTGGCCACCTAATGTGAAGAACTGACCCATTGGAAAAGACCCTGATGTTGGGAAAGATTGAAGGCAGGAGGAGAAGGGGACAACAGAGGATGAGATGGTTGGATGGCATCACCGACTCGATGGACACGAGTTTTAGCAAGGTCCGGGAGTTGGTGATGGACAGAGAAGCCTGGTGCAGTCCAAGGGGTCACAAAGAGGTAGACACAGCTGAGCGACTGAACAACAACTACTAACGTGTATGAAGCCTAAATGCCCATGGTTTTAATAAGGTAGAGAGAGTACCATTATTTAACTTCCTCCCTTCCCCAAGGATGTTTCTTATTTCTAGGCTCCCATTAGCAAATTGGAATTGATATCACTGTGCTTTTTTGGGATCTTGGATTTTGAATGGACCGACAGATCCATTCTTAGCCTTTCTTGGTTGAAGACCATTATAAGCACCAACCAGACTTTCCTGGTGGCTCAGTGGTAAAGAATCCACCTGCCAGTGCAGGAGACACAGGTTCAATCCTTGGATCAGGAAGATCCCCTGGAATAGGAAATGGCAACCCACTCCAGTTTTTTTTTTGCCTGGGAAATCCCATGGGCAGAGGCACCAGGCAGGCTGCAGTCAATGGGGTTACAAAGAGACAAACACAACTTAGCAATTGAACAGCAACAATATTTCTAGTTGGTAATAATATTTCATCAAGTAACTTAAGTAGCACTTCCTGGCAGCAGCTTAACTGGGTGGCCTTTACTTGTTTTTTTTTTTTTTTTTTTTTTTTTTTTTTAAGAAATGCTTCATATTCATGTGAGTAAGTAGAACCTTTGTGATCTACAGCTCAAAAACATTCATAGCCTTAGAATTTTAACATTTCCCTCAGCTTGCCAATAATGACATTTCTATGTATTCTATCCCTCTTGCCTGATCTCCCTACTAGTATTTTCTTTAAAAGAAGAAATTCCCAGGAAGAACGCTTATATTTGTCCCCTCCAATGTGTCCACAAAAACTTTATGTGGATAGAAGAGTCTGGTGGCCAAGGCATCTTACTTTGCTTTTGGTCCTAAATCCCCTTATTTGTAATAATGATTCATGCCTCTGAATGTAAAGACTTTGCTGCTAAGTCGCTGCTAAGTCGCTTCAGTCATGTTTGACTCTGTGCGACCCCATAGATGGCCTCATACCAGGCTCCTCTGTCCCTAGGATTCTCCAGGCAAGAACACTGGAGTGGGTTGCCATTTCTTTCTCCAATGCATGAAAGTGAAAAGTGAAAGTGAAGTCACTCAGTTGTGTCCGACTCTTAGTGACTTCATGGACTGCAGCCTACCAGGCTCCTCCATCCATGGGGTTTTCCAAGCAAGAGTACTGGAGTGGGGTGCCATTGCCTTCTCCTATAAAGACTTTAGAAGAGGTCATTTCTTTTTGTTTCATGGTTTTATTCTTACAGTTTCAAAAAGTGGTTGCAGATAGAGCCATCCCTCCTTTCCTCCCTGGTTTCTGCTGAGTATTTATTACATTCTACTAGGTGCATTCAGGAAGCTAAGATTCCACTCTGAACTCCATGAAAGCTTTGTTAGTGTCAACAGAATACATATCTCTGGGATATGGGGGTCCTAGACTCATTATAATTTTAATGACCAGCAGGACCTGACTTTTGCTTATTCTTTATTTCAGAGATCCCAGCAGACCCACTTGTGGCTGAAGAGTATTATGCTGATGTATTTGATTCCTGTTCTGAAGAAAGTGAGGAGAGTGAGGAAGAGAAAACAGTATTCTCAGTCAAGGATGAAGAGGTTGAGGATGAAGGACCCCAGCCTGTTTACAGGACAAACCAACAGGTAAACGTTGCTGCCTGCAGAAACAGTGGAGCTGTCCAAGGTGCTGACCAGGCTATGCCTTCCCAGGAAGAGTCAAGGGAGTCTTAGACACCAAGTAGGAGAACTAAGGTTTGTTATACAGGCTCTACATGATGTGTCTTGATTTTCAAGGCCCAGGGGCAGACAGGGCCCCATGGGATTGTGTGAATCTGGATATGTTGATGAGGAAAGGGCTGGAGCACTCAGTACTGATTCAGGTGAGAGGATGAAACACACTACACTGTTTATACACTGAGGAGCACCCCACATATAGCTGCTGAATAAACATTTCATGTGTCTGTTTAGAAGAGAGAAGAGGATATTTAAAATTATACTGTTCTGCCTGGTAATCAGATTTGTGAGTCATGTCCCAGTGCATTAATTAGTTCTGGGGTTGAGGTCCAGAGATCTTGGGCTTAGGAGATGGTCTTCCTGGCCACTCCAGCCCTTGAAGTTCCCCCTTTACATACAGTGCTGGAATCTCTGAGTCCATGAACTTGCCATAGATTCTGTAACAATAACAATACTAGCTTCATCTGGGTCATACACCAAGAAACAGCCCTGCATGTGATTTCACTGTTGGTGGCCTGCAGGAGAGAGGAAAAGCAAGAGTTGTGTGAAGAAAAAGCAGATAACTCTGGGCTATTTATTCAATTTATACTTGATTTTCTTCTTAGGCCATAATCTGATAATCTTCCTAGCCCTAACTTTCATAAGGTACAGAAGCTTTTCACTAACTGGAAACATTAAGCTAGTAAAATAACAGTCAATCAAAGGGCATCTGTGTTAATGGAGACTTAATTCAAAAGGATTAACTGAAGGTTGTCCACAATCCATTCAATCCTTTTTAATGAAGACTAGGCAATTCATCAAGATTGCCAGGAGAAATATCAATAACCTCAGATATGCAGATGACACCACCCTTATGGCAGAAAGTGAAGAGGAACTAAAAAGCCTCTTGAAGAAAGTGAAAGAGGAGGGTGAAAATGTTAGCTTAAAGCTCAACATTCAGAAAACGAAGATCATGGTATCTGGTCCCGTCACTTCATGGGAAATAGATGGGGAAACAGTGGAAACAGTGTCAGACTTTATTTTTTTGGGCTCCAAAGTCACTGCAGATGGTGACTGCAGCCACGAAATTAAAAGACGCTTACTCCTTGGAAGAAAAGTTATGACCAACCTAGACAGCATATTGAAAAGCAGAGACATTACTTTGCCAACAAAGGTCCGTCTAGTCCAGGCTATGGTTTTTCCTGTGGTCATGTATGGATGTGAGAGTTGGACTGTGAAGAGAGCTGAGCGCCAAAGAATTGATGCTTTTGAACTATGGTGTTGGAGAAGACTCTTGAGAGTCCCTTGGACTGCAAGGAGATCCAACCTGTCCATTCTGAAGGAGATCAGCCCTGGGTGTTCATTGGAAAGGATGATGATAAAGCTGAAACTCCAATACTTTGGCCCCCTCATGCAAAGAGCTGACTCACTGGAAAAGACTCTGATGCTGGGAGGGATTGGGGGCAGGAGGAAAAGGGGACGACAGAGGATGAGATGGCTGAATGGCATCACTGACTAGATGGACGTGAGTTTGAGTGAACTCAGGGAGATGGTGATGGACAGGGAGGCCTGGAGTGCTGCGATTCATGGGGTTGCAAAGAGTTGGACACAATTGAGTGACTGAACTGAACTGAACTGAACTGAGGCAATTCATCATAATACTCAATGAATAAATCCGGTAAGAAATGTTCTCAAGTTCTCCATAAGAAAAAGAAACAGGCAGGGAGAAGGGGAAAGAGGGAGTGATAAAGAGGTGAGCAGAGAAAGGGATGAGAAAGAGACAAAGGATGAGAGAGAGAAATTGAGAGAGAAATACATGAAGAAATAAACAAATAAATATTGAGAAAAGCAGAGTCCAGACAGTGAGGATTCAGCATACCAAAATAAAAACACTTCCCTTTCACCATTTCCTTATTTTCTCCAGTGGACTTGTTAACAGAAGCACCTCCTACCACAAATTGAAAATATAATCTCTGCTTCTGTACCTCTGTCCTAAACAGCAGAGACTAATATTGTTACATTATTACAGAAACTTCACTCTGTGACTTTGGGTGCAAACCACACAATATGCAAAACACATCTGTTTCTGTCCAAAGCATTAAGTGGTAAAATTTTAGCTACTAATATTCAGTTCAGTCACTCAGCCGTGTCCGACTCTTTGCGACCCCATGAATCGCAGCATGCCAGACCTCCCTGTTCATCACCATCTCCTGGAGTTCACTCAGACTCATGTCCATCGAGTCCGTGATGCCATCCAGCCATCTCATCCTCGGTCGTCCCCTTCTCCTCCTGCCCCCAGTCCCTCCCAGCATCAGAGTCTTTTCCAATGAGTCACCTCTTCGCATGAGGTGGCCAAAGTACTGGAGCTTCAGCTTTAACATCATTCCTTCCAAAGAAATCCCAGGGCTGATCTCCTTCAGAATGGACTGGTTGGATCTCCTTGCAGTCCAAGGGACTCTCAAGACTCTTCTCCAACACCACAATTCAAAAGCATCAATTCTTCGGCACTCAGCATTCTTCACAGTCCAACTCTCACATCCATACATGACCACAGGAAAAACCATAGCCTTGACTAGACGGACCTTAGTTGGCAAAGTAATGTCTCTGCTTTTCAATATGCTACCTAGGTTGGTCATAACTTTTCTTCCAAGGAGTAAGCATCTTTTAATTTCATGGCTGCAGTCACCATCTGCAGTGATTTTGGAGCCCCCCAAAATAGTCTGACACTGTTTCTACTGTTTCCCCATCTATTTCCCATGAAGTGATGGGACCAGATGCCATCATCTTCATTTTCTGAATGTTGAGCTTTAAGTCAACTTTTTCACTCTCCTCTTTCACTTTCATCAAGAGGCTTTTTAGTTCCTCTTCACTTTCTGCCATAAGGGTGGTGTCATCTGCATATCTGAGGTTACTGATATTTTTCCTGGCAATCTTGATTCCAGCTTGTGTTTCTTCCAGTCCAGCGTTTCTCATGATGTACTCTGCATGGAAGTTAAATAAGCACGGTGACAATATACAGCCTTGACATATTCCTTTTCCTATTTGGAACCAGTCCGTTGTTCCATGTCCAGTTCTAACTGTTGCTTCCTGACCTGCATACAGATTTCTCAAGAGGCAGGTCAGGTGGTCTGGTATTCCCATCTCTTTCAGAATTTTCCACAATTTATTGTGATCCACACAGTCAAAGGCTTTGGCATAGTCAATAAAGCAGAAATAGATGTTTTTCTGAAACTCTCTTGGTTTTTCCATGATCCAGCGGATGTTGGCAATTTGATCTTTGGTTCCTCTGCCTTTTCTGAAACCAGCTTGTACATCAGGGAGTTCACGGTTCATGTATTGCTGAAGCCTGGCTTGGAGAATTTTGAGCATTACTCTACTAGCATGTGAGATGAGTGCAATTGTGCGGTAGTTTGAGCATTCTTTGGTATTGCCTTTCTCAGATGGTAAAGCGTCTAGATTTAAGGGTCTAGATCTGATAGACAGAGTGCCTGATGAACTATGGAGTGAGGTTCATGACATTGTACAGGAGACAGGGATCAAGACCATCCCCATGGAAAAGAAATGCAAAAAAGCAAAATGGCTGTCTGGGGAGGCCTTACAAATAGCTGTGAAAAGAAGAGAGGTGAAAAGCAAAGGAGAAAAGGAAAGATATAAGCATCTGAATGCAGAGTTGCAAAGAATAGCAAGAAGAGATAAGAAAGCCTTCTTCAGTGATCAATGCAAAGAAATAGAGGAAAAGAACAGAATGGGAGAGACTAGAGATCTCTTCAAGAAACTTAGAGATACCAAAGGAACATTTCATGCAAAGATGGGCTTGATAAAGGACAGAAATGGTATGGACCTAACTGAAGCAGAAGATATTAAGAAGAGGTGGCAAGAATACATGGAGTTCAGTTCAGTTCAGTTCAGTTCAGTCGCTCAGTTGTGTCCGACTCTTTGCGACCCCAGGAATCACAGCACGCCGGGCCTCCCTGTCCAGCACCATCTCCCGGAATTTACTCAGACTCATGTCCATCGAGTCTGTGGTGCCATCCAGCCATCTCCTCCTCTGTCGTCCCCTTCTCCTCCTGCCCCCAATTCCTTCCAGCATCAGAGTCTTTTCCAGTGAGTCAAGTCTTCGCATGAGGTGGCCAAAGTACTGGAGCTTCAGCTTCAGCATCACGGAAGAACTCTACAAAAAAGACCTTCATGACCCAGATAATCATGATGATGTGAACACTAATCTAGAGCCAGACATGTTGGAATGTGAAGTCAAGTGGGCCTTAGAAAGCATCACTATGAACAAAGCTAGTGGAGGTGATGGAATTCCAGTTGAGCTGTTTCAAATTCTGAAAGATGATGCTGTGAAAGTGCTACACTCAATATGCCAGCCAATTTGGAAAACTCAGCAGTGGCCACAGGACTGGAAAAGGTCAGTTTTCATTCCAATCCCAAAGAAAGGCAATGCCAAAGAATGCTTAAACTACCACACAATTGCGTTCATCTCACATGCTAGTAAAGTAATGCTCAAAATTGTCTAAGCCAGGCCTCAGCTACTAATATTAGTACTTTAAAGTATTTTCAATAAAATAAAACCGATTTCAGAAAACCAGCGGGATCACTTGTAGATCATGTGACCTTGTGCTAGTCACTAAACCCCACTGTGCCTTGGTTTCCCAATCTAATGAAGTAATTAATAATGAGATATTAGCTGTTATTAACATAAAGCTATATAGCCATTTTGTGGCTTTTTTTATGGTACTTCCAAAACTCCTTAATTCTAAACTGAAAGTTTATGGTACTGCCCTCATGGTCCAGTGGTTAAGAATCTGCTTTCCAGAGTCCAGTTAAAGATAGTGGAGTAGAAGGGTGTGCGCTCATCTCCTCCTGAGAGAGCATCAAAGTTGCAACTAGTTGTTGAACAACCATCAACAGGAGGACACTGGAATCCAACAAAAAAGAGATACCCCATGTCCAAAGACAAAGAAGAAGCTGTAGCCAGACAGCCAGACAGGAAGGGCTCTATCATGATAAAAATCAAATCCCATACCCATTTGTTGTATGACCCACAAACTGGAGAACAATAATACCAAAGACGTTCTCCCACTATTGTCAAAGTTTTGAATCCCATGTCAGGCTTCCCAGCCTGGGGATAATACAAAGTGACTGGGAATCCCTAGGGAATCTGGCCTTGATGGCCAGCAGGATTTGATTATAGGCCTTCCAGAGGACTGAGGGAAACAGAGACTCCAGTCTTGAAAGGCACAAACAAAATTTTGCATGCACCAAGGCCCAGACGAGAGGAGTGACCCCACAGGAGACTGAGCCAAAACTACCTGCTAGTGTTAGAGGGCTTCCTGTGGAGACATGAGTTGGTATGGCTCACCACAGGGATGGGGGCACTGGAAGGTCCCCCTTGGCATAAACCCTCTTGGAATTCACCATTAACCCTATCATACAGCCTGTAGACCCCAAGGCTGGGTCACTTCAGGCCAAACAACTACTAAGGAAGGAGTATAACCCCACCCATCAGCAGATAATTGGATTAAAGCTTAACTCAGCAAAGCCCTGCACACCAGAGCAAGACCCAGTTTTCCCATCACCAGTCCTTCCCATCAAGAAACATACACAAGCCTCTTAGCCTCATCCATCAGAGGGCAGATAGAAGAAGCAAGAAGAAGCACAGCCTCACAGTGGTTAAAACAAAACCATATCACAGAAAGTTAATCATGATGAAAAAGCAGAAAGTTATGTCCCAGATGAAGGAACAAGATAAAATCCCAGAAAAACAACTAAATGAAGTGGAGATAGGCAACTTTTCAGAAAGTGAATTCAGATAATGATAGTGAAGATAATCCAGGATCTCAGGAAAAGAATGGAAGCAAAGACTGAGAACATGCAAGAAATGTTTACCAAAGATTTAGAACTGAAGAACAAACAGAGATGAATGATACACTAGAAGGAACCCATAGCAGAATAACTGAGGCAGGAGAAAGGATGAATGGCCTGGAGGACAGAGCGGTGGAAATCACTGCCTCAGAACAGAGTGTAGAAAAAAGAATGAAACAAAACGAAGACAGCCTAAGAGACATCTGGGACGAAAACACACCAACATTCGCATTATAGGGGTCCCAGAAGGAGAAGGAAAAGAACAAGGACCTGAGAAAATATTTGAAGAGATAATAGCTGAAAATTCCTGAATATGGGAAAGGAAATAGTCAACCAAGTCCAGGAAGCTCAGAGAATCTCAGGCAGGATAAACCCAAGGAGGAACACACCAAGACATAGTAATAAAACTGCCAAAAAGACAGAGATAAAATATTAAAAGCAACAAGGGAAAAATGACAAATAACATACAAGGGAACTCCCACCAGGCTATCAGCTGATATCTCAACAGAAACTCTACAAACCAGAAAGGAATGGCATGATACATTTAAAGTGATAAAAGGGAAGAACCTAACAACCAAGAATACTCTACCCAGTAAGACTCTCCTTCAGATCTGATGGAGACATCAAAAGCTTTAAAGACAAGCTAAAGTTAAGAGAATTCAGCACCACAAATCAGCTGTACAACAAATGCTAAATGAACTTCTCTAGGCAGGAAACACAAAAGAAGGGAAAGCCATACAGAAAATAAACTCAAAACAATTAAGAAAATGGTAATAGGATAATACATATAGATAATTGCCTTAAATGTAAATGGATTAAATGCACCTACCAAAAGACATAGACTGGCTGGGTGGATGAAAACATGTGCATGTATGCACTTCTCCTTACCACATCACTCTGCTTGACACCCCCAAATTGAATGTAATTATTTTATATTGTTGTTAATCATGTTCCCATTATGGCTTGCAATTGTAATTATCTTTTATTGTTTATCTCCCTATTGATTGTGAAATCACAATCTGTGTGGATCACAGTCTGTGTGGATCACAACAGACTGTAGAAAAATCTCAGAGAGATGGGAATCCCGACCACCTTACCTGCCTCCTGAGAAATCTGTATGCAGGTCAAGAAGCAACAGTTAGAATTGAACATGGAACAACAGACTGGTTCCAAATAGGGAAAAGAGTATGTCAAGGCTGTAGATTGTCACCCTGCTTATATGCAGATTATATCAGGTAAAATGACCAGCTGCATGAAGCACAAGCTTAAATCAAGATTGCCAGGAGAAATATCAATAAACTTAGATATGCAGATGACTCCACCCTTATGCCTGAAAGTAAAGAAGAACTAAAGAGACTCTTGATGAAAGTGAAAGAGGACATGGAAGCAACCTAGATGTCCATCAGCAGATGAATGGATAAGAAAGCTGTGGTACATATACACAATGGAGTATTACTCAGCCATTAAAAAGAATACATTTGAATCACTTCTAATGAGGTGGATGAAACTGGAGCCTATTATACAGATTGAAATAAGCCAGAAAGAAAAACACCAATACAGTATACTAATGCATATATATGGAGTTTAGAAAGATGGTAATGATAACCCTGTATGCGAGACAGCAAAAGAGACACAGATGTATAGAACAGTCTTTTGAACTCTGTGGGAGAGGGAGAGAGTGGGATGATTTGGAGAATGGCACTGAAACATGTATAATATCATATGTAAAACGAATCACCAGTCCAGGTTTGATGCATGATACTGGATGCTTGGGGCTGGTGCACTGGGACAACCCATAGGGATGGTACGGGAGGGAGGAGAGAGGGGGGTTCAGGTTGGGGAACACGTGTATACCCGTGGCAGACTCATGTTGATGTATGGCAAAACCAATACATTATTTTAAAGTAATTAACCTCCAATTAAAATAAATAAGTTAAAAAAATTTCAAACGGAAAAAAAAAGTGAAAGAGGAGAGTGATAAAGTTGGCTTAAAGCTCAACTTTCAGAAAACAAAGATCATGGCATCCAGTCCCATCACTTCATGGCAAATAGATGGGGAAACCATCGAAACAGTGACAGACTTTATTTTTGGGAGTCCAGAATCTGCAGATGGTGACTGCAGCCATGAAATTAAAAGACGCTCCCTGGAAGGAAAGTTATGACCAACCTAGACAGCATATTAAAACACAGACATTACTTTGCCAACAAAGGTCCGTCTCATCAAAGCTATGGTTTTTCCAGTAGTCATGTATAGATGTGAGAGTTGGACCATAAAGAAAGCTGAATGCCAAAGTATTGATCCTTTTGATCTGCAGTGTTGGAGAAGACTCTTGAGAGTCCCTTGGACTGCAAGGACATCCAAACAGTCCATCCTAAAGGAATTCAGTCCTGAATATTCATTGGAAGGACTGATGCTGAAGCTGAAACTCCAATACTTTGGCCACCTGATGTGAAGAACTGACCCTTTGGAAAAGACCCTGATGCTGGGAAAGATTGAAGACAGGAGGAGAAAGCACAACAGAGGATGAGATGGTTGGATGGCATCACCGACTCAATGGACGTGAGTTTGAGCAAGATCTGGGAGTTGGTGATGGACAGAGAAGCCTGGTGAGCTGCAGTCCATGGAATTGCACAGAGTCGGACATGACTGAGGGATGGAACTGAACTTATTTTGAAAATTGATAAGCATATTTTACTATTGTCATTATGTAACTGTTACTCATTTAATATCAATGTACTTATCAGAATTAATAAAAGCATCAATTCTTCAGTGCTCAGCTTTCTTTATAGTCCAACTCTGACCTCCATACATGACCACTGGAAAAACCATAGCCTTGACTAGATGGACCTTTGTTGGCTAAGTAATGTCTCTGCTTGTTAATATGCTGTCTAGGTTGGTCATAACTTTTCTTCCAAGGAGTAAGCATCTTTTAATTTCATGGCTGCAGTCACCATCTGCAGTGATTTTGGAGCCCAAAAAAATAAAGTCTGACACTGTTTCCACTGTTTGCCCATCTATTTCCCATGAAGTGATGGGACCGGATGGCATGATCTTAGTTTTCTGAATGTTGAGCTTTAAGACAACTTTATCACTTTCCTCTTTCATCAAGAGGCTCTTAGTTCTTCTTCACTTTCTGCCATAAGGGTGGTGTCATCTGCATATCTCTCCTGGCAATCTTGATTCCAGCTTGTGCTTCATTCAGCCCAGTGTTTCTCATGATGTACTCTGCATATAAGTCAAATAAGCAGGGTGACAATATACAGCCTTGACGTACTCCTTTCCCGATTTGGAACCAGTCTGTTGTCCCATGTCCAGTTCTAACTGTTGCTTCCTGACCTGCATACAGGTTTCTCAAGAGGCAGGTCAGGTGGTCTGGTATTCCCATCTCTTGAAGAATTTTCCACAATTTGTTTTGATCCACATAGTCAAAGACTTTGGCATGGTCAGTAAAGCAGAAATAGGTGTTTTTCTGGAATTCTCTTGCTTTTTCGATGATCCAGTGGATGTTGGCAATTTGATTTCTGTTCCTCTGCCTTTTCTAAAACCAGCTTGAACATCTGGAAGTTCATGGTTCACGTATTGCTGAAGCCTGGCTTGGAGAATTTTGAGCATTACTTTACTAGTGTGTGAGATGAGTGCAATAGTGTGGTAGTTTGAGCATTCTTTGGCATTGCCTTTCTTTGGGATTGGAATGAAAACTGACCTTTTCCAGTCCTGTGGCCACTGCTGCATTTTCCAAATTTGCTGGCATATTGAGTGCACCTTTGTCAGTTGTTTCTCTGCATCAATAAGCAGAGCATCAGTAACCCTTTTATCACAAGCCCGTATCATGCTGTTGATGGCTCCTCTGTGAAGTCTGTGGTCACTGAATTGGAACCAGCTTCTCAGATCTCAAGAGAATGGAGTTTATAGCTGTCATCATAACAAGGTTCTCAACAGTATTTGTGGGACCTGTCACTGAAAAGTGTTTCCTGTGCCCTGATGGACATGTTTTAGGGCTGCAGACTGAAGGTGTTTCTGTAGACTCTTGTCTTCCCCTTATTGCCATGACCAGTGCTTCCCTCTCCACCACCAGTCAGCACTTTCATAGCATCATCTTTTAGGATTTGAAATAGCTCAACTGTATTTCCGTCACCTCTACTAGCTTTGTTCGTAGTGATGCTTCCTAAGGCCCACTTGACTATGCATTCGAGGATGTCTGGCTCTAGGTGAGTGATTACACCATTGTGGTTATCTGGGTCATGAAGATATTTTTCATACAGTTCTGTGTACTTTTGCCACCTCTTCTTAATATCTTCTGCTTCTGTTAGCTCCATACCATTTCTGTCCATTAGGGCCAGTGATTAATTCTGGGCAGTAATTTTGCTCTGTAGGCTATGCCTCCATAGCATGTGGTATGATAGATTGTGACTGATTGTAAATAATTATTGTCATCTGTAAAGCTGCTCACATACATGTTGGTGTTTGGTCTCACAAAGCCCTGCTGGGTAGTTATTCTTGCCCCAATTTTCCAGATGAGGAAACTGAATTTCTAAGGCTATGCAGCTGGGGTAGGGTTGGAACCATGTTTCAGGCCCAGGTTCATCACATTTTCAAGCTGTTTTTTCTAGGACCCAAAGTATACCATCCTAGAATGGACTTGGACTAAGAATGGACTTGGCATGAGGAGACATGTTAACTGAGTAGATTGTATTAGAGACAGGTAATTATAGCCCCATTTGTCCTTCAATATAGTTTCCCCTTCCCCAAAGGTTGTGAGCGTGGGATTGTGGTGAGTACTTACCCTTCTCTTTTTAGGTTATTTTATTAGCAGCACACCATTTGAAGTTTTAGAATCCTGGGCTGAGACCCAGTCACTGTTGGCTTTGTGAACTGGATGATACCTCCAGCCACCTCCTCCCCTGCTCCCTAGTCTTGCCATTGGCCTGAGCACCCAGAGTCTGCTTAGGTGATCATCTTACTTGTGTATTTCACTTGAGTCATCGGGTCAGAGTTGAAATTCTCTTCCTTCAGATGGAACAGAAGTCACATGGTTTCTATTTTGATGAAAGAAGTGCTTTATAAAAGAAAGACAGCCACAGGCTTCACTGGGATTGATTGCAGGGTCCCTTGTGCCACCCATGACAATCTTTTCAGCAGCAGTTTCTCCAGAGCAATTTTGTGAAGCACCTATTTGTCAGTTGTTTCTCTGCATCAATAAGCAGAGCATCAGTAACCCCTTTATCACAAGCCCTTATCATGCTGTTGATGGCTCCTCTGTGAAGTCTGTGGTCACTGAATTGGAACCAGCCTCTCAGATCTCAAGAGAATGGAGTTTATAGCTGTCATCATAACAAGGTTCTCAACAGTATCTGTGGGACCTGTCACTGAAAAGTGTTTCCTGTGCCCTGACTTACATGTTTCAGGGCTGCGGACTGAAGGTGTTTCTGTAGACTCTTGTCCTCCCCTTATTGCCATGACCAGTGCTTCCCTCTCCACCACTAATCAGTATCCTGAATCCCCCTGTAATGCAGACACGAGGTGGGCCATGATGACGTGACACAGAGCTCCCTCAGGAAAGACCCTCCTGTTTAGGGGCTGGCTTTCATTGACACTTGTTTGAGGAAAGCTCTTAGGACCATGATGTCTGTTCTTACTAAGATGGAAAGCTGTAGAGGCCCATTTCTCAGCTACTTCTGAAATTTTCAATACTTTTTCACTAAATCCTCCGCTGATTTTGAAATGCTCTGCACAGTGAAACATTAGGAAAAGCAAGAATGACCTTGGAATGGTCCACTGAGGACTCCTGGAGCAGATCGTTATGGGAGAAGGTGCCTCTAAGGGTGTCTCCTGCTAGTGGAGTCATTTGTTTAATCAAGGCATAATTATTATAATAATAAGAGCTAATGTTCCCAGAACCTTTACTCTATGTCTAGTACTTGATGTGCTATGTCTGTTTAGGTCCTTTGGGAAGCTTTTTGTCTATAACTGATTATTGTATGAAGTACTGACTTTAAGACTCAGGTCCCTTGGAAGATGAGACTGTTGGGCTTTCCTCACTTTGCATAAGAGGAAACTGAGGCCTGATAAGGTGAAGGACCTCTCCAGGGCCACACAGCTAGTAAGTAGCAGAGGCGGACTCTCTGCCCCTGTCTGTAGCCCTTCCTTAGATGGTCTCCTGCTTGGCAGTTACTGCTCCTTTGCCTTGAGGAGAGGATAGCCGAGGGGCTGCTACAGAGGGTCCTCTGCAGAGAGCTGCTTTACTGAAGACAATTACTGATCTGTGTACAAGGCAAAGTTTGTCCCAGTTTGAGGAAAAGTGCTGAGTTATGAAAATTAAACCTCAAATGAACCTGCTTCCCACATCTGTTGTAGGATACAGATTTCTCTCCTCCTACTCTTTTTTAATTTTTTATAGAAGGTGCCAGAACTCTTGAGTCCAAATGGTAAGACTGATTTGCCTCCTGTTTTGCATAGTCAGAGCTCCTTAATCGAGCTATTTGCATCTTGCATTGCATCAGTTGGAGTCAGTTCTGAGAAGCAGCCAGCACTGCTGCTGAGTCATCTCTCCATCAATATCCCCTGGCCTGTGGCCCAGGTGGTAGAGCAGCCAGCCCTGCTGAAGGCTAGTGAGATCACAGTTTAGGTGTCATTCCTTCCAGGTAACAGGCCTCTGTAGACTCAGCTTATGTTGCTGAAAGGAGTGACTTTGATGTTACAGTTTTCACCCCAACCCCATACCAGCCCTCATCGGCATAGTCATTCCCCCTTCCCTCTCTGCCATTTCTGGTCCAGGGTAAAGCACAGTGCATTGCTGGTCAGATGGGGGCCAGCAAAACCTTGCTCTTGTCAGGACACAGCACAGCAGGCTTTGCAGAAGGCTGTAGTCCCTCCATCTTTTTAATTAGATCCATTCTTGTGTTCAAGGTCATACCTACCCCTCTAGCCCTAACACCAAAGCACAGAGGGCAAAGGGAGGTGATAGATGGATTACGACAGAGCACACATGCAGAAGGGCAGATCTATGTGGTCCTTCTAGGGTGCTGGAGGCCTCTGCCACCTCCTTGTTGATGGTCACCGAGGTGCACAGGTGGGTGGGGGGTGAGGGCCCAGTGGCCTGCATGGCGCTTGGCTGCTGCATGTTCCTGAGGCCAGGGTGAGAGTGGTATAGAGGTGTGTGCTGGTTTGCACAGAGCTGACTGACTTGAAGTGGCACCTTCAGGGCTTTTCTCTCCACCCTCTCCCCGCACCCCTGCATACACACCAATTCCCGTCCCTCTCTGCCGTCAGAGCTGGGATCCCTGACCATAGGAGAATCTGCAAAGAATGAAAATCCTCCTAAACAGCCCTCTCAAACAAAAGGTCCATCCCAGGTCCATCTCACTATTTTGTGATTGAATTACGCAGAGAAATTTAATTTTCTTTCCTCAATAAGTTTTTACATCTGGAAAGCATCTGGGTGTTCAGTCTGGGAGGAAGTGGGTGTGGCACATCTGGGATGTTGTTGGAGGTGCTGTCCTTCCATTAACCTGCTGACCTGGGAGCTCATGGGTCCATGTCATATCAGAGAAAGCGACAAGTCTTAGTGAAGAATAAACAGCCACCTCAGCTCACCTGGCCCCGCACTAAGTCCTTTCTGTGCTTTGTCCCATGTTGTGCTCACCAGCACTGTCTAGGAGTAGGTTTCCTCATCTGCCAAATGAGGAAACTTAAAGTAGAAAGAATAACCAATTTCCTAGGTCACTCAGTGTACTGGAGAGCTGGAATTCAAACCAGCAAGCACCCTGTATCCACTAGACATTCTGAGTGAGCACAGCACTTACTGGAGAAGCTGGCAAAGGAGACGATGAGGAAATGCTGGGGACCCAGCTTTGGATGTGTGAAAATGGAGCATCTGATGATTTAAAATTATGTTCAAAACACAGGGCCAAGTTCCCACTTCCTCTGTGGGGTTTATATAGGAAGAGAGCTAGAAATGGAGTCAGAAACAGGAAGCTGCAATGAGGCAGTGTGTGCCTCGAGGTCCCTTTTGGAACACGAACATTCTTTCTCTTTCTGCTCCAGGAAACCTCCTCCAACTGCAGGACTTTCTCCCATGGACTCTTGGGCTGTGATGTGTGAAGAGACAAAGCTTGTGAGCTGTTGGGAGGGAGGGGAGTGGTGGGGGCAGCCCCCTCCAGCTGCTGGAACCGGGAACAAGGCAGTAGGGGAGCACCCTCCTAACCAGCTCCTTAAACCCCGCTGCCCGTGGTCCTGGTGGGCTTCGTGGCACCACTCTGTCAGTCCTGTTTCCTTTTTTCTTCTCTCCACTCTTTACATTTCCAACTATAACCCAGAATATCTGACGAGTAGTTCTGTAATGAATTCCCATGCGTGTCTGTGAAACCCTAAAGCAACCGCGGATGCTGACTTGCCGCAAACCTGACGCTGACAAGCAGCAGTGCAGCTAGGAGGCTTTGATGATGTGGAGGGAACACGTGAAGTGTGGACACCCTGACAGTCATGTCCAGCTGTCCCCAGTGCAGTGACAGAGGCATCCCGTGTTTCAGGAGCTGGGTGGGGCGGGGGAGGGGGCTTGTTTGCAGTTTAAGCTTTGCAGATGTGGCTCTATACAAACTACAGTATTTGGGGTTGCCTCTAAGAACTGAAGATAAAAATGTAAGATGCTGTGTAGCTCTAGTTTAGTATAAACCTTATAACTATATTTTTACTATTGTGTCCTATTAAGATCATCCAGATGAGAATATTTTTAAGATGACCCAGCAATCCCATTGCTGGGCATACACACCGAGGAAACCAGAATTGAAAGAGACACATGTACCCCAATGTTCATCGCAGCACTGTTTATAATAGCCAGGACATGGAAACAACCTAGATGTCCATCAGCAGATGAATGGATAAGAAAGCTGTGGTACATATACACAATGGAGTATTACTCAGCTATTAAAAAGAATACATTTGAATCAGTTCTGATGAGATGGATGAAACTGGAGCTGATTATACAGAGTGAAGTAAGCCAGAAAGAAAAACACCAATACAGTATACTAACACATATATATGGAATTTAGAAAGATGGCAATGATGACCCTGTATGCAAGACAGCAAAAGAGACACAGATGTGTAGAGCAGACTTTTGGACTCAGAGGGAGAGGAAGAGGGTGGGATGATTTGGGAGAATGGCACTGAAACATGTATACTATCATGTAAGAAATGAATCGCCAGTCTACGTCCGATGCAGGATACAGGATGCTTGGGGCTGGTGCACGGGGATGACCCAGAGAGATATTATAGGGAGGGAGGTGGGAGGGGGGTTCATGTTTGGGAATGCATGTACACCCGTGGTGGATTCATGTCAATGTATGGCAAAACCGATACAGTATTGCAAAGTAAAATAAAGTAAAAATAAAAATTTAAAAAAAATTTACAGTTAAAAAAAAAAAAAGAATTTGGTCCATTGTGCCTATCCAGGTATCAGATTCCAACAAAATATTGCTCAGAGGAAACCTTCCTGGATTGCTTTATGAGATTTTTATGTTTTCTAGGAGGCAGAATCCTCTCATTTTATGTGTACATACATATATAGTTGTGGCCAAGGTGCATAAATCTGTGATTCAGATAATAAGGGGTCCAGTTCCTGGGTCTATAGGAATCTATAGGATCACAGAATCTGTAGAAAAAAAAATAACATGGGTTCTGCCAGAATGTGAAACTGGGAGGATTAGTGAACCTGTTCCAGAGGGGACAAGCCACAAAGCCAGGAAAGCCTGGGAGACCAGCGAGCGCAAGCCTCAGTTGTGCTGAGAAAGCAGCCTGCTGCTCATGTATCCCACATGTGGCTTTCACCTCTTGAAAGCTGTGTGTCCCCTCAGTGCCTGAGAGTGTACACCCCATGGTGGCCACAGGGGACAAAAGCTTGTAGCAATGGCTTCAACCTACAGAGGGGCCATCATCTGAAAGGTGATGTTCTTCATCTGGGGCCATTTGGGAGGCTGCAACAGAAATTTTCCCAGAAGGCTCATGACAGGGATTTCACCAAAGGAAGTTCTAGTTTGTGCGGAGCCTGTGAGGTCATGTCTGTCTCTGGGGTTACCTCAGAGGCAGACGGAAAATAGCCTTATCATAGAACAGCTGGGAGCCAAGAAGAAAAGGCAGATGGAAGCAGAAGATACACAGTCCACTGGCCTGGAATGAAGCTTTGCAAATAAACACCTCTGAAAGAATTCAGTGGGAGAAATGTGTCCAAAGTTTTGGCAGGATTGAGAAGCTATGAATTTAGGTAAAATCTGCTGGTGAGGTAGAAACAGAGGAATATTTTATTTGACTACGTTGCCTTGATGTTTGCTTTTCTTTCATCAGCATATTCACAAAGGGTTTATTGGTTGCCAGCTCTGAGCTCAGAATGACTCAACAGGCACGGTCCCTGCCCTCATGGAGCAAATACTAACAAACAAAGCTTTAATTGTATCCTTGGGTAAGTGTCTCAAAAGAAACAGGCACTGTGATATGTCGACTGGATTGGTGGCAGAAACAAACTCAATTCAAACAGGGGGATCTCCGAGCAGGTGACCTACAGTTGAGGTCTGAGGGATGAGAAGGACAATCATGTCGTATGTGAGGCAAGAGCACTGTCACCCAATGAGAAGGCCTCAAAGTGGGAAAGATCTTACATGGCTGGAGCACTGTTAGTCAGAGAAGCGGAAAGAGATGATATTGGAGGAATGAGCAGGAGCTAAGTTATACAGGTTGTGGCCAGCTGTGAGGGGATTTTATTCTGTACATAGTGACAAAGTCGTGGCTATTGTGAAGGAAATGGATTAAAGCAACACCAAGGCGGAGGCAGAGAGTCAAGTAAGGAGGCCATGCAGGCTCCAGGCAAGAAGTGGACTTGAGCTCTGGTAGTTGTTGGGTTTTTATTTGTTTGATTTTGATGTGTGTCTCAACTTGGCTTGTGTAATCCAACCAGCATGGAAAACATTGATCAGAGGAGTTGATGGGGGAATGTACTGCTGAAAGACCAATGAGTCACTAGGGTACTGGCAAGAATACCCCTGGGGTGTGGAATGGATTACCTATCTGAAATGGTGGGTTGAGGCCATATCTGTCTCCCTCAACTTTGTACACATCAGTACATAACTGGCATTTAATACACATCACCTGAACTGAACAAAGCTAAATAATGAAATGGCTTTGTGTGAGTATATACGTTCATGTGTGTGTGAACTAAATTACCACAACTCAAGTGAAAGCTCTAAAGTGAGGAGATACTCTGGATTATTTAGTCAGACAGAACTGGCTGATAATTAAATGAGGAACTGTGATTTTTCCAGCTCTGTGACAATATCACTTGATTTCCTCCTCTGGTATGCCTGCTATTAGAAATGAATGCCTCTGCTGAAGCACAAGTATCCTGAGATAATTTATAAGCCTTATCAATCATCTTTGTATTAATGAAGCTATCATATCTTTTCTTGAAGGAAAGGACATTTAATAGGAAGGAAGTTGAAAAAAGTATGAAGACATTAAAACTGATTATGGAGAAAATAAACTGCTCAGAATGGCTGGAATGTGAAGAAAAGGGCCAGAGCAGAGAAAGAGGGGGTTTCCTAATGTTCACACTCTTTGACTCACTAATTTCATTTCTGAACAGTAACCTAAAGCAATAACAGCAAACATGGGGCAAAGATAGACATTGCAATATTATTTATGAAAAAAAATGAAAGCAATCTAGATGTACAATAACAGGGCATAGAGAAATAAATTCATACGGCTTTAGAGCAGTAGTGTATAGCTATTAAAATTATGTTTCTGAAGAATTTTTAATAACATAGGATGAAAATCCAAACAAAGGTGTATGTGTGTCTGTGTATTCTATGTATACCATACATATATATTATAATCTCAAATAGCTAATAAATCTACCTAGAAAAGACCATGTATATATTTTTGTGGATGTGTATGTTTACATTATGGAATTTGGGGTATGTATTTTTCTTTTTCCAGATTAAAAATAAATATGGATTATTAGAGAATATATTATAACAACTACCCTTTCCACTTAGAGGGTATCTTCCTAGAGGCTCAGCTGGTAAAAAATCTGCCTGCAATGCAGGAGACCCGGGTTTGATCCCTTGGTTGGGAAGATCCCCCGGAGAAGGGAATGGCTACCCACTCCAGTATTCTTGTCTGGAGAATTCCATGGACAGAGGAGCCTGGCGGGCTAGAGTCCGTGGGGTCACAAGAGTTGGACACAACTAACTTTTACTTCTGCTTAGAAGAAATTTCTAATTTATTAACCAAATTACCGCATCTGTTTCTGAAACAAATCTGGGTGTTTGACTGAACTTGAATCTGTGGGAGAGTTTTTCAGAGCTGAATCTTAAAAGATGTTCCTCAAGCCTCTAAGGCATGATCTCATTAGAGAGGTTGATGGTTAGTAGGGAAGGAGACTTGAAAAATATCTAAGGAACCATTGGTCAGCAGGGAGCACTTAGGTTTTTTCAACAGCATTTGAAAATGAGATTCCTAGCACTTGGCTGGTGATACCATGATGTGGCTCCTAGGGAGACACAAGTGCTCCACAGGCCACTGAGCTTAGGCAGAGATCAATTTAAACTGTGAAGCAAGGAGAAGATTTAGAATTTCCAATCAGCAGCATAATTCCTGCATTGCGCCAGCCATGATATATTACCAAAAGGTCTTTTTCATGACTGCAATTCTTGCTGAGTCCAAACACGGTACAGACCCAAGAAACATGGAGTTCATTTCCATTTCCCCCTTTTTCTCATGGGGTGAGTGTATTTCAATTGAGATCATTCGTGTTCATTAAATGATAATTTCCAGAACACTAGGAACGAGCTGATTGCCACATTAAATTGTACTACAGTAAAACAAGCTCTTTAACGCCTTTCCTAAACTACTATGTGAAAAATGCAGAACCTGAAATTTGTAATAAATTGTCTCCTTGTCAAAATAGACAAAATTTCATTCTAATATTAAAAGATGTAAGTGTTAGTTGCTCAGTCGTGTCCAACTCTTTGCAATGCCATGGACTGTAGTCTGCCAGGCTTCTTTGTCCATAGGATCCTCCAGGCAAGAGTGCTGGAGTAGGCTGCCATTCCTTTCACCTGGGGCTCTTTCTGACCCAGGAATTGAACCCAGGTCTCCTGCATTGCAGGCAGATTCTGTACCATATGAGCCACCAGGGAAGCCATTTATAACCATTAGTATTGTTTATGTTGATCCTTAGGCTTTTCCAGATTTGACCAGTAGAGAAAATATGTATGTGGAGAGAGATGGACATAGGTTGGTTTGTCTCAACCAGGGGAGATTTGCCCTTTGTAGGCATTTGGCATTGTCCAGGGACATTTTTGGTTTTCCAATTTCAGAATCAAAGGAAGGGCTGATGGGAGTGTCTTACTGGCATCAGGTGGTCAAGGGGAGGGATGTTGCTAAAACTAAACATCTCTCGGTGCACTAACCAGAATTGTCCAGCTCAAATGTGAGTAGTGCCTGGTTGAGAAACTTTGATGTAAGTGGATAGATGGAGTGATAACATAAGTATGGTAGAGCAGTGACATCAGGGAAAAAAGGTAAGTGGGAGTTTTCACACTATTTTTCAAGTTTCCTGTAAGTCTGAAAATATTTCAAAATTTTACAAAGTTTTCAATAGGTACTGGCACCTTAAACTGTAATACCCTGTTCTGCAGCCTAGAGATAGAAAATGATGTGTCTCTTGTTGAGAATGAAGGTTCAGCTTGGTCATTGCCCATGACCTCTGGCATTGCAGTCTCCAGGGGCAGGAAGGGAAGTCAGCAAAAGTCCCAAGTGCCCACAGGGATCATGGCTGGATTTGGTTACTCTGCTATGAGACATCATGCCCCTTGGGTTGAGGCCATATTTAGATGATCATTGTTGTTCTGCTTAAACTGCTCTTTCCATCTGGAGTCAGAGGCTGCTAATGAAGAGCCCACCCCTCCCACCTCTCCCTCTTTAGCTACATCTTATTTCCAGGCTATACCCTGTTATATATATATATATCCCAAGGAATTGTTCTTAGGTCTTCTCTTGAGTCAATACCCTAGTTTCTCCAACAACGTCATGAGCTCCTCTGGGTTAAGAACCCCAGTTTCTACTCTGTGCACATATAATGGAATGGCTAGGAGGTCAGGCCCTGGAAATACTGCCTGTTGCACGTCTAAAGAGTTGCATGAACTTGATGCTATTATGGAACCAGGTTTGTGCCTCAGTTTTCTCAACTGTTAAATGGGGAGAAAAATAGCAAACCTGGTAGAGTTTAAATTAATTGATTTCATTAGAGTTTAATTAATTAAGCTGGTACAACAATGGCAGATATTAATACCTTAATTAAAGTTAGTATTCATTCATCCATCTATAGTATTAGAGTTATTTCTTTCTGCCCTCCCCACCCCCATGAGCAGCGCTCCTAACTTCTGTGTTGGGAAGATGTGATTGATGTGTCCAGTCATTTGGGTGCTTCCTGCAGTCCTGTCTCTGGTTCTTGCTGTGTCTGTTGCATTGGTTCAACTCAGTGCTTCCAAGACTTTTCATGCTGTGAGTGAGTGAGCACAGTGAGTGTCTCTGTCATGTGTCCATCCTGTCCTCTTCTACTGAACTCTCTTTCTGACTGTGTATTTCCAGTGAGCCATATACTATAGTAAAGGCTTTGTATTACTTCATGTGTCTCATAAGAGCCCTGAAATGGAAACTGTAATTCTCATCACTTTAATTAAGGAAACTGAGGCTTGGAGGGGTTAACTTGACCAGGCCACAGGATTAAGAAGCAGCATGCTTTCAAAAACCTCCATTCCTCCATGTCCCCAGGAATGAAATACTTTGAGTAGGGGAGAACCCAGAGTTCAGGCCATTCTTCTGTTTTCCTTCCTTGCAAATCACAGAAGTTGAGGTGACCCAAACAGATGAGACTTAGTGTTTGCCATATGCCAGGGTCTGTGCTGGTGCTGGGATATAAATGTAGAAAATACAGTGTTTGGTCAGTGACCTCAAAGTCCTACTTCAGTTATCTTTCACTGTACAACAAAATGCCCTGAAACTTAGTGGCTTGAAATATGATATCTTGTTTCTAATGACTCTGTGTTTCCAGGGCTGCATGTGACAGCTCTTCTGCTCCATGTGATGCTGAGTCCCTCCTGAGGCTACATGTAGCTGAGAACTTGTCTTGGGGGTCCACAGTGGCCTTACTCCTATGGCCAACGGTGGTGCTAGCTGTTGGCTGGGGGGTCTCTGTTTTCCTCCTGTGGCTTTTCATGTTCCAAGGGCTCTCCTTAGGGGATCTCTCCAGGAAGACAACCTGGACTTCTTTATGTGGTTGGTGGCTGCCAAGAGTACAAAACAGAAGCTACATGCCTCATGAAGCCTAGTTGTAGAAGTCACAGCATTACTTCTGCATCTTTCTGTGGCCCAAAAGCAAGCTACGGGCCCAGCCACAGGGGTGACAGAAGATCGCCCCCTCTTGATGTGAGGAACGGCATAGAAGCACAGGGATGGGAGGGTGGTTGCAGCCACTTTGAAAGCAATCTACCATGCTTTTCTTGTGCATATGGCCCAGATGCACAGGAAAATAGGGTTTGAGAGCTGGAAGGCTCTTTAACCATCATCTGATTTAGCCTCTAATATCACAAGCTGGAATCAAGATTGCCCAGAGAAATATCAGTACCCTCAGACATGCCACTCTAATGGCAGAAAGTGAAGAGGAACTAAAGAGCTTCTTGATGAGGGTAAGAGAAGAGAGCGAAAAGCCTGGCTTAAAACTCAACATTCAAAAAACTAAGATCACGGCATCCAGTCCTATCACTTCATGGCAAATAGATGGGGGAAAAGTGGAAACAACGTCAGATTTTATTTTCTTGGGCCCCCAAATCACTGTGGATGTTGACTGAAGACATGAAATTCAAAGATGCTTGCTCCTTGGAAGGAAAGCTATGACAAATGTAGACAGCATATTAAAAAGCAGAGACATCACTTTGCCAACAAAGATCTGTAGAGTCAAAGCTGTAGTTTTTCCAGTAGTCATGTATGGATGTGAGAGATGGATCATAAAGAAGGCTGAGTGCTGAAGAATTGATGCTTTTGAACTGTGGTGTTGGAGAAGACTCTTGAGAGTCCCTGGGACAGCAAAGAGATCAAACTAGTCAAAAGGTTGATTTCTAAAGGAAATCAACCCTGAATATTCATTGGAAGGACTGAAGCTGAAGCTGAAGCTCCAGTACTTTTGGCCACCTGATGCAAAGAGCTGACTCATTAGAAAAGACTCTCATGCTGGGAAAGTTTGAGGGCAAAAGGAAAAAGGAGAGGCAGAGGATGATAGTTAGATAATATCACCAACTCAATAGACATGAGTTTGAGCAAATTCTGGGAGATGGTGAAGGAGAGGGAAGCTTGGCATACTGCAGTCAGCAGGGTCACAAAGACTCAGACACAACTTAGCACCTGAAAAACAATAATCACAGATGCAGAAACTACAACCTGGGAAGTCAAGCTACTTGGCCTCGACCAGCACAGTCAGTGGAGCAGCCAGGCTTGGATCCAGCTTGTCTGGTTGGCACCATTACTTGCGTATGCAGATGTGTGCTTTGCTTTGCTTCCTGCAGAGGATGTCTCTGCCAAGTTCCTGTCTCAAGACTGCCCCTGTTAAGTCTGGAGACCACAAGAGTATAGAAGAAGGGAGGGACCTGTTTTTCTTACTTCTGTTTCTGTGCCTGATACCTGCCTCCCTGTTCCTGGGTTGCACACTGGGGTGTTCAATTAGTGCTTTGGCCTTGCTGACCAACACTCACCAGGGATACCTTCTTCATCACTCTTCTTTGATTTGAGAAAATGAAGCAATGCAGGGTTTTACCACATGCATAAAAAGTGGCTTCCCAACACCCACCACATGTTATAAAATGAAACCCAACACATTTACGTAATGTTATAGGGTAATCTATTATACTACAGGGCTTCCCTGGTGGCTTAGATGGTAAAGCGTCTGCCTGCAATGCAGGACACCTGGGTTTGATCTCAGGGTTGGAAAGATCCCCTGGAGAAGGAAATGGCAACCCAGTGCAGTACTCTTGCTTGAAAAATTATACTACAGTGCATTTTTCTAAAATCCACAGTTACTACGATATGAAATGTGTAGCTTGTTTTGAAATACAGTAGGTGAGCCATAAATTATTAATTTCTCTCAATATAACAAACCTGAAAATAATTAAGATCTTACATTCCCCTGATCATTATGATGCTGCTTTGGATATTTCCAGCCTTAGATGTTTATTTTGCACTAAAGATGGTATTTGTTATCAAGTACAGCTCTGGGATTCTCCCCCTCGAAATCCTCATGGGGGTGCTTGACTCTTATTGAGAGTTAAATAAGAAGTACAGTTCTTAGACTTATGACTCCTTGAAGACCGTGGATTTCCAAAGAAGAATGGTAGAGATGCTGTCTAGAAAAAAATGTTCACTTGATTTCTGTGGTATTTAGTATAGATTGAATGAAACCTTTTTCTCTTCATTATAAAGTATTTACCATTTTTATAGTTTAAATAATATTTATTATAAAAATTTACAAAAGACAGAAGCACACAAAGGAGAAAATAAATATATCCCCTTAACCGCACCTTATAGTCACACTGCTGTTAACATTTTTAGTGTATGCTCTTCCTATCAGAGAGGCAGACAGTAGACACTAATATATAGATTGCCATGAGAGAGAAGATGTGGCTACCCATATAGAGTCTTCTTTTCAAAAAACGCAATCATACAATAAGTTTGCAACTAGATTTTCGTGTGTTTTCTCTTGCCTGCATGTAGCGAGAACATTTTTCCACATTTACCCCCCAGAGAAATAAATCTCTCTTGTTCTGACAGGACAGTGATACTGAAGCTCTGGCCAGGTGTTTGGAGCATGTGCTGGGCTGCACCACTCTAGGTGAGTAAGTCTCTTCAGATTCCAAAATATACTGATACCTACTGAATCTACTGGAATATCCAACAAGTAGAAAGCTTAGATATTTAGTCTAACCTCCTCATTTGACAGATGAGACAGGCCAACAGAAGTTGAATGTCTGGCCCACGGGCCAGGAAATGCAAAGAAGAATTGTTTATCCTTGTTCAGTGACCCTGGGTGTCCAAGGGTGAAATCGTTAAATTCAGTGGTCCATTGTGATCCAGTGGTGGTCTGAGTGAGTGAGTGAAGTTGCTCAGTCATGTCCAACTCTTTGCGACCTCATGGACTGTAGCCCACCAGGCTTCTCTGTCCATGGAATTTTCCAGGCAAGAATACTGGAGTGGGTTGCCATTTCCTTCTCCAGGGGATCTTCCCAACCTAGGGATTGAACCTGGGTCTCCAGGATTGCAGGCAGATGCTTTACCCTCTGAGCCACCAGGGAAGTGGTGGTCTAGGAGGATGCAATAATAGGTTTACAGGTTTTCTGGGAGAGGAGTCTTTCTACCTCGCCGGTCCTGTAGAAACACTACGTTCATTCAAGCTGGAAGTATCATCATTCTGAAGGTCAGCCAATTACTGGAAGAGATTTGGTCTGAAAAACAGAGCTAAAATTTCTTTAGCATTGTTGGTCTTGAGGAATGGGATTGCTGTGCTTCAAAGATAAAACCCTATTTCTTATTTTCTTCCTTTTTTAACCCAACAAACCCAGCTGGGATCCCTTCCAGCACTGATGACAATTGTCACCTGACAGAAATAGGATATCAGAGGATGCAGTCTGCTGTCTGCAGGTTTCGCTTGCCCAGGTGGAACCTGCCCTGGATGGATGCGCCTTCAGCCCTGAGGGCCACCTGTATGCACTGTGCCAGGCCTTTGTGTGCAGGGGCTTGAGGGGCCCCAGGTTTTGTTATTCATGAGGGCTCAGTCTCTCAGGGATGCCAAGGGATAATTTTTATAGGTCCTGGGTGAAAAGTGGTAAGATCTTTTTTCTTTGAAATTTGATGGTGAATTTTTACTTAAAATTTTTTAATTGTGTGACCAAAAGCAGTCCCTTCAAAAGGAATCACATAAAGATGAAGTTTTCATGCGTGCCAGCATTCACAAATATTTTGTTAGGCGTGTATGCACAGTTTATAGCTTTTTATAGCTTCTTCTGCACCTGTATGTGAGAAGCCTCACTCATAACACAGCTCCCTGGTTTTTTCTCCTGGTCATCATCCTGTGACCTGTTTAGTTGTCCAACAGTAACACTATGAGGTGCATTTATCCCAGGTTTCAAATTAGCAGACCAGGCAGGCTGTCCTTTGGCGAAGCACTCTCTATCTCTCTGGACCTCAGTTAGACTAGCTCAGTAATTTTCAAATTGGGTTCCTTGGGGATCTGCAGAAGCTAGCAAGGAGGGGAGGGGGACCCTGAGAAGAACAGGGACAGAAGCCCTGTCTAACATAGACCTTGGTACGAAAGAGGCCCTTAACAAATATTTTTAAATATTTTAAGAGAAATGAGATGCAGACTCTGCTCCTTTCCCAGCTTCAACCAAAATAGTTTCACTCTTATCTGTTTTATAAATTAGATTTCAACATAAGATTGTGTCTTAAAAAAAGATTCCACTGCAAAAAAATAAAATGCTGGATTGGATAGATGATATCTAAACTCCCTTCAAGGCTATATGATTTTATAAGTGAGCATTAGAACTTGGAATAAAAATACATATTCATCTCTGCTAGGAGTGCCACCAAAGTGACAGCAATGGAATAAAGCTGATATAAACCTTCAGAATGGACTTCCCTGGTGGCTCAGATGGTAAAGCGTCTGTCTACAATGCAGGAGACCTGGGTTCGATCCCTGGGTTGGGAAGTTCCCTGGAGAAGGAAAAGGCAACCCACTCCAGTACTCTTGCCTAGAAAATCCCATGGACGGAGAAGCCTGGTGTCCACGGGGTCGCAAAGAGTCGGACATGACTGAGCATCTTCACTTCACTAAACCCTCAGAAACAAAGGGAACCAGAGAAGAGGTGGGAGCAAATGAGGGCTGTTAGTGACTTTGAGAATACAGAAAGCAGATGGGTGAGTGGTGAGTAATTTAGGAACAGGGAAAGGTGAGAGCTAAACTCCTAAGTGTGTGTAGGAGGCCGGACAGGGAGGAATGGCCTGCGAGACACAGATATGAGGGGCAGCAAGCCTCAGAAACACCTGTCTGGGGAGGTGCTCATTGCAGATGAGAGTATGATGGCTTTTTGGATTCCAGGAGCTTCTTTGCCATTACACAGGAGCCGTGAAGACATCCCCTCATGCGGTCTCATTGGGCATGAGATTGCTCAAGTAGACAGTAGTTGCTTTGCTCTAACTGCACTTTGGGAGATTTGTCAACCACAATCGCAGTTAGAGCTTATTAACAGTCATGGTTTTTGATATATGTCTGAATGTTAGCAGGATCCAAGGGGCGATAGAAGCTTCGGTATGTCAGAGTAAAAGCCCTGTCACTTAAACGGGAACCTTCCATGACTGACACTGAAGGCAACTGTGTGGTAGTTCTATAGATTTCAAGCTACTGCACAATTGCACTCATCTCACACACTAGCAAAGTAATGCTCAAAGTTCTCCAAGCCAGGCTTCAACAGTACCTCAACTAAGAACTTCCAGACATTCAAGCTGGACTTAGAAAAGGCAGAGGAACCAGAGATTAAGTTGCCAACATCCACTGGATCATAGAGAAAGCAAGAGAGTTCCAGAAAACATCTACTTCTGCTTTATTGACTATGCCAAAGTGTTTGTGTGAATCACAGCAAAGTGTGGAAAATTCTTCAAGAGATGGGAATATCAGACCACCTGACTTGCCTCTTGAGAAATCTGTATGCAGCTCAGGAGGCAACAGTTAGAACCAGACTTGAAACAATGGACTGGTTCCAAATCGGGAAAGAAGTATGTCAAGGCTGTATATTGTCACCCTGCTTATTTAACTTATATGCAGAGCACATCATGCTAAATGCCAGACTGGATGAAGCACAAGTTGGGATCAAGACTTATGGGAGAAATATCAATAACCTCAGATATGCAAATGACTCCACCCTTTACGGCAGAAAGTGAAGAGACTGAAGAGCCTCTTGATTAAAGTGAAAGAGAAGAGTGAAAAAGCTTGCTTAAAACTCAACATTCAAAAAATGAAGATCATGGCATCCATTCCCATCACTTCATTGCAAATAGATGGGAAAACAATGGAAACAGTGAGAGACTTTTTCTTGGACTCCAAAATCACTGCAGGTGGTGACTGCAGCCATGAAATTAAAAGATGCTTGCTCCTTGGGAGAAAAGTTATAACCAACCTAGACAGCACATTAAAAAGCAGAGACATTACTTTGACAACAAAGGTCCGTCTAGCCAAAGCTATGGTTTTTCCAGTAGTCGTGTATGGATGTGAGAGTTGGATGACAAAGAAAGCTGAGCGCCGAAGAATTGATGCTTTTGAACTGTGGTGTTGGAGAAGACTCTTGAGAGTCCCTTGGACTGCAAGGAGATCAAACCAGTCAATCCTAAAGGAAATCATTCCTGAATATTCATTGGAGGGACTGATGCTGAAGCTGAAACTCAAATACTTTGGCTACCTGATGCAAAGAACTAACTCATTGGAAAATACCTCGATGCTCAGAAAGATTGAAGGCCGGAGGAGAAGGGGACGACAGAGGATGAGATGGTTGGATGGCATCACTGACTCAATGGACATCAGTTAGAGCAAGCTCTGGGAGTTGGTGATGGACAAGGAGGCCTGGTGCACTGCAGTCCATGGGGTCACAAAGAGTCGGACACGACTGAGCAACCGAACTGAACTGAACGGATGGTTGACACACTTCACTCACAGGCAGCATCAGCCTGTGCAGTGGCAATATCCAGTTGCCTGTTGAGCATGCCAGGTCTTAATTATCTTCCACAAACATTTTCAAGAGCTTCTGCCAACCCTGGACAAGAGAGGAGGAACAACAGATGCAAATATCCTTCTGGTTCTTTGGACCAAGTATGTTGTAACTGTTGCCCTGAAGATGATGCTGGCAGCAGTTTACTCCAGAATGTTTGATTTCCATGTGAAACAGGGGCAGGGATGCCTCCCCTTCCTGTGTCCCTGGAGAGTTGAGAGGTTGGATAAGAAAACATTTGTGGAACTTCAACGGATCCTCAATTAGAGGGTGGCTTTTTGAATTTCAGGTTCAGTATCTGAGTCTCCTGAACATATCAAGGTCAGGTTACAGCCTTTAAACCGGTAGTTCTCACACTTAAACAGGCATCCGAATCACTTAAAGGCCTTGGGAAGATGCAAGTGTGCTGTGTGCCTTAGAATTTGTTTCTAACAAGTTCCTAGGTGATGCTGATATTCTGGATCCAGACCATACTTTGAGAGCCATGGATTTAATGCCCTTAAGCCCTGAGATTCTTATCCTGCACATCCACCCTAATTTATAATTCAAACAAAAGGCTGCTGCTGCTGCTGCTTAATTCAAACAAAATGCTACTAAAACTAAAAATAAATATATTTCTTAAAATTACAGAGGACTTGATTATAAGCCAAAATGAAAATTGCTTCTTCTAGGAATTTTCTTCTTTTTATAGTGATGTCAGTGTCTGCTGGGCTATCTAGCACTGTATACAAGAGTTACTGAGCTGTGTTGGAACCAATATTGTATTTTTTCATCATCCTAAGCATCTGTGTCAGACATTTAGGGGGTTCAAGGCACTGTATGAAGATTCAGATGTTGAAACCTATTTGCAACATGGTCCCAGCCACCAAGTGTGGTCCTGGATAGACCAGCACAAAGCTTTATAACAGTGTCACCCTCTTGGTGCTTCTTTTATGTATGAAGGACATACCCTCCCAAATGGAGGCACCTCGTTTCTGAAGCCCTAAATTCCCCTTAAAGTTCCCTATGGAGTACAAGAAGGCAAGGCCAGTCATGAACAGAATGCTGAGGGATCCTAGGTAGAATTAGGTGAGGAAAGGAGAACAAAACACTTTTTAAGGGAACAGGAAAGGCCAGAAATGCCTGGGGCGTCTGGGGGACAGCCAGAGATGCAGGCAACAGCCATTTCACTGAGGGCAGATGCTTCAAAACATGAAGCTTCTATGGTGGAAATGTGCTACCTATCTCTCCACCTCTCCTTTCTTCCCTACTATGTTTATAACACACATATGATTAGCCAGGTATCACAGAATGATGGAGAAAACAGGGTCCCTCCCTTGATGAGCTCCCAGTCTAGTGAGGGAGCAGGTAATTACAGGGCATTGTGAAGAGGACAACTCATACTGGAAACAAGGGAGGTGGTTAGGAGGGGTCCACTCTGGATATGCAGCTGGAGCAAAGCTCTACAGAGGAGGAGAAGGCTTATGATTGCCCAGGTCCATGAGGACCAGGACAAGATCTTATTCACATCAGTGTTTTCAGAATCTGGCACATAGCCTGGCACACAGAATTTTCAAGTCATTAGATGAATGAATGGAAAGGTAAGTAGAGTAGCCAAGTGGTCAGAAAGAGGAAGTGTTCCCTACAAAGGATCAAGCAGTAGAGGGCTCAGAAATATGAAACAACTGGGTGTATCCATGGAACTGTCAAGAAGGCTGGTGTTGCTTCAGTGTAAGGTGTGAGGAAGGGATCAACAAATCAGGATGCACAGGACCAAGCCCATGGGGAACCTTGGTGCCAGGTTAAGGATCTTGAACTTTATTGTGTGGACTAGGGTACCACTGGTTCTTAAGCATGGTCAGAAAAAAAAAATCAGCTTTAACAAACAATAAGGAGGATGTTTTGAAAGAAGTGACTTGAGATGGGGGACTGATTATGGGCTCTCATTCCACAGACAACACATGGTGTTGCTATAGTAACTGTTCAGGCCCATCACTAGCCAGTAAAGGCCAAAGATGACCTCTGCTTTACTTTAAAAAGGAAAATTCTGTCTCTGTGTTTCTTAGTAACCAGATTAGGAACCGAGGCAACAAATGAAGTTTAGCCCTTTGAACAACTAGGAAATTAGCTGTACTTCTATAGAGCAGTCATCAGCAGAATGATACAAGTCGGGTGAACTATTTATAAAATGGCTTGTTTTGTACCTCCAAGCAGGATGTTGTCACAGAAGTCATTAGAACACAAGAGATGCTTCCAAACCTCACTCCCCATTATGATTTCTTTAGTGTGTTAACATGTCTGATCAGTTTGGCTTTTTGAAATTTGTTACCCTTCAGTTCTTCCATTGAACGTTGGTAATTACTGTTTAATCTCCACTAAACAATATGACTGATAGAGACCAGAGAAGACATCAGGGCTTTGGAATCCCTTCAAAACTTCCTTTGCTTAAGCTCTTCAGACTCTAAGCTGTTAAATGTAGGGATGACTGACAGCCATTTAACCTTGTACTATTGCGTTTTTCACCTTGACAGAAAAGAATTTCATGTAATAATTAGAGTGATTTCAACATAGTGTCTTATCTTTGGTTACTGACACTTTGAAACCACTGCATTTGGAGGAGAGGAGGGGTATTTTCGATTAAAAACCACTTGGATCATTTTGATGTGCATGCGCAAAACTTGCCACTATCCCTTCTGTCTTCATACATTTATATCTGATAAAAATTTAATAGTTTCTAGAAGTTCTTTGAAACTTGAAAGATTGAAATAGATTCAGAATTAGTGATGATTTACAGAGAAGCTGCTATATGCCTGCTACCATGCACATTCATTTGGCATGTGTGTGGTGATGGGAAGGAGGTAGAGAAAGACTTTGTAATTGAAACACATTCCTAAAACAGTACTATTAATCACTCTTAGTAGCATCTTCTTAGCAAAGAACTTTCTATATTTTCCTATTGTCTACGAAAAAGTTCCAGGAATCAAGTTTACCTAGCTAAGAAAGAAACTCAGCAGTTGTTTATTCCTTTATTACTTGCACATTAGGATTTCATCAAAGTTTATATACTTTGTAGAGGAATAGTAGTAGATGGCAATGATGTGTTAGGTCTGGATCCTGCCATTAAAGGCTTAAGATTTCAGAGAAGAACCAAGACAAGGGCCTAAATAACTATGTAATAAGATAATAAGAATTCAGAAAATGGGGGAATAGCTTTTAGTTGGGGGATGGAGCCACCAAGGTTGTTTCAAGGAGAAGGCAGCATCTGAGACTGTTCATGATGTGAGGATGGATGTGGCCATGAAAAGATGGAGAGGAAGGCCCTGCAGGCGGAAAGGACAGGACAGGGAGAAACAGAGCCAGGAACAGGTAGAAGGAACAGGCTGACTGAGAATGGCGAGCAATTCAGACCATCACACTGGTGAATATGGCATGAACTGTCTTGGTAGCTACTTTTTATTATTTTTCCTAAGCAAAGTCTTTTCTCTGTAAAAGGTAGTTATTAGGATCTTTAATATCCCATGCTCTTTTATGTGGAAATAGTCACTGCTGTTGCACTTGACTTAGTGTTCAATGTATTAAGCTGAATTATTACAAAAATATTAATACCCCCTTTTCTATCATATGTGTAGCAAAATATGTATAGTCTGTTTTATGTCTATTAATTCTGTTTATTGTCTCTTTTGGATTTTTGGTGGGGGAATTTTTTTATTTTTTAAGTAGGCAAAGGTTACTTGACTTTTATATAGTCTAGCTTTTCTTTTTTTTTTAAGTTTTTCAGCTTAATTTTTTCAAATATTGTTGGTGTACAATTGACCAAAACAGTATTAGTATAATCTAAAAGTTTTTCAGATGTACAACATAGTGATTCAGTATTTTTATTTATTCCCTTCTTTCTTTATTGAAGTATAGTTGATTTACAATGTTATGTTAATTTCAGGTACACAGCACATTGATTTAGAATTCAAATTCTTTTCTTGTAGGCATATTGAGTATAGTTCTCTGTGCTATTCAGTAGGTCCTTGTTGGTTATCTATTTTATATATAGTAGTGTGTATGCGTTAATCTCAAATTCCTAATTCATTCCTCCTCCACTGTTTTTTAAGAGTGTTTTCAATATAGCCTCCTAAATTTCATTCTAGAATTGCTATTGTCTTATTTTACACACTTGAGGTTTTTACACCAATAAAATCTATTTTTTCCATTTAAGTTATTTTTTGTATTCCAACTCCTGGATAATATTTAATTCTGCCTCTGTTTTTGGCCCACTAATCTAGCTTCTTAATCTTCTATCAGTACTAGAATGTTCTCATTACACTGCCTTTATGGAATGTTTTAATGTCTGATAAGACATTCATCTTCTAATTTTGATATTTTTTTCAAATATTCCTATCCTCTCACATGCGTTTTCTCACATGAATTTTAAGATTTTTTATCTATCTCCAAAGGACATCTACAAAATGTAGATGTGTATTAAGGTCTTTACAAAAACTTAGCAACATAGTTCTACAGCAAACATGAAATAGAAACATTCTTCATATATTAGTTTCTTATCCTGACCCTCTGTAAAAACTCCGTGCTTAAACTGTGGCTGTATTAATGACTACTCAGAAACACACTGGCAGAAGACAGCAATAGTCCTCGGTACCTCTCGTGGTTTCTGTGGGTCATGAATCCAGGGGCCGCTTGGCTGTGGAGTGCTGGTTCAGGGTCTTCCTCGAGGTTGTAGTCAGATGTCCTTAGGACAGTGATCATGGGAAGACTTGACCGGAGCTGGAGGACACCTCTTGGCAACTCTACTCACTCACTCACTTGCACTGCAAGTTGCCTGGGGCCTCAGCTCCCCTCCACATGCGGCTCCTTAGGGCAGCTTGAGCATCCTCAAGGCTACAAATGATGGTTGTGGAGCGTGGCTGCCAGGCTCCCCCGGCTGGAGCCCCACCCGTCTGCATGGCCTTCTCAAGCTCCACTCCTCCTCCGTGCAACTTCTGATAGTAAGTCTGGGGAGCACCTCAGAGGCTGGCCATGTGCCTGCTCCCTGATGGCGTGGAGGCCGGGAAGTGACCTTCTGGCATCTATAGCTGCTTTTGTGGGTGCTGGACTCTGTCTCATGAAGAAGAGGATTCTCCTACACAGGAAGGGGGAATGTGAAGTCTAGAATAATAATGACTGTGTACTGCAGTAACGATAAGGCTAGACCTTAAAAGGAGGAGAGATGGCCTGGGCAGTGTCCTGTGGATACAGCCCCTCTTTTGTCTTTCACAGGAGTAGGTGATCAGCAACGGGGGGAGGCGGGGTATTCTTCAGTTCTTTTCTGTGCTGCTGACTGCAGAAGAAGCTGTTTGCTTCGGCAGCAGTTTCAGGATTGATGCTGTATGGAAAGGTAAGAAGCTGTCCAGTGTGCTCTCCTGAATAGACACCAACAGCAGTGCCAGCTGGCGATAGACTCCATGAAATGCCTACCTGCAGAAGCAGAAAACGTGGTCCTGAATCTGCTCAGCTGAGTGTCCAGCTGAGACTTGAATTCCACACCATCAGCTTAGAAGGGGTGAAAGGGACATGGTCTCTTGTCATCCCTCTTGGCCCCAGAAGAGGCTCAGTGATGCTCCTGGGAGTGTGTGCAAGTGGCACAGATGGCCATCAAAGTACCTTCCAGAGAGAGGTGGGTGTTCGAGGCCCAGCAAATGACAAGTCATCCTGGCCATTTGAACTTTAGACACAGCTAGTTCTCAAGGGGGCAGTGTCAAGCTATTCTATCAGCAGTGATTACGCACCAGACCAGTTGCTTTTTGAGGCTGCTCTGGTTGGGTCAGTAAAGCTGTGTCACTGACAGAAGACTGTCCACCCATTTTTCAGGGTAGAGGATTTCTTATCCAGTTCATTTAAAAGTTCTATTAGTTTATTTATGTGAAAAGTTGGAAATGTAAGCCTGCATTACAAATGATGACACATCTATCAAGTATTTTCTGACATAAACTATCGTAGGGCTCACAGAGCAATATTAGACACGCTTCATGTTTTCAGGGAACTTCTGGGTTTATCGTTATCTCTAGACCAAATAACTAGAACTCCAGGCAGGAAGCGATGAACTCCACATGAGAACCTGATCGCTGGGTACCACCCCTAGAGATTCTGATTCAATAGGTTTGTATGGGCCCCAGAAATCTGCATCTCTAACATTTTCCCACATGATACTGATGCTGCTGGTTCAGAGACTTTGAGACCACTGGGCTCTCACTTCCAGCTAAGGCTTTATAAAGAAAATGCTTATATTTGATTTTTAGATTTTCATAAATTGAATGAAGTTTTTACTAAAGGTGCCTCACATTGCATCTTTAATGTATTTGTGACCCCCTTGAAAACAGTGTTAATTACAACCTAGAATAAGTTTGGCTTTCAACATCTAGGTTAAACTAACCTGAAAGATTAAAATATTTTTTGACCCAGCAAGTCTGTCTAGGGATTTATCTTAAAGGAATAATCAGAGTTGTGTGTAAAGAGAAATATATACAAAGATTCTCAGGGCAGTGTGGTTTACAGTAGTAAAAATTGAGAGTCAAAATAAATGCCTAGCAGTAAGGGCTAATATGTCTTCTAGAATAAAGAAGTTCTCAGTTTATTAAAAATGATGATGTAGTTACATATTCATTGGGATGAGAGGTGTTATTAAGAAATAAACTATAGTTGATACACACACATGCACACACCAGAAATACCACAGTGATACTAATGGTTCTCTGAGGGACTTTTCCCTTCCATGTTTTCTAATTTATCCACAATGACCATGGATGACCTCTGTAATTCTTTTCTGTTGAAAGAAGAGGGGAGTGCTGATGTACTTACGTTAAACATTTGGGTCAGTTTGGAAGCCAGCTCAATCTTCTGTTATAGAAAAACAGATTTTGTTTCTAAAGCAGATTCTCCATGTAAGCACCCCAGAATAATGAAACTCCCAAACGCTGGCTACTGTCTCCTCAAGGTAAGCACAGCTGAAAAAGTTAGAGTCTGGTCTCCACAAACCTCTTACCCTGGTGGCACATTTAATTGCTCTGCCTCAATCCTAAAATAGACACTCCCTCTTTTTTTTTTTTTTTTAAGTTGAAAGGTACTAATCTTAGAGGCCTCTTCTGATGTATTCAAAAGAAAATGACCATTTGCAAACCCCTGAACTCCTGTTGTTTTTAATCTTCCATGCAATTCTGTTGAATATTTATTGTGTGAAATAACTGTGTAATAAAAATAGAAAGTTTATTTCCTATCTTCTGGTATTTATCATCTCCCCTGTGAGTAGCAGGTTTCATCTCCAAGCCAGCCCACTTGTTTTTCCAACTAATTAATTTTGATAGAGGCAGTGGGGTGCTATTTATTTACTGAGAAACTTCCCTGTGCAAAGCAGTAGGTTGAGGGCCCAGGGGGCCAGGGAGGCAGCATACACGTACTGACAGCAACATACTTTTATATAGATCATTGCATTTAGGCTTTGCTAAAGCCCTAAAATGCAGATTTTTTTTGTACAGGTGAGGAAACTGAGTCACAGAAGTTTTGTAACTGATCAAACATCACAGAGTCAGGACCCAGACCACAGTTGCCTAAGGCAGCTCATGCACTCATCCTTATGTGCCCCGGCTCCCTTCCTACTGGAAACATCTGGAGGTGGTTCTCTCCTGGGCCATCTTCTTCCCTTCCGCCTGTCTGCTTTCTTCTCCAGCCTCCTCCTGGGGTTTGGCTGGGACTCAGCTGCCGCTGCAGGGTTGGCAACAACTTCCATAGCTGCTGACTTCTGCCCTGTTCCTATAGAAACAGTTCTCTGAGGGAGCTAGGGATGGTGATAGGGTTGGGGGAGGTTACATTGTCATTTTTATTATCACTCATCAAATACTCACTGTGTTGAGGGCTTCAAGACAACCACCTGCGTGCCCCCTGTCTGCTAGTCCCCATTCCCACATGTCATGGGTTCTTTGGGAAGAAGCCTCTGACATGGAGCTGGGTGGGAGGACATTATTCAGGATGGGCCTCTGTGGACAGGAAGGAAGGGAAGCAGGATGAGGCGGAGGAGAAGCTGCAAAGTGATGCAGGCCTGACAAGCCTTACTTGAACCCTTGTGGGGGTCAGAACTCAGGTTGTCTGTGCAAGACAAAATGATCAGGCTTTCTACTTCAACCGTGATGAGTTGTTTCATGCCAGGGGCACATGGGAAGGGCATAACTCTGGGCAATGTGGCTCTGCCACTGAGGCCGCTTCTGCAGGGATGGCAGCTGCAGTCTGTCTGTGTCCCCCACTCCCACCAGCTGGGTAACACTTCTTTCCTTGAAAGGAAATTTGGGTGCTACAACTCCACCTTTGGGTGTTGGGATAACATGGTGAAGGCGGAGACCAACCTGCTTCAAAGATTCTTAGCTCATTGTATCGACACCCTGAGGTCCAGTATCATCATGGGAGATACTCAAGGAAAGGTGTCCACAAAGATGTGGGTCAGCTAAGCTTCTCAGTAAGTGGAGCTGCTCTCACAGTGTCCTGGAGGAGAAAGAAATTGTGGGCCATGAAGCTGTACCTTTGCAGTAATCTGGGCAGAGAGGGGTGCCTGTCAAGGACACCCTGAGTATTCTGTGGGCAACTGAGAGAAAGAGAGAGGTTGAAGGAGATGAGGTGAGAAGCATACTAAACATGCTGAGCACCAAGGACAGCGTCTGTGAGGATTCCTGACTAAGCAGTGTCCCAGGAACTTAAGGGAGAGCTCATTTGCCAAAATATCCAGCCCTGCGGTGCCTGCATCAGCTCATTACCCATGTGGTAGGTTGTTCTGCAGGAAGTGCAAATGCAGGTTTTTGTTTTATAATCAAGGTCATTCATCCAGCAACTGGAATGAATAAAAGGAAACTTTGGAAGAAATGAGAGAAGAGTCTCTGCTGGTGAAACGTCAGGATCATCAAGCTGTCACTTCTGCAGGGAAAATAGCTTTGCTATTTAAGAGAGACCATAGAAGTAGGAGGGATCCTGACAATATTACTATCATGAGCGGCGCTTTGCATTCTTAAGAAACACAGTTTCTAGTTGCTTGATGTCTCTTCAGATCATTTTGTTTTCATCTCATTGTCAAAACACTCCCATGGGGTGGTATCAAGCCTCACCAGCCGACATTTCCCAGGTGGGGAGTGACTCCGGAATGATGGTGCCTGATGTTCAGTAATGCCTGTAACTTTCATTGTTGGTCCCAGCCATCTGTCTCTTCATATTTGGTCCCTTTGATGGCTCTTCATCTTTGTTGGTGGTGTGTTACCTTCCCAATTAAAGTCTATAACCCTGGAGGTCTGGGGATGTGTCTTACAGATCACAGAATGTTTGAATTGAAAGAAGGCCCTTAGTCTAATGAAACACTTAAATATACAGTGAGGAAAGTGAAGCCCAGGGAGATGACTGGAGGACCATGCTGCTTGTGATGTTAGAGACAGAATGATGACTGTGGTCCCCAAACCTGAAGGCTGGTACTTTGATTTTAATTCCTACCTATTGAACCTCTAAAATAAATACTTTACCTTATGGAACTTAAAAACTTGAGCAAATGAAACCCAAAGCAAGCAGAAGGGAGGAAATAGTAAAGGCTGCAGTGGAAATAAATGAGATCAAGAAGAGAAAAACAATAAAAAATATCAATGAGACCAAAAATTGTTTCTTTGGAAAGGTGTAAAACATTGACCAGTCTTTAAGAAAGACAGTTAGGAAATCAGGAATGAAGAAGGAGACATTGCTACCAACTTTAAAGAAATTAAAAGGATTAATTACAAGGGGCAAAAAATTAGATAAATCAGATGAAAGAGTAAATTTCTAGAAAGAAGCAAATTAATGAAACTGACTCAAGAAGAGAAAAAAATCTGAATAGGCCTATAACAAGTAAGTCAAGTAGTCATTTTAAAACTTCCAACAAAGAAAACACCAGGCCCACACTGCTTCACTGGTGAATTCCACTAAACATTCAAAGGGGAATTAATACCAGTTTCACAAACTCGTCTAAAAAACAGAATACAATAGAACATTGCCCAACTCATTCTGTGAGGCTGTTGTTTAATACTAAAACAAAAGACATAACAAGAAATAACAAACTGAACCAATATTCACTATGGCTATATATGCAAAAATCATCAGCAAAATACTAGCGAACCAAACACAGCAATTAAAAAAAAAAACAAACGGATTTTAAGGTGCTGGAAGAAGACTCTTGAGAGTCCGTTGGACTGCAAGGAGATCCAACCAGTCCATTCTAAAGGAGATCTGCCCTGGGTGTTCTTTGGAAGGAATGATGTTAAAGCTGAAGCTCCAGTACTTTGGCCACCTCATGCGAAGAGTTGACTCATTGGAAAAGACTCTGATGCTGGGAGAGATTGAGGGCAGGAGGAGAAGGGGACGACCAAGGAGGAGATGGCTGGATGGCATCACCGACTTGATGGACATGAGTCTGAGTGAACTCTGGGAGATGGTGATGGACAGGGAGGCCTGGCGTGCTGCGATTCATGGGGTCGCAAAGAGTTGGACATGACTGAGTGACTGAACTGAACTGAACTGAAGGATTATATAGATTGGCCAAGTGAGATTTATCTCAGGACTGCAAGGATAGTTCTACATCAGAAAATCAATTAATGTAATACATAAACAAAAGGACATAGACTAAGGGACAAAAACTATATGACCATCTCAATAGATGCAAAAAAGCGTTTGACAAAATCTAACTCCCTTTCTTGATAAAAACAGTCACCAAACTAGGAATACAAAGGAATGTCCTAAACCTGACAAAGGACCTCTGTAAAACTACCTACAGCAGCATTAGTCATAACACTCATTTTGTTTGTTCATTTATCTTTTGTTGTGGAAACAATCCAACTGTCCAACCGTTGAATGAATATATATATATACAATGGAATATATCCATCCATAAAAAGGAGGTCCTGACACAGGCTACAATGTGGATGAGCTTGAAAACATGATGCTCGGTGAAATAAGCCAGGCACAAAAGGACACATATTGTGTGCCACTTGTATGAGTTATTTAGAATAGTAAAATTCACAGACACAGAAAGTACTTTAGATATCACCAAGAGATTGGGGAGGGGAAGAAGAGTGAGTTATTGTTTAATGGTTACAGAGTTTCTGTTTGGAGTGATGAAAAAGTTTTGGAGATAGTAGTAATGGTAGCACATCGTGAATGTGCTAACACCATTGAGTTGTACACTTAGAATAAGAAGTTCAAAAAAAGATGAACAGGGCATAATCTCTGTGGTCAAGAAGTCCGTAACTAGTTGAAAACAGTAGGAGAGTGGAGTGAAGAGTGCTGGAAAGTAAAACATGGCAAGGAGCACCTTGGCTGACTCCCAGCACAGTGGTCATATGAAGTGGGTATTCCCTCTGGGACTTTTAAACGTGGGTACCAGAATCTAGGCCTGGTGTCAAGCCCCAGCTGCATAGGGTATTCATTGTGTGAACTGAATATCTTAAACTTTGATTTCCTCATTGAAAAATGTACCTACTTCCTGGGAACCTCCCATGAGATGATGCCCAGGGCACGGCACTTATTCACCAAAAAAGGTTTAGTCATTATGGTCGGTGCTATTGTTGTCCATGATGAATTGGAATGAATTTGCATAGAATTATTTGAGTTTTCTGTTTTGAGAAGAGCAGACTGAACTCAGGACAGCAAACATGGTATTATGGTTTACTTAGGACAGCCAGAAAATGCTCCCTTCTGTAAAAGGGCCCAAAGGAATCATTGCACATTTGGCTCTTTGTTGTACTGAATGTGGGGCTTCCCAGGTAGCCCAGAGGTAAAGAATCTGCCTGCAATGCAGGAGACGCAGGTTCTATCCTCATGTCGGGAAGATCCCCTGGAGGAGAAATGGCAACCCATTCTATTATCCTTGCCTAGGAAATCCCACGGACAAAGGAGCCTGGCAGGCCACAGTCCATGGGGTCACACAGAGTCAGACACGACTGAATGACTGACATTTTCACTTTCTTCAGTCCCTCCTCCAGAGCACACAGCCCAGGCAGGGAGTGGGTGGAAGAGGCAGGGCATGGATGCCAACTGATCTGCTGCTGCTCCCTGGCTGCAATCTCGAAGGCCCCCTGGGTCTCAGCCATGTAGCACACCCCTCAGGACTTTTCTCAGAGTACACGGGACCAAGTACCTTCAGAACTTCCCACAGGAAGAATGGAGTGGTTGCAGTTTTCTCTGAAATCTACCCTCACTGTGCACATACCCTCTTTGAAAAAAATCACTGTAGGTATAAACTCTGTTTGGTGGACATTCCTCAGTCTTAGAAACCCTGAAAGAAGAAGAGTGATGTCTTAAGCCATGCTCCTTGTCAGGATCCACTGTTTTTAGAAAAAGCTCAAGATGAATCAAAGGTGCAAGTGCATGAAAATGCTGTTGAAATTAACAATGAAAAATAATTTAAAAAATCAACCTAGAGATTGAGGATTCATTGTTTTTTAAAAAAACATCAAGACAGCAGACCTTTGGAATCAGAACTTTATGGGCATGCAACCAACACAGGGCTCCAGGCTTGGGAGGGATTTTAATAAATCCCTAATAATCTTATTTTTGAATTTATGTTTTATGAATACAGTCTGCTGAGACAGTGGGACATATGGCAGGGTCTTGAAGCCTCCTCTGGGGCCTCCTCCCTGGAGAGAGTCCTCTGAACAACACCTCCTCCTCACCACTGCCCTACCCCACCACTGCCACCTCTGCTGGGGTCTGGGAAAGGGAGGCCAGACATGACTTCTGGAGGGCTGGAATCAGGGGGCTTTTGTGTCTTTGTGAAGGTTTTCACTCTTCTTGAGAGTAGCTAGCCCAGTTCCCAAGAGAAGATGACATGAAATAAATATCCAGTAAAAAACACCAGGACAGGTTCCTATCCTGAACCAGCTTTTCTCCTGCTTTTTAAACAAAGAGTCCTGCATTGTCAGATAGCACTGGACCCCACGAATTAGTAGCTAGCTTGTCACATTTGCTACTCAAAATGTGGTCCCACGTCCAGCAGTACTGGTACTACCTGAGAGCATATTAGAAACATGTGGGTAGGGCCTAGCAAAATCTGAGGCCCTACCCACACAGACTAAGTCAGAATCTGCATTTTAACAGGATCCCTAGCTGATTCGAATTACACATGAGTTTGAGAAGCAGTGGTCTAGAATGTACTCCAAAACTCAGTGACCACCTATTAGAGGAAGCCTGTGACTCGGCCCAGTTGTTCTTTATTGTGGTTGCTGAACATGTTGTCCTTTTCCTAGACATAAAACAACTGCTATTCCTGTTGGAAAGTGGAAGGAGAAAGGCTGGTGAATAGGAAACACTGTGAAAAGAGTTGCTCTGAGCACCAAGTTTCACCAAGACTGTTGCTTGAAATTCTTTTTGCCCCAATCTCTACCCTTGGGCTCAAAGCTCAGCATCTTTCCCCGTGATGCTGAGGGTCTTATTGAAGCGAGCAGTAACCAGATTAAAATAAGCTGCAGCTCTGGGGAAATTGCTCTGACCTTTCCTTGCATAAACCCTAAGAACTGCCAGCTTGCTCCGGGTGAGACAGGAAACATAGGCTTCCTTTTTACCTTGGAAGAACTGGGTTTTGAGCTTGCATGTTACTTGGCATGGTGCGCTTGTTGTTTTTGTAACTTCTTAGGTTCTAGAAAAGATGGTTATAAAAAGCAACCAACATGAATATGAAGTGAACCGTGTCTGCCTCCCCCATCACCCCCTCACAAGAGCCTTTTCTGGGAAGAAGCAGCCTTTGGGAGAGGATGCTGCTGTGAAGCCATCTCTGGTAACAGAGACTGAGATGGGTTTCTCTCGGAGTTGAAGGGTGGCCTCCTGAGTGAGAGCAAAGGGAGCCATCAGGCCCTAGTACCTACCTATGAAGTACTAGGCAGGACATGCAGTTTACTTAGCTGATTGTAATGTGCCCTTTACAAAGTTCTCACCAGTGACTCCACATCTAGGGATGGAGCCTGAGGAAGGACCAGAGATTCTGACAAAGTGAAGCAAGATTATATTCATCTTGATGGTGGCTGTAAAAACACAAAGTTCAAAGTGGGGCTGTGTGCCCCCAGAGGAGTATACAAAGAAAGTGGAGGTAAAAAATAATAGAATTTGCATTTGGCCTTTTAAATTTAAAAATAGAAGGAAAAAGCTGTACTAATTTTGCTCCCACAAAATGGGAGTTGGCCCTCACTTCCTTGTTTGGTCCAAAAAGCAGACAGTCATGTGTGTCATGAGGGGAAAGCAGGAGTTTCACAGCATGGATACCTGCTCTAACAAAGTCACTGCATGGATATCGTTCCTAAATGAATCTTAGGGCTCAAGAGTTTTCTCCTGATGGGATGAGGCGCCTTGTGGGGGCTCTGAGGGAAGAATACACAAAGAGGACTTTGCCCCTCCTCTCAGGCCACATGAAGATCTGACTTTTGATGACCCAGCCCCTCACTTAGGGGCAGCCTTAGCTTCTTAATGGAAGCAATGTTGTTTCAGTAGGTGAAGTATTTCTCCCCATCAGTTCTCACCTGTTCTGTAAGAGCCTCCAATGTATCTTGGTAAAAAAAAAAAAAAAAAAAACCACAAAAAACTGTGGCTCTCAACAGATTTCCTAACTGCAGCTTTCATTAACAGCTCTTTACCTCCTGAACCCATCTTTGGCCTTCTGCTCCATCCTGCTGAAGTTCAAAGCTTCAGATTACTCCCTGGTCAGCATCTTACCTTCCACTGCAAAAAAGCTAATGCTCAGATGTGAGGTTAGCATAAAGGGAAAACCAAACTTATTAGAAAAAATTCCTCAGTCATCAAAACAAATTCCATAGCTACTGAAAGATAGTGGCAAAGACTATTGGTTCCCCCCACCCCCGTTTAAAAAGGCCATCTTTAAAATAATGGTATTTGCTTAAATAATCCTTCCTGAAAGAGGCTTTGTCCTGGAATTCCTTGTACATATTAAAACTGTAAATAATCTTGTCATTTGGAATAAATTCTTTAATAGGCATGTCATAATTGAATTTATCTCTAATTAATATGGCATTACCTTGTGGCAGAGGTGAAATAGCTTGTTTTCTGGTTGTCCTTGACTGTTGCCTTGAAGTTGCTGAAGTGCTGATGGAGTCAGTAAAGACTGTGCATTGATTTTCAGACACATGGACTGTCACCAGCTCAGCTCCAGACACACCCTCGGAACCAACAATTTTCAACAGTGCCACGGCCAGGACCCGGATGAAACACATGCGGGAGTAAGTAGCCTATGGCCTGACCCCTCAGAGTGTGCAGTGTGTGAGAACACATCAGTCACGTGATGCTGTCCTGTTTGGTCGCCACAGAGACCACAGCCATGCTTTTCTATTATAGAAGCAGCAGTGAATGGAGTGTACCTAGCTCAGCTGAAGAGGCCTGAATCTGCATGGAAGGCACTAGCTGTGGTCTGAACATGTTTTCCCTCAGACTCATATGTTGAAATCCTAAGCCCCAAAGGAGATGGTATTAGTAGGTGGGGGTTTTGGGAGGTACTTAAATCATAAGGGTGGGGCCCTCAGGTGCGGCATTAGTGACATACTATAAAAGAGGCTCCAGATTGATCCCAGCCCCTTCTGCCATGTGACATGGCCCTTAGCTGTGACTCAGAAGAGGGCCTCCACCAAAAGGGGGCCACATTGGCCCCTTGTTCTAGGACTTTCCAGCCTCCAGAACTGTGAGGAAAAAAAGTCTGTTGTTTACAAGCCACCGAGCACGTGCTGCTTTGTTGTAGCAGACTAAACAAACTGTGGCAGCGCCAAGGGACTCAGCCTCCTAACCTAACTTCTCTGCAACTCAGATCTCCAGATCAAGGGTGGGGAACTCTCTTTGTAAGGGCTACATGGTGAATATTTTAGGTTTCATGGGCCAATTATCTCTGTTACCATTACAGCTCTTGTAACACAAAAGCAGCTATGGACAATATGCATTAATGAGTATGGCTGTACTTTAGTAAAATATTGTTTTCAAACTGCAGTCTGAATTTGATATAATTTTTAGGTGTCACTAGGTATTATTCTTCCTTTGATTATTTTCAACCATTTTAAAATGTTCAAACAATTCCTAACTCACAAGATACACAAAAACAAACAGCAGGTTAGCTTTGGCCTGCGGGCTGTATGGTTTGTATACCACTTCTATAGATGTTCCAACTCAGAAACTTCTCTCTAAAATCTACTTCCTATATGGGTGCTGGTTGAATAGACAGTTTGATAAAAATTATTTTCAGTTGATTTGCATTTATGTTGTTCTTATAGTACAACACATTATCCCTCCAGGCTGATATTTGGAAACAAAGGAGAAAAAAAGTACTGAAAATTGTTTCCAAACCTTGAGCTGATAATATGTTTAGATGCCTGTTGTTTTCAAGTCTTGCCTGTACCTGAGTGGTCACCTAGTAACACAGTTACCATGGCACCAAAGATTCCCAGGATCTGAAAGTGAGGGAATTTGGATGAAACTTTCCCATCTGCCCTTCCTTCCACTCATTCTTTCTGGGAGGAGATTATGGAGAAGGCTTGCTAATCTCCCAGTCAATAATCTTCAAAGGCAAGAAGAGCAACTCACTTATTTCACCCTTAAAATTTAATAATGCAGTGTTGTAGTCTTAGAGTTTTGATCTAAGACTTCATCACATTTGCAGAGGACACAATATCTCATTTCCTAGTACATTATGAAATGCTTTAAATAATTAAAATAAAAGCAGTTTTGCTTAAAAAAAAAAAAAGTAAACAAGCTGCATTCCAGTGATTTTATTCCTGGTGTGTTGTTCACTTTTTTATGCTTGACTGAATTTGACCAAGTGCTTCCTGGCTCACTGATAAGTTTCAGCTACTCCCCCATGGATGGTACTGCTCCTCTGGCAGAATAATGTCTTATCCCCTTATATTCCACATCACAAAACCCTACACCATTCCAGAACAGGCCAAGAGGAAATTGAGGCTACAGAGCTAAGGATCTTCTGAGGATGTTTGTTTCCACAGCCAGAAAAAAATGGGAATTGTGGGTTCTTTCCCTACATGGTAATGTACTGGCTGCATCTCCAACATATGGATAGCAACTGTTGGAATTCAAAGAACAATAAATGACATTTGTCCCCAGGGAGATTATAATGTGGGGAAAGCACCGGACTTCAAACTGAAAAGCTAAATAACAGCACAGCGGTTATGTAATCAGAGGTGATGGTTAAGAAAAGTCTCCAACTGGGACCATAGCCATATGCCAAACAGAGCAGATGGTGAGAGTGTCAAGATGAGAAAGGGAATTTGAGGATGTCTCTGGGGGAAATAGGAACTTGGCCTCAGCCTTAACATAGATATAGGATTTGAAGGATAAAGAGAAGGAGGGAGCTGGAGCCCAGCAGATTTGGAGTCTGACTTTTACTTTCACCAGTAGGTGGCTTTCTGAGCTCAGGCAAGTGGTTTTTTCCCAAGGTTCAGTTCTCATCTGCAAAATTGTCATCATGTTATTGCCATAGCTGATTCCCTGGTAAGTGGACTCAGGGGTGGGGATTTCGTGCAGGGGGTAAGTGTAGGGTGTCCTGGAGGCCAACACCTGTAGGAAGGAGGGCAAAGGAAGCAGACAGTCTCGGTGGAAATCTCCACTGCTTTGGCAGAGAGCTCTGAAGCTGGACCTGCCCTGCAGGGCTCCACTGGGTAGAAGTGAGAGGGCTAGGCCCATAAAACCCAGGTTAACCAAGCACTGGATGTGGACCACCCTGGAAAGGGACTAAGACAGGTGTTATTCAGCCAAGGCAATCCCAAGAGGGGCTGACAGCTGAGAGCAGAACCTCAGGGACATCCCCAGCAGCCAGGGAGTGCATGCAGGGCCTGCTGTGATGAGTCTGTAACTTAATGCATGTAAAATTGATACATAAAAGAGGTTCTTAAAGAAAAATCAAGTATCTGGTACCAGTCTCTAAAGGGTCAAAAAGATAGCTTTTTATTTCAAAGACTATAAGGAAGGGAACACAAAGAATGTATTATAGGGATACTAATTACATCAGGTGATTGTATTCATTTTTTTTTAAACTGTCATGCCTAAGAAAATTGTAAGAATAGCACAATAAACCCCTATATCTGCTTCATCTAGAGTCACCAATTATCATTTTGCCACAATTACATAATTTCTTTATATCTATCTATACACGTAAAGTATTATTCTTATTAGTACGGGTTTGAGAATACGTTTCATTCACCACGAAAGTACAGCTCCTAAGAACAAGGACAGTCTTTTATATAATCACAGTAAGTGGCTAAATTTAAGAAATTTCACATTGATATATTATTTGATACACCGATCCAGATCCAAATTTTTACCGATTGCCCCAATAATGGCTTTTACAGCAGTTTTTTTTTTTTTTTTCCTGATCCAGGATACAAACCAGGATCACAGATTGTCATGCCTTTATTAGTGTTATTTATTGTGGAACAAATCTTCAGTTACTTGTCGTCTTTCATGATACTGACATTTTTGAAGAGTACAGTCAGTTTATTTGCCTGATATTTCCTTACAGTTAGATCCAAGTTACTAACTTTTTTATGGTATCCTATATAAGTGATTCTATGTCCCGAATTTTTTTAAACTTAATTTTTGGAAGTTGTAGACATATATGAAAGTCATCAGAAAGTATAATTAATCCCAACAGACTCATCAACCAATTCAACAATCAACAGCTCAAGGCAAACCTTGCTTTGTCTCTACTACCATCTATTCTTCCGTGTTGCTTTTAAGAACATACCATCCAGGGCTTCCCTTGTGGCTCAGCTGGTAAAGAACGTACCGTCCATCAGGGGCTTCCCAGGTGGCACACTAGTGGTAAAGAACCCACCTGCCAGTGCAGGAGATGTGAGAGATGCAGTTTGATCCCTTTGACCCCTGGGACGGGAAGATCCCCTGGAGGAGGACATGGAAACCCACTCCAGTATTCTTGCCTGGAGAATCCCGTGGACAGAGGAGCCTGGCAGGCTATAGTCCATAGCATTGCAAAGAGTCGGACATGACTGAAGCAACTTAGATGCATGCATGTACACACTATTCATCAGATATTGTCATCTTTAATCTTTCAGTAACGTGTGACTTTCAGTAACATCTGAACTGAACTGAACATGTGGCTTTTAACTTACTCTCTGACATCTTCCCTTGGAAGCATTTCAAACTCAGGATGTTCAAACTGAACCCCTGGTTTCCTTAACCAAGTTTGCTTCCTCCATAGCTTTCCCCATCTTCACGTAAAAAAGGTAGGACCTCGGTAAAAATGAACCTTTCTCTGTATGTGACTTCAGGTACCAGGCCTCATCTTGTCCTACTGTGAGAGAGGGAAGCTCTGTAGGGAAGTGGGGAGGAGCAAGTGATGATTGTTCGTCGTGCAGTGGGCTCAGTAAGCATTCATACATGCAGTGTCAGGCAAAGGGTAACCCTAGCATAGCAGTCAGGAGGGAAGGCCTGAGTCTGGGGACAGCAACTGCTGGGATTTATGTCCCTGTTTCTCATTACTAGCTGTGTCCTCGGACAAGTTATCCAACCTCCTTGTGCCTGAGAATTCTTGTCTGTAAAATGTGATGGTTCCCACCTTGTGGGGTTGCTTTGAGGGTTAGTTGGGGTTACCTATATATGAAATGCACTTAGGGTACTTTATGGCACAGAGTAAGTGCTCGATAAAAGTTAATGACTTAAAATAGACTCTGGATATACACGTGGTTGCTTCCTTCTGAAAATCCCTAAGCAAATATCTGAAGGTGTTGTCATGTGTTAGCCTGCTATGTGATGTTTTATACCTGTGGGCATCTGTGGGCAGAGAAGCTGTCAGTGAAGGCATTTATATAGCTTTTTTTTTTTTCGCATGCACAAAGAAGTGTCAGTTCACTGGGGAAATGTCAGGAAGTTGTTGAATATAAAAGCCAGCCATTTACTATCCTCCAACACCTAGCTTCCAGTAGAGGCCACTTCTTACTCCTGCTGAGAGACCATCCACAAATGGAATGCCCTGCTGGGTCCTGGGGAGCACTCACTTTGAGCAATTGTTAGGTGATACCACTCAAAGTCATTGCAATATCTGGAGAATCACAAGGAATAAGTGTGGGCTTCCTTTCTGGCTGAGTAATCTCAATTGACATTTGAAGAGATGTTGCTATTCATACGTAGATGTATGTACGCATGTATAGACAGATGGATGGATAGATGGATGAGTGGATGGTTAGATGGAAGGATGGGTGGATAGGTGGAGGGATGGGTGGCTGGCTGGCTGGCTGGGCGAGTGAATAAATGGGCCTTATGGCTTCGTGGACCTCGTGAAATCTCTGCCTTCAGGACAGGAGTTTCTGGCTTTCTGTTAAGCTTTCTTCACAATCATCTCCTGCATTCAGTTCCACACCTGGCTCCAGGCTTCCACTGGAGACCAAAGAGGAGGACCTAGGGAATGACGGTGGGTCACCTTTCAGCAGTGAGTAAGTGACACTATTGCTGAAGGACAGATCCTATAACTCACACAGCCAAGGCAGTGGGTCACACAAGGAGGCCTTGTTCAATCTGAGTGACTGGTTCTTTTGGCCTTTATATATCAGGTGATCTCACTGTGCCCTGGCCTTGCTACTTAAAGTGTGGCCAGCAGACCAGCAGCATGGGCAACACCAGGAAGCTTGTGAGAAATGCAGAATCAGAATCTGCATTTTAATATGCTCTCTGGAGATTCATGTACATATTAAAATTTGAGAAGTACCTATTCAGGAGGATTCACCCTAGGAGAAGTTTACTACCAGAATACGAGTTGGGTTCAATAAAAGCTAAGTATCATATAAAAATATATTTATATATGTATGCTTTTAAAGCCCTGATTTTTAGACTTTTTTGTTTACTCATTTTCTATTTATTTTATTAAGGAAGAGGTCATTTGTATCTATTAATGGTAAAACTCACCCTATTTAGAGTATGGTTCTATGAGATTTGACAAATGCATCACTTTTTATTTGCATACAGTAAAATCTACTTTTTCAATTATACAGTTCTATCAGTTTTGGTAAGTACATATAGTTACATAAACGTCAACACCATCAAGATTGAAAAATGGTTTTCTCGCTTCTCAAACTTTCCTTATGTTCTTCCTTTGTGTCTGTTTCTCCTGTTAACCTGCCCCTGGGAACTACATATCTGTATTTTGTGCTCATGGTGTTGCATTTTGCGGATATCACATAAGTGGATGCATCGCTTAGCATCTGCAGACCCCACACCTAACTGGGTAGTAGCTGTGGATATGGGTGCAGATCACTGAAGAGTCATGTTTTAGACCTTTGTAGTTCTGAATCCCTTCATGCCCACAGAACTGCCACAAAGAGACCCAGGTTTGGGGTTAAGTTTCAGGCTTCTCAGCAGTTGTCCCTAAGGTTTCTGGACCCATGAAGCCTAGCGTTGGAGACTCACTACCTGGGAAATTCTGAGGCTGAACTTCGCTGTGAGGAACCTGTCAGGTGCTTGTCTTAGTGCCTGTGCGTAGGAGTGGTCTCCACCGTCTCGCTCAGGGAAACCAAGTTTTAGGGCTGGAATCCACCTCACGAAGCCCAGCCTGAGAAGGAGAAGCCATGGAGAACACCTGAAGGTCTAGGGAGCTTCTGGGCCTGTTTCTCCCACTGGATGCTGATGCCCTGAAAAACATCTGGACCTGGAGGGGTAGGATCCCTTTGTGGTGACCGCAGCCCTGAATCACCTCTGCAGTGCCAGTTCATGAAAAGGCCACGGGGAAACAAACCGCTGTCTGCACGTATGTTTGTCCTCACTGTGGGAATTACAGTGACACACATATCAGGCCTCTTGATGTCCTAGAGCTCATGGATGCTCTGGTCAATTTCTTTTTTTTTAGGCATCCCCACCCATCTGTTTCATTTTGTACAGTTTCTATGGCTTTGACTTCAATTTAATCTTTTCTACTACAATGACTAAACTGCTATTAATCCTATCCAGTGTATTTTTTAATCTCAGACATTGTAGTTTTCACCTCTAGAAGTTTAATTTGGGTCTTTTTGAAAAATATGTTCCATGTATCTGATTAACATGTTCAATAGTCCCTCTATTTGAACAAGTAGAGTAGAATTGTAATAACTATTTTAATGTCCATGTCTACTTATTTTAACATTAGCATCATTTCTGGGTTGGTTTTGATGGATTTATTTCTCTCCTTACTACAGATCACATTTTTCTGCTTCTCAGTCTGCCTGGTACTCTTTTACTGAATGTGAGGCATTGTGAATTTTTCCTTGTTGGGTCCTGGGTGTTTCTGTGTTCCAGTAAACATCTTAACCTTTGTTTTAGGATTCACTTAAGCTTCTTAGAAACAGTTTGATTTAGCTTTGTTATGTGGGGCCAGAGCAATAATTAAACTGTCTCTGATTATTGCCCATGACTGAGGAAAGACCCTTCCGTGTGCTCCACCCAGGGGCCAGTGGATTATCAGGTTGGCTTGGCAGGTATGAAGATGCCCTGGCCTGGTCCTGTGTGAGTTCCAAGCACCGTTCTCTCAACTCACCCTGTTCTTTCCTTCCCCTCAATAATTTCCTCACGTACATGCAGTTACTGTACTGAGCCACATCATTAGTTTCTGTGTGGTTATACAGAGGCTTGCTTGTTTTAAATTTTTAGAAACTGCTTTTTTTAACTTTTGTTTCTTGATTATGTGAAGTGTTTCCATGAGTCCAAAATCAAATTCATAAAAAGGCATATTTAACAAAGACTAATCTCTATCCTGATGCCTTACCCTAATGGCCTCCTTTCTCAAAAGGGATTAATTTTTAAATTTTGATGGCTTACTCTTTCTTTTAAAAAAAAATTTTATTTATATTTAACTGAAGGATAATTGCTTTACAATGTTGTGTTGGTTTCTGCCATACGTCAACATGTATCAGCAGTATGTCCCCACCCTCTGGAGACGCCTTCCCACCCACCACCCCATCCCACCCGTCTAGGTTGTCACAGAGCATGGGGTTGAGCTCCCTGCATCAAACAGCGAGTTCCTACTGGCTGTTTTCCATGTGGTAATGCACATGTTTCAGTGCTCCTCTCTCCATTCATCCCACCCTCTTCTTCCCCCATTGCGTCCACAGGTCTGTTCTCTATGTCTGTGTCTCCATTGCTCTCCTGCAAATAGGTTCGTCAGCACCATTTTTCTAGATTCCATATATATGTGTTAATATACGATATTTGTTTTCTCTTTCTGATTTACTTCATTCTGTATGACATGCTCTAGGTTCATCTACCTCACCTAGTAGTGACTCAAATTCCTTCCTTTTATGGCTGACTAATATTCCATTGTATATATACACACATATATATATGTATATATATATACCACAACTTCTTTATCCATTCATCTGTTGATGGACATCTAGCTTGCTTCCATGTCCTAGCTATTGTAAATAGTGCTCTCAGTAAACATTGCACTCATCTCGCATGTTAGCAAAGTAATGCTCAATATTCTCCATGCCAGGCTTCAACAGTACACGAACCGTGAACTTTCAGACATTCAAGCTGGCTTTAGAAAAGGCAGAGGAACCAGAGATCAAATTGCCAACATCTTTTGGATCATTGAAAAAGCAAGAGAGTTCCAGAAAAACATATATTTCTACTTTATTGACTATGCCATAGCCTTTGACTGTGTGGATCACAATAAACTGTGGAAAATTCTGAACGATATGGGCCCACTTGACCTGCCTCCTGAGAAATCTGTATGCAGGTCAGGAAGCAACAGTTAGAACTGGACATGGAACAACAGACTGGTTCCAAATCAGGGAAGGAATACATCAAGGCTGTATATTGTCACCATGCTTATTTAACTTATATGCAGAGGACATCATGTGAAATGCCAGGTTGGATGAAGCATAAGCTGGAAGCAAGATTGCCAGGAGAAATATCAATAACCTCAGATATGCAGATGACACCACCCTTATGGCAGAAAGTGAAGAGGAACTAAAGAGACTCTTGATGAAAGTGGAAGAGGAGAGTGAAAAAGTTGGCTTAAAACTCAACATTCAAAAGATGAAGATCATGGCATCTGGTCCCATCATTTCATGGCAAATAGATGGGGAAACAATGGAAACAGTGAGAGACTTTATTTTTGGGGGCTCCCAAATCACTATAGATAGTGACTGCAGCCATGAATTTAAAAGATGCTTACTCCTTGGAAGAAGAGTTATGACCACCCAGCAGCATATTACAAAGCACAGATATTACTTTGCTAACAAAGGTCCATCTAGTCAGAGCTATGGTTTTTCCAGTAGTCATGTATGGATGTGAGAGTTGGACTATAAAGAAAGCTGAGAGCTGAAGAATTGATGCTTTTGAACTGTGGTGTTGGAGAAGACTCTTGACAGTCCCTTGTACTGCAAGGAGATCCAACTAGTCCATCCTAAAGTAGGTCAGTCCTGGGTGTTCATTGGAAGGACTGATGTTGAAGCTGACTGAAGTGCCAATACTTTGGCCACCTGACGTGAAGAACTAATTCATTGGAAAAGACCCTGATGCTGGGAAAGTTTGAAGGTGGGAGGAGAAGGGGACGACAGAGGATGAGATGATTGGATGGCATCACTGACTCGATGGACATGAGTTTAAGTAAACTCCGGGAGTCGGTGATGGACAGGGAGGCCTGGTGTGCTGCAGTCCATGGAGTTGCAAAGAGTCAGACGACTGAGTGACGGAGCTGAACTGAACTGAGTGAACGTTGGGGTACATGTGTCTTTTAGAACTGTGGTTTTTCTCAGGGTATATGCCCAGTAATGGGATTGCTGGGTCATATGGTAATTTTATTCTTTTTTTTTTTTTTGAGAAATCTACATACTGTTCTCCATAGTGGTTGTATCAATTTACATTGCCACCAACTGCAAAAAGTTTCCATTTTCTCCACATCCTCTCCAAAATTTATTGTTTGTAGATTTTTTGATGATGGCTATTCTGACCTTTGTGAGATCAAAACCTCATTGTGGTTTTGATTTGCATTTCTCTAATGATAAGTTTTTTAGCCATCTGTATGTCTTCTTTGGAGAAACATCTATTTAGGTCTTCTGCCCATTTTTTTTTTAATTGCATTTGTTTTTATGATATTGAGCTGCATGAGCTGCTTGTATATATTTTGGAGATTAATCCTTTGTCATTGCTTCATTTGCAGTTATTTTTTCCCATTCTGAGGGTTGTCTTTTCATCTTATTTATGGTTTCCTTTGCTATGCAAAAGCTTTTAAGTTTAATTAGGTCCCATTTGTTTATTTTTGTTTTTATTTCCATTTATTCTTTCATGTTTTAATTGTATTCAAATATTTATATTCTGAAGAAATGGGTAGCATTATACACACTTTTGTTGGTTTCACTTTGCAGTATATCCTGGCAATTGCTTTGTGGTAGTGTATAGCATTGGAGAAGGAAATGGCAACCCACTCCAGTGTTCTTGCCTGGAGAATCCCAGGGACGAGGGAGCCTGGTGGGCTGCCATCTATGGGGTTGCACAGAGTCGGACACGACTGAAGCCACTTAGCAGCAGTAGCAGCAGCAGTGTACAGCAATATACCTCATTCCTTGTCATAGCTTCCAGTGTTTCCTTGGTGTGAATGGACTGCTGTGCATTCACCCTGTCCCAGTGGGTTTCCCAAAACTTTGCTGTTACGAATAGTTATATAATGAATAACCTGTGCATTCAGCTTTTTTGTTTTGTTTCCTTTTTTATCTTTGAGAGAGATTTCTGTAAGTGGTATTGTCTGGTCAAAAGAAAGATGCATAATATTATTTTGGTAGACATTTCCAAATGTAATTTTCATTCCTACCAGTAATGTATGAGAAAGCCTTTTCTGCAGTTTCCCCTACTTAATATTTATCAAACTTTTCTATTTTATATTACCTTTCTTTGTCTATCTTTTTTTGTAAATGTAGTCTTTCACTGTGAGGTCTAATTTACTTGCTTCTGGTATATTCTTAGAATTTAGGAAGCTGAGTTTCCATGTCTCTCAGCAAACACACTTGAGAGTCGTACAGGAAATGTCTCAAAGTCTAGATTTGGAGTAGAAGGGAAGAAGCCATGTTTGGCCTCAGGTTTCAACTAAGATTTTCAACACAGTTTATCAGAAACACTGCTTATTGTGAGTAAAATAGTGTGGTCACACACAGAAAAAAGTGTTTTTGCATTTAGCAAGTGATTTTTGTGTGATTTGTCTTAATGAGGTGAAGGGATTCATTGAGCTGTAAGTCTCTAACATGCAGGAGAAATCACCTCCCCAGGACACTGACTTTGGCGTTGTGAGATGGAGTGCAGTGATGTGGTGTCACGCTCACATGGGCACTGCTTCTCCTCTAAGGAGGCATTTAGCATGCAGTCCTTACTGAGGAATAGGAAAGGCGGTCCTCAGGGGGCTGCCCCATGCCCTGGTGTGTGGGCTGCTCCCATGGCTTACCTGTGCATGCCCAAAAAAGTGCACGCCCTTCCGATGCTCAAAACCAGCTTGTGCATTTGTGTGTGTCACAGAGGCCTGTCCAGGCCAGATGGCACTAGCTGGTGTGTCAGCTGCTATGGTTGCAGAGCCTTCCTTGAGAGCCTTGGGGCTGTGAACAGTTCCCTGGCAGTTTCATTGCTGAACACTCATGTCAGCTGTTTGGAAAGATCTTATTAAGGTCAGAGCACAGACCTGGTGGAGTGCTGTGATGAGGGCTGAAGTCAACTCTTAGGTGGCTCTAGAAGGCATAGGGAGATTCTGTAAGTAACACTAAGGTCAAACAAAATAATGGGTTCTGTCGTGGGTAGCTTCTCAGAAGTTCTTAAAATTTTTCTTTCACTCTCAATTACACTTTGACTTTGATCTGAGGAAGGTCAAACTGAAGATGAGAAGCCTACAAGCTTCATTGTTCTTTCTCATTAACCTTATATATAGTTCATGGCACAGTACCAATCACAAAAATGATGTTGGAGCGTTAAGCTAGCTAAAAGTGTTTCCAAGATGGAGTGGTATGAGGTTTGTAATATTCTCAGCGCAGGTTCTGAACTGTACCAAAGTTATAGCGACGTTTATGTGGAGGGAAGCTTGCTTCCTCTGTGCCAGGGAGTGAACACCCCATTACGTGCAGGTCTTACCACGTATCTGTAAGGGGGGCAAGACTCTCCATCTTGTAAGAAAGAGGTTAAGGAATGTTCCTACTGTCATACAGCTAGTAAATGCAAAGCTCCATTTCCAATTGATGCCCGATTAATTCTAAAACCAGAGCTGGGAACGACTACCAAGGTGAGACGGTGACAGTGGGAGCGAGTAACCCAAGAGCCCAGGACCCATCAGAAACTCTTAGTTACCACAAGCCTGGCATCGTACTTTGGAACCTATTTGTTCTCATTTGGTAATCATTAGTATGTATGTGCATGCGCTCAGCCACTCAGTCGCGTCTGACTCTCTGACCTCATCAACTGTAGCCCAGCAAGCTCCTCTGTCCATGGGATTTTCTAGGCAAGAATAATGGAGTGGGTTGCCATTTCTTTCTCCACATTAGTATGTGCCAACCCACAAAAGCTGAAGAATTTGTAACCCAGGCCGCAGCTAGTGTCCAGGCTTGGTCTGCTCCTGTCAAATTCTCTGCCTATCACAGGCTTTTCTGAGCCAGTGGGTGTTTGTGTTTCAACAGCATCTTATTTCCTGAACTCAGGCTTCTCCTTGTCAAATGTAGATATTTAATACAAAGAGCTTTCTATTTGAAGCTTTCCAGGTTCTTTATGAACAAAGCTCATTCTGTCTGACTGACTGAAACAACCTTTCAGTGGAGAAATAGAAGCAGCATTGCTTCATTTCTCCTCCACTTTTCAAATCTCATTGAAGAGGGGTTAGTTATGCCTCCAACAGTCCATTTCTGTAATAAAAGGTTATTATCAGGCAGCACTTCTGAAGGAACTGCTGATTGAAGTCAACATTTCAATTTCAAAACAACAAATAAAAGCTTGTGTGTAAGGAAGGCTCGGTGACTGGCAAACGAGGACTCCTTCCCCACAGAGCAGCCTTTCCAAATATACATGTAGGTTTAAGAGATCCTTTAAGGAGCCAGCCAGGCTTCTTCCTGCTCAGCTGCCTTGAGGTCTGCTATCAATTGATTGTGCTTTTCTTGAGGGTCTGTGAGGTGGAAGGTGTGAGGGAGAAGCCTCACACCCTAGCCAGGGAGATTGGACACCTGGGTGTGACTCACAAGACAGGGATGAATCCCAAGTGCTGCCCAAGTGGGGCCAACACCCAGGAAGTTCAGAAGAGCAGCTCCTCTCCTCTGCAGGTGTGGAGAGGCCCTTGCACTGCCCAGATGGTGCCTCCTCCCTCAAGTGGACCTGTTACATCTGTTGCCTGCACCAGGAATGACTTTCCCTTCTCCATGAAGGCACGGTTCAGCCTCATAGCTGTAACCCACATGTCAGCCAGCTTGTCCTGCCCCTTGAGGGCCTGGGAAGTTCTGGCTCAAGTCCTCATCCCGTGTGGTAGTTCACACTCTTCCCGAGATAACCACAAGTCTTCGGTATCCTGAATATCCTTCTCTGTTGCCTCCATTCTGTGCCATGTTGGCTTAGACTGAAAATCTAGGTCCTTTATTCATTTTCCTTCACATCCTTACTCACCAAATCATCTATGAAGGCATTGGACCTTTGCTGATTATTTGGAGGCTAGTGGTAAAGGCTTCATATCACAAGGACTTATGCAACTTCAAATATTCATTAGGCATCCCTGTTGTTAAAAATGTTCTTTCACTTCCTGTTGCAGGTAGACTCACTGGAAAGCAATGAGATAACTTTTCTGGTCTGAGATGATTTTCCTGCAGAAAGCTTTCCTGGTGGGGGGTGGGTGTGGCAGCTCCCTGGATCCACACATGTGGGGGAGGGCAGGAAGCTGGGCAAAGGAATAAGCCAGGATAGGGTACCACTCAGCAAGGCCTTACCCGGGAATGGAGTATGCTCAAGCTGGGGTGGCCCTTGCCTGCAACATTATTGGTGGATGGAAAGGATGCTCCCCACTGCTGGGGAACCAGACTTCACTCCTGACAAGGGATCCTGAGGTACAGACCAGTGACCACCACACCACCCAGGCGTCCCCAATTCCACATTCCTCCCCATTTTCTGGCATCTGTTGCTTTCCTCCCTTTCTCAGGAACAAAAAGCCTTCTCAGGCCAGGGCTGTAGCCTTTCCTCTGGCTCTCGGGCTTCTGCTCAATTCTGTGTCCTCAGGATCTTATCTTACCCCCAGAAGTCTTCTGTACCTGTTTTTTTTTGACACGTGGGTGTGTGTGTGTGGGGGTGTGTGTGTGTGTGTACCTACTGAAGTTTCCATCTGTCCTATTTCAGTAACAGTGGGCGACCTCAGAGGTAAATTGCTGAAATGAACAGAAAGTGGTTTTTAGAATCTGAGCAATCTGAGTTCACAACTTGGCTCCACTTCTTACTCTGTGGTCTCAGATGAGTCCCTTTGCCTCCAGCCTCAGTTTCTGCACCTTGAAATGGGGGCATCATTAGCATACATATCAACAGCACTCTGCTTAGTACTCAGCAGACAACCAGCAAGGGCTAGGAGCCTCCCTGCTCACACCTCTTTCCTGACCTTCCAGTTGCCCCGACTTATGAGCTGGTTTTTAATTGACTATGAAAACACTTGTTCTTTTAAGTTTTTCACAAATTTTTTTTACAGATTTGAAATCCTGCTTCCAAGCAAATGATCCTAAAGAGGCCCTTTAGCTATTGTCAACTGCAGAACATATGTCCATGGTTGCAGGGCTGCTGCTGCTGCTGCTAAGTCGCTGCAGTCGTGTCCGACTCTGTGCGACCCCACAGACGGAAGCCCACCAGGCTCCCCCGTCCCTGGGATTCTCCAGGCAAGAACACTGGAGTGGGTTGCCATTTCCTTCTCCAATGCATGAAAGTGAAAAGTGAAAGAGAAGTTGTTCAGTCGTGTCCGACTCTTAGTGACCCCATGGACTACAGCCTACTGGGCTCCTCTGTCCATGGGATTTTCCAGGCAAGAGTACTGGAGTGGGGTGCCATGGTTGCGGGGCAGGAGGTACAAATTCAAGGACTTCTGGGGCCATGTTCGTGTTCGTGAACCAAGGCTTTTACAGTCTTCCTGGTGTCTCCTGGTTATTCTACTTTGTTTAAGTTTTTTTCTTCTTTGCGCCATAAATCAAATATGTTCCGTGTCTTTGATGCCCATTAAGACCATGCGTGAATTATAGTAAACTTTTATTTCTCCTAGCTTGAGGCAATAGGCATTATTTTGAAACAATTAAGCATGTTTATGATAAAATTGAGTGAATTAACACAGCTGTGCCTATATTATTTTGAAATATCTGCAGTTTGTTCAGTGCTAAAGATCCTAAGCACCACCAGAAACCACAGGTTAAGGAGAAAGTCTTATATTTATTGCTGTATTTGTTCAGTTTTGATATTCATCACTTTTTTCATTCAAAAGACCCCATGTATTTCAATTGGCTAGATACTAGTTTAAAACATTTGAATAGACAATGAGTTACTAATTAGACTCTTGAATGCCTTCAAAACTCTGTACATTTATGTAATCAAATTCTTTATTTAAAAAAAGGTGTTTTTTTTTTTCCAGTTTTATTGAATTAGAATTGACCTACAACGTTGTCATTGTTTAGTCGCTAAGTCATGTCCTACTCTTTGTAACCCCATGGACTGTGGCCTGCCAGGCTCCTCTGTCCATGGGATTTTCCACTCAAAAATACTGGAGTGAATTGCTATTTCCTTCTCCAGGGGATCTTCGCGACCCAGGGATCAAACTTGTGTCTCCTGCATTGGCAGGCAGATTCTTTACCCTTAAACCACCAGGGAAGCTCCATAATTGACCTACATACAGCACTGTATAAATTTAAGGTGTACAGAATAATGATTTGACTTACATACATCATGCAATGATGACTATAATATGTTTAGTGAACATCCATCATTTCTTACAGATACAAAAAAGAAAAAGAAATATTCTTTTCCTGAGATGAGAATTCTTAGCAACTTTTATAACAACATACAGTAGTGTTGATTATATTTCTCATGCTGTACATTACATCCCAGTACTTATGTATCTCATAACTGGTAGTTTGTACCTTTTGACTGCCTTCATCCAGTTCCCTCTTCCCCCATCTTCAGTTCAGTTCAGTTCAGTTCAGTTCAGTCGCTCAGTCATGTCCGACTCTTTGCGACCCCATGAATCACAGCACGCCAGGCCTGCCTGTCTATCACCATCTCCCAGAGTTCACTCAAACTCACATCCATTGATGACATCCAGTGATGTCATCCAGCCATCTCATCCTCTGTTGTCCCTTTTTCTTCCTGCCCCCAATCCTTCCCAGCATCAGAGTCTTTTCCAATGAGTCAACTCTTCACATAAGGTCGCCAAAGTACTAGAGTTTCAGCTTTATCATCATTCCTTCCAAAGAACACCCAGGGCTGATCTCCTTAAGAATGGACTGGTTGGATCTCCTTGCAGTCCAGGGGACTCTCAAGAGTCTTCTCCAACACCACAGTTCAAAAGCATCAGTTCTTCAGTGCTCAGCTTTCTTCACATCCAACTCTCACATCCATACATGACTACTGGAAAAACCATAGCCTTGACTAGATGGACCTTTGTTGGCAAAGTAATGTCTCTGCTTTTCAATATGTTATCTAACTTGGTCATAACTTTCCTTTCACGGAGTAAGCATCTTTTAATTTCATGGCTGCAGTCACCATCTGCAGTGATTTTGTAGCCCACAAAAATAAAGTCTGACACTGCTTCCACTGTTTCCCCATCTATTTCCCATGAAATGATGGGACCAGATGCCATGATCTTTGCTTTCTGAATGTTAAGCTTTAAGCCAGCCTTTTCACTCTCCTCTTTCACTTTCATCAAGAGGCTCTTTAGATCCTCTTTACTTTCTGCCATAAGGGTGGTGTCATCTGCATATCTGAGCGTATTCATATTTCTCCCAGCAATCTTGATTCCAGCTTGTGCTTCTTCTAGCCTAGTGTTTCTCATGATGTACTCTGCATATAAGTTAAATAAGCATGGTGACAATATACAGTCTTGACATCTTGGATAATCACAAATCTGAACTCTTTTTCTATGAGTTTATTGAAGTATAATTGACCTGTAACATTCTGTTAGTTCCAGATGCACAGCATAGTGATTTGATATTTCTATACATTACAATATGATCACCGTGATAAGTCCAGTTACCATCTGTCACCAAAGTTATTACATAGTTCCTGACTATATTACCAGTGTTGTACATTTTATTCCTGTGATTAATTTCTCTTGTAACTCAAAGTTTGTCCCTCTTAACCTCCCTCACCTATTTCACTCATTCCCCCGACCCCCTCCCACATGGCAGCCACCTGCTTATTCTCTGTATCCGTAAGTCTGTTTCTGTTTTGTTACATTTACTCACTTGTTTTTTAGATCCCACATATAAGAGAAATTACATGTTATTTGTCTTTCTTCATCTGATTTATTTCACTTTGCATAATATCCTCAAGGAAATTCTATCCATCTTTAACAAGATTTCCTTCTTTTCTATGGCTGGGTAATGTTTCATTTTATGTATATATATATATATATATATATGGAAATGCATATAATATATATATGTTTATATATATGTATAAACATCTTCTTTATCTATTCATCTATCCACTGACCCTTCGGTTGCTTTCATATCTTGATTTGTAAATAATGCTGCAGTAAACATAGATGCAATGCATTGTGGTTTTGAATTGCGTTTTCCCTGATGATTAGTGATGTTGAGCATTTTTTTCATATGTCTATTGGCCATCTGTATGTCTTCTTTTTTTTTTCTTTTGCTTTGTTTTACTTTACAGTACTGTATTGGTTTTGCCATATATCAACATGAATCTGCCACGGGTGTACACGTGTTCCCCATCCTGAACCCCCCTCCCCCCTCCCTCCCCATACCATCTCTCTGGGTCATCCCCGTGCACCAGCCCCAAGCATCCTGTATCCTGCATCAAACCTAGACTGGCGATTCGTTTCTTACATGATATTATACATGTCTCAATGCCATTCTCCCAAATCATCCCACCCTCTCCCTCTCCCACAGAGTCCAAAAGACTGTTCTATACATCTGTGTCTCTTTTGCTGTCTCGCATACAGGGTTATCGTTACCATCTTTCTAAATTCCATATATATGCGTTAGTATACTGTATTGGTGTTTTTCTTTCTGGCTTACTTCACTCTGTATAATCGGCTCCAGTTTCATCCACCTCATTAGAACTGATTCAAATGTATTCTTTTTAATGGCTGAGTATATTGTGTATATGTACCACAGCTTTCTTATCCATTCATCTGCTGATGGACATCTAGGTTGCTTCCATGTCCTGGCTGTTATAAACAGTGCTGCAATGAACATTGGGATACACATGTATCTTTCAATTCTGGTTTCCTTGGTGTGTATGCCCAGCAGTGGGATTGCTGGGTCATAAGGCAGTTCTATTTCCAGTTTTTTAAGGAATCTCCACACTGTTCTCCATAGTGGCTGTACTGTATGTCTTCTTTAGAAAAATGTCTATTCAGGTTCTCTGCCCATATCTTAATCAGGTTGTTTGTTTTTTGATATTGAGTTGTGTGAGTTCTTTGTATATTTTGGATATTAAACTCTTAATAATATTATTAACCACCAGGCCCTGGTGGCTCTGATAATAAAGAGTCTGCCTGCAATGCAGGAGACCTGGGTTTGATCCCTGGGCTGAAAAGACCCCTTGGAGAAAAGAATGGCTACACACTCCTGTATTCTTGCCTGGAGAATTCCATGAACATAGGAGACTAAAAGACTACAGTCCATGGGGTCACAAAGAGTTAGATAAGACTGAGTGACTAACACTTTCACTTTGGGCTTCCCTGGTGGCTCAGAAGGTAAAGAATCTGCCTGTACTATGGGAGACCTGGGTTCAATCCTTGGGTCAGGAAGATCTCCTGGAGAAAGGAATGCCTACCCACTCAAGTATCCTTGCCTGTAAAATTCCATGGACAGAAGAACCTGGTGGCCTTCAGTTCATGGCGTCACAAATAGTTGGACATGACTGAGCAACTAGCACTTTCACTTTCAACCTTATTGTATATGTGATTTGCAAATATCTTCTCCATTCAGTAGATGTCATTTTATTTTGTAGGCAGTTTCCTTCACTGTACAAAAGCTTTTTGGTTTGAGGTCATCCCATTTGACTATTTTTGCTTTTGTTTCCTTTGCCTGAGGACACAAATAAAAAAAAAATTGCTAAGATCAATGTCAAAGAAAAACTGCCTATGTTTTCTTCTAGAAGTTTTATGGTTTCAGGTCTCACATTTAAGTCTTTAATCCATTTGGAGTTTATTTTTTTATATAGTATGAGAATGCAGTTCAGTTTGATTCTTTCAAATTTAGCTACTGAGTTTTCCCAAAACTTTTTACTGAAGAGGATGTCTTTTCTCCATTCTGTATCCCTGCCATATTTGTTGTAGATTAATTGACCATGTAAGTATAGGTTCTGGGCCCTCTATTCTACTCCATTGATCAATGTGTCTGTTTTCATGCCAATACCATACTGTTTTGATTACTGCAACTTTGTGGTGCAGTTTGAAATCAGAGAGCATGATACTTCCAGCTTTGTCCTTTTTTCTAAAGATTGTTTTGCCTATTTGGGATCTTTTGTGTTTCCATATACATTGTTTATATTATTTGTTCCAGTTCTATGAAAAATGCCATTGGAATGCAATAGGAATCACATTGAATCTGTAAATTGCCTTAGGTAGTGTATTTTAATATTAATTCTTCTAATCTATGAACACAGTTATATTTTCAGCTCATCAACTAGGTCTTTCCACAGACTAATCATGCTGGACATAGGAATAGATTTTCTCAAGCACATCAGAGACTTCTCAGCCTCTGTTTTGCTGTTCTGATTTGCCATGACTTTGGAGCCCTGCTCAGTTACAGACCCAGCCTGGATGACAGCACAGGCAGGAAGCTGAGCTCATGTATTCCCATCTCACTCTTATCAAACTGTACATTCTCATCAATATCAGGGCAGAAATGAAACTGACAAAAGAGATTTCAGAAAAGGCAGGGGGCCTTTGCCTTTGCATCATCTCACAAGAGGAGTGAAGAAAGGATTATTTTCTAACGTATCTTTCAACAGCAGCATTCCAATCCCAGGAAATTATGATGTACATCACAGAGAAAAGCAGAGAACCAGCTGAGATTTGAGGAGAGTGGGGCAAGTGAGAGAAAGCAGCTTACAGAGGCATAGGTTGCTGCCCAGGCACAGGGCTCTGTCTCCCTTGTGGTCAAGTCATTGGTCTTGGACAATTTTCCATTAGGCCATCGTTGTCCCCTGCTGCTGCAATGCTGCCAGACTCTCTGGAACTCCACCAGGCCCCTGGATCCAGGAGCCTCAGGACAGCTTGCAATCATGCACCAGATTTCCACAAGTCTCCCCAACTCTATGAGATCAGAGGACTTACCACGGAAATTAAAACCTTCTTTACTTATCTTCTAATCCTGCAACTCCTACTTTGGAGCCAAGTTCCAGTCCCGGTTTATATCAAATTCTAAGAAATATGGACCTAGCCCTCAATAAGCAGTATAAGTCCTTATTGCCTTCAGTAGCAGAAGGCAGAAGAGAGAAACGAGACACAGTCTTTGTCTTTGAGAGACTGAAATTTTACTTAAAAATTTATTCTCTAACTCTCTGTTGAAGGGATCTGAAAATCAGACTACCAGTTGACACATATGCATATCATGTTATGCTGATCAGACTCTAACTCCTGAGAGAACTTTATTTAATTCATTTTTACATTAAATGAAATATGCAATAAACCTAATAAAATAATATATATAGAACATGAAGATCAGAGAGAAGTGAGGGGCAGTCAAAGTGTGACTGTTGTTGCTATGGCTGAGTGTGAAGTGTGGTCCTGAGCTTCTAGGAGACCAAGTCAAAACAGAGAGACATGATATGGTTACTAGTTCTCGTTAGCAAGAATGTGACTGTTACTGGTTCCTCAGGGGAGACAGAGCTTTTGCGTTTAGTTTCATGTAGAGCATATGGAGGGATGTTACATCCTCAACAATCTTTATACAGGAAATGCAGATGGGAAGTTCATAGAGGTGGCTTCTTTTGGTGATGGTCTATGATGAACTAGACCACATAGTCTTCTAGGGGGTTTAACTCTATTTAAAAGTAAGACTAGAAGTACTTAGAGAAAATTTACAATCTTTTGATTTTAATTAGAATTAAATGTTTCCTTCTTGCATTTTTTTTAAATTAAAAATACGTGACCCTTGAAGAAGAGTTAAGAGCAAAACTGAAGACAGATTTTGATTTGAAGTCTCTGAGGAATAAATGACAGGGATGCCCTTGGCTGATTTGTTGAGTGTGTTTCCCTACTGCCATGCATTAATTAACTATGTTTGACTTGCTATTTTTATGGTCAACTCCTAATAAAGAAGTGTTGAAGTCCAATCACTAGTTTAGATATTCAAAGAAAAGCAGGCCACCCAACAGTAACTCAACATGGAGCCTCTTCAGACTTCAGGAAGGGATTCTGCTGGGTTGGTTTGCCCATGTTCAGGCTTTTTCCATAAAAGACTTATAATATTATGTATCTGTAATAACTGAGAAAGTCTTGACATATTAAAGCATGAAGTGTTTCTTAACACAGAACTGTCTAAAGGTCTCTCAAGTATTTGTGGAGTGTGATCAACTTTACTTTTTGGCATGTGAACGGTATGAATGAAGAAATCTGATGGCTACATGCAGGGGTACAGAGGACAAGATAGAGTGAGCACAACAAGTTTCTAGCTCCTTCCCTAGGATGTGGCAGTTACCTTTCTGCAGCATGACTTGTCCAGTCTGGTCTAGCTTTTTCTCCTCCTTGTATGGCATATATTTTGCTGGTGGGCTTCTGCATGTCCCACTCTATTCTGGACTGAGATGATGTATTCTTTGTATCAGAACCCTTTAACAATTTGTAAAACTTAATTATATTAGCTGCTAATGATTGGTAAGATTCAACTTAAGTACAGTCACTATTGTCTAGTTTTTGTAATTCGTACTTCCTCTATGCATTCTGTAAAATGCTAGGTGCTACTGAATTCCTCCAGAATGCTTTTTGCTGTTTGCTTGGCCTGTAGCTTTCTGGAATATTAGGACCCTTGGTCTCTGTGAATATTTTACCTGCCATGGAATTGGGGAAAACATTTTAAAATTCACTGGTATACATTCTTTCCTAATTGAATTTTTTGGGGAAACCAAAGCAACACAAAGTTAGTCTCTGAAATTGCTACTTGGATTACTTTAAAAATTCATAAAAGAGTCATTTCCTAGTTAGGATGCAGGCTAACATTGATCTCCTGCAATCAGAAGCATGGACACGATGCTTTTTATGAGACCCCATCAAACAAGAAAGGAAGTCCAGGAAAGGGTCCTCATTAAACACAGCTTCCAGACAATGAGGTTTCAGTACCCCTCATATCATACCAAGATTCTTCATAGACTAGGTTATTTGGGTATAAGACAGTGCTCTGTAATTTGTACGTGTGTTTGTATGACACAATTTTTTGCCTAAGTGGAAGGTGGTGAGTAAACTAACTTAGAAGGTTTTCACCAGACAGCCTAAAGAGCATTATAAAGAAAATGCCCCTCATGTTGAGAAATGTGAGGGTGAAACAGTGTGTTTTGAAAGGCAGATATGATTTTTGCATTTGTAAGACTTCCTTATTGCATTTGTCCATGGAAAAAAGATACGGAGATGATTTAAACAGGATGCTTTGATTCCTTGGCACAAAGATTAGGTATTCAATGAGTGTATAAGGATGAGTGAGTGGATGGATGAATGAAATATAGGGACATAAACAAATGAGTTTCTTCCTTCCGGTGTCCCCAAGTCTCCAAAAGATCACTCACTCATCTATAATAATCCCTTGGGTGGACTGTGATTAGACTTAAGGAAAATGGGCTTTAAGGGCAGTTTTCAGACAACCAGAGGTCTGTTTTCTCTGGATAGCATGTAGGGCTGAAGTAAAGAGAAGGGCTTTCATGTGAGGCTTGATACGAGGTGTTCATAGGAGAGAGTGGGGCCTCAAAGCTGACTTCTCAGGACTAGATGGGGAGAAATTTCATAGACAAATTCACTGACGAACATCTTGCTATTACATTCTAAACATTGTATTGTTTTTTATCTCTTGCATCTCATTGTTTTTAATTTTTAACTTTTACTTTGTATATGACACATATTCTTTCAAACTTAAAAGTGAAAAGCAATGTCAGAGGCTCTGGCATATTTGCACCTTTTGAGTGTCAGCTGCAGCAGGATGTTTCTTGGCTGCTTCTGCACATCAATAGAAGGAAGTACAGTCTGTATTATCTGCAGGGAAAAAATGACGAATACAGAAAATACAGGAGTTGGGTAACAACATAATGGGGCATCTCAAGCAGTTTGTATCTTCCAAACTGTGCTTGAGAATGATGTTTCATTTCTTTAAGCTGCTTTTGTCAGCACCCCTGATGGAATGTCTGTAAACACTGACAGCCCAGCCGTTGCATCTAGCTCCACAGCCTGAGGACCACAGAGCTTCTTCCTACACCAAGGTTGGAGGGAAGGAAATACCACTAGCCCTGTTAACTACTTTCCTCCTTCCACAAATTCTGCTGTGTACAGTGGGGTTCTGGGGATCCCTCAAGCTCTGTTTACATGTGTTGGGAACTGTGTCATCCCTGGAAATTTGGCTGGAACTTCCAGATCAACTCTGTGACTTACCTGCTCTGTAGTTTTGAGTGACTTGCTGAGTTTTCTGAGCCTCCCTTTCCTGCTTCATAAAATGGGAAAGATAATGTTGCCTACTCTCATTTGTTTCTTATGACTTTTGACCTAAATTTGATCAAGCACATGGAAGCCCATTGTTGCGCTCCAAGTCGTTGGCTGAATAGTGATGAGTAAATCCTGTTTAGGAGCATGCATGCAAAAACAGAAGTATTAAAGAATGTGCCAAGGTGGCAGATGTTTGTCACTTAGAAGGAACACTGGAGACCAGAATGAAAAGTACAGTTCTTGCAAACGTTTGGTGCATGCAAATCAGTAAGGTCCAGGGATAGATGTACTGGAGAAGAGGAGAACGCAGCAACAGTTGTAAGTTCAGTTCAGTTAAACCACTGGCCAATTCAATGGATGCCCACAAAGACCAGAGAGGCTTTAAACTTACTTTTTATTTTAAAGAACTGGCTGGTTAATCTTAGGAAAATACTAACCTGTCATAATATGATAGCCAGGTCACTGTCACCCAAGGAGTTATGAGTTTTGCCTGTAAAATTGTAATCACCTGAGAAAAGGCTCTTAAAGCCTAAAATTGAGTGGGGAGAGAGGGAGTCAGACGGGGCTTTGTGATTGCCCTGAGAAGGAGACCTGGGTATAAGCTCTGACTTTTTGCCATCAAACAGCTCTATGACCTTGAGCCACAGCTTTACCTCTTTGAGATTTAACCTCATCATCTGTGAATGTGGATAACAATGCCTGTTATTACCTGAGGTAATTAGGTCCAGGGCCTGGGACACAGGAGAAGGGTTAACTGTAGTCACGTCTGTGTCCAGCATCCAGGGTCTCCTCCCCCACCCCACATCAGCAGCACCTCCTGCCACACTGATGCCTGTGTCCAGCCACTGTCTAACACTAGATGCTGACTGGAATGGACTGTGTGGGCATGTGCCATCTCCAGACTGTGAAAACTGAAACGGTTCTCATGCCATCAAGACAATGTAGCATCTCTGTAACCTGTTGATATTTAGTCTGCAGGACATGCAGTATAGCTTTGAGCTCACTCTGCAGATGACAGGAATGTTCTCTAAGCCTCAGCCTGTGGACAGAGCAGACCTAGAATCCAGGGATCCTGAGGACTGATCCAGGCAACTTCCGGGTAGTGTGGGATCCGGGCAGGTATGGGCTGCAGGGATCCTTCCTCTGAAGAATCTGCTCATAGCCTGCCACTGTCTCTCTAGAAGACACTGAATATTTTTCAAATGAATGTTCGGCCAACTCAGCCTATAACTGTAGCTTCTACATCTGTAACAAACACCACAAACTCAAGTTGATCCCTTCCAACCTCGACTAGGGGCAAAGGTGATTCAGTCTCAGGATCCCTATGGTGCTCATGCGTGCCTGTTCCAGGATGGTTCAAATAGAAAGACAAAAAATGAGAGGCAAGAGAAATAGACAAGATTCAGGAGTTATTTCCAGTCCTCACTGTCGTAGACAAAGCAACGCACCTGACATCTTTCACGCAGTGTTTCCCTGTGTGCAATCTTGCTGTGTTAAAGCAGCATGAACAAAAGGTTCTTGGGAACTTGCCTGAGCAAGACTCGTGCAGCACATGACTGCCTCCTGCAAAAACAGGAGTGTTTGTTCCAGTCAGAGTGTTGCCTCCTGGGCTGACATCTGAACAAGCAGCACTTTAGCATTATGCTTTTCCTAAAAGTAAGTGAATTACTGGGAATTTTCCCACTCATTTAAAAGTATTTCAAATCAAGGTGCATTTTCTTTTTAGTCCACTGTATAGGGAAATAAATGTCAACTACAACCCCAACATTGCTGGCATTTATTCTGCTAACGACATCGAATTCTCTTTATCTAACCACATGAACAGAGGAGCCTGACTGGCTACAGTCCTTGAGGTCAAAAAGAGTTGGACATGACTTGGCAACTAAAGCAACAAACCACACGTGGTGTCCTGGCTGTGGCTCTCCAGATTCCTCTCTGGAAATCCCTCTCATTGCTTTATTTTCTCACTGAAGAAATGGCGAAAAACTGTGTATGGTGTGGTGTGTGGGTGTATGTTCATGAGTGTGTAAACCTGCTTGTGAGTGTGTATACACTGAGGAAGTTGTTGTAGAATTCTGTAATTACCCCCTCACAGCCTGTTCATTCCCATTTCCTGTTAGAACGTGGGTAGCAGTGGATGGAGGTGGAAGATCACAGAACAACTTTTTCTTGTGCTCATCTCTGATGCCTTGGTAAGGGCCAGGTAGCTTGACCTACAGCTGATTTAATATCAAATCACACAACAGATCACATGAGGACGTCTTCTGTGTTCAGAGAACACATCTTGGGAAGGACGCCTGCCCAGCCTCTCCGCCAGCTTGTCCGTAGGTAGGGCCTGTTGAGAGAAGGTGCACACCAGTTGCTCTAGGGGAGGGAGTGTAATACTGAGCTGTTAACCGTGTATTAGGGAGCCAAGAAGACACAGGGGATACTGGAATATCTCAGAGTAGCAAGTGCAGGAAATGGTTGCCTGCAAGGTTGGAAGAGTAGAAGGAAGAGCTTGGGATATGAAAACTCAGAAGCCTGGAGGAGGGGCCCTGGGCACAGAGACTCAGACATTCAGGGGGGGACTGCTGGGTCACTCACGCTAATAGCTCTGAGCTTGCAGAGGGGCCCCGTAGTGTGGTGCCCAGGTTGCAGAAAAAGAGAGTGCCAGCTTCTTGCACTGGGGTCTCTGAGGGTTTACAGGAAAGTTGGACAGGTTGGAGAAACCAGAAGTGAATTCACTGGCTGCTGGTGAATTCACTGGAGTGGGTCAGCCTGACATTCACAGGGACGGGAGGGAAGTTCTCCGGCTCACCTGTCTCCCTCTGGCACCCCCTTCTGGCGGAGCCTAGTAGAAAGCTGCCGGCAAAGGGAAAATGGGTCAGCAGAGACATGGGCTCAGCATCCCAATGCAAGTAGGAAAGAGTGGGTTTGAAACAGAGGCAATAGTTTTGGTACTGGTGCAGCCTGCCAGCACACCCATGACAAAGGTGTCCTTGGAGCAGACCAGGGTTATGCACTTCTTGTTCCTCAGTGAAACCTGAGCCGTTCCTTCAGCATCCTTGGTGGAAAAGGGTCTTGACATTCAATGGTCCTGAAACAAGCCTTTCTCTAAGCTCCCATTTCATATTTCTTTTAAATCATCCATATAAATGCATAAAGATCTGTATGGCTTTTGATGTGTTTATATGTAAAGATAACGCTCAAAGAGTTGTCTGTTTTCTTTTGTACACTAGGTAGATAATTGTTTTGTGGTTGTTATAAACATAGAGTTTATACATCCTAATTTCTTGAGAAAGGAAAGAAACATTATGCCTCTCTGATTTTCTACTCAAAACTTTTTAATGCAAATGAAATCATGAATCAAGCATAAAAACAACCCAATTGCTAACCATCATATATTTTAATGATCCTTAAGTAAAGCAAAATTTAAAGTGAATAACAAGCGTATTAGAAATTTTTCTCATGGATCCTTAATTTGTGTCTATTACTCAGAAAGCTGACTCTGAGTATCTGCCAGGCTCTAGAAGAATATACCATTCACTTACACAGAACCTATTTCTTAGATACAAATACTTTTCTGAGTATAAATAAACACAGAGGATACACTGAACAGCTTCATCAGGTGACAAAGTTCTTAAGACTTGTGCTTGTTCAAGTCTTGTTCTCTTGATTATGTTTTGAAAAGGAGAGCAAGCATTAGCTAGTTTCCCTAAGGCTTCAAACCAGAGCTCTTGTTTGTATTGTGTGTGTGTGTGTGTGTGTCCTCAGGTATCATCTGGGCTCCCTATCCTTGCGCAGAAGCTGAGAGAGGTAACAGCTAGCCCTCCAGCATCACGCATTGTCTGCTTGGATCAGGGAGGTGAAGAATGTTCCCGTCAACTGCAGCTTGTGAATTTTTGAAGTTAGCATTTAAACTCCTCTTGATTTACAAGGATTGATGGCAAGGAAACAATCACACAGGAAGACTTAAATATAGCAGTATCCTGGTTCCTACACATAGATTAGCACCCTTAGCTTTGCCGAATGTAACACTTCAGAAGATATCTTGGTGGAATATGGGGAGGTTGCAGAGAAGCTTGCAAGTAGCCCAATCCAGGGGAAGTTGCAGTGCTGTAAGGCCACATGTTAATTCTGGGCCTTCGGGCAGTAGTCGTACCGTGTTCATCTCACCTCATAAAGAAAGTAACAGGCAGGACCTCTGTCCCTCCAGCTGCAGGCTGTGGGCAGACTGAACCAAAGGCAAGTGATTGTTGCTTAAACCCTGCACAGAGTCAGCGACATCAGGTGTTCTTCAAATCAAGGAAATACTGAAGGACTCTGTGTGACAGAAGTTATTACTGACTTCTGGAGATGAAGCAAATAGAATATGATCTGATTTAAAGGTAAGGGTTCCTGTAGGAGGAGGGGAAGTAAGCATAGGTTTCATGCAGCATTTGCTTGGCCCCCTTGCTGCGATGGGCCTGACTGGAGCTGGTGGATGAAATAGCAGTGACAGGCTGAGCCTGCCGTCTCTTTGTCACCTTGTAACACTTGCAGGGGCGCTCCTGACTCTAACAGTAATGCTCACCCCCTCCCCACTGGTTGCTGCTGCTGCCCCTGTGGTTTCTGGCAAGAGGCTTTGTCAACTAAGTGCTGTTCCTCAAAGTGTGATCCCAGACCAGTCGCATAAGTGTCACTTGCAAGCCCATTAGAAATGCAGAACCTCAGGTCTCACCCTAGACGTGCAGAATCAGAATCTGCATCTTAACAAGGATCCTCCCTGAATCCTTTCTGTGCCCAGGAAAATGAGACACATCCAAACTGTCCCGCCCAGCTTGCCCATACTGCAGATTTATTTCTATGTACTGCATTCCCCACAACAGTCTGCTCCCAGGTTTCATTCCTGCTTTCTCAAGATACATTTGACACGCAGTGTTGTTAAGGTTAAGGTGCAGACTAGGTTAATTAAACTGGTAGGTCATGAGTTCAGTGTGGCTCTCATGCTATTGCGGCCGACATCAGCAAGCCAAAATCTAAATTTGTATACGCCTCAAGATTATGAAATTGAAACTCAAGGACAGCTGAGCACAAACCACCCATCAGGCTTGAGGCTGAAGCCAATCATCAATCAGTTCCTCACTCTGCTTTCACCTTTTCTCTAGAGGGTCTCTCCCTGAGCTCCCGTCAGTGGAGGGCCTTCACCGCTTGTAATTTAACACCACTCCATTCAAATCTATTTTTGCTCAATAAACTCTTAAATTTTTTAATATGCCTCAGTTCATCTTTTAACATGTACAGTGTGATGGTTTGTACATCATGATTTAACACAATTACCACAATAAGATTAGGCTTCCCAGATAGTGCAAGTGGTGAAGAACCCGCCGGCCAGTGCAGGAGATGTAAGAGACACGGGTTCAATCCCTGGGTCAGGAAGATCCCTGGAGCAGGAAATGGCAATCCTTGCCTGGAGAATCCTATGGACAGAGGAGCCCGGCAGGCTACCGTCCATTCGGTCACAAAGAGTCAGACACGACTGAAGCGACTTAGCCCAGCACACCGCAATAAGGTTAGTGAGCACATCGTCACATCACAGTTACTGTAACATATGGAATACTTCATGGAATTGTATATCATCCTCAGACAGGGGCCACGCTGACCTCCTCTGTATGGGTCCAGTTTCAACATCTGTCCTGCCAGAGGGAGCAGCCTGTTCCAGCTAAGCCCGTTCCCTGTTTTCTTCTAATTCTCTAACAGGAACATGACCTTCACTCTAATTTCTTGCATGTCTCTCCCGTAACATGGTGGGAAGGAAGAAAGGAAGGGCAGGAGGGAGGGAAGAAAGGAAGAAAGATGGAGGGAAAGGAGAGGAGAAGGAAAGAAGGAAGAAAAACAAGGCAAGAAGGAGGGAAGGCAGAGTGGGAAGAGAATAGGGGAGGAAGGAGGGAGACCCAGTTTTCATGGCACTGTGCATTGCTGGAGCTCATGAACTCTGTTTCAAATACACCCATGCAAATATATCCCATCCATTATTTCAATTTTAAATGAAGAGGTGCCCTTATGCAGTGTTCAAGACAGCGTTCATTGGTGTACCAATTTGGAGCGCAATTTACCAATGTCTATTGGAGTTCTTAAAAAGAACATTTTCTTTGATCCAGCAGTATCAGAATTTATCCCATAGATATAATTGCATAAATGCACAGAAATATATGTCAAAAGTGTCTGTCACACTTAATAGCAAAAGGCTAGAAAGTATCAATACAAGTTGTTTTGAAAAAAGCAGTGCATGTCCCTGCAATGGAATAGTATCCCAGCACAAAAAACGAATTGAGGAAGTTTTGCATTTGCTTCTGTGGCAAGCTCTCTAGATAATGTTGTTAGCTGAGAAAAAGAAGGTGCCAGACAATATGCATATTACCCCATCTGTGTGTGATTTTAGTGTGTGTGCACATGCTCAGTCCCTTCAGTTATGTCCGGCTCTGTGCAACCCCATGGACTGTAGCCCGCCAGGCTCCTCTGTGCATGGGATTCTCCAGGCAAGAATACTGGAGTGGGGTGACATGCCCTCCTCCAAGGAATCTTCTTGACCCAGGGATCAAACCTGCATCTCCTCTATCTCCTGCATTGCAGGTGGACTCTTTACTGCTGAGCCCAGGAAGCTTGTGTACATTTATAAAACACAATTAATAACTTATTGTATTTATATCCAAAGGAACTCTATAGCCATTACAAACACTGCTTTGGCAGAATTTTTAATACTTGGGACATCTTTGTAACGTGATGCTAAGTTTAAAGGGTTTTTTTAAGTTTAAAACAAAAGCAGGACATGTGTCATGATTTTTCTCCCCTTCCTTCCTTGAACATTTTCCAACGTTGTTAAATATTCCAAAAGAATATTTTCCTACTCTTGGATTTTTAAGTTGTTTTCAGTTTTTCCAACTTGTATGTTACATTTTTTTTTAACCAAATGCTGTTTTTGAATTTCAAAGCCTTTCTGAAGATAAATGTAATTACTTGTTCATAGGTTATAATATTTTGTTATGATTATTGGCTCATAGGATATGGCCCTTGATATTTATTGCTAAATTAGCTTCCATAATCCACAAAGATTTTTAATGTAATATTTTCAACTTTTGTTAATGTGATTAGTTACTAAAAGCCATCATTTGTTCTACAAATGTTAAATTTTGCCATATAGTAGTTACTGACACCTACTGTCTGCCAAGCTGCCTTGAAGACACTTGGCACGTCATCACAATTAAGGCATGGTCTCTACCTTCAAGTCAGGGCTTCCCAGGTGGCACTAGTGGTAAAGAACCTGCCTGCCAATGCAGGAGAGGCAAGAGACATGGGCCGGGGAGATTCCCCTGGAGAAGAAAATGGCACCCCTCTCCAGTGTTGCCTAGAGACAGAGGAGCCTGACAGGTATGGTCCATAGGGTCACAAAGAGTCACACAGTTGAAGCAACTTAGCATGCACTCCTTACCTTCAAGTCAAAGTGTGACCCTTGGACCAGCACACTTGAATACATAATTAGAACATGATGCAGTTTGGCCTATCATAGAATTATGCCCACCATGCCATGGAATACAGCAGGCACCGAAGAATTGATGCTTTTGAACTGTGGTTTTGGAGAAGACTCCTGAAAGTCCTTTGGACTGCAAGGAGACCCATCCAGTCCATTCTAAAGGAGATCAGCCCTGGGCATTCTTTGGAAGAAATGATGCTAAACTGAAACTCCAGTACTTTGGCCACCTCATGCGAAGAGTTGACTCATTGGAAAAGACTGTGATGTTGGGAGGGGTTGGGGGCAGGAGGAAAAGGGAAGACATGGCTGGATGGCATCACTGACTTGATGGACGTGAGCCTGAGTGAACTCCAGGAGTTGGTGATAGACAGGGAGGCCTGGCGTGCTGTGATTCATGGGGTCGCAAAGAGTCGGACACAACTGAGTGACTGAACTGAACTGAAGGTGTGACTGTGACAATTAACCAAGAAAGGGAAGAGATTCTTAGCCTTCGCTTTGACTTCACTCCTCTCCTTCCATTCTAACTAAAGAGTGATGCTGACGTAGGGAAGGGGGAATGTTTTCTTTTCTTACTCCTATCAGAGTTCAAGTGTTAACTACACCTGACAGTAGAAAGAAAGTAGAAAAGAAACTTACTCCAGTTTGTGTGTCAACTGTCTATATTTCTGTGTCACCATTTATATATTTCACAGATTCAGAAGGTTATAAGCCTCCTTCAAGGACACATTCATCCTAAATCTGTAACCAAACTTCACCTTCCCACAGCCCATATTCCCCTGCCTGCTTAGAATAGAAAGATAGTGGTCTAGTCTTCAAAGCATTTGCTCCAACTTCCAAAAAATATCCCCAAATAAAAGAAACAACTCAGGACTTCTGTGGTGGCTCAGTGGTAAAAAATCCATGAGCCAAAGCAGGAGACATGAGTTCAGTCCCTGATTCAAGAAGATCCTACATGCCTCAGAGCAACTAAACCCATGTGCCACAACAATTGAGTCTGTGCTCTAGAGCCCAGGAACTGCAACTACTGAGTCCACTCACTCTAGAACCCATGCTCTGCAACAAGAGAAGCCACCACAATGAGAAGCCCAAGCATTGCAACTAGAGAGGAGGACCCACTTGCTGCAACTAGAGAAAAACCCAAGCAGCAAAGAAACCCAGCACAGACAAAAATAAATTAATTAATGAAAAAAATTTTTTTTAAGAGACAACTCAGCCTCCACAAATAGCACTGTCAAACCTCTGAATATTATTTCTTATGTCAAGAAAATCTTAATTGAAACATCCTAACTAGTTTGACTAAATGAAATTGCCAATATTTGACTTTTTTAACCTGTAAAACCGGCAGTTTCACACAGGTCAACTAAAACCTGCAATTTAATTCTTTCTGTTTCTTCCCAAGACTACTGATTATACACATCTACTATATTTTAGAACTAATCAAAACTTCATTTCACACCAAATGATTTTTGCTATATCTGTCCCAGATACAAAGAAAAGGTGGGAAAACTATTAACATAGGTTCATGCTTGCTTGTTACTTCTTAGATCATCAGTAAGATAAAACTGGAATAGAATATTTCCCAAATTGAAGGGAGAGAGGTTTCCTGCTTATCTAAGCAGAGGGGCTTCTAGCCGATGCAGAATTAGGAGTCAGGCAAACATGGGCAAGCAAACCCAGAAAACTACCAAACAGACTATAGTTTCTAGTCTCCAACCCAAACAAGGCTGGTGTCCTCCTCTTAAGACAAACACGATGCTGAGAGTGTGTTATGAATCCAAGATTATTGCTAATGTAAAGCTGCACATCCGAGATTTAGGGAAAAGGAGAGAGAGAAGAGATGAGAGAGAGTCAGCCTGAGACTGATGAAGACTCCCATCAATGGAAGCATTACTGTTATCAGATTTAAACTCATACTGTAAGAAATTTAATTTCAGCAATTCTGTAGAGGGTGTGGTATGGGAAATGATGCCTCAGAGCTTGGAAAGCTGGCCTGATCCCATAAAAACATCAGAATTTTCTTCAAAACTTCATCATAGTTTGAAATGCTTTATGGAGTCCTCCTATTCAAAATGTAAGCCACAGCTCCAGCCCATGTTCTCAGACTCTAAAGCTCACATGAATCACCTGGAGTGTTCGGAAAGGAAAACTCTGATCCGGTAGGTCTGGGTGGGCCCTGAAAGCCTGCATTTCCAACCAGCTCCAGTGAGGGGTGATGCTGCAGGCGGGATCCTGCTTCCAGGGTAAAGTACCCTTCTGACAGCCTTGGTTCCTCTTCCTAAATTGACCATCTCCTCCTGCAGGTCACACACAGAGTGCTGAAGTCAAGAGGCACCGGTCTCCCTCAGTGGCCTTGCTCTCTCTTCTTTCAAATCTTCCTGCCTATAAAACAGGGGCTATCAAACCTAGCTGAGGGTAAAATCTTTGCTTTCCCAGTAGGAGGAAATTTGGAGATGATCCTAATTCAATCCTTTCCCAGCCCATCTGTATCTTAAAGCCAGAGCCTGAGATCTTGCGGACAGAGTTTGCAGCCATCCCATGGGACCTGGGAGCACTCTGCTAGATAAGGGCTTCTTGCAGATAGTTTCAGATAAGTGAAAGTAACTATAAAGCCATTGCTCAAAATTACTCACAAACCTCACCTTAATGAAGGCTCTCCTCCTTTGGGGTTAGGGCAGAAGACAAGAAACCCAGTGTTTCCTGGCAGGAGGCTATAGGGGAATCCCTCCCACCTGTCCCTTTCCACAGCAGGAGAAAGCACAGGGCAAAATTGGTCTGCCCCCACCTGTCAAGAGCAGGTGTCAGCTTCAGTTATTGTTTTGCAAATTCATTTCAGTCCTTTATTGGTTCTCAGCAGAGAATGAGGTGTGATTCCCTGATCTCAGCTGTTTTTCCTCGGGCCTGTGGCACATTGGCATTCCTGGGCTCATCTCCTCCCTCCTTTCCTCTCTGGAATGCATGTCTCGTTGATGGTAAATATACTGTGATAAACCAATCTGTAGTCATCAAGGGAGAGGTACAATAAAGGTGACGAGTGAACATGTTGAGCTACAAAGTGATGAAAATCATGTTTTATTCATGGAGAACTATTTTAATTGGGACATAAAATGATGCAAATCAAATGTAACTATGTATGTCTTGGAGTGGGGGAGGGGTGGAGGGGGAGTCAGGACTGAAAAGAGATGTTCTCATCTAAAGAGTCTGCTCTCTTTTGTCCTTTGTAGTTGCTATAGCACCATTTTGAAGTCCAGTAGGTCCCCTTGTCATTAAGGTCCTCAATGACAATTTAGCCAGTAAATTTCACATCACATGTAGGCGACCATATACTTTATTATCCAAACCAGGACCCTTTTGACAATGGAACGGCGCCACTGGTGACTGTGCTTCTATGTCAGGCAGGCACTGAGACCGTCTCAGGTTAACCAAGACACAGCCCTTCTCACTATGGGCAGTTTCTGCCCTGGACCCAATAACTTTCTGGCACTGAGACGTGAATCTGTCTCAGAAAAATTGCACCAGACAGAAATCAAACAGGTGAGGAACTTTACTCAAGACTACTGCGATAAGGGAGAGAGACTGACCTCTGCTTGAGTACAACAGGGACGGCTGGGGATGTGTAGCCAGTGAGCAGGAAGGAAGTCAGTGGACAGAAGATTGCCAAGGGGAATTGCTTAGGTATGAAGGGCATGGGAATCCTTGCTAAACTGGGCCCAGTGGGACAGAGGCTGCAGCTGAGGACAAGGCCTCCTTAAGCAGAAGATGGACACAGAGAAGGCTAACTAAAGTTTAATCAAGGAGAGAGTTCTTACAGAATCTAATCAAATGAAAGGCAGCTTTTAAAAGTCATTCTTCTCCAAGGAAACCTGTAGTTTCCCAACTATAACAACTTACTCTTGTTCTGAGGAATTCTCCCAAACATATTTATGTTCTAATTTCTTTTCCTTTGTGATTTCTTTTCATTTTCCTTTGCAAATCCAATTATTCTTGTGTTTGATTAGAAAATCTGTTTAATCTCCTGCTCTTTGCTTTGACTCCAGCAAAGCTAGGATGAAACTGACTTTTGAAAAATTAAGAAAGTGGTTTGAATTGACCAAGAGAAGCACAGTCATAATTCAGCCAGGAAGGACTCCACCAAGTGGCCCACGTCTCATGGTGCCTTGTCTACTGGAGATTTGTTTATTTTATGTTTATCTCCATGTATGTCCATCTTCGCAGAGGCCAGTATAGAGTCCATTCTTGAAGCTCAGTGCTCACCACTGGGGAGGCCCCTCCCCCATCCTAGAGTCACTTTCCTCACCTATAAAATGAAGGCATTTGATTGGATGACTCCTTGTTACTTTGCAGGACTTTTTAAAAGTTCTGTAATTCTATCCCTCTCTAGATTGTATTTTCTTATAAAATATCCGTCTTGGATCCATTCTAAAATACAGGATATGAATGATGGTAAGTCATTCTGAAAATAATTACATTGTGTAGGAACTGTCTCTGAAAGGCTTGGTTTTGCACACACACACACACACACACACACACACACACATACACATATATTGTAGTTTGAAGTAAAAACAATCCAAAAAGGGTTTTCACAAATGTTCCCAGCAGCTTTGTTAGTGAAAGTGGTAGTGATGGGGTGGGGGTAGTAGAAACAACCTGAAATGTACTTCATCAGGATAACAAATTCAGGATAGTCATGGGCTGGCACAAACAGAAAATCAGCACGCTCTGGCAGAACAGGGGGGCAAATATCGACAATTTTAGCAAAAAAAGGCAAGGAGAAACCCAAGTATGATACCACTTACTGGAAGTGTAAAAACACACAAAACAGCCCTACCTATTTTTGAGGGATACGTACTTACATATGTAATAAAAGTATGTTTTAAATGCTTGTTTATGATAAAACACCAGATTCAGAATAGTGGTTACCTCTGGGGATTGGGAAGGGATTATAATTAGTGAGAGAATTCAGAGCTTCAGCTTCATTTGCTAATGCTTGAATCCATAAACTGGGAGTTGGATATGCTTGTTCATTGTATTATATTTTACGCTTTTTTGTATATCATAAAATGTTTTATGACATCCTTGTAATAATGTTCGGAGGGCCATGAAAAGCCATGGCATTCATTTGTTTGTAAAGATTAGAAACTGAATGTCAACAAGTTGCTACAATTTTTTAGTATCAAAGGTTAACAGAGATTTAAAAGCTCCTTACTACCTGCCCCTCAATTACAATATACCAAGCAATCAAAAACAAAACACACAAACAACTTCTGGTGTACATGTTGCCAAAGGAACTACTAGTCAGGTACCAGTGTCTTGCATCCCAACTTCTTACATTTCTAACAGTATTGCTGTTTACATATATTATTGGTGTTTTGAGAAAAGTTTGTAAAAACATATATCCGAAGTGATGTATAAAATTGAGATTAGAGGACTTTCCTGGTGGTATAGCGGTTAAGACTCCATGCTTTCAATCCAGGGGTCATGGGTTCCATCCCCAGGTGGGCAGGGAAGTTCTGTATGAGGCATGGAATGGCAAAAAAAAAAAAAAAAAAATAGAGAGAGAGAGAGAGAGATTGGATGCCAGATGATAAATTGAACAGTTTACCCTGCAAATAAGCATCAGCTCTGAGCTTCCAGGTGGCCTGGACAAGAGGAGAAACCCTCTGAATCAACAAGAACCAGCTTAGTAGGAGAGTTTTCTTGGTACTAAAATTTGGGGAAGAACTAGTCACAAGGATCTTTATATCAAGGGCACTGAAGCCTTGTGTGGTGCTCAAATCTCTTGATTTGCCCTTGACAGTGGCTCCTTGTGATTCACTTACTTCACAGAGGACAAGAGTGATCTGGTTATAACAAGGCTCAGATCTTGTCGGCCCTTCAAAGGCCCCACTGCATACAGGTCAAGGCAGGACCCCTTCCTCATCCTCCAAGCTCTCTGTCCTGCCTGAGCGTCTGCCCTCACTGCTTGTCATTCTGCTGCTCTGAGGCTTCCATCACCCCAGTCTTCTTTCCTTCCGCACAAAGCTTAACCTGTCTGGCTACCTCTTCCCTCAGTTGGGAATGCTCTGCTCCCCAGTAAACCTGGCCATCCAAGTCTCCATTTGAATGCCATTCCTACCACTGCCCCCCAGAGAGGCTTTCCTTAATCACATTGACAGAGGCAGCCTCCCTCCTAGTCTCATCCCTAGGCCTCAGGCAAAAAGGCCAGCACTGGGCCTGCCTGTGGACGGTGCCCCTCTGGTCATCCTCCCAGTAGCCCATTGGGCCAAGGGGACTGGCATCCTCAGAGCCTGGGTCTCCTCTTCTAGACTGTGGCCTGGTCACCTGGGACCCTGCAATTCTCTGCCCAAATGACCTAAGTTCATTTCTAGAATCTGTGGGCCTCTGCCTTAGGCCCTCCTCCCATGGGTGGTCTGTGCTACCAGTTCACACTGCCCTAAGTCTCAGGTGGCCACAGGGTGGCTGGCCATCTGCAGAAGGCATCAGTGGCTCTTGGACATAGGGGCTGAGGTGTCAGGCATAAGTGCAGGACCCGTCACAATAGGAGCTGGAGCCAGCTGAGGAGGGAGGGGGGCAGGGGCAGGGTGTGCATCTAGGGATGAGGGTTGGGGTTGGCTCACCCAGCTCTGCCGTGTTCCAGTGCAGACCTCAGAAGTCTGAGAATACTGAAGCTGGCCTTCTAGGTCTCTATGAAGTTAATTTGTCAGGGTAAGAAGGTAGGTCATATTTTATTTAACACTTCGTGAGCTTGGTTCACAACTTATAAATATTTTGACACACGTGGGCCTCCGTTGGTCTTCTTGCTACATCTCCACAAATGTTAGAGGCGGGCCTTGCTTCCTCTACCTGAAGGTCTGTCAGGAAGATGAGGGAGCTAGTTCAACCCACAGGGCCTGGTGGCTACATGCCCCCTAGAAGCACCTTTTCTGCCTCCTCCTTGCTGGGGTATTCAAGCCCTCTTCTAGGCAGCCGCGATCTCACTCTTCTGTTTCCCTGTTTATTTCATTTGCAGCAAAAGGCAAAAATCTGAAATTACCTTATTTCTTTATTTGTTTTATATTTGTCATTTTCCCACTTAAGTATGAGTTCTGTGAGGTCATGGGCTTATGGCTGCATCTTAGAACTTGGCAAGCACTAGGTGCTTATTAAAAATGTGCTGAATGAGTAACACTGGGGCAGTTTTGTGGCTGGAAAATGCTGGATACAAAGATGACTAAGAAAGGCCCTTAGTGGGCCCCAAGCCAGGTAAAGGAGTAGACCAGAAAAGAGACAAAAGTCCTTTGCTTTCAGTTTCACATTCCTTAAGAGGCTAATTAATCTGGAAACAGGAAATGTGAATGTAGCCATTATTGGGGGATTTCTGCTGGGAGAGAAATAGTTTGCAAACCAAATCAGTGCTAGGCAAGAGGGAGACTTTCTTGTTAGACCTGAGAGACAGGACAGGGCTAAGGGAGATTGGAAACCTGATGATACAGCAGAACCGGTGGAAACTCATTCCTTCTCCCTGAAGAGAAATTGTCTGTGGTCTTTCTAGGCAGAGGATGGTGTCAAATATTTTCTGCTGTTAAGCTAAAAGTACTGTTCAGAACAGAGGCAAAAATCCCCTGGATGCTGCTCTCTGCCTTATTTCACTCCCATGGCAGAGAGCGACAGCTGCAGAGCAGCCTCTGCTGCTCACTCCCTCCATCCTTCACCAAGGCCTCCTGGTGGAGCAGGCTGGCTCTCAGCCCTCTCTAGATGCCCCAGTGTGAATGTATGAAACAGACACAGCCACTAACACATAGAATTCTTTTTTAAAGAACAAGGTTCCTGCCTTTTCACTCAAAGAAATATGAGGTCATTTTTATCCAAAGATGATAAAGCCAATCCACTTGAAAAAGGGATGAAAATAAAATAGGAAATACTCAAAACTACTCTTTATGCCAAATGCAGACTTAAATTGAAGAAAGTAGGGAAAACCACTAGGCCATTCAGGTATGACCAATATCAAATCCCTTATGATTATACAGTAGAAGTGACAAACACATTCAAGGGTTAAGATCTGATAGACAGAGTGCCTGAAGAACTATGGACAGAGGTTCGTGATTGTACAGGAGGTAGTGATCAAGATTATAGCCAAGAAAAAGAAATGCAAAAACGCAAAATGGTTGTCTGAGGAGGCCTTACAAATAGCTGAGAAAAGAAGAGAAGCTAAAGGCTAAGGAGAAAAGGAAGATACCCAACTAAATGCAGAGTTCCAAAGAATAGCAAGGAGAGATTAGAAAGCCTTCCTCAGAGATCAATGCAAAGAAATAGAGGAAAACAATAGAATGGGAAAGACTGGAGATCTCCTCAAGAAAATTAGAGATACCAAGGGAAAATTTCATGCAAAGATGGGCACAATACATGACAGAAATGATATGGACCTAACCGAAGCAGAAGATATTAAGAAGAGGTGGCAAGAATACACAGAACTGTACAAAAAAGATCTTTATGACCCAGATAACCACGATGGTGTGATCACTCACCTAGTGCCAGACATCTTGGAATGCAAAGTCAAGAGGACCTTAGGAAGCATCACTCCAAACAAAGTTAGTGGAGGTGATGGAATTCCAGCTGAGCTATTTCAAATCCTAAAAGATAATGCTGTGAAAGTGTTGCACTCAATATGCCAGCAAATTTGGAAAACTCAGCAGTGGCCACAGGACTGGAAAAGGTCAGTTTTCATTCCAATCCCCCAAAAAGGCAATGCCAAGGATGTTCAAACTACCACACAATTGCACTCATCTCATACGCTAGCAAAGTAATCCTCAAAATTCTCCAAGTCAGGCTTCAACAGTACGTGAACTGAGAACTTCCAGATGTGCAAGCTGGTTTTAGAAAAGGCAGAGAAACCAGAGATCAAATTGCCAACATCTGCTGGATCATGGAAAAAGCAAGAGAGTTCCAGAAAAACATCTATTTCTGCTTTATTGACTATGCCAAAGCCTTTGACTGTGTAGATCACAACAAACTGGAAAATTCTGAAAGAGATGAGAATACCAGACCACCTGACCTGCCTCCTGAGAAATCTATATGCAGGTCAAGAGGCAATAGTTAGTCCTGGACAAGGAACAACGGACTAGTTCCAAATTGGGGAGTACATCAAGGCCGTATGTTGTCACCCTGCTTATTTAACTTATATGCAGAGTACATCTTGTGAAATGCCAGGCTGTATGAAGCACAAGCTGGAATCAAAATTGCCGGGAGAAATATCAATAATCTCAGATATGCAGATGACAGCACCCTTAAGGCAGAAAGTGAAGAGGAACTGAAGAGCCTCTTGATGAAAGTGAAAGAGGAGAGTGAAAAAGTTGCCTTAAAACTCAACATTCAGAAAGCGAAGATCATGGTATCTGGTCCCAACACTTTATGGCAAATAGATGGGGAAAAAATGGAAACAGTGAGAGACTTTATTTTCTTGGGCTGCAAAATCACTGCAGATGGTGACTGCAGCCATGAAATTAAAAGACACTAACTCCTTGGAAGAAAAGCTGTGATCAGCTTTTCTAGACAACATATTAAAAAGCAGAGACATTACTTTGCCGACAAAGGTCGGTCTAGTCAAGGCTATGGTTTTTCTGTATGGATGTGAGAGTTGGATTGTAAAGAAAGCTGAGAGCTGAAGAATTGATGCTTTTGAACTGTGGTGTTGGAAAAGACTGTTGAGTGTCCCTTGGACTGTCCATCCTAAAGGAATAAGTCCTGAATATTCATTGGAAGGACTGATGCTGAAGCTGAAACTTCAGTACTTTGGCCACCTGATGTGAGGAACTGACTCATTGGAAAAGATCCTGTTGCTGGGAAAGATTGAAGGCAGGAGGAGAAGTGGACCACAGAGGATGAGGCATCACCAACTTGATGGACATGAGTTTGAGCAAACTCTGGGAGTGGGTGATGGACAGGGAAGCCTGGCGTGCTGCAGTCCCTGGGGTCGCAAAGAGTCAGACACGACTGAGCAACTAAATGAAATGAACTTGGACAACTGGGGAAGCTTAAATGGACTGGAGAATTAGATGACAGTAATGTATCAGTGGTAATTTTGTGATTTTTATGGTTGGTCTGTGGTTATGTAAGAGAGTGTCTTTATTTGTAAGGAATACACACACAGTCTTTATTTGTAAAGAATACACACAAAATACAGGAGAAAGAAACATCAGGTCAGCAAAAAGGCTAGAGTCCAAAAAAGGGTTCTTTGAACTATACCTGTAACTCTTCTATAAGTTTGGGATTGCTTCCAACTAAAATAATATTTAGAATGTGAGCACATTTTTGTGTGCCATCCTTGAACTGATTTTTTGATGGCTCAGGTGGTTGGTAAAGAATCTGCATTCAGTGCTGGAGACCAGGGTTCAATCCCTGCAATGGGAAGGTTCCCCTGGAGAAGGAATGGCAACCCACTCTAGTATTCCTGCCTGAAGAATCCCATAGACAGTGGAGCCTGGCGGGCTACAGTCCACGGGGTTGCAAAGAGTCAGGCATGACTGAGGGACTAACACTAAAGAACTACATTGACATAGCCCTCTTCTTTACAGCCCTGGGAGAAAGAGAGGGCACACAGAGCAATCAGTAGTTGATGGGAAAGTAAATAGAAGTGATAAATATATTGTTTACAAATAACAATTAAACATGAGAAGAGGCTAATGAAGAAGTTTGGAGGATGAGAAACAGGACTTGGAGGAAACAGGAGAGAGAGTAAGCATAGTGCTCCCCCGAAAGACACTCTTTCGGCTGGAAAATCAGCCAAATACATACTGGGTGGTTTCTCCAGGCAGCTGGAGCTTCTTTAGAACCATGGGAGGCTTCCTTCAGCTCCCCGAGTCTGCCACTGTCTCAGCAGGATGGTGATCCACCCAAAGAGCACCCCTGCAAGCGAAGCATCTGGACTAAGATGATATTTAGGGTCCCTTAAACACTTACAATACTTTGAACAAGAGGATAAAATTGATTAAGGATATGAAGCATGGGACAAAATAGATGAAAAAGAATTAAAATACACTTTTTTCCATTTGAGAATGTAAGTTCTTTTTACTTGAGTTATCCGCCTAACTAAAGGGATAGGTCCTCTGTTTGATAAAACTAACCCCCTTTCCCCCTTAAACAACACAGGAAACACTCCCTTCCCTTTTCAAATCTTAGATAATAGCAGGAAAGACCCCTGAAATAGAATATTCTGTTTTGTGATTCCTAAAATACTAGAACACATCATTGCAGGAATATTACAGCCTGTTTTCTGAGTGTCAGAGAAGATTTATGCTGCAATCTTACAACATGTAAATCTTAAAGCACCTGTCAGTTTTCTTTTGGCATTTGTTTACGGCATGCCTGATTTTGTTATTGGCCCACAATTTATTTGGAATAAATAAATTTAAAAACACAGAAATGTTTACCACATATTTTTGTTACAAGTTTCTAACAATTGTACTGTGGTCAGATAACAAGATCTCGTATAAAAATCAGTGTTTGAAAAGTGTAGTAACTTGAATTGTTGTCTAGTATATGGTCAGTTTTTTGTAAATGTTACATGAGAGTCTGGGGAGAATGTGGGTGCTATAATCATCAGATGGGAGAGGGTCCTATATATATCTATTAAATCTAGCTTAATAAGTATATTCAGATTTTCTGTTACTAATTTTTTCCAATGCTTTCCTATATCAATAATTGAAATCCTATATTATGAGAATGTATCTGACAATTTCTCCCTGTACTGCTTGATGAATTTTTTTTTTTCTTTTTTTGGCTTTGGTTTGTTTTGCAGCAAGTAGACTCTCTAGACACATGGGATCTTAATTCCTCAACAAGGGATCAGACGGAGTCCCCTACTTTGCAAGGCAGATTCTTCACCACCGGAGCATATGGGAAGTCCTGCACTTGATGTATTTTTATTCTACTTTATTAGAGGCATGCAGATTTAGAATTTTCATTTCTTCCTGGTGGATTGAACTGTTTTCATTATCTAGTGGCATTCTTTATTCTATTAAGGCTTTTTTGTTCCCCTTAAAATCTATTTTGTTTCATAAAACATATATACTAATGCATATTTCTTCTGGTTTTTATTTGCCTGGCATATCTTTTATTTTTAGATTTGCTTACTGTCAACCTTTCAATGCCCTATGTTTTAGCTGTGTTTCATAAATTATACCTAGATGGATTTTCCTTTTTAGACAGTGAGTTTATTCATCAACATTTGCTGGAGGATGTTTAGATCACAAATAAAATAGCCCTTCCAGGAATGGTTAGCTGTAACTGGGTACCCAACAAGAACCTATTGCACCATCATTTTCAGAAAGGGCCTGAAAGTCACACATCCCATGTAGGAGTGTCACGTGTTGCCCAAGCATGTAAAGTGGCCGTCTGTCTCTGCCCATCAGATTCAGGATGGACATTGGAAATACTAGGCATGGAGAGAAGTGGTACAAAATCCACCTTTCATAAAGGTTCCTGGTACTTGTTAGCACCAATGACCGTTAAGTCAGTGGTATTAAAGGGAGAACTCATGGCCCTCTTCTATTCCTGTGGTGCCTCATACATATTTAATGTGCAGGAATTTATGTTCTTTAAAATCATTTTTCAAGGTTTTCTTAAACTGTGTCTAAAGAATAAACTGTGTTTCTTAATGCTTTCTGTTAAACTCAGTTTTCTCTCTACAAAATTACTTTTTCTTAAATCCCACTGTGCCACCAGTCTTTTTTTGTCATTTTCCCCTCCAAATTCAGCTAGAAAAGATAAAAGTATGTAAAATAGTGTCTCAACTGGCGGCAGAACAACAAAATTACTTGAAGCTCCCAGTTGAGCTGAAGTGGGATTACTGTGTAATTCACCACCGGGGAAGCAACAATAATGTACATGAGAGTAAAACAATGGCTATCAGGTTCCTGGTAGGCAACAGGTGCTCTGCTTAAATGTGTGTGTGTGTGTGTGTGTGTGTGTGTGTGCTCAGTCATTCAGTCATGTCCAACTCTTTGTGACCCCATGGACTGTAGCCTGCCAGGCTCCTCTGTCCATGGAATTTTTCCAGGCAAGAATAGTGGAGTGGGTTGCCATTTCCTACTCCAGGGGATCTTCCCAACCCAGGGATCAAACCTGCCATCACCTGTTTCCTAAACTGGCAGGCAGATTCTTCACCACTGTGCCACCTGTGTGTGTGTAAATACCACTTAAATATGAAAAGCCCAAGGCTCAGAGAGGTTAAGGAACTGGCACGAGGTCATGAGGCCTGTGAAGGGGAGAGCCAGGATCCAACTCTGATCTCTCTGAATCCGAAGTCCGTATCCTAGTGATGAAAAGAATGAGTACTGGAGTGAAACTGCTGGGACTCACATTCCAGCTCCACCACTTAAAAGTTAGGTGCTGGTGGGCAGGTTACATGATGCCCTCTCCCTATATATATACATTCAGTATCTCAGTTTCTTCATCTGTAAAATGGGAATAACAATAATGTCTACCTATACTGTTATGAAGATTTAAAGGGATGATCTGAGATGATGCTCAGAATGGAGCCTGGCACACAGAGAAAGTGCAAGAACTGTTAGTATGGTTTCAGGGGACATTTGGGGCTTCCTTATCATCAGCGGTTAATATTAATAATCACATTCTAAGGTTTCTTTAACGTTGTGTTCGTGTGGCTCTCGCCCACTTCTTTGCGCATCCTCGACACCCGCCAGGCACCTCACTGGTCTCCCGCTGCTCCCACACACGTCCTCCAGCTCTTACAGCTCAAGTGAGATGGTGCCTCTGCCTCTTCCACAAGGTATCCCTGATTTTCCCACCCAGGAACTTTCATGAGACACTATTTGATGGCACTTAGTGGCCATCTAGGTCATTCTTTCATTCCCCAAGTCTTTCCTGAGCACCTACCGAATGCCTGGTCCTGCTCTAGGTGCTGAGTCCCTCCTTTATGGAATTTGTATGCTAATTAGGGAAGTAGGGAGAGGCCAACAGCAAACAGATACACGCAAAAAATGGAAGAAAAATACCAAAAGCAATATGTGCTGTGCAAATAGTTCAGGTGGTGTGATCCTGTAGAACAACTGGATGGATCTCTTAGACTCGGTGGTGAAGGATGGTTTCTCCAAGAAGGTGATATTTAAGCTGAGATGCAAGAAGGAGGCAGCGATGTAAAGATCAAAGGGGGAAGCATTTTAGGGAAGAGGGTACAGCTTGTGCACAGACCCAGAGGTGGGAATAAGCTTGGGTTGTTTTTGAGGAACAGAAAGGAGGTAGGTGTGCCTGGAACCTAATGGCTAAAGCAGACTGTGGACAAGACAGAGCAGGTTGGTGGAGGAAGGCAGGCGACAGATTATGCACAGCCTGATAAATGAGAGTAGGGAAGGGGCCAGACCCTAATGTTACAGGAGTCTGAGACAGTGAAGTGATAGGATCTGACTGTGGTTTGGTACATGTCAGCAAGGAAAGTATGAATTTCTGGGAGTGGCTGAGGTGACTACAGATGTGAAGTATCTTGGGTTCGGTCCTGATAATCTCTTAGCAAATGTGGGAAACCTACACAAGCGGGAGGATGTGGGGCCCTAGGGCTGCCACTCTCTCCAGCACTTGAAGTTCTAAGACCTGTGTTTGAGTTCAAGTGCCGTCCACTGTTAGCTGTGTAAGTTTGTGAAAGCCAACATACTTACTGTCATCTGTAAAATGGAGATGAACATTCAATGTGTTGCTTAGTTTACAAGGGTCATCTGAGAGAATAAATGTAAAAACATTTTGTAAGCTCTGACAATATAAAAATGTAAGTTAAAATTTAATGTGCATATATCTTGCATTATAATTACAAGCCTGTAAACTAGATCAGGATCAGTTACTTCTTTTTATCTGTCATAATACCTAACACAGTTCTATGTGTTCTAGGGATTACAAGGTTGTACAATACTGTACAATAAAAGCTTAAAAAAATAAATGAAAGCATTTGTGATGAATGCCTTCAGTTATTGTTAGCATTACTATCATTATTGTCTAGCAGTAATGCATTTAAGATTCTGGGGAAAAAGAATTGATTTTTCTTTTCACCAAATTCATTAAAATGAAGAGTAAAGAAACATTTCTTCACACTTAAAGTTATAAAAATATTTATACTTGCCCCTTAGTATCCTTGGGCTCTGCATCTGTGTCTTCAACCAACTGGGGATCAAAAATATTTGAAAAAGAAATTCTAGAAAGTTCTAAAAAGCAAAACTTGAATTTGCTGCAAGCCAGCAACAATTTACATATCATTTACATTGTATTTACAAGTATTTACATAACATTTACATTGCATTATGTATTGTAAGTCATCTAGAGATGATATGTGCATGCTGCTGCTGCTGCTGCTAAGTCGCTTCAGTCATGTCCGACTGTGCGACCCCATAGACGACAGCCCACCGGGCTACCCCGTCCCTAGGATTCTCCAGGCAAGAACACCGGAGTGGGTTGCCATTTCCTTCTCCAATGCATGAAACTGAAAAGTGAAAGTGAAGTCACTCAGTCGTGTCCGACTCTTGGCAACCCCATGGACTGCAGCCCACCAGGCTCCTCCGCCCATGAGACTGTCCAGGCAAGAGCACTGGAGTGAGTTGCCATTGCCTTCTCCATGATATGTACATAGGTTATATGCAAATACTATGCCATTTTATAAAAGGGACTTGAGCATCCATGGTTTGGGTATTTGCAAGGGGCCCTGAACGCCCTGCCAAAGGGATGACTGTATAATCATCAACCTAATTCATCGCACAACATTTTTCATTAAAAAAATTTTTTTATACTTATTTATTTAGTTGTCTGTTCCAGGTCTTAGTTGCATCATGTGGGATCTAGTTGTCTCACCATGGATCAACCAGTCCTCCTTCACTGAGAGCATAGTGTGTGGGATCTAGTTCCCTGTGGAGGGATCAAACCTGGGTCCCCTGCCTTGTGAGCATGGAGTCTCAGCCACCAGGACCACCAGGAAAGTCACTAATTAATGATTTTAAAAAGCATGATATCCAAAAAAAACACAAACACGGTATCCACAGAGGATTGGTTCCAGAATATGTGCCTGCCCTCTGCAAATACCAAAATCCGCCGGTGCTCAAGTCCCTTGTATGAAATGGCAGTGCAGTCACTCTTGGTAGCCACAGGTCCCGCACCCCTAGCTTCAACCACCTGTGGACACACAGGGCTGACTGTACGGTTTCTCAGTGTGTAACTTTTCTTGCTCTTTCCTGACTTGCCTGGCAGATCCGCTGTGCAGAAGCTGGGAGCAGAGGTGTTTGAGGAGGTCTACAGTTACCTCAAGAGAGCAAGGCAGCAGGGAGCCAGCGAGGCAGAGGTCTGGGCGGCTCTGGAAACAGTGGTGCCTCGAGCCAGTGACTGTTTTGAGGTTGACCAACTACTCTACTTTGAGGAGCAGTTGCTGATCACCAGGGCAGAAGGGGTCGGTCTTCCCCAGAACCATCATGAAGCAACTGTCAGAAGCAAGCGGGTCCCAGTGGACAAGGCGCCTGTGAAAATCCATCAGCACTGTCGCTGACCTCTGTTCTGGGACATGGGTGCAGAGCAGCGGTCTCGACCTTCAATCCCTTGTCAATCTCCTTCAGAGAGTAGTACACTTGGGCCTCAGTGTTGCCAGGTCTATACTTGGAGACGGGCACATGGATCGGCTTGTCTTCCTGAAGAGTAGTCCTGCTCTGGTGCCTTTGGGTCCCAGCAGGGTTGGCTCACCCTGGCCTTGGTCCGGGAGAAGGCACGTACTCTTCACATTTCCACTCAGTGCCGACTGCTCTGAGTCTCCAGGGACTGTGGGCAGCCTGCTCCTGAGGGGGTTCATCCCCAGCCTCTGACATGCTGAGCTGCTTCTCAGGGACCAGATGTCTCAGGTTACCTGCTTTTGGCCCACTTTACCCTTGAATGCCTAACAAACAAGAAGCACATATGTGTAAGGATAGAGCGAATCCTTTCTGTGATGTCTTCCCCAAATTCATCCAAGGAGTATTAAAGACTTTTATTCGTGGCTATAAAATAAATCACCTATTTTTCTCTTGTCTTATCCAGAAGTATCTTGTTGAACGTAGCACATCCATCTAAGGATAATTACTACTTAGAGGAGCTAAGACTTTGCTTGTTGCCTATTATTGTCCAGTGCTGTGCTCATTACTATAAGAATCTTACTTCATCAAATCTTTTCACCAGAGAGAGAGAGAGTCCTGGTCACATGGGTTGGAGTCCTAAACTGTATTTTGGCCAGGTTTAAGTCCATGTTACTCTGTCTGGTGTCAATTTTATTTTTAGTCCAGTCGCAAGAACTCAAGAGGGGCAGAGGGGAAATTTCCTCCTCCCTGACACTTGGGTGAGTTTTTGGGTCAGAAGAGGAAATAGGTAGATTTTCAACTATTTCACAAGTAAAACATGTCCAGGAAATATCACCCTGCATTTAAGAACATACTGGAGGGGGAAAAGACTGCCTTTACCCTTTTACCAGCTGGAGCGGCTGACAGGAGATACCCCACGTCCAAGGTCAAGAGCAATGGCTGCACTTTGCTGGAGCAGCCATGAAGACATACCCCACGTCCAAGGGAAGTGAAACCCCAGTAAGACAGTAGGTGCTTAGAGAGGGCATCAGAGGGCAGACAGACTGAAACCACAATCACAGAAAACTAGCCAATATGATCACATGGACCACAGCCTTGTCTAACTCAATGAAACTAAGCCATGCCGTGTAGGGCCACCCAAGACAGATGGGTCATGGTGGAGAGTTCTGACAAAATGTGGTCCACTGGAGAAGGGAATGGCAAACCACTTGAGTATTCTTGCCTTGAGAACCCCATGAACAGTATGATGGGGAAACAGTGGCTGACTTTATTTTGGGGGCTCTAAAATCACTGCAGATGGTGACTGTAGCCATGAAATTAAAAGACACTTACTCCTTGGAAGGAAAGTTATGACCAACCTGCTGCTGCTGATGCTAAGTCACTTCATTTGTGTCCGACTCTGTGTGACCCCATAGACGGCAGCTGACCAGGCTCCCCCATCCCTGGGATTCTCCAGGCAAGAACACTGGAGTGAGTTGCCATTTCCTTCTCCAATGACCAACCTAGAGAGCATATTAAAAAGCAGAGACATTACTTTGCCAACAAAGGTCTGTCTAGTTAAGGCTATGGTTTTTCCAGTAGTTATGTATGGATGTGAGAGTAGGACCAAAAAGAAACCTGAGCACCGAAGAACTGATGCTTTTGAACTGTGGTGTTGGAGAAGACTCTTGAGAGTCCCTTGGACTGCAAGGAGATCCAACCAGTCCATCCTAAGGGAGATCAGCCCTGAGTGTTCATTGGAAGGACTGATGTTGAAACTGAAACTCCAATACTTTGGCCACCTGATGCGAAGAGCTGACTCATTTTAAAAGACCCTGATGCTGGGAAAGATTGAGGGCTGGGGGAGAAGGGGACGACAGAGGATGAGATGGTTGGATGGCATCACGGACTCAATGGACATGAGTTTGGGTAAACTCCAGGAGTTGGTGATGGACAGGGAGGCCTGGTGTGCTGCAGTCCATGGGGTCATAAAGAGTTGGACATGACTGAGCGACTGAACTAAACTTACCCTCTTAAGTTCTGTAGCTGGAGTCTTCAAAGTAAAGTGACCACAGACAGCAGAAGAAAAAGGATACACATTTTACTTGATTTAATGTTTTTACATGACATATATGTGTATGTGGGGGGGGTGGTGCTTTTTAGAAAGAAGTGAAACTGCCAAAGAAACAGGCCTGACAACTTAAACACTATTTTGACGAAAGAGCAGGGATCAATATGTGGAGATGTGACAAACAGAGGGAAAAGAGATTTTATCTCCAAGGGGGGTAAATTGTGGGGCTGTGACAAGGAGACACATGGAACTGGTGGCAGATAAAGGGTGAGTTAGGAGTCTGCACAGATATGTCTCGGCATCGGTGCCCCATCTCCAGTGATAAAAATGTTATCCTTTCCCCAGTCCAGGGAGGGTGCTTTTCTCATGGGAAATGATGCTTTTAACAGAGCTCTTCCTGCATCTGCTGTTTCTTAATTACTTTCAGCTCAAAATAATCCTTATGCCAAAGTGGCATATTTGGAGGTGGCCTATTCTTGTCCCCTACAATGTCTAGGAAGACAGGTGCAGAAGGAAAACATGTTATCCCCTAGGATTTATGCTGTGCACTGTATCAGCCATCACAGAAAGGAAAGCTAGGAAGAAATACCATCTTGGATCAGAGCTCCATGTCTTATAAAAGAAGCTCACTTTGTTTACTTTCCAGTGGGTTTACTGGGAGCAGCAGCACAGACTTAAAATAACTAGAAAATTCCTTTTGGATTTTACCATTGGGAAAATGCTTTGTCCCTCAGCCATACTCCGTGTGGGCATTAATCACTGACCAGATTGCAAGATGGTAAGTGGAAATTGGCTGAGCAATTGGAGAGCTAGGAAGCTGCTTGTTATGAATCAGTCACAGGAGTGAGGGAATAAAGAAGCTCTGCTAGTGCGTGGCTTTGTAAAATACATATATATTTCAGAAATGCCAACTGACCTCTCTGCTTTCTTTTTATGCAGGGGAAATGCCACCAGCTATTCTGGGTGATGTAGAAATAAGGCGCACAAAGGAGAGTGATGGGAATTAATTATTTAATGTATTTGGGCCTGGGGCCAAAGTGAAAGCTCTCAGTCCATTATATAGGCTCAGGATAAAGGAGGCAGGCAAATTAGACAGCAGCTCAAGGAGGGAAGATACTCCACTCCTCTTTCAAGATGGTGGGGCAACTCATGTGCCTTAACTACTGTGTCAGAAGGGAAGGGGGCCAGGCCACCAACATGATAAAGGAGGAAAAATGAAAAATGGAAGAGAAGAAGAAAGCGGTGAGAGAGAGGCAGAGACAGAGAAGGGGAGGAGAAAGGGACAGCAGTGACCACACAGCAAAGAGTATTTTAAAATGATCTTCCTGGGACTTCCCTGGCAGTCTAGTGGTTAAGAATCTGCCTTCCAATACAGGGGGTGCAAGTTCAATCCTTGGTTGGGGAGTTAAGATCTCCCGTGCCTTGTGGCAAAAAAAAAAAAAAAAACCACCTAAAATATGAAACAGAAACAGTACTGCAACAAATTCAATAGACTTTAAAAATGGTCCACATAAAAAAATAGTGATCTTTGTTTGCATAAGGAAAACAATTGAACTTGCTCCCAGATGATTTCCCTCATAGCTCAGTTGGTAAAGGATCTGCCTACAATGCAGGAGACCTGGGTTCAATTCATGGGTTGGAAAGATCCCCTGGAGAAGGAAATAGCAACCCACTCCAGTATTCTTGGCTGAAGAATCCCAAGGGCAGAGGAGCCTGGCAGGCTACAGTCCATGGGGTCGCAAAGACTCAGACACGACTTAGCAACTAAACCACCAACCACCTCACAGATGACTAGGACTCTGGACCCACTCTCACCATGTACTGTGAGATCAAGCACAAGTCATTTCCTCGGAAGCTCAGTTTCCTGCCTTTGCCTGGAGATTGCCATAAAAAATAAGCAAAATAATGTCGCATGTTGAATCATGGGGAATTGCTCATGGGGCTCGTGTGCACATGCTTTAAATGCTGCTAAGATGCTGTTAAGATGCTCTCAACTTTGGAAGAGGAATTATTAATTTTATTATCAGGCTGCCTGATCTCCCATTATTAGAGATTCATCCCTGAAGGCCTCCTTAGGTGGTTAAGATTCTAGTACTGACATCCAAACACACCCCAAAAGTCAACACTTTACGCCATTTTCAGCCAGTTCTTTGACTAGGAATTTGCTTACAGTCAGCTGAGAGCTGAGAGGCTGTGAAGAAAGCAGCTCTGGGAAGGCCTTTGAGTGATGCCAAGGACCAGCTCCACGTCCTGCCCAGGCCTCAACACACTTCACATGCAGGAACCCACAACATAAGCTGCATCCCCAGTGCCCTCAGTATACTCAGCTCTCCCCCAACTTCAGAAGGAAATTCAGAAATTTAGTCCAACAAATATATCTTATGAAATAATATATCCGTAAATACCCATTAGGAATGCTGTGCTGTGCTCAGTTGCTCAGTGGTGTCCAACTCTTTGTGATTTCATGGACTGCAGCCCACCAAGCTCCTCTGTCCATGGGGATTCTCCTGGAGCCATTAAGATTTACACAGAAAATAAAGCTTAATGCTAATAGAGTATTTGCAAAGCAGAGTTGTAAGTTTAGTTGGGAGACAATCATTCAGCAACTAGAGTTTTTTCTTCCCAAAATATTACGCTTTTTCCTGCTCTTAAAGATTGAATTTTTGGCTCCAGTTCACCCCTCCCTGGACCCTTGACTGCTCTTTAACTTCTTAGTTCTTCCTACTGTCATAGGAGGTGGGTATTTTCCTACCCCCAGACTCTGAGTTTGGTCACGGAACTGTTCCAGCTCTATTATCACTCAGGAGCAGGAAACTTAACAGGGATAGTTGGTTAAAGGGCATGATGTTTCAGTTATATGCAGTGAATAAGTTCTAGAGATTTTATGTACATAAGGACTGTAGTTAATAATACTGTGTTACTGTAGACTTACAAATTGCCTAGAAATAAATCTTAAGTGTTCTCACCACACATACATAAAATAGTAAGTATGTGAGGTGATAAGATACATTAATTAGCCTGATTGTGGTAATTTCACGATGTATATGTCTAGCAAATATATCAAATCATTATGTTGCACCCCTCAAGTATATACAATTTTTCTTGGTCAATTATACCTCAGTAAAGCTGAGGACACGACTGAGTGATTGAATTGAACTGAAAGCTGGGGGAAAATTCAGGCAATAAGGAGACAAAGATCTTACAGGCACGAAGAACATGCCGCCTTTTCATGCTACCAGTTCATCGAGTGCGAGGGTGACCGTGGCAGGTTTGAGTGGAAGGAGTGTGGCTGGTCTCCAAGACACCCCCAGCGGGCCCTCACCTCTGATAGGTATCCTGCTCTGTCTGTGCAGCTCCCTATCATGTGGCATCAGGGATGGCCTTGTGGTCAGGAGGATCCTGTAGAAGTCATGTATGACTTCTGACACTAGTCATAAAAGATATGAATCTCAGGTTGCTTTCCCTTGGGTGCCTCACTCTGAAAGAAGCCGGCCACTGTGTCATGAGGGCACTCGAGCAACCCCATGGCTAGATCTATGCGGCATGAAACTGAGGCTTCTGCCACCAGCTCTAACTTCCAGTCATACAGTGAGCCACCTGGGAAGCAAATTCTTCTGCCCTAGTCAAGCCTTCATCTGATGCAGCCCGTGCTGATTGCTAGACGAACACAGCATGAGAAACTCTGAGCCAGAACCATCTAGCCGGCCATTCTGTAATTCCTGAGCATCAGCCACTGTGAGATGTGTTTATTGTTAAGCCTCTACCTTTTAACAGTACATTTCAGCAACAGATCACTAATACAGAAGGCAAAGTTCACATGTGAGCTGTTTGGTTTTTTTTTTTTTCAGTTCCTTTATTTTTATTTATATTTTTGACCATTCAGCATGGCATGTGGCATTTTAGTTCCCTGACCGGATCAAACCCATGCCCCCTTCATTGGAAGCACAGAATCTTAAGCTCTGCTCCACCAGGGAAGTAGGTTCCTAAACACTACTCTATTTTTTGGCCATGTCACACAGCTTGCGAGATCTCAGCTCTCCAAGCAGGGACTGAACCCTGGCCACTGTAGTGAACGGCCAGAACCCTAACCACTAGGCACCACAGAACTCCACACGTGAGCCGCTGAGTTTACTTTGCTGAATCCCTAGAAGTGCGCAGCCCCTGAGGAAGACATGGCTTTGAGCTGTAACTTGAGACTGTGTGAAGGGCAGGTTTGAAAAATGTCTGAGATAAAGCAATATTAGGCTGATCCAGGTGCAAAGATGAAGCCTGATCATCACGTAATGAGTCTGGGCATTGAGAGTGGAGACCAGGAGAGGGAGCTGAGGAGTGAGGGTTCCCTGGGGTGGGCAAAGGAGCAGGGTGTCGAGGAGGCTCCTAGGTTTCCAGAAGGCGGGCCGGACAGGCATTCACAGAGGTGGGGGTATAAGAGACACAGGTGGGGGAGAAGTAGCTCATTCCTGGGTATGCTGGATTTGAGGCATTTGTAGGGTATTCAGTGGAGAGAGGTCCAGGTATGAAGCTGGAAGTATCTGAAAAATTCTGTCCTCTAATGGACCCCCCTGATGAGCTCCAGAAAACACAGCTGTGGATATTTTTGATGCTGTGCCTGCAAATAATCAAGAAGAGAGCTGGCTTCTGAGAATGCCACCTCCTTGAAGGCTGCTGGATGTAACTGCAGGTATGTGAATGCCTAAAAATTAATAATAATAGCAGCAGCATCTAGCCCTTTTAGTAAGTACTGGTGGGTAAACCTCAATGGGCACCTGCTGGCAGCTCTCCGCAGGTGGCACCCCCTCTCCCTCCCTCCTCCTCCCATCCTATAGTCTTCAAAATCAGCAGTTCTTAATCTTGGCTCTGCATTTGAAACACCTGGCAACTTTTATGAGGATTAAATGGGATGGTGTAAAATTTTCTGACAAATGGGGGATGCTTGCAGTCTTCTTTTGCCTAAAAAGTAAAACCAAACTCTCACCCCCACCCCTACCCCCCCACCCGTCTCCTGGACCAAAAGAGATCCTCTCTGTGAAAGAGTTGTGTGAAATGCAAAGCTTTATTCAAATGTAAATTATAACCTTTACCTTTAACTTCATGAGAAGTCAAAGAGCTTTTAAACTATGAAAAACATCAAACTATATATAAAGAGACTAATATAGTATGCCTTTGTTAGGGAACTATCCCTTAGCTTCAGAAATGATCAATATGTGGCCAATCTTGATTTTATTTATAGCCTCACCATTACTCCCTCGCTGGTTAATTTTCTTATCATTCATAAATATTTCAGCGTGTATCTCTAAAAGATAAAGAAACTTTTTTTGTAGAAAGCTACACTACTATTACGCTTAAAAGTGTTAGTCGCTCAGTTCCGTCTGACTCTTTGTGACCCCAGGGACTGCAGCCCACAAGGTTCCTGTGTCCATGGAATTCTCCAGGCAAAAATAGTGGAGTAGGTTGCCATTTCCTTCTCCAATTACACTTACAACATGATCAATAATTCCTATAGATCAAATATCCACTCAGTATTCACATCTCCCCCCGTACACAGTCTTTGTTTCTTCAGATTAGAATCTAAATAATCCCTTCACTGGATATGTCTCCTCCATCTCTTTTAATGTATGGATTCTGCCCCCATCTCCTCTTCCCTTGTAATTAATTTACTGAAGAAACCAGCTCATTTCTTTTGTAAAGTTTCCTTAGTCTAGATTTCATCATCCTGAATTAAAAAAAAAAAAACCAAAACTTTATTTTTAGAAGTATTAGATTTACAGAAAAATTGTGAAGACAGTACAGAGATCCCAGATAGTTCACAGAGTCACCCCTACAATCACCATCATACCACGAGTGCATGGCACCCACAAGACTTACCACTGTTGATGCTGCTCTGGGTCACCTGGCCGAGGTGCAGAGGTAACAGTGTCAGGTTTCACCAGGTACAGAGCCCCTGCCCTACCCCATTCTGTTAAGCCCCACGTGCTCATAGCCCACACTGGAGGAGTGGCAGTTTTACTTACCCCTTCGGGGCAAAGCCTCTATAAAAATTATTTTACTCAACTGAGTAGATTTCTTTCTTTTCTATTTATGTACTTTTTCATAATTTATATCAGTGTAGACCTGTGGAGATTTATTTCATCTTTGGGTTATAACCCAACAGAGCTTTATTTTCTTGCCCAGACTGTTTCAACTTTGGCTGTAGGGAGTTCTTTCAGTTGGCTCCTGTGTCCCTGCCGCTTTGAAAAACTCCCATCTCGCTCGCTCTCTCTCTCTATATATATATATATATTTTTTTTTCCATTATTGATTGATTGATGAATTTTCAGTGTACTTCCTAACTTTCCAGTGTCACAAGATGCTCTGAGCTCATTATCTATCCACTGTATATTTCCTGGCCCAGTGCTTGAATCAGCATTTCTCCAAGGAGTCCTGGTTCCTTTTACTGGGAAATGGTAACAGAAATCAAGATCTGGGCACTGCATGTGCTTGTTGCTCCCAAGGAATCACTTCATTTAGGCCCTCCCAGCTGACAGAGCAAGGACATTTGTATGTATACTAAATGTCTCTAGAATATACACTTATCCAAAAATGTTTCTGTATATAACCCTCAATATCTAAACAAATTCTTAACTGATGTCTCCAACTCTAATCCACTACTACCTGGATCACCTTAGCTTCTTTCTGATATTTGAAAAAGATTTTTTTTTTTTTTTAATTTCTTATGATAGCTAGATTCAAATTCAGCTTTTGGGCAAGAATATTTCATAGGTGGGATATTTTCCCATCATTTTAATGATGTTGGCAGCCATTGATGATCATTTCTTAGGCTCTCTTAATTCTAAAAAACAGCAAAGTTTTGATTGATTTCATCTTTCTTCTCTGAATAACTGGAATTCTCTATAGAAAGAAAAACCTGGTTTTTCCAGTAGTCATGTACTGATTTGAGACCATAAAGAAGGCTAAGTGCTGAAGAATTGATTGCTTTTTAACTGCGGTTTTGGAGAAGAGTGTTGAGAATCCCTTGGACTGCAAGGAGATCAAGTCAGTCAATCCTAAAGGAAATCAGTCCTGAATATTCATGCTGAAGCTGAAGCTCCAATACTGTGACCATCGGACGGGAAGAGCTGACTCATTAGAAAAGACCCTGATGCTAGGAAAGATTGAAGGCAGGAGGAAAAGGGGATGACAGAGGTTGAGATGGCTGGATGGCCATCACCAACTTAACGGGCATGAGTCTGAGCAAACTCTGGGAGATAGTAAAGGACAGAGAAGCCTGACATGCTGCAGTCCATGCAAAGAGTCAGACATAACTGGGCAACTGAACAACAACATCAACTATTTGGTTGCCTGAGGTAGAGCTCTCTTCTCATTTACTTAAAAATCATGAATAAGTTGCCTAAGCAGTCTCTGAGGCTGAACACTGAGCTATTTTTGCTCTTGAACTGGGAGCATCTCTGGAGGCATGTGGCTCAGTTCTCGACCTTTAGCCCCAGCTGCTGGGCAATCTGCCTCAGGAGGTGGAAGAGGAGCGGTGGGGACAGAGGCTGGGCTCCCCCAGCAGAGGCAGAGAGCAGTTTGGAAAGGCAGGCCAGGCCGGAGGGTCTTGATGGCTTCCATATTCATCCATCCTGAAAAAGCTCTGGTCTCATTTTCTTGTAGAGCTATTGTCTTGGTTTTATAGTTATTCACGTTGCCATAGAAATAGCTGAATTAAAAGTCTCTTTCAAGCAACCATTAGAGGATACAATCTCTCGAAGCCTTGGAAAAGGCACGTTCGACCCTAAATCCCCAAGGAAGCCCTTCTAGAGAGAAACCAAGTCACCTTTAGAGTGTTAAGGGTAAGGGTTTTAAGGGTAAGGGTTAAGTTTAGAGCACAGTTTGCAGCCCTGGTTCCTTATCAGAGTCACCTCAAACGCATATAAAAACCACGTATGGGACTTTCCTGGTGGTCCAGTGGTCAAGAGTCCGCCTGCCAATGCCGGGGACATGGTTCAGCCCCTGGTCCGGGAAGATCCTACATGTCGTGGGGCAATGGAGCCCGTGTGTCACAATGACTAGCCTGTGCTCTGGAGCCTGTGCACTGCAACAAGAGAAAGCACCACCAGGGTAGTCCCCACTCACTGCAGCTAAAGAAAGCCCAAGTGCAGCAACGAAGACCCAGCACAGCCAAAAATAAATAAATAAATAAGTAAGTAAGTAAAAGAAAAAAGAAACCCATTTACGCCTCAGTGCCACTTCCAGAGATTCTGAATCCCTTTGTCTGGGGTGGAACCTTGGAATTGGCAGGGTTTTTTCTTCTATTATACTTTTGAGGTATAGTTGACATGTAATATATAAATTACAGGTATACAATATAGTGATTCTTAAGTTTTAAAGGTTATACTCCATTTAGTTATTATAAAATGTTTGCTATATTCTCCATGTTGTACCGTATATACTTGTAGTTTACTTTATACCTAATATTTGTACCTCATAGTCCCCTGCCTCTATATTGTCACTCCCTTTTCCCTCTCCCCACTGGTAACCACCAGTTTGTTCTCTTAAATTGGTGAGTCTGCCTCTTTTTTGTTATATTCACCAGTTTAGGGTATTTTTTTTAGATTCTATATATGTGGTATCATACAGCATTTGTCTCTGTTTGACTCATTTCACTTAACACAACACCCTCCAAGTCATTCTTTTCTATGGCTGAGTAGTATCCCATTGTATTTATACCACATCTTCTGTATCCATTTGTCTGTCGGTGGACATTCTGGTTGGTCGGCAATTGTAAATAATACTTCCACAAACATTGGAGTGCATGTATCTTTTTCAATTTCAGTAAGTGTTTTTTTGTCTTTGTCTTGTTTTTGGATATATACCCAGGAGTGGAATTGTTGGGCCATGTGGTAGCTCTATTTTCAGTTTTTTGAGAAAACATTGTACTGTTTTCCTCAGTGGCTACACCAATTTACATTCTGGAATTGGCAGTTTTTATGAGCTTTTTGCAAAGTTTAATCGTTTAACCTTGGCAATTTCCAGACCCCTGGATATTTCTTAGATTTTCTAGAACTCTAAGAGGGGAATGACTTATATCACTCATACAGTTTCATCACTTTGATTCAACTGCCTCTGTCAGTAGATGCCATCTCTGCCACTTATTAAGAAGACCAAGCTAGGAAAGATGATCCCTCACTCCACGCCCACCCCCTACCCCACCCTACCCCATGCTGAGGCCTGGTGAGCTCCAAGTGCCAGCCTTTACACAGTTCTCTGGCCCACCCTGAACTCCAAAGATAGCTATATTTGCTATGCCTAGCACTGCTCTGAGTGCCCCAAGTCTCTTAATATCCCTAATAGGTTGGTATGTGCCTACCTGCTCAGTGTTAGGCTCTTTGCAACCCCATGGACTGCAGTCTGCCAGGCTCCTCTGTCCATGGGATTATCCTGGCAGAATACTTGCGTGGGTTACCATGCCCTCCTCCATGGGATATTCCCAACACGGGGATCAAACCTGCATCTCTGGCATCCCCTGCTTTGGCAGGCAGATTCTTTACCGCTGAGCCATCTAGGAAGCCCAATAGGTTGGTATACGTTCTACTTAACAGAGAGAGTTGACAGACTTTTGCCAAAGCCAGCCTGTGTCTGGGAGGGTTCTTGGGCTTTTTCTTACCACATTCTGTCATTTACAGGCTGTGACTCCAAGCCCAGCCTCGCTCAAGAAGCTGACTCCTCCTATCCTTTATGTAATAAATACTGACTGCTGATGAAGAGAGAACCTACACAGAATGAAGGGCCTGAAAAAAGGTGCAGAGGCTTAGAACGAGGGATTCTGAACCCCTGTTCCTCAGTCAGCATCAGGCCCTGAGGAGCCCCCAGTTCTGGGGGTGGGCTGTTCCCCACCTTCTTTCCTTCAATGGTCTGAGCCTAGAAAGCCTTGGACACTTCTACCTATGACTTTTGCTCTCTCTCCTTCCTGCGCCCACAGGGTTTCAAGCACTGCCCTTTCCGGGAAAATCTCTCCTGTCCATTCTATCCACCACTTACCGCCACCCCCAAGTCCTGACCAGAACTACACCCCCACACCTCATCCTATAATACCCATCCCAGAAAGTGACAGCGCCATCCATCCAGGCCGGAAACCCTGCCATCACCCTGGCAAAGTATCCCTCCCCACCGACTCAATCAGCTACTGAGTCCCTGCAGTACCACCCTCAGGATGGCTCTTAAACCCATCTCTGTTCCAACTGTACAGGATAGGTCGAGGCTCTGAGCCAATTCTGCTCTATTCCCTTCCCACCTCAGGCCCAGGGCACCATCTAGACTAACCAGGTGTGGCTCCCAGTACGCCCACCTGGCTCCTCCGGTTCCCAGGACGCATCCCTGTCCCTAATTAGACACTTAAACTCTACTCGGGCAGAAAACCTCTGCGCACGACTCAGCAATCCCAACACTGGTGAAGTACCCTGAAGCTAGACTGTGACTGCAGCACTATCACCGGACTCCTTTTGCGTCCAGGATCCTGCCACTCCTGCAGCCCCCGCCCCGGCCCAGGGCCACTTTCCAGATGCCCCACTGGGCCTTCGCCTTCCCCGCAGGTCCCGCTCTGATTGGCTGCCACCGCTGCCACGTCTCGCCCGAGCCCCGCAGGGATTGGCCCTGGCCGCCGGGCCCTACAGGGATTGGGCCGTGCCACCGCGCCCCGCCCCGGGCCCTGCAGGGATTGGTTCTGGTGGCCCACGCCTGCCGGACCTTCTGCACTGCAGAGCTGGGGAAGGCAGGCCATGGCTGGCATGCGTAGGCTTGAGCTGGCGGAAGCCCTGCATCTTGGGCCGGGCTGGCGGCACGCGTGCCACGCAATGCTCTACGCACCGGACCCAGGGCTGCTCTTTGGCCGCATTCCGCTACGCTACGCCGTGCTGGTGAGGAGGGGGCGCTCCTGGCCACCGCCCGCCCCCGTCCCGCGGCCACGCCGCCTTGGGCGTCCCCGGCCATCCCAGCTTCCCTCTCCCACAGATGCAGATGCGCTTTGATGGGCGCCTGGGCTTCCCTGGCGGCTTCGTGGACTTGCGCGACGGCAGCTTGGAGGACGGGCTGAATCGCGAGTTGGGCGAGGAGCTGGGCGAGGCTGCGGCCGCCTTTCGTGTGGAGCGCGCTGACTACCGCAGCTCCCACGCTGGGTCGCGGCCGCGCGTTGTGGCGCACTTCTACACTAAGCTCCTGACCCTGGAGCAGCTGACTGCGGTGGAGATGGGCGCGCCGCGCGCCCGAGACCACGGGCTGGAGGTGGGGCCAGCCCAGGACCCCACCCCGCCTCCTCCAGCCCCGGAAGGCCTGTCCCCGCTGTTTCCTCATGTAGTTGGGGTCTGGGTGATTAGTTACAGCCAGCCTGGCCTCCCTGCAAAGATCTTGCCCTCTCCCCTCTTTACAGGCCTCTGCGTTGTCTTTCTAAAACTCAGCCATCCAAGTCACTCTTCTGCTACCACTTTAAAATGGCAGACTTGGCACTTTAGGCCTTATGCTTTTCTTGCCTGATGTTTTTTGGAAAACTTTGGCACTTAGGCTAGGGGAGAGAGGGACAGATTGTGTATGCTAATCAGAGTCATCTAAGAGGCTCATTAAAACAGTGATTACTGACCCCACTCCCATAATTGCTCAGCTGGGCAGGGGAGAAAGACATGAGAATTTGAATTTTTCAAAAGTTCCTAAACAGTGCTAATGTGGCAGCTTTGGGTACCAAAATTTGAGAAACTGGTGTAGCATGCGTTTTGGAGGTGGGAGCCACTAAGGTGGTGTGGGACGGGTTGGCATTTGTGAGATGTATAGCATGACCTGGGTTGTTTGTCTGCAAAGACCTGTGCCCTCTACGTCCCCAGAGGTGTGCATGCTCAGGCCTGGTTATTTTGAACTAATAAGGGGTGAGACCTCTGATCTAGAAAGATCTGGCTGGGATAAGCTCCCTGAATTTCCAGAGTCTCCTGTCTCCTTCCTTTCCCAGGTGCTGGGCCTGGTGCGGGTGCCCCTGTATACCCTGCGAGATGGTGTGGGAGGCCTGCCTGCCTTCCTGGAGAATACCTTTATTGGAAATGCACGGGAACAGCTGCTGGAAGCCGTCCAGAACCTGGGACTGCTGGAACCTGGCTCTTTTGCACATCTTAAGATTTCAACTCCTCCCTAGAGGCAGCCCTCCATGGACCCATGAAACCTGCCTGAGATCAGCCCTTTGTACTGGGGAGGCAGGGAGGAAAAAGGGAATGTTTTCTCTTCTGGGCCTGGGCTGCATAGATGATAACAGATTAAAAGAGTACGTAATATATTCTGAGCAGAGGACCCCTTGGTGACTCATGGCATCAATGGCAAAAATCTGCAGCTCATCCCAGGGGCCTGACATTCTCAGAGACTTGCTCTTTTCTTTATATTTGTGCACACGCTTCCCTGGTGGCTCAGACAGTAAAAAATCCACTTGCAGTGCGGGAGACCTGGGTTCTATCCTTGGGTTGGTAAGATCCCCTGGAGGAGGGCATGGCAACCCAGTCTAGTATTCTTGGCTGGAGAATCCCCATGGGCAGAGGAGCCTTGCGTGCTACAGTCCATGGGGTCACAAAGCGTTGGACACAGCTGAGCAACTAAGCAGACACATAAGCTGATGCCTCCTCTATCCCTTGTGATGTCCAGTTTAAGCAGGAAGTGGCATATCAGCATACCCACTTCCTTGCTGGGGAGGAGCTTCTGAACCAGGGAGAGTCTTTCTCCACATTCCTACATGGCTGTTCCCAGGGTCTAGCCCAGCCCATACTTGGTAGAGAAAGCAGAGAAGCAGAGGGACCTGTTTTTCCCCCGAAAGTATGTTTCATCCTTGCCTAAGGGGTTGGTCAGAGCAGTATCCCCCGAAAGCTGGTAGAGGGCCCTAACCTACCCCCTGTCTTTTTCTGAAACAGCAGAAGGGATGAGGAAAGGGTTTGGCCTCCTTGGACTGACCTTGGACTTAAGACTCCTGGGTTCTGGTGCATCTCCTCCAGGGTTTTCATTTGGGACCCCTTAGACTCTGAGGACAGTGAAGGGAGCTGGCTGTGCCTTGCTGCAACACAAAGAGCCCCCTAGGAAAGAAGGGCTTATAGCCAGGCTTCAGAGCTCTTCAGTCCCTTCAACCAATTAACTGTATTAGGTACTGTTGATCTAAGGATGAAAGAGCTACAGATTTTACTCTCTGTGCAGCCAGGGTATTTAAAGAGCCAAATGGGAGGTATCTGAGGCTGGGTAGGACACATGGCATTTGTAGCAACTGCATAACTGCCATGGCAAAGTAGCAATGGACAATGGGTGTGACTGTTGCAGTAAAACCATTTTAAAAGGTGTGGGCCACGGTTTTCAACCCCTGCTCTAGAGAGGACGATACAGTCAATTATGATGCTTATTTGCTTGTTTTATTTATGTCTATATGTCTGTATCAAACCAGTCAATCTTAAGGGAACTCTACCCTGAATACTCAAAAGACCTGAAGCTGAAGGTCCAGTCTTGGTCATCTGATGTGCACAGCTGTCTCATTGGAAATGTCCCTGATGCTGGGAGAGATTGAGGGCAGAAGAAGAGGGCATCAGAGGATGAGATGGCTGGATGGCATCACTGATGCAATAGACATGAAACTGGGCAAACTTTGGGAGATGGTGAGGGGCAGGGAGGCCTGGCTTGTTGCAGTCCATGGGGTCACAAAGAGTCTGACACGACTGCGCAACTGAACAACATTAAGAATTAAATAATGGACAGCTGTAGGTTCCACCTTCTTATTTTCACTTTTAGTTGAGGTGGCCTGGAAGGGCCTATGAAGAGCATTTAGGTTGAAGAATGGAGCCAGAGAGGAGTGTGGGGAGAGAATTCTGGATATTAAGGCCCTGAGGAGGAATCTTGGCAAATTATCCTAAAACAAAGGTAGGAAATGAGACTCCACTTCTCAATTAAGGGTGGCAGGGGGTGATGCCAAGAATTTGCAGCCTTCTTTACCAGAGCATGGTCTGGGAAATTGAAGGACCAGTATAATTAGACTAAAGTAAGCAAGGGGAGGGGCTTCCCTGGTGGTCCAGTGTTTGGGAATCACCTGTTAATGCAGGGGATCCCTGGTCCAGGAAGATCCTACATGCTGCGTGGAAGCTAAGCCCAAGTGCCACAATGAAAGATCCCACATGCTGCAACTAAGAACTGACACAGCCAAATAAATACTTAAAAAAACAAAGAAATAAAGTAACCAAGGGAAAGTAAAGCAGGAACCAGACATGCAGAGGCCCACAGAGGCCCACAGGCCATGGTCAGGGGTGAGGAGTGTGGAACGAGGCCTGGAGAGGGTAGGAGGGATGTGGCAAGTGGTGCTGATCTGGGCCTGGATGGTAGAGAGGTGGAGAAGTGGGGATGCCTGAGAGATGGCAGCAGCATTGACAAGCCCTTGATGGGCTGGCTGGAGGACGGAGAGAGTACTCAGGGGTGACTTTTCAGTTGGTGTCTTAAGTTGTTCAAATTATTGTTCAGTCACCAAGTCGTGTCTGACTCTGCTACCTCATGAACTGCAGCATGTCAGGCTTCCCTGTCCTTCACTATCTTCCTGAGTTTTCTCAAACTCATGTCCTTTGAGTCAGTGATTCCATTCAGCCATCTTATCCTCTGTCACCACCTTCTCTTCTTGCTCTTAATCTTTCCCAGCATCAGGGTCTTTTCCAATGAGTCAGCTCTTCACATCAGGTGGCCGAAGTACTGAAGCTTCAGCTCTTCCAATGAATATTCAGGGTTGATTTCCTTTAGGATTGACTGGTTTGACCTTGTTGTCCAAAGAACTCTCAATGATCTTATCCAGCACCACAGTTCCAAAGCATCAATTCTTTGGCACTCAGCCAAAGAATCCACCTGCAATGCAGGAGACCCCGGTTTGATTCCTGAGTTGGGAAGGTCCCCTGGAGAAGAAATTGGCTACCCACTCCAGTATTCCTGGGCTTTCCTGATGGCTCAGATGGTAAAGAATTCGCCTGCAGTGCAGGAGACCTGGGTTCAGTCCTTGGGTTGGGAAGATGCCCTGGAGGAGGGCGTGGCAACCCACTCTAGTATTTTTACCTGGAGGACAGGGGAGCCTGGCGGTCTACGGGGTTGAAAGAGTCAGACAAGACTGAATGACTAAGCACATACACTTCTTTTTGGTCCAACTCTCACATCTGTACATGACAATGGAAAAGTTATAGCTTTGATTGTACGGTTCAAATTATGGATGAAGGAAAAGCCCAGCAGAGCTAAAAGGGAATCACATGAGCTTTTGGAGGGGGTGGAATCAAGGTCATTTTGGATGTGTTGAGACCTAAATTTGAGTCATTTGCAGAAACATGGTGTGATTGAGTTTCTGGTAGAGCTGCTGCTTTGATCAGAAATGTTTGAGGAGAGTGCCTGCCACCTTCCTGGTTGCTCGGCCCAAAGCTTTCTGAGTGAACCAGACCAGGGCAGACATGCAGATGTGGGAAGAGGTGCCTGTGACTTTATTGTACAGGGTACTTTTTTCCCCCAAACACTTTCTTCCACACAGGAAAATGAACAGGAGGGAAAAAAACTAGAGAAACTGTGATGAAATTGGTGAATGTCAGCAGAATTTGAGCTCAACTAATGAACGTTGGACTTTGACCTGCCTTAGAGATGGGCAGAGGGCAGGAGGTGGGGGATTATACCTAAAACATGTTCACTTCTGAGAAGGAAGGACATGGCATAGAGAAACATCCACTGTGGCCCAAAGGCCACAGAAAACTCCTGGGAAGAGAAACCACATGGCCTCGTCCCTTCCCCACCTCCACCCCCCCATCCCCTATTTTCTGACTCTGCGGGAGGCAGATACACAAAAGGGAAAGTTCAGATTCCCTCCAGGTAAAGGCAGCCTGTCAGAGGCCTGAAAGCAGAGAAAGGAGTCTGTCTTGTGGGCTTCTCAACCCTGCTCCCCACCAGGTCCTGTTACCCTCCACAGGCATTCCTAGCAGATACAGTGGCGAGGATTTCTCTCCTTCCACTCAGATGACTTTGGTGGGGTTTTCAGTAGGCAAAAAAAAAGAAAAAAGCCTCTGGAAAAACTCCTGGGAAGGCCACTTACCCATACCCCTGGACCCCCAGGCCCTTCTGGCTGCTGAAGGACAGACTGATCAGTTTACAACCTCCAGTTGTCCAGGACTCATTCCAGGTAAGGATGTAGGCAGAGTTGGGGTTAACAGGGAGGGGAGAGCAGAATGGTGAACCTGTGCTTGTTTGAGGGCAAAGGAGTGGAAAAATCACCTCCAATTCACTGAAGCAAACAGAAGATAGCATGCATCTATTCCTAAAGGGACACGAACACCAGCAGTAAATGATAAAAGAGCCTGCTCTAGAAAACTGATTCCATCCCACAGAAGCAGTTTTGCTCAGGAAATATGAGGAAAACATGGACTAAGAGGAAAGATGGGGTAAGACACAAAACCAGCTGGCAGCATGAAGGAAAGGGCTTAAGGGGCTAGATTTCTATCAGCTTAAAATTACACAAGGATTCTTTAAGAGTTTATCCACTATGATCACATGAATTTCAGATTGTATACAGCAAGTCTATGGAAAATACCAGGAGAAGTCAACAGAAAACAATTGGGAAGCCACAAAGCCAGTTCCTCGGCAGACAAAATTCCATTTAAGTACAGAATCTAGGATATAAAAATAATGACCATGATGGCCACAATTAAGCATGCTTACTGTGTAAGCACTTACTGTGTTGCGGACAGTATTCTCAGCTCTTTTCATGTATTAACATATGTAACTTAGCCCAGCCACATCAGATAGAGACACTGTTATGTTATCTCCATATTCCAGATAAAAAACTTTGGCACAAAGTCCAACAGAATAATATACTTTGCCTAAGAGAGAAATCCTGAACTCTGTTGACTGAAAGAGAGAATCTACCTTTAAACATTTACAAAATTACTCATTGATTGGGCCTTAGAAAACCTCAGTAAATCCTCTCCAGTCTGCACCACCTCTGAAATGCCCAAGTACACATCACGTTCTCTGAGCACAACGTGATAAAACTGGAATAAATGACAGAGAGCAACCCTCTGAACCTTCCTTCTTTATGGGTTTTCATGTTGCCTGGACCTTCTACAATGTGTATGTATTTTGCTTATAAAGTGACCAGTTAAAGTAGTAAGAGCAAAACTTTTTTCTTGTGAGTTTACTGAAATGGGACCCAAATAAGTCTAAAGGAACAAAGAAAGGATTGAGAGCAGGCACAGGACCCATCCCAGAAAGAATGCTTGGTCCGCTTGCTGAGCTGAGCGGGAGGAAGTTCTTCAGCCCCAAATGAGAAAGTCACGTGCTCACCTGGCCCCTCCGTGGCGGCACCTGGACTGTGCCCCTGATCGCCGGCCTGGCTCCTTGGCCTTCCCAGTGGCTGGGGGAGGGGGCCGCGATGCTGTGCAGCACAATCAGTCCACGCCACCCACAGGTGGGAAAAAGGACTAAGGACTCAAACTTACTCTTTGTTCCACTAGGAACCTTGTTGGTGAGATTCCATAATTCTTCACATGGCTATACTTTCGTGTAGAAATTCATGCCTGTGATTTTCCGCCAAGGCTTTGCTCCATGTTGCTGTGTAGATCCCACAGAATCCCGTTTAATGGCTGCATAATGTTCCATGGAGGTATTTCCCCTGCATTTTGATCACCTCCTCTCTCATTTCTCATCCTCTGACCTACCAGAGCTGAGAAAGCCATTTCCACCTCAGGCTTCTTGCCGTGGGACACTCACTCCCATCCCCCGGCCATGCCCCTTCCCGCCCCTCCACCCCTGCCCCAGCCTCACCTCCCACCTCCACATGTTGCCTCACCAACTCCAATCCTTTCTTATTTTTAATGTCACTTCCTAATGGAAGAAAAGTTATGACCAACCTAGATAGCATATTCAAAAGCAGAGACATTACTTTGCCAACTAAGCTCTGTCTAGTCAAGGCTATGGTTTTTCCATGTATGGATGTGAGAGTTGGACTGTGGAAGAAGGCTGAGCGCCGAAGAATTGATGCTTTTGAACTGCGGTGTTGGAGAGGACTCTTGAGAGTCCCTTGGACTGCAAGGAGATCCAACCAATCCATTCTGAAGGAGATCAGCCCTGGGATTTCTTTGGAAGGAATGATGTTAAAGCTGAAACTCCAGTACTTTGGCCACCTCATGAGAAGAGTTGACTCATTGGAAAAGACTCTGATGCTGGGAGGTATTGGGGGCAGGAGGAGAAGGGGACGACAGAGGATGAGATGGCTGGATGGCATCACGGACTCGATGGACGCGAGTCTGAGTGAACTCCAGGAGCTGGTGATGGACAGGGAGGCCTGGCATGCTGCAATTCATGGGGTCGCAAAGAGTCAGACACAACTGAGTGACTGAACTGAACTGAACTGAATGGAAGCAGTCTCTAGTCCTGATCTTCTGGACTAGGTGAATCTACCTTACACTGTGTAGAAAATGATAGTATGAAATGGAATAGAGGGATATCCACCCTCCTATAAGTAGGAAAGAATACTATAAAAGTATGTCAGGTAATTAACTCATAATTTTTTTTCCTGGATTTTGTCATGTTTGTGATATTTCTTAGCTTTTTAAAGTTATAGTTGGTTGTGCTTTTACATCCTATATCAATATCTCCTTTGGTTTCCTTTTTATAATTTTGGTTTCTTTTTTCACCTAAAGAACATTCCCCAAGTTGCATAAGATTCAGATCCCAAAAGGCCTGGTCCTGCCTTGTGTCGCTGTCTGGACACTCATGCTGTTTTAGTGGTGGAAGCCAGGCAGGGCCTGTCACCACCTCATACCCCCTGCAGCCCCCAATCCCAGGATAGTGGAGCCCAAAGTGAAGGCCAGGGTTTAATTACATAGGGAATGAGCTGTCATCCATTTGACCTTTTTAAGCTTCTAGAGCTAGCTCAAATTATTCCCTTTTTATGCAATAGATGACAAGTGATCTACATTTTCCATCCTGGGACTTAGGAGTGTTGAGGAGAAGAAGGGATGGAGAGAGTCACTTAAGCTCTGTGAGCAGGAAGCAGCTGAAAATAGTGGTCACTGAATTCCAGTCTTTCCCTGATGTCACTGTTCTTGGTGGTAATTAGGAAATGGCAACCCACTCCAGTGTTCTTGCCTGGAGAATCCCAGGGACAGAAGAGCCTGGTAGGCTGCCATCTCTGGGGTCACACAGAGTCGGACACGACCGAAGTGATTTAGCAGCAGCAGCAGCAGTTCAGTTCAGCTCAGTTCGGCCGCTCAGTTGTGTCTGATTCTTTGCGACCCCATGAACCACAGCACGCCAGGCTTCCCTGTCCATCATCAACTCCTGGAGCTTGTTCAAACTCATGTCCATTGAGTCGGTGATGCCATCCAGCCATCTGATCCTCTCTCGTCTCCTTCTCCCACCTTCAATCTTTCCGAGCATCAGGGTCTTTTCCAATGAGTCAGTTCTTTGCATCAGGTGGCCAAATTATTGGAGTTTCAGCTTCAGCATCAGTCTTTCCAATGAATATTCAGGACTGAGTTCCTTTAGGATGGACTGGTTTGATCTCCTTGCAGTTCAAGGGACTCTCAAGAGTCTTCTCCAATACCGCAGTTCAAAAGCATCAATTCTTCAGTGCTCAGCTTTATTTATCGTCCAACTCTCACATCCAAACATGACTCCTGGAAAAACCATAGCTTTGACTAGACAGACCTTTGGCACCATAGTTGGCAACTATGGTGGTCATGTGAAGGCTTTAATGGCTCTAGGCCAGTCACTCCCCTGTGGCAATGACATGCCATTCCCAAAGGGTAGTTCCATTTGCTACAGTCGTGTAACAAATCATCCCCAAATGCAGTGGCTTAGAGGAAGAGCAGTTGCTTTGTCTTTCATGGCTGGAGTCAATCCCAGTCTGTATTTGAGCAGCTGGGAGCTGGCCAGGCCTCTCTCTCCCCACACAGTCTCAGGCTATTTTTTATGGTGACTGTCTTGGGCTCCTCTGTGGTCACCTCAGGGTGGTCGGATTGCTTACCTGGCCATCAGGGCTCCAGCAAGCCAAATGGAAGTCACACAGCCTTGTCTGAATTAGCTTCAAAAGTCAGCTTCATTTCTGCCATGTTCTACTTGTCACAAATAAGACAAAACTCCCATAGATCTGAGTGGTGGGGAGGCTGACTCCATCTCTGGATAAGAGAGCAACCAATCTCTAGAAGATCATGTGGGGCAGGTAGCTTTGCAGCCATCTTCGGTATCTAGAAATATTGATTATAAAAAGAGGATATTGGGTGTGAGAACTCTCCTTGTAGGCCTACCCTACTCAGCATGCAGCTCCAGGAATTCTTCAGAGGGATACAAGTGTGAATTTGACAGGATTGAAATCAGAGTTCTTGATCCCAGAACTCTGGGAACTCTGGCACCAACGGCTATGGTGCCAGTTCTGAAGCTCATTCTTCTCCCTCTGGGGTGGGCATGATAGGAATGAGGCTGCCAGGAAAAGCTAGTCACAGCTTAGGCCAGGGGTCCCCAACCCCCAGGCCACAGACCGCGGTACTGTTTTGTGGCCTGTTAGGAGCTGGGCTGCACAGCAGGAAGTGAGCAGGGGGTCAGTGAGCCAAGATTCATCTGTTTTTACAGCCCCTCCTCACCATTCTCCCATCGCCCCCAGATGTGACAGTCTAGTTGCTGGAAAACAAGCTCATGACTCCCCCTTATTCTGCATTATGGTGAGTTGTATTAATATGTTTATTTTATTATTGTAATATTAGAAATAAAGCACACAATAAGTGTAATGCTCTTGAATCATCCTAAAGCTATCTCCTCACCTTCACCCTGATCCATGGAAAAATTGTCTTCCATGAAACCAGCCCCTGGTGCCAAAATGATTGGGGGCCACTGGCTTTGACATCTCCAGAGAGGCACACGGGGTGGTGCCATGTCAAAAGGCTGAGACAAGTTCAGTTCCTGGACTGTTCCCTGGGGAGTTTTGCAGCAGTGATTGTCTGCAGAGGACAGAAGTCTGACTTCCCCTTGCTTCCGTTATTCTAAGACTTACATTAAACTCTCTGAAGTCAGGATGGGTCTTACAACTGATGTCAGGCAGTGGCCTTGATATGGTTGTCACCTGCTACATGTGGCTTGAAAAGGTGTGGGATAAATGTCAGCAGCCTGGGAGGAAATCCCAGAGACTTAGGTGGAGAACTCTTCAGAAACATTGCTCTTGATGCACGGAGATTGATGTTTTGTAGAAAAACAGGAACACCCATGACCTCAAGATGAAAAATTATTCAAAAGAGTAGGACGCTCTGCAGAAGTTTTAGGAATATTTAAGTCCCTTTGTGTGTCTGTTGGAGAAGGCAATGGCACCCCACTCCAATACTCTTGCCTGGAAAATCCCATGGACGGAGGAGCCTGGTTAGTCTCTCAGTCATGTCCAACTCTTTGTGACCCCATGGAGTGTAGTCCACCAGGCTCTGTGCATGAATTTCTCCAGGCAAGAATACTGGAGTGGGTTGTCATTCCCTTCTCTAGGGAGTCTTCCTGACCCAGGGATTGAACCTGGGTCTCCTGCATTGCAGGCAGATTCTTTACTGCCTGAACTACCAGGGAAGCCTCATAAAACCATATCTTAGTTCTTAATCTATGTGATACAGTTTAACAAAGTCGGCTTAGATGGCTGCTGGGAAGTATCCTAGCAACTTATTACCATGGCAATATCACACTTGCTAGTCTTAAAATATAGGAACTCTCGAGATGAGCGAACCTAGTATTACACTGAGATTTGGAACTCAAGACCAGCCTTACTGATTGTTATGTGATAAGGTTTTAGTGGTCCCTGGGGATATGCCTCAGATTCTCTTCCCCCTATCAAGTGATATGAAGGGCTTTATGCTCTTCAAAAAGCAAAGAATTTTTTTTTTAGAAAACAGTGTCCAGTATCAGAACAAACCTCTTTGTGTACTAGCTGCATGGAACTTTTAAAGACAACAAACACTGGTGAGCTGAGAGGTCATATTGCTCCAGTCTCATAATATTACTTTCAGGGAATTAAGCTCACAAATCATTGTTTCAGGTCTGCAGTATGACAGCTGGGTGGCAATTTTTCAGACTGCAGGATAGGTCTCCAAGTGCACTCATTATAGGTAATCATAATTACACTAAGATCTAAGTTATTTATGGAAAATATGACTTCCATACATTTTAACAGATAAATGAAGCGGAATGATAGATTTTTAGGTATGATTTGATATGCCTGAAAACCTCCTAGCTCAGCTTGTGGTCTGCCATCTTATCCTTTCCAGCTAGAACATTCTGGGCCTTGTAAGAACAGGCTTTTAAAAGTTACTAGAATTATCCACTTGTTCCTGCCTTCATATTTATATTTATTCATATCTGGGCACCTGAGTGATTCTGACTGAGTTTCTTATGAGAAGAAGCAAAGCTACTTCATAGCTTTAACTCAGGGAGATTATAACTAACGCTGCTTACTAATCACGTGAAACCAAGCAAGACGGACAGGTAGAAAAGGGCAGGTAAATCTGCTGCTAAACTTCATCCAAACTTCATCCAACAGCAAAGATGAGAAGCCTTTTGAGGCTGGCTCACAGAGGCTGTGGGCACCTCCTGTGTTTCTGCTGACCCACTCATTGGGTAATGGATGTTAAGGTGCTTTGCCTGACTGATTGCCTCATTGATGCTGAACCAACCAGGCAGTTTCCAGATCTAATTCAGGTTTTTAATGACTTTCTGAGCTTTTACTAATCAGAGGCAGTCAGAATGTGCAGTGCTTACTTACAAACAAGCTGCAAAATTAGGGTACATAGTCTATTTCAGATGTGAAGAAAAATCATTTGGCATAAGTAAAATTGTCTACCTTGATTATGCACTCCAAGGAATTTGGGGCTGGGATGAAATGCAGGAAGTCAAATATAGTTTTGGAAATGCATATACATTTTCATCTGCTGATGGGCATCTATTATTTATGAAATTTTGGGTTGTAACAGAAGCTCCAATTTAAACCATAAGGCAATGGCATCCCACTCCAGTACTCTTGCCTGGAAAATCCCATGGACAGAGGAGCCTGGTAAGCTGCAGTCCATGGGGTCGCTAAGAGTCGGGCATGACTGAGCGACTTCCCTTTCACTTTTCACTTCCATGCATTGGAGAAGGAAATGGCAACCCACTCCAGTATTCTTGCCTGGAGAATCCCAGGGACAGAGAAGCCTAGTGGGCTGCTGTCTATGGGGTCACACAGAGTTGGACACGACTGAAGCGACCTAGCAGCAGTGGCAGCTCATATATCTGGAAATCTGAGAAGTATATAGATTTCAGGAATAGTTGATCCAAAGTCTCAGTGACTTAGTTTTATTCTCTGTCTCTCTCTACACTGTACTACTCTAGTGAGGGCGGCATCTCAAGGTTGGTTCCCCTTATTTGTATCCAAAGCAAGAGTTCTGAGCTTTGCCATGAATGATCAGCCCTACCCAAGCCCTGTGGTCAAAGGATTGAGAGGATAACAGGCAGGAAGGCCAGGGTCTCCAAAAGGAGGAAATAGGCTGCAAGCATCAGACATTTTTATCTCTCCCTTAAGCAGCAGAAGGAAACAAACTACAAGTGTCAGGTGTTTTTTTTTTTTCCTTCTCCATACAAAATTAAAAGGAGATTTCTCTATGGAAATGTTTTTCTTAAGCTATGTTAATGAAACTATGTCTTTGCTTTGGAATTTGCCTTTCTTCAAAATGGTTCCACCTAAGACTAACTTTTTTTTTTCTTTTCTCAAACCTTGGGCTAATAATAGCTCAACAAACCAGTATTCATATCAATTGTTTTATGTGATGACACACCTCGTGCCATCCTGTCTCAAAAATGCATATTGTGGGAGAGGAGCCTGGGGAAACTCCGTCAGCCTTGAGGTGTCTCTCTTATCTGATTAATAACTTTCTAACAGACATAAAACAGCTTGCTAAAACTAGCATGGGGGCACTCTCTATCCACCTTCTGATGTCTATGTCAGAAGGTTTTTTGGTCCCTTTTTACATTTTAACAAAAATCTGCTACACAAAAGCTCTTGAGTGATCAAGCCTGGCCCCTGGTCCCAAAGCTAAATCTTCTTCTTCAGAGATCAATAATCCAACACCGTTCACCGTGAGCTATCAGGTGAACCAGGAACTTTGGCTTGGAGGCCTCAGTGACTGCCTAGGTGAATAGGCTTAAGTGAGGGTCAGTTCTATTCACATCTCATGACTGCTATTCAATGAGGGAGGAAAGGAAATCACAAATGTCCTAACAACCAGTAATTGTACCATGGGAGACAGAACATTATCCCTGAATAAGTATATAATTATTTGTCAGTCGAAGTGGAAAGGGGATACAAAGGAAACTTGTATTGTTCTGCCTGATTTCAAACAATTCCTTGTAATTGAAGAATTTATGTAAAACCATTGGCTCTCTGGCAGCTTCCCCAATTCTGTCCCATATTCAATTAGAGACTGGAGTCAGAAATGGGTTTTGTAGTTTATTTACTGTGAAAACTAGAGGCTGCAGCTAATCTTGTTTCCTAGCTTTCCTTGTTTAGAATGCATGAGCGGAAAGAGTCAAATGACCTGTCCTTTGTCTGGAACAAGCATTTTGCTCTAAGTCAGAGCAGAGTAGTCAAGCCTCAGTGGCAACATCTCAAATGGCCAATTTAAGAAAATTTCTCACAAATTAGGTTGTTCTCCAAAGTATGTCTCGAACCATTTATTTGCTTAAGTGACTATAAAATCAGTAATATGGTTAGGATTCAAATTAATGAGCTGGCATAGCCTTTCGAGTTTATTTCACAGGCTCTACTTGGCCAGAACATTTTGCACTGATTCTCACCATCCTTAATGCCAATATGTTGTAATGAACAAAGCACCACCCTCCTTCCTCTGGAAATACAGAATTAAAACAGTCACCCTCGAGTCTCTGGAGATGGTGTGAGTATGTACGCATGTGTGTGTGTGTGTGTGTGTGTGTGTGTGTATCCAGTGTGTCCACTTATGAACAGGGAATTGTGTCTACTATATACAAGCACTTAATTGAAATTTTACTTCATCTCAGAGTCACTGACTTCCCTGGTGGGTCAGACGGTAAAGCCTCTGTCTACAACGCGGGAGACCCGGGTTCGAGGCCTGGGTTGGGAAGATTCCCTGGAGAAGGAAATGGCAATCCACTCCAGTACTATTGCCTGGAAAATCCCATGGACAGAGGAGCCTGGCAGGCTGCAGTCTATGGGGTCGCAAAGAGTCAGACACGACTGAGCGACTTCCCTTCACAGAGTCACTGTATTAACTATGAATCCCATTTCACAGGCAAGGAAACAGCTCAGTATTGGACCCGCCGAGCTCCACTGTCTCAATCTTTCTCTAGGACTTGAATTAAGTTGCAGGTTTTAATTTTCTTTTTAGCTTTGCCTCCTTCCCTGCCCTGTCAAACTCTGTATTCATTGACTAGATACCGACTGAGCACCTCCCATAAGCCAGATGCTATAGAGGCGAACACTGCAGACAGAAGTCCTCCCTATAGGAGCTTGCATTTTATCAAAACTAAGCTCAGTTGTCTGGGTCCTGCTCTCCCAGATTTTCACTCTAAAAATCCTTTTTCCTTTCAATAAGGAAATTTCAATAAGAAATTCAATAAACTCAGGGCCTCTTTCCCAAAAGCTACTTGCCCTGAAATATGATCAGCATTTCAGATTCATAAGGGCAGTGGGAATTTGTTTAGTCTTCTGATCCAGGCTACTCAGCTGCCCCATTGTTTTGGCTTCAGAGGGGACAGTGGTGCTGAACTGGCCGCTTGCCCAGTGGCACATGAGTATAGGGGCACTGGAGGGACTGGTGCTTCAAGAGATGGGTGTTTGGACTTAATGTTGTGGGTCCAGTTTCCGGGGGAGCAGGTCCTGGCCCAGAGATTTTCAGGTAAGAAGTTGGTTGAGATGGGTTTTCAGGCACAAACTGGTCAGAGGGAAAGGCTGGACTGCTATGCACCTACTTGACTTTGAACCGGCTACCTCATTTTGGTGATACCAGAGACATTTATTTAACTGACTTCTATTGGTGTAGTTGCCTTTTCTCTTAAGGACTAATGAGAGGGTAACAGGCAGGAAGGCCAGGGGTCTCCAAACGGAGGAAATAGGCTGCAAGTGTTAGACATTTTTTATTTCTCTCTTAAGTGGCAGGAGAAAACAAACTAGTGATATATATTTTTTCCCTTCTCTATACAAATTTAAAAAGGAGGTTTCTCTTAAAATACTGTGTTGCCATAATGACACCTGGTTCCACTTGAAGTTAACTATTCTCAAACCTCGAGTCAACCAATGCATCTTTCTTATGGAAATGTTTGTCTTAAGCTATATTAATGTACTATGCATTTACCCCAGACTCTGTCTTCAAGTCGGTTCTGCCTAATGGCTCAGAACTTACTTGACAAACCATTGTGTTATACTTAGACATTATTCCCCTAATCTATGTAAATGAAACTATTTGTATGGTAATCTGCCCTTCTACAAGATTCAAGTCAATCATTTTATGGCTTGGGATGACTCGTCTGGCACCAAGATTATCCCAAGATACATTTTATGAATGAGGGGCCTGCTGCCATTCTGAGTTTTATGACATTCCTTTCTTTCATTAACAAACTGCTAGTGACTATAACATCCAGCTGAAGGCTAGCAGGGGGGTACTCTTTCTGCCCCCTTCTGATGCCTATGTCAGAAGCTTTCCCTATCTCCTTTACACTTTAATAAAACTTTATTACACAAAAGCTCCGAGTGATCAAGCCTCATCTCTGGCCCCAGATTGAATTCTTCTCCTCCGGAGGCCAAAAATCCCAGCGTCTTTTCATGGTTCAGCAACAGCCTTTCACTATGATATTATTTTGCTTAATTGTAGTTAACATTTGGACCTCAAGTTATGCAGGGGATCTCCTTTACTCCTTGAAACCACCCAGTGAGATAGATGTCACCATCTCCATGTAACAGAGGGAGAGACTGAGGCACAGGGATGTTTTGGAATATCCATATGGTTACACTATGGGGTGGCAGAACTGATATCTGAACCCAAGTCTACCTAACACTGGGTCCCGAGCTCTTACCACGGAGCTACCCTGCCTCTTGCCCCTTCTCAAGGTTGGCCTGAGTCTCCTCCAAGTTTATTGTTTATTTATTTTGGCTGTGCTATGTCTTCGCTGCAGCACACAGTCTTCTCTAGTTGTGGCTCATAGGCTTAGTTGCCACGCAACATGCGGGATCTTAGTTCCCTGACCAGTGACTGAACCTGTGTTCTATATATTGGAAGGTGGATTCTTAACCACTCAACTACCAAGGAAGTCCCTCCTCTAAGTTTAGTAGTTAAGATATACTCTTGGACTGTCTATGACCTGCTGATTTATTTATCAAATTATTCAACAAGCACATGATATTCTGGACAGTGTTCAGGGCACCAGAGCTATGATATATAAGACAGATCTTTAGAATACCTCACAGGATGGTGAGGGGCTTCAGAGAAGTAAAAAGGCGCTTAGATGATAGAGTATAGGTGCTGAGCTGTGGGAAGTTCTGTGTACAATGTGGTACATCGGAGGGGAGCCTCACAGTCACGGGGCTAGGGAGATGCAGGACAGGAGTACACAGGAGGGACATAGGAGGGAATGTCTGGGAAGGAGCCTAAAGCAGGTATTGGGTAAATACACGTGCATGTGCAGGGTTGGGTGCAAGCAGGATGTTCCAAGAAGCAGAGGATGGCACGTGATTGGAGTGGAGCTAGGAACTGGGAGAAATTGAGGATATCTGGGGCCCCATGAGAAGTGGGACATGGTAAGAGTTGCATTGAGATCAACAGGGCCGGATCAGGATGGCCTTCCAAATCCCATTATAGACTGGGTTTTGCACTGAGAGAACTGGGAAACCACTGCAGGGTGTTAAATAGGGTGACATTATCCAATTTGCTTTTTGTTTTGTCAATATGTTTTTATTTCCTTTTCTTTTTAACAGTTTTATTGTGATGCGATTGACACATAATAAACAATACATATGTAAGCATCCATTTGGGTGAGTTTCTACATACATATATTCTGCTGAAACCATAAACACCATCAGAAGAGGGAACATGTCCATCACCCCAAGCATTTTCTCCTGCCCCCTTTTAAATGCTCTGTTCCTTTTTAAATGTTTCTAGTCCCAGACAACTACTGATCTGCATTCTGTCCGTGGAGATTAGTTTTTATTTTCTAGAGCTTTACATAAATAGAGTCAAAATGTATATGACTATATTCCCAAGAGTACACATTTAAAAAAATTATTTTAGCAAGATCATGGAGACTGCCAAATCAAGAATGGACAAGAAGAAAAGAGGCTTTAGCCAGTGAGTTAGTAGCTAGAGTAACACCTTCAGAAAGGCACTCTTTGTGAAATTGCTCTGTTCATTGCATCACAAAGTGGCAGAACTAAAAGCAAGGTTAGTGATGTCTAATCCTACCCCATCCCATCCCCTCTTAGGTCCTTGTCTGTAAGCTGTCTATCGTGTGTGTGTGCGTGTGTGTGTATGCACACACACGCATACACATACATACAGGATTTTATTGGCTTGTGCCATTGGGAAGTTCATCAGTGGTTGGCTTTAGCTGTTGATGCTCAGATGACCTGGTTAGGACTTGGTTTTTCCTGATCACTTAGCTCACTTCTCCTTCACCTCCCACAACCACCGTTTCTGTTGCTGTTGCTAGAACATTTAAGATCTCATAACAACTTTCAAGTACACAACCCAGTGTTGTTAACTATAGTCATCAGGCGATACACTAGCTCCTTGAACCTTATTCATCTTGTAACTGAAAGTTTGTCCCTTGGCCAACATTCTCACCTCTTCCCCAACCTCCAGCCCTGTAGAGAATATTTATTGTGCTTATTTAAGCTTTGCCCCATGAGTTCCAATCAATGTCTGTTGTTCTCTTTGTCGTCTTTAGATGCACGGTTATTTTACCCAGGGAATTCATGTTATTGTTTTAATCTACTCTATTTAGTTTCCAAGAAGAGTCAGATTTCTCCAGGGGAGTGTAATGACAGGGGAAGGGATGAGCCCCCTGGCAGACTGCTCTGGACCCTGCAGAACTCTGTAAACCATGACTTTTGTGCCCACACTGCCAGGTACTTCCTGTGATCAGGGTTCTCCTAGGCTAGAATCCCTCATCCTGGGAAGCTTGAAGGGGGAGAGGTGAGTGAGTGAATGCTAAATATCAGCTGTCAGTCCTGTTTTTTATCAGCCCCTCAGCCCAGCAGGGCTTCTGTGGTACTTGAATATTCTCTGACAACCCTGGCTACCTGCACTGATGCTGCAGGTTTCTGTAGCCAGCTGCAGGTTTCTGTAGCCAGAGGCCACTCTGACCCACTCAAGGTCAGGCCAGGGGAAGAGAATTGAATCTTTGCTCCACCCTTGCCATTCATCTGCTCTGCCCTCCCTCTGTCTCCCTGTATCACACCTGCCTTCTCCCCAGAGGCATTTCACACTTTGGAGGTATTTTTAAAGTTTTTTCAGGTCCACGATTCCATCTGCTTCTGTGGCTTTTCTAGGGTACATCTGGGTGCAGGGAGACAGAAAGCTCGTCGATATACTACCTTGACAGAAATAGGAAAAGGCCTGGACACACGTCTCATTTCACAGAGCAGTTGGTTTGCCTCTGAGCACCTCCTCTCTCAGAAGCAGTAAGGGAGAGAGCAGGCCAGGAAACAGGGCCAAGGACCAGTACTTTTTAAGGCAGAAGAAAAATATTACATTTGAACCCTTTATTTTCTCCTCAAATTAAACCCAAGGGAAATCTTCTTTTAGGTAATGACTCAGACACTCTGAAAAAGGATTAATAATAGCTCTTGGTGATTCATATGAATATTTTACTCTGAAGTTGCTTGTATTTGAGGAATGTTTGGTGTGAAACTTTTGCTCCCAGGAAGTAGAGGTGAAGGTCTAAGTACTCACTGCTTTGTGAAGTGGTTATGATAATAGCAATTAATAATTGTATTTCTCTATGCTCTGCCAAAGCATTTAGGCATTGCAGAAGCACTTTATAATAATGCAATAAATAGATAAGTAGCTAAAAACTTTAATTAAACTGCTTAAAAGAAAGTACTATTTCATTCCCCTTTTTTACCTCCAGAGTCTACAAACTTTAAAAAATAGTGTTCTTTGCTTCAGTAGATAACAAAGATTATCATTTGCAGAAGTACAAAATAAAACTCTGAGATTCTAAAATGCGTTTGATAACAATGCTTCAATTTGAGGCAAAACACTTTCCTAATGATAGAATCAAGAGGGTTTTCAGATCGGCAGTTTTAGGCCTCCCCTGTCACCAGCTAGCTGTGTGACCCAATGCAAGTCACTTACCTCTGAGCCTCAGTTTTCTCATCTGTTAAATGAAGTAACTGGAATAAATCTTTTAGACTCTTTACTATTTTAGAATTTGTTAGGATCTATAATACCCTCAGTTCAGTTCAGTCGCTCAGTTGTGTCCCACTCTTTGAGACCCCAGGACTGCAGCACGCCAGGCTTCCCTGTCCATCACCAACTCCCAGAGTTTACTCAAACTCATGTCCATTGAGTTGGTGATGCCATCCAACCATCTCATCCTCTGTCATCCCCTTCTCCTCCTGCCTTCAATCTTTCCCAGCATCAGGGTCTTTTCCAATGCATCAGTTCTTCTCATCAAGTGGCCAAAGTATTGGAGTTTCAGCTTCAGCATCAGTTCTTCCAATGAATATTCAGGACTGGTTTCTGTTAGGATGGACTGGTTGGATCTCCTTGTAGTCCAAGGGACACACAAGAGTCTCCTCCAAAACCACAGTTCAATAGCATCAATTCTTTGGTGCTCAGCTTTCTTTATAGTCTAACTCTCACATCCATATATGACTACCCTACCCTGAGTACAGTCAACTATTTATATAAATTGCCTACATGTTTTCTCTAACATTTTGTTATAAGAAGTTTCAAACATAAATAAAAATTTTAAGAATTGTACAGAAGGTAGCCAAATACCTGCTATCTAGATTTTACTACTAAGATTTTCCTGCACTTGTTCTATTATATCTGCAGTCATCTATCCTTCCCTTTGTCCAGCCCTCATTTCATCATATTTTGTGATGTAATTAAAAGTAATGTGCAGATGCCAGCATACTCTACCCTAAAGGGTTCAGAACACATAGGAGTAGTAGGTAGAGGTTCAACATATTTTTTTTTTAAGTGAAGCTTCAGTTCAGTTCAGTTCAATTCAGTCTCTCAGTCGTGTCCGACTCTTTGCTACTCCATGAATCGCAGCACTCCAGGCCTCCCTGTCCATCACCAACTCCTGGAGTTCACTCAGACTCACATCCATCGAGTCGGTGATGCCATCCAGCCATCTCATCCTCTGTCATCCCCTTCTCCTCCTGCCCCCAACCCCTCCCAGCATCAGAGTCTTTTCCAATGAGTCAACTCTTCGCATGAGGTGGCCAAAGTACTGGAGTTTCAGCTTTAACATCATTCCTTCCAAAGAAATCCCAGGGCTGATCTCCTTCAGAATGGACTGGTTGGATCTCCTTGCAGTGAAGCTTGGGTACTGTGAAATGTGTCAGTCTTTTTTTTTTTTTTTTAACTCATTAAAAAAAAAAACTGAAGTAAACTTACAGTGTTGTGTTGGTTTCAGGTATACCCTTTAAGAGTGCTGTCTCTATTCAACCCAGGCCTTTGGGGCTGCTGAAGTTAAACCTGAGAGATGGTGAAGGACAGGGAGGCCTGGTGTGCTGCAGTCCATGGAGCTGCAAAGAGCTGGACACGACTGAGCGAATGAACAACAACTGGGGGCTGGTCTTCCCTCTGTAGAACCCCTGGGCTGGGGAGAGCTCAGAACTCTCCTTCCTGTGGAATAACCTACACACTGTATTTACTCTCGCTTGTGGATCCCGCACCTGGGGGTACAGGACTTGATGGTATCTTGAGTGTACCCCCCTCCCTATCTTGTTTTGGTTCATTCCTTGTGTTTTACTGTAGAAAACCTTCTCTGGTAAGTTCTGATCTTTTTCATTGATGTCCTGTAGATAATTGTGATTTTGGTGTACTCGTGAGAGGAGGTAAGTTCAGTTCTTTCTACGCCAACTTGGCTGATGTCTCCTGAATTATGTTTTGAATAATTTGGGAGGTGGCTGAGAATCCATTCTGGTTCCTAGAGTTGAGGTTAGAGGTTGCTCTGGGCTGCCTCATTTCTCCCTGATCTTTGGGTCAAAGAAGTAGTAGAAACTGGTGGCATGTCTACTTCCCAGGGACTGGGACCTGTTCCCTCATCTCACATGAAAAGGTCCCATAGCCCTTTCATCTTAAAATTTCCTTCAGTGCCTGGATAGGTGTCTGGAACCATGGGGAAGAAAAGGGTCAGGTAGTGTGTTAGCCTGCGGTCACCCGTTCACATGTGACAGTGAGGGTTTCTAAGGCGCTGCCAATGCCTATGGCAACAAGACCCTGATTGAGGAGTGGATGGAGGGAGAAACAGTATTTGCACCTAATGGGTGGTATGGGAGCTGGGGTAGGTGACATGGTGCTGCTCCCTGGAAGGAAATAATCAACATTTCCAGCTGGATGGTAACTCCTCTTGGAGAGGGCCAGGAAGGAAGATAGGAACTGGGCTTCACTGGGGAAAGGGTAGAGTGCCCTCCAGAGCTCTACTCCATCAACAAGCCTCAGACACCTGCTGTTGCTGTGAGGGAAGCCAGGTCTGTCTCCCAGCTTCAATGTGCCACCAACCCCACCCAGGAGGAGATTGAAATGCCTACAAAGTAGGTTTGATCACCCCCATTTTAGAAGTGAAGTGGCAGAGGCAATAATGGTGAAGAGCCTGGCGCAAGTTTCACTGTTGTAAAAAGTGGGAGAGCTAAGGCTCCAGTCAGATTTCTGGCCCCAACTCCAGGGCTCTCATATCTGTAATTCCGCTTGGTGGCTTGGAGAGCTCTTCCACGTTAGTATTTGTAGGGCCCTGGATAAGGCGCTTGAGATTATAGTACAGACGATGTGGAAGAGTCTACCACAGTGCTACCAGGAATAGGAGCTCAATAATGTGCTAGGTGCGGCGGATGGGAGCGAGGGAGGTTAAAACAAGAATAACACTGGGTCTTGGCCCTGAGGAACTTTATAGTTATGAGCAGTTAGGCTCATGACCTGGTTTTGAAGCATGACTTACTATGAAGCTATTTCACTTTGGGACAGTTGCTTGTTCTCTCTTTGCCTTGGTTTCCTCATCTGTAAACTGGGCATAATTGCAGTGTCTTCTTCCACAGGTGATTGTGGAGATTAAATGAGTGAATGCATGTTTGTTCTGCTTTGGTCAGTGCCTGACACTCAGAAGGTTTGTGATACAGGGTAGTTGTCAGTACTATTATATAGATATGTAAAAATGTAAACAAAAGCTTTAGGTAACAAGTCAACAAAAACAATAGAAGGAATGGCACAAGAGAAAAACCGGAACTTTTCAAGTATGTTCCAAGGAGAGAACTTGCTACTATGTTTGGAAACATCTGCAGGTGCAATTCATAACCACATGGCAAATGATCTTGTTCTTAGCTGATCACAAAGCAGAGTCCAGAGGATGATGCCAAATCTTTCTTTAAAAAGAATGAAACAAACAAACAAAGAAAAAAAAGGATGCCCCATTGTTCTTGGTTCATTCTGAGCATCTTCTGCAAGGACAAGTCATCTGAACTTTCATGGATTATCTGGAGAAAGTCTTTGGTATAGAGAGCATTGTATTCTTTTATGGTTCATACTGTAACTAATTAGTGTGAAGTTAGTGACTTTAAGCAACACAAATTTACCATCTTATGGTTCCAGAGGTCAGAAGTCTAAAATCAAGGCTGCATTCCTTCTGGAGGCTTAAAGGAGACTCTGTTTCTTTGCATTGACCAGCTTCTATGGGCTGCCTCCATTCTTTGACTCACAGTCCCTCCTTTCATCTTCAAAGTCAGTGCTGTAGCATCTTCCCTCTTCTCTGACCTCCCATCTGCCTCTTATAAAGATTCTGATGATTATACTGGCCCACCAGGATAATCTAGGATAATCTTCCCATCTCAAGGTCCTTAACTTAATCACACCTACCTTATTATATATATATATATATATATATGTAAAAGTAATTCATATTCACCAGGTTCTGGTGAATCCCCAGGTTCTGGGAATTACCATGGGACATCTTTCAAAGGCTATTATTCAGGCCTATCACAAGTGTCTCTAAGCCAAACACATCTTTCTCTTGCTAACATGTGTGACCTTGCTTAGAATAACCAGCAGGATCTATTATGTAAATTCTTCAACCCACCATGTGTAAAGAGAGGAAAAAATGCCAATGGTAAAGGAGAAGCAGGAATCCTGTCCTAGTACTTACCAGTATAAAACTTGCTCTGTGAATTCTGGTGAGAGCAGTAAGTAAGAGCAGTCTTTTTTATTGGGAACAAAATTTTTTAAATATCTTGAGAAAGGAGCCAGTCCAATGAAAATTTTATTTACTTGTCAAAACACTTTTATATAGCTTGATGTATGGCTATGCAGTGCTCTAAGTGCTTCAGATATGACCATGCAATCTGCTAACAACTTCATGATAATAGAAGAACATTCTATTACCATGACATTCATTCTATAGATGAGGAAACTGAGACATAGCCAAGGTTTGGGGGTAAGCCCAAGTTCACACAGCTAGAAGTAGTAGCTCCTCATAAAGTGTTATTGCATGATTGTGAATAGCAGAGCCCCTGTTTCCAATGACCTTGAACACTCACCACTCAGGGCTTTATGTGTCCTTGAACCCACATTCTGAGTGTCCTATCTGGGTGGCTTTTTGTGTAGACGGTACAGCACAAACATGGTGAGAAGTAGTTTTCATCTACCGGAATATTGTTGTCTCACTTCTGAAAGGGCTTCCCCAGATAGTACTAATGGTAAAGAATCCACCTACTACTACAGGAGACACAGAGATGTGGGTTCATTCCCTGGTCAGGAAGCTCCGCTTGAGAAGGGCTTGGCTATGCACTCCAGTATTCTTGCCTAGAGAATCACATGGACAGAGGAGGGCTGGGCTACAGTCAGGTGGGCTACAGTCCACAAGGTCACAAAGAGTCAGACACAACTGAAGCAATTAGTACGCACCCTTGCACTCCCATCATAGAGCCACCTCCCTGACAGAAGCTGAATTAACAAAATAGGGGACTTGCTAGTACAGACTCCCTTCAGCCAGGGCTCTGGCCCAGACTCATGATCTAGGCTGTGTCAACCTGATGCACTTGACAGGACTTTCACTTGGGAACCAAAGGTGAAACAGAGCAGGACCCTGTGCTCCTCCCCTCACCCCTCTATGTCCTCTGCCTGCCTTATATCTGTGGAAAGACTTCAGTAAAAGAAAAAGTTTAACCAGAGAAGTGAGAACATGCAAAAACAAAGGAAGACAAAATAATAATTAAGCACAATCAAGGACCTTTAATTCTTTCTCAAGGGCTATAGGTTATCAGTTCAGTTCAGTTGCTCAGTAGTGTCTGACTCTTTGTGACCTCATGGACTGCAGCACACCAGGCTTCCCCATCTGTCACCAACTCCCAGAGCTTGCTCAAACTCATCTCCATCGAGTCAGTGATGCCATTTAACCATCTCATCCTCTGTCATCCCCTTCTCCTGCCTGCAATCTTTCCCAACATCAGAGTCTTTTCCAAGGAGTTAGTTCTTCACATCTCATGGCCAAAGTATTGGTGCTTCAGCAGCAGTCCTTCCAATGAATATTCAGGACTGATTTCCTTTAGGATTGACTGGTTTAATCTCCTTGCAGTCCAAGGGACTCTCAAGAGTCTTCTCCAGCACCATAGTTCAAAAGCATCAGTTCTTCGGCGCTCAACTTTCTTTGTAGTCCAAATCTCATATCCATACGTAACTACTGGAGAACCATAGCTTTGACTATATGGACCTTTGTTGGTAAAGTACTGTCTCTGCTTTTTAATATGCTGTCTAGGTTGGTAATAGATTTTCTATAAATTCTGAGCCATACCCTGTGAGCTGCCTTATAGATTCTGAAACACCCAGGTATAAGAAATTAACTATATGATGACCAGACTGAAGCCATTACATAAGCTGCCACTATTCTGAGTACTGGCCTTGAGAAAATGGGAACAAACTTACCTTGGAACTTAAGATTAACTGTATCTAAAACAATCAAGGTGTTGTTGTCAGACCACTGATGACCAATTTCAAGATGACAGAACTGACTGTGCTCTTTCTGCCTGTAGCCCCCACCCTAAGCCTAGAAAAGCTCTTGTCCACTGACTGTCAAGGGTGGAGGGGGGTGGTCAGACTTTGGACAGGCACTGCTCTCCCTCCCCCACATTGCCAGCATCCAAATAAAGCAAACTTTCCTTTCCACCAACATTGCTCTTTCAGGGCTCTTTAACAGCGAGCTGGTTATAAAGGGAAGCAATGGCCCCCAACAACTTAGGTTGGTATCAGAACAGCAGTGAGGGATCATTTCCTGGGCTTGACACCTGGTCTTCCAGACATCTCAACATTTTTGCAAGCCAATAAGTATCCAATTAGTACATCCTTTAGCCAGAGTCCCTTACCACTTGCAACTAAATCCTGGGTAATACTGATGTGAAGAACTGACTCACTGGAAAAGACCTCAATACTGGGAAAGATTGAAGGCAGGAGGAGAAGGGGATGACAGAGGATGAGATGGTTGGATGGCATCACTGACTTGATGGACATGACTTTGAATAAGCTCTGGGAGTTGGTGATGGAAAGGGAAGCCTGGCGTGCTGCAGTCCAAGAGGTCTCAAAGAGTTGGACATGACTGAGTGACTGAACTGAACTGAATACTTACATTTGCAAATACTTAACAAACATCATGTACCAGGAGTTGGTCTTAAGACCTCCTCATGTACAGACTCACTTCATCCTCACAATAACCCCATGAGGTAGGTACTATGATTATGCCCCTTTTACTGGTGAGGAGACTAAGGCATAGTAGAGAAAGTAATTTGAGGCTAAATAATTTGCCCCAAAGCAATGAAGTCACAAGGCTAGGATTTGAACCAGGCTGTGTGGATCTAAACTTGAACTCTTAATCACCACACATACTGTTTCTCTAAAGCCTTTTAATTTTATTTATTTATTTTATTGATTACATAATAGTTTCATCATAGAACCATTCAAACACTATAGAAGAATAGAAAAAAGAAAACAGGACTTCCCTGGTGGTCCAATGGTTAAGAATCTGCCTGCCAATGCAAGGGGCACAGGTTTGATTGCTGGTCTGGGAAGATTCCACATGCTGTGGGGCAATGAACCTAAATGCCACAACTACTGAAACCCTTGTGCCCTAGAGCCCGTGTTCCACAAGAGAAGCCACCACAATGAGAATCCTGCACACTGCAACTATTGAAAGCCCTCATGCAGCGACAAGGACCCAGCACAACTGAAAATAACTTTCTTTAAAAAGCAACTGTACTGTTGATGGTAAAACATTGTCTGTAAATGTATTAGCTTCTTAAATTTAATTAAAATTAAATAAATTAAAGATTTGGTTCCTTGGTCACACTTACCACATTTCACAGGCTCAGTAACCACATGCATCTCCTGGCTACTGGTTTGGATGACAAAGCACAGGTAGAAAATGTTTTCGTCATCACAGAAAGTTCTGATTGGTGGCCCTGAGTAACTTGGCCTTTTTCCCCACAGTTCTCTGGGACAGTGAACAAATGCATGTAATTTTATATAAAAGGAATGTTTTACATGCTGTTTTGGTTATTCTCTTGTCTATGGCTCATTTTTTCTAGCTTTGACCTCTCCCCTCTCTCACTGGGATAAGCCAGGTGTGTAGGAGCCCTTCTGGGCCTTTCCCTGTCCTCTTACCCTCATGGGAAGTTTCATATCACATGTAGAAAGGTTTGCTGCTGGTAAACACTTGCTTTTCTTCTGTTAATAAAACATTGTGGAAATATTTCTGAGTCAGCCAATCCAGATCTAACCTATTCTTGTTTGTGGCCTTGTGGAATTTCACTGTTCACATATAAGACAAATTTTGAGGTGGCTTCAGCCTCTTTCACAGGGGTTGGGTGATTGGATTGAAAAGCATTTTTATGTTTAATTTTCATAGATTTACCAGATTCCAGTCCAAAGGGGAGACTGACCCCCATTTCCTCCAGTAATGAGTATATTCTGCCTCCCCCCACTGTCTCCAGACACTCTACATACTGACCCAGCATTAGGTGCTATTGACAGCTTATGGTGAACAGTTTCAGATTCGTGATCTCCGAAGAAGATTTAGCTTTGGGACCAGGGGCCAGGCTTGCTGACTCAAGAGCTTTTGTATCAGTACAGTTCAGTTCAGTTCACTTGCTCAGTCGTGTCCAACTCTTTGTGACCCCATGAACCGCAACACGCCAGGCCTCCTGTCCATCACCAACTCCCAGAGCCAACCCAAACCTATGTCCATTGAGTTGGTGATGCCATCAAACCATCTCACCCTCTGTTGTCCCCTTCTCCTCCTGCCCTCAATCTTTCTCAGCATCAGGGTCTTTTCAAATGAGTCAGCTCTTGGTATCAGGTGGCCAAAATATTGGAGTTTCAGCTTCAACGTCAGTCTTTCCAATGAACACCCAGGAATGAGCTCCTTTAGGATGGACTGGTTGGATTTCCTTGCAGTCCAAGGGACTTTCAAGAGTCTTAACCAATATCACAGTTCAAAAGCATCAATTCTTCTGCACTCAGCTTTCTTTGTAGTCCAACTCTCACATCCATACATGACTACTGGAAAAACAATAGCCTTGAATAGATGGACCTTTGTTGGCAAAGTAATGTCTCTGCTTTTTAATATGCTGTCTAGGTTGGTCATAACTTTCCTTCCAAGGAGTAAGCATCTTTTAATTTCATTTCATGGCTGCAATCACCATCTGCAGTGACTTTGGAGCCCCCCCCAAAATAAAGTCAACCACAGTTTTCACTGTTTCCCATCTATTTTCCATGAAGTGATGGGACTGAATGCCATGATCTTAGTTTTCTGAATGTTGATCTTTAAGCCAACATTTTCACTCTCCTCTTTCACTTTCATCAAGAGTCTCCTTAGTTCTTCTTCACTTTCTGCCATAAGGGTGGTGTCATCTGCATATCTGAGGTTATTGATATTTCTCCTGGCAATCCTGATTCCAGCTTGTGTTTCATCCAGCCCAGTGTTTCTCATGATGTACTCTGCATATAAGTTAAATAAGCAGAGTGACAGTATACAGCCTTCATATACTCCTTTTCCTATTTGGAACCAGTCTGTTGTTCCATGTCCAGTTCTAACTGTTGCCTCCTGGCTTGCATACAGGTTTCTCAAGAGGCAGGTCAGGTGGTCTAGTATTCCCATCTCTTTCAGAATTTTCCACAGTTTTTTGTGATCCATACAGTCAAAGGCTTTGGCATAGTCAATAAAGCAGAAATAGATGTTTTTCTGGAACTCTCTTGCTTTTTCCATGATCCAGTGGATGTTGGCAATTTGATCTCTGGTTCCTCTACATTTTCTAAAAACAACTTGAACATCTGGAAGTTCATGGTTCATGTATTGCTGAAGCCTGGCTTGGAGAATTTTGAGCATTACTTTACTAGTGTGTGAGATGAGTGCAACTGTGTGGTAGTTTGAGCATTCTTTGGCATTTACTTTCTTTGGAATTATAATGAAAACTGACCTTTTCCAGTCCTGTGGCCACGGCTGAGTTTTCCAAATTTGCTGGCATACTGAATGCAGCACTTTCAAAGCATCATCTTTCAGGATTTGAAATAGCTCAACTGGAATTCCATCACCTCTACTAGCTTTGTTTGTAGTGATGCTTCCTAAGGCCCACTTGACTTCACATTCCAGGATGTCTGGCTCTAGGTGAGTAATCACACTATCATGATTAACTGGGTGTGAAGATCTTTTTTGTACAGTCCTTCTGTGTATTCTTGCCATCTCTTATTAATATCTTCTGCTTCTGTTAGGTCCATATGTTTTCTGTCCCCTATTGAGCACATGTTTGCATGAAATGTCCCCTTGGTATCTCTAATTTTCTTAAAGAGATCTCTAGGATTTCCCATTCTATTGTTTTCCTCTATTTCTTGGCATTGATCGCTGAGAAAGGCTTTCTTATCTCTCCTTGCTATTCTTTGGAACTCTGCATTCAAATGTGTATATCTTTCCTTTTCTCCTTTGCTTTTGGCTTCTCTTCTTTTCACAGCTATTTGTAAGGCGTCTTCAGACAGCCATTTTGCTTTTTTGCATTTTTTTTTTCTTGAGGATGCTCTTGATCCCTGTCTCCTGTACAATGTCACATCCTCTGTCCATAGTTCATCAGACACTCTGTCTAACAGATCTAGTCCCTTAAATCTATTTCCTACTTCCACTGTATAATCATAAGGGATTTGATTTAGGTCATACCTAAATGGTTTAGTGGTTTTCCCCACTTTCTTCAATTTAAGTCTGAATTTGGCAATAAGGAGTTCATGATCTGAGCCACAGTCAGCTCCGGGTCTTGCTTTTGCTGACTGTATAGAGCTTCTTCATCTTTGGCTGCAAAGAATATAGTCAATCTGATTTCAGTGTTGGCCATCTGATGATATCCATGTGCCTTCTCTTGTGTTGTTGGAAGAGGGTGTTTGCTATGACTAGTGTGTTCTCTTGGCAAAACTCTATTAGCCTTTGCCCTGCTTCATTCTGTATTCTTGCAAGGCCAAATTTGCCTGTTTCTCCAGGCGTTTCTTGACTTCCTACTTTTGCATTCCAGTCCCCTATAATCAAAAGAGCATCTTTTTGAGGTGTTAGTTCTAAAAGTTCTTGTAGATCTTCGTAGAAACATTCAACCTCAGTTTCTTCAGTGTTACTGGTCGGGGCATAGGCTTGGATTACCGTGATATTGTATGGTTTGCCTTGGAAATGAACAGAGATCATTCTGTTGTTTTTGAGATTGCATCCAAGTACTGCATTTAGGACTCTTTTGTTGACTATGATGGCTATTCCATTTCTTCTAAGGGATTCCTGCCCACAGTAGTAGATATAATGGTCATCTGAGTTAAATTTACCCTTTCTGCTTTTGTGTAGCAGAGTTTTATTAAAGTGATAAGGGACAGAGAAATCTTTTGACATAAACATCAGAAGGGAGAAGGAGAATCCTTCCCCCCACCTCCCAGCTAGTTTTAGCAAGCTGTTTTATTTCTGTTAGAAAGCTATTAATCAGATAAGAGAGATACCTCAAGGCTGTCAGAGTTTCACCATACCCCTCTCTCACAATAATCATTTTTGAGACAGGATGGCACGAGGTATTTCATCCTCCACCCATAAAACAATTAATATGAGTACTGATTTGCTGAGTTATTATTAACCCAGTTCAGTTCAGTTCAGTTCAGTCAGTCAGTCATGTCCGACTCTTGCAACTCCATGAATTGCAGCATGCCAGGCCTCCCTGTCCATCACCAACTCCTGGAGTTCATTCAGACTCACATCCATTGAGTCAGTGATGCCATCCAGCCATCTCATCCTCTGTCATCTCCTTCTCCTCCTGCCCCCAATCCCTCCCAGCGACAGAGTCTTTCCATTGAGTCAACTCTTTGCATGAGGTGGCCAAAGTACTGGAGTTTCAGCTTCAGCATCATTCCCTCCAAGGGAATCTCAGGGCTGATCTCCCTCAGAAAGGACTGGTTGGATCTCCTTGCAGTCCAAGGGACTCTCAGGATTCTTCTCCAACACCAGAGTTCAAAAGCATCAATCCTTCGTCACTCAGCTTTCTTCCCAGTACAACTCTCACATCCATACATGACTACTGGAAAAACCATAGCCTTGACTAGACGGACCTTTGTTGGCAAAGTAATGTCTATGCTTTTCAATATGCTATCTAGGTAACCCAAGGTATGCGAAAAGAAAAAAAGTTAGTCTTCGGTGGAACCATTTTGAAGAAAGGCAAATTCCAATGCAAAGACATAGTTTCATTAACATAGCTTAAGAAAAACATTTCCATCGAGAAACCTCCTTTTAATTTTGTGTGGAGAAGGAAAAAAGGTATCTGACACCTGTAGTTTGTTTCCTCCTGCCAATTAAGGGAGAGATAAAAAAATGTCTGATGCTTGCAGCCTATTTCCTCTGTTTCAAGATCCCTGGCCTTCCTGCTTGTTACCCTTTCACTATCCTTCTTCTGGCCTTTTTTTAGAATTATGATTAAAAGTGGTGTCTCTCAACAGTGGCAAACTGACTCCTGTGAGAGTAGTTGCCAAGGTACAGGCAATGAAAGATTGAAAACAAGGTCAGTTTGCTTTTAGCAATCACCACATGTAGGCCATTATAACAATGTTATTGCTAATGTACTCCTCTCTCAAAAATCTTCTGTTGCTGTTGGTGGGAACATAAACTGGTTCAGCCACTATGCAAAACAGTACGGAGGTTCCTCAAAGAAGTAATAGTAGAGTTGCAATATGCTCCAGCAATCCCACTCATGGGTATATATCCAGAAAAAATTATAATTCAAAAAGATAAATGTACCCCTATGTTCATAGCAGCACTATTCATAATAACTGAGATATGGAAACAACCTTAGTGTCTATGGACAGGTGAATGGATAAAGAAGATGTGGTGCTGGGACTTCCCTGGAGGTCCAGTGATTGAGAATCTGCCTTCCAATGCAGGGGACCCAGGTTCCATTCCTGGTCAGGTAACTAAGATTCCACATGCCACAGGGCAACCAGGCCCATGTGACAACTACTGAGCCCACATGTTCTACAGCCTGTGCTCCACAACTGAAGAAAGCCACACACTGCAACAAAGACCCAGCACAGCCAAAAAAAAAAAAAAAAAGATGTGGTACATATATACAATGGAATACTACTCAGCCATAAAAAGATGGAAATAATATCATTTACAGCAAGATGAATGGCCCTAGAGATGATCACGCTAAATGAAGTAAGTCAGAAAGGGGAAGACAAATACCATATCAAATACCATATCAAATACCATATCACTTGTTTGTGAAATGTAAAATATGACACAAATGAATTTATGTACAAAATAGAAACAGATGCTCAAACATAGAGAACAGACTGTGGTTGCCAAGGGGGAGTTGGTTGGGGAAATGAGGGATTGGGAGTTTGGGATTAGCAGATGTAAACTATTTATATACAGAGTGAATAAACAACTAAGTTCTACTGTAGGGCACAGGGAACTATATTCAATAGCCTGTGATAAATCATAATGGAAAAGAATATGAAAGAATTTATATATATAACTGAACCACTTTGCAGTATAGTGGAAACTAACACAGCATTGTAAATCAACACTTCAATAAAATAAATATTAAACATCTTTTATTGGCCTACATTCTAAACTATTGCTGTGGGTACTGTTGAGTTTTAATAATACATGTAAACATCACATCCCAGCTACACAATTGGCCTCAAATGCACATGAATTCAGCCACACATATTTGTTTCAAAAGTGAATTATGATGGTTCTCAATAATCTTAGTGCAGTTCAGGTGTGGCTTGTGCCTTCAGCCCCTGAAGAGTTCAGTTTGAAGAGTTCAGTTTGGTTGAGTCACTCAGTTGTGTCTGACTCTTTGTGACCCCATGAACTGCAGCACGTCAGTCTTCCCTGTCCATCACCAACTCCCAGAGTTTACTCAAACTCATGTCCATTGAGTCAGTGATGCCATCCAACCATCTCATCCTCTATCATCCCCTTCTCCTCCCACCCTCAATCTTTCTCAGCATCAGGGTCTTTTCCAATGAGTCAGTTATTTGCATCAGGTGGCCAAAGTATTGGAGCATCAGCTTCAATATCAGTCCTTCCAATGAATATTCAGGACTGATTTGCTTTAGGATTCACTCCTTGACTCCTTGCAGTTCAAGGGACTCTCAAGAGTCCTCTCTAACACCACAGTTCAAAAGCATCAGTTCTTTAGCACTCAGCTTTCTTTATAGTCCAACTTTCACATCCATACATGACTACTGGAAAAACCATAGCTTTGACTAGACGGACCTTTGTTGGAAAAGTAATGTCTCTGCTTTTGAATATGCTGTCTAGGTTGGTCATAGTTTTTCTTCCAAGGAGCAAGTGTCTTTAAACTTCACGGCTGCAGTCACCGTCTTCAGTGATTTTGGAGCCTAAGAAAATAAAGTCTCTCACTGTTTCCATTGTTTCCCCATCTATTCGCCATGAAGTGATGGGACCAGATGCCATGATCTTTGTTTTCTGAATGTTGATTTTTAAGCCAACTTTTTCACTCTCCTCCTTCACTTTCATCAAGAGGCTCTTTAGTTCCCTTTTGCTTTCTCCCATAGGGTGGTGTCATCTGCATATCTGAGCTTATTCATATTTCTCCCAGCAATCTTGATTCCAAATTTTGCTTCATCCAGCCCGGCATTTCACATGATGTGCAGGGTGACAATATACAACCTTGACGTACTCCTTTCTTGATTTGGAACCAGTCTGTTGTTCCATGTCAAGTTCTAACTGTTGCTTCTTGATCTGCATACAGATTTCTCAGGAGGCAGGTAAGCTGGTCTGGTATTCCCATCTCTTCAAGAATTTTCCACAGTTTTTTGTGATCCACACAGTCAAAGGCTTTGGTGTAGTCAATAAAGCAGATGTAGGTGTTTTTCTGAAACTCTCTTGCTTTTTCAATGATCCAATGGAAGTTGAAGAGTACACAACAATTTTTTCAAATAGAATGAAGCTTGAATCACATATTCTGAAGCACCAAGCTTTAACACTGTTCTTCAAGGGTCAGGGCACAGAAACTGTGCAGAAGGCTAGGAACAATGCAACAACAATACAAGTAAGGAAATAGACAATCCATGGAAAATAGAGTCAAATTTTGAAGAAGAATGTCAGGAAACATGATGAAAGTGCTGGTCTTCTGTTGCCAAAAGAAATCAGAAGGACGGTTTTTGAACACCTGAATCATTTTTACCGACAACAAGCACTCATTCTAAAGAAATGGATCAAATAATGTCAGTGTTTGCTCTTTAGTCATTTTCTCTAAATTCAGTATAAGAGGAAAATCTTCAGAGATCTTACTAAATGTAATAGAAACATGGGTTTCCCAGGTGGTGCTAGAGGTAAATAACCTGCCTGACAATGCAGGAGACCTAAGAGACGCAGTTTCGATCCTTGAGTCGGGAAGATCCCTTGGAGGAGGGCACTGCAACTCACTCCAATATTCTTTCCTGGGAAATCCCGTGGACAGAGGAGCCTGGCTGGCTATAATCCATAGCATCGCAAAGAGTTGGACCTGACTGAATTGATTTAGCACACATGCACACACACAATAGAAACTTATTGATAGCTTATGGTGAATGGTATTGGATTCCTGGTCTTCAAAGGAGAGAATTTTGCTTCGGGACCAAAGACATAGCTTCAGTCACTCAGAGCTTTGTGCATCAAAAGTTTTATTACAGTGAAAAAGGGACAGAGAAAGCTTCTCTACAGACATCAGAAGGGGGCAGAGAGTGCCCGCCTCACGAGTTTGGGTGGAGCTTTGTATACTTTTCCAATTGTGTGAAAGTTGATCAGTCATGTAGGACTCTCTGCGATCCCATGATCTATACAGTCCATGGAATTCTCCAGGCCAGAACACTGGAGTAGATAGCTGTTCTCTTCTCCAGGGGATCTTCCCAACCCAGGGATTGAACCCAGGTCTCCCACATTGCAGGCTGATTCTTTACCAACTCAGCTGCCAAGGAAGTCCACTTTTTCAATTGGTTACAAACAATAGATCAAATGAATACCTCATGTGCGTAAAGGTCTTACCAGACCCACTCCCACAACACACATCTTAATATAACAGGATTAGTCAGAAGGTTTTTGTTAAGAAGGGGAAACATATTCTTGAGCAAGACACACTGTTGTTGTAAAATTATTAATACAGAGCTTAAGGAAGAACATACTCTTGAGCAAGATGTGTTGTTTTGTTGTGTTATCATTAGCTCTGGGCTTAAAGAAAGTTAATCTTAGGCAAAATAGATTGTTGCCATAACTCAGAGCTTAAGAAAAAAAGTCTTGGGTGATTAAGATGAAGGAATGTAGGAAAAAAAAAAAAAGTTTGCCCCTTCTTCCTCCTCAAGGGCCCTGGTCTTCTTATCAATCTACCTAAAAATAAGCTCTCTCACTTATGATGAACCTTCTGGTGAAACTCTTTCAAGGGAAATGTTTCAGCTACAGAGACATGAAAACCACTGAAAACAATCCTGAAGAAATAAAGATGTGGAGAATGCTGCAGTTTCTGAAATTCATTGTAAGTTAAGGTTTTTATGAATCAGTCAAGTTTATCTTTAAGACTTTTCTTAATGATTTGAATAACTTACTTCAGGTGAAAGAAAACTTTCAGAATTAAAATGAATAAACCTGGGACTTCCCTGGCAGGCCGGTGGTTAAGACTTCACCTCCTGGTGCAGTAAGTGTGGGTTTGATCCTTGGTCGGGTGCTAAGACCCCATATGGGTAGGCGCCAAAAAACCCAAACATAAATCAACCAGAGCAATGTTGTAACAAATTCAATAAAGCCTTTACCAAAGGTTTACATCAAAAAATCTTTTAAAAAAATTAATAAAAGCTGTCTTCTGTGAATTGTAAGTGAAGAGATTGGTAGATAAATCCACATATTCTATTTAACCTGAAGATGCAAATTTTGACCAACTCATTGACATTTTCAAAAGTTAGGGTTTAAGCACAAGAACTGTAATGTTATTTCATCATTAAGATGGAATAGGTAATTTTTTCTTTTTTCAAAAATTGCACCAATATATTTTAAAATATTATCTTTTATCTTTTGTAATATAATCCTCCTTTAGTTCAAAATTTATTTACTGACATAATTAGGCACATGCAATTTAACAACAGAAACGTTTACTGTTAGAATAGAAACATTCTGCATTTCCCTTCTGATAATTATCATCATCAGTTTCATTTCATAGTTATCACTGAAAATCCTTTTGCTATAGAGGATGTAGGATGTTACAAAATGAATCAAAAGATAGAAAATATTTTCAAACAGCTAGAATTGGCCTTGAATTATATCCTGATACACTGAGCTTTATAATTGTTCCTTGAAGGCTGTGCACAGAAGACATGCAGCCCGTGGGCACTTGTTGGTGGGGTTAGTGCTAGGGTGACCACAGATGTCAAGCAGAAGAGGCACAGCCATCAGTGCAGCCATAACTGATTGAATGACCCATTTGCAGCTTTGCTTCACCACCTCGAGTCCTTGGATCCACTTGGCTTATCTTTGAAATAAACCCCTTTCACATGCATTTCCCCTACTGCAGTTAAATTGAGCGGTTTTTCATGTTTATTGGACATCTAACAACCTTCTTCTGTAAATTTCTCATCCTTATCCTCCCTGGGATGGTGATGCTCAAGCTGTTTGGGTCAGGGACATTTTTGAGAATATGATGAAGCTTTTTCATCCTTTTCTGAGAAAAATACACATATGTTAACTTGTTCAGACCTTCACGTTCAACTTTAGGGGGCTCAGAAACCTCCTCTTCCTCATTTTACAGATAGAGAAACTCAGGCCCAAGATCTCAGACTAATTGGGAGCAAATTCCATGCCATGGAGGCTCAGTTTTCTAGTCTGCAAAATGGGAAAACTCTCACTTATCCTAATAGGACTAATGTTAAGAATGGATTAATGTCTAAACATACTAGTCTAGAGGTTTCAAGATTACTGCAATGGTTGACCTCGTTTTTCCTTTTCTTCTCCCCCACCCTCTGCCTTGGAGGGTTTTTTTTTTTTTTTTTCATTTAGTATGAATTAGCCCCAGTGTTTAAAAATGAGTGTTCTCACACTTAAAATAAATCCATCTTAGAAAGCTGTGGTGTTGGAGAAGACTCTTGAGAGTCCCTTGGACTGCAAGGAGATCCAACCAGTCCATTCTGAAGATCAACCCTGGGATTTCTTTGGAAGGAATGAAGCTAAAGCTGAAACTCCAGTACTTTGGCCACCTCATGCAAAGAGTTGACTCATTGGAAAAGACTCTGATGCTGGGAGGGATTGGGGGCAGGAGGAGAAGGGGACGACAGAGGATGAAATGGCTGGATGGCATCATGGACTCGATGGATGTGAGTCTGAGTGAACTCTGGGAGTTGATGATGAACAGGGAGGCCTGGCATGCTGCAATTCATGGGGTCGCAAAGAGTTGGACACGACTGAGGGACTGAAATGAACTGAACTGAACTGAAAGCTGTAAGCTGTAGCAGTACTGTCATGTGTGAGGGAGGGGCTGGGCTGGAGAAGCAGCATGACCTTGTTAACAAAGCAATAGCACAGGTTGCAGTTTATCCTCTGCAAGAGGAGTGACATCACTCATTCACTTTACCTGCCAGGCTGGGTGGTCCCTTGGACTGGGAACTCTTGCCCTGGACATGTTCCCCTGCACATACCTTTGGTCAGGCTTCAAATTAGTCGCACAAAGGTGATAAGACTTGATACAGATTGAGGTGATGCTATCTTTCTCTGGAAAATTCGCATTCTAATGGGATTTAGCAGAAGGACTGTCCTAATCCTATCACTCCTTGGCCATGAAAAATTCCAGTAATGATGTGAGAACTTTTTTGCACTCTTGGTCAGGGACTAAAATCCTTTCATATTCAGTTTGTTCCTCTCCATCACTACTTTCTGAGATGCTGAAAGCTGGATCAAGAGTTCAGTTTTGGAGAAACGTATTGGAGTTGAAGGGCTTTCCTCATAGCTTAGTCAGTAAAGAATTTGCCTGCAATGCAGAAGTGAAAGTGAAAGTGAAAGGGAACTCACTCAGTCGTGTCCCACTCTTTGCAGGAGACCCGGGTTCAATTCCTGGGTCGGAAAGATGCCCTGGAGAAGGAAATGGCAACCCACTCCGGTATTCTTGCCTTGAAAATCCCAGGGATGGGGGAGCCTGGTGGGCTGCCATCTATGGGGTCAAACAAAGTCAGACATGACTGAAGTGACTTAACAGCAGCAGCAGCAGCAAGATTGAGAACTACTGTTCTTGAGTATCACTGCAAATCTGAAGAAGCTGCTAAGAACACTAGAACCCAGGGAGGTAAGAAGGATGCTTGAAAGGGGGTCAGAGGCAGAGGAAAACGGTGAAGGGTGTGTAAATCTGTAAGCAGATAGGATAGGGGATCCCGAGGAAGGGGAACCAGGCATTACTTTCTTGATCTAACACAAGCCATTTTGGTATCCAAGCCATTTTGGGATCTGAGCCTGACTTCAATGCTTCCCCTGAACAAATTTCAGTAATTAGTGATCTTAAGGGAACAAAAGAACGAAAACTGTCATCGGGCAAGAGAAGTAACAATAGCAAAGAAAATAAATTAGGTGTAAAGTTCCCCAGTTCTGTTTCAAAGATAAAAATTTGTCTGAAGCTTGACCACCCAGATCAACTGGACCTACGGGATGATGTTGATTTTTCCGGACCCTCCTCACTGTAATCAATAATTGTTTAGACTCTGTTGACCTTTCCCCCAATTTTGTGCTGATTCGCTTCTGCTCCAGCCTCTTCATGAATGTGCATACACCACCGAAACCCCTTCAGTTCAGTTCAGTCCCTCAGTCATGTCTGACTCTTTGCGCCCCCATGAACTGCAGCATGCCAGGCCTCCCTGTCCATCATCAACTCCCAGAGTCCACCCAAACCCATGTCCATCGAGTCGGTGATGCCATCCAACCATCTCATCCTCTGTTGTCCCCTTCTCCTCCTGCCCTCAATCTTTCCCAGCATCAGGGTCTTTTCAAATAAGTTAGCTCTCTGCATCAGGTGGCCAAAGTATTGGAGTTTCAGTTTCAGCATCAGTCCTTTCAATGAACACCCAGGACTGATCTCCTTTAGGATGGACTGGTTGGATCTCCTTGCAGTTCAAGGGACTCTCAAGAGTCTTCTCCAACACCATAGTTCGAAAGCATCAATTCTTCAGTGCTCAGCTTTCTTCACAGTCCAACTCTCACATCCATACATGACTACTGGAAAAATTTGACAAGATGGACATTTGTTGGCAAAGTAATGTCTCTGCTTTTTAATATTCTGTCTAGGTTGGTCATAGCTTTTCTTCCAAGGAGCAAGAGTCTTTAAATTTCTTTACTGCAATCACCATCCACAGTGATTTTGGAGCCCAGAAAATTAAAGTGAGCCACTGTTTCCACTGTTTCCCATCTATTTGCCATGAAGTGATGGGACTGGATGCCATGATCTTCGTTTTCTGAATGTTGAGCTTTAAGCCAACTTTTCACTCTCACGTTCATCAAAAGGCTCTTTAGTTCTTCACTTTCTGCCATAAGGGTGGTGTCATCAGCATATCCGAGGTTACTGATATTTCTCCGAGAAATCTTGATTCCAGCGTGTGCTTCCTCCAGCCCAGCATTTCTCATGATGTACTCTGCATATAAGTTAAATAAGCAGGGTGACAAAATACAGCCTTGATGGACTCCTTTCCCTATTTGGAACCAGTCTGTTGCTCCATGTCCAGTTCTAACTGTTCTTCCTGACTTGTATACAGGTTTCTCAAGAGGCAGGTCAGGTGGTCTGGTATTCCCATCTCTTTCAGAATTTTCCACAGTTTATTGTGATCCACACAGTCAAAGGCTTTGGCATAGTCAATAAAGCAGAAATAGATGTTTTTCTGGAACTCTCTTGCTTTTTCCATGATCCAGTGGATGTTGGCAATTTGATCTGTGGTTCCTCTGCCTTTTCAAAAACCAGCTTAAACATCTGGAAGTTCATGGTTCACGTATTGCTGAAGCCTGGCTTGGAAAATTTTGAGGATTAGTTTACTAGCGTGTGAGATGAGTGCAATTGTGTGGTAGTTTGAGCATTCTTTGTCATTGCCTTTCTTTGGGATTGGAATGAAAACTGACCTTTTCCAGTCCTGTGGCCACTGCTGAGTTTTCCAAATTTGCTGATGTAGTGAGTGCAGCACTTTCACAGCATCATCTTTTAGGGTTTGAAGTAGCTCAACTGGAATTCCATCATCTCCACTAGCTTTCTTTGTAGTGAAGCTTTCTAAGGCCCATCTGACTTCACATTCCAGGATGTCTGGCTGTAGGTGAGTGATAACACCATCGTGATTAACTGGATCCTGAAGATATTTTTTATATAGTTCTTCTGTGTATTCTTGCCACCTCTTATTAATAACTTCTTCTATCAGGTCCATACCATTATGTCTTTTATCTAGCCCATCTTTGCATGAAATGTTCCCTAGTATCTCTAATTTTCTTGAGGAGATCTCTAATCTTTCCTGTTCTATTGTTTTCCTCTATTTCTTGGCATTGATTGTTGAGGAGGGCTTTCTTATCTCTCCTTGCTATTCTTTGGATGTCTGCATTCAAATGGGTTTATCTTTCCTTTTCTCCTTTGCTTTTTGCTTCTCTTCTTTTCACAACTATTTGTAAGGCCTCCTCAGACAGCCATTTTGCTTTTTTGCATTTCTTTTTCTTGGGGATGGTCTTGATTCCTGTCTCCTGTACAATGTTGTGAACCTCCGTCCATAGTTCATCAGGGACTCTATCTATCAGATCTAGTCCCTTAAATCTATTTCTCACTTCCACTGTATAATCATAAGGGATTTGATTTAGGTCATACCTGAATGATCTAGTGGTTTCCCCCACTTTCTTCAATTTAAGTCTGAATTTGGCAATAAAGAATTCATGATCTGAGCCACAGTCAGCTCCTGGTCTTGTTTTTGTTGACTGTATAGAGCTTCTCCATCTTTGGCTACAAAGAATATAATCAATCTGATTTCGATGTTGACCATCTGGTGAAGTCCATGTGTAGAGTCTTCTCTTGTGTTGTTGGAAGAGGGTGTTTGCTATGACCAGGGCATTCTCTTGGCAGAACTCTGTTAGCCTTTGCCCTGCTTCACTCTGTACTACAAGGCCAAATTTGCCTGTTACTCCAGATATTTCTTGACTCCCTATTTTTGCATTCCAGTCCCCTATAATGAAAATGACATCTTTTTTTTGGGTGTTAGTTCTAAAAGGTCTTGTAGGTCTTTATAGAACCGTTCGACTTCAGCTTCTTCAGTGTTACTGGTCGGGGCATAGCCTTGGATTACTGTGATATTGAATGGTTTGCCTTGGAGACGAACAGAGATCATTCTGTCGCTTTTGAGACTGCATCCAAGTACTGCATTTCGGACTCCTTTGTTGACTATGATGGTTACTCCATTTTTTCTAAGGGATTCCTGCCGGGAGCCAGCATGAGGAACTCCACCCATGGCAAAGGTCATGAGGAAGGAGGCTTGGCATACGCAAAGGTGTGATCAAGCCCCAGGAAATCCCCTGTTCCTGAGCGTCTAACCCCAAAACCAGAGTCTGTTTTATGCTCTCCTCCATAACCGTTTTTCTTGGAGAAGGAGTAAACGTGCAGCTCCAAGGCAATAAAAATTTCTGAGCATGACAAGAGTGTTTCAGCTTATGGACTCCTCTGAAGGTTATCTAGCCTGCCTGTATAGGTTCGTCCGGCCACATGTGATTGTTTACAGCCTCCCAACCTGAGAGGCATGAGATGTTTCAGACTTACTAAAGGCAAATTCTTTTGGGGAGTTAGAAATTATTAGTATAGTGTGTTGGTTAGGAATTATATTGGTGAAGGGTTCTTCATTTGTTGTGTCAATAATTGCTGCTAATTCCCTCCTTTGGGTGGGACAAGGATGTCTCAGGTCAAACCTCTCTGCTGGCAGACTAGCTTGTGTGACAGGATTATCCATACTCCTGCCACTATGCACATGATTGTTTACTACCTCTCAACCGTAAACAGCACAGAGAATTTTGGAGTATTTTGAGAGTCTTAATTAGCACAGGGCTTTTTCTTCTTGTTGAGTCAATGATTGCCGCCAGGCCTCCATATCCTTAGGCACCTGGGAATATATTAATCAATGTATTTGGAATATAGAAAAGGAAATACAGTAGTTTTTGATGTTAGCAATACTAGACTTTTTGAGTTAATGGATTTTCTCTTTTGTAATAGATCACTGTGCTTTGTTATAACTCACTGTGTCCTTGTTATGTAAAAATGTAACTTTATCACTATCTTAAGACCAAATAGATCTTAAGGGGAACATTGGTAAAAGGATTTTCATTTGTTGGGCTGATGTTTGCTGCTAAATCTCCATGTTCCCTACCCTTATAATGAATATAACTAACATATAGGAGAAATAAGTATTAACCTTTAAGCATATAGGAGAAATAAGTATTAACCTTTAAGACTAATCATGTTAACCTTGGGTTAAATAAATTCCTTTCTTGATTGTAACTCACTACACCCTCACCCTATAGGAATGCAACTTTATTTGGAGGGTGGTTCCTGGTTTAAGAGAAAGCACCCTTGGAAAAAATAAGTTTTTTGGTTATCAGAAAGAAAGGATCATAAAATCCCTAAGACCTTTTTATGTGAAGCACCTGATTTTGATAAAGGTCAGGACTGCTGACCCCTCTGTGATTCTGTATTCATCCCTATGTGTAACAAAAGGTATATAAGCAAACCTAAAAATAAAGAAATCGGATCAGTTTCCGGAAAGATTGATTCCCCCATGTCACTTCTTTCTTGCCCCCTTTTTTCTGGCTGAATTCCCATCTGGAGCATGGATGCTATTCCACGTAATCTTAGTTATTCAGCCTCTTTTTCTCCACTAATCTTCCTACTACACTATCCATTTCTAATCTCTCTATATCTGTGATTAAACACGTATTTTTCCAAAGATGCCAACTCCATCCCCACCTTCGAATTCCCTGGATCCACCGGGGCTGGACCCTGGCAGATTCCTGCCCACAGTAGTAGATATAATGGTCATCTGAGTTAAATTCACCCATTTCAGTCCATCTTAGTTCGCTTATTCCTCGAATGTCGATGTTCACTCTTGCCGTCTCCTGTTTGACCACTTCCAATTTGCCTTGATTCATGGACTTAACATTCCAGGTTCCTATGCAATATTGCTCTTTACAGCATCGACTCTTGCTTCTATCTATCACCTGTCCCATCCATAACTGGGTGTTGTTTTTGCTTTGGCTCCATGCCTTCATTCTTTCTGGAGTTATATCTTCACTGATCTCCAGTAGCATATTGGGCACCTATCGACCTGGGGAGTTCATCATTCAATGTCCTATATTTTGTCTTTTTATACTGTTCATGGGGTTCTTGAGGCAAGAATACTGAAGTGGTTTGCTATTCCCTTCTCCAGTGGAACACATCTGTCAGATCTCTCCACCATGAGCCATCTGTCTTGGGTGGCTCAACATGGCATGGCTCAGTTTCATTGAGTGAGGTAAGGCTGTGGTCCGTGTGATCAGATTGGTTTGTTGTCTGTGATTGTAGTTTTAATCTGTCTACCCTCTGATGCCCTCTCTCAGCACCTACCATCTTACTTGGGTTTCTCTTACCTTGGACGTGGGGTATCTCTTCACGGCTGCTCCAGCAAAGTGTAGCGGGCGGTCCTTACCTTGGAAGTGAGGTAGCTCCTCTTGGCCGCCGCCCCATCCTTCAAAGCCCTTCATGAGTATGCAAATACCTTTACCTTAAAACTTCCTAAGTTTGCTGTTCAGGGTGATACTACTTTCGGAAAGATTTCTGGTGATCTCTTTACTTGCTACAAGTAGTAAGTCCTTCTTTCTTCTGCTCTTTGGCTTGGCTGTGCCTTTTGGCTCAACACTCACCAAGAGGTGAGCTCAGTTTGGGGGTAATAAATCCACGGATTACAGCATTTCTCCAAGTATAACCCCCCAACTGAATGGGGAGTTAGCCTCTTCCAAACACAAGTCCATGTGCCTAATGCTCAGTGAGGCCAAACAAGCCAAAACATCAGAGGTTTGAACAGAACAAGGTTTATTGCAGGGCCACACAAGGATGTGTGACTCATGTCCCCCCAAACCCTAAACTCCCTGAAGGGATTGAGCAAGGCCTTTTCAAGGCCAAGTGAGAGAGGGGGGTTCTAGGGTATGTGATCAGCTCCTGCCTGATTCTTTGATTGGTTGAATTTGAGATGACAGAGCAGTTAACATTATCAAACTGTAGGTGCCAGTAGGTCTGGGGCCACCATTAATATTTATTTTATTTATTTGGCTATACTAGGTCTAAGTTGTGACATGTGAAATCTTTTATTTGTGGCATGTGAAATCTGGTTCTCTGACCAGGGATCAGAGCCAGATCCTCTGCATTGGGAGCACAGAATCTTGACCACTGGACCATCAGGGAAGTCCCCACTAATTTTTTCCTTTTGTTAGGGGAAGCACACTGACTGAAGCCTCCCACCCTGACCAGGTACCATAGTAATCATTTGTGTGAATTATTTTATGACAGGAGGTCCTGGTAAGGAACATGGAACTAACAAGCTACCACCAATTGGAAGAGTTTGGGAAAGGTCAACAGGAGATGCCATGTGCCCTTCCACCTCCCAGAATTCCTCTCATTGACATCGATCATGGCTGAGCAATGTGTGCACCACCAGGAAGGACCTTGAGTCATAATGATTGGCCAAAAACAAGCCAGAAACTAATCCCATCACCATAAAACCCAAGACTTCAAGCCACACAGCAGAGCAACTCTCCTGGGTTCTTACCCTACTGCTTTCTGTCTGGGAGCCCCTTCCCAATAAAGGGATACTTTGTCGGCATGTATGTCTCCTTGGACAATTAATTTCTGAGTGTTAGATAAGAGCTTACTTTTGGGCCTGGGAAGGAGATCCCCCTTCCTGCAAAACTTTTGGTGTTGGTTTTTAGGATTTGAAAAACTCAGGATATATGCATGAGATAGTGTTATCTGGCTACTTTGGAAAAGAGCTATGGCACAGGATGTGGCAAAGGGATGTGTTCAGGGAGGGCCCTGAAGGGTCCTGCTTGGTTACAAGCCTTGTTCCACCTGTATTGGAGACAACTGTAGTTAAATTTTATCATCACCTGAAATTTCTCGTGACTCAATGTGTTCCCAAAACCACGTTTAATCTGGTCCTCTTCCATCCCAGAGATGAACAGTGACCTGTTTGTGATTGGTTTTCAAGTATCTCCTGCAGAGAGACATGAGCCTCCCCATTTTCTTTCCTCATTTACATGCAGAGTATCTTTTAATGAAGATGATTCAGGTTTCCAGCATTTGGCCTCCTCCCTCCCTCTGCTTTGCTTCCCCATACTGTAACTTGCAATGCTAAACAACACCCAAAGGGAGCACATTAAATGCACAGAGAAATAATGACATGAAGGCAAGCAGGAGTCCCAACCAATCTCATTTTGCTTGTAATTGACACATTATACAATCTTAAAAAAAACAAAAAACAAAAAAACTGCGGATATCTAACTGCCTGTATTGCCGAACACTGATGAGTCCAGACTCCTGAGAGCCTTCAGTATATTCCAAAGCCATATCGCCTAAATCTAGGACTGCAATAGAACTCAATAGTGCTAGAATATAATCAGAAAAATAAAATTTGGCTTCTGAAAGAGCAATGTTAAGAGAGAGGAGCCTGTCTTAATGTGTAGGAAATACATTGAATCACTTGGTTCGAAATTTCTACAGGATTGCAGCCTGGGCTTTTGGTGCCCTAAAGGCTGCTTACTGGGAAGGCTTGTGACTTTGCTTGAGCATTTCTGTCTGGAGGAGAGAGCCATGTGCAGAGCGGCTGCAAGTGTCAGGAGACAATGTCCACAGAAGCAACACTCAACTCAAGTAACAGATGGGGAATTAGTCAATAAATACCCACCACGTTCTCACCTCTTGGTTGGGACAGCTCTGAAGGCAGTCTTCTTCTATTCCTCAAGACACCCAGTAGAAGCAATCTCCAGTTGTTATGGAATCTGATCCCACAGATTCTCTTGCTCCTTGCTCTTTGCAAAATCAATACTCACAGATGATGGTAGAGAGGAAAGTTACCTTTAATCAGAAACCTGGCTATCTGGGGAGATGGTGGACACAGGGTCCCCCAAAACCATCTCTGAAGATTCTGCTCAGCCATGAAAGCTTCTAAAGGGAAACTAGGAAGTAATCTCAGTTACTCATTGAGATGGAGGGAGAGACATCACCATCCCCTACTGTGTGCAGGCTTATTGATTTCTCCTGATCTTGCTTCAGATGTTATTTCACTCAGTTTCTTCATGAGAATATTGACAGAGAAGCTGAGGAAGAGATCTGGTCATCTGTTAATTCCTTATTCTTTCTACTTTTTTGATCTACAGAAAGAGCCAATAAGTTAGGCACAGTATTGTGTGATCAAAATATTTGAAAAGTATGCTAGAGACAGAGATGAGTAGGTGTGGGTGTCTGATTTAGGATTAGTGAAGAGAAAAGGGGCCTCATGCAGAGAACTCTTTCCTACAGTTTTTTTTTTTTTTTTCTGCTAAAAGGTGCTTACAAATCCCCACTTCTCAGAACATCATTTTGTTTCTATGGAGAAATGGGTGAAAGTCTGTTTTCTGTAACTTTATGCTGACACAGATTGCCATATTCTTAGACTGGAAAATGTCAATGTGAAAGTGAAAGCCAATTCTTTGCGACCCCATGAACTGTAAAGTCCATTAAATTCTCCAGACAAGAGTACTGGAGTGAGCAGCCTTTCCCTTCTTCAGGGCATCTTCTTAACCCGAGGATCAAACCCAGGTCTCCCGCATTGCAGGCAGATTCTTTACCAGCTGAGCCACCAGGGAAGCCCAAGAATACTGGAGTGTGTATCCTATCCCTTCTCCAGTGGATCTTCCTAACCCAGGAATTGAACCGGGGTTTCCTGCACTGCAGCTGGATTCTTTACCAGCTGAGCTACTGCTTGCAGCATCTCTTTGCTGACAGCTGCCCACTTATATATACAGGCAGAAGAGGCTACATTATTTTGGTACCCACAAATATATAGATTATTATGAGTAATAGTGTTAACCTCACTCTCCTAAGGCTAGTTCTTGGAATTGTACTAGCAATGGATTCTGTACTTCTCAAGATGGAGAAGCTTAAGTCATAGCTACTGTCTGGTCATCATTCAGCTAGCTTTTCCCCTCTGGTGGAAGTTACAGGATCTGTAAGACAACACAGGAATATTCATCAGACCCTGAGTCTGTGACTCTATCGTCCTAATTATTAGCTGGTTGAACCTGCTCTTTTGTGACTTAAAGAGGCATGGAGACTTCAGCTTTCCTATAAACATGAAGAGGCCTTTGTACTTTGGGGGAAGGGGTGCGGGGTTCTGTTTGGATCCACAGTTATTACCATGGGAACTGGCTTCATCACATACCCTCTGTCACAATGCTCTCTTACTGCTCTGCTGGACTTTTCTCAGATCATTTCTCAAAATACGATCCCTGAATCCCTGTCTTGGGCTCTACTCCTGGGGAAAGCCAAATGAGAAATACTTTAATTTGGATACCCAATAAGGGAAAGGGACAACAGCTTTTACTTTTAACAGCAGAAAGTAAGCCATTATATTCAGGTAAATGATATTAATGAGTTTAATCATCCATTTGTTACCAAACATTAATTAGGTACCTACTGTCTACCTGAAGTCAAGGATAGATCTAGAGAGGTTGGGGTATGATCGTAAGAGGCCTGGGATACCAACCCAATTCATTTGAACCTTCTTGCATCAAGAGGAGGCAACTATTGAAGAATTTTAAACATAGGGGTCATATAGCCTGAGCTGGACAATGGAAAGCTTAATCTGGCTCCATGGTGTGAACTGGAGCTTAAGACTGGGCAAAGGAGTCACACTAAAACACTGCTGGAATATTTTTAGTCCATGTGTGATGCAGAAATCTGGCCTCTGTGCAACCAGCACCAAATTGAATCTCAAAGACACAGTTTTGGATGACGTAGAAATGAATAGTTTTATTGCTTTGCCAGGCAAAGGGGGCTGCAGCAGGCTAATGCCCTCAAAACTGTATGTCCCAACCAGGGGTGGAATAAGTGGACTGTGAGGAGTTTTGTAGTCAAGAGGCAGAGGTGCTGACAAGGATCAGGGTGCATGCAGGGCCTTCACTCCTTCAGTCATCTGGCATCAGGTGGTTTTGGGACGGGTTCAATGGTTCTCAAGGTTATTGAATGGTGACCTTGTCTCTGGAATAAAGAATATGTCACCAAGTGGTTAGCATCTTCCATTTTGGTGGGGGTTTTAGTTCTGCTCAAAGATATTGTCATGTATACCCCTTGAGGAGGAACCAGGACTCTGCCCCAAGGTCACACTATTTTTAAACTTTTCTTACTCCTCCTCCTTTACTTCTGCATCTGCTCTCTTCCCTGTCTGAAACTCAGGGAAACTCAATGAGACTGAATTAAATCTATTTCCTACAAACAAGAAACAGGGGACACAGAAAGGATTTGTATCCAGGAGAACCACAGGATCCTGCTTCATTTCAACATGAGCTACTATGCTCATTTTAATTGTTTAAAAAGTTCTATTCTCTCTGCCTAGGATTGTGAGTAGATGTGTTTATATGAAAATTAAGTCATAAGTCATATTTTGAGTGCAGAGAATAGAGCTTCCATGTAGAGCTGTGCAGCAGCCCCCAGAGCCTGCATGTGTAGGATCTTACATGTCTTTGCTACTCACACAGACCAAGGAAGAAACAAGAACTCCAGCAAGTTTTAGGGCTGGTCCCGCATGCTGAATATACTTCCAGGTGGTAGTTAAATAGCAGTGAGCAGGGAGTGTTGAAAGGAGAGACTTGGGAACTGGTCCTTTGAAGAGACAAGTCAAAGATTCTCAGCCATTTTCCAGTAATTTCACAACCTCTACTGAAGGAAGTCAGTGTATATTTGCAACCTGGTCTGTGCTTGAAAAAAAGAAACGAGTGACACACCATCAAAGGAATTGTGGTTTGAATTCTCTCTGAATGTATATTTATTTCTTTTATCTTGGTTGTATCTGTACACACCTTGCTGTGAAACAGTATAATTAACCACTGGGTTTCAGAGACAGGTGATCATTTGCAGCTTATCTGCAGCTCATTTTCAGCCCAAATTTTAGCTTGAAAATGCTTTTTCTTCTCCCTTTGGCAGCAGCTCTCAGAAGTGGATTTTGCTGGAAGCTTTCTATTTTCATCACTCTGATTGCTTTATTTATGTTGCAAATCACTGATTTGGTGTCTGAGAAATTGCCATGTTTGGGGCAGCAAAGCTTTTAGTTAATGGATTGATGAGTTTTACATTTGTTTATAATTTTTTTTTTTTAAATACAGACTCTTAAAGTTCCACTCATCATGCCTTACATTCAAGATAGTAATAAGCACTAACCTCTTGCCATTTACTTCAACTCTTGGTATTGGAACTGCATAACTCAGGTGGGACTTGAACCTAGCCAAAGCCCAGCTTGAAACTTGAACTCATGCTCTTTTAATTTGAATCACTTGCCTGGTGTCTGGATTTACTGAGGCTCAGGTGCTTTGTGACGGACAAGGCAATGGCAATCCACTCCAGTACTCTCGCCTGGCAAATCCCATGGATGGAGGAGCCTGGTAGGTTGCATTCCATGGGGTTGCTAGGAGTCGGACACGACTGAGCGACTTCACTTTCACTTTTCACTTTCATGCATCGGAGAAGGAAATGGCAACCCACTCCAGTGTTCTCGCCTGGAGAATCCCAAGGACAGGGGAGCCTGGTGGGCTACCATCTCTGGGGTTGCACAGAGTTGGACACGACTGAAGTGACTTAGCAGCAGCAGGTGCTTTGTGAAAAGAAATAGAGAAAAAAAAACAGAATGGGAAAGACTAGAGATCTCTTCAAGAAAATTAGAGATACCAAGGGAACATTTCATGAAAAGATGGGCTTAATAAAGGACAGAAGGTATGGACCCAACAGAAACAGAAAATATTAAGAAGAGGTGGCAAGAATACACTGAAGAGCTATGCAAAAAAGATCTTTACGACCCAGATAATCACAATGGTGTGATCACTAACCTAGAGCCAGACATCCTGGAATGTGAAGTCAAGTGGGCCTAAGGAAGCATCACTACAAAGAAAGCTAGTGGAAGTGATGGAATTACAGTTGAGCTATTTCAAATCCTAAAAGATGATGCTCTGAAAGTGCTCCACTCAATATGCCAGCAAATTTGGAAAACTCAGCAGTGGCCACAGGACTGGAAAGGGTCAGTTCTCATTCCAATCCCAAAGAAAGGCAATGCCAAAGAATGCTCAAACTACCACACAATTGTACTCATCTCACATGCTAGCAAAGTAAGGCTCAAAATTTTCCAAGGCAGGCTTCAACAATACGTGAACCATGAACTCCCTGATGTTCAAGCTGGTTTTAGAAAAGGCAGAGGAACCAGACATCAAATTGCCAACACCTGCTGGATCATGGGAAAAGCAAGAGAGTTTCAGAAAAACATCTATTTCTGCTTTATTGACTATGCCAAAGCCTTTGACTGTGTGGATCACAATAAACTGTGGAACATTCTGAAAGAGATGGGAATACCAGACCATCTGACCTGCCTCTTGAGAAATCTGTATGCAGGTCAGGAAGCAACAGTTAGAACTGGACATGGAACAACAGACTGGTTCCAAATAGGAAAAGGAGTCCATCAAGGCTGTATTTTGTCACCCTGCTTATTTAATTTATATGCAGAGTGCATCATGAGAAACGCTGGGCTGGATGAAGCACAAGCTGGAATCAAGATTGCTGGGAGAAATAGCAGTAACCTCACATATGCAGATGACACCCCCCTTGTGGCAGAAAGTGAAGAAGAACTAAAGAGCCTCTTGATGAAAGTGAAAGAGGAGTGTGAAAAAGTTGGCTTAAAGCTCAACATTCAGAAAACGAAGATCATGGCATCTGGTCCCATCACTTCATGGCAAATAGAAGGGGATACAATGGAAACAGTGGCACATTTTATTTTTTAGGCTCCAAAATCACTGTAGATGGTGACTGCAGCCATGAAATTAAAAGACGCTTACTCCTTAGAGGGAAGGTTATGACCAACCTAGACAGCATATTAAAAAGCAGAGACATTATTTTGCCAACAAAGGTCCATCTAGTCAGGTTATAGTTTTTCCAGTAGTCATGTATGGATGTGAGAGCTTTGCCATAAAGAAAGCTGAGCGCCGAAGAATGGATACTTTTGAACTGTGGTGTTGGAGAAAACTCCTGAGAGTCCCTTGGCCTGCAAGGAGATCCAATCAGTCCATCCTAAAGGAAATCAGTCCTGAGTATTCATTGGAAAGACTGATGTTGAAGCTGAAACTCCACCTGATGCAAAGAGCTGACTCATTTGCAAAGCCCCTGATGCAGGGAAAGATTGAATGTGGGAGGAGAAGGTGACAACAGAGGATAAGCTGGTTGGATGACATCACCATGTAGATGGACATGAGTTTGAGCTATCTCTGGGAGTTGGTGATGGACAGGGAGGCCTGGCATGCTGCAGCCCATGGGGTCACAAAGAGTCGGACAAAACGGAGTGACTGAACTGAACTGAACTGAGGTGCTTTGTGTCTCTTTTCAGAAAAAATTCAGTGAGAGATAAGGTGTCAAGTAAAAAGTGGATGTATGCTTCCCTCATAGCCCAGTTGGTAAAGAATCTGCCTGCAGTGCAGGAGGCTTGGGTTTGATTTCTGGATTGAAAAGATCCCCTGGAGAAGGAAGTGGCAACCCACTCCAGTATGCTTCCCTGGAGAATCCCATGGACAGAGGAGCCTGGTAGGCTACAGTCCATGTGGTCACAAGAATTGGACATGACTTAGTGACTATCTTCCCTGGTGGCTCAGATGGTAAAGCATCTGCCTACAATACAGGAGATCCGGGTTCAACCCCTGGGTCAGGAAGATATCCTGGAGAAGGAAATGGCAACCCACTCCAGTATTCTTGCCTGGAAAATCCCATGGATGGAGGAGCCTGGTAGGCTACAGTCCATGGGGTCGCAAAGAGTCAGACACAACTGAGCTACTTCACTTTCTTTAGTGACTAAAGAGAGAGACACTCCACAAACAGATTGTAATCGTACTTAATGGCTTGCCTGAAAGACACTGCCCCTCTGCTTGACTGTCAACTAAAGCGCTTTTAGCTTGTCCCTGCCCCTCTGTGAATAGAAGAAATTAACACACCCCTTTGGAGAAGGAAATGGCATTCCACTCTGGTATTCTTCCCTGGAGAATCCCATGGACAGAGAAGCCTGGCAGGCTACAGTCCATGGGGTTCAAAGAGTTGGACATGGCTGAGTGACTAAGTGCACACATCCAAGACACCACTTCCAAAGGCTTGCCGTCCCCTTGCAGATGTTTTGCAAGACTGAAGACCCTTTCACTTTACTTCCCCACTGCTTCTCCCTCTCTATTCTGCCTTTTGACTTTAGTTCCTCATTGCTTTTTTATGATTTATAAAAGAACCTGGCATCCAAACCTCAATAAGATATTTATTTTGAGGTGCTAGCCTGCCATCTTCTCGGTCACCTGACTTTCCGAATAAAGGTATTTCCCTTGCCTCAGCATCTCATCTCTGGGATTCATTGGCCTGTCGTGCAGTGAGCAGAGTGAGCTTGGACTCAGTAAAATGTGGAATGAGATGGTTGGATGCCATCACTGACTCAATGGACATGAGTTGGAGCAAACTCCAGGCGATGGTGAAGGACAGGAAAACCTGGCATGCTGTAGTCCGTGGGACCCCAAAAAGTGAGACACGACCCAGCAACTGAACAACAACAAAACATAGGAGGATTATTTCAATTATTTTGGGTGGAGATTTCCAGGAAGTGGATAACCACCCATTTCTGACCTTTGTGCTTGGCCTCGGAACTGTCGTGGATCTGATGATGTGTCACTTAGTTTGCTGATGTGTTATGATGAGCGTATATTGAGGTTCAAGGTCTGGTGGAAATTGACTTGTCTGTCTTGGACCCATTTGGTTCTAATTAGTTTATGTGTGTCCTTGAGGTTTGTCATTCTTTTAAAGTTTGTGCCCTGCCCTCTTCCCTCCAGTTTTAAATTGAAGACCAGACTTATCTAATCTTCTCTCATGAAGATACATCTTGATACCTGTCTTCTCAACCAGGTTGGATAAATCAGTCTTCTCCCTCAACCAAACTCTGAGTACCTTGTTCCCCAATATCTGATCTTGTTGAATGGGATGGAAAAAAGCAGTCATGGAAATCCTATGCTGGTTTGTCTGTGCCTTGACTTGATTATGTCAAACTAAGTATTTCCTGCCATATCAGTGGGCAAGAAATGTCACAGTCATCAGTGATTTCTGGACTCCAAATGTGAATGGGGGCTCCCAGAAGGGAACACAATACTTGTGATCCAGCAGCTGCTGCCACTCCCACAGTGATTGCTGAAGGACACAGGGGGATGCAAGAAGCAGCCATCTGCCACAGCTGCACCCTTTACAGTGAACGATGACTTTTTAGTTGTTTAGTCACGTCCCACTCTTTGCAACTCCACGGACTTTAGTATGCCAGGCTCTGATGCTCATGGAAGTCTCCAGGCAAGAATAGCCATTCCTTTCTCCAGGGCATCTTTCCAACCCAGGGATGAAACCCAGCTCTCCTGCATTGCAATCAGGTTCTTTACCATCTGAGCCACCAGGGAAGCCCATAAACAATCAAGAAACAGGATTTGGCCCCAGACAACTGAGATGCATATGAAAGGAATGAATTTAGTAAGTCCAGAGGCTTGCATCTTCCCATACATCTTTGTCATTCAGTAACTCAGTCTTGTCTACTCTTTGTGATCCCATGGAGCAAGCCAGGCTTCCCTGTCCTTCACCATCTCCCGGAACTTGCTCAAACTTATGTCTATTCAGTCAGTGATGCCATCCAACCATCTCGTCCTGTCGTCCCTTTCTCTTCCTGCCTTCAATCTTTCCCAGCATCAAGGACTTTTCTAATGAGTCAGCTCTTTGCATCAGGTGGCCAAAGTATCAAAGCTTTCACTTCAGCATTAGTCCTTCCAATGAATATTCAGGATTGATTTCTTTTATGATTGACTGGTTTGATCTCCTTGCAGTTCAATGGACTCTCAAGAGTCTGCTCCAACACCACAGTTCAAAAGCATCAATCCTCTGGTGCTCAGCCTTCTTTACAGTCCAACTCTCACATCCATGCATGACTACTGGAAAAACCATAGCTTTGACTAGACGGACCTTTGTCAGTAAAGTAATGTCTCTGATTTTTAATATGCTGTCTAGGTTTGTCATAGCTTTTCTTCCAAGGAGCAAGTGTCTTTCAATTTCATGGCTAGAGTCACCATCTGCAGTGATTTTGGAGCCCCCCAAAATAAAGTCCATAACTGTACCATTTTTTCCCCTTCTGTTTGCTATGAAGTGATGGGACCAGATCTTCGTTTTTTGAATGTTGAGTTTTAAGCCAGCTTTTTTCACTCTCCTCTTACACTTTCATCAAGAGGCTCTTTAGTTATTCTTTGCTTTCTGCCATAAGGGTGGTGTCATCTGCATATCTGAGGTTATTGATATTTCTCCTGGCAACCTTGATTCCAGCTTGTGCTTCATCCAGCCTAGCATTTCACATGATATATTCTGCATAGAAGTTAAATAAGCAAAAACAATATACAGCTGATGTATATTGATGTATATTGATATACTCCTTTCCCAAATTTGAACCAGTCCATCGTTCCATGTTTGGTTATTCCATGTCCATATCTAACTGTTGCTCCTTGACCTGCATACAGGTTTTGCAGGAGGCAGGTAAGGTGGTATGGTAATTCCTGTCTCTTTAAGAATTTTCCACAGTTTGTTGTGATCTCAACACAGTCAAAGGCTTTAGTGTAGTCAATGAAGAAAAGGTAGATGCTTTTCTGGAATTCTCTTGCTTTTTTGATAGTCCAATGGATGTTAGCAATTAGATCTCTGGTTCCTCTGCCTTTTCTAAATCCAGCTTGAACATCTGGAATTTCTCAGTGTGATCACTCACCTAGAGCCAGACATCCTGGAGTGCAAATTCAAGTGGACCTTAGGAAGCATCTCTACAAACAAAGCTAGTGGAGGTGATGGAATCCAACTGAGCTATTTCAAATCTAAAAGATGATGCTGTTAAAGTGCTGCACTCAATATGCCAGCAAATTTGGAAAACTCAGTGATGGTCACAGGACTGGAAAAAGTCAGTTTTCATTCCAGTCCAAAAGAGAGGCAATGCCAAAGAATGTTGAAGCTTTCCATACATAGAAGGATAGTAAGTTTCAAAATGGCTGTCTGAGGGGGCCTTACATATAGCTGTGAGAAGAAGAGAAGCAAAAAGCAAAGGAGAAAAGGAAAGATATAAGATCTGAATACAGAGTTCCAAAGAATAGCAAGAAGAGATAAGAAAGCCTTTCTCAGCCATCAGTGCAAAGAAATAGAGGAAAACAACAGAATGGGGAAGACTAGAGATCTCTTCAAGAAAATTAGAGATACCAAGGCAACATTTCATGCTAGATGGGCTTGATAAAGGACAGAAATGGTATGAACCTAACAGAAGCAGAAGATATTAAGAAAAGGTGGCAAGAATACACAGAAGAACTATACAAAAAAGATCTTCATGACCCAGATAATCACAATGGTGTGATCACTCACCTAGAGGCAGACATCCCGGAATGTGAAGTCAAGTGGGCCTTAGAAAATATCACTATGAGCAAAGTTAGTGGAGGTGATGGAATTCCAGTGGAGCTAGTTCAAATCCTGAAAGATGATGCTGTGAAAGTGCTGCACTCAATATGCTAGCAAATTTGGAAAACCCAGCAGTGGCCACAGGACTGGAAAAGGTCACTTTTCATTCCAATCCCAAAGAAAGGCAATGCCAAAGAATGCTCAAACTACCACACAATTGCACTCATCTCACATGCTAGTAAAGTAATGCTCAAAATTCTCCAAGCCAGGCTTCAGCAATACGTGAACTGTGAACTCCCTGATGTTCAAGCTGGTTTTAGAAAAGGCAAAGGAACCAGAAATCAAATTGCCAACATCTACTGGATCATGGAAAAAGCAAGAGAGTTCCAGAAAAACATCTATTTCTGCTTTATTGACTATGCCAAAGCCTTTGACTGTGTGGATCACAAGAAACTATGAAAAATTCTGAAAGAGATGGGAACACCAGACCACCTGATCTGTCTCTTGAGAAACCTATATGCAGGTCAGGAAGCAATAGTTAGAACTGGACATGGAACAACAGACTGGTTCCAAATAGGAAAAGGAGTCCGTCAAGGCTGTATATTGTCACCCTGCTTATTTAACTTATATGCAGAGTGCATCATGAGAAATGCTGGACTGGAGGAAACACAAGCTGGAATCAAGATTGCCAGGAGAAATATCAATAACCTCAGATATACAGATGACACTGCCCTTATGGCAGAAAGTGAAGAGGAACTAAAAAGCCTCTTGATGAAAGTGAAAGAGGAGAGTGAAAAAGTTGGCTTAAAGCTCAACATTCAGAAAATGAAGATCATGGCATCTGGCCCCATCACTTCATGGGAAATGGATGGGGAAACAGTCAAAACAGTGTCAGACTTTATTTTTGGGGGCTCCAAAATCACTGCAGATGGTGACTGCAGCCATGAAATTAAAAGACGCTTACTCCTTGGAAGAAAAGTTATGACCAACCTAGATAGCATATTGAAAAGCAGAGACATTACTTTGCCAACAAAGGTCCGTCTAGTCAAGGCTATGGTTTTTCCAGTCCATTCTGAAGGAGATAAGCCCTGGGATTTCTTTGGAGGGAATGATGCTGAAGCTGAAATTCCAGTACTTTGGCTACCTCATGCGAAGGGTTGACTCATTGGAAAAGAGTCTGAGCTGGGAGGGATTGGGGGCAGGAGGAGAAGGGGACGATAGAGGATGAGATGGCTGGATGGCATCACAACTCAATGGACCTGAGTTTGAGTGAACTCAGGGAGTTGGTGATGGACAGGGCGGCCTGGCATGTTGCGATTCATGGGGTTGCAAAGAAGTTGGACACGACTGAACTGAACTGAAGGCTGATTCATGTTGAGGTTTGACCTAAAGCAACATAATTCTATAAAGCAATTATCCTTCAATTGAAAAATAAATTAATTTAAGAAAAGAAAGTTGGGTTACATGAATACTTTGTAAAGTTTCTTTGGTATTGTTTTCTTTTATGCAACAGAGTTCTTCAAGTGAAATTTTACTTGGAATTTTGATGTATAAATCATTTATTGGTTTTATATTACTGCTAAAAATATCTCCCCAATACTTAGTGACCTAAAGCAATTAATATTTTATGATGCCTCACAGTGTTACAGAACCAAACCAGAACATGGAAACGTTTGAGTTTGGAACCGAGAAAGGATTATTGCAGAGCTATGCAAGGAGACAGGTGATGCATGCTCAAAACCCACAAACTCCTAGATAATTTTTGGGAAAAAGATTTCATAGGCAAATCTGTGGTTAGAGTTGCAGAATGTTTGATTGGTTGGTGGTAAGGTAACAGGGTGGTTTTCCAGGAATCTTGTGCTGAGTCTAAAGTTACCATCTTCCACCTGGGTGGGGGCCTTAATTCTGTAGAAGAACTCCAAGATACTATTATGTATAGCCCTCAAGGAGGAACCAAGATTTTGTCCCAAAGCAGCACTATTGTTTCTTGACTGCTCCACCCTAGTTTCTTTATCTCCTCCTTTCCCTGATCAGCAACTGTTTTCAGTTCAGTCAGTTCAGTCACTCAGACTCTTTGCAACCCCTTGGACTGCAGCATGCCAGGCCTCCCTGTTTATCACCAACTCCCAGAGCTTATGCAAACTCATGTTCATTGAGTTCATCCAACCGTCTCATCCTCTGTCATCCCGGTCTCCTCCTGCCTTCAATCTTTCCTAGCATAAGGGTCTTTTCAAATGAGTCAGTTCTTCACATCAGGTGGCCAAAGTATTGGAGTTTCAACATCAGTCTTTCAAAAGAATATTCAGGACTGATTTCCTTTAGGATGGACTGGTTGGATCTCCTTGCAGTCCAAGGGACTCTCAAGAGTCTTCTCCAACACCACAGTTCACAATTCTTTGGCACTCAGCTTTCTTTATGATAAAGCTCTCACATCCATACATGATTAGTGGAAAAACCATAGCCTTGACTAGATGGACCATTGTAGGCAAAGTAATGTCTCTGCTTTTTAATATGCTCTCTAGGTTGGTCATAACTTTTCTGTTTTAGCCTGTCTTTTGGAATTCAGAGAAGGTCAAGAAAGCTGAATGAACCTGTTTTCTACAAACAAGAAATTGATGCTGAGCAGGGCCCTGTGGCCTCCAGGGCTCAGAAGCCTTTTTGTCCCTCATTCCTCATAAGCATGGAGAACTCCAGCCTCCATGACCTTCTCTGTGTTCCAAAGGGCAGAACAATTATTAATCAAGGAAGAGGCAGCAACAAAACCAACTGAGCCAGAGGTTCATCAATATTAGGGTATAGACCCCCCAGGATCCTTGCTGTTGTTCAGTTGCTTGGTCGTGTCTGACTCTTTGTGACTCCGTGGACTGAAGCATGCAAGGCGTCTCTGCCCTTCAGTATTTCCCAGAGTTTCCTCAAACTCATGCCCATTGAATCAGTGATGCCATCCAACCATCTCATCCTCTATTGTCCCCTTCTCCTCTTGTCTTCAATCTATCCCAGCACCAGGGTCTTTCCCAATGAGTTGACTGTTCACATAAGGTGACTAAAGTGTTGGAGTTTCAGCATCAGTCCTTCCAATGAATATTCAGGGTTGAAACCTAGAATCCTGTGCACACCCTAACTTGTCAGCAACCCCGCCCTTTTGCAACTACAGAAAAAAGAATAGAGGACTATTCCTGCCTTGATTCTTATCATGTACTCCTGCCTAACTATATAACTTTTCCTTACTCACCAGGGACGGAGGGGCACAGTTCTCAAGGTACTATGTTCCCCCTTTGCCTGGCAAAGTAATAAAAACAGTCTTTCTTTCTCCTCCAGAACTCTGTCTTGATATTTCTGTTTTTCATTGATGCATAGAGAGCCAAGATTTTGGCAGTGAAACTGGGTAAACAGAAAGGATTTGTACCAGAGAGGGCTCCATAGGGTCCTGGTTGGTTTTAACGCCCATGGGTGAAGAATTTGGGACCAAATTGGCTAAATGGTTTAGCGCGTTGTTTCTTATGAGGTCAAAATCAGTTGTTAACCAAAGTCTCGACTGGGGCAGCATTTCTAAGGTGTATTACTCATATAGCTGGCAAGGACATGCTGTCTCTTGAGGCCGCAGAGGTTGGGGTGGAGGTGGGGGCGATGTTGGTGGTGGTGAAAGTGAAAGTGAAAATTGCTCAGTCACGTCTGACTCTTTGCGACTCCATTGACTAATCAGTCCATGGAATTCTGGCCAGAATACTGGAGTGGGTAGCCTTTCCCTTCTCCAAGGGATCTTCCCAACCCAGGGATCAAACCCAGGTCTCCTGCATTGCAGGCAGATTCTTTACCAGCTATCAGGGAAACCCACTGGTGGTGGTGTCAACTGAAAAAAACACACAATATGAGAGTTGTGAGTTAGGTTTTATTTGGGACAAAATGAGGACTGTAGCACAGGAATTAGCACCTAAGATAGCTCTGAGAAATTGTAACAGGAGGGAAAGGGGCAGGGCACAATTTTTGAAAGAATGACATAGCTGAAGGAGACAACATAAACTGATTAGAATCAAATGGGACCAAGATGGCAGACAAGACTAGACCTTGATCCTCAATCAGCAAGTGAAATGACACACCCAGAGTTGCCATGACAGTTCCAGTCAGCCAGTCAGTCAATTCAGTCACTCTGTCGTGTCCGACTCTTTGCGACCCCATGAATTTCAGCACGCCAGGCCTCCTTGTCCATCATCAACTCCCAGAGTTCACTCAAATTCAGGTCCATCAAGTCGGTGATGCCATCCAGTCATCTCATCCTCTGTCGTCCCCTTCTCCTCCTGCCCCCAATCCCTCCCAGCATCAGAGTCTTTTCCAATAAGTCAACTCTTTGCATGAGGTGGCCAAAGTACAGAGTTTCAGCTTCAGCATCATTCCTTCCAAAGAAAACCCAAGACTGATCTTTAGAATGGACTGGTTGGATCTCCTTGCAGACCAAGGGACTCTCAAGAGTCTTCTCCAACACCACAGTTCAAAAGCATCAATTCTTCGGCGCTCAGCTTTCTTCACAGTCCAACTCTCACATCCATACATGACTACTGGAAAAACCATAGCCTTGACTAGAGATGGACCTTTGTTGGCAAAGTAATGTCTCTGCTTTTGAATATGCTGTCTAGGTTGGTCATAACTTTCCTTCCAAGGAGTAAGCATCTTTTAATTTCATGGCTGCAGTCACCATCTGCAGTGATTTTGGAGCCCCCCAAAATAAAGTCTGACACTGTTTCCACTGTTTCCCCATCTATTTCCCAGGAAGTGATGGGACCAGATGCCATGATCTTAGTTCCAAGGTACCGTCAAAAGACCAATTTGGGCAGTGGCCCAAATTCTGGAAATCTCTACCTCTTCCCCAAAATAGTTGGAATAATCCTCCCACTCACTAGCATATAAAATTACCCAGCGTATAAAAACTAACCAGGCCACATTTTGCATCTGCGCTCGCCCTCTGCAATGGCCCACACTCTGTGGAGTGTGCTTCTCTCTGAATCTGAATAAATCCACTTCTTACCTATCACTTTGTCTCTCACTGAATTATTTCTGTGATGAGACAGCAAGAACTTGAGCTTCCTTAGATCCTGAAACCAGGTACCATGGGTTTTGGCTGAGTCTGAGACTCAGCCACATGGGTTCAAGTCCCAAGCAGGGTTTTGGCTGGGTCAGAGTCCCAGCCCTGTAGGTTCAAGTCTCAAGCAGGGTTTTGGCTGGGTTTGAGTACCAGCACATGGGTTCAATTCCCAATCTGTGGTAAATGGTTTCAAAATTGCACCAAAATGGTAGAGAGGGAAGGTCAATAGGTGTGATTGTGGTAAAGGGGAAGTTCTTGTGATCAAGCACTCATTTAACAAAAGTAAGTAAGTGAAAGTTGCTCAGTCATGTCTGACTCTTTGTGACCCCATGGTCATAGAGTCCATGGAATTCTCCAGGCCAGAATACTGGAGTGGGTAGTCATTCCCTTCTCCAGGGGATCTTCCCAACTCAGGGATCAAACCAGGTCTCCTGCATTGTTGGCAGATTCTTTACCAGCTGAACCACATAAGTGGCTGATGTACTCATAAAGAGATTTAGCGCTTTTCTAGATATGAGGAGATACAAGGCCTGGACTCATAAAACCAGTTCCTGAAAATATCTAACTATCTAAGACTTTTTCTGTTAGGGGAAACACACTGACTGAAATCACCCACCCTGGCTAGGCACCATAGTAACCATTTGCATGAGTTTTGGATACATATGAGTTACTAGGATGACAAGAGGTCTTAGTAAGGAACAAGGAACTAATAAGCTACCACTAATTGGAAGAGTTCAGAAAAAGTAAAAAAGAAACACCACGTGTACGACTACCTCCCAGAAGCCGTTTTGATGGCATCCATCTAGGCTGAGCAATGAATGCAACGCAAGAAAGGACTTTGTGTCAGAATGATTGGCCAAAGACAACCTGGAAACTAATCCCATTACCATAAAACCCTAGACTGCAAGTCACGTGGCAGAGCAGTCCTCCTAGGTTCCCTTACCCTACTGCTCTCTGCCTAGGTGCCCTTTCCAATAAAACCTCTTGCTTTGTCAGCTCATGTGTCTCCTCAGACAATTCATTTCTGAGTCCGCTCTTGGGCCCTAGAAGGGGTCCCCTTTCCTGCAACAGTTCCACCAGTTTTCCTGGAGCACAAAGTGCCTCATTCTTGTTCTCCGCATGAACTCCCCTCAGGGTGTGCTGCAGGTCAACAGTGGCAGCAGCACAAGATTCAGTCCCTGCAGAGGCAGATGGCAAATGCCTTTGGCAAGTGCCAGTTTGCAGTTGCCAGAGCGGGTAGAGTGGGGAGAGGGCTCAGCTTTTATTCATAAGAGCCTCTCTAGAGGGCTGGTGGAGTGTTTTCACAGTGCAGCAGCTCCCTTCCCCCAAGACAGGTTTCTGCCCTTTAAGCTGCAGTAGAATTTTTCTTCCATCCTTCCTCCATGTATATGGATCTTTGTGTCCTGGAGGCAGTAAGCTCTGCTGCCCCTCAGCCAGCAGGGTAAGGCTTTTGTTTTATAGGAAACCCTGGTTCAAGGAAGAGACTGGAGCCTTTTGCCTGCTCCCAGTCCCGGTTATTGTAAGACAATGAGACCAGAGGTTTGCACCCCATTTCATTCTCTCTTAATTTCCCTCCAGAAGGTCAAGTGACTGGGAGCAGAGATGGGCTCTGCTCTAGGCTTCATACATCATCCTGAGCAAACCCTTTGTCGTTTTCAGCTTTTCTCTCTGGGAAAATCAAGGGCCACAGGTTGGGGTTAGGAGTGGGACATGAAGGGGACAGGGCACAACCTCTAAAAGAATAACATGGCCCAAGGACAGGATATGAACTCAGTTCAGTTCAGTCACTCAGGCATGTCCAACTCTTTGCAACCCCATGGACTGCAGCATGCCAGGCTTCCCTGTCCATCACCAACTCCCGGAGCTTACTCAAACTCATGTCCATTGAGACGATGATGCCATCCAACCTTTTCATCCTCTATTGTTCCCTTCTCCTCCCATCTTAAGTCTTTCCCAGAATCAGGTTCTTTTCCAATGATTCAGTTCTTCTCATCAAGTGGCCAAAGTATTGGAGTTTCAGCTTCAACATCAGTCTTTCCAATGAATATTCAGGACTGATTTCCCCTAGGATTGACTAGTTAAATCTCCTTGCAGTCCAAGAGACTCACAAGAGTCTTCTCCAACACCACAGTTCAAAAGCATCCATTCTTCGACACTCAGCTTCCTTTATAGTCCAACTCTCACATCCATATATGATTACTGGAAAAACCATAGCTTTGACTAGATGGACCTTTGTTGGCAAGGTAATGTCTCTGCTTTTTAATATGATGTCTAGGTTGGTCATAACTTTCCTTCCAAGGAGTAAGCATCCTTTAATTTCATGGATGCAGTCACCATCTACAGTGATTTTGGAACCCCCCCCTCCAAATAAAGTCCCTCACTGTTTCCATTGTTTCCTCATCTATTTGCCATGAAGTGATGGGACTGGATGCCATGATCTTAGTTTTCTGAATGTTGAGCTTTAAGCCAACTTTTTCACTCTCCTCTTTCACTTTCATCAGGAGGTTCTTTAGTTCTTCTTCACTTTCTGCCATAAGGGTGGTGTCATCTGCATATCTGAGGTTATTGATATTTCTCCTGGCAATCTTGATTCCAGCTTGTGTTTCATCCATCCCAGCATTTCATATGATGTACCCTGCATATAAGTTAAATAAGCAGGGTGACAACATATAGCCTTGACATACTCCTTTCCTGATTTGGAACTAGTCTGTTGTTCCATATCCAGTTCTAACTGTTGCTTTTGGACCTGCATACAGATATCTCAGGAGGCAGGTCAGGTGGTCTGGTATTTCTATCTCTTTAAGAATTTTGCAGTTTGTTGTGATCCACACAATCAAAGGCTTTGGCGTAGTCAATAAAGCAGAAGTATATGTTTTTCTAAAACTCTCTTGCTTTTTTGATGATCCAAAAGATGTTGGCAATTTGATCTCTGGTTCCTCTGCCTTTTCTAAAACCAGCTTAAACATCTGGAATTTCGCAGTTCACATACTGTTGAAGCCTGGCTTGGAGAATGTTGAGTATTACTTTGCTAGCATGTGAGACGAGTGCAATTGTGCAGTAGTTGGAGAATTCTTTGGCATTGCCTTTCTTTGGGATTGGAATGAAAACTGACCTTTTCCAGTCCTGAGGCCACTGCTGAGTTTTGAAAATTTGCTGGCATATTGAGTGCACCACTTTCACAGCATCATCTTTTAGGATTTGAAATAGCTCAACTGGAATTCCATCACCTCCACTAGATTTGTGGATGCTAAGCTCCACTAGCATGTCATGATGCTTCCTAAGGCCCACTTGACTTTGCATTACAGGATGCCTGGCTCTAGGTGAGTGATCACACCATTGTGGTTATCTGGGTCGTGAAGATCTTTTTTGTACAGTTCTTCTGTGTATTCTCACTACCTCTTCTTAATATCTTCTGCTTCTGTTAGGTCCATACCTAACCATTGCTGTCATTTATTGTGCCCATCTTTGCATGAAATATTCCCTTGGTATCTCTAATTTTCTTGAAGAGATCTCTAGTCTTTCCCGTTCTACTATCTTCTTCTATTTCTTTGCATTGATCAGTGAGGAAGGCTTTCTTATCTCTCCTTGCTGTTCTTTGGAACTCTGCATTCAAATGGGTATATCTTTCCTTTTCTCCTTTGCCTTTAGCTTCTCGTCTTTTCTCAGCTATATGTAAGGCCTCCTCAGACTACCATTTTGCCTTTTTGCATTTCTTTTTCTTGGGGATGGTCTTGATCACTGCCTCTTGTACAATGGCATGAACCTCCATCCATAGTTCATCAGGCACTCTGTCTATCAGATCTAACCCCTTGAATCTATTTGTCACCTCCATGGTATAATCCTAAGGGATTTGATTTAGGTCATACCTGAATGGTCTAGTGGTTTTGCCTACTTTCTTCAATTTAAGTCTGAATTTGGCAATAAGGGTTTATGATCTGAGCCACAGTCAGCTCCCAGTCTTGTTTTTGCTAACTGTATATAGCTTCTCCATCTTTGGCTGCAAAGAATATAAACAATCTGATTTTGGTATTTACTATCTGGTCATGTCCATGTGTAGAGTCTTCTCTTCTGTTGTTGCAAGGGGGTTTAAACCTCTGGTTTAAGAGGGACATAAACTGATTATAATCAAATAAGTCCAAGATGGTGGATGAATCAACTTCCCTTTGACCCTGAGCCTCAGCACATACTTGTTGTAACACATCAGCACTCTAAATAACACACCTATAGATGCCATGACTATAAAGGTAAAACTGTGGGTGGTGGCAGAGTTCCTGGAAATCCCCACCCCCTTCCTCAAAATAGCTGGAATAATCCTCCCACTCTTTAATCTATAAAATTATCCACCCCTATAAAAACTGACAACGCCATACCTTAGTGCCTCTTACCTTCTAAGATGACCCACACTTTATAAAGTGTGCATATCCATGAATAATTCTTTCACTTTACTATGGCTTGCTCTCAAATTCTTCCCTGCAAAAAGCCAAAAAGCTACCCTTAGTGGCCTGTCCCAGGGACTTGAATGCACTTTCTTCCCTGCAACAGGAGGATGGGCTTCTTGATCCCATCCCACACACCACTGTTTTGTTAGGAAGCTGTTTTGTTAGGAAGGTCCACAGCCTGTACTTAAAACTCAACATTCAGAAACTAAGATCATGGCATGCAGTCCCATTACTTTGTGGCAAATAGATGGGAAAAAATGGAAACAGTAACAGATTTTATTTTCTTGGGCTCCAAAATCACTGCAGATGGTGACTGCAGCCATGAAATTAAAAGACGCTTGCTCCTTGGAAGAAAAGCTATGACAAACCTAGACAGTGTATTAGCAAGCAGAGACATTACTTTACCAACAAAGGTCTGTCTAGTCAAAGCTATTGTTTTTCTAATAGTCATGTATGGATGTGAGAGTTGAACCATAAAGAAGGCTGAGGGCCCAAGCATAGATGCTTTTGAATTGTGGTGTTAAAGAAGACTCTTGGACTGCAAGGAGATCAAATCAGTCAATCCTAAAAGAAATCAGTTCTGAATATTCATTGGAAGGGTTAATGCTGAAATGGAAGCTCCAATACTTTGACCACCTAATGTGAAGAGCCAACTTATTAGAAAAGTCCTTGATGCTGGGAAAGATTGAAGGCAGGAGGAGAAGGGGATGACAGGACGAGATGGTCAGATGGCATCACTGACTCAATGGACATGAGTTTGAGCAAACTCTGGGAAATAGTGACGGACAGGGAAGCCTGGCATGTTGTAGTCTATGGGGTTGTAAAGAATCAGACATGACTGAGTGACTGAAAAACAACCTGTGCAATTCATGGTGTATGCTTGCAAATACTGACTTTCCTTCAAGTCACATGATGACCCTCTATTGCCTTTTCAAGTTGACTTGGGGGAAAGAGTAAGTGGTGGGGAGGACTTTGGGTTTTCCAGAGAAAATATAAACTGCTATCTGCTGAGCACAGCTCTGCTCCAGGCATGTCATGTTCACAATCTTATCCTTGAAGCCCTACTGTGAGCGCAGGAGGGAAGGAGGGAAACTTCCCTTCTTCCTTTCTAGATCATTTGGCTGGTCTAACAATTAAATTGACATAAGACAGACTGAGAGTAACGGAAAAGAAATTTAATTTACTATGTGTAGGAGTCCCATAAAAATAGGAGGCTCAAAGAAGTGACCAAAGCAGGAGGCTTTTGGACATTTTAGACAAGGAAATGATATATTTATGAAGAATTGACAAGACAAGGGGTTTGGCCTTGGGGCAGTGAACTGGTGAAGTAACAGATTTGTTCATTTAGACTACTGGGCCCTGTATTCCCTACTTATGGTGATGAGGGTGCCTTCTCCCTTCCCGGCACTGGGAAGGTACATTTCATGTGGAAGATTCAGAGTGTCCTTTACTGGCTGCCTCTCAAATATCTGTAATTCAGAATTATCAATATGCCCAAATGGCATGTTTTGAGGTGAGATATTCTGAACAACTCCCACAACCACTATTGCTACTGGCGAGGAAACAGGCATCAGGGGTTGCTGCTTTCGCAATGCCTCCCATCTCACAGGTGCTAGGCCGGGTGTGCACCCCAGGCTATGTAGTCTTCCTGCTCCAGGCTGCTGCCTCCCACCCTGGGAAGGCAGGAGCCAGGTGGGATTAGCTTTGTGTGTGCTGTGGAAGTGGCATGGGCCCTGTCTCACCTGCTTTTCCTTCTTGCTTCTCCGTGTCACTGTATGTGTTGGGGGAAGAGGCAGATGGAACAGGGGTGTCTGGTTTGATGAGGGAGATGGCCAGGAGAGGGTCAGGGATTGCAGGCAGACACTTTACTGTCTGAGCCACCAGGGAAGCCCTCTGTCCCTTTACCCGCCTGCTTTCTGCTGCACAGAAGAACTTAGCATGTTCTCTTCTGGGTGGTATGTGAGGGCTTCCCACAGAGCCTTTGAGAAAGGTGGTCTGGCAGGTGGATAGCTGATAAGTCCCTGTGTATTTCTCCCTCCAGGTGGCTCCTTTGCAGAGGTGTTCATGGCAGGCAAGGCCTAGTCCTATTAATGGCAGGAGCATTTATTTTTACTGTGGCTGGAGAAGGGAAAATGTTAGGTCCTGGCAGGGCCCACTCATAGGCATGATTCCTTTCAGTCCTCAGGAGCCCTCAGCAGCCCTCTCTCTGCAGTTCCCCCTCCTCAGCTCTTGAAGGTTTAGCCCAAGGGGAGAGGAAGGCAGGGTCAAATCCAGTCCCAGAGAATCCTCCTTGCCCCTACACATACTTACACATGACACGCACACATACACAGACACACACGCCCACACACCCATGTATATACACACATGCACTCTCTCTCTCTCTCAGGTAACTTGGGATGGGGCACTATCTCTCTTTCCAATTAGGATTCTTGAAGGGACCTGTTCAGAGGACATCTAGGCTCTGCCATTGCAGAAGCAGCAGACACTGAACTGGAGGCATCCAGCCAGTTTCCAATCAGTCTGACCTAGTACCACCTGGATGTGTCAAGTCCAAAATCTTCGCTTCCTTAGCCTTTGGGGGAGACTCTTAAGGGCACGTGTTTCTCCTACTTATCACAGTCTGATTTCCTGTTTTTTCTCACTTCTGGATCCCATTCTGTCTCTTGTGGCCATTCCTACTTTTGGATTTGCTCAGCCCCCCAAACACCAGCCCCTACCTCCTTTCCCTGCTGCCTCCCAAACCACCCACACTCCCATGAAGTCTCTGCCATCAACATTTGCAGATCACTGTGGGGCTGGGCTCCTGGGTCAGGCCAGCAGGTCAGTAAACACCAGATACCAGGGATCCCTCTTCTTAGAAGTCCCCAGCATAGCAGCTGCCTGGGCTTTGCCCCTCACTGTCCCTTCTGGCTCCCACTGTCCTGTCCAGTTTGACCTGCACTCTGTTCCTCCTCCCCCTTCTCTGTATTTCCAGCCCCTTCACTCCCTCCCTCTGGGGTACCCAGAGGAGCTTCACTTGAGAGCAGTTGTACTCTTTAGTCATGCCCTAATTTGATCCAGGGCATGTGTTGAGGATTATCTTTTCCAAGCCAAAACCAATAAACATAGATAATAGAAGCAGATACCGATCTGTATCTGCATCCTCCCTGTGGCTTTCCCTGCCTAGTATTAAACTAGCAATCTTCATTTCATTCCCTGCTACTTTGGGAAAGGTTTGATATGGGGACAGAGTCAGGGTCATGGGGGCTGTGCAGCAAAGTGGTCAGCCTCTGAGGCTTGTCCAGGATGGGAACACGCTGAGCTTCTTGCTCCTCACACAGAACACTTTGGTCTGACACTTCTGGTCCCCAGTGTCTGGGCATTTTTCCTTCATCAAGTAATTCTCGGCAACCTGCTGAGTGTTTCACAATTCAGTTCAAGTCTGACACTAACTGGAGTTAGCACAGACCCCGAAGGTTAGGAGCTAAGTTCCACATGACTGTCCCCTGAATGATAGATGCCAGTCACACGCAGTAGGTCCCCAGGTCACACACAACTTCTATCCAACTTGCTTACAAATTGGATGTTTGCACAGTCCCTTCCCTGGATGCCATCATTTGCTAGAACAGCTCACGGAACCAATTAAGCACCCAAACCCAAGTTCATCTTGTCAATTCCTTTCAAATTTACTGTTTCTTTGTCTAAAAAGTATAAAAGCTGTCTGCTTTGGCCACTTTGTAGGTACCATTTCTATGAGACCTTTGTGCTCACCATTTAAACTGTTTCTTTCCCTCCTGTTAATCTGTCCTGTGTTAATTTCATTATTAGTCCAGCTGCAAGAACCCAGGAGAGGTAGGGGGGAAAGTTCTTCCTCCCTGACAGGTGTGCAAATAACCCAGTACCTGGATGTGTTTGCTAACCCAAAAGTTCCCCAGATGTACTATTGAGATTTTTATGAAACCTCATCACATAGTAAAGTGATGCTCAAAATTCTCCAAGCCTGGCTTCAATAATACATGAACTGTGAACTTTCAGATGTTCAAGCTGGTTTTAGAAAAGGCAGAGGAACCAGAGATCAAATCGCCAACATCTGCTGGATCTTCGAAAAGGCAAGAGAACTCCAGAAAAACATCTATTTCTGCTTTATTGACTATGCCAAAGTCTTTGACTGTGTGGATCACAATAAACTGTGGAACATTCTGAAAGAGATGGGAATACCAGACCACCTGACCTGCCTCTGGAGAAACCTATATGCAGGTCAGGAAACAACAGTTAGAACTGGACATGGAACAACAGACTGGTTCCAAATAGGAAAAGGAGTCCATCAAGGCTGTATATTGTCACCCTGCTTATTTAACTCATATGCAGAGTACATCATGAGAAACGCTGGGCTGGATGAAGCACAAGCTGGAATCAAGATTTCTGGGAGAAATATCAATAACCCCAGATATGCAGATAACACCACCCTTATGGCAGAAAGTGAAGAAAAACTAAAGAGCCGCTTGATGAAAGTGAAAGAGGAGAGTGAAAAAGTTGGCTTAAAGCTCAACATTCAGAAAACTAAGACCATGGCATCTGGTCCCATTACTTTATGGCAAATAGATGGGAAAACAATGGAAACAGTGGCTGACTTTATTTTGGGGGGCTCAAAAATCACTGTAGATGGTGACTGCAGCCATGAAATTAAAAGATGCTTATAAAATTATAACCAACCTAGACAGTATATTAAAAAGCAGAGACATTACTTTGCCAACAATGGTCCATCTAGTCAAGGCTATGGTTTTTCCAGTAGTCATGTATGGATGTGAGAGTTGGACTGTGAAGAAAGTGGAGTGCCAAAGAATTGATGCTTTTGAACTGTGGTGTTGGAGAAGACTCTTGAGAGTCTCTTGGACTGCAAGGAGATCCAACCAGTCCATTCTAAAGATCAGTCTTGAATATTCATTGGAAGGACTGATGGTGAAGCTGAAACTCCAATACTTTGGCCACCTGATATGAAGAACTGACTCATTTGAAAAGACCCTGATTCTGGGAAAAATTGAAGATGGGAGGAAAAAGGGATGACAGAGGATGAGATGGTTGGATGGACTCAATGGACATGAGTTTGCATAAGCTCCGGGAGTTGGTGATGGATAGGAATGCCTGGCGTGCTGCAGTCCATGGGGTTGCAAAGAGTTGGACATGACTGAGTGACTGAACTGAACTGAACATCACATAGCCATGATCAGTTAGGAACTCTGATTCCAGTCCTTCTCCCCACTTTGGAGAATGAAGAGAGGGGCTGAAAGTTCCAAGCTTCTAATCATGGCTTGGTCTTCCTTGTGATCAGCTCTCATCCAAGAGCCCACATAGAGTCACCTTATTTAAAAAAAAGATGTTCTTACCTCCCAGGAAATTCCAGGGGATTTAGAAACTCAGTATCAGGAACAAGGGTCAAAAAGACTAAGTATTACTACTAAAGATTTTCCCAGCCACCCTATCTACAAGGATTTTAGGAACTCTGTGTTAGAATCTTGAAGCAGAGACAAGTACATGTATTTCTTATTATTTCATGCTCTGGACACAGACAGACCCAGATTTGAATCTTGGCTGCATGACTTATGGGCTTTGAGCAAGATACTCTCTCTGAACCTCAAGTTTCACATCTGTAAATTGGAGATATTAATGGCAACCACCTTGTAAGTTTCCCAGGAAGATTAAATGGGAAAATACACATAAATCCTAGTGTTTGTTGCTTCATGTGCCCTTGTTAAAGAGGTCTTTTATGTGAATCACTGTGTGAAGTTGAATGGACAGGAGGCTTTTGCCAAAGGAAGAGTTATAATAATGTTATTAGCCTATGCCTTTCCCTTTGCCAGGCCCTCCACATGCATTTGCTTAGTTAATCCACACGATAACTGTCTAAAAACCACAAAATGCTAGTGGTGTGTTGCAGGGCCATGCAAAGAGAAGGTAGCTCATGCCTCCCAAACCCAGAATTCTCTATAGGGTTTCAGCAAAGTATTTCTTAAGGCAAGAAAAGGGAGGGATCTGATTAGTTGTTACTAACTTTCTGGTGTTGGAATCCTTTGTTCTTATATCAAGTTTGTCAGGTTATGATGTTCCTGTAAACCTCCAACAAATTTTTTTTTTTTTTTTGCAACTTTTAGGTCTGACTCTTAAAGGTCAGACTCCTGAGAATAGGTTCTCCTCCATATTTCAGGCTATAGACAACATTCTTTTACAAAAGGTGCAGAGCAGTGTGACTAAGCACAGGCAACACAGCACAAAGTTTAAAGTAATAGGAATGCATCTAAATCTCATTCCTGGCCACATACCCAGACAAAACCATAATTCAAAAGATACATGCATCGTTATGTTCATAGCAGCACTATTCATAACAACCGAGATGTGGAAACAAGCTAAATGCCCATCAACAGATGAATGGATAAAGAAGACGTGAGATATATATATATATATATATATATATATATATATATATATATATATATATATAATAGAATACTAATCAGCCATAAAAAGAATGAAATGCCATTTGTAGCAACATGGATGGACCTAGAGATTATCCTGCTAAGTGAAGTAAGTCAGAAAGACAAAGACAAATATCATGATATCGTTTATTTGTGGAACGTGAAAGAATCACAAATGTTCACTGATTTGTGGATGCCAAGGGGGAGGGGTGGTGGGGGGAGGGAAGGATTAGGAGTTCAGGGTTAGCAGATGCAAACCAGTGTTTCTGATCCAACCAATGTTACCCCAGGATGGAGGTCAGTACTAAGGGAGGTGTGTCAGGACCAGTGTTGGCTAAGTATCAGAGATCACTCTAACCTCACAAGACAAATGAGGGACTGGATTTTTCTCTCACATGAAGGATACCTGGCCATCACCATCTCTATAGCACACTTCATGATGTGACCAGGGAAACTTTCCTCTTTGTTTTTTAGTGCCTAGTCTCCATTCTCAAAGTGCTTTCAATTCTAGGACAGTTTCTGAAGCTCCAGTCATTACATCCACATTCAGAGAGAATGTAAAGGAAGCAGGGAGAGGTAAAAATTTCACCCCCTGATAGAGGTGACTTTGAGGGGCTATCTTAAAAGCATTACTAGCAACTTTGTCCAAAAAAAGTAAACATAGCATTGCCAAATAATCAAGTAATTCCACTTCTAGGTATAGACCCAGAATAATGGAAAGAGGGATCTGAACACAGGCTTCCCTGGTGGCTCAAAGGATAAAGCATCTGCCTGCAATGCAGGAGACCTGGGTTTGATCCCTGGGTCGGGAAGATCCCCTGGAGAAAGAAATGGCAACCCACTCCACTATACTTGCCTGGAGAATCCCATGGACAGAGGAGCCTGGTGGGCTACAGCCCACAGGGTCACAAAGAGTTGGACACAACTGAGTGACTTCACTTCACTTCTTCATTCATAATAGAATTGTTCACAATAACTAAAAGGTAGAAACAATCCAAGTATTTATCGACAGATGAATCAATGAAAAAAATGTGTACACAAGCTATATACACAAGCTATGTGTAACGTTCCTTCATGGGTCTCAGCCTTGTCGTGGAGAAGGGGCTTGTGTAACTCAATGAGGCTGTGCAGGGTCGCCTAAGATGGACAGGTCATAGTGAAGAGTTCTGACAAATTGTGGTCCCTTGGAAATGGAAATGGCAACCCCTTCCAGTATTCTTGTTGTAAGAACTCCATGAACAGTATGAAAAGGCAAAAAGATATGACACCAGAAGATGAGCACCCCCACCTTTGCAGCCAAGAGGGAGAAGCTTTATACCATCAACAAAAATTAGACCTGGAGCTGACTGTGGCTCGGATCATGAGCTCCTTATTACAAAACTGGAGCTTAAATTGACGAAAGTAGGGAAAACCACTAGGCCATTCTGGTACAACCTAAATCAAATCCCTTATGATGTTACAGTAGAGGTGATGAATAGATTCAAGGGATTAGATCTGGTAGACAGAGGGCCTGAAGAACTATGGACAGAAGTTTGTAACATTGTACAAGAGGCAATGACCAAAACCATCTCAAAGGAAAGGAAATGCAAGAAGGCAAAATGGTTGTCTGAGAAGGCTTTACAAATAACTGAGGAAATGAGAGAAGTGAAAGGCAAGGGAGAAAGGGAAAGATATACCCAACCAAATGCAGATCTCCAGAGAATAGCAAGGAGAGGTAAGGAGACCTTCATAAATTAACAATGCAAAGAAATAGAGGAAATCAACAGAACGGGAAAGACTAGAGCTTTTTCAAGAAAATTGGAGATATCAAGGGGATATTTCATGCAAGGATGGGCATGATAAAAGAAATAGTAAGGACCTAACAGAAGCAGAAAAGATTAAGAAGAGGTGACAAGAATACACAGAACTGTACAAAAAAGATCTTCACGACCCAGATAATCACGATGGTGTAATCACTCACCTAGAGCCAGACATCCTGGAATGTGAAGTCAAGTGGACCTTAGGAAGAATTACAATGAACAAAGCTAGTGGAGGTGATGGAATTTCAGCTGAACTATTTCAAATCCTTAAAGATGATGCTGTGAAAGTGCTGCACACAATATGTCAGCAAATTTGGAAAACTCAGCAGTGATCACAGGACTGGAAAAGGCCAGTTTTCATTCCAGTCCCAAAGAAAGGCAATGACAATGAATGTTCCAACTACCACACAATTGTGCTCATTTCATATGCTAAAAATGTTTTGCTCAGAATCCTTCAAGCTAAGCCTCAGCAGTATATGAACTGAGAAATTCCAAATGTACAAGCTGGATTTTGAAGAGGTAGAGAAACCAGAGGTCAAAACACTCATCGGATCATAGAGAAAGCAAGGGAATTCCAGAAAAACATCTACTTCTGCTTCATTGATTACACTGAAGCCTTTGAGTGTGTGGATCACAAAAACAAAACAAAACAAAACAAAACAAAACAAAAAACAAAAACCAACCTGTGGAAAATTCTTAAAGAGATGGAAATACCAGATCACCTTACCTGCCTCCTGAGAAACCCGTATGCAAGACAAGAAGCAACAGTTAGAACTGGACATGAAACAATGGACTGCTTCAAAATTGGGAAAGGAATACATGAAGGCTATATATTGCCACCTTCCTTACTGAACATATTCAGAGTACATCCTATCACTTCATGGCAAATAGATGGGGAAACAATGGGAACAGTGGCAGACTTTATTGTTTGGAGGCTCCAAAATCACTGCAGATGGTGACTCCAGCCATGAAATTAAAAGATGCTTGCTTTTTGGAAGAAAAGCTATGACAAATCTAGACAGCATATTAAAAAGGATAGACATTACTTTACTGACAAAGGTCCATCTAGTCAAAGCTCTGGTTTTTCCAGTAGTCATGTATGGATGTGAGAGTTGGACCATAAAGAAGGCTGAGGGCTGAAGCATAGATGCTTTTGAATTGTGGTGTTGGAGAAGACTCTTGAGAGTCCTTTGGGCTGCAAGGAGATCAAACCAGTCAATCTTACTGGAAATCAGTCCTGAATATTCATTGGAAGGACTGATGCTGAAGCTGAAACTCCAATACTTTGGCTACCTGATGCAAAGAACTGACTCATAGGGAAAGACCCTGATGATGAGAAAGATTGAAGGCAGGAGGAGAAGGGCATGACAGGATGAGATTGTTGGATGACATCACCAACTCTATGGACATAAGTTTGCACAAACTCTGGGAATTGGTGAAGGACAGGGAAGCCTGGCATGCTGCAGTCCATGAGGCTGCAAAGAGTCAGACACGACTGAGCGACTGAACTGAACTGAGAGTACATCATGTGAAATGTTTGGCTGGATGAACAAGCTGGATTCAAGATTGCTAGGAGAAATATCAACAACCTCAGAAATGCAGATGATACCACCGTAATGGCAGAAAGTGAAGAGGAACTAAAGAGCCTCTTGTTGAAGGTGAAAGAGAGTGAAAAAGCTGGCTTAAAATTCAGTGTTCAAGAAACTAAGATCATGGCATTCAGTCCCATCATTTCATGGCAAATAAATACTAGAAGGGGAAAATGTGGAAACAATAACAGAATTTATTTCCTTGGGCTCCAAAATCATTGCTGCCATGAAATTAAAAGATGCTTGCTCTTTGGAAGGGAAGCTGTTGCAAACCTAGACAGCATATTCAAAAGCAGGGACATCACTTTGTCAACAAAGGTCCATATAGTCAAAGCTATGATTTTTCCAGTTGTCATGTATGGATGTTAGAGTTGGACCATAAAGAAGGCTGAGCCCACAGAATTGATGCTTTTGAACTGTGGTGCTGGAGAAGACTTGAGAGTCCCTTGGACTGCAAGGAGATCAAACCAGTCAATGCTAAGGGAAACCAACCCTGAATATTCACTGGAAGGACTGATGCTGAAGCTGAAGCTCCAGCACTTCAGCCACCTGGTGTGAAGAGCCATCTCACTGGAATCACCACGATGCTGAGAAATATTGATGGCAGGAGGAAAAGGGAGAATGAAGATGGCATCACCAACTCAATGGACACGGGTTTAAGCAAACTTCGGGAGATGGTGAAGGATAGGGAAGTCCGGTGTGTTATAGTCCATGAGGTCTCAAAGCATCAGACATGACTTAGAGATTGAACAACACCATTGCATATAGTTTCCTATATGTACAACTTTCCTGGTGGCTCGGATGGTAAAGAGTTCATCTGCAATGCAGGAGACGATCATTGGGTCAGGAAGATTACCTGGAGGAGGAAATGGCAACCCACTCCAGTATTCTTGCTTGGGAAATCCTATGGACAAAGGAGTCTGGCAGCTACAGCCCAAGGGGTCACAAAGAGTCAGACATGATTGAGTGACTAACACATTCATTCACGTGTACAACAGGAACTGGCTGTTTATCCATCCTATATATAGTAGTTCGCATCTGCTACCTCCAAACTTTCAAACTTTCCAGCCCCCACCCTCGTCTATTTTCCCTGTCTGTGACTCCATTTCATAAATAAGTTCATTTGTATCATATTTTAGATTCTACATATGAGTGATATCATATGGTACTTTGTCTGACCTACTTCACTTAGTATCATAATCCCTAGGTCCATCCATGCTGCTGCAAATCGCATTATTTCATTTTTCATGACTGAATAATATTCCATTGTACATATGTACCATATCTTCTTTGTCCATTCATCTGTTAATGGACATTTAGGCAATTTCTGTGTCCTGGCTATGTAAATAGTGCTGTTATGAACACAGGGGTACATGTATATTTTCAAATTAGAATTTTTGCTAGATATATGCCCAGGAGTGGGACTGCAGGATCATATGGCAACTCTATTTTTCATTTTTTGTTTTTAAGGAAAGCATTTTTTAAAAGGTGTCTCATTGAATCTTGCTATTCATGGTCCTGATGTTCTATAAAGCTGCCATGGACACTGGATTCATGAACCTGGAACCACCCCCCACCCTCCACCCACTGCTGGTGGAAGTACAGGATTAGAGTCCTGGTCTTCTAGTCATAGTGTTTTTGTCAGTCAATTGATACATACTTTGTTTACTGTGTGTTTCTGTTTAAAGATACCGTTTAATATATTTGGTTGATTCATAAAGGTTGAACTCATGTCTAACAGCACTAGAAATTATGCTGGAATGGAGCTCACCTAACACATGCATTTTCCCTGTAAGCTTCATTACAGCCTTCTGCATTTGGGATCCTGGACAGCACTTTAGCACTAGGCTCAGAAAACAGCAAAATCACCAACACATAGTGCAAACATGTACAAATATAGCACTAAATAGACGTCAAAAAGACACTTGTTTACAGGAGGAACTGAAATAAGGAGGTAGTGTCACTTTGTGTGACCTCAGCTGGGAACATGTGGCAGTCTTAAGGTTTTCACTCCTTCCTGTGTGTCTATAAATGACCATAGGGCTATGAGTATTGATTGTCAGGTTACAGAGGAAGTTTGGCGTGTAGGCGAATTCACAAATCCATGAACAATGAGAATCAATTGTATAAAGTCAGTGTTTCCACTTTTGCCACTTGGATTTAACATTACTAATGAACACCATTTATCCAAATTGAGCTTAATTTTGCTTTGGCAGTCTATACCAACTTTCAATCCCCTTCTCGTTGCCCCTTTTCCCTATAATGTCTGTGACTGGACTGTAGGTGAGTGTTGCAAAAGATGATGTGGGCTACAAGGAACATTGAAAACAGGGAGAGGTGACAGGTAACTGTCTCAGAGTGGGTGGTCAGGTGTAAGCTCTCAGAATTTGAGAATCTAGCCCCCTCTGATTATAGTTTTCTAAAATCAAAGAACAATGCTGTGGAAGAGGGAAATATCCACTGAAATTCCATCAGTGGATAGGTGCATTAGAGAGATGGGTATGTGATTTTCCCCCTTCTATTCCCTATTTTACAAGTTTTCTGTAAGATGCTTATACATTTTAATTTTGAAAAGTAACTATTAAGAGAAAGAAGCATTGGTTTAAGAGATCCCAGATTCCTTTTGGGCACAGCATAGCTCACAATCCCCCAAAGGCATTATTTTTTGCCATTTACACTAGCCTTAGAAGGGGTAGATCTGAAAAGCTAGAAACATTTTTATTCATTGAAAGTTTTTGGTTCCTCAGCTCCTGCTGGACAACACTGAGATTAGGTGAACTAAGGAAAGAAAGCAGTTTTCTGCAAACAGTTTCAGCTGCTGGTGCTTCCAGCCTGTTTTAAACCAACAACCCTCATTAGCATCAGCTTATCCTGTGCCTTCCTCTTCTGCCCTGGAGCTCTTCATTTTCCAAACTGAACACTGGGAGTTTGCACAGGCCATGACATTTCAAGAAAGGTCACCCCCCTGAAGGCATTCCCTTAAACTTTTTCTGTTCCAAAATTGTCACACACACACCCCCCCCCCCCCCCCCAAGAAGCTGATTTGTAGCTGAGGGCTTCTGGTTCCTCTGAAGTAATGGACTTTCTGCCTCTTGTTGGGTAGAAACCCTCATTGCCTAGGGAGATCTCAAGAACAGAAACAAACACTTCAGCTGGAATCCCTTTGCAGCTCTGCACACATTTCTTTGTCTTTTTGTGTCTGATGCCCATTCTCTGCTCCAGGCAGCCTGCTCTCCAGCTTGCTGACAGAGTTGGGGCTGCCTCTAGAGGAAGCCACAGCTGAGGCAGGAGATGGGGAGGTAGGACCTGCCTATACTGGTTTCCTAGGGTGGCTGTGACAAACTATCACAATCTCCGTGGCTCAGAGAGAAATATATTCTCTCCAGTTTAGGGGGCAGAGGTTTATATTAAGGCATCAGCCTGTTGGGTTTACTCTGGGGTCTCCAGGTGTGAATCCATTCCTGCCTCTTCCAACCTCTGGGGGCTGTGGGTCTTCCTTGTTGTGTGGCTGCACTCCTGTAACCCCTCCCTGCATCCTCACTCTGCTTCTCTTCTGCCTTCTCTCTGCCTCCTTCCTGGGAGGATACATGTGATTGCATTAAGGGTTCACTCCCATTATCCAGAACTATCTCCCCATCTCGAAATCCTCAACTTCATCACTTCTCAAAGTTCTGCTTTGCCAGATAAGGTAACGTTCACAGCTTCCAAGGATTAGAACAGGTATATCTTTGAGGGCCCGTTTTCAGTCTACCACACTCTGTAAGAAAGAACGCCCTCCTACTGCCATATATGGGCATTACCACTAGATGCTTTGAGACTGTGGCTTGAGCAGAAATTTTTTTTTATTAACACTGGGGTGTCTTTGGGAAAGAGACAGGTGATTGGGGAGTTTGAAAGAAGAAGCCTCTAGAGTGGGCCAAATTAAGAGAAGAGATATTCTAAGTCCCAGATGAGCTGAGAGTAGAGGATGGCACATGGGATGAGGCAACGGGCTTTTGGATTGAAGGGGGCGATTCCAGGCTGGCTAGTGCTATGGGAGTAGCAACAATAGTGGGCTCTCCAGAGACCAGGTGTTAAGAGACTCTCTACCCCTGTGAACAATGGCAGCACTAAGCTAGTTGGTAGTGCTTTTTTTTTTTTTTAAATGAAATGAATTTCTTTCTAAAATATAAAGGATTTATGTAAAAGGGATGGGATGAATGGGATGGTTAGGATTTTGGAGGGTGAGGTGTAAAAGGTCACACTTCCAAAAGGAATTTTTTCTTTCTAAGAAAGTGACACTTTCTTCCATTGGAAGCCAGTGTTTCTGAAAATGACCCCTCACTCCTGATCCCCTTTCCTCCCTGTATGTTCCCCTGGAATCTTTCTCTTCTATCTCAAACCCCTCTTCCCGTCCCTCAAGGTTGAACAACTCAAATCACTCTGGGGAAATTGCCTGCCTGGTATGTCCCACAGCCTGAAAGCACGTGGGAGTGTCAGTAGTCATCCTGCCAGTGAGCCTAAGGTGAGGCAACTCAATTGATGCTGTGAGCTTCTCCAGTCTCCCAGTGGCAGAGGCCAGGCCTGGGGAAGGTGAAAAGCCTGGCTTTGCATCTGTAAGATCCATGCATCTGAGGTCAGGCCAGAAGAATGGGAAATGGTGGTTCAAGAAGAGGATATGTAGAATCAAGTATTAGGAGATCCAGACGACTGAGGATGAGATGGCTGGATGGCATCACTGACTTGATGGACGCAAGTCTGAGTGAACTCCGGGAGTTGGTGATGGACAGGGAGGCCTGGCGTGCTGCGATTCATGGGGTCGCAAAGAGTTGGACACGACTGAGCGACTGAACTGAACTGAACTGATTCCACAATTATCCACTGATCCTGAGTGGCTGGGAGATCTATGTGCTAGGGGAATTCTGTGATTGTATACCCAAGTAATCTCACCTAGAGGTAGGGAGAAAAAGACCAAGGCTGATGTTTGGAAAACCAGGATAGGGAACATCAGTCACTACGATTTGGAGGATGATCACAATTTGTCTGTGTTCATTCATTACCGTAGGGTGGACTTGTTTTTGTCTCTACCCATTAGCATCACAGAAGGGCCTTGTCTGATGTTGATGGTCAGAGGACCACAGCCCAGCAGAGAGCACCAAGCCAGCTCCCAGGTGTCAAGAGCAACTTTTCTCTTTTTCACCTTACACAACTGACCAGGCATCAAGGGCAAGAAAACCCCATCTTTCATTACATTGGCTCTGTTGGTGTAACATCCAGAAACAAAAAAGTCAAGGTTACCAAATTCCCCATCTCCCAGCAGCAGACATACAATGCTTTTTGAAGACTAATTAAAATTTCATGTCAAAATCATTTAAATGCAAGAGCACTAAACATAGCTGAATTTCAGTTAGGTACAGTCTAGAGACACATAGCCCAGAGTCTGACCTACTTTAAAAGTGGGATAATCTTTGGGGGGATTCTTTCATGGATGCTAAATAATTTACATTGAAATTCCACTACATTTGCTGTGATGTTTTAAAAATGACAACAGTTTCTATTTTCATGACGTTGAATATATTGTATTTTCTTTTCCCCAAGTTGTAGTTGTCTTAGTAAAAGAAGAGAAAGCCTCTGGAATAAATATATGCTTCCCAAATTCATACAATTCAAGAGAAAATCAAATAATAAAATATTGACCCTGCAAGGAAGCTACCAGGACCTGACCATCACAAGGATGCAAGCTAGAGCAGAAGAGCAGTGGCTGACCCTGGGTAAGGCAGATAACAAGACCCTGCCGTCCAGTCCTGAGAAAGTCAGCTCTGGGGAAGGTTGGGGTGGGAGGTGTAGAAACATCCTCTGGTTTCCTGCTGGATTCCACAGAGCCAAGCATGATGTTGATGAATCATAGGTGCTCAATAAGTAAACAAAGGTACTTTTCTGAATAAATAGAGATACAAAACACATTTCTGGAAAGTCAGTGCTTTGGAGGTGTTCAGTTCAGTTGCTCAGTCATGTCCGACCATTTGCGACCCCATGGACTGCAGCATGCCAGGCCTCCCTGTCCATCACCAACTTCTGGAGTTTATTCAAACTCATGTCCATTGAGTTGGTGATGCCATCCAACCATCTCATCCTCTGTCATTCCTTTCTCCTGCCTTCAATCTTCCCTAGAATCAAGGTCTTCCCAAATGAGTCAGTTCTTCACATCAGGTGTCCAAAGTATTGGAGTTTCAGCTTCAGCATCAGTCCTTCCAATGAATATTCAGGACTGAGTTCCTTAGGATGGAATGGTTGGATCTCCTTGCAGTCCAGGGTCCATAAGTGTGGTGTTATCTGCATATCTGAGGTTGTTGATATTTCTCCTGGCTTGATTCCAGCTTGTGCTTCTTCCAGCCCAGCATTTCTCATGATGTACTCTGCATAGAAGTTAAATAAGCAGGGTGACAATATACAGCCTTGACAGACTCCTTTTCCTATTTGGAACCAGTCTGTTGTTCCATGTCCAGTTCTAACTGATGCTTCCTGACTTGCATATAGGTTTCTCAAGAGACAGGTCAGGTGGTCTAGAATTCCCATCTCTTTCAGAATTTTCCACAGTTTATTGTGATCCACACTGTCAAAGGCTTTGGCATAGTCAATGAAGCAGAAATAGATATTTTTCTGGAACTCTCTTGCTTTTTCCATGATCCAATGGATGTTGGCAATTTGATCTCTGGTTCCTCTGCCTTTTCTAAAACCAGCTTGAACATCTGGAAGTTCACGGCTCACATATTGCTGAAGCCTGGCTTGGAGAATTTTGAGCATTACTTTACTAGCGGGTGAGATGAGTGCAATTGTGAGGGAGTTTTAGCATTCTTTGGCCTTTTTCTTTCTTTGGGATTGGAATGAAAACTGACCTTTTCCAGTCCTGTGGCCACTGCTGAGTTTTGAAAATTTGCTGCCATATTGAGTGCAGCATTTTCAGAGCATCATCTTTTAGGATTTGAAATAGCTCAACTGGAACTCCATCACCTCCACTAGCTTTGTTCATAGTGATGCTTTCTAAGGCCCACTTGATTTCACATTCCAGGATGTCTGGCTCTAGGTGAGTGATTACACCATCGTGATTATCTGGGTCATGAAGATCTTTTTTGTACAATTCGTCTGTGTATTCTTGCCACCTCTTAACACCTTCTGCTTCTGTTAGGTCCATACCATTTCTGTCCTTTATCGAGCCCATCTTTGCATGAAATATTCCCTTGGTATCTCTAATTTTCTTGAAGAGATCTCTAGTCTTTCCCATTCTGTTCTTTTCCTCTATTTCTTTGCCTGGATTGCTGAGGAAGGCTTTTTATCTCTCCTTGCTATTCTTTGAAACTCTGCATTCAGATGCTTATATCTTTCCTTTTCTCCTTTGCTTTTCACTTCTCTTCTTTTCACAGCTATTTGTAAGGCCTCCTCAGACAGCCATTTTGCTTTTTTGCATTTCTTTTTCTTGGGGATGGTCTTGATTCCTGTCTCCTGTACAATGTCAGGAAACTCGTCCATAGTTCATCGGGCACTCTATCAGATCTAGTCCCTTAAATCTATTTCTCACTTCCACTGTATAATCAGGTCATACCTGAATGGTCTAGTGGTTTTTCCTACTTTCTTCAATTTAAGTCTGAATTTGGTAATAAGGAGTTTATGATCTGAGCCACAGTCAGCTCCTGGTCTTGCTTTTGCTTACTGTATAGAGCTTCTCCATCTTTGGCTGCAAAGAATATAAGCAATCTGATTTTAGTATTGACCATCTGGTGATGTCCATGTGTAGAATCTTCTCTTGTGTTGTTGGAAGGGGATATTTGCTATGACCAGTGTGTTCTCTTGCAAAACTCTATTAGCCTTTGCCCTGCTTCATTCCGTACTCCAAGACCGAATTTGCCTGTTACTCCAGGTGTTTCTTGACTTCCTACTTTTGCATTCCAGTCCCCTATAATGAAAAGGACATCTTTTTGGGGTTAGTTCTAAAAAGTCTTGTAGGTCTTCATAGAACCGTTCAACTTCAGCTTCTTCAGTGTTACTGGTTGGGGCTTAGGCTTGGATTACTGTGATATTGAATGGTTTGCCTTGGAAATGAACAGGGATCATTCTATTGTTTTTGAGATTGCATCCAAGTACTGCATTTCAGACTCTTTCATTGACCATGATGGCTACTCCATTTCTTCTAAGGGATTCTTGCCTACAGTAGTAGATATAATGGTCATCTGAGTTAAATTCACCCATTCCAGTCCATTTTAGTTTGCTGATTCCTAGAATGTCGACGTTCACTCTTGCCATCTCTTGTTTGACCACTTTCAATTTGCCTTGATTCATGGACTTAACATTCCAGGTTCCTATGCAATATTACTCTTTACAGCATTAGACCTTGCTTCTATCACCAGTCACATCCACAACTGGGTATTGTTTTTGCTTTGGCTCCATCCCTTCATTCTTTCTGGAGTTATTTCTCCACTGATATCCAGTGGCATATTAGGCACTTACCGACCTGGGGAATTCCTCTTTCAGTATCCTATCATTTTGCCTTTTCATATTGTTCATGGGGTTCTCAAGGCAAGAATATTGAAGTGGTTTGCCATTCCCTCTCCAGCTGACCACATTCTGTCAGACCTCTCCACCATGACCCGTCCATCTTGGCAGGGCTTAGTTTCACTGAGTTAGACAAGGCTGTGGTCTGTGTGATTAGATTGGGTAGTTTTCAGTGATTATGGTTTCAGTGTGTCTGCCCTGATTCCCTCTCCCACCACCTACCATCTTACTTGATCATGGGTATCTCTTCACGGCTGCTCCTTCAAAGCGCAGCTGCTGCTCCTTAGCTTAGACTAGTCGCCCCTCCTGACCTTGAACTGGAGTAGGTCTATTTGCCCTCCTGTGCCCACGCAGCCACTGTTCCTTGGACGTGGGGTTGCTCCTCTTGGCCACTGCCCCTGACCTCAGATGTGGGGTAGCTCCTCTCAGCCGCTGCCCCTGACCTTGGATGTGGGGTAGCTCCTCTCACCCATGCTTCCCTCATGGTCCATCGCAGCCACTGTGCTTCCTGTGCGGTCCGTCACAGCTGACTATACTAAAATATAACAAAAATAAAGCCCATGTTCTAGTTTTAAAAATTGCCCCAGTAATGTTCTCTCTTGAACCCTTCCCACATCTTCCTGCTCCTATACAGGATCTAGTTTAGGATCAGGTATTACATTTGGTTGTCATGTCTCTAATCTCTTTTAACCTGGTATCTATACCCAGTCTTTTTTTGTTTTAATGCACTTGACATGTTTTAAAAGCATTCAGTCCCTTTTTCCTTTGGGGGGAATTGCTTGACATTCCTAAATGATTAAATTCAAATTAAACATTCCAGCTGGGATATGGCAGAAGTGACATTTTGTCTCAGTGTATTATATCTGGTTTCACAATATTCATTTGGCCCTCAGTGGTACTATTAATTTTGATCACCTGGTAATTACTATATAGTCAGCATTTTCCCCTTTTACTTCATAAGCAATCCATGGTCGGGGGGGGGGGACACTTTGTTTTTCTCAATTAAATGTAAAAAACAAAAACAAAGTTGGATATACAGTAGGACCTTATTACTTATCCATTCTATACATAACATCTTGCATCTGTTAACTCCTAACTCCCAATTCATCTCCCCACCACCCTAACAACCACAAGTCTGTTCTGTATGTCTGTGAGTCTGTTTTTATTTTGTAGATAAGTTCATTTGTGTCAGATTTTAGATTCCACATATAAGTGATATCCTATGGTATTTGTCTTCCTCTATTTGATGAAAGTGAAAGAGGAGAGTGAAAAAGTTGACTTAAAGCTCAACATTCAGAAAACGAAGATCATGGCATCTGGTCCCATCACTTCATGGGAAATAGATGGGGAAACAGTGGAAACAGTGTCAGACTTTATTTTGGGGGGCTCCAAAATCACTGCAGATGGTGACTGCAGCCATGAAATTAAAAGACACCTACTCCTTGGAAGAAAAGTTATGACCAACCTAGATAGCATATGCAAGAGCAGAGACATTACTTTGCTGACTAAGGTCCATCTAGCCAAGGCTATGGTTTTTCCAGTAGTCATGTATGGATGTGAGAGTTGGACTGTGAAGGCTGAGCGCCGAAGAATTGATGCTTTTGAACTGTGGTGTTGGAGAAGACTCTTGAGAGTCCCTTGGACTGCAAGGAGATCCAGCCAGTCCATTCTGAAGGAGATCAGCCCTGGGATTTCTTTGGAAGGAATGATGCTGAAGCTGAAGCTCCAGTACTTTGGCCACCTCATGCAAAGAGTTGACTCATTGGAAAAGACTTTGATGCTGGGAGGGATTGGGGGCAGGAGGAGAAGGGGACGACAGAGGATGAGATGGCTGGATGGCATCACTGACTCGATGGACGTGAGTCTGAGTGTACTCCGGGAGTTGGTGATGGACAGGGAGGCCTGGCATACTGTGATTCATGGGTCGCAAAGAGTCAGACACAACTGAGGAACTGAACTGAACTGATTTGACTTGAAAAGTGAAAGTCGCTCAGTCGTGTCCAACTCTTTGTGACCCATTGACTGTTTATACAATCCATGGAACTCTCCAGGCCAGAATACTGGAGTGGGTAGCCTTTCCCTTCTTCAGGGGATCTTCCCAACCCAGGGATTGAACCCAGGTCTCCCATATTGCATGAGGATTCTTTACCAGCTGAGCCACAAGGGAAGCCCAAGAATACTGGGGTGGGTAGCCTATCCCTTCTTCAGTGGATCTTCCCGACCAAGGAATCAAACCAAGATCTCCTACATTGCAGGCAGATTCTGAGCTATCAGGGAAGCTTATTTCACTTAATATGATAATCTCCTGGCCCATCCATGTTGTTGCCTACGGGACCAGTTACTCTTGTCTTCAATAGAGGAGATTTTGAGCAAATGTAACTTGGTACAGTCTTCCTGAGGGGAAATTTGATATTGCACATCTTTGATTCAGTCATTTCCCTTTCAGTAATTTACTTAAGAACAATGAATGATGTTCACAAAGGTTTAGCTATAAGGATGCCCATCATAGGCCTGTTTCCAACTGGAAAAACAATAGCCTTCAAACTTTAAGACACTGAAAGATGAATTATCTACTGATAAAATACTATGAAACAGCATTCACAGTATAACCCTATATATTACACAAATGTACACATATATAGGCACAGAAGCTCTAGAAGATGTTAACAGTCTTAGTAACACTACAAGGTGGGATCATGAAATGTTTTTTTCTTTGAACAATTTTCTTTTGTAATAAGATATTTTTATACTACAGTCTATTTTTAAAATATAGTTACTCCTTTTCTTTTGTGTCCTCTTATGTGGTTAAACAGGAGATGGCAAGAGTGAACATTGACATCTTTAGGAATCAGTGAACTAAAATGGGTGGGAAAGGGTGAATTTAATTCAGATGACCATTATATCTACTACTGTGGGCAAGAATCCCTTGAAGAAATGGAGTAGCCCTCATAGTCAACAAGAGAGTCCAAAATGCAGTAGTTGGATGCAATCTCAAAAATGACAGAATGATCTCGGTTTCTTTCCAGGGCAAATCATTCAGTATCACAGTAATCCAAGTCTATGCCCCAACAACTGATGCTGAAGAAACTGAAGTTGACTGAATCTATGAAGGCTTCCAACACCTACTAGAAGTAACACCAAAAAAAGATGTTCTTTTCATCATAGTGGACTGGAATGCAAAAGTACGAAGTCAAGAGATAACAGGCAAGTTTGGCCTTGGAGTAAAAAATGAAGCAGGGCAAAGTCTAACGGTTTTGTCAAATGAACACGCTGGTCATAACAAACATCCTTTTCCAACAACCCAAGAGACTCTACACATGGACATCACCAGATGGTCAATACCAAAATCAGATTAATTATGTTCTTTGCATCCAAAGATGGAAAAGTTCTATATTGCCTGTTAAAACTGTTTGAAACTGATCATGAGCACCTTGTTGCAAAATTCAGGCTTGAATTGAAGATAGTAGGGAAAACCACTAGGCTACTCAGTTATGACTAAATCAAATCACTTATGATTATACAGTGGAGGTGATGCACAGGTTCAAGGTATTGGATTTGGTAGACAGAGTGCCTGAAAAACTATGAACAGAGGTTCATAACATTGTACACGAGTCAGTGACCAAAATCATCTCAAAGAAAAAGAAATGCAAAATGGCAAACTGATTGTCTGAGGAGGCTTTCCAGATAGCCGAGGAAAGAAGAGAAGCAAAAGGCAAGGGAGAAAAGGAAAGCTATGTCCATCTGAATGCAGAGGTCCAGCGAATAGCAAGGAGAGATAAGCAAGTCTTCTAAAGTGAACAATGCAAAGAAATAGAGGAAAACAACAGAATGGAAAGGACTAGTGATCTCTTCAAGAAAACTGGAGATATCAAAGGAGTATTTCATGCAAGAATGGGCACAATAAAGGACAGAAATGGTAAGGACTTAACAGAAGCAAAAGAAATTAAGAAGAGATGGCAAGAATACACAGAAGAACTATATAAAAAGATCTTCATGACCCAGATAACCATGATGGTGTGATCACTCACCTAGAGCCAGACATCCTGGAATATGAAGTCAAATGGACCTTAGTAAGCATTCAGTTCAGTTCAGTCGCTCAGTCGTGTCTGACTCTTTGCGACCCCATCAATCGCAGCACACCAGGCCTCCCTGTCCATCACCATCTCCCGGAGTTCACTCAGACTCACGTCCATCAAGTCCGTGATGCCGTCCAGCCATCTCATCCTCGGTCGTCCCCTTCTCCTCCTGCCCCCAATCCCTCCCAGATCAGAGTCTTTTCCAATGAGTCAACTCTTCGCATGAGGTGGTATTACTATGAACAAAGCTAAAGGAGGTGATAGAATCCTAGCTGAGGATTTAAAATCCTAAAAGGTGATGCTGTTAAAGTGCTACAGTCAATATGTCAGCAAATTTGGAAAACTCAACAGTGGCCACAGAACTGGAAAAGGTTAGTTTTCATTCCAATCCCAAAGAAGGGCAATGTCAACAAATGTTCCAACTACTGTACAGTTGTGTTCTTTTCACATGTTAGCAAGGTTATGTTCAGAATCCTTCAAGCTAGGCTTCAGTAGTATGCGAACCAAGAATTTCTTATGTACAAGCTGGATTTAGAAAAGGCAGAGGAACCAGAGATTAAATTGACAACATTCTTTGGATCATAGAGAAAGCAAGAGAATTCCAGAAAACCATCTATTTCTGCTTCATGGACTATCTAAACACTTTGACTGTGTGGATCACAGTGTGAAAAAATTTTTCTTAAAGAGATGTAAATACAAGATCACCTCACCTGTCTCCTAAAAAACCTATATGCAAATCAAGAAGCAACAGTTAGAACCGGACATGAAACAACTGACTGGTTCGAAGTTGGGAAAGGAGTATAACAAGACTGGATATTGTCACCCTGCTTATTTCACTTCTATGCAGATGGACAGGGAGGCCTGGCGTGCTGTGATTCATGGGATCGCAAAGAGTCAGACACGACTGAGCGACTGAACTGAACTGAACTGATGCAAGTACATCAAGTGAAATGCTGGGCTGAATGAATCACAAGCTGGAATCAAGACTGCCAGGAAAAATATCATTAACCTCAGATATGGAGATGACAGCAATCTAATGGCAGAAAGCGAAGAGGAACTAAAGAGCCTCTTGATGAAGATGAAAGAGGAAAGTGAGAAAGCTGGCTTGAAACTCAAAATTAAAAAAACTAAGGTCATGGCATCCAGTCCCATTACTTCATAGCAAATAAAAGGAGAAAAAGTGGAATATGTGACAAATTTTATTTTCTTGGTCTCCAAAATCACTGTGGACTGTGACTGCAACCATGAAATTAAAAGACACATGTTCTTTGGAAGGAAAGCTATGACAGACCTAGTCAGTTCAGTCAGTTCAGTCAGTTCAGTTGCTCAGTCGTGTCCAACTCTTTGCGACCCCATGAATTGCAGCACGCCAGGCCTCCCTGTCCATCACCAACTCCCGGAGTTCACTCAGACTCACATCCATCGAGTCAGTGATGCCATCCAGCCATCTCATCCTCTGTCGTCCCCTTCTCCTCCTGCCCCCAATCCCTCACAGATCAGAGTCTTTTCCAATGAGTCAACTTTTCGCATGAAGTGGCCAAAGTACTGGAGTTTCAGCTTTAGTATCATTCCTGCCAAAGAAATCCCAGGGATGATCGCCTTCAGAATGGATTGGTTGGAACTCCTTGCAGTCCAAGGGACTCTCAACAGTCTTCTCCAACACCACAGTTCAAAAGCATCAATTCTTTGGTGCTCAGCCTTCTTCACAGTCCAACTCTCACATCCATACATGACCACAGGAAAAACCATAGCCTTGACTAGACGGATCTTAGTCGGCAAAGTAATATCTCTGCTTTTGAATGTGCTAACTTTTCTTCCAAGGAGTAAGCATCTTTTGATTTCATGGCCGCAGTCACCATCTGCAGTGATTTTGGAGCCCCAAAAAATAAAGTCTGACACTGTTTCCACTGTTTCCCCGTCTATTTCCCATGAAGTGATGAGACCGGATTCCATGATCTTCGTTTTCTGAATGTTGAGCTTTAAGACAAGTTTTTCACTCTCCTCTTCCACTTTCATCAAGAGGCTTTTTAGTTCCTCATCACTTTCTGCCATAAGGGTGGTGTCATCTGCATATCTGAGGTTATTGATATTTCTCCCGGCAATCTTGATTCCAGCTTGTGTTTCTTCCAGTCCAGCATTTCTCATGAAGTACTCTGCATATAAGTTAAATAAACAGGGTGACAATACACAGCTTGACACACTCCTTTCCCTATTTGGAACCAGTCTATTGTTCCATGTTCAGTTCTAACTGTTTCTTCCTGACCTGCATACAGATTTCTCAAGAGGCAAGATAGGTGGTCTGGTATTCCCATCTCTTTCAGAATTTTCCACAGTTTATTGTGATCCACACAGTCAAAGGCTTTGGCATAGTTAATAAAGCAAAAATAGATGTTTTTCTGGAACTCTCTTGCCTTTTCCATGATCCAGCAGATGTTGGCAATTTGATCTCTGGTTCTTCTGCCTTTTCTAAAACCAGCTTGAACATCAGGAAATTCACGGTTCACGTATTGCTGAAGTCTGGCTTGGAGAATTTTGAGCATTACTTTACTAGCATGTGAGATGAGTGCAATTGTGCGGGAGTTTGAGCATTCTTTGGCATTGCCTTTCTTTGGAATTGAAATGAAAACTGACCTTTTCCAGTCCTGTGGCCCAAGGTAAGAGAAACCCAAGTAAGATCGTAGGTATTGCAAGAGGGCATCAGAGGGCAGACACACTGAAACCATACTCACAGAAAACTAGTCAATCTAATCACACTAGGACCACAGCCTTGTCTAACTCAGTGAAACTAAGCCATGCCCGTGGGGCAACCCAAGATGGGCGGGTTATGGTGGAGAGGTCTGACAGAATGTGGTCCACTGGAGAAGGGAATAGCAAGCCACTTCAGTATTCTTGCCTTGAGAACCCCATGAACAGTATGAAAAGGCAAAATGATAGGATACCAAAAGAGGAACTCCCAGGTCATTAGGTGCCCAATATGCTACTGGAGATCAGTGGAGAAATAACTCCAGAAAGAATGAAGGGATGGAGCCAAAGCAAAGACAATACCCAGTTGTGGATGTGACTGGTGATAGAAGCAAGGTCTGATGCTTTAAAGAGCAATATTGCATAGGAACCTGGAATGTCAGATCCATGAATCAAGGCAAATTGGAAGTGGTCAAACAAGAGATGGCAAAAGTGAACGTTGACATTCTAGGAATCAGCAAACTAAAATGGACTGGAATGGGTGAATTTAACTCAGATGACCATTATATCTACTACTGCAGGCAGGAATCCCTCAGAAGAAATGGAGTAGCCATCAAGGTCAACAAAAAAGTCCGAAATGCAGTACTTGGATCCAATCTCTAAAACGACAGAATGATCTCTGATCATCTCCAAGGCAAACGATTCAATATCACGGTAATCGAAGGCTATGCCCCAACCAGTAACGCTAGAAAAGCTGAAGTTGAACGGTTCTATGAAGACCTACAAGACCTTTTAGAACTAACACCCAAAAAAGATGTCCTTTTCATTATAGGGGACTGGAATGCAAAAGTCGGAATTCAAGAAACACCTAGAGTAACAGGCAAATTTGGCCTTGGAATGTGGAATGAAGCAGGGCAAAGACTAATAGAGTTTTGCTAAGAAAATGCACTGGTCATAGCAAACACCCTCTTCCAACAACACAAGAGAAGACTCTACACATGGACATCACCAGATGGTCAACACCGAAATCAGATTGATTATATTCTTTGCAGCCAAAGATGGAGAAGCTGTATACAGTCAACAAAAACAAGACCCGGAGCTGACTGTGGCTCAGCTCATGAACTTTTTATTACCAAATTCAGACTAAAATTGAAGAAAGTAGGGAAAACTGCTAGACCATTCAGGTATGACCTAAATCAAACCCCCATGATTATACAGTGGAAGTGAGAAATATATTTAAGGGCCTAGATCTGATAGATAGAGTGCCTGATGAACTATGGAATGAGGTTTGTGACATTGTACAGGAGACAGGGATCAAGACCATCCCCATGGAAAAGAAATGCAAAAAAGCAAAATGGCTATCTGGGGAGGCCTTACAAATAGCTGTGAAAAGAAGAGAAGTGAAAAGCAAAGGAGAAAAGGAAAGATATAAGCATCTGAATGCAGAGTTCCAAAGAATAGCAAGAAGACATAAGAAAGCCTTCTTTAGCAATCAATGCAAAGAAATCGAGGAAGACAACAGAATGGAAAAGACTAGAGATCTCTTCAAGAAACTTAGAGATACCAAGGGAACATTTCATGCAAAGATGGGCTCGATAAAGGACAGAAATGGTATGGACCTAACAGAAGCAGAAGATATTAAGAAGAGGTGGCAAGAATACACAGAAGAACTGTATAAAAAAGATCTTCACGACCTGGATAATCATGATGGTGTGATCACTAATCTAGAGCCAGACATCCTGGGATGTGAAGTCAAGTGGGCCTTAGAAAGCATCACTATGAACAAAGCTAGTGGAGGTGATGGAATTCCAGTTGAGCTATTTCAAATCCTGAAAGATGATGCTGTGAAAGTGCTGCACTCAATATGCCAGCCAATTTGGAAAACCCAGCAGTGGCCACAGGACTGGAAAAGGTCAGTTTTCATTCCAATCCCAAAGAAAGGCAATGCCAAAGAATGCTCAGACTACCGCACAATTGACAGACCTACACAATGTATTAAAAGGCAGCAGCATTATTTTGCTGACAGGTCTGTGTAGTCAAAAAGGTTTTTTCAGTAGTCTTGTATTGATGTAGGAGCTGGACTATAAAGAAGGCTGAGCACTGAAAAATTGATGCTTTTGAACTGTGGTGTTGGAGAAGACTCTTTCAGAGTCCCTTGGACTGCAAGGAGATCCAACCAGTCCATTCTGAAGGAGATCAGTCCTGGGTGTTCATTGGAAGGACTGATGCTAAAGCTGAAACTCCAATACTTTGGCCACCTCATGTGAAGAGTTGACTCATTGGAAAAGACTCTGATACTGGGAGGGATTGGGGGCAGGAGGAGAAGGGGACAACAGAGGATGAGATGGCTGGATGGCCTCACCGAGTCGATGGACATGAGTTTGAGTGAACTCTGGGAGTTGGTAATGGACAGGAAGACCTGGTGTGCTGTGATTCATGGGGTCTCAAAGAGTCGGACACGGCTGAGTGACTGAACTGACCTGAATCCATACATTCTTCATAGGCCACCCAGCCATGAAAAGGCAACAGAGGCCAAGAATGCCTATCTGTCCTGTCCAGTGTCCTACCCCCCTCATTAGATGCAGAGAAAATTGGGACGACACCCTTAAAAAGGTGCAAATGTTCTCCATTCAATGAGATTTTGAATCAATGCTCATTTATAAAGAAGTTGGTTCAGCAGTTTTAGCTGGTATAACCACTGATATTCTGGAACTTCAGGGCTTTATACAGTTTTACTACCTGAAGCTATTTTGCAGGTCTAATCAATATCTGTTAGTTAGGCTTAAGACTTTTGCTCAGGTGAAAACAGTAATTTTGGAGTTGATCAAGAGGGTATTGTAACTATTTTGACTTGTGACATGGAGTGTTACATCACCACGTATTCACCACCATCTGCATCTGACCCCTCAGATGCATATTCAGCCCTCTTGCTCTTTGAAGATGGGAAGCTTAGGTAGCCCTGCCATGAAAGCTCAGCTGTAAATATGAGTGGTGTCAATCAGAGCTCCAGTCTAGCAGTAGGTGATACCACACTCAAGGCCTTCTTCCAACACTCACTCCCACACAGTTCTCATCAGGCCTGGCTCTTGTGAACCAGTGTTCGTTCCTCTCTCTTCCCATCTCAAGTGATAGGAGAAGAGGTGAGAAGTGGCAAGTTTAAGAGACATGACACCCACCTTTTCTTCTGCAGACTTGGGAGAAAATGCCTTCCAGAAAAGTTGTCTAATCTATGTCAAAAAGTGTGGCCAGGGGAAAGGGACTCCCTCTCTCCACAGCTGAAGAGAAGGCTTTTTCACCAGAATGATTACAAAGCTGGGGCTCTGCCCAGAATGCAGGGCCATGTGTCCCCAGGGGAGCGGCCTTCAGCTCTCAGCCCAGCTTGGCCACTCACTGGATATTTGATTTGGAGATGGCACATAGTCTCTGAGTCACAAATCCTCATCTATAAGTAGAGGTGGTAACAACGGACTTGCAGGGTGGTTGAGGATTAAAGGAGAGGCTGTGTGAAAAACATCTGACATTGGTGAGTTTAGTAATTGCCATGCGGTTATTACCTTTGAGTCCTGAGGGAGAGAAGCCCTGATGAGGCCTGAGAGAGAGACTCACTGATCAGTCAGTCAGCTTCATCCCCACCCAAAACCTTCCACTTCCACATCTATTCCAATTTGCATCCAAAGAAACTAAGTTCATAAAATTCTCTCTGTTTCCACTTTTCCTCTCAGTAGTTTTTCCTAAACCTCTGATACTTGCTGCAAGTGCAGGACAAATGAAAATACAATTGCAAATATTACAAAAACAGTAACAAAACTTTGAAAACTTCAGATGAACTAAAATTGAGCTTGTTTCACTCATGACCTTACCATGGAGATACTGAAGCAACATATTTATAAGGCAACTTAGAGCAATTTTTAATACATGTTTGCATATGAGGCTAAGTCACAGCTCATAACAGAGGAAACCTAATGTGTTAATCTTTTAGGGAGATCTTCTGACTAAAAGAGTCAGGAGTCAGGAGATAATCCCGACTCCCAGGTTGTCACAGGAAAGTCAGGGGCCCGATTCTGGTACAAGGTCTGCCACCACTTGTTTGCTGAGACCTGACCTCATCCCAGGCCCATCATTCCTCAACAAACAGGCCGATTACATCTTATTTATTTATTTATGTATTTAGTTTTTGGCTGTGAGACATGTGAGAGCTTAGTTCCCTGACCAGCGACTGACCCCTTGTTCCCTGCAGTGGAAGCACAGAGTCTTAACCACTGGACCCCTGGGGAAGTCCCAGACTGACTACATCTAACATGTGTATAGTTTTAAGCATTTTCCTGGGGGGCATTCTCACAAGGACGTAAAAACACTTTATAATATAAAGTAGTAGTGTGTACATATACACGTTACTATTACTACTTTTTTTAAAAATTAAAAACAATTTATTTATTTGCCCGCACTGAGTCTTCTTTGTGGCACACTGGATCTTTAGTTGCAGTATGTGGGCTCTAGTTCTCTGACCAGGGATCAAACCCAGTTCCCCTGCACTGGGAGAATGGAACCTTAGACACTGGACCACCAGGAAAGTCCCTATTATTACATTTTAACCAGAATTTCTCCAATGTGACTTGCTCTCGGGAGGCTCCTCAATAATTGGCAGAGGTGCCCTGCGTGGCTTGCCTGTCTGTGTACTGTGCTTGGGGTTCTGAATCTCCACTGTGCATCGTATTACCTGAGACTTCAGAAACACTGGCCTCTGGTGACCAGCCCCAGAGATTCTGAGGACACTGGGCTAGGGTTTTAGAAGCTCCCTGTGTGGTTCTAAGGTGCAGCCAACATTGACAAGCACTGTGTCAGGTGAAGGTGTTTCTTGTGTGTGACATAGTTTGGATGAACCTCATCACAAAAACACACCTTGATGGCTCCTGGGGACCAGATCCTTGACCCTATCTTTTTATGAGAAATGGCATTTAAAAACTATGTTTTTATTTATTTGGCTGCATAGGGTTTCATTGCATCACGCGGGCTCTCTAGTTGTGGTGCAGGGGCTTAGCTGCCCCATAACATGTGGGATCTTAGTTCCCTGATCAGGGATTGAACCTGTGTCCTTGGCATTGGAAGGTGGATTCTTAACCACTGAACAACCAGGAAAGTCCTAGGAAGTGGCATTTTACAAAGAACTTTGGTTCATTAAGTCACAGTATTATTCCCATGGTAAGGACATCCTCATGGTTACTGACTAGAGAAAAGGAACCATGTACACAGTTTTACAGGCAGTCTACAGTTTATATAGAATAGATATTTTCCTTATTTACTTCCTTTTCACCAGTTCTTTGTCCTTTGCCAACTTCCTCAGCTTTGACTCATGTTTTCCTAAATATCCACATCCTCTGTGCATACTATAACTCAGTTCTCTTCCTTAAGATGACATTTTAGCGTCAGGCTGGCGGTTATTGGCAGCTGGTAAAACTCTCTGTTGGAGGAGGGGAGGGGCCCCCTCCTTACAATTCCCAGTACTCCTTTATGAGGTGAAACATCACATTCAATGTTTTTGCAGTTAACAGATAAAAATGGACAGTCAACCAACAGTTCTGATGCCATCTTTGCTTCATCATCTCAACACACTATTTTAGATAAGTACATCTTTGTTGGATACCCAAGAAAATCATTTATTATTACTCATTCTGATGAGTGGATTAATAGTCATCCATGCATTTTTTTCGGGACTTTTGTGATGCAGTGTTTAGTTCCTTCTCAAATACAGCAAACTCAATGCAGTGGCAGAACTTGATGGACATCTTATCCTTTTGCTTTAAAAATAACAACAAACTTTCTAAATGTCTTGACACATACTTGATGTTCATAAAAATTCTGTTTTAGGAGAAGCAAGATCACAACTGTCACTTTCACTCTTTCTGTCAAATGTCAAGAAAGAACAATTAGGCAACTCCCATGCCAGGCTAGTGGAGTTAAATTCATTTATTTACTTTTATGCGGTTATGAGTTGCATTCATTGAGATTAATTTGGCTCATCTAACTTGAGCAGGCTACCTCATTAATCTAAAAAGAATGAAAAACAATGCATGACAGGGACTGCTGTAAGTTCTTTGAAAGCAAAATTTAAAAGCAGGAAAGCAAATGATGGGGTGGAGGCTGGCAATCATGCACAACTAGGACTTTGGCTGTTTTCCAAAAGAGATGATGACATGTCTGTTGGGTCCTCTCACTTCAGGGGAGTCTGGGCAGTTGCTAGAGACAGGATGTGTATAGTCGTTCCCATTAGTCCTCGGGAGTTATGATCGGAAACTGGCAGATCTGGCTGCATAGCAGATACAGCAATAACACTGGAAGCTGAAGGGGAACGGTCTCACATTACAGAGGAGTCAACTTGATAGAAAATCTCTGAAAGCAGGGGAAACTTCATTCATCATTAGTCAAGTAAACTCTTCTGTGAAGAACTAGTTCCTGTAGAGAAGATAGGTAGCCAACAAGTGACATGTGATTACAAAGCTCCCAACTAAAGATGTCTGTCTAAGCGGGCTTCACAGCACAAGACCTTCTTCTGTCTTTACCTGCTTTACCTTCTGTGTTTACCTGCTTTAGGGATAGCAGTTTAGCAACATCAGTATCAGTAATGTTCCCCACCTCATCTCAAAAGTGCTTCATTATGAAATAAATTATAGAAACCAGATCACCACAAGCCCATTCTCCTGCCATACTTCCTGCAAGAGTGTGGGGAGGGGACTTTCAAAGTAGTAACTTTCAGCCAAAACTCACACTTATGGGTATTACAAAAAATTTTTTATTGAAATATAGCTGATTTACAATGTTTTATTAATTTCTTCAGTACAAAAACATAATTCAGGTATATATACTCTTCTCCTGGTGGACTTCCCTGGTGGCTCAGATGGTAAAGCATCTGCCTACAATGCGGGAGACCTGGGTTCTATCCCTGGGTAGGGAAGATCCCCTGGTGAAGGAAATGGCAACCCACTCCAGTACTCTTGCCTGGAAAATCCCATGGATGGAGGGGCCTGGTAGGCTACAGTCCATGGGGTCACAGAGTTGGACATGACTGAGTGACTTCACTTCACTTCACTTCATACTCTTTGTTCCTTGTGCTATATAGGACCTGTTGTCTATGCATTCTATATACAATAGTTTGCATTTGCTAATCCCAAATCCCAATCCATCCCTCCTCTGTCTCCCTCCCTCTTGGCAACCACAAATCTATTTTCTATGTTTCTTCCTGTTTTGTACATAAGTTTGTGTCATATTTTAGATTCCACACATAAGTGATATTTTATGGTATTTGTCTTTCTCTTTCTGACTTATTTTGCTTAGTTTTATCATCTCTAGTTGCATCCAGTGCAGTTCAGTCACTCAGTCATGTCCGACTCTTTGCGACCTCATGGACTGCAGCACACCAGGCTACCCTGTACTTCACTGTCTCCCAGAGCTTGCTCAAACTCATGTCTATCGAGGTGGTGATGCCATCCAACCATCTCACTGTCATCCCCTTCTTGTCCTGCCTTCAATCTTTCCCAGCATCAGGGTCTTTTCCAATGAGTCAGTTCTTTGCATCAGGTGGGGAGCTTCAGTTTCAGCATCAGTCCTTTCAGTGAATATTTGATCTCCTTTAGGATTGGCTGGTTTGATCTCCTTGCAGTCCAAGGGACTCTCAACAGTCTTCTCCAACACCACAGTTCAGAAGCATCAATTCTTTGGTGCTCAGCTTTCTTTATGTTCCAACTCTCACATCCATACATAACTACTGCAAAAACCATAGCTTTGACTACACAGACTTGGTTGGTAAAGTAATGTCTCTGCTTTTTAATATGCTATCTAGGTTTGTCATAGCTTTTCTTCCAAGGAGCGAGTGTCTTTTAATTTCATGGCTTCAGTTGCATCCATGTTGCTGCAAATGGCATTATTTCATTCTTTTTTATGGCTCACCAGTATTCTCTCTCTCTCTCTGTACCTTCTTTATCCATTCCTCTGTCAATGGACATTTAGGTTTTCTTATCTTGGCTATTGTGAATAATGCTAAAGCAGGTATGTTTTGACCAATTGGCCTTCCTGAACCTTTCAGAATTTATAGAAGGTCCGGTATTTACCAATTTTATAACTAATAGCTAGTACCAACTAAGGAAGAAATGTCTAATCTGAAAGAAGTTTGGTTACAGAAAGTTCCCTCATTTCAAGACAAAATCTAAAACAGTAGATCAAGTTCAAGCCCACTTGAACTCCATGTCTTCCCACCTACCCAGCAGCCAACACAGCTCAGGAGCTGGCCACTGTTACTGCACGGGCTCCAAACAGAAAGGCAAGTGAATGGCCCATGTCCAGACCATGTACTGCTTATCTATAGCAGGCAAAGTTCTGTTTCCCTCAAGTTGAATATTGGATGAAAAAAGCTGGAGCTGGAAATTGAGACCCAAGTTTCTTAGCAGATTGTGTGTTTTGCTTACTGTCTGTTGGACCAGGCAGACTTGGGCTTTTGTATCGCATAAGGGCAGAGAAGCCATCCTCCTCTACCACCTGGCTCAAGAGAACTCATGTCACTTCTAGGCAACTGAAATATTCTGCAGGAATGGGGCCTGATCTCTTCAAAGATAGGTACCTGTGCAAGGTGCTGGTGGTGGGGAGTTGGGTGGAGTGGATGTTCTGCTCCCTGTTTGGCTATAAGTATCAGGACTCACATTTGTGATCCTAAGAGGTGATCAGAAAATTTCTCCTTCAAACTCAAATGCAGACACACCATCCATCTGCAGCTGTAGTGGGGAAGAACTTTTGTATTTGACTATGAGTTAATTACCAAAGGCATGTTGCCTACAAGTTTATATTTTACATAATGGCCCATCTTTGGGAACCCTGCCTCCCAGGAAACGAGCATTAAGGTGAAATACCTTCGTTTGGAGTACATTTTGGAGGGAGGAAAGAGTTGTTAGACTTCTGCTTGATTTGTGAACTGGTTCATTTGCTTCTTTGAATGCTAGTATTTGTATGTGCCATTTGTGTTTTGTTTGTCTTGAATTTCTGTCTTAAAAAAGAGTAATGTTTCAACTATTCCTTAGAGAAAGTCCTCTCAGGTGGATTTTGGATAAGTGATCTTAATTTCTGATTACATAAATTAACCCATGAGTAAGAAGATGATATTTTATTGTAAAAATATGTGGCCAGAGTACCTGTTAGGATCTCCACAATGGGTTTAGGTAGGGTTATCTTGGAATCCTGCGCACAAATGCTCTGCTAACCTTGCTGTGTTAACTACATCATTTATGGTCTCCAATGTCATTGTATATGTAAAACCCCAAGACCAAACTTGAGGGTTGTCTGTCCTCTGGGTTTTTTGTTTCATTTTGTTTGCTAATGCTTCTCCATTTACAGCTGAATCAATTTTGTGATGTTTAAAAGTTTTATTGATGTCAAATGGAAGAAAGAAACAGAAGATTCCACTTCGTTCCTATAATCACCAAAAGCCTCAACCCAAAATCAGTCCTGTTGGTGGAGGCCAAGGCAAAAAGGCATCCTGTTAAAGGTTAGAGGTGATCATTAGATATTTATGGTTTTATGGTGGCTAATCTGTAAAAGGCAATGGCACCCCACTCCAGTACTCTTGCCTGGAAAATCCCATGGATGGAGGAGCCTGGTGGGCTGCAGTCCATGGGATCGCGAAGAGTCGGACATGACTGAGCGACTTCCCTTTCACTTTTCACTTTCATGCATTGTAGAAGGAAATGGCAACCCACTCCAGTGTTCTTGCCTGGAGAATCCCAGGGACAGGGGAGCCTGGTGGGCTTCCGTCTATGGGGTCGCACAGAGTCAGACACGACTGAAGTGACTTAGCAGCAGCAGCAATCTGTGAAGAAGCAGGTAAGAATGATGATCACATCCTGGGCTATAAATCTAGCCTTAGTGAGTTTTAAAAAACTGAAATCACTTCAAGAATCTTTTCTGATCACAATGCAGTAAGATTAGATGTCAACTACAGGAGAAGGCAATGGTAACCCACTCCAGTACTCTTGCCTGGAAAATCCCATGGATGGAGGAGCCTGGTGGGCTGCAGTCCATGGGATCGCAAAGAGTCAGACACGACTGAGCAACTTCACTTTCACTTTTCACTTTCATGCTTTGGAAAAGGAAATGGCATCCCACTCTAGTGTTCTTGCCTGGAGAATCCCAGGGATGGGGAAGCCTGGTGGGCTGCCATCTATGGGGTTGCACAGAGTCAAACACAACTGAAGTGACTTAGCAGCAGCAGCAGCAGCAGCACAGGAAAAAAAAATTAAAAACACAATATATGGAGACTAAACAACACGCTTCTGAATAATCAACAGATCATGGAAGAAATCAAAAGGAAATGGAAATATGCATAGAAACAAATGAAAATGGAAACACAACAATCTGAAACCTATGGAATTCAGTAAAAGCAATACTAAGAGCAATACAAAGTTCATAGAAATAGAAGCCTATCTCAAGAAACAAGAGAAACCTCAAATAAACAACCTAACTTTACACCTAATGCAACTAGAAAAAGAAGAAAAGAAAAACCCCAAAGTTAGTAGAAGGAATGAAATTACAAAAATGAGATTAGAAATAAGTGAAAAGAAATGAAAGAGACTATAGCAAAAACTAAAAGCTGGTTCTTTGAGAAGATAAATAAAATAGACAGACTCATCCAAAAAAAAAAAAAAAAAAAAGGAGATGGGGGAGAAGGATCAAATCAATAAAATTAGAAATGAAAATGGAGAAATCAAAACAGACAACACAGAAATACAAAAGATCATAAGAGACCACTATGAGCAATTATATGCCAAAAAAAAAAAAAAGAAAAGAAAAAAGGACAATTTGGAAGAAATGGACAAAGTTCACTTCCAGAACTGAACCAGGAAAAGTAGAAAATCTTAACAGACTCATCTCAAGGACGGAAATCGAAACTGAGTAAAAAATCTTCCAGCAAACAAAAGCCCAGGACTAGATGGCTTCACAGGTGAATTCTACCAAATATTTAGAGACAAGCTAACACATATCTTACTCAAACTATTCCAGGAAATTGCAGAGGAAGGTAAACTTCCAAACTGATTCTATGAGGCTGCCATCACCCTGATACCAAAGCCAGACAAAGATGCCACAAAACAGAAAACTACAGGCCAATATCACTGACGAACATACATGCAAAAATCCTTAACAAAATTCTAGCAAACAGAATCCAACAACACATTAAAAAGATCATACATACATCATGACCAAGTGGACTTTATCCGAGGAATGCAAGGATTCTTCAATATTTGCAAATCAATCAATGTGATACACTATATTAACAAATTGAAAGATAAAAACCATATGATTATCTCAATAGATGCAGAGAAAGCCTTTGACAAAATTCAATATCCATTTACGATAAAAACTCTCCAGAAAGCAGGCAAAGAAGGAACATACCACAACACAACAGAAGCCATAAATGACAAACCCACAGCAAATGGGTGAAAAACTGAAAGCATTTCCTCTAACATCAGGAATAAGACAAGGGTGCCCACTCTCACCATACTATCCAACATAGTTTTGGAAGTCCTAGCCACAGCAATCAGAGAAGAGAAAGAAATAAAAGTAATCCAGATTGGAAAAGAAGTAAAACTCTCACTGTTTGCTGATGACCTGACCCTCTACATAGAAAACCCTAAAGACAGCACCAGAAAATTACTAGAGCTAATCAATGAATATAGTAAAGTTGCAGGATATAAAATTAATACACAGAAATCCCTTGCATTTCTATACACTAACAATGAAAAAACAGAAAGAAATTAAGGAAACAATGCCATTCACCATTGCAACAAAAATAATAAAATACTTAGGAATAAATTTACCTAAAGAAATGAAAGACCTACATGTAAAAAACTATAAAACCCTGATGAAAGAAATCAAAGATGACACAAATAGATGGAGAAATATATCATGTTCGTGGATTGGAAGAATCAATATAGTGAAAATGAGTTTACTACTCAAAGCAATCTACAGATTCAATGCAATCCCTACCAACCTACCAACGGCATTTTTCACAGAACTTGAACAAATAATTTCACAATTTGTATGGAAACACAAAAAACTTTGAACAGCAAAATCAATCTTGAGAAAGAAGAATGGAACTGGAGGAATCAACCTTCCTGACTTCAGACTATACCACAAAGCTACAGTCATCAAGACGATATAGTACACACACAAAGACAGAAACATAGATCAATGGAACAAAATAGAAAGCACCTATGGACGCCTTATCTTTAACAAGTTCAGTTCAGTTCAGTCGCTCAGTCGTGTCTGACTCTTTGCGACCCCATGAATCGCAGCATGCCAGGCCTCCCTGTCCATCACCAACTCCCGGAGTTCACTCAGACTCACGTCTATAGAGTCTGTGATGCCATCCAGCCATCTCATCCTCTGTCGTCCCCTTCTCCTCCTGCCCCCAATCCCTCCCAGCATCAGAGTCTTTTCCAATGAGTCAACTCTTCACGTGAGGTGGCCAGAGTACTGGAGCTTCAGCTTCAGCATCATTCCTTCCAAAGAAATCCCAGGGTTGATCTCCTTCAGAATGGACTGGTTGGATCTCCTTGCAGTCCAAGGGACTCTCAAGAGTCTTCTCCAACACCACAGTTCAAAAGCATCAATTCTTTAGCACTCAGCCTTCTTCATAGTCCAACTCTCACATCCATACATGACCACAGGAAAAACCATAGCCTTGACTAGACGGACCTTAGTCGGCAAAGTAATGTCTCTGCTCTTGAATATACTATCTAGGTTGGTCATAACTTTTCTTCCAAGGAGCAGGCGTCTTTTAATTTCATGGCTGCAGTCACCATCTGCAGTGATTTGGGAGCCCCCCAAAATAAAGTCTGACACTGTTTCTACTGTTTCCCCATCTATTTCCCATGAAGTGATGGGACCAGATGCCATGATCTTCGTTTTCTGTATCTTTAACAAAGGAGGCAAAAATATACAATGGAGAAAATGCAATTTCTTTAACAAGTGGTGCTGGGAAAACTGGTCAACCACCTGTAAAACAATGAAACTAGAACACTTTCTAACATCATACATAACAATAAACTCAAAATGGATTAAAGATCTAAATGTAAGACCAGAAGCTATAAAATGCTTAGAAGAAAACATAGGCAGAACACTCTCTGACATAAATCACAGCAATATCCTCTATGACCCACTTTCCAGAGTAATGGAAATAAAAACAAAATAAACAAGTGGGACCTAATTAAATTTTTGTAAACTGTAAGCAAGGTGAAAGGCAGCCTTCAGAATGGGAGAAAATAATAGCAAATGAAACAACTGACAAAGAATTAATCTCCAAAATATACAAACAGCTCATGCAGCTGAATATCAGAAAAATAAACTACTCAATCAAACAGTGGGCCAGAGAACTAAACAGACATTTCTCCAAAGAGATATACAGATGGCTAACAAACACATGAGAAGATGCTCAACATCATTCATTATCAGAGAAATGCAAATCAAAACCACAATGAAGTACCATCTCATGCCAGTCAGAATGGTTGCCATCAAAAAGTCAACAAACAATAAATGCTCGAGAGGATGTGGAGAAAAGGAAACCCTCTTACACTGTTGGTGGGAATGAAAACTGGTATAGCCACCATGGAGAACAGTGTGGAGATTCCTTGAAAAACTGGAAATAGAACTGCCATATGACCCAGCAATCCCACTGCTGGGCATACACACCGAGGAAACCAGAACTGAAAGAGACACATGTACTCCAATGTTCATTGCAGCACTGCTTACAATAGCTAGGACGTGGAAGCAACCTAGATGCCCTAGATGCACATGAATGGATAAGCAAGTAGTGGTACATATACACAACAGAATATTACTCAGCTATAAAAAAAGAACACATTTGAGTCAGTTCTAATGAGGTGAATGAAACTGGAGCTTATTATACAGAGTGAAGTAAACCAGAAACAGAAACATCAATACATTAACATATATATATGGAATTTAGAAAGATGGTGATGACCCTATATGCAAGACAGCAAAAGAGACACAGATGTAAAGAACAGACTTTTGGACTCTATGGGAAAAGATGAGGGTGGGATGATTTGAGAATAGCATTGAGACATGTATATTACTGTATATAAAATAGATTACCAGTGCAAATTGTTGCATGAATAGGGCATTCAAAGCTGGTGCTCTGGGAAAACCCAGAGGGAAGGTGGGGGTGGGGGGGGGAGGGTGGCTCAGGAATGGGAGGACACATGTACACCCATGGCTGATTCATGTTAATGAATGGCAAAACCCCACAATATTGTAAAGCAATTAGCCTCCAATTAAAATAAACAAACAAAAAAACTAAGGTAATAACATATGTTCCCATCACTTCCTGGCAAATAGAAGGGAAAAAGTGGAAGTAGTGATAGATTTTATTTTTTTGGGCTCCAAAATCATTGCGGACATTGATTGTAGCCGTGATGTTCAGACATTTGTTCCTTGTAAGGATCGCTATGGAAACCTAGATTAAATATTAAAAAGCAGAGACATCACTTTGCTGACAAAGTTCTGTATAGTCAATGCTATGGTTTTCCTAGTAATCATGTACAGATGTGAGAATTGGTCCATAAGTAAGGTTGATTGCTGAAGAATTTATGCTTTCAAATTGTGGTGCTGGAGAAAACTCTTGAGAGGTCCTTGGACTGCAAGGAGATCAAACCAGCCAATCCTAAAGGATATCAATCCTGAATATTCATTGGAAAGACTGTTGCTAAAGGTGAAGTTCCAAAACTCTGGCCACCTGATGTGAATAGCTAACTCATTAGAAAAGACCTTGATGCTGTGAAAGATTAAGAGCAGAAGACTGGGGCAACAGAAATAAGATGTTTAGATAGCATCACTGACTCAATGGATATGAATTTGAGCAGACTCTGGGAGATAGTGGAGGACAGATAAACCTGGAATGCTGCAGTCCATGGGGTCGCAAAGAGTCAGACATGACTTAGCGACTGAACAATGACAACAACAAGTTTTGCTCCGGATCAGTTGCTCTCAGAAATAGGATTAAATTAAGTCCCTTTGAAATATTGTATGGTTGTTTTTTCTAGGCATCTACCTAGATGGGATAAGTCTATAAATGTTCTGAAAGACCTAGAAGTTGACAATTATATTAAAACTTTGCACATTATACTAAACATTCCTCGTGAATTTGCCTCCAACAGGTCTGCCTACACAACTGAAGTAAATGGTAATTTCATTATGGCTGGAGAGGAGTCAATGCATTTTATTTTATAGCATAGGCATTTAGTATATATGTATTGAGAACTAGAACCCAAGTCCATCCCTATGCCCAATCCTATGTTCAATTACAAATTAGAAACAAAGAACTAAGAGTTTCCATCAGGTCTAAATAGTTGTAGATAATAAAGGAAAGGCGATTTTACTACTAAAAATTTCTCAAGAATATTCATTGCCCCTGTTCAGCAGGAAAGAGCCACAACTGTCTTTGTCCCTTTTCTCACGGGAATGGACACTGACTGTAGGGAATTTTAATGGGTAAGAAACTCTGTTTTCTGTTATAAGTTAATCACTAAAGGGATATACATAATGGCCCATCTCTGGGAACCCAGCCTTGCAGGTAATGAGCATTAAGCTAAAATACCTGTTTAGCTCAGAGGAAACACCCTGACCAGGCCCACCTGTGAATGACTGCAGGAAGGAAGAAATTAAAACATCCTCTCAAGAGTCTGATCAGAACCAGGGGGGTGTTTGACTTTACTCCCTACCCTTTTAGTATAAAAGAAACTTGAATTCTAATTTAGGCAACATTGCTTTTGGGGGACATGAACCCACAATCTTCTTGGTCTGCTGGCTTTCCTTGCCCCAACAACTCATCTCCTGGTTTGCTGGATTGGACTGGGTAACACAGACTCTGGTGAAAGATGATGATGGGTCTGGGGCAGGTTCTCTGGTGTAGAGGATTTCCTGCCTTCTTCAAAAGGCCACATATCCTGCCCTTCTTCTGTCATCTGACTACTTTCAGATGATATGATTTGTCTCCTTCACTGCATAAAGCATCCTTCCTGAGTGATGATTTCCCCCATCAATGGCTCCTGGGAAATTAAACAGTTTTTCATTCAGAAGAGGTTGGGGACTCCTGATACAAATCTCAGCAGATACCTTGTTCAGAAACAAGATTTTATGTTCTCCAGCAATAACTGTTCATCTGTCTTGTAGGTTAACAACTTCCCATCATTTCATCAGCAACCTTGACACATCTGTAAATTTACTAAAATCTTTTGGTCAAATGCAGTTAATTAAAGGAGTGAATTGATGTACACAATATTCTGAATTTCAAAATTAAACAGGTATAAATAATCCCTAAACAAACAATGGGGCAAACCCAATGAATGGGTACCATTTGAAGTTTTGGTTATTCTTAAATTTATGCATTCATTCCATTTTTACAATTAGCTTGAACAGGTCTATGGTAAGTCATTTTGAGATTTTAAAAATAGGATTAGGCTAAATTCTTTACAATATTACATCTTCCCATTCATAACTTAAATAATAGAGAGGACCATCATAGTTTTCTTTCATGTTCTTCAATTACATTTTTAGTTCTCCAGTAAGACTTCAGAATATGTTAGGCTTCTTTCCTCAGTAACTTTTTAAAAAATTGCTGCTGTGGATGGTATTCACTTCCATATCACAGAATTGCCTAATATTGCTATTATATGTTTGTATAAAGTGTGTTAGTCACTCAGTCATGTCTGACTCTTTGCGACCCATGGACTGTACCCCACTAGGCTCCTCTGTCCATGTTTGTATATTGAAGTTGTATTTAGTCACCAGAACTGTCTTCATTTGTTCTGACAGCTTATCAGTTGACTGTCTTAAATCTTCTAGGTAGATCATATTTCTTACAAATGAGATTTATTCTCACATCCCTGCATATCACTACTCTTTCTTGTTTTACTGCATTGGCTAAGATCTCCAAAACCACTGTTGTCTAGAAGTAGTAAAGGATAGCCTTACTTGGTCTCTGACAACAATGTGTCTAATATTTTACCCTTGAATATGTTTATTTTTAACAAGTTCAGAAATTTCTAGTTTGATAAATTATTTTTAATAAAACATAACGTGCTAAACAAGATTTACTGCAGTTTAAAATTACTCCTCTTGAGGACCTCGTAATTAAAGAGAAACATGAAACAAATCAATGTTATTTGTTTTACTTTGCTATCCAGGAAGCTCAGAGCCAAACCAAATATAACACCTCTGCTCAACTCAGGCCACAGCCTGCTCAACTGTATTATATTGGCACCATTTCTTCTCAACCCCCCACTTATACTAATTTATATCATCCTACATGTTTTCTCCTTACTTTACTATTTTAACACATGGATCTGTCAACTACCACAAATCTTTAATAAAAAGAGATGAAGTATAAATGAAAACTTTAAGAGAGATGTGGATTCAGCTGGATTTAAAATTAAGAATGAGAAATGCAATGTGGACCCCAAAATACTGGTAGGTCTTCGTGTGATTTCCTGGTAACTAATGAATTTGTTATTAAAAGGTGATTAGTAAGTCTCTTGGGTGGCTATGTGAATCAAGTCTTGGAAGACACCTGAAGTTTAAAAAGTTAAAATTCTGTGTATCCTTAGGAATCTAGTCCAGAGGAAATCCAGTAGTTAAGTAAGGCCTGCTTATACTTACATTGGCCTAGAGCATGGCTCAGAGGTAAAGAATCTGCTTGCCAATGCAGGAGATACAAGAGACTCGGGTTTGATCTCTGGGTTGGGAATATCCTCTGGAACAGGAAATGGTAACCCACTCCAGTATCCTTGCCTGGAAAATTCCATAGACAGAGGAGCCTGGCAGGCTACAGGCCATGAAATTGCAAAGAGTCTGACATGACTGAACAACTGAACATGAGCATGATACTAACATTGTTAGGCTTAATTATCTGTCACAAGTAGCCACTAGTAAATATTTTCATTTGATACAATGAAGAGAAACCCAGGAGCTATTATCAACATTTTGAGTAATAGGTGGTTAATAAGTTTGTTGAATGCACACCCAGGTTGTTTCAAATCTCTTTTGGAAGGCATCAAGGAAAAATGATTACAAGACTTCCCTGGTGATTCAGTGCAGAGCCTTAACCACTGTATGCTGTGAGACACAGCCAAAAATGAAAGAGTTATAGTTGAATCATCAAGCTAAAAGATAACTATACCCCCAACACAAGTATAATATATAAGACCCATAATTTGTGATTTTATTATGTGTCAGGCCTTTAACTATAACATAAACATTTCTATAATTTAGATAAACATCTGAATTTTTCTGTTTTTGAGGCTCAAGAAATGGTTTTCTTTTTTCTTTAATCTAGATAAGTTATCTAGTCTCCATATGAGTTGACACCATTCCACAACCACCCTTTCACAAAGACAGACAAATCTTTAGCAGAAGTTAAATTTATAAACATTTATGATAATTTGAGAAATAGACAGTAAAAGAGAACCATGTGGTTATGTGGTATGTTTTAACTAAGGAAAAACCCCCATAATTCCTGGTTATGTTACTGTTCTGGCTCATCAGAATTCACAGCATATGTGGGGTTCTCTCATGTCCAATGAAGTCAAGCAAATGTAATAGAAGGTGCTCCAGGCTGACACACTTCTTCATCATACAAATCTTCTGGTAGCTCCTTTTCGTCCTCATCAGGGAAATATGTTGGAAATGGTAGATTTTTACAGAAATCCTTATATGCAGGCAGTATAGAATCTTTGATCTGGGAGGTGGGGGAAGCAAAGGTCTTATTAATAAGTTATTTAAAGATAGTCTGGTTTACTTATAATCCTAGAATATCTGTTTTCGCATTTTGTTTATTTTTGTTTTTAGTTTCTACATTTTCTAATGTGAATAATATAGCTGTTATACACTGAGTTCCTCATACTTTATATATGTATATGTATATTCCAATAAACTTAACTAATCCAATGACAGAAACATAGACTTCCTCAAGTTAATCAACTACCTCATGAGAATCCCATGGATAGAGGAGCCTGGTGGGCTACAGTCCATAGGATTGCACAGTTGGACACAACTGAAGTGACTGAGCACAAACCCACACAGATGCTATTAGAACCATCTTATGGAAAAAAACTGAACTGAACCAACTTTTTTGCCAACCCAATGTTATTATTATTCTATATTCTACCATAGGATTTTTTGAGCTCAGATTAAAGAAAATAAAATTTATCTAGTACTTTTGTTAGTCTTAATTCTAACAAATAACCCCAAATTCTAATATATAACCCCAAATAACAAGTTTTATTAAGGAAATTAGCATATATTTAACAAGTAGTGTTCTCTCTGAGAGCTAAACATAGAGTAGTATTTAACAAAAAACAATAATAATGCCAGAGTCTCTAAATTAGCTCTATTAACTAACCTTTATATTCGAAAAATATTCTAATTACATTTGTGAATTCATAAACTGAGGAATAACATAGATATTGAAATGATCTAAAATGTTATATTTTTGGAAAATATTATTAGATTCTTTAAAGCTTCTGACTCATTCCACAAACTCCATTCAGAGATAAATAAAAAAAATTACATGTTAATTATACACACAGATTAAAATAAGACATTTTGGCAATAAGAAATGAGTAATTTGGTTGACGTTAGTACACAGCTGCTAGGAATAGCAAAGTACAGAAAAACATTTATATTCATATCTCTCATTAAAATTGTTGGAAATTACCAGTCAGTTGCCTAAAAGGAAACACTTGTTTTAATTTTTTTCCAATTCTCTAATTCTGGGTTCAACTTTAACTTGGGAAAAAAAAAAAGATATTCTTACCAATTAAACTGTCTCAGAATTTATAAAAGAAAACCCAAGCAAATACCCAATAAAGAGAACAACAAAATTTTCTGTGGTAATTTACTGCAAGATATTGAGTATACCTCCCTTTGCCATATAGTAGGTCCTTATCGGTTATCTATTTGATATTTAGTAGTCTGCATCTGCTAATTCCAAAATACTAATTTATCCCACTCTTATTCTTTTCCCCTTTGGTAACCACAAGTTTGTGTTCTATGTTTGTGAGTCTATTTCTGTTTTTGTAAATAAGTTCATTTATATCTTTTTTTTAGATGCCACATATAAGTGACATATGATATTTCTCTTTGACTTAGTATGGTAATCTCTAGGTTCAACCATGTTGCAGCAAATGGCACTTTCTTTTTTATAGTTGAGTAATATTCCACCTTGGGCTTCCCAGGTGATGCAGTGGTAAAGAATCCTGTCAATGCAGGAGATACACACTTGATCCCAGGATTGGGAAGATCCCCTGGAGTAGGAAACGGCAACCCACTCCAGTATTCTTGCCAGGAAAACTCCATGGACAGAGGAGCCTGGTGGGTTATAGTCCATGGGGTTGCAAAGAGTTGGACATGACTGAGTTGAGTGCACGCACACACACACCCCCCCACAATTTTCCACTGTATAAATGTACCATGGATTCTTTATATCTCTTTCGATGTACATTTAGGTTGTTGCCATGTCTTGGCTACTGTAAATAGGATTGTGATGAACAATGGCAAGCATGTACCCCTTTGAATTATCATTTTCTCTGGTTATACATCCAGGAGTCAGACTGCTGGGCTATATGGTAACTCAGATTTTTAGTTTAAGGAATTTCCATACTGTTTCCTATAGTAGCTGCACCAATTTACATTCCCACCAACAGTGTAGAGGGTTCCCTTATCTCCATATCAACTCCAGCATTTATTACTGATAGACATTTTAATGATGGTCATTCTGACTGGTATGAGGTGACTTCCTCACTGTAGTTTTGATTTGCATTTCCCTACTAATTAGCGAGTTTTTTTTTTTTTTTCCCATATGCCTTTTAGCTATCTGTATGTCTTCTTTGGAGAAATGCCTGCTTAGATCTTTTGCCTGTTATTTGATTGGGTTGTTTGTTTTTTTGAAGTTGAGCTGTATGAGCTGTTTATATATTTTGGAAATTATTCTCTGTTGGTAGCGCCATTTGCAAATATTTTCTCCCATTCTCCAGGTTGTTTTTTCACTTTGTTTATGGTTTCCTTTGTTGTGAAAACCTTTAAATTTCATTAGGTTCCATTTGTTAATTTTTGTATTTCCATTACTCTATGAGATGGATCAAAAAAGATATTCCTGTGATTTATGTCAGAGTGTTCCGCCTGTTTTCCTGTAGAAGTTTATAGCATCCCATATTATTTTTAGACCTTTAATCCAATTCATTTCTGTAAATGGTGTTAGAGAATGTTCTAGTCTTGTACATGCAGATGTCCAATTTTACCGCACTACTTACTGAAAAGACTATTATTTCTCCATTGTATATTACTGCCTTTTTAATGTAGGTTAGCTGATCATAGGTGTGTGTCTTTATTTTGGGGTTTTCTATTCTATTTCGTTGATCTATATGTCTGTCTTTGTGCCAGTACCAAACTGTTTGGATTACTGTAACTTTGTAGTATAAAGTCAGGGAACCTGATTCCTTCAGCTCTGTACTTCTTTCTCAAGATTGAATTTGCCTATCCTGGATTTTGTGTTTCCATACAAAATTTAAAATTTCTTTTCTAGTTCTATGAAAAATGTCATTGTAAATTTCATAGGGAATACACTGAGTCTATAGATTGCCTTGGATAGTATGATCATTTTAATAATGTTGATACCTCCAATCCAAGAACATGGTATATCTTTTCATCTGTTTGTGTCTTCTTCAATTTTCTTCATCAGCATCTCAGTTTTCTGAGTATAGGTATTTTGCCTCCTTTAATAGGTTTGTTCCTAAGTATTTTATTCTTTTTGATGTGATGGTAAATGAGATTATTTCCATAATTTTATCATCTGATTTTTATTGTTAGTGTAAAGAAGTACAACAGACTTCTGTGTATTAATTTTGCATCCTGCAATTTTACCAAATTCATTGATGAGATCTAGTAGTTTTCTGATAGCATCTTCAGGATTTTCTATGTACAGTCTCATTTCATCTGTAAACAGTGATAATTTTATTACTTCTTTTGCAATCTGGATTCTTTTTCTTCTGATTGCTGTGGCCAGAAATTCCAAAACTATGTTGAATAGAAGTGGCAAGAGTGGGTACTTGTCTTCTGCCTGATCTTAGAGGAAATGCTTTCAGCTTTTTGCTATTGATTATGATGCTAGCTGTGGGTTTGTCATATATGGCCTTTATTATGTTGAGGCAGGTTCCCTCAATGGCTGCTTTCTGGAGAGTTTTACCGTAAATGGATGTTGAATTTTATCAAAAGCTTTTCCTGCATGTATTAAGATGACCATATTGTTTTTATTCTTCAACTTGTTAATGTGCTGTATGATATTAATTGATTTGCAGATACTGAAAAATCATTACATCCTTGGGATAAATCCCAATTGATTGTGATGTATGATCCTTTTAATGTATTTTTGGATTCAGCTGGCTAGATTTTTTTTTAAAATTTTATTGGGGAGTTTTGCATCTATTATCATCAGTGATATTGGCCTGTAATTTTCTTTTTTTGTAATTATCTTTGATTTTGGTATCAGGGTGATGGTGAATGTGTGCTAAGTTGCTTCACTCGTATCTGACTCTGTGTGACCCTATGGACTTGTAGCCTCCCAGGTTCCTCTGTCTATGGAATTCTCCAGTCAAGAATACTGGAGTGGGTTGCCATGCCCTTCTCCAGGGGATCTTCCCAACCCAGGGACTGAACCTGCATCTCATATCTCCTGCATTGGCAGGTGGGTTCTTTACCGCTAGCACCACCTGGGAAGCTCAGGGTGATGGTAGCTTCATAGAATGAGTTCAGAAATGCTCATTCCTCTGTAATTTTCTGAAACTGCTTCAGAAGGATAGGTGTTAACTCTTCTTTAAATGTTTGATACAGTTTTTCTGTGTAGTTATCTGGTCCTGGACTTTTGTTTGTTCAGTTTTAAAATTACTGCTTCAATTTCAGTACTGGTAATTGGTCTGTTCATATTTTCTGTTTCTTCCTTGCTTAGTCTTGGGAGGCTGCACCTTCTTAAGAATTTGTCCATTTCTTCCAGGTTGTCCATTTTATGGTTATATACTTGCTTGTGGTGGTGGTTTAGTCACTAAGTCATGTCCAACTCTTGAGACCCCATGGACACACACCAGGCTCCCTGTCCATGGGATTCTCCAGGCAAGAATACTTGAGTGGGTTGCCATTTCCTTCTGTAATGCTTGTAGCAGCCTCTTATGATCTTTTGTATTTCTGTGGTATAGGCTTTAATTTCTGCTTTATCATTTCTGATTTGGATCCTCTCCTTTCTCTTCCCATCATGAATCTAGCTAAAAGTTTATCAACTTTGTTTATCTTTTTAAAGAATCAGCTTTTAGTTTCATTGATCTTTTCTACATTTTTTTGGTTTGTTTTTAGTGTCTATTTATTTCTGCTCTGATCTTCATGATTTCTTATTTTCTACTAACTTTGGATTTCAATTGTTTTTCTTTCTCTAGTTGCTTTAGGTATAAGGCTATGTTGATATTTTTCTTATTTCCTAAGGCAAGTTTGTACTGCTATAGACTTTCTTCTTAGAACTGCTTTTGTTCAATAGATTTTTAATCATCATTATTTCATTTTCATTTTTCTCTAGGTATTTTTTTATTTCTTCAGTGATCCATTGGTTGTTTAGTAGCATATTATTTAGCTTTCACATGTTTATGTTTTTGATTTTTTTCTTGTGGTTGTTTTCTTTTTCATTGTCTGCACCAAACAGCTTGTGGTATATCAGTTCCATGGCCAAAGAATGAATCCACGTCCTTAGCAGAGAAAGTGCTGAGTCCTAACCACTGGATCACTAGGGAATTCCCTGGTTGCTTTCTAATCTCATAGCATTGTGATCAGAAAAGATGCCTGATGCAATTTCAGTTTTCTTAAATTTACCAAGGCTTGCTTTGTAACCCAACACATGACCAAACCTGAAGAATGGTACACATGCCCTTGAAATGTATATTTCCATCTGGTCTAATGTGTCATTTAAGGCCTGTGTTTCCTTAGTGATTTTTCTGTCTGGATGATCTGTCCATTGATGTAAGTGGGGCATTAAAATTCCCTACTAGTATTACTGTCAATTTCCACTTTTATGTCTATTAATATCTGTCTTACTTGTTGCGATGCTCCTATGTTGGGTGTGTATATACTCACAATTGTTACATCTTCTTTCCTTGATCATTATGTAATTTCCTTGTCTCTTTCAACATTTATTTTTAAAAGTGGTCTGATATGAATATTGCTACTCCACCTTTCTTTTAATTTCCATTTGCATGGAATGTCTTTTTCCATCCTACTGCTTTCAGTTTGTACGTCTCTAGAACTGAAGTGTGTCTCCTCTAGACAACACATATACAGGTCTAGTTTCTGTATCCATTTAGCCAGTCTATGCCTTCTGATTAGAGCAATTAATCCCCTTTCAGTTCAATTCAGTCGCTCAGTTGTGTCCAACTCTTTGTGACCCCGTGGAGGATAGCACGCCAGGCATCCCTGTCCATCACCAGCTCCTGGGGCTTACTCAAACTCATGTCCATTGAGTCGGTGATGACATCCAACCATTTCATCCTCTGTCATCCCCTTCTCCTCCCACCTTCAATCTTTCCCAGCATCAGGGTCTCTTCACATCAGGTGGCCAAAGAGTTGGAGTTTCAGCTTCAACATCAGTCTTTCCAATGAATATTCAGGACTGATTTTCTTTTGGATGGACTGGTTGGATCTCCTTGCAGTCCAAGGGACTCTCAAGAGTCTTCTCCAACACCACAGTTCAAAAGCATCAGTTCTTCAGCACTCAACCTTCTTTACGGTCCAACTCTCACATCTATACATGACCATTGGAAAAACCATTGCTTTGACTAGACAGACCTTTGTTGGCAAAGTAACGTCTCTGCTTTTTAATATGCTCTCTAGGTTGGTCATAGCTTTTCTTCCAAGGAGCAAGTGTCTCTTAATTTCATGGCTGCAGTCACCACATGCAGTGATTTTGAAGCCCCCCAAAATAGTCTGTCACTGTTTCCCTTGGTTCCCATCTATTTCCCATGAAGTGATGGGACCAGATGCCATGATCTTAGTTTTCTGAATGTTGAGTTTTAAGCACAACTCTTTCACTCTCCTCTTTCACTTTCATCAAGAGGCTCTTTAGTTCTTTATTTTTTGCTATAAGTGTGGTGTCATCTGCATATCTGAGGTTATTGATATTTCTCCCAGCAATCCTGATTCCAGCTTGTGCTTCATCCAGTCCAGCATTTCTCATGATGTACTCTTGCATTTAAGGTAATTATCAATATATGTTCTTATTGTCATTTTGTTAACTGTTGTGGACTTCTGTGGGTCTCCCTCCACCCCCACCACTTTCTTTTGTTCTCTGATCTTGTGATTTGATGATTACCTTTAGTGTTGTTTGGGTTCCTTTTACTTTTGTGTATGTGTTAGTCACTTAGTTGTGTCCAACTCTTTTGCAGCTCCATGTACTGTAGCCTGCCAGGCTCCTCTGTCCATGGAACTGTCCAGACAAGAATACTGGAGTGGGTTGCCATTTCCTCCTCCAGGGGATTTTCCTGACCCAGAGATTAAACCCAGGTCTCCTGCAATGCAGGCAGATTCTTACCATCTGAGTTATGAGTAGTTCTACAGCTCAGATGGTAAAGCTATTTGTGTATATATATATAGATTATGTATTTTTGGTTTGTGATTGCCATGAGGTTTTGGTACATCAGCTATATACATATGATTAAGTTGCTGATTTTGTAATTTCAATTGCATTTTATATACCCCACATTAGTACTATTCTCCCATCATGATTACTTTTTTGATATCATATTTTACATCTAATTATTTTATGTATCCCTTAACTGTATATTGTGGATACAGATGATTTTACTACTTTTGTCTTTTAACCTCCCTACTAGTTTTCGTGGATGATTTCCTACCTTTATTGTATGTCTGCTCACTGTTTATCAGTGAGCTTTTCCACTTCATAATTTTCTTGTTTCTAGTTGCGGCCTTTTCTTTTCTGCTTAGAGAACTTCCTTTCAGTTCAGTTCAGTTGCTCAGTCGTGTTGACTCTTTGCGACCCCACACCAGGCCTCCCTGTCCATCACCATCTCCTGGAGTTCACTCAAACTCACGTCCATTGAGTTGGTGATGCCATCCAGCCATCTCATCCCGTCGTCCCCTTTTCCTCCTGCCCCCAATCCCTCCCAGCATCAGTCTTTTCCAATGAGTCAACTCTTTGCATGAGGTGGCAAAAGTACTAGAGTTTCAGCTTTAGCATCATTCCTTCCAAAGAACACCCAGGGCTGATCTCCTTTAGAATGAACTGGTTGGATCTCCTTGCAGTCCAAGAAACTCTCAAGAGTCTTCAGTATCTGCTATAAAGCTGGTTTGGTGATGCTGAAATCTTTATCTTTTGCTTGTCTGTAAAGCTTCTGAGTTCTCCATCAAATCTGAATCAGAGTCTTGCTGGGTATCCTTGTTTGTAGATTTTTTCATCACTAAATGTATCATGCCATTCTTTTCTGGCCTGCAGAATTTCTGTTCAAAAATCAGCAGACAGTCTTATGGGAGTTCACTTGTATGTTCTAGTTTTTCCCTGTAGCTGTTAATATTTTCTCTATTTATTGTCAATTTGATTCTTATGTGTACTGGTGTGTCCCTCTTTGGGTTAGTCCTATATGAGACTTTCTTCACTTCCTGGACTTGGGTAATTGTTTCCTTTCCCAGGTTATGGAAATTTTCAGGTATTTGAGGCTACCTCTTCAAATATTTTCTCATGCCCTATCTTCTATGATCCCTATGATAAGAATGTTAGTGTGCCTGATGTTGGCCCAAAGGTCTCTTCAACTGTCCTCATTATTCATCTCTGTTTGCTTGTTTTCTGACTGTTAAAAACTTCTAACTACTTGCTCTGCATATCCATTCTTTTTCTAAGTTCTTGGATAATCTTTTAATCATTACTTTGAACTCCTTGAATACAATGCCTAAACTTCACTTCACTTAGTTGTTCTTCTGGGGTTTTATCTTGTTCCTCCATCTCAAACATACTCTTCTGTTGCCTCATTCTGTTTAAATTTCTACTTGTATTTCTTTGTATGTGGTAGGTTAGTTAGGTTTCTCAATCTTGGAGAAGTGGCCCTCTATATGGGATGTCTTGTGTATCCCAGCAGTACACTCCTAGCTCATCATCAAAGGCTCAGGGATCAGTTGATCCCAACAGATTGTCTGATCAGTTTGCAGGCTCAGTTCCACAGGCTGTGTGATTTAGTTTTCTTGTTTCTGTATCTGTCCCCTGCTGGATGGGGCTGCTCTATAAGCTTGTGCAGGCTTCTTGAAGGGAGAGGGGTTGGTGACTGCTCACTGATGGGTAGGACTGGTTCTTGGCCCTCTGGTGGGTAGGCTTGTGTCAAGAGGTGTGTCAAAGGTGGCTATGGGCTCAGGAAGTCTTTAGGCAGCCTGTCTGTTGATGGATGCAGCTGTGTCTTTGCCCACTTGGTTGCTTGGCCTCCAGGTGTCCTAGCACTGGAGCCTACAGGCTGTTGGGTAGGGCCAGGTCTTTGTACTAATGACCCAAGCAAGACATCAGCCTCCAATGAGAGTTCATGATGAATACTCCCTAATATATCTGCCACTGGTTTTTACATCCCCAGGTTGAACCACAGCTGCTTGACAACTTCCAGTTAATTTTCCAAGACCACCAGGTAGGTCTGACCCAGGCTCCTATGAAATTACTGCTTTTGCCATGGTTCCAGGTGCACATGAGATTTTGCATGTTCCCTTCAACAGTAAGGTCTCTGCTTCCCCCAGTCCTATGGAGCTCCTGCTATCAAGCTCTGCTGGCCTTCAAAGCCAAATGCTCTGGGAGCTCCTCTTTCTGATGTTAGGCCTGGGGAGGTTCAGAACTCACTCCTGTGGAAGAACTTCTGTGATATACTCATTCTCCAGTTTGTGGGTAGCCAGGTGGTAAAGGATTTGATTATATCACAAGTGCACTCTCTACCATCTCATTGTGGTTTCTTCTTTATATCACTGGATGTAAAGTATCTTTTTTGGGAGGTTCCAGTCTTTGTTTTTAAATTGATGGTTGGTCAGCAGTTAACTGTGATTTTGGTATGCTCATAAGAGGTGAACTCAAGGTCCCTCTACTCCACTATCTTTTGCCAAAGTTGCTGGTACATGTTTTTGTGTACTGAATCTTACCACTGGCTTTATTATTTCCCTGCCTTCAGGACTCTCTCTTTCATTCTTTTATATTTACGTATATTGGCAAACCAGTTCAATTCCTTTTTACACACACACACGAAACAGGCAAAACTGAAAATAAACTCACATTATAAATCAGGATATAGGGACAAGCACACATGCATAGTAAGTATATTATGTTGTAGAAAACAGTTCTTTAGGCTCTCTTAATACATTTAGTGAATTCCAACAACAAAAACTTACATTGATTAAACAGGTTTTATTATCCCTAAGACACTTACCAACTTTAGAATGAAAAAAAAATTTATTGGCAGCCTAGTACTCTGTATTCTGATGGAGCCAAAAGCTCCTGTGGAGTGAGTGAATTAATGAGGCTGCCCATCCAGCAAAAAGAGCCTAGACCCCCAAGGACAAGCGGCTTATCCACCTGCTATGGAATCACTGGGAAGAATGGACAAAGTGGGGTGAATATTTTCAGAAGATTTACCAAACTTTTGACATTTAAAGCACAAGCTCACAAAATACTCCCCTAAACCCACACTTTGATATTTGGGATGGACATTTAAGGTTATAAAAGACAGTTAAAGGATACTATATTTCAAAGACTTTTTTCAAGATGAGTTCTTTTATCAAAATCTGTTTGTTGGAAATATATTCACTAGTGTGTTAACACTTCAAAGTGGCCAGACATTTCTCTGATGGTACAGTTTCTCAAAATGTATTTTGGAATTGCCTTCAGTGTACTTTCTGAACATCTTCAGTGATAGCAAGCCATCAGTCATTAAGTGAATTGAGTTTTTGGAGGCAATCTTTGTTGAAGTGGATGGAAAATCTAAATAGTAAGTGTTGTTGATTGTAAATTGTCTATAACAACCAGATCTGAACCCTGTACATGTGGTATTTCAAGGTAGTTGACCTATTCATCCCTGTTGGTGTCAAGGACAATAGTGGGGTAAACCTGAGCAGTTCTTAGCTGGAAGCTAGCCTAGAACTGTATACAGCGAATGGAGAGAAAAGGAGGATTTGGCAATGTTTAAAATTCCGTTTGCTATCCAGTATAATTTATTATGAAAAATGGTTATTTTCCTTTTTTCTCTTTTATTAGGTTGTGATTTAAAATGACATAACAAAATCTGGAGATAGGAATACATTGAATTCTGAGGCCAAAATGTTAGGAGAAGCAGAGTGACAATCTGCTGTACCAGTATGACTTGGGTAACCTGGAGCTTGGGAACACCTAAACCTAAAAACCTGAAAACCAAAACCAAAACAAAACAAAAAACAAAAACAAAAGCAAAAACCTGCCCAAATCTTGCAATAATTAATCAAATGCATTTTTTTTCTTAAAAAAAAAAAAAAGAGAATTCAATCAAAGAAGTGAAGAGTTCCAGAAAAGTGAAAGTGTTAGTCACTTAGTTGTGCCCAACTCTTTGTGACCGTATGGACTGCAGCCTGCCGGGCTCCTCTGTCCATGGGATTCTCTAGGCAAGAATACTGGAGTGGGTTGCCATGCCCTCCTCCAGGGATCTTTCCAACCCAGGGATTGAACCCAGGGCGCCTGCATTGCAGGTGGATTCTTTACCATCTGAGCCACCAGGGAAGCCAGAAAGTGAATTTTAATTACTGTAAGACTGAAACAAATTCGGTACCTTATGCTAGTAATGCAACCATCTTGACCTGACTGGAAAAAATCTAGGATTTAAGTTTCAACCTATTTTGTTGTTCTTGTTAGAAAATTAATGAAGAGCCTATTTCTGGGAACTGCTGATACACTTCTACTACAAGTTCATTTTTCAGAATGGACAATTCAAAATTCAAAAGTGATCTCTCATTTTGTATTATGTTGACTTAAATCCCAGGCTGAATATTTATTTTGTTTTTATTTGATGGGAAAAAAAGTCTCTAAGAGCTTAAGAATTTTTTTCAAGTGTATCTTGTACAACATGTTTTCTTCTCTTCATGTTTGAACACAAAAATACATTTTCAAGGAAAAGACAGAGCAATGCTAGTAATAATAATAAATCTCTCAAAATGTCCACTTCAAACCACCTTTCTTGTTGACTCTCATTTAACTTTTACCTCACATAATTCCAGTTCCCATGTCAAAGTACTCTTTAAAAATGAAAAAGTTTTTGGAAGGATGGAGATATATTGGTATTTTTAATAAGTAGTTTTGCTAATAACCTTTTTATATTTCTAAAGAGCCTCTTACTAGACCTACCCTTTGTATAGGCTTATGGTTTTAGAGACATAACCTATAGGTTATTTTATGCAATTTTCTCACTCAGGTGCTACTACATAAGTAGAAAAATTAGCAAAGAACACGTGGGGAAACAGCTACTTATTTTCAAGTCACATATGGGTGAGAAGAGAACTCATGGCACACATCCGTATCTCTGAACAAGAGAAAATAAAGACTGTTACACATACCTTTACTAAGCAATTTCTGTGTCCAGGTACAGAACCATTGACATAGATTATATTGTGCTTTGTGTTTATTCGCCACACCTAAAGTAGAAATAAAATCAAACTTTAAGAGTTGAAAGTATGAGAATACACTTACATTAATACAAACAAAAGCTGAGGCTATAAGTAGCCTGGAGTCATAATCATGTTAGCAACTCAAAATATTGAATGAGAATAAAAAATTCAAATCCTATGGATGACTTGTGTTGTAATACCACAACACATGTCTCATGTTAAGTGGTAGAGAACTCTCATTTTAAGTATAAATGTGACTGAACAATCAAGACTACTAGGATATCTCAATATTCTGCTGGCACCATTAAGAGTAACAAGTGGAAATTCAAGTTTATTTTTAGTTAATATGAGCTTGCAACTAGAAACTGGGAAGCCATCATCTCTCTGGGTCTGATTTTTTTAAAAAGTGTGCTAAGCAGATGGCCTTCAAACAGATCTTTACGTGGGGAAAACATTTACACAAGTGAGAATAGTCAAGAAATAGTACTGAGAAAGGGTTTGGGGGAAAATCCAGTTTGATCCACACCTCATGGGTAAATGTTAAATACTAGGGAAACCGAAATCTCTCCTGTCCTACATATGCATACATGAAAAGAAAATACACACAGTAGATACAAATAGATGTCTGTGTAAAGAGGAGAGTGAAAAAGTTGACTTAAAACTCAACATTCAGAAAATGAAGATCATGGCATCCAGTCCCATCACTTCATGGCAAATAGATGGGGAAACAATGGAAATAGTGAGAGACTATTTCCCTGGGCTCCAAAATCACTGCAGATGGTGACTGCAGCCATGAAATTAAAGGATGCTTGCTCCTTGGAAGAAAAGCTATGACCAACCTAGACAGCATATTAAAAAGCAGATTTGTCAACAAAGGTCCATCTAGTCAAAGCTACAGTTTTTCTAGTAGTCATGTATGGATGTGAGAGTTGGACTATAAAGAAAGCTGAGTGCTGAAGAATTGATGCTTTTGAACTGTGGTGTTGGAGAAAACCCTTGAGAGTCCCTTGGACTGCAAGGAGATCATATCAGTCAATCTTACAGGAAATCAGTCCTGAATAATTCATTGGAAGGACTGATGCTGAAGCTGAAACTCCAATATTTTGGCCACCTGATGTGAAGAACTCACTCACTGGAAAAGACCTTGATGTTGGGAAAGACTGAAGGTGGGAAGAGAAGGGGATGACAGAGGATGAGATGGTTGGATGGCATCACCAACTTGACAGACATAAGTCTGAGTAAGCTCTGGGATTTGGTGATGGACAGGGAAGCCTGGCATGCTGCAGTTCATGGGGTCACAAAGAGTTGGACACGACTGAGTGACTGAACTGAACTGGCACATATAAAAGTAATAGAAGAGGAAAAATAATCTTAGATTTAGTTATATAAAATTAAAAAAACTTCTGCTGGTTAAAATTTATAAGTAACATATATCTAGAATAAGAATGAAGGAATGTGCACCAAAATGTTACCAATGATTATCTTTGGAGGTGGTTCTTTTGAATGGCTTATTTTCGTCTTTGTACTTTCTATGTGTTTCATACATATACACAGATTAGTTGTTTTAATAAAAATATAATTATATGGCACCTATTATCTACAACTCATTTTCACTTAGATATTACATATATTCCTCAAGTTCAAACAGTGAATTTAACTTCCCCTTTTAAAATATAGAATTATTTTACAATAATGGATGTATAGCACAATGCTTTTTGAGTACTTTTTTTTCCTATTTTGATTGTCTCTATTGTCTCCCTCTCTTCTTTTCCTCACCCACATCCACCCACACATTTGACATTTAATAAAAAATAATCTGGTATATAACCATCTACTCTGTGTTTACATGGCGTGACAACATGTATGTATTTATTTTTTCACATAACACCTTGTGGCAATGACGACCCTGTATGCAAGATAGGAAAAAAGACACAGATGTGTATAACGGACTTTTGGACTCAGAGGGAGAGGGAGAGGGTGGGATGATTTGGGAGAATGGGAATTCTAACATGTATACCGTCATGTAAGAATTGAATCGCCAGTCCATGTCTGACGTAGGGTGCAGTAGGCTTGGGGCTGGTGCATGGGGATGACCCAGAGAGATGTTGTGGGGAGGGAGGTGGGAGGGGGTTTCATGTTTGGGAACGCATGTAAGAATTAAAGATTTTAAAATTTAAAAAATAAAAAAAATTTAAAAATTAAAAAAAAAAAAAAAACACCTTGTGGAAATCTTCCAGGTCAAATAATAGATAATTAACTTTTTCTTTTTAATGAGTACATTTTCCAAGGCTTGGACGTTAAATGAATACATATGATAGCAACTCCAACGCATGCACACACACATGCACACACACAGAGCTCATACAGCCCCACCCCTCAGTAACTGTAAAACCATACACTGGCACATGTTAAATACGCAAACTGTTGCATTTGCATTTAGGCACTAATTTATTCCTAAAAATAGTTGCTCCAGAAACTTACTTTTAGTCCAAATGCTGTCCTATCCACATTCCCCAACTGTCCAGGCATTTTAGTTCCAGGCCAGACTCTGGCAACATCCTAAAGGAGAGAACCCAAATTAGCACTTTTCAAGTAGTGCTTCTCAATTTCCAACAGTACCAATCAAACCAAAATGCAAATGAGAAGTAAGTCATAAAAATATTCCACACCCTCCCATTTTGCTAGGCCCCAGTAAAAAACTAAACATGGATTTAGTCACATTTACCCCTAGAAAATTCCCTTTCTAAATTAGATTAGAACAATAAAAACACAGACCGAGAACATCTTTAGGAGAAAACTTCAGTAACAAGAGAGAGCAGCAAACGAGGTGTTAAGAAGGAAATACAAACACATCTCACTATCATTCAAAGAAAAAATGTGGACTGTCTAGCCTGTTTTCACAAATCTTCTGTAATAACTGACTTGAATTCCATCTATCCACTGCAGCTGGAATGGTCCTACTCTCCCACCCCTGCTTTTAACGTTACTATCTTTCTGCAGAGTGACTGAAGAACAGACTCAGTTATCTCCAAACAGTGAGAAACTTGGCTTCCATTATCAATATATTTATTCATCTGGTCAATCCTACAGTTCACAGAAAATTATCTCAGAATGGCTAATTAACACTACTTCAAAAAACATAATTAGAACTCAATACTTGCACACAGAACATTTTAAATTTAGATTCTGGGTATACAGCCAACAACTGTGTTCACAAGTTACTTGAGTTAGTCCACTCCAGTCCTCCACTTTAGTGAGGGTCTGTTACTCATCTGAAATAGGTTCATTTTCTAATCATATTCCATTATGGATCCCTTCACCCCTGTTTTTATTTTACTTTGAATATATAAAACATTAACATGGTTCCAAAGTAAAAAGTGTAATAAAAAAGTATATCTTCAGTGTCACTCTTGCCACTACTGAGCTCTTCAACTCTAACTCATCCTTAGTAGGCAATCAATCTTATTAGTTTCTGGTTTTTCATCCTTCTTTTTGCAAAAATAAGCAGGTAATGTGTGTATTTGTTATATCCTGGAAATCATGTCATTGTTTCACAATGACCTTGCTGTTTGTTTTTCAGCTGCACAGTATTCCACTATACCTGGGAGTTTGGATGAGTTCATCCTAACTCCCAGGTATGGACATTTATGCTTATAAATTACAAATAATGTTAACAATGACTAATTTGGTACAAATGCATCTTTATATTTTGGGGAGAATATCTTTTGGGTAAATTCTAAGAAGTAGGATTGCTGTGTCAAAAGCAAAATACATGGGTAGTTTGTTAGATATCACATTTCCCCCCATAAAGAATACACTCTTTTATATTTCCATCAGCAATGGATAAGAGAACATCCTTGCCAAGAGAGTGGAAAAAATTAAACAGCTTGACAGCACAATCTGCTAGGTGAGAAATTAACTCGAGTGTTTTTAAACTGTATCTCTCTTATAAGAAGTAGAATACATTATCAAGCTTTAGAATTGACCTTGCATCCTCTGATGCTCCAAAGAGTAACATTCCCCCAGGTTCTTTAGGCTATACCTTAGGGAGAGGTGTCCACTAGGCCTGAATTAGCAGTAGAAAACTCCTTCTCTCCTTCCTATGCCCCTATTGTCTATTTCTCATTTCTTCCTCTACTACTTTCCCCTTTATCATTATATCGTCCTTGACAGCTTTTACCAATGGTCTCTTTTAAGGCAGAAACAAATCTGTTAAGGAACCAGTGAGGCCAGATGGAAGGGCACTCTGATCCCTGATCACTTTAGCGGACTTCAGAGTATAGCATGGGAGGCAGTGATGGGAAAGAAAGTAGGCAGACAGTACTGAGAACATTGGCTGTAAGTACATAGGATATAACCAGATAATTCACGTCTGGCTTTGAAAAGTAAAAAAGGCCAGAACCCATAGAAGTGTGACTTTTACTAAGAGCCATCTCAAATAAGATTCAAATTATGTGACTTGATCCCAAAGACAGACCAAAGCACCATATGCACAAAATCTGAATCTTCACCACTAAAAACAGGACCACTAACTTATACTTACACCAGTTGAAATAGCTCCAGGCCTCCTGTGGGTTTTTGTTTGACCATGAGTAGCTGGCTGGCCTTTAAATCCCCATCGTTTCATGACACCTTGAAAACCTTTACCAATACTGAGCAAGATAAATCGGTTACAATTTACATAATGAAGAGAGGTAAAATATCCCCAACTGCATACTTTGATAGTATTTTAGAGTTTAAGCAAAGTTCCTCATCTAAATAACTAGAAAAGGCCATATAAGCAAAATTACAAATGAACATGCCTTTATCTTTCTCCTGATTGCACCATTTCCTGGAGTCTCATTCTATATAAAGATTGTAAGACAACATTAAGTTAAACAGAAGTTCTATCATCCTAATCCTATGTAACAACACAGTAAAAGTGGGACATTTTAGAGGTTCAAGGTACTTGCAAGAGATGCAGCAGGCAACCATTAAGATCCCCACCTCCTATAAAGCAACTGTACTCCAATAAAAATTCAAAAAGCAAAACAAACAAACAAAATCCCCTACCTCCCAGTATGCATGCCCCTGTATGATCAATCACCTCCCCTTGAGTCTGTGTAGACCAGCAACTCAGCTCTAAGCAATAAACTATGACAGAAGTGATAAACATTACCTCTGACTCTACATTACAAAGAGACTGGCTTCATCTCTGTGCTCTCGGCTCTGAAAGAAGCCAGGTGCCACAACATAAACTATCCTATTGAGAGTCAGGCAGCAAAGACCTCTGTAGCCAACAACTGTGGGCCTGATGCTCACCAGTAGCCACATTAATGAGCTTGGTAGGCAACTAACCCCAAGTTGAACTTGGAGATGACTGCAGTCTTGAGTGATGCGTCGGCTGCAGCTTCGTGAGAGACCCTGAGCCAGAGGCACCCAGCTAAGCTGTACTAGGAGTCATGATCACAGAAACAGTGAGGTAATAAATACTTATTGTTTCAGGCTACTGTGTTTTAAAACTCTAGGCAGGAATATACAATAGAACATGAAATAAAATATTAATAATGCCCTAAATGCTCAGCAAGATGAGAAGCTGGATCTTGGTTTCAAAGTCTGAATCAGAAGCCAATGGAGAAATAAAATCAGACATTAACAATTTCTTAAAAGTCTAATATTTCAATTTTTAAACAAAACTATTCTATTTTCAAATTCTGCTAACTAGAGAAACATCATGAAATGTAGACAGAAACTAATACTAAGGTTCAAACAGTATTAAAGTTTGTCTCTGATTGTCAAATATATGAGGACGATTGGTACAAAGAAATGCCTAGAATGAGTTTTAAGACTCTATCAGGCATATTTTATAGATCCTTAAGATAAAAACAATTTCTCTATCTTTCATTAGATATTAATATGTCAACATTTTTTTAATGTTATGTTCCCTTAATTTAACAAAGCTATCACTAAATAAATAATCATCAGAGAGTAATGGATTGAAGTAAATAAGCCCACCAGACTAAGATGACTTGTTTTAGACAAATCAAGATGTTAGCAACATAAAAACAATATGAATATGTATAGGATATAACAGCTGAATATTATCAAATCACAGGTCAAAGCTATTTGTATATGAATAATTTAAATGTAGCTTTTTTTCACATTAATCAACTAACACAGCACTTATGGTATACGCTGACCAGCATACCTTGCTTAATTGTGCTCCACAAATGCTGTGGATTTTACAGTTTGAAAGGTTTGTGGCAACCTTGTGTGATCAGATGACGGTTTCTTTTTAAGCCAGAAGTATGTTCAAACTGTGGAAAATTCTGAAAGAGATGGGAATACCAGACCACCTAACCTGCCTCTTGAGAAATCTGTATGCAGGTCAGGAAGCAACTGGACATGGAACAACAGACTGGTTCCAAATAGGAAAAGGAGTACGTCAAGGCTGTATATTGTCACCCTGCTTATTTAACTTATATGCAGAGTATATCATGTGAAACGCTGGACTGGAAGAAACACAAGCTAGAATCAAGATTGCCGGGAGAAATATCAATAACCTCAGATATGCAGATGACACCACCCTTATGGCAGAAAGTGAAGAGGAACTAAAAAGCCTCTTGATGAAAGTGAAAGAGGAGAGTGAAAAAGTTGGCTTAAAGCTCAACATTCAGAAAACGGAGATCATGGCATCTGGTCCCATCACTTCATGGGAAATAGATGGGGAAACAGTGGAAACAGTGTCAGACTTTATTTTGGGGGGCTCCAAAATCACTGCAGATGGTGACTGCAGTCATGAAATTAAAAGACGCTTACTCCTTGGAAGAAAAGTTATGACCAACCTAGATAGTATATTCAAAAGCAGAGACATTACTTTGCCAACTAAGGTCCATCTAGTCAAGGCTATGGTCTTTCCTGCTGTCATGTATGGATGTGAGAGGTGGACTATGAAGAAGGCTGAGTGCCAAAGAATTGATGCGTTTGAACAGTGGTTTTGGAGAAGACTCCTGAAAGTCCCTTGGACTGCAAGGAGATCCAACCCGTCCATTCTGAAGGAGATCAACCCTGGGATTTCTTTGGAAGGAATGATGTTAAAGCTGAAGCTCCAGTACTTTGGCCACCTCATGCGAAGAGTTGACTCATTGGAAAAGACTCTGATGCTGGGAGGGATTGGGGGCAGGAGGAGAAGGGGACGACCGAGGATGAGATGGCTGGATGGCATCACGGACTCGATGGACGTGAGTCTGAGTGAATTCCGGGAGATGGTGATGGGCAGGGAGGCCTGGCGTGCTGTGATTCATGGGGTCACAAAGAGTCGGACATGACTGAGCGACTGAACTGAACTGATGTTTAAATTAAGGGACATAAATTGTTTTTTAGACATAATGCTATTGCACACTTAACAGACTATACTACAGTGTAAACATAACTTCTACATGCACTAGGAAATGAAAAATTTGTTTGACTTGCTTTACCACAGTGGTCTGGAACTGAACTGTAACATATCTAAGGCGTGCCTGTACATAATTCTTTTTGGCCTCAAGAACTCAAAATAATGCTTATCCTTGATCAAAGAGGTAAAGTAGAAATTTAATGAATTTTAATATTCACTGAAAAGTCACCATAAACTTTGCAAAATTAGCATCTAGGAAGTAAGTAATAAAATATTTCACTGCAGTTTTGCCTCAGAAACTTAACACTGAATTTTAGAATGTGTTTGAAAAATAAATGCTTTGCAATTTAAAAATAGAAAAGTACCTAAAAAGTCATCTGAACTTATGATACTGTTCAGCAAATAAAACTTTAAAGAAAAAAAGGGAAGGGAGTGGCATTGCCACATCTAAAGTGAGCATGGTTTCAAAATACTAACAGTGGTCCTTCTTGGTAGAAAGTTTGTTGGTACCTTCTGAGTTCTCAAACTGATTCAGCTCCCGCTTACAGAGAGAGCATGCAACTGTGGACTTGTAAAAAAAAAAAAAAAAACAAAAACATTCTGGGTAAATTTCAGAAGATAATTTAGCTCATTTTACCAGCAGATGATTACAAAATCAAAGTGGTATCCTGAAAGTGTTAATTACTGTCAGCTAATTACAGACTGTTTTTCAATCTAGTTCTAGAACACATCATGTTGTTATACTGCGTACAATGGGAGCCTCTTCAATAAATAACCTTTAAACAAAAGGATAAGACACACATGACGTGACAAATCACTGGCTGAACTGAGACCACAGAGAACAAAAGGCACCTGTTGGTCCGGGGTGGGGGGTTGGGGTGCAGAACAGGTGTCTATTCCTTTGTTTCTCTCAGTTGTCACCCAACTGGAGAACAAAAACAAGACAAAAGCAGGAAATGAAGGAATATACACTTAGTATACCCACGCACAGTTCCAACATAGGATTTTCACAGGTTGCATAAAAACCTTCATCTCACCAAAAGAGATATAAAATACATAATATGCTTTAATCTCACCCACCCCTTTTTTGCTGCCATTTTTAGTTAATGACAGCAGAATAAATGAAGTAAAGGAAAATTCAAATCAGCTAGAACACAATGTTAAGGTCCAAATCTAGTGAAACATATGTGAAAATTAGGAAAACATAAAAAGTGTACTTTATTTACAGGATTCATACTTGCTAAAACAAAATTTCAAAAAATCTCAGAGATACAATTTAAATTTAGACTTTATTGTCCTTGTTTCTCAGCGTTTTTCCTCACTGTACTTTAAGTTCATGAAGCACGGGGATTGTGCAGCATCTAAAAGTAGCACCCTATCTTGAGAACTCAGAGTAACCCTGTTACTGGCTTTAACTGTGAAGAAATAATTATTTCCTTGATTTGGTCCTATAGTTTCCAGATGCTATATATAATGGGCTTTTTAATAAAAGTTTAAGAAGATTGTATCAAGAAAAGGGGAGGAAGGGTGTGAAGGTCTGACTGTTAAGAACCTTGCAGAAGAGAATGCATAATTTAGTGTTTCTAACTGTATTCCATAAATCTCCAGAGATTATTACTATGAATCTCATTTCCCTGTCACACTCTGACAAACACCTAAATGTCCACCAGCAGATATAAAGATTTAATACACACCCATCAAATATTTCCCTACTTAGTAGGTAACTGCCTTTGATTGTGTGGTTCTGGATACACTTATATAGGATAAAGTAAGGTCTATAGGTGAGGAGTACTTTCAAGTCCATCCATTCTGAGTCCTCTGAGGAATTCTGAAGGAATTTCACCAAGTCTTGCCCTGGCCACTGAAGACCCCTGTAATGTCTGAAGTCAGTTTCTACCCAATGCAGTGTTCTTGTCTAACCCTATTCAATCAAAGATGTAAAACAGCTCCTGAGCACACAGGTAAGTCATCGTGGAATGTTTCAGGTGCTCTGCATTTCATCACACACAAGGTAAAAGCTAACATGGAAGATCTGTTTGGCTGTTACTCTCCATGATGAATTTGTGACAGCGTGACCTGAACAGGAGGTATTCTGTTTCTGTCAAAAAACTATAAAGCTATAAACTATCAATAAAAACTATAAAACTATAAACTATCAATATCTGGGAATATTTTTATCAACAACTGACTGCTAAGTATGCACCGCTTACAGCTTTCTGACATTAAATCTAGATCATTCAGTAGTTGTTTAAGTTGCTAAGCTGTGTCCGACTCTTTTGCGACCCTATGGACTGTATCCTGCCAGGCTCCTCTGTCCATGGGATTCTCCAGGCAAGAATACTAGAGTGGGTTGCCGTTCCTTCTCCAGGGGATCTTCCCGACACAGGGACTGAACCTGCGTCTCCTGCACTGCAGGCAGATCCTTTACCATCTGAGCCACCAGGGAAGCCCCTCATTCAGTAGGACAAAGAGCCAAATGTGCAGTGATTCTTTTGGGCCCTTTTATAGAAGGGAGCATTTTCTGGCTGTCCTAATTAAACCCAGACACCATGTTTGCTGTCCTAAGTTCAGTCTGCTTTTCTCAAAACAAAAAACTGAAATAATTCTGAGTATTATTTCTTCATTAATATAGAAAACAGTGAATTATGCCATTTGGGAAACTGAGGGATTATTTTTTGGAAACAGATTTATATACCTGAAAGGAATTTAGAAATATGTACAATCTAAAAAAAATGACACAAATGAACTTATTTAAAATACAGAAATAGACTCACAGATACAGAACATAAACTTACAGTTACTGAAGGGGAAAAGGGTAGGAGAGGGATAAATTAGGAGTTTGGGATTAGCACATACAAACTACTATATACACAACAGATAATCAACAAAGTCCCACCATATAGTACAGGGAACTATATTTAGTATCCTGTGATAAACCATAAGGAAAAAGAATATGAAAAAGGATGTATATATATATATAACTCAATCACTTTGCTGTACACCTGAAACTAACATATTGTCAATCAACTGTACTTTAAAAAAAACTAAATAAAAAATTAAAAAAAAAAAACAAAACCCACATTTAAAAAAAAAAAAAAGAAACTTAGAAACCATTTAATCCTAAACTTTTATGTTAAAGATAATGAAATGTATCCAGAGAAGTTAAGCCCCTTGCCCAAGGTTAAATCCCTGGTAAATGAAAGCATCTAGTTATGCTTTCAACCCAGTTCACACTGCCTCCTGATAAACAGAGTAAAGCAAAAATGAAGAAGCATATCAGAGAAGCATGGAGCTATTTCAAGGGCATCCTCATTACACTGTAAATTCTGGATGTGCCAGGTATTATGTATTCTTAAAATTACCTAGAGTGCTTTGTAAGGTTACTACTTGGCTATACAAAACAGTTTAAGAGGCAATAACTTGATGTATTAGAAAATATCACAATTGAATTCTAAATAGCTTAATGTAGTTAATTAATTTAAAAAGATATTTCCTGTTGAGGAAAACATAGATTTTTCCTTTAAAATTTTGAAACCAAACCAAAACAAAAAATTTGAAACAAATGAAAAAACAGTAATAGTGACAGCAGCCAATACTTTCAAGCACTTACTACATCCCAGATCTTGGGCTAAGAGCCTTATGTGCATTATTTCATTCAATCTTAATATTTTAGAAGAGTTGACTCATTGGAAAAGATTCTGATGCTAGGAGGGATTGGGGGCAGGAGGAGAAGGGGACGACAGAGGATGAGATGGCTGGATGGCATCACTGACTTGATGGATGTGAGTCTGAGTGAACTCCGGGAGTTGGTGATGGATAGGGAGGCCTGGTATGCTGTGATTCATGGGGTCGCAAAGAGTTGGACACAACTGAGTGACTGAACTGATGATTAGTATCATGTTAAAGATGAGGCTCTTGAAGAAAGTGAAAGAGTGAAAAAGCTGGCTTAAAACTCAACATTCAAAAAAAAAGATCATGGCATTCAGTCCCATCACTTCATGGCAAACACAATGGGGAAAAAATGGAAACAGTGAGAGACTTTATTTTTTGGGGCTCCAAAATCACTGCGAACGGTGACTGCAGTCATGAAATTAAAAGATGCTTGCTGCTTGGAAGGAAAGCTATGAGCAATCTAGACAACTTATGAAAACAGGAGAGTTATCACTTTGCCAATAAAGGTTCATATAGTCAAAGCTATGGTTTTTCCAGTAGTCATGTATGGATATGAGAGCTGGACCATAAAGAAGGCTGAATGCTGAAGAATTGATGCTTTCTAACTGTGATGTTAGAGAAGACTCTTAAGAGTCCTGTGGACAGCAAGGAGATCAAACCAGTCCATCCTAAAGAAAATCATCCCTGAATATTCATTGGAAGGACTGATGCTGAAGCTCCAATACTTTGGCCACCTGATGCGAAGAGCCAACTCACTGGAAAGGACCGTGATGCTGGGAAAGATTGAAGGCAGGAGAAGGGGGAGACAGAGGATGAGATGGATGGATGACATCACTGATTCAATGGACATGAGTTTGAGCAAACTCCAGGAGACAAGGAAGGACAGGGAAGCCTGGTGTGCTGCAGTCCGTGGGGTGGCAAAGAGTCAGACATAACTAAGCAACTGAACAACAACAAAGATGAGGTGACAGAGAGGCTAAGAAAGCTGTCTAGTGCCGGAAGCCAGCGTGAGGAATCCCGCCCATGGCAAAGGTCATGAGGAAGGAAGCCCAACAAAACGCAAAGGCGTGATCTGGCTTCAGGGGTTCCCCCTGAGTTTTCCTGAACATCTACCCCTCAAAACCAGAGTTTGCCTGCTTTATTACTGTGCTTTTCACTCTTCTCACATTCTCTGGAAAAAAGTTAATTCAGGGCTTCAGTCTCCTGCATCAGCTCAAACCCCTTTGATGACTCTCTAACTTGCCTGACAGGTTCCCCAGGACTTTTTGCAGCTTGTGAATTGCTTACAGCACCCCCAACCTCGAGAGGCACAAAGCTTAAAGCATCTTAAAGATACAGAGCCTTTTCTAAAGAGCTAAAAATTATACTGGTGACGGGTTTTCACTGTTGACTCAATGACTGCTGCCAGGCCTCCATATTCTTTATCTTTTAAGCACCTGAGGGATATTAATCAATGTAATCGGGATGCAGAAATCGGAATATAGTAGTTTTGATGTTAGCAACCCTAGACTTTTGAGTTAATTACTTTTCTTTGTTATAAATCACTGTACTCCTTTTACTTGTTATAAATTGTTGTATCTTTGCTATGTAAGAATGTAACTTTATTTAGTGCTTTCTGAGAGTGGCACCAGACTTTGGGAAGAACAACATTTTTGACACAAATAAGTCTTCTGGTTGACAATCCCTTACCAAAAAAGGGCTGTAAAATGTTAATTGGTCTTCTGGCTGGAAGATGATGTAAATCACCTAAGACTTGTGTATACAACTAAGTATGCAGAGAAAAAGCCTGGTCTCGATAAGAGTCAGGGCTGCTGACACTGTGTAATTTTGTATTACCCATTGATCTCTATGTACAATCAAAAAGTATAAAAGGCCTTCTGAACAATAGGGGATGGGCCAGTCTTTGGGCTGGTTTCCCCCGTGTCTCCTCTTTACTCTATTTTCAGGCTGAATTCCCATTTGGGGCGTGGAGGCTCGCCATATCTACTTAGTTGCCCCGGCTTTTAAGTTCCGTGAGAGAGAGAGCCCAAGGCGGGGCACTCTCCGATATTCAAAAGGGCGCCGGTGGCCCAACGTAGATGGTGCAAATCTCTTGTCCTGAGATTTTATTGGCTTTCCCCGTAAACCAAGTTATTCAGCCTCTTTTCTCCATTAAATTTTCCTACCTATACTATTTCATCTTAATTTATTTTATATTTCTAAATAAATAAGTTTTTTCCTCACCTATGTCGTTCACCCTTCAAATTACCTGGATCCACTGGGGCTGGACCCAGGCAGTCTAGGTCATAGTGCTGCTGAGAAGCAGAGCCACGCTTTGACCACTCTCCCTAGACCACCTCACTTTGATTGCTGAAAACATTGTTTTTTCACAGAGACTATTTCCCTCTATAGTTTATTCATTTAGAAAATTTTTCACTAGTATGCTTAAAATTTTACTGCTTTGAATAACCAGTAAGTAAAGTAACTTATTAAAATGTGCAGGGCTGAAGGCAGCATGTATCTTGTTTTCCTTCGAGCTTCTGACCATGTGGAAGCATGCTTCTCTGAACAGTATGCAGGACTGAGCACACAGCTCAAAAGAGTCTCTGCTTTGTTAAGAACCTACCTAGCTTTTTAATCACCTGAAGGCTCTGATGGACAATATTTCTGTACATATTTTGATGTTTTAATGAAAGAACCCAAATTCACTCTTCCCTACTCCTTTCATTTTTACTATCAGTAACAACATTATCAAAGTAAATACCCTGTCTGTCTCTCCTGGCGCTGCTTTTCTTTGGGCTTCCCAGGTGGCTCAGTGGTAAAGAATCTCAGTGGTAAAGAATGCAGGAGACACAAGAGATGTGGGTTCAATCCTTGGGTCAGGAAGATCCCCTGGAGAAGGAAATGGCAACCCATTCCAGTAGTCTTCCCTGGGAAATCCCACGAACAGAGCAACTTGGTGGGCTACAGTCCACTGGGTCACAAAGAGTCGAGCATAACTGAGCATGCATACATATTTTTCCTATTGTGAGCCAAAGGGTAATGAGAATTTAAAGGACACTGATAACTTCAAAATGAGTAAGATTATGACAGAGATTGCTATTTAAGTAATAAGATTATGCCTGAAAATATATGGGTTGTTTTCATTAGCCCAGACTCACAGCCAGATTTTTTAGATGATCTTACATACAGAAAGAAAAAAATCTTTTAAGTAACTGAATGAACTGTTTTCTGATTTCAATATGAGATTTGAGAAATTACTTCAGGCATGCCACTGTCATGAATTCAAAGTTCAGTAAGACACCTGGCAGGAAAGTGTCCCATGCCCACCAATATGGGCTCATCACCATCACCAGTGTTTTCCAAGTTCTTTAAGAGAGACCTAACATTTTTCTCCTAAACAATGCAGAATGTGTATTTGCAGTTTTCTTTTTGTTTATCTTACTTTCATTCTTTCCTGAGTTTTCTCCTTTAAAACAAAAAAAGAAAAAAGAAAAACTCAAAAGTTAAAATAAGCACTGCTAGAATTCAACAGAGAACAATGGACTAAACATCGTATGTTAAGGGTAGAATCAACAGTCATACTTTATCTTAGTGACTCTTTCTATATTATCTAGAGATGTTTCCTCCTCAAAATTGAGAGAGAAAGAAAGGGAAAAACGTTGAACCTCCAAACCCATCATCTGTTAGAAATTACGGTGGAATATAATCGCCATTATAGAACAAGAATATAGTCTTTAAAAGGGTCCTAGTACACTAGGTAATACCACTGCCTAGAGGCAGTCGTGGTGGTGTGGAGAATGCATCATTATATATGCTAGACTTTAATTAGAATAAATTACATAAAACTGATACATTTCAAAGACTGAGACTTATTGTCTATAGAATAATGAAAACTGAAAAATTATTCTGATAGAAAAGTTTTATATATTAGATGTTAAGGATCTTTTGCACATAATATAAATAGAACTTGTATGCTCAGACTCTTTAGATAAAAAACTATTTCTGGTTTAAAAATACAGCACAGGTAAATATAATTTTGTTTTCCAATGTAATCATTAAAAGAGGAACATTTTATAAATGTAGGGAAGCCTGCTGTGGACTGTGGGCCCCGGGTCAATAAAGGTCCTCAAGATGGTTGGATGGAAACTTGCTCTAAAAGCCACTGACTGGGTAGCTTTCACGGAGATTATCTCCCAAAGGCCACTGCTAATTCCCTGAAATTCTGGAATGAGACCCTCACCTCCAGGTTGGCTAACCTGCCTGAGAAACCACCTGCCATTGACTGGGCTTACAAGGCCAGTGTGGCAAAGGCTGGCTTGAGAGATGACTTTGAGAAGGAGTTAATGCCCTGAAGGTTCCGATGCCAGAGGATAAATACACCGCCCAGGTAGACACTGAAGAAAAAGAAGATGTGAAAAGCTGTGCTGAGTTTCTGTCTCTCTCAAAGACCAGAACTGAGGAATATGAGAAAGAGCTGGAGAAGAAGAGGAACATAATAACACTTGATCAGATGACCTTGAAAGTTTTCCCAGAAACCATATTAGACAAGAAAAAGTACTCCTACTAGCCTCACAAGCCAATTGAGAATTTATAAACTTCAGTCTGGGAGAAGGCTCTGGCCCCTGAATTATAAACTCTGGACATTAAAGATAATTACATAGTGAAAAGACAATTTAAGGAAGTCTTCAAGAAGAGGCTCCCAGCCATAAAAAGGAACACATTTGAGTCAGTTCTAATGAGGCAGATGAACCTAGAGCTTATTATACAGAATGAAGTAAATCAGAAAGAGAAAAATATCATATATTAATGCATATATATGGAATGTAGAAAGATGGTACTGATGAACCTATTTACAGAACAGCAATGGAGATGCAGACATAGGGAACAGACTTGGGAACACAGTGGGCGAAGGAGAGGGTGGGACAAATGGAGACAATAGTGTGAAAACACATACATTTACCATATGTAAAACAGAGAGCCAGTGGGAATTTGCTGCATGGCCCAGGGAACTTGAGCCGGAGCTTTGTGACAACCTACAGGGGTGGGACAGAGGTTCAAGAGGGAAGGGACGTATGTATACCTATGGCTGATTCACGTTGATGCATGGCAGAAACCAAAGCAATACTGTAAAGCAATTAACCTCCAATTAAAAATAAATAAAATGTTTTACAAATGTAAAAAGAAAGGGGGTTGCTAGTGTTGGTTACTGGTCACTTAAAAGAAAATGTCTATAGACAATTTCATTCTTCAAGTAGATAGATTCTATTAACACTATATTTTCTTAAATTAGTATTTTCCCATTTTAAAATTTTATTTCTAACATATATTTAATCCAGTAATTAAAACTGAAAGTATATGGTAAAAAGTTTGAAATACTCAAAATATAAGTGTAGACTTAACAATTAAATAGAATTATTACAACATGAGAAAAATAAATTTCAATTAGAAACAAGTCTCAAGTTGATCTCTAATGGAAACATGATGAAGCCAGTTACTAAGGAGACCAGTTTTCAGTTTCATGCTAACTAAAATGTGGGTAATACACAGGCTTACTTTTACTGCAATGCTATTTGAAATCAGATTGACTAGACTTGCATACTTTAAAACAGGTGTCCATATGTTATCATTTGAGTTCAGTTCATTTCAGTTGCTCAGTTGTGTCTGACCCCATGGACTGCAGCACACTAGGCTTCCCTGTCCATCACCAACCCCTGGAGCTTGCTCAAATACATGTCCATAGAGTCAGTGATAGCATCCAACCATCTCATCCTCTGTCATCCCCATCTCCTGCCTTCAATCTTTCCCAGTGGGTCAGCTCTTCACATCAGGTGGCCAAAGTATTGGAACTTCAGCTTTAGCATCAGTCTTTCCAATGAATATTCAGGACTGATTTCCTTTAGGACGGACTGGTTGGATCTCCTTGCAGTCCAAGGGACTCTCAAGAATCTTCTCCAACACCACATTTCAAAAGCATCAATTTTTGGTGCTCAGCTTCCTTTATGATCCAACTCTCACATCCATACATGACCACTGGAAAAACCATAGCCTTGACTAGATGGACCTTTGTTGGCAAAGTAATGTCTCTGCTTTTTAATATGTTGTCTAGGTTGGTCATAGCTTTTCTTCCAATGAGCAAGCATCTTTTAGTTTCACAGCTGCAGTCACCATCTGCAGTGATTTTGGAGCACAAAAAAATAAAGTCAGCCACTGTTTCCATTGTTTTCCCATCTAATCACCATGGAGTGATGGGACCGGATGCCATGTTCTTTGTTTTTTGACTGCTGAGTTTTAAGTCAACTTTTTCACTCTCCTCTTTCACTTTTATCAAGAGGCTCTTTAGTTCTTCACTTTCTGCCATGAGGGTGGTGTCATCTGCATATCTGAGGTTATTGATATTTCTCCTGGCAATCTTGATTCCAGCTTGTGCTTCATCCAGCTCAGCATTTCACATGATTTACTCTGCATATAAGTTAAATAAGCAGGGTGACAATATTCAGCCTTGACATATTCCTTTCCCAATTTGGAACCAGTCTATTGTTCCATGTCTGGTTCTAACTGTTGCTTTTTGACCTGCATACAGATTTCGCAGGACTAATTTGAGTAGAGCTGAGAAAAGGCAGGCACTGGGACTCTGTGCTGGGTAAAGGAGCACAGAAAAGCAAGTTCACTGTTGAGCTCCTGACTGTTTTTCAGTCCAGTGGTTCTCAGTGTGGTCCCTGGACTAGCAGCATCCACACAACCTGGGAACTCGTTGGAAATGCAAATTCTCAGGTACTTCCCCAGATCTAATGAATCTGAAGTAGATAGAAGATTGTTTAACAAGCCTTCTTAGAGATGCTGAAGCCCACTCAAGTGTGGGAACTGATGCTCCAGGCTATGAACCCTTGTCCCTCATCTAACCTAACTATGTCAGTGTAACACTTTTTCTCCAGTGTGTACATCTATAATATCATTAATAATCAAGATGATGGAATCCAGAAGTTTCAAAATTTTAAAACAGGGGCTGCAAAAGGAGGACAAAGTACAAAAAAGGAGGACAAAGTTGACTGCCACAACTTGGAGCCTATGTCTAAAAGATAATGGTTCCATTTATAGTCAACCAAGAAAAAACATTCTTACTGGCAATAAAGGACTAAAACTCCAAGGTGGGGGTACTGTTCAAAAAGTGAGAAGCATCATGGAAAGGAAATAGAAGAATTTAAAGAGGAGAAAGAAAAGCAAGTAGATTCATGTGTGTGTGCATGTACACAGGTACACACACATATGGGGAACATCAATGGCAGTGACAGCTGCCACCAAGACTGTGTGTAGCTTAGACGCAAGACCGCTCAGGAGAGATCCAAAACGTCTCCACGTGAGGAGGACAGAGTTCTGTAAATTTGAAAGCACTTACAAGCACCCTGAGGCCCTAATAACACACCAGCTATGAAAACTATAGTTATCAGCAACATTTAGCAAAAGATCAGTCTGTTTCATTTTGATCTCAGGTAATACCCCCAAAAGGTACATACACTAGAGTACTGTGCACACATTATACAGTCAAACAGAAGGTGGTACAGCAGCCACACAACAAATGTAGGTCCCCCTTCTCCACAGGTGCGTGTCAACTAATCTAAAGCCTAAGGCTAGTTCCTCTCTCAGTTCTCATCAGCTGTTTAGTCCTGAGGCTGAAATGCACATGGCTGACACACTCTTGTCTTCTAGATATATGCTCTTAAAACACAAAACCAACACGATCTCACAAAAGGCTGAAGTTTTAAAAACAGCTTCTAAGAAGTTAAGGAATGGGGGGAGGGGAGGGAGGCTCAAGAGGGAAGTAATATATGTATAACTTTGGCTGATCTGCATTGCTGTATGGCAGAAACCAACACAACATGGTAAAGCAATTTTCCTTCAGTTAAAAAATTAAAAAAAAAAGAAGTCAAAGAAACCCAACAACAGCATATGAAATAACAGCATCTACTGAACAAAGACACTAAAAAGGCTAGGCTCCAATCCAAGCTAGTCACAAACACTGCCACAAGGCATCTGTTAACAAAGGAAACTAATTTTGTGGGGCTTCTTGAATATCTCATTTACCCTACAAAATATGTAGTGGAAAGCACACATTATTAACTGTAAGTTAACAGATTACCGTGAAGTATTTTATTATGTGTAATAATTTAGGAATTTAAAAAGTAAAACCATCTGATTCATAACACATGTCTCCCTATCTACCCAAACCAAAGTTTTATAGCTCCAATATTTTGACTTCTTCACAAGAGCATGCAGGACAAACGTTACCATGAGACCAGTAATTTCAGAGGCCCCAGCAAGTAGGAATGAGTTCACATCAATCAGGAAGAAGGGAGAAGAGGAGGACGGCTCAGAGTCTCTTTAAAGCCTTACTCTCCTCTCCAGGCCAACCCCCCTCCATTTCTAAATAGCTAATCAAAACCTAAGGTCCCTAGGACCTGTGTGCCATGGCCCATATTAGAAAGTAGGCAGTAATAATGAGGAAGCGAAGAAGTATCTGACTGCATTTAGGAAACTGACACTAGATTTATCTGGTTTCCGTGGATACACACAGCAGCTCTGGCTCAGTCACTGTGATCTAAGGTTATCCCAGAGTACCTCTAGGCTATTTTCATTTTCAAACGGTTCTCAGTCAGAATATTCCTGGAACATAGGCTGCATACCTTGTCAAATGACAAAAGGAAATCTGAGACACATAAAGCAGTGAAACTGTCCTCAATGTTAATAGAACAAGAAACAAGAGTGAATGAGAACTTGGGAATTCCCTGGCAGTCCAGTGGTTAGGACTAGGCGCTTTCACTACCATAGATTGGGGGTTCAATCCCTATAGGGGAACTTAAGATCTCACAAGCCAAGCCAAACAAAAGAATGGACAGGAGCTGATATCTGGAGTTAAGCTTAGCATAGATCATATGGATTATAAGAAATGATACTGAAAAAGGCTTGGTGGCTTTATTCCATAGTGAGATAACATTAACTGATTTTTAAAAATGTTTAACTGGAGGATAACTGCTTTACAATGTTGTGTTGGTTTCTGCCACACAATGTGAATTAGCCAAAGTATACATATACCCACTTCCACTTGAGCCTCCCCTGCCCTTCCTATTCCACTCCTCTCGTTTGTCACAACTGATTTTTAAAAAACTACTTCTACAAGTTCTAAAGTTTCCTGCAGATTATCTAGCCAGTGCTGAACTTAAAGTATGATTCAAAGTCAGCATTTCTGTTAGTGACAATTAAGTGTTCATTTCTACCAAATCTGAACTCTTCTTTACATATGACAAAACATTTTGTCCCTTCTAGTGCCAAGAGATGATGTCATGCTACTGAAGAGGCCTAGGGTGTGATTATGTTTTCTTCTTCCAGTTTCTGACAGGATTTTAACACAGCTCCAAAAATGCTCTACAGTAGAAGATGTTTGTAATTTAACTGCTTCCTGTATCTTTTACCAACATAATATACATACCCTTTTGTCTTCAAATAGATGTGGGCCCAGCTCACAAGGAACTTGAGTAATGTAACCTTTCTCTTAGTCCCATCTCAAGAAGCACACATCTCAATTGTAAACTCTTCATGCACAACTAATTCAGTGCAATTTAAAAACTGGTACCATAAGTTACATTAAAGATTAGAATAATGAATGAGAATAATGATTACTTATCTTTTATTCACTGACTTTGAGAGACTGCACTTCTTTCACTCACTCTGCTGTTTTTTAATATACAAGGAAAACAAAAGGAAAAAATCTGTTATGTGGACCTACGTTTTGGCTGTGACATCCACATATTGTCCTGGGCGAAAGTGAGCAGCATAAAGAGGAGTGCCTTTATGAAAAGAAAACAAAAAATCAATATGAAATTTGTCAGCTCAGAAACAACTTCATTAAACAAACTAGATAGGAAGCTTTCTAGCTATCAGATTTCAAAATGTCAGGATAGTCTCTTCTGCAATTTTAATGATTAGAAACATCAACAATAAAATAGCTCAATAAATGCATTTTAATGGACAGTATGGAGGCTGAAGTACGAGGCACATGGTGCTAGGGTGGTCGGCGGCCCACACCCACTGACGTGCTTGTGCCTTCACAGGCCACCATGATATGGGGTGAAAAAAGCAACTCCTGTGACAACATTGTTCCTGCTGTAAATACATGAGATCTTTGTTTTTTTCTTGTGAATAACAATATATTGATATATTTCCCATTTCTAATAAGAAAAATAAAAATAAGAGAACGACTCAAAAAACGTAGGATATCAAGGCTTTTCTTTTTTCCCTATTGGAAATAAGTTATCCAAAAACAGGAATCAACATTAATATCACTCAGTAAGACTTCAAGAAAAGAAAACTGGAACCAGTGTAGTAGCCAATATAATCAAAAGCTAATTTGTATTTGTTTTAAAACACGGAGTAAAGTGCTGCAGGGTTTCAGTAGGGTCCTTTAAGTAGGACCCAACGTGGATTTATATGGGCAGAGAAAAACCTTGAATTAAGAAAAAATAGAGAGATTGAAAATGATCAAATTTCTACGAGGCTGAATCACCTGAATTGATATTTGGCCATTTTTCATCCACAAAAAAACCCCAAAATATAGCTCAAAATACAGTTTGAGCTATAGCAAAAGTTAACACAGACTTCATGTTTATACTAGTTAACTCCATTTACTTTACTTCAAAGATGAAAAATTTGCTCTTAAAAAAAATACCTTCAATTCTAGCTTTTATCAAGGTTGACTCATCACCCCAATTAACAAGGCCTACTGAAATTGTATTCTACCTCAAGAAATTCAGTTCAGGTATTAAAATATCAAATCTTAAAACATCCTTCTACAGTCCACTTCTAGAACTCAAGTTCAAGACATTAGGAAGCTTTTCTAAAGTTTAAAGACATCAAAATGCCATTAACTATGTGAACCAATATAATCATATTGCCAAATCTGACTTTTTGATATTCCATGGAGTAGGTAAAATACTTCGGAATTTTAAAGTAAGAATCTTTACATTGAGGTGCCATGGTCAGTCACTTTTCTCTTTCTGGCTATATTTTCTTATTCTATCACAGTGAGAATCTATTCCTCACTTAATAAAATACCAGCCTACAAACAGTGAACTTCACATTTTAAAAGTTCACTTACTTATTTGGAGAGGCTTTTCCAAATGTGAACATTCTGTACATTAAAAACAAAAGCGTTCCTCCTTCTTTCATGGAAAACAAAGAGTTCTCTACAGTTTCTTCCACTTAAAAAAGAAAAAGACCTGTTTGTCCCTAGTGATTAAATCAGACACGGTTTTATATTTAAAAACAAATGTTTGGGACTTTGCATTGTGAAATCAGCTTTATTGAAAGGGCTGACATTAAACAAATCACATATTTGAGTATTTTTACCTCCCTCCTCTCCCCGATCTCAGATTACCTGGCTTAATAACAGCATTATCTGTTACATTAAACACTTTAACTTTCTGCTTTGGTGGCAATCCAAGTTCTTGGTAAAATTCCAATATAGATGTAGATTTCTAGAGGAAAAGCAGCACATATAAACAACACATTAAATATGTGGAATTTAATGCATAGGAAACTTAATAAAAAGGTGGAATTTAATGCATAGAAATCTAAATTAAGTTACTAACAGCCCAAAAAACAAATCAGAGTGCATTCTGCTTCCCTAATGGACCAAGAGTACCCCATTCCCCTTATTTAAGGGAGGTGAGAGTTTCATCTATCACACTCTTCCCTTCTTCTCCCCACTTTGAGCTGATAATGTTGCTTCTCACTTCACTGAAAAAATAAAACTGAGAGACCTTCCCCAAGCTTTTTTCACCAAGCTGATCAAACTGCCTGCACCAGCCTTACACACTGTCATCCTCCCAGCCCTCTCCAGGTGCCAAGAGGCACAGAGGGAGCTCTCAGAGAACACCAGTGCGAAGGCCTCAGCTTGGACCCTGTAACTTCACTGGTCTAGGGGGCAGCCAGGCAGCAGTGTGTTTTCAGCATTCCATATGTTTCTGATGTGAATCTGGGGCTGGGAACCACAATGACAGATGAACTGTCGATGCTCTCATTAAAGCCAAATCCTCCACTGTGTACTTTTCTTAAGCCCTCTCACTAGTTCAGTGGCTTTACTCCTGAAATCGTCCCCACCATCTCTTGAATCAATAATTTCCCCCTTTCCACTGGAAATTTCCTATCAGCATACAAAGAATCACAATAACTCATGTTAAAACAAAAGCTTTTCTTCAGCCACAAACACTCCTCCGTTTCTCATACCCACTTTCACCAGGGGCTTCTAGCCCCTGGTGAAACATACTGGTTAAAATCACCAAACACACTGGTGTTGCTGCTAAGTCGCTTCAGTCGTGTCCGACTCTGTGCAACCCCATAGACGGCAGCCCACCAGGCTCCATCCCTGGGATTCTCCAGGCAAAACCACTGGAGTGGGTTGCCATTTCCTTCTCCAATGCATGAAAGTGAAAAGTGAAAGTGAAGTTGCTCAGTCATGCCCGACTCTTAGCGACCTCATGGACTGCAGCCTACCAGGCTCCTCCGTCCATGGGATTTTCCAGGCAAGAGCATGAGCAAAACGGGCACAGGCGGTCACTCTCTCCTTGGAAGGCCTCCACTTGACTTCTAGCTACCACCCTCTGGTTTTTGCACAAGTTAATGACCCACTTCTCCAATATCCATCCCAAATTCTACTCTGAACTACAGATTCTTCTGCCCTACTGCCAAGTCAACATTCACTTTGATATCATAGAACAGCTCAAGTTCAACACGTCTTAAATTTGAACTCAGCATGCCTCTTACTCTATGAGGTCTGCTCGCCTCTTCTTCTGAGTCTCAGCAGCAGCTCTGTACTTATGTTTAGACCAAAAATCCTGTTCAGTTCAGTTCAGTCGCTCAGTTGTGTCCGACTCTTTGTGACCCCATGAATCGCAGCACGCCAGGCCTCCCTATCCATCACCAACTCCTGGAGTTCACTCAGATTCACGCCCATTGAGTCAGTGATGCCATCCAGCCATCTCATCCTCTGTCGTCTCCTTCTCCTCCTGCCCCTAATCCCTCCAAGCATCAGAGTCTTTTCCAATGAGCCAACTCTTCGCATGAGGTGGCCAAAGTACTGGAGTAAAAATCCTGTGGTCACCTACAACTCCTCTCTTTTGCACATCTCATGTCCATCCAATAGCCATTCCTGGAGCCTCTATTTAAACACACAGGCCACATCAGCCACTTTTCACCCCCATCCCAGCCAACTGTATATTGTCTGGATTATTTCAGTAACCTCCTATTAGTTCTTCAGCTTCCATAATCCTGACTGACTCCCTGGTCTATTTTCCATACACAGGCTGGCATGATCCTTCTAAACTCAAGCTACATCAATCTCCACAAAGGTGTGCATCTTATGCAGAATCAAGTCCTAAGTCCTCACCATGGTTTACAAGGTTCTAACACCACCTACTCTCCCAACTTTCCCTGCCTCAGGGACAATGTGCTCCTTACCAGTCTAAGAACTCACCTAACAACAACTTCAGGTCCTCCACACCTACTGGCCCTCTGCCTAGAAGGCCATTCTGCCAGATTTGTTTCCCCTTTCCCTTTTTCTCTTCAAAGTCTTAAACCGCCTATCCTATTTACAGCTGTGGACAATGTCTGCCTGACTATTTTAAAAAAGGGCAAGAAGGAAACATTTCCTATGCTCTTCCAAGATTTCAATCTTCTCCCCCAGTAGGTTATGGATTTTATATGAATTCTGTATGTTATGCAAATTTAACAAGTCTGTTCTTTTTAAGTTTGTACCACTTCTATCCACTGTAGATGGGAGATTTACTTTACTTAAATTTAGGAGTATGCTTTTGTTAAGGAAAATTTCAAACATATGCATGAATGCTGACATTCTGAGTCAATAATTATCAAAATTTGGCCCATGTGTTTCTATTTCTGACATACCATACTGTGTAAATTTAAGGTGTACAAAATAATGATTTGACTTACATACATCACAGAATGATTATCAGAATAAGTTTAGTGAACATTCATCATCTCATGTTGATAAAAAATTAAAGGAAAACAACTTTTTTCTTTTTGACAAAAACTCTTAGAAGATTAGCCTTCACATGTAATGTACAGTAGTGTTAATTACATTTATCATATTGTAAATTTTACCCCTGGTATTTATTTACCTTATAACTGAAAGCTTGTACCTTTTGACTGACTTCATCCAATTCCCCTTCCCCCTATCATCTGCCTCTGGTAGGCACAAATCTGAAAATTTCTATGAATTTGTTTGTTAAAGTATAATTGACCTATAACACTGTTAGTTCCTGGTATAAAACAAAGTGATACAATATTCCTATACATTACATAAGATACAATATGATAAGCCTAGTTACCATCTGTCACATACAAAGATATTACATAATTACTGACTGTCTTCCCCACACTGTACATTTCATACCCATGACTCACTTATTTTGCAACTGGAAGTCTGTACCTCTTAACCTACCTCACTTATGTCTCTCCTCACGCCTCTGCCAGACTTTGGTATGATATGCTCCCCCATTTTATTCAGGTCTCCACCCAAATATCAACCTACCTTTCCTAATTATTCTAACTAAAATAGATAGCACCATTTTCTGTCTCTTGCAATGACCTGAGTTCACTATATTAATCTTCAAAGCACTTCCCTCCATCTGTCATAATATAATATTATTTGAGTTGTTTATTTTCTGTACAAGAGCTTCTGACTCACACCCAACTGCACCAAAATGTACGCTTCCAGATAGCAGACACTTTAATGGCACTTTACTGGCTGTTCCATCCCCAGCTCCTGGTAGGTCCTGCTGTCTGCTCTTCCTTTCACTCTCACTCTTTTGTGTGTGCTATTGTGAATATTATTGAATAGAAGATTTTATGGACAACTTATTTCCTTAACATAATGTCCTAGTATCTTTTTAAATTAACACTCTTGACATAGATTGCTGTAAGACTTACCCAAAAAGTTGTACCACTTTACATTTCCTGATGTGAAGAGCCTCTTTCATGAGAATATAATCAACAGTATTTATTTTCCTGCTGTTCCCTCTCCCTCAGCTTCCTCTCTGACCCTACACAAAGTACCTGCAGGGCCCTGATGAGCCACAGTACTCTATATATGCTTACCTGTGCCTGCCTATCCCAGTCTCTTGATCCATAATCTCCTCCCACTATGTACCACTTTCTGTTAAATACATGCCCAGTCCCAGCTCCAGTGACAAGCTGCTCTTATCTGAAGAATATATATTTGAATATCCAGCAAACTTAACGTATTTGCTAATTTCAGTTGGAAATATGAACTGCGCCCCTTTATAACTTACTGACTAGGCTGCCCTTAGGTGACATGAAATTGGGTGGCACTGGCCTGAGGGCAGAGAACTTTAGTTTTGGATCAGTCCACATGCCACCCACTTTCCCCACCTGAGAATCTCCCTGGAGTCCCACAGTGAGACCATGGAACAAATACTGAGAAGTCATGCTCTCGATGTCCACAGAAGACTGTTTTCTACCTCAAAGGCCCCTAGGAGTGATAATATACAAGAGTGATAATATACATTCATTCCTGTCACTCTCTATGGTTTCACTTCCCATATGCTGAAATCTAAGACTGATATTCAACATCACAAAGGACCCTGCTTTTCATCTTAAATCATACTCAATTCTTTTATAAAAGCAAACACAAAAGTTTTCATTTAAGAATATAGTTCCTTTAAAGAGAAATAAAAGGAATCCAGACAGGAAAGGAACAAGTAAAACTATCACTGTTTGCAGATGACATGATAGTATTTATGGAAAAAAATTTTTTTAACTTTTAGAAAAAAAGGAATTCAGAAAAGTGGCAGCAAACAAAATTAATATACAGAAATCTGTTGTTTTTCTACATACTAACAATGAAAAGAGAGAAATTAAGAAAAAAAATTTCATATGCAATTGTACCCCAAAAAACCCCCAAAACCTAGGAATAAACCTACATTGGACAACAAAAAGACACTGATGAAAGAAACTGAAGATGACATAAAGAAATGGGAAGATATACTGTGCTAACGGACTGAAAGAATACCGTGAAGATAATCATACTACCCCAGGAGTGGTGGTGTGCTGCGCGGAGAGGTGATACCCCAAGTCCAAGGTCAGGAGCGGCAGCCGTGAGGAGACACCTCACATCCAAGGTAAGGCGCAACGGTGGCACTTTGCTGGAGCAGCCGTGAAGAGATACCCCATGTCCAAGGGAAAAGAAACCCCAGTAAGACAGAAGGCATCAGAGGGCAGACAGACTGAAACCACAATCACAGAAAACTAGCCAGTCTAACTCAATGAAACTAAGCCATGCCCCCAAAGGAACCCAAGACGGGCGGGTCATGGTGGAGAGGTCTGACAAAATGTGGTCCACTGGAGAAGGGAATGGCAAAGCACTTCAGTATTCTTGCCTTGAGAACTCCATGAGCAGTATGAAAAGGCAAAAAGATAGGACACTGAATGATGAACTCCCCAGGTTGGTAGGTGCCCAATATGCTACTGGAGATCAGTGGAGAAAGAACTCCAGAAAGAATGAAGGGATGGAGCCAAAGCAAAAACAACAACCAGTTGTGGATGTGACTGGTGATAGAAGCAAGGTCCAATGATGTAAAGAGCAATATTGCATAGGAACCTGGAATGTTAGGTCCATGAATTAAGGCATTGGAAGTGGTCAAACAGGAGATGGCAAGAGTGAACGTCGACATTCTAGGAATTAGCGAACTAAGATGGACTGGAATGGGTGAATTTAACTCAGATGACCATCATATCTACTACTATGGGCAGGAATCCCTTAGAAGAAATGGAGTAGCCATCATAGTCAACAAAAGACTCTGAAATGCAGTACTTGGATGCAATCTCAAAAATGACAGAATGATCTCTGTTCATTTCCAAGGCAAACCATTCAATATCACAGTAATCCAAGTCTATGCCCCAACCAGTAATGCTGAAGAAGCTGAAGCTGAATGGTTCTATGAAGATCTAAAAGACCTTTTAGAACTAATACCCCCGAAAGAGTCCTTTTCATTATAGGGGACTGGAATGCAAAAGTAGCAAGTCAAGAAACACCTGGAGTAACAGGCAAATTTGGCCTTAAATACAGAATGAAGCAGGGCAAAGGCTAATTGAATATTGCCAAGAAAATGCACTGGTCATAGCAAACACCCTCTTCCAACAACACAAGAGAAGATTCTACACATGGACATCACCAGATGGCCAACATAAAAATCATACTGATTATATTCTTTGCAGCCAAAGATGGAGAAATGCTGTACAGTCCAAGACTGTGCTCCAAGACTGGGAGCTGATTGTGGCTCAGATTATAAACCCCTTATTGTCAAATTCAGACTTAAATTGAAGAAAGTGGGGAAAAGCACTAGACCATTCAGGTATGACCTAAATCAAATCCCTTATGATTATACAGTGGAAGTGAGAAATAGATTTAAGGGACTAGATCTGATAGACAGAGTGCCTGATGAATTATGGACGGAGGTTTGTGACATTGTACAGGAGACAGGAAGCAAGACCAGCCCCAAGAAAAAGAACTGAAAAAAAGCAAAATGGCAGTCTAAGGAGGCCTTACAAATAGCTGTGAAAAGAAGGGAAGCCAAAAGCAAAGGAGAAAAGGAAATATACACCCATTTGAATGCAGAGTTCCAAAGAATAGCAAGGAGAGATAAGAAAGCCTTCCTCAGTGATCAATGCAAAGAAATAGAGGAAAACAACAGAATGGGAAAGACTAGAGATCTCTTCAAGAAAATTAGAGATACCAAGAGAACATTTCATGCAAAGATGGGCTCAATAAAGGACAGAAATGGTATGGACCTGACTGAAGCAGAAGATAAAAGAAGAGATGGCAAGAATACACAGAAACTGTACAAAAAAGATCTTCATGACCCAGATAATCACGATGGTGTGATCACTCACCTAGAGCTAGACATCCTGGCGTGTGAACTCAAGTGGGCCTTACGAAGCATCATTACAAACAAAGCTAGTGGAGGGGATAAAATTCCAGTTGAGCCATTTCAAATCCTAAAAGATGATGCTGTGAAAGTGCTGCACTCAATATGCCAGCAAATTTGGAAAACTCACCAGTGGCCACAGGACTGGAAAAGGTCAGTTTTCATTCCAATTCCAAAGAAAGGCAATGTCAAAGAATGCTCAAACTACTGCACAATTGCACTCATCTCACATGCTAGCAAAGTAATGCTCAAAATTCTCCAAGCCAGGCTTCAGCAATACGTGAATCATGAACTTCCAGATGTTCAAGCTGGTTTTAGAAAAGGCAGAGGAACCAGGCAGCAAACAGCCAACATCCACTGGATCATGGAAAAAGCAAGAGAGTTCCAGAAAAACATCTATTTCTGCTTTATTGACTATGCCAAAGCTTTTGACTGTATGGATCACAATAAACTGTGGAAAATTCTGAAAGAGATGGGAACACCAGATAACATGACTTGCCTCTTGAGAAATCTGCATGGAGGTCAGGAAGCAATAGTCAGAACTGGACATGGAACAATAGTCTGGTTCCAAATAGGAAAAGGAGTATATCAAGTCTGTATACTGTCACCCTGCTTATTTAACTTATATGCAGAGTACATCATGAGAAATGCTGGGTTGGATAAAGCACAAGCTGGAATCAAGACTGCTGGGAGAAATATCAATAACCACAGATATGCAGATGACACCACCCTTACAGTAGAAAGTGAAGAAGAACTAAAGAACTTCTTGATGAAAGTGCAAGAAGAGAGTGAAAAAGTTGGCTTAAAGCTCAACATTCAGAAAACTAAGATCATGGCATCTGGTCCCATCATTTCATGGCAAATAGATGGGGAAACAGTGGCTGACTTTATGATCCAAAATCACTTCAGATGGTGACTGCAGCCATGAAATTAAAAGACGCTTACTCCGTGGAAGGAAAGTTACGACCAACCTAGATCGCATATGAAAATGCAGAGACATTACTTTGCCAAAAAATATCTGTCTCCTCAAGTTTATGGTTTTTCCAGTAGTCATGTATGGATGTGAGTTGGACTGTGAAGAAAGCTGAGTGCCGAAGAATTGATGCTTTTGAACTGCAGTATTGGAGAAGACTCTTGCGATTCCCTTGGACTGCAAGGAGATCCAACCAGTCCATTCTAAAGGAGATCAGTCCTGGGTGTTCATTGGAAAGACTGTTGTTGAAGCTGAAACTCCAATACTTTGGCCACCTGATGCAAAGAACTGACTCATCTGAAAATCCCCTAATGCTGGGGAAGATTGAGGGCGGGAGGAGAAGGGGACAACAGAGGATGAGATGGTTGGATGGCATCACTGACTCAATGGACATGAGTTTGGGTAAACTCCAGGAGTTGGTGATGGACAGGGAGGCCTGGTGTCCTGCAGTCCATGGGGTCGCAAAGAGTCTGACACAACTGAGCAACTGAACTGAAGTTAACCTGATGCAATGGAAATATTCAATGTAATCTCAATCAAAACAGCTATGGCTTTGTTCACAGACCCAAAAGAGAAATCCCAAAATTTATATGGAAATACAAAAGGCCCAGAATAGACAAAACAATTTTTAGAAAGAACAACAAAGCTGGAGGTATCATGCTCCCTAATTTTAAACTCTATACAAAGCCACAGTAATCAAAACAATGAAGTACTGGCACAAAAACAGACACATAAATCAACAGAACAGGCTAGAGACCCCAGAAATAAACCCATAGTTAAATGGTCAATTGATGCTTTTGAACTGTGGTGTTGGAGAAGATTCTTGAGAGTCTCTTGGACTGCAAGGAGATCCAACCAGTCCGTTCCGAAGATCAACCCTGGGATTTCTTTGGAGGGAATGATGCTGAAGCTGAAACTCCAGTACTTCGGCCACCTCGTGCGAAGAGTTGACTCATTGGAAAAGACTCTGATGCTGGGAGCAATTGGGGGCAGGAGGAGAAGGGGACGACAGAGGATGAGATGGCTGGATGGAATCACTGACTAGATGGATGTGGGTCTGAGTGAACTCTGGGAGTTGGTGATGGACAGGGAGGCCTGGCGTGCTGTGATTCATGGGGTTGCAAAAAGTCAGACACGACTGAGTGACTGAACTGAACTGAATCTATGACAAAAGCAGCAAGAAAATATAAAGGGGAAAAGACAGCCTCTTCAACAAATGGTTTTGGGAAAACTGGACAGCTACATGCTAAAGAATCAAATTGGATGACTTCCTCATATCATATCCAAAAATAAACTCAAAATGAATTAAAGAGTTAAACCTTAAGAGCTGAAACCAGAAAACCCCAGAGAAAGCATAGATAGCATGATCTTTAACATAGATCTTGGCAAAGCTATTTTTGGATCTATCTCCTCAGGCAAGGGAAACAAAAGCAAAAATAATAAATGGGACTACATCAAACTAAAAAGTTTTTGTACATTGAAGAAAACTATTAATAAGACAAAAAGACCACCCTCTGAATGGGAGAAGATATTTGTAAAAGATAAATCTGATAAGAGGTCAACATTCAAAATTTCAAAGAATTTATACAACTCAATAGCAAAAGAAACCCAACAACCTGATTAACAAATTAACAATAGACATGAACAGTCATTTTTTCAAAGACATACAGATGACCAAAAGACACATGGAAAAAATTGTACACATTACTCATCAGTTCAGTTCAGTTCAGTTGCTCAGTCATGTCCACCTCTTTGCAATCCCATGAATCACAGCACGCCAGGCCTCTCTGTCCATCACCAACTCACAGAGTTTACCCAAACTCATGTCCATCGAGTCAGTGATGCCATCCAGCCATCTCATCCTCTGTCGTCCCCTTCTCCTCCTACCTTCAATCTTTCCCAGCATCAGGGTCTTTCCCAGCATCAGGGTCTTTTCCAATGAGTCAACTCTTTGCATCAGGTGGCTAAAGTATTGGAGTTTCAGCTTCAACATCAGTCCTTCCAATGAACACCCAGGACCAATCGCCTTTAGGATGGACTGGTTGGATCTCCTTGCAGTCCAAGGGACTCTCAAGAAGGTTCTTCAACACCACAGTCCAAAAGCATCAATTCTTTGGTGCTCAGCTTTCTTCACAGTCCAACTCTCACATCCATACATGACCACTGGAAAAACCATAGCCTTGACTAGACGGACCTTTGCTGGCAAAATAATGTCTCTGCTTTTTAATATACTGTCTGGGTTGATTATAACTTTCCTTCCACGGAGTAAGCATCTTTTAATTTCATGGCTGCAATCACCATCTGCAGTGATTTTGGAGCCCCCCAAAATAAAGTCAGCCACTGTTCCACTGTTTCCCCATCTATTTCCCATGAAGTGATGGGACCAGATGCCACGATCTTAGTTTTCTGAATGTTGAGCTTTAAGCCAACTTTTTCACTCTCCTCTTCAGGGAAATGCAAATAAAAACACAAGAAGATATTTTCTCCCCCTGTCAGAATGGCTAGTATCAAAAAGACAAAAAATAACAAGTTCTATAAAGGATGTAGAGAAAAGGCAACCCTCATGCACTGTTGACAGGAACATAAACCGGTGCAGCCGCTATGGAAAACAACATGAAGGTTCCCCCAAAATTAAAAATAGAAACACCATATTATTTAAGTTACTCTATTTCTGAGTATTCTTCTAAACAAAACAAAAACACTCATAGGAAAAGATATATGCACATCTGTTTTCACCACACCATTATTTACAATAGCTAAGATATGAATGCAACCTAAGTGTCTGTCAACAGATGAATGGATAAGGAAGATGTGTATTTGTGTACACATGCACACATGTACACACACACAGACACACACACACACACACAAAATGGAATACTACTCAGCCACGAAAAAACAAAATAAAATCTTGCCATTTGCAACAATATGGATGGGTCCAGAGGATATTATGCAAAATGAAGTAAGTCAGATGGAGAAAGACAAATACCATATGATTTCACTTATATGCAGAATCTAAAACACAAATGAACGCAAGTTAACAAAACAGAAACAGACTCATAGACAGAGAACAAACAGGTGGTGGCCAGATGGGAGGGGCTGGGGAGATGAATGAAATAGTGAGGGCAATTAAGAGGTAAACTTCCAGTTAGAAAATAAATGAGTCTTGAGGATGAAATGTATAGCATGGAGAATACAGTCAACAATATTGTAATAAGTTTGAATGGCAATGAATGGATGGTAACTATACTGATCATGGGAATCATTTTGTAACGATTGAAATGACTGAAATACTGAATCACTATGTTGCACATCTGTAACTAACAGTGTTTTAGATCAATTTAACTTCAATAAAACATCTAAAAATGTGGATACTTAAAATTATTTCCCTGATGTATCAGATTCAAATTTATTGAATTTTAGACCAGAATTTCAATTTTATATTTGACCTTCACATATTCTACTTGGCAATTTAAAAAACATATTTTATTAATATCAGTTTTGAAGTATTCCAGGAGGCTTATGAGAAAAATCTTGTACATTTTTTAGTAATATAAAATGGAAAAGATAACATCTTGACTAAGTAACCCTAGACTGAGCCATAAGGAGGACAAAGGTAATACATACTTCCTGATTATCTTCCAATTTCACTAAAGTTGAATAATTTTTTCTTTTAAATAAAAATATCATAAAACTAATCAGGCATCTGCCCTGAGAAAAACCAAATGTTCAAGCTGAGCTGAAGTCAACAGTAGTGTTGCAGATGGTTTTTTTCTAACTTCCAAATAAACGATTTCAAAAGGCAATTTAAAAGACTGACAGCAGTGTCACACTTGGATAATCCCATCTACAAGGTTGCATTTTTTTCCCCCCTCTTCAAAGTTCTCTTCAATTATCCTTCTCACAATGAAAATGCTTCTCTGCTCCAAATATGAATTGATTTAATCAACTTGTAAGGCCACTTAAATTCTTTATTCAAAAACATTATGTACCACATCAGTGTTTATTTATAATATGGTACACAAATAGCAAAAGCCAAGTAGTCTAATTTCTTGGAGGCATAAATTCTTTACAGATTAAGAAAAATAACATTCCAGCCTTAGTATAAATAAAACTGATTCAATCAACTCATTGTAAAATGCTACACTATTTAATATTCATAGATCTCTCTCTCTCTCTCGGACCCTCTAAAATCAACCTACTTGCAGTTTCACTGAGGGTTACAATGTGCAAATGAAAGTTTGAAGTTTGTATACATTGAATTTCAAAAATCTTTCTGAACCAAAATGCTTTACTTCTAAAGAATTCTAGAACTTCATTTTCACATCCTATTCTGACAAAAGGCCATTCAAAGACAAACTTGTTTCTTAATATTGCAATACATGACCTCTGGACCTAGAAAAATTAATATCTTGAAGAATAAATGAGCCTCTGAAGTGCTTCCTATACCACAGTAGTGAATAGTTTTAAAAATTCATGTCATTTACGGGGTTAAAATTTACCACAGTATAAGAATCAGCAGCATCCAAATCAGCATCCTGCTGTGCTATACATTCACTGGTGAGATAAAATTTAAGGTATGAAGACCAGTCTCAAGTACAAAAGTAGAAATAAAAGTACTAACATTTCTCTAATAGTTTAGCTATTAAGATTTTATCAACAAGACTGTCTTCATCATTAAGGAACATAAATAAATTGAGCTGGCAAGTAGGAGGGGAACTTCTGTTTTTTGTTAAAAACTAAAGTATTTGAGAATCAGTGTGAAACTTCTAGAACTGGGAGGGAATTCAGAGACCATCAAGTCCAATTGCTTGTTTTGGTGGGTAAGAAAATGGATGTTCTGAAAGGTGGAGTGAAGGAGCTAGTGGCAGCCACAGAGACAGAACTCAGCTCTTCTGATGCCATGCCCACTCATTTCCCACTATCTCACAGTCCTGAGGAGGTAATGTTCATAAATCTGCTACAGCAGAATGGATTACCCCAACATGACACCTGACTTACAAATATGGAGGCTACAGAGCCAGAAATTTACAAAATTGGTAATGAAATAAAGATGACAGTGCTAGTCCTAACAAAAACACAGAAATATAATCAATTAGAAAACAGTGGTATCTAGCAAACCAAAGAATTGTTCATATGATTCACAGGAGGTCTGGCAAATATTTACACTTAAAAATTCAAACATTTGACATTTTAAAAAAAGTTTCCAAAAATATCACACTGTACTTTTAACTACCTTATCTGAACCCCATTTAGTCAATAAACTGTCAAGGGTAGCAGATATTACTATGAAGTCTTAATAAAAAATAAGCTAAACATACTACCATAACATGCAAAAATAAGTCCTATTTATGAGGCAGGCCTATTAAACCATAGGACTTCAACCATTGCCAGTTTACTGATCAGTATATCCCACGTGGTGCTAGTGGTAAAGAATCTGCCTGCCAATGCAGGAGACATAAGAGATTCTATCCCTGGGTCTGGGAGATTTCCTGGAGGAGTCATGACAACCCATTCCCAGTATTCTTGCCTGAGAATCCCCATGGACAGAGGATCCTGATGGGCTGTAGTCCATGGGGTCACAAAGAGTCGAACATGACTGAAGTGACTTAGCACACATACCCCACTTCCTATAGGACAGTTCCACCTGCCTTTTCTATAAACTCTTTACATCTTTCCTCCAAAGCAATCTGTTCCTTGTCTCTGTCCCCGGTCACAGCATCAGCACTGACCTGCTGGGTCCTGTCCCACCAGCTCATCCTCACCTGGTCTTTTATAATGCTTGCCTCTCCCAAGCCCAAAGCAACTGCTCCAGTGCAAAAGACTTTTATCAACTTTCCCAGAGGGCTCACCCCTTAAATGTCCTTCCAGCATGGGGGATTTTCTAATTTTGTTCACCATGATAACAATATGACTACAGTTCAGTTCAGTCGCTCAGTCATGTCCCACCCTTTGCAACCCCATGGACTGCAGCACACCAGGCCCCTCTGTTTGTCACCAACTCCTGGAGTTTACTCAAACTCATGTCCATTGAGTTGGTGATGCCATCCAATCATCTCATCCTCTGTCATCCCCTTCTCCTCCTGCCTTCAATCTTTCCCAGAATCAGGGTCTTTTCAAATGAGTCAGTTCTTCACATCAGGTGGCCAAAGTATTGGAGTTTCAGCTTCAGCATCAGTCCTTCCAATGAATATTCAGGATTGATTTCCTTTGGGATGGACTGGTTGGATCTCCTTGCAGTCCAGGGGACTCTCAAGAGTCTTCTCCAACACCACAGTTCAAAAGTATCAATTCTTCAGCACTCAGCTCTCTTTATAGTCCAACTCTCACATCCATACATGACTACTGGAAAAACCATAGCTTTGACTAATCTGACTACTGCCCTGGTTAAAGTAGTGAGTAGTAATGGCTCAGACAGTAAAGAATCTGCCTGCAATGTAAGAAACTCAGGTTCTGTCCCTAAGTTGGGAAGATCCCCTGGAAAAGGGAATCGCAACCCAAGCCAATATTCTTGCCTGAAGAATTACATGGATAGAGGAGCCTGGCAGGCTACAGTCCATGAAATTACAAAGAGTCAACAAGCTTGAGCAACTAACACTTTCTTTCACTTTCTGGTTAAAGAATTCAGAAAGTCTAAACTCCATCCTGACAGCCCCACATTTCACACCTTTATCACACTCTCCCACCAACCCCACCACACATTAAAATCCAGACACACTGCCCTTCTCCTCCCAGGCAGCAATCCTCCTCCACAGGTCTGCTTCTATAAAGCCCACTCCCCCTGGCATACCTTTAACACCCACCCTTCTTCTAGTCTCCTCCCTGTGAAACCTCCTAAGATTTCCACAAGCAGAACTGGCCAGTGTGCTTGCTGCATTTATAGTTCCATATTGAGATGGCTGATTTATTAGTCCACCTTCCCTGTATGTTTCCAAAGAGTGGATATCAAGAGATAATTAAAGTAAGGCTTTTGGAGCCTGACTGTCTACCTCTCATCAGTGGGTGTCCCTGAGGGAGTTACTTATCCTTATTAGAGTCTGAAAAAGTTCATTGGTTAATAAATGTAAAAGACCTATGCCTATATACTCAGCATGTAACAACTGCTGAAAAGTTAACTATGGGGCTTCCCTGGTAGCCCAGTGGTAAAGAATCCTCCTGCCAGTGCAGGAGACAAGGGTTTGATCCCTGATCCAGGAAGAACCCACATGCCAAGGAGCAACTAAACCCATGGGCCACAACTATTGAGCTTGTAATCCAAAGCCCGGGAGCCACAACTACTAAAGACCAAGCGCCCCAGGGGCCATGCTCTGCAACAAGAGAAACCACTGCAATGAGAAGCCTGCGCCCTGCAACTAGAGAAAAGCCTGCACAGCTGCAAAGGCCCAGCACAGCCAGAAATAAATAAATAATTAAAAAAAAAAGAAAATTAAAACTTTTAAATAAAAAATTAACTGTGACAAGGAAATAAAAGGTAAATGATAAACACTTGCTAGTTTTGACAGCTACATAGCACAGGTTATCTCCTAATTTCCATTCATGTTCATTTCATAAACAATTTATAATAAAAAATATTAATCTAGAGACAAGCAATGTTTTAGTAAATGTAAAGGCATCTCAGCAGCCATTAGTGAAAATCATCACCATTTCTTAAAAGGTATTCTCTGCTTTTAGTTATCCAAAAAAACTCCAAAATGCTAATTGTGCAGATGTTTTCACATTTAAATTATAAACTCAGCATTCTACTTGGGAATTGTTGTTGTTCAGTCGCTCAGTCATGTCTGACTCTTTTGTGATCCCACGGATTGCAGCACACCAAGTTTCCCTGTCTTCACCATCTCGCAAAGCTTGCTCAAACTCATGTCCACTGAATTGGTGATGCCATCCAACCATCTTATCCTCTGTTGTCCCCTTCCCCTCCTGTCTTCAATCTTTCCTAGCACCAGAGTCTTTTCCAATGAGTCAGCTCTTTGCATCAGGTGGCCAAATACTGTTACTTCAGCTTTAGCATCAGTCCTTTCAATGAGTATTCAGGGTTGATTTCCCTTAAGATTAGTCTTCCCTGGTGGCTCAGATGGTAAAGCGTCTGCCTGCAATGCGGGAGACCTGGGTTCGATCCCTGGGTTGGGAAGATCTCCTGGAAAAGGAAATGGCAATCCACTCCAGTACTCTTGCCTGGAAAATCCCACGGACGGAGAAGCCTGGTAGGCTACAGTCCATGGGGTCGCAAAGAGTCGGACACGACTGAGCGACTTCACTTCACTTCCCTTCCCTTCCCTTCCCTTAAGATTGACTGGTTTGATCTCCTTGCTGTCCAAGGGACTTTCAGGAGTCTTCTCCAGACCACATTTGGAAGGCATCAATTCTCTGGTGCTGTCTTCTTTACGGTCCAGCTCTCACAATCGTGTGTGACCACTGGAAAGATTAAAGCTTTGATATATTAATCTTTGTCAGCACCGTAATGTTTTGGCTTTTCAGCACATTGCTTAGATTTGTCATAGTTTTCCTGCCAAGAAGCAAACGTCTTCTGATTTCATGGCTGCGGTCACCATCCATGGTGATTTTAGAGCCCAAGAAGAGGATATCTGCCACTACTTCCACTTTTTCCCTTTCTATTTACCATGAAGTAATGGGGCTGATGCCAAGATCTTAGTGTGTTTTTTTCCTAATATTTAGTTCAAGCCTGCTCTTTCACTCTCCTCCTTCACCCTCATCAAGAGGCTCTTTAGTTCTTCACTTTCTGCCATTAGAGTGGTATCATCTGCATATGTGAGGTTGTTGATGTTTCTCCTGCCTATCTTGATTCCAGCTTGTAACTCATCCAGCCTGGCATTTCTCATGGTGTGCTTAGCGTATAAGTTAAATAAACAGGGTGACAGCAGACAGCACTGTCATACTCCTTTCTCAATCCTAAGCCAATCAGTTGTTCCATACAGGATTCTAACTGTTGCTCCTGACCTGCATACAGATTTCTCAGGAGACAGGTAAGATGGTCTAGTATTCCCATCTCTTTAAGAGCTTTCCACAGTTTGTTATGATCCACACAGTCAAAGGCTTTAGCGAAGCTAATGAAACAGAGTAGATGTTTTTCGGGGATTCCCTTGCTTTCTCTATGATTAAGCAAATGTTGGCAATTTGATTTCTGGTTCCCTTGCCTTTTCTAAACCCAGCCTGGACGTCTGGAAGTTCTTGGTTTGCATAATGCTAAAGCCTAGCAAGCAAGATTTTAAGCATGACCTTACTAGCATAGGAGATGAGTGGAATTGTTGGATGGTTAGAATATTCTTTAGTACTTTAGTACAAACAAGTTTAGTAGGAAACATGCTTTAGTCCCATCTCTTCTTGGGAACTGGGGTGAGGACTGACCTTTTCCAGTCCTGCGACCACTGCTAGGTCTTCCAGATTTGCTGACATATTCAGTGCAACACTTTGATGGCATCATCCTTTAGGGTTTTGAATAGCTCTACTGGAATTGCATTGCATCCACTAGCTTTATTCACAGCAGTGCTTCCTAAGGCCCACTGGACTTCACACTCCAGAATGCCTAGCTCTGGGTAACATGAATTAGTTATTCAGTTCATTAAGATCTTTTTTGTACACTCCTTCTGTGTGTTCTTTCCATCTCTTCTTGATCTCTTCAGCATCTACTAGATCTCTACCACTTCTGTCCTTCATTGTGCCCATCTTTGGGTGAAATGTTCCCTTGGTATTTCCAATTTTCCAGAAGAGATCTCTAGTCTTTCTCCTTCTGTTGCTTTCCTCTATTTTTATAGACTATTCATTGAAGGCCTTCTTGTCCCTCCTTGGCTTCTCTGTCTATGGAATTCTCCAGGTAAGAATACTGGAGTGGGTTGCCATTCCCTTCTCCAGGGGAATCTTCCCAACCCAGGGACTGAATCCAGGTCTCCCGCATCACAGGCAGATTCTTTACCCTCAGGGAAGCCCCTCTATCAGACTGTCTTCCCCCAAATCCATAGTTTACCTCCAGGACAAGTTTATGACTATGTGATAGCCTCAAAACTTAATTCAGAATTTCAAAGAACTCAGATCTAAAGCTAATGAAATGCAGTATTCTAGGAATGAAAATGCATCCTTACATGGAAACGTGACACAGTTTTTCCTCCTACAGTCAGGGCTGCCATTTTTCCATTATGATTTTCCTTTGGAGTATATTTTAGGACATGACAGTCTTGTACCTAAAAAACAAAAAACACACACAAAAAATCAATGTGCTGGAATACCTGTTAATATTACATACCAGCCACACTGAGTCCCCAGGACAGTTAGGAATTCTCTAAAGTTTCTGATCTCATCATCCCTCTAAAACCAATCACAATCTAAAGAACCCATTAACCATAGTACATAATGTGCATAAAACACAAATATACAACAAAATGGAGTATTTACAAAGAAAATATGCATATAACCACTACCAATATCAAAAATCCCCCAAACCTCTCTGTCTCTTCCTAATCCCCACCTCACACCCATTCCTCCCTGTCCTTTTTACCCCTTGAGCAGTGGTTCTCAAAGTGTGGTCCCTAGACAAGCATCACCCAGGAACTGCGAAAATGCAGGGTCTCAGGCCCCTGCCAGAATCTACTAAAACAGAACCTGTGTTTTCTGAACCCCCTAGGTGATCCTGAGGTACAGAAAAGTTTGAGAAGCACTGCCCTTCAAATAAACAACCATCCCTCTTGACACTGTGGTAATCATTTATTTAACTTTTCATTATAATTACTTCCTTTGAAAGCACTGCTTAATCCTGTAGTTTAGTGCTATCTGTTGAAACTTCATGTAAGTGGAATCAGACCACACAGACTCCTCCAGATTTTCCTGCTTTTGCTCAAGATTCTATTGCTAAGGTTCACCCACACTGCTTTCTGCAGCTCCATTCTGTGCATTTTCACTGCCACCCAGCCCTTTATCATGTAAATATACCACGATTTCTTTATCCATTCTATCATGATGGAAACATGAGTTATTTCTAGTTTTGGAGTATTAAGAGTAATGCTGCTATAACTGATCTGTTTGAGTTTTCTAGTAACAGTCAGGAGTGAAACTGGAAGACCACAGGTTCACCTACCTCAACTTTCCCTAATGCTAAGCTATTTCCTGAAGTAGTTGTTCCAATTTACAATCCCACCCGTCATTCCTGAAAGCTCCCAAAGTTCTGTAGACTTCTAGGAATTATTGATATAATTCTTTACTGGATCATTCAGAGTCAGTAAAAACTTACTAAGGGCTTGCAGGCCACCTGTGCCTGACAGTACTGGCAGCACTTCCATGTATGGGCTCTCACTTTAACCTCCATCGCTTGCCTAATCACTTGTCCAAGGCTTAACTCCAAAGATGAAGTGAGCTGTTCAAAGTGATCTGGAGAACGATGGTCTCAACTTACCAGTGATTTTTATAATAATGATAAAGACAGTAACAGCTAATGCTGGACATTGAACATTGTTTTAAATTTTAAGTGCCTGACATTTATCATCTTGTGCAAGCCTCACAGTAACCCTTTGAGGGAGGTCACAGTGATTTCTCCGGAAGAATAAAATCCTGTCTTTTACAGATGAGGCAGTGCTTCAAAGAACACAGCTAGGAAATGGTATAACTGAGATATGAGATATTCAGGTTCCAGGGCCTACATTCTTAACCATTAACCTTATTTCAGACAACAAAATGCTGCTTCTGCAGGTAAGTGTTACACTCTGAATTAGTAAAGATATCAAAATTACAACTTGGAGTTGAAAGAACCGCATAAATGAAAATAAGATGGGACTGAGACTTTTTTCTGACTGTGAGTTAAACTAGTAGATCTGTAAGAAGTTAGGTTACAATTTTTTTTTTTAAATTTATTGCTCCAGTTATCCCAACACCAGTATCAAGAAAGCCACCACGCAGGCATGAGTAAGAACATTCACTGACATCCTCAGAAGTAAACCTCTTTCACAGAATTTATGCTCCATTCTACCTCTTCTTCACGTTTCAGGATACAAATATTGTCTATTGCGCAACAGGTTTGCACAAATAGATCTCAGCACACACAACAGATTTGCTATTATTTTTTATTTCTTTCTCACCTGAAGTAATGTGACCACATGCTTCTTACCGTCTTTGGTCCATAAAGGCATCATGCCTAGCTTCAGTGCAATAAGGCCCACTCTAGAGGAACCTGGCAATTAAAGACAAATCAGTATTCACACAGTTTTTTTCAACATTTGTCAACTTGATACTATAGGATTTCCTAAATTTTGGTTTCATATAAGGAGTAGGCAGATAACAAACATGCTGATATATCCATAGAGTAAAATACAACTGTTCCTTTCAGATATAAGTGCCTTCAACCATGCCTGACATAGTATTACTCAATAAATCTCTGTAAAATAAAAAAATATGAGAACTATACAAAATAAAGAAAACAGTTAAAGTGATACATTCTAGTATTTAGAATAGTGGTAATTAATAGAGGGCATGATGAATCTACCTTTATGCCTTGCTTTCTTAGTATCAATTCATATCCAACCTCATTAATCAGGAAATATCTACTACTCAAATTCTAAGAAGTTAGCTGGAGTTACAGAGATGACATAAGTGGTTATGTGGCTAAAAAATGTTAGCATCTACCATGACACTCAGTTTGTTGTATAAACTGATACTGTATAAACTGAAGTTGCTCCACTAAGATGTCTAGTCATTAAACAATTTGACAGCCACAATAACCCCCAATCAAAGACAACAGCCTCAGCAGGAAAGGTCTTATGCTTTTTGGTCTAACCATAGATGGATGTAGCCCTCTGTCTGGTACTAAGAGCTGATTCTGGGGTTATGCTTGGCAGGTATTGAGTGCTAGAACACCTCAAATGCAAATCTTTGAGTGATACATTTTAGTTCACCACACTCTTCCAGCTTTTCTTTTCTATTTTAATCTGAAGAAAATTAAAAAAAAAACACACAAACACATTTGCAGAATGATTCTCTTTTCACCTACTATGCAGTTTCTTGAGGAAGTTTTGATGATCATCAGACATTCACTAACAGTAGACTAGGATGCTGGAAATATTCTTGCAAACCAAACCACAATGAAACACAGTTATGTCATGAAAAACAGAGATGACAAATTTATCCAGAAGTCATTATGACTTTAAATGTGCCAGTCAGACAGTAATCAGGCAATGAGAACACAACATATACAAAATAATCACCTGGTTCCCAAGGATGTATAGGCCACGGCTCATCTTTCAAAGGACAGAGTTTACTTGCTAACTGGGCTTTATTTTCATCAGAGACCAATTGTTTAACAAAGGAAACATTCTCTTCAGAAAGATGTTCATCCCACCAAGTACCACTCTTGCCATGGAGACGTCTAACCAAAACCCAGATGTCTGTTCTGCAAAAAATAAAATTAGAGAACAAAGCACAATTCAAAAGGTTCCCCATTTAATGTACAGGAGGTTACATCAGCTGGAAAGTATAGTCAGGGCCTTAGGGAAAGGTGTGCATCCTGTTTCAGTTTTTTTCACTGACATTCCTCATGAAAACGGGGCTCATATTTTAACCATTAATAAATATCCTGGAGGAAAAGTTCTCCCTTTCTCCTCTGGGATAAACAGATTTCCAACAGCGTAGTCCTATGTAGACAAGAGAAGTCACAGGCCCATTTGAACATGTACCATAACAGTTAACATGCAGTAGAGGTGACAAAATGTGGGCTTACTGATATTTTTCTGATAAACTCACCTCTTATCTGTAATGACATGGCCTAGGCTCATAATGGTGAAAAAATGGAGTGTGCAAACTCTAAAAATCCATAAAAGACCTGACCTCTACTAGCTAAACACACAAGAAAGACTTTAGGGGACAGAGGTCAGGAAACAGGTGTGTAATTCTTGAGAGGAGGGTCAGAAATAAGTAAGCTTTCTGAGTTCTATCTCTTTTGTAGACAGGAAGAGATAGCCAGGCTAGAGTCTCAATTATGCACTTATTAGTTAAGTGACCTTGGGCAAATCGCTTGTCTCTAAGACTCTTATCTGTAAAACTGAATAATGATAGGACGGAATAATGGTGGTATCTGTAAAACGGATGATAACAGCTCTCATGAGGCTACATGAGCCAAGGCGCCTAATGTTTCTAACAGAACATTTATTATAAACAGTCACTAACTGGAAGATAACATTATTGCTGTTGGTACTTCTTGCTGCCAGTCGCTGGCTCATCAGCATTGAAAATAAAAAACCTATCCCTTCAACCCTTCAAAGGGCACGTCCTTTGAGTAGTGCTTCTTAACTCTTCAGGCCTGGACGGAGCTCCCTCCTACCCTGGCCCGGGCCAAGCCACAGCCCGTGGCCACGAGTGCAAGAATCACCCCCCACGCTCGTCTCTCCCCAGCACCCACCTGTTTCCCGAGCCCAGGGCAGTGCCCAGGCCACCTGTGCCGCGGTCCAGCACCCGGGCGCCGGTCCAAGCCAGCAGCCTCCAACTGGGCATGGTGAGGCCGGGAGAGCGCAACCCCTTCACCCTCGGGCGCCCTGCCGCTCGGCTTGGCTTTCAGGGCGCCGCAGCGACCGTGTCCCAGTCCTGTGAACCGTCCGAAGCTGTCCCGCAGCCTCCCACACTGCCTTCCCGGACGAAAAAGAACTGCCGGAGCCATTTCCGGTCCGCTCGCAAAGCGCGCCGGTGCCGGGATCGGCTCCAAGAACTAGAGTTCCGCCTCCGGAATAGTCCTAACTTTAGCTCTGAGTAGGGTGGGATGGGTAGGATCTGGCTCTCTATGGGGTGGAAAAAAAGAACTTAACTCTTGGAATTTAAACTTTAAGAGAATGAGGCAAACTAGGGACAGGCTTCTTAAGGAAGCGAAGTCACTTCTAAGTAGTGCCCGTTGCGGGGCAGCTCATTGTACTAAGCACCTCTTGATATTCTTATATTGGGTTATGTTCAAAACAAGAAGGTGGTTACTTTTATATTACAAATGAAGAAATACAGACAGTGCTGGTCCAAAACAGATGGAAAAATTGGTACTAAAACAAGACTAACATGTGCTAGTAGACTATGGCCAAGTTGATGTGGTGTGACTTCCGGGGTGGATCATAAAAGGTATTGCTAGTGTGTCTTGGGCTCTTGGACGTCTCTGTATGAGGAAAGCCAGCAGTCTTGTCCTGCAGGCACTCAAACATCCCTATGGAGGGGCCCATGTGAGGAGGAACCATCTTTCCAACTAGGAATTAACCACTTAGGAAGGGATTCCTCTGGTTCCAGGCAACATTTCAAATGACTGCAATCATGAAAGACTGAGCCTGAACCGCCCAGCTAAGAAACTCATGCGTTCCTGACCAGGAGAAACTCCTGGAGACAGTAAATGATTACTAAATTATTTTGCACAATCATTTATTCTTAATATACTTTAGGTACAAATAAACCCTTGTCCTGGGTTCCAGAGTCAGCCTAATCACCATGTGTGATCTTGGGTATTCATTCTATTACTTTGTTTCCTTCTTTGTCAGATGAGTGCCTGTAGAAATTCAAAAATAAAAAGAAAAGCTATTTTGAGACCTTCTTTTGCCTGAGATATGGCTATGCTGGCTTAAAAAGACCAGGCCCTGGTCAATTCCTGATAACTACTTGGACTGTTCTATAAAGATAAAAATTAGAAAACAAAGAATGTTCTCAAAATCTTTGTTTGCTCATGCTAGCCTGGCTTCCCAGTTATGTGAGAATAGCCCTTTACTGAATAAGCATGTCTTGAGATATGCTGTATGAAAGAAGCTGGGAATAAAAAGACTTGCCTACAACTGCAAATGGCTAGCATTTCTTGAGCATATAATATGGGATGAGTATTGTGGAAGCCCTGGAAGTCTCAGTCAGAGACTACCAGGAGCACACTTGGATTTATAAATTTAAGTTTCATTAGCTTCCTGCAGCAAGAGAGAGCATACACCTACAAATGAGTCATAATATTTGGACTTACACTGGGTGGTGTGAAGGAAACAGACTTCTTTTGAAATGGATACTATTCAGCAAAAGTTCAGCATTTGGGGATCACAGTAATTTTGTTGGAAGTAAGAAGGACAACGTGAATAGGGATAATGATGGTGAGGGAGCAGATCTGTTCTGAGGATAAGATTTTTTGAGGAAAGAACTGTTTTGTAACTGGAGTGTGGCCTTGGGTGTGGTCTGTTAGAAATATTGTGTTGACATTCCATTATAAATTAAACACTGAAGTCTGATTCCTAACAGAATTCATGTTCACTCTTTGGTGTATTTCCTCATTTGATCTTTATAATAACCCCATAGGCTAATACTATAATTATCTCCATTTTACAGATTAGAAAATAAACACAGAGAGACTACATGACTTAAGTTCTTTTGACTAGTTAGGGCCAAGATTTAAATCTCAGCAGAGCCATTGTGTGTTTCTTTAATTCTCTAAGACAAGTATGTTATTATCCTTGCATTGGAATTCCATCGCTGAGAGGAAAATTGGTAAGTGATCATATCACACATGGCAGTCTGTGAGGCCTAAGGAGGCAGCCAGTCAGTCTAACCTTTGCTCCTAGTGCAGGAACTCTCCTAGTCCATGATGGCAACCTTCAGCGAAGAAATCCTTAGCAGACACCATCACTAAACCAAATCAAAGCAAAACATACTCTGTCTGCTGTCAGGTATTTCCCGACTGACAGCTGGGATTGGGAAGTATTGTCTTAATTTCATCACTACAGTGTACTGCTAATTGACAAGAACCAATCCCTTAAGGGACCTAGCCAGGGCTTCTCGAGGGCACTGATCTCCAGCTTCCCAGGATTTCTGACATCATCCTTCAGACAGTACCATGGCCTTGGGACCCTGATACCATTTTGCCTCTCTGGGACTTCAGTTTCTCGCTGGAAAAAAGATAACCCTATTATCTTCTTTTAGTGTTTTGTTGTTGTTGTTCAGTCACTAAGCCATGTCTGACTCCTCATAACCTAATGCCAGCCTCCTCTGTCCTCCACTATCTCCCAGAGTTTGCTTCAATTCATGTCTACTGAGTTGGTGATGCTATCTAACCATCTTATCCTCTGCCACCCCTTCTCCTGTTGCCTTCAATCTTCCCAGGCATCAGGGTCTTTTCCAATGAGTCAGCTCTACCATTAGGTGGCCAAAGTATTGGAGCTTCAGCTTCAGCATCAGTCCTTCAGTTGATATACAGGGTTCTTTCCTTTAGGATTAACTGGTTTGATACCCTTGCATTCCAAGGGACTCTCAAGAGTCTTCTCCAGCACCACAATTCAGAAGCATCAGTTCTTCAGTGCTTACTCTTCTTTATGGTCCAACTCTCACATCTGTACATGACTACTGGAAAAACCATAGCTTTGACTATCCCAACCTTTGTCAGCAAAGTGATGTCTCTGCTTTTTAATACACTGTTTAGGTTTGTCAAGCTTTCTTTCCAAGGAACAAGAATCTTTTAATTTCATGGCTACAAGTCACTGTCTACAGTTATTTGGAGCCCAAGAAAAGAAAAAATCTGTCACTGCTTCCACTTTTTCCCCTTCTATTTGCCGTGAAGTGATGGGACCATGTGTCATAAACTTAGTTTTTAAAAATTTGAGTTTTAAACCAGCTTTTTCACTCTCCTCTTTCACCCTCAAGAGGCTGTTTAGTTCCTCTTCCCTTTCTGTATTAGAGTGGTACCATCTGTGTATCTGAGGTTGTTGATGTTTTTCCTGGCAATCTTAATTCCAGCTTGTGATTCATCCAACCCAGCATTTCACATAGAAGTGAGATAATCAGGGTGACAATATTCATCCTTGTCATATATCTTTCCCAATTTTGAACCAGTCTGTTGTTCCACATCCAGTTCTAACCATTGTTTCTTGACCTGCATACAATTTTCTCAGGAGACAAGTAAGGGATCTGGTACTCCCATCTCTTTAAGAATTTTCCAGTTTGTTGTGATCATAGTCAGTGAAGTAGGTGTTTTTCTGAAATTCCCTTGCTTTCTCTGTAATCCAAACGGATGTTGGCAATTTGACCCCTGGTTCCTCTACTGCTTTGAAACTCAGATTGTACATCTGGAAGTTCTTGGTTCATGTAATGCTGAAGGCTAGCTTGAAGGATTTTGAGCATAACTTGCTAGCATGTGAACTCAGTGCAATTGTGCGATAGTTTGAACATTCTTTGGCATTACCCTTCTTTGAGATTGGAATGAAAACTGACTTTTTCCAGTCCTGTGGCCACTGCTGAGTTTTCCAAATTTGCTGGCATATTGAGTGAAGCACTTCCACAGCATCATTTTTTCAGGATTTTAGTTATTTATTTATTTTTATGTTTTAAAATTAATTTATTTTATTTTTAATATAAATTTATTTATTTTACCTGGAGGCTAATTACTTTACAATATTGTATTGGTTTTGCCATACATCAACATGAATGCACCATGGTGTACACGTGTTCCCCATCTGAACCCCCCTCCCACCTCCCTCCCCATACCATCCCTCTGGGTCATCCCAGTACACCAGCCCCGAGCATCCTGTATCATGCATCGAATCTGGACTGGCAATTCATTTCATATATGATATTTTACATGTTTCAATGCCATTCTCCCAAACCATCACACCCTCGCCCTCTCCCACAGAGTCCAAAAGTCTGTTCTATACATCTATGTCTCTTTTGCTGTCTCACATACAGGGTTATCATTACCATCTTTCTAAATTCCATATATATGTGTTAGTGTACTGTATCAGAGAGGGCGATGGCACCCCACTCCAGTACTCTTGCCTGGAAAATCCCATGGACGGAGGAGCCTGGTGGGCTGCAGTCCATGGGGTCTCGAAGAGTTGGACACGACTGGGTGACTTCCCTTTTGCTTTTCACTTTAATGCATTGGAGAGGGAAATGGCAACCCACTCCAGTGTTCTTGCCTGGAGAATCCCAGGGACGGGGGAGCCTGGTGGGCTGCCATCTATAGGGTCACACAGAGTCGGACACGACTGAAGTGACTTAGCAGCAGCAGCAGCAGCAGCAGCAGCAGTGTACTGTATTGGTGTTTTTCTTTCTGGCTTACTTTACTCTGTTTAATAGGCTCCAGTTTCATCCACCTCATTAGAACTGATTCAATGTGTTCTTTTTAATGGCTGAGTAATATTCCATTGTGCAAATGTACTATAGCTTTCTTATCCATTCATCTGCTGATGGACATCTAGGTTGCTTCCATGTCCTGGCTATTATAAACAGTGCTGCAATGAACACTGGGGTACACGTGTCTCTTTCAATTTTGGTTTGTTCAGTGTGTACACCCAGCAGTGGGATTGCTGGGTCATATGGCAGTTCTATTTCCAGTTTTTCAAGGAATCTCCACACTGTTTTCCATAGTGGCTATACTAGTTTGCATCCCCATTAACAGTGCAGGAGGGTTCCCTTTTTCTCCACACCCTCTCCAGCATTTATTGTTTGTAGACTTTTGGATAGCAGCCATTCTGACTGGTGTGAAATGATACCTCATTGTGGTTTTGATTTGCATTTCTCTGATAATGAGTGATGTTGAGCATCTTTTCATGTGTTTGTTAGCCATCTGTATGTCTTCTTTGGAGAAATGTCTATTTAGTTCTTTGGCCCATTTTTTGATTGGGTAGTTTATTTTTCTGGAATTGAGCTGCAGGAGTTGCTTGTATATTTTTGAGATTAGTTCTTAATCAGTTTCTTCATTTGCCATTATTTCCTCCCATTCTGAAGGCTGTCTTTTCACCTTGCTTATAGTTTCCTTTGTTGTGCAGAAGCTTTTAATTTTAATTAGGTCCCATTTGTTTATTTTTGCTTTTATTTCCAATATTCTGGGAGGTGGATCATAAAGGATCCTGCTGTGATTTATGTCTGAGAGTGTTTTGCCTATGTTCTCCTCTAAGAGTTTTATAGCTTCTGGTCTTACGTTTAGATCTTTAATCCATTTTGAGTTTATTTTTGTGTATGGTGTTAGAAAGTGTTCTATTTTCATTCTTTTACAAGTGGTTGACCAGTTTTCCCTGGAGGAGGCAATGGCACCCCACTCCAGTACTCTTGCCTGGAGAATCCCATGGATGGAGGAGCCTGGTAGGCTGCAGTCCATGGGGTCATAAAGAGTCGGGCATGACTGAGTGACTTCACTTTCACTTTTCACTTTCATGCATTGGAGAAGGAAATGGCAACCCACTCCAGTGTTCTTGCCTGGAGAATCCCAGGGACGGTGGAGCCTGATGGGCTGCCGTCTATGGGGTCACACAGAATCAGACATGACTGAAGTGACTTAGCAGAAGCAGACCAGTTTTCCCAGCACCACTTGTTAAAGAGATTGTCTTTGCTCCATTCTATATTCTTGCCTCCTTTGTCAAAGATAAGGTGTCCGTAGGTGCATGGATTTATCTATGGGCTTTCTATTTTGTTCCATTGATCTATATTTTTGTCTTTGTGCCAGTACCATATTGTCTTGATGACTGTGGCTTTGTAGTAGAGCCTGAGTCAGGCAGGTTGATTCCTCCAGTTCCATTCTTCTTTCTCAAGACTGCTTTGGCTATTCGAGGTTTTTTGTATTTCCATACAAATTGTGAAATTATTTGTTCTAGCTCTGTGAAAAATACTGTGGGTAGCTTGATAGGGATTGCATTGAATCTATAGATTGCTTTGGGTAGTATACTCATTTTCACTATATTGATTCTTCCAATCCATGAACACTGTATATTTCTCCATTAATGTCCTCTTTGATTTCTTTCACAAGTGTTTTATAGTCTTTCAGGATTTTAAATAGCTTGGCTGGAATTCTGTTTCTTCCGCTGGCTTTGAGTATAATAATGATTCCTAAGGTTCACTTGACTTCACAGTCCAGGATGTCTGGCTCTAGGTAAATGAGCACACCATCATGGCTATCCAGACTATAAAGACTTTTTTGGTATTCTTCTGTGTATTCTTGCCACCTCTTCTTAATCTCTTCTTCTGGTTTAGGTCTTTACTATTTCTGTCTTTTATCATGCCCATCTTTGCAGGAAATGTTCCCTTATATCTCCAATTTTCTTGAAGAGATCGCTAGTCTTTCCCATTCTATTGTTTTCCTCTATTTCTCTGCATTGTTCATTGAAAAAGGCCTTCTTATCTCTCCTTACTATTCTCTGGAACTCTGAATTCAGTTCAGTTATGTCTTTCCCTTTCTCTAAATCATCACAAAGTTTTTGGCACAGAACAATTACTCTTATTTTTTGCATGCTTTCTGTTGGTCAGGAATTGAGAAAGGGCATAGTGAGGACAATTTGTTTTTGCTTCGCTATGTTTGGGAGCTCTGCTGAGATGATGGAAGACTGGGTGATGCCAGCTATTGTACTGAAGTATTTTGAAGTTTTCTTCACTTCATGTCTGGTGTTTGATGCTGCCTGTCAGTCAGGTCCTCTACTAGGCTGTTCTCTGGAACATCTGTAGGTGGTCCTGTCATGTGGTTGCTTGGGGTTCCTCATAACATGAGCATTGGATCCCAAGAGCAAGCATCCGAAGAATACCAGATGTAAGCTGTGTTACCTTTTATGACCTAACGTTAGAAATCATGTTACTACTTCACTTCAGACACATACTGGTCCAGATTTGAAGAATATAGATCCATGCCTCAATGTGAGCATTGAGTCGCATTGTTGAAGAGCACAAGAGATGGAAGACGTGGTTACTGCCATCTTTAGAAAGCACTGTTGCTCACAAACACTATGTGCATCCACATGAAAGGATAGAATGGTATCTAGGCAATTGCAGGGATTGATCAACTGCTGGTCAATTGTTGATTGACCAAAACCATGATAGGTGTCCTCTGTGAAAAAGCTTCAGATTACGTCTGGCTACACATAATCTGGCTGGAAAGAGAATAAGATTCATTCAAGATTTTCTCCTGCTTCCTAGTGCAACTTCTTGGTAAGTATCTAGTGTTTCCTCTATTTGGGGAGAAGGCAATGGCACCCCACTCCAGTATTCTTGCCTGGAAAATCCCATGGAAGGAGGAGTCTGGTAGGCTGCAGTCCATGGGGTTGCAAAGAGTCGGACACGACTGAGTGACTTCACTTTCACTTTTCACTGTCATGCATTGGAGAAGGAAATGGCAGCCCACTCCAGTGTTCTTGCCTGGAGAACCCCAGGGACGGTGGAGCCTGGTGGGCTGCTGTCTATGGGGTTGCACAGAGTTGGACACGACTGAAGCAAATTAGCAGCAGCAGCAGGAGCAGCCTCTATTTGGAGAGACAAAGGCAAGGCTTGAGGGACTATGAGCATTCAGGAAGACTTGAACATGACTCAAGATGAACAGCACATTCTGGGACACAAGAGGAGACTGACCATCAAACAGGTTGAGCTACTAATCCTTGAATGCCCACAGCCATGCCTGTGCCTCCTAGTGGCAAGGACTGTGCAGCAGAGGTGGGTCTAGGAGAAGTGACTGGCTGCAGGGGTAGGGAGGACACTGCCAAGCTGCTCAGGGGTCAGGCATTTCTTACCTCTGTGGTATTTAGACTCCAACCAGGCCTAGCAGGATTGTCATGGCAACTCGCCTGTCTGCACCGCTGAGCTGAGACAAGATTCTCTTAGTAACCGAAAAGCCCAGGAGATGATGCTTAAAATAATCTTTTATGCCCAGGCAGAAATGCCTTTGCAGTTTTGTTAACCATGAAGCATCATGGGGCATGACTTTCACTCCCACTTTATTTCAAAATGGAACAAAATGCCTTTTTAAAGCAGGAATTTCCACTAAGAGCCAAATGCTGTCTTTGCTCTGCAAAACATACATCCTGCTGAAACCAATGAGCATCACACCCTAGTTTCCGAGAGAAGCTGCTGGTCACTATTATATAAATTACCTTCAAATGGGCCAGGTCATCTCTGGCTGATATCTCTGGTCTTCATCTCATCTCTTTTCTATTTCCTATTGCAGTCCCAGGTAGTCTCTCAGTAGGGCAAATAATTAGCTTGGCAAGAGTTTAACACTTTGGCTGTTTAGTCTGACAGTTTCTTGCATCTGATGCCCTCCTGCTCACACCATTTCTCCAATTTTTCCTCATCTCCAAGGCCTGCCTCCCCACAGAAGACTCCCTTATCATCACTAGCCCTGCTTGTTAATTCTTCTTTCTAAGCATTTTATCTATTACATTCTTACACAATATTGTTCTCTTTTATTATAAGTAGTGAGGAGCCTTAAGTTTACAAGTCATTACAAATTCTTTCAAGGCAGGGTAATATATTTCCTCAGCTCTCCCAGGAATCTTACATTTATAATAAGAGCTCCAGGGAAGTTCCCTGGCAGTTCAGTTATCAAGACTCCATATTTTCACTGCCAAGGGTGCAGGTTCCATTCCTGATTGGTGAACTAAGATCCTGCAAGCCATGTGGCACCACACCATCCCATAAAAAAAGAAAAATATATATATAATAAGAACTCCAGAAACACTTGAAAATTTTAGTGATGATGGTGGCACAACTTTGTGAATATACTAAAAATCACTGAGGTGTACACTTTTAAAGGGAGGATTATAGAAACCTATATGCAGGAAGCAACAGTTAGAACTGGACATGGAACAACAGACTGATTCCAAATAGGAAAAGGAGTACATCAAGACTGAATATTGTAACCCTGCTTATTTAACTTATATGCAGAGTACATCATGAGAAACGCTGGGCTGGAAGAAGCACAAGCTGGAATCTAGATTGCCGGGAGAAATATCAACACCCTCAGATATGCAGATGACACCACCCTTATGGCAGAAAGTGAAGAGGAACTAAAAAGCCACTTGATGAAAGTGAAAGAGGAGAGTGAAAAAGTTGGCTTAAAGCTCAACATTCAGGAAACGAAGATGATGGCATCCGGTCCCATCACTTCATGGGAAATAGATGGGGAAACAGTAGAAACAGTGTCAGACTTTATTTTTTTGGGCTCCAAAATCACTGCAGATGGTGACTGCAGCCACGAAATTAAAAGACACTTACTCCTTGGAAGGAAAGTTGTGACCAACCTAGATAGCATATTAAAAAGCAGAGACATTACTTTGCCAGCAAAGGTCCGTCTAGTCAAGGCTGTGCTTTTTCCAGTGGTTATGTATGGATGTGAGTTGGACTGTGAATAAGGCTGAGCGCCGAAGAATTGATGCTTTTGAACTGTGGTGTTGGAGAAGACTCTTGAGAGTCCTTTGGACTGCAAGGAGATCCAACCAGTCCATTCTAAAGGAGATCAGTCCTGGGTGTTCTTTGGAAGGAATGATGCTAAAGCTGAAACTCCAGTACTTTGGCCACCTCATGCGAAGAGTTAACTCATTAGAAAAGACTCTGATGCTGGGAGGGATTGGGGGCAGGAAGAGAAGGGGGCGACCCAGGATGAGATGGCTGGATGGCATCACCAACTCGATGGACATGAGTTGGAGTGAACTCCGTGAGTTGGTGATAGACAGGGAGTCCTGGTGTGCTGCCATCCATGGGGTCTCAAGGAGTCAGACATGACTGAGCGACTGAACTGAACTGGGGTATGTGAGTTATACCTCAGTAACAAATATTTGAATCTGATGTGAAAAATCAAAAGTAGTCAGAATTATCACCCCAACAGAAGTAGACACAACTCCAGAACAGTAGCTTGGGTGAAAGAGCCTGAACTTGGGTGACCAAATGATCAACAAAAGGAAAAGAGTCTGTCTTGCTCACTAACATGCTCCTTTTGTCTCCTCTACCAACATCAGGGGCAAAGGATTTGGTCTATTCATATACTGCCTAGGAGCAGACTTCTTACAAGTGGGAAAATCTGGGTTCAGATCCTGTGTCTGCTACTATTTCCATGCACCTGGAGGAGTCATTTAGTTTCTTGGGTTTCCTCATCTATAAAATCAGGGGGAAAAAAAAAAAACCCAAAACCTCTCAAGGCAACAATACAGGGGAAATGATGCATGCAAAATGCTTAACACAGTAGTTGGCATATAGTAATAACCAAAAGAAAAAAGTCAACTACTATTACTATTAATAATATTTACATTTACTTTCTGTTAGATACTGCAATAATAATGAAAAATCTTAGCTTATCCTTTTCAAACTTTCTCATTAATATTTCCGGCATGAACAAATTCATCTTGATCCAATCATACAAGATTCCTAAAAGGTCTTAGATCTCTTTGTCCTTGATTTGCCTATAGTGTACTTTATCGACATGTTTGCTGATCTCCTTCCAATACTACAGAAATACAACATATGAAAGGATAGTGTTTTCATTGTTTAAAAACATCACCATTATCATCAGTTCAGTTCAGTTCAGTGGCTCAGTTGTGGCTGACTCTTTGCGACCCCATGAATCGCATCATGCCAGGCCTCCCTGTCCATCACCAACTCCTGGAGTTCACTCAGACTCACGTCAGTCGAGTCCGTGATGCCATTCAGCCATCTCATCCTCTGTTGTCCCCTTCTCCTCCTGCTCCCAATCTCTCCCAGCATCAAAGTCTTTTCCAATGAGTCAACTCTTCACATGAGGTAGCCAAAGTACTGGAGTTTCAGCTTTAGCATCATTCCTTCTAAAGAAATCCCAGGGCTGATCTCCTTCAGAATGGACTGGTTTGATCTCCTTGCAGTCCAAGGGACTCTCAAGAGTCTTCTCCAACACCACACTTCAAAAGCATCAATTCTTCGGCGCTCAGCTTTCTTCACAGACCAACTCTCACATTCATACATAACCACTGGAAAAACCATAGCCTTTACTAGATGGACCTTTGTTGGCAAAGCAATGTCTCTGCTTTTCAATATGCTATCTAGGTTGGACATAAATTTCCTTCCAAGGAGTAAGCGTCTTTTAATCTCATGGCTGCAATCACCACCTGCAGTGATTTTGGAGCCCCCGAAAATAAAGTCTGACTGTGTTCCACTGTTTCTCCATCTATTTCCCACGAAGTAATGGGACCAGATGCCATGATCTTCATTTTCTGAATGTTGAGCTTTAAGCCAACTTTTTCACTCTCCTCTTTCACTTTCATCAAGAGGCTTTTTAGTTCCTTTTCACTTTCTGCCACAAGGGTGGTGTCATCTGTATATCTGAGGGTGTTGATATTTCTCCCAGCAATCTTGATTCTAGCTTGTGCTTCTTGAAGCCCAGTGTTTCTCATGATATACTCTGCATATAAGTTAAATAAGCAGGATGACAATATACAGCCTTGACGTACTCCTTTTCCCATTTGGAACCTGTCTGTTGTTCCATGTCCAGTTCTAACAGTTGCTTCCTGACCTGCATATAAGTTTCTCAAGAGGCAGGTCAGGTGGTCTGGTATTCCCATCTCTTTCAGAATTTTCCACAGTTTATTGTGATCCACACATTCAAAGGATTTGGCATAGTCAATAAAGCAGAAATAGATGTTTTTCTGGAACTCTCTTGCTTTTTCCATGATTCAGCGGATGTTGGCAATTTGATCTGTGGTTCCTCTGCCTTTTCTAAAACCAGCTTGAACATCTGGAAGTTCACAGTTCATGTATTGCTGACCCTGGGTTGGAGAATTTTGAGCATTACTTTGCTAGCATGTGAGATGAGTGCAATTGTGCGGTAGTTTGAGCATTCTTTGGCATTGCCTTTCTTTGGGATTGGAACGAAAACGGACCTTTTCCAGTTCTGTGGCCACTGCTGGGTTTTCCAAATTTGCTGGCATATTGAGTGCAGCACTTTCACAACATCATCTTTCAGGATTTGAAACATCTCAACTGGAATTCCATCACCTCCACTAGCTTTGTTCATAGTGATGCTTTCTAAGGCCCACTTGACTTCATATTCCAGGATGTCTGGCTCTAGACAAGTGATCACACCATCGTGATTAGCTGGGTCATGAAGATCTTTTTTGTACAGTTCTTCTGTGTATTCTTGCCACCTCTTCTTAATATCTTCTGCTTCTGTTAGGTCCATACCATTTCTGTCCTTTATTGAGCCCATCTTTGCATGAAATGTTCCTTTGGTATCTCTAATTTTCTTGAAGAGATCTCTAGTCTTTCCCATTCTGTTGTTTTCCTCTATTTCTTTGCATTGACCACTGAGGAAGGCTTTCTTATCTCTTCTTCCTATTCTTTGGAACTCTGCATTCAGGAGCCTATATCTTTCCTTTTCTCCTTTGCTTTTTACTTCTCTTCTTTTCACAGCTATTTGTAAGGCCTCCGCAGACAGCCATTTTGCTTTTTTTGCCTTTCTCTTCCATGGAAATAGTCTTGATCCCTGTCTCCTGTACAATGTTACGAATCTCATTCCATAAAAAGGCACTATCAAAAGACCAAGGAGTGGGAGGTTCCCCAATTTTTGGATTGACCCTCCCACTCATTAGCTTATGAAATCACCCAGCACAGGAAAACACCACATTTCATGGCCACCGGATACACCCTCTGTGATGGCATATACTCTGTGGACTGTGCTTCTCTCTGAATCCGAACAAATCTACCTCTTACCCTTTGCTGTGTCTTTCATTGAATTTTTTGCAATGAGACATCAAAAACCTGAACTTCATTAGGTCCTGAAACCAGGACCTGTGGTTTAGGCCAGGCTCAAGTCCCAGTTGAATACGACTATGTGACTAAGCATAGCAGAGTCCCAGCCACGTGGATTTGAGTCCCAATCTTAGGTAAACAATTTCAAACACAACTTTCAGAAATGGGAAAATTATAATCTGCCCAATACTTTGTAAGCAGTGGAATAGATGGAGAGAGGAGCTGAAGGATGAGAAGAAAAGCAGTTGGAAAAACATGTTGAGGAATCCCCTTCATAACTTTTTGGAAAATCTGCTTAATGCCTGACCTGTGCCCACAATATTCATTGGCCTGATCCAGGGCACAAAGGAGGTTAAGGACAGAAGAACCCTCACCCACTTGGGCAACAGCTACTAGGTCATAGCAGATAGTGGAGCCTTCAGGACAAACTGGGGAGTAGCCCCTGCCAGAGTCCTTCAATTGCACTTACTGCTGCTCACCTGTTCACAGGGGGTTCAAGGAAACAAGAAACAAGAGATTGTAAAGGAATTAAGATTTAGTTAGCCATATGTCCTTCCAGCCATAGGAGCAAGGACCGCCTACCTTACTTAACCGGAGGTCTTCTGAAATCTGAGACTGAATTGCATGAGCCCTCTGCTGAGTTTGCTTTTGCTGTCCCCGTTTCCAGCATGCTGGTCTTCCTGTCACTCCCACTGCACTGCGTTTTCTTTGCATTCAGCTTCCGCTGCATCAGCTTTCACCGAGTTGGGCTTCTGCTGCGCTTGGCCTCCGCCTTACAGGGGCCAAGCCTAGGTTGTTTCAGTCAGGTGAAATCTGAGAAATGGCACCAGATATGTTGGGGGAGTGTATAATTTTCTTGGTTCTGTCTTACTGCAATAAAAATTTGAAACGGTGAACCAGTGTTATAGCTCTGTTACAGCTCAGTTTTATTTGGCAAGCAAAGGAAAATACATCCTTGAGGCGTGAGGGTGGGCCAATCCAAAAGAAGAGAGGGGCTCAATTTTGTTTCTTCTTTTTATGTTTTTTATCCTCTCCTTGAACATGCCCTGTGTAAATTGGGCCAGCCAGCATGGCTGTTTTTTTCACCTGAGGTTCTCACTCTGATCCTCAGACCTTTCTTTGTTCCACTTTTTGTGTGCTTCTCCCTTCTTTCTCTTTTATCCACCGCCATTTTTGACTCCTTTTTTCCTATTCTAACTGCCTAACAAAAGAGACTTAAACCGAACATGATGTTAATTTTTGGACTGTGGCTATATTTGATGATATTTTTAATCACTTCCAATTCATTTGATTTGTATTCAACTCTAAATGAATTAGTTTAGATTATGAAATTATTTTCTCAGCCTAATTCAGTCCCTGTGGGTGTACATATTTTTCATATCCTGCGCTCCAGTCCACTTGAGTTTGACTTTGGTGGTTTTCTGTAATGCAGGGATTGCAGTCTCAGTGGGTCCCAGTTGCCAAAGATTTACCTGTGGATTGTTAATGTATGCAGAAGGTCCTCTTTAGCATTTTATGTCACTTAGAAAAATCATTCAGTATGCAAGAGGGAAGAAAACATTTTTCTTTTGAAGTATGCCATGCCTTTTAATCACCTGTGAAAGAAATTTCTTTCTTAGAAATCTCATCTGGCCATCAGGATGGAGTGATAATGGGGGAAATCCTGTCTGTTCATATTAGAGGGAACTCAGCCAACCTTCAGCTCTGCTTTCAATTTTACAAAGTGAAAGCTAATGAATACATGTGCATATGTGTATATCGATGTATAAAAGAAAAAAGCACTCCATATACTATAAGAAAACAATGTATGCTTGAATCTGTTTTATTTTTTCTTTTAGAAAATTTTGGGCAAGATTAGAGAAATTATTCATGCCGTCTGAATTTGAAGTTGTGTTTACAGTCTGGGGAAATGTTTTTCATTTCATCAACATGACTGCAACTTTAGGGCCCTTTTGTGTTCTCAGGAATCACAGAAACAGTCAGGAATGAAATGGCAGACTGGTATTCCTTTGTGAATCCACTCTGGGCTTTTAAAATTAGAAATCACTATGCTGCTGCTGCTGCTTCTAAGTCGCTTCAGTCGTGTCTGACTCTGTGCAACCCCATAGACGGCAGCCCACCAGGCTCCCCCGTCCCTGGGATTCTCCAGGCAAGAACACTGGAGTGGGTATCTATAAGTTTCATCAAATTGGAACCACGTTTGAAATCTCAGTGTTCTTGGGTAAAGTTCAGAATTATATTATCTGCCCTCAAGACCCCAAAAGGTCAAGGCCCCAAGCAGTTACAAATCCCAATATTTATTCCTGATGTTCTGCTTACATGTAGGGCTTCCCAGGTGGTACTAGTGGTAAAGAATCTGCCTGCCAATGCAGGAGACTCCAGAAATGTGGGTCCGATCTCTGTGTTGCGGGGAGACCCAGGAGTAGGAAATGGCAACCCACTTCAGTATTCTTGCCTGGAAAATTTCAGGCACAGAAGAGACTGGCGAACTACAGTCCATGGGGCCAAAGAGAATCGGACAAGACTAAGCGATTAAGCAGTAGTATACTTGTAAGTAGCAGAAGCACATCACAATGTGAAGAAAGCTCAGATGCATTTTGACTATAAAGAAGAAAGAAGAATGGGATTGTGGGAATGAATGTGTGCTATTACTGGCAAATGTGAAATTCTTGTAAATATTTTATGTTGTTTCGTTTTCTCCTTAGAGTTATTAGATGAATGATACATCATGTAATCCATGAGTTCTTAGAGCAAACAGTGCATTCCCTTTTAAAATGTATCTCCATCATATTAAAAATGTTCTTTGTTCAGTTCAAACATTTAGGAAAGCTTTGCTGAGTGCTGTTCTCTTCTTGGCTATATTTTGGAAAATAAAGCATGGAGATGGTGTCCATGGTGGTGATGGTGGTGATTATTGCACCAAAATCTAATTTGTGCTTGGCAACTGCATTTCTCAAAAGACTGTGGGGAGGTCTGTCACTGACCAGAAAGGCACCTCCTCTTACTGGTTTAGCCCTGCACACTCTGATATTGTATCTGTGCTGACATTAGGAGCCAAGGACTCTGCTCTCTGGGAGAAACTCGGGTCCTAGTTGGAGAGAGTTCTGACAGAGGTATGCCCAGATGAAAAGGGAACTGGTAAGAAGAATACTTAGCCACGACTTGGTTTGGGAGGGCTTCTGAGAGGAGTTGTCACCTGAGCTGAGAACTCAAAGATAAGCAGAAGCCAACTGAGTGAAGAGAAGGGTGGGGGAAGCTTCAACAAACGGAGTGTGAAGAGGTGGTTAGGTAGCAGTGGGATGGCTGAGGTAGGTGGGGAAAGTGGGCAAAGATCAGATGGAAATGTCAGGTACGTGCTATGTTCAAAATCACTTTAAAGTGAGCTATTTTATTCTGAAGTTGGTGGGGAGCCACTGGAGGTTTTAAGCAGGGTGGTGAGAGGCTTAGATTACAATCATCACTTTGGAAGGGTATGGAGGACAGATCTGAGGGAGACAATGTAAATGAGGAAAAGCAATTAGGAGGTTCTTTTATATTCCAGACAAGAGATGATGAAAACTTAAACTAAGTCAGGGCAGTGACTATGAAAAGAAGGATAAAAATGATGTTGACAATTATAATAGTAAGTGTTACAATGTGTTATATACTTGCCATAGGCCAGGTGTCATGGGTGTTGTGCTGTGCAACCCAGATCTCCCCTTCAGGGTTGAAGGACTTGACTCCAAACCACCCCTCATCTTGAGGAAGCTCACGTCACTGGCTGGTGATGTGAGTAAGGAAGTATAAAGACCTGGCTGTCTTGCCCCAACTCAAGGTAACTTGGAAGGACTATCCCAGCTTCAGATCCACCTGTTGCAACCCAACATTTCCTCTGCCCAGGATCACTTCCTTTTCTCTCCTTCCACAGGTCTTACTTCCAAGAATTTTCTCTTAAGAGCTCTTAATAACCTACCTGCACACAGTCTTTGAGTTCACTTCTTGGGAAACATGCAATAGGATTCTAAGTGCTTACACACATCATCTCACACCCTATGGGAAGCTGTCAAGGTAGAAATTATTCTCCCCATTCCAAAGATAGGAAAGTTGAGGCTCAGAGATACCAACCAACTCTCCAGTAGCATGGAACAAAAGAATGTACCCAAATTGGGGAAGGAGTACGTCAAGGCTGTATATTGTCATCCTACTATTTAACTTATATGCAGAGTACATCATGAGAAATACTGGGCTGGATGATGCACAAGCTGGAATCAAGATTTCCAGGAGAAATATTCATAACTTCAGATACACAGATGACACCACCCTTATGGCAGAAAAGGAAGAGGAACTAAAGAGTCACTTGATGAGGGTGAAAGAGGAGAATGAAAAAGCTGGCTTAAAACTCAGCATTCAGAAAATGAAGATTATGGCGTACAGTCCCATCAATTCATGGCAAATAGATGGCGAAACATAGGAAACAGTGACAGACTTTATTTTCTTGTGCTCCAAAATTATTGTGGGTGGTGACTGCAGTAACGAAATTAAAAGACTCTTGCTCCTTGGAAGAAAAGCTATGGCAAACCTAGACAGCATATTAAAAAGCAGAGAGATTACTTTGTAGACGAAGGTCCATATAGTCAAAGCTATGATTCTTCCAGTAGTCATGTACAGTTGGACCATAAAAAAGGCAGAGTGCCAAAGAATTGATGCTTTTGAACTGTGGTGTTGGAGAAGACTCTTGAGAGTCTCTTGGACTGCAAGGAAATCAAACCAGTCAGTTCTAAAGGAAATCAACCCTGATATTCATAGGAAGGACTGATGCTGAAAATGAAGCTTCAATATTTTGGCCACCTGATGCAAAGATGGCATCACAAGCACAGCGGCTGCGAAGGCACAGAAACGCTGCTGAGAGGAGCCACCCCATGTCCAAGGTCAGGGGTGGTGGCCAAGAGGAGCTACCCCACATCCAAGGTAAGGAGCAGTGGCTGCAATTTGCTGGAGCAGCCATGAAGAGATACCCCACATACAAGGTAAGAGAAACCCAAGTAAGACAGTAGACACTGAGAGAGGGCATCAGAGGGCAGACAGACTGAAACTACAATCACAGACAACTAGCCAATCTGATCATATGGAACACAGCCTTGTCTAACTCAATGAAACTAAGCCATGCCATGTAGGGCTGCCCAAGATGGTGGGTAATGGTGGAGAGTTTTGACAAAATGTGGTCCACTGGAGAAGGGAATGGCAAAGCACTTTAGTATTCTTGCCTTGAGAACTCCATGAGAAGTATGGAAAGGCAAAAAGACAGGACACTGAAAAATGAACTCTCCAGCTCGGTAGGTGCCCAATATGCTTCTGGAGATCAGTGAAGAAATAAATCCAGAAAGAATGAAGGGATGGAGCCAAAGCAAAAACAACAACCAGTTGTGGATATGACTGGTTAGAAGCAAGGTCTGATGCTGTAAAGAGCAATATTGCATAGGAACCTGGAATGTTAGGTCCATGAATCAAGGCAAATTGAAGTGGTCAAACAGGAGATGGCAAGAGTGAACGTCGACATTCTAGGAATCAGCGAACTAAGATGGACTGGAATGGGTGAATGTAACTCAGATGAACATTATATTTACTACTATGGGCAGGAATCCCTTAGAAGAAATGAACTAGCCATCATAGTTAACACAGGAGTCTGAAATGCAGTCAGTTCAGTTCAGTTGCTCAGTTGTGTCAGACTCTTTGTGACCCCATGAATCGCAGCACGCCAGGCCTCCCTGTCCATCACCAACTCACGGAGTATACTCAAACTCATGTCCATCAAGTCTGTGATGCCATCCAGCCATCTCATCCTCTGTTGTCCCCTTCTCCTCCTGCCCCCAATCCCTCCCAGTATCAGAGTCTTTTCCAATGAGTCAACTCTTTGCATGAGGTGGCCAAAGTACTGGAGTGTCAGCTTTAGCATCATTCTGTCCAAAGAAATCCCAGGGCTGATCTCCTTCAGAATGGACTGGTTGGATCTCCTTGCAGTCCAAGGGACTCTCAAGAGTCTTCTCCAATGCCACAGTTCAAAAGCATCAATTCTTTGGCGCTCAGCCTTCTTCACAGTCCAACTCTCACATCCATACATGACCACAGGGAAAACCATAGCCTTGACTAGACGGACCTTAGTCGGCAAAGTAATGTCTCTGCTTTTGAATATGCTATCTAGGTTGGTCATAACTTTTCTTCCAAGGAGTAAGTGTCTTTTAATTTCATGGCTGCAGTCACCATCTGCAGTGATTTTGGAGCCCCCCAAAATAAAGTCTGACACTGTTTCCACTGTTTCCCCATCTATTTCCCATGAAGTGATGGGACTGGATGCCAGTACTTGGATGCAATCTCAAAACTGACAGAATGATCTCTGTTCATTTCCAAGGCAAACCATTCAATATCACGGTAATCCAAGTCCATGCCCAGACCACTAACTCTGAAGAAGCTGAAGTTGAACAGTTTAATGAAGACCTACAGATGTCCTTTTCATTATAGGGGACTGGAATGCAAAAATAGGAAGTGAAGAAACACCTGGAGTAACAAGCAAATTTGGCCTTCGAGTACAGAATGAAGCAGGGCAAAGGTTAATAGAGTTCTGCCAAGAGAACGCACTGGTCATAGCAAACACCCTCTTCCAACAACACAAGAGAAGACTCTACACGTGGAAATCACCAATGGTCGACTCTGAAATCAGATTCATTATATTCAGTTCAGTTCAGTTCAGTTCATTTCAGTCGTTCAGTCATGTCCGACTTTGTGCGACCCCATCAATTGCAGTGCACCAGGCCTCCCTGCCCATCACCAACTCCTGGAGTTTACCCAAACTCATGTCCATTGGTCGGGGATGCCATCCAGCCATCTCATCCTCTGTCGCCCCCTTCTCCTCCTGCCCCCAAACCCTCCCATAATCAGGGTCTTTTCCAATGAGTCAATACTTCGCACGAGGTGGCCAAAATATTGGAGTTTCAGCTTCATATCAGTCCTTCCAACGAACACCCAGGACTGATCTCCTTTAGAATGGACTGGATGGATCTCCTTGCAGTCCAAGGGACTCTCAAGACTCTTCTCCAACATCACAGTTCAAAAGCATCAATTCTTCAGCATTAAGCTTTCTTCACAGTCCAACTCTTACATCCATACATGACCACAGGAAAACCATAGCCTTGACTAGTTGGACCTTTGTTGGCAAAGTAATGTCTCTGCTTTTTAATATGCTGTCTAGGTTGGTCATAAGTTTCCTTCCAAGGAGTAAGCGTCCTTTAATTTCATGGTTGCAGTCACCATCTGCAGTGATTTTGGAGCCCCCCCCCCCAAATAAAGTCTTATTCACAACCAAAGCTGGAGAAGCTGGATACAGTGAGCAAAAACAAGACTGGGAGCTGACTGTGGGTCAGATCATGAATTCCCTGTTGCCAAATACAGACCAAAATTGAAGAGAGCGGAGAAAACCACTAGACCATTCAGGTATGACCTAAATCAAATCTCTATGACTCTACAGTGGAAGTGAGAAATAGATTTAAGGGACTAGATCTAATAGATAGAGTGCATGATGAACTATGGATGGAGGTTCCTGACATTGTACAGGAGACAGGAATCAAGACCATCCCCAAGACAAAGAAATGCAAAAAAGCAAGTGGCTGTCTGGGGAGGCCTTACAAATAGCTGTGAAAAGAAGAAAGTGAAAAGCAATGGAAAAAAGGAAAGATATACCCATTTGAATGTAGAGTACCAAAGAATAGCAAGGAGGGATAAGAAACCCTCCTTAGCAATCAATGCAAAGAAATAGAGGAAAACAACAGAATGGGAAAGACTAGAGATCTCTTCAAGAAAATTAGGGATACCGAGGGAACATCTCATGCAAAGATGGGCTCAATAAAGGACAGAAATGATATCGACCTAACAGAAGCAGAAGATATCAAGAAGAGGTGGCGAGAATACACGGAAGAACTGTACAAAAAAGATCCTTATGACCCAGATAATCACGATGGTGTGATCACTCACCTAGAGCCAGACATCCTGGAATGTGAAGTCAAGTGGGCCTTGGAAGCATCACTACAAAGAAAGCTAGTGGAGGTGATGGAATTCCAGTTGAGCTATTTCAAATCCTGAAAGATGATGCTGTGAAAGTGCTGCACTCAATATGCCAGCAAATTTGGAAAACTCACCAGTGGCCACAGGACTGGAAAAGGTCGGTTCATTCCAACCCCACAGTGCCGGGAGCCAGTGTGAGGAATCCCGCCCGTGACAAGGTCATGAGGCAGGAAGCTGACATACGCAAGGCGTGCTCAGACTTCAGGGACCCCTCTGGAAATTCATAAGCATGTACCCCAACAAAAATCTGCCGGCTTTTGTGCTCTGCTTTTCCACTCTTCTGACATTTTCTGGAAAAAGTCAATTCAGGGCTTTAGTCTTCTGCATTTGAAAGAGTGTTTCAATCCAAAAACCCCTCCGATGGCTTTCTAGCCTGCCTGCAGGACTCTGCGCGTGTGATTGTTTGAGGCCTCCTGACCGCAGGAGGCACAGGAAGCTTAAAACATCCTAGGAATGTAGGAGCTTCCGAAGAGTCAAAATCTTTAGAATAGGACTGATTAAAGGTTTCATTTGTTGAGTCAATGCTTGCTGCCAAATTTTCATATCCTTTATTTTTAGATATAGTTGGTATATAGAAAAACAAGTAGTAGACCTGGTATTAGCAACATTAGATCTTTGAGTTAAGTACCTTCTTTGTTATATCCCACTGCACCTTTGTTCTATAGAGATGTAACTTTAATGCGTTAAGGAGATGCAGATTAAAGAAAAACACTTCAGGGGAAACAAAATTAACATTCATTAAGGAAGAGAGCCAAAAAGTGTTAACAAGCCTCTTGGCCAGAAGATAATGTAAATCACCTGAGACCTTTTGTATACAAAATGATATACGGAAAGAATCTGGGTTGCGAATGCTACATAATTTTGTATTACCCATTGATCTCCGTGTTTTATCAAAAGTATAAAAGGCCTTCTGAACAATAAAGGATGGGGGCCAGGGGCCGGGGGCCAGTTTCTCGGGCCAGTTTCTCGGACCAGTTTCTCGAACTAGTCTCTCGACCTGGTTTCTTGGGACTCTGGCTCCCCCCATGTCTCTCTCTCTCTTTCTCTTCTTCTCTCCCCTTCCCTCTCTCTGCTCTTTACTTTAACTTCAGGCTGAATCTCCACCTGGGGCGCGGAGGCTCGCCAGGTCTACTTACTTGCCCCGGCTGTTAAGACCCGCACGAAAGGGAGCTTAAGGCGAGGCACCCTTAGATATTCAAGCGGGCGCCGGTGGCCCAACGTAGATGGTGCAAATTCCTTGTCTGGAATTTTATTGGCCTTCCGCGTAAACCAAGCTATTCAGCCCTCTTCCTCCACTTAATCTTCTTATTACACTATAGTTTCTTAATCTAATCTTACATTAATAAACAAACAAGTCTTTCCACGCCAACGCCGTCCACCCTTCGAATTCCCTGGATCCACCGGGGCTGGACCCCAGCACCACAGAAAGGCAATGCCAAAGAATGTTCAAACTACAGCACAATTGCACTCATCTCACACACTAGCAAAGTAATGCTCAAAATTCTCCAAGCCAGGCTTCAGCAATACATGAACCGTGAACTTCCAGATGTTCAAGCTGGTTTTAGAAAAGGCAGAGGAACCAGAGATCAAATTGCCAACACCATTGGATCATCAGAAAACAAAAGAGTTCCAGAAAAACATCTATTTCTGCTTTATTGACTATGCCAAAGCCTTTGACTGTGTGGATCACAATAAACTGTGGAAAATTCTGAAAGAGATGGGAATACCAGACCACCTGACCTGCCTCTTGAGAAACCTATATGCAGGTCAGGAAGCAACAGTGAGAACTGGACATGGAACAATAGACTGGTTCCAAACAGGAAAAGAAGTACATCAAGGTTGTATATTGTCACCCTGCTTATTTAACTTATGTGCCGTGTATATCATGAGAAACTCTGGGCTGGATGAAGTACAAGTTGGAATCAAGATCGTTGGGAGAAATATCAATAACCTCAGATATGCCACCCTATGGCAGAAAGTGAAGAAAAACTAAATAGCCTCTTGATGAAAGTGAAAGAAGAGAGTGAAAATATTGGCTTAAAGCTCAACATTCAGAAAACTAAGACCATGGCATCTGGTCCCATAACTTCATGGCAAATAGATGGTGGAACAGTTGAAACAGTGGCTGACTTTATTTTTTGAGCTCCAAAATCACTGCAAATGGTGATTGCAGTCATGAAATTAAAAGACGCTTACTCCTTGGAAGGAAAATTAAGACCAACCTAGACAGCATATTAAAAAGCAGAGACATTACTTTGCCAACAAAGATCTGTCGTCAAGGCTATGGTTTTTCCAGTGGTCATGTATGGATGTCAGAGTTAAGCTAGAAAGAAAGGTGAGTGCTGAAGAATTGATGCTTTTGAACTGTGGTGTTGGAGAAGACTCTTGAGAGTCCCTTGGACTGCAAGGAGATCCATCCAGTCCATCCTAAAGGAGATCAGTCCTGGGTGTTCATTGGTAGGAGTGATGTTGAAGTTGAAACTGCAATACTTTGGACACCTCATGTGAATAGCTGACTCATTTGAAAAGACCCAGATGCTGTGAAAGATTGAGGGCACGAGGAGAAGGAGATGACAGAGGATGAGATGGCTGGATGGCATCACCGACTCAATGGATATGGGTTTGCGAGGACCCCGGGTTTGGTGATGGACAGGGAGGCCTGGTGCCGCAGTTCATGGAGTCACAAATAATCAAACAAGACTGAGCGACTGAACTGAACTGAACTGATGCAAAGGGCCAACTCGTTGGAAATGACCCTGATGCTTGGAAAGATTGAAGGCAGAAAGGAAAGAGACAACAGAGGATGAGATGTTTGGATAGCATCACTGACTCAATGGATATGAGTTTGAACAAGTTCAGGGAGATGGTAAAGGAGAGGGAAGCCTGGTGTGCTGCAGTCCATGGGGCAGCAAAGAGTTGGACATTACTGAGCTTTAACTACAATCCTGTAGAAAAGATTGCTTTTGGATCCAAGTTGTTCTGAATGGAAAACAGTAGGTATTTCCACTGGACCATGCTCAGTATTAGAGCACAGAGTCTAGAGGCATTTAGAAAGTTGTTTAATCACTAAGTCATGTCATTCTCTTCATAAGCCCATGGATTGCAGGATGCCAGGGTCTCTGTCCTCCACTATCTCACAGAGTTTGCTTAAATTCATGTCTATTGAGTTGGTGATGTTGTCTAACCATCTCATCATTTGCCTCCCCCTTTTCCTCTTGCCTTCAATCTTTCTCAGTGTCAGATCTTTTCCAATGAGTTGGTTGTTGCATTGCAAATTGTTAGAGCTTCAGTTTTGGCATCAGTCCTTCCAACGAATATATGGGGTTGATTTCCTATAGGATTAACTTGTTTGATCTGCTTGCAGTCCAAAGGACCTCAAGAATCTTCTCCAGCACCATAATTCAAAAGCATCAATTCTTTGGCACTCAGCCTTCATATGGTCCAACTTTCACATCGTACCGAACCACTGGAAAAGCCGTAGCTTTGACTATCCTGATCTATGTCAGAAATGTGATGTCGCTGCTCTTTAATACGTTGTTTAGGTTTGTTACAAATTTTCTTCTAAGGAGCAAGCATTTTTGTTTTTCATGGCTGGTGTTACTGTCCACAGTGATGTTGGAGTCGAGAAAAGAAAATCTGTCACTGCTTCCTCTTTTCCACCCTTCGATTTGCTGTAAAGTGATCGGACTGAATGCCATGATTTTTTCGTTTGTTTGTTTGTTTAATGTTAAGTTTCGAGAGAGCTCTTTCACTCTCCTCTTTAACCCTCATCAAGAGGCTCTTTAGTTTCTCTTCAGTTTCTACCTTTAGAATGGTATTATATGCATATCTGAGGTTGTTGATAGTTCTCCTTGCAGTCTTAATTCCAACTTGTGATTCATTCAGACTGGCATTTCACATGATGTACTCTGAATATACCAGAACAAGGCTAGTGGAGGTGATTGAATTCCAGCTGAGCTATTTCAAATCCTAAAATATGATGCTATTTAAGTGCCACACTCAATATGCCAGCAACTTTGGCCACAGAAATGGAAAAGGTCATTCTAGCCCCAAAGGAGGGCAAAGCCAAAGAAAGTTCAACTACTGCACAATTGCACTCATTTCACGTGTTAGCAAAGCAACGCTCAAAATCCTTCAAGCTAGGCTTCAACAGTATGTGAACCGAGAGCTTTCAGATGTACAAGCTGGATTTAGAAAAGGTAGGGGAATCGGAGATCAAATTGCCAACATCTGTTGGATCATAGAAAAAGCAAGAAAAATTCTACTTCTGCTTCATTGATTCAGTTCAGTTCAGTCACTCAGTTGTGTCCAATTATTTGCAACCCCATGGATGGCTGCACACCAGTCTTCCCTGTCCATCACCCTGTCCATCATGGAGCTTGCACAAACTTACGTCCATCGAGTTGGTGATGCCATCCAATGACCTCATCCTCTGTCATCCCCTTCTCCTCCTGCCCTCAATCTTTCACAGCATCTGGGTCTTTTCAAATGAGTCAGCTCTTCACATCAGGTGGCCAAAGTATTGGAGTTTCATCTTCAACATCAGTCCTACCAATGAACACCCAGGACTGATCTCCTTGAGGATGGACTGGTTGGATCTCCTTGCAGTCCAAGGGACTCTCAAGAGTCTCCTCCAACCCCATAGTTCAAAAGCATCAATTCTTTGGCACTCACTTTCTTTCTAGTCCAACTCTGACATCCATACATGACCACTGGAAAAACCATAGCCTTGACAATGGACATTTGTTGGCAAAGTAATGTCTCTGCTTTTTAATATGCTGTCTAGGTTGGTCTTAACTTTCCTTCCAAGGAGTAAGCATCTTTTAATTTCATGGCTGCAGTCACCATCTGCAGTGATTTTGTAGCCCAGAAAAATGAAGTCAGCCACTGTTTCCACTGTTTCCCCATCCATTTGCCATGAAGTTATGGGACCAGATGCCAGGGTCTTAGTTTTCTGAATGTTGAGCTTTAAGCCAACTTTTTCACTCTCCTCTTTCACTTTCATCAAGAGGCTCTTTAGTTCTTCTTCACTTTCTGCCATAAGGGTGGTATCATCTGCATATCTGAGGTTATTGATATTTCTCCTGGCAATCTTGATTCCAACTTGTGCTTCATCCAGCCCAGCGTTTCTCATGTAGTTTGCATATAAGTTAAATAAGCAGGGTGACAATATACAGCCTTGATGTACTCCTTTTCCTATTTGGAACCCTGTCTAGTTCTAACTGTTGCTTCCTGACCTGCATACAGGTTTCTCAAGAGGCATATCTTACCTTTTCTCCTTTGCCTTTAGGTTCTCTTCTTTTCTCATCTATTTGTAAGGTCTTCTCAGACAACCATTTTGCCTTTTTGCATTTCTTTTTCTTGAGGATAGTCTTGATCACTACTTGTTGTAAAACGTCATGGACTTTCATCCATATTTCTTCAGGCATTCTGTCTATCTGATCTCATCCCTTGTATCTATTTGTCACTTCCACAGCATATTCATAAGGGATTTGATATAGGTCATACCTGAATGGTCTAGTGGTTTTCCCTACTTTCTTCAATTTAAATCTGAATTTAGCAAAAGACGTTCATGATCTGAACCACAGTCAGTAAAGCATTTTACGTTGTAGATCACAACAAACTGTGAAAAGTCCCTAAAGAGATGGGAATACTAGACCACCTTATCTGCCTCTTGAGAAACTCTGTATGCATGTCAAGAGTCAATGGTTAGTATCAGACATGGAACAACTGATTCAAAATTGGGAAAGGAGTACATCAGGATTTATACTGTTATGCTGTTTATTCAACTTGTATACAGAGAACATCATGCCAGGCTAGATGAAGGTCAAGCTTCATCATAAAGGAAATTAACCCTGAATGTTCATTGGAAGGACTCATGGTGAGTTCCAATATTTTGGCCACATCATGTGAAGATCTGAGTCATTGGAAAAGACCCTGATGCTGGGAAAGATTGAAGGCAGGAGGAGAGAGGGGATGACAGCAAGTGAGATGGTTGGATGGCATCATTGATTCAGTGGACATGAGTTTGATCAAACTCTGCAAGAGAGTGAAGGACAGGTGCAGGGAGCCAGCATGGGAAATCCCGCCCGTGGCAAAGGTCATGAGGAAAGGGGCCTGACAAAACACAAAGGGGGGATCCAGCCTCAGGGGTCCCCTTGGATTTTCTCAAGCATCTACCCCCAAAACCAGATTCTGCCTGCTTTACTGTGTTATGCTTTTCACCTACTCTTCTGACATTAACAGGGGGCTGTCCCCCCCCCCCCACCTTTTTCTGGAAAAAGTTAATTTAGAGCTTTTAGATAATAAGTCTCCTGGGCATAATAAGAGTGTTTCAATCCAAAAACCCCTCTTATGGCTTTCTAGCCTGCCTGATGGACTCTTATAGCTGTGCATGTGATTGTTTGCATCCTCCCGATTGGGAGAGGCACAGGAAGCTTAAAACATCCTAGGAATATAGGGGCTTCAGAGGAGTCAAAATCATTAGAATAGGACTGATTCAGGGTTTCATTGTTGAGCTAATACTTGCTGCCAAGTTTTCATATCTTTTATTTGTAGATATAGTTGGTATGTAGAAAAAAACAGGTAGTAGCCCTGGTATTAGCAACATTAGATCTTTGAGTTAAGTACTTTCTTTGTTATAACCTACTGCACCTTTGTTCTACAGAATGTAACTTTATTTAGTACTTTAAGAGTGATGCAGATTAAAGAAAAAACACTTCAAGGGAAAATGAGTTTTCTGATTGATAGACATTTATCTAGGAAAAGAGCCATAAAAATGTTAACAGGCCCCCTGGCCAGAAGATGATATAAAACCACCTGAGACCTTTTGTATACGGGAAGGTATGCAAAAAGAAAGCCTGGTCTCAATAAGGGTCAGGACTGCTGCCCCTACATAACTCTGCATATTCCATTATTTCTTTATGTACAACTTGGGGTATATAAGCTGCTTTTGAAAATAAAGTTGCTTATCTGGCACCAATGCTTGGCTCCCCCATGTCATTCTTTTCTCCCTTTTCAGGCTGAATTCCCAACTGGAGCACAGAGGCTCTCCGTGTCTACTTATTTGCCCTGGTTTCTAAGACCCACGCGAGAGGGAGCCCAAGGCAGGGTACCCTTCACTATTCAAGCGAGCGCTGGTGGCCTTCGTAGATGGTGCAAGCTCCTTGTCTCAGAGCTTTATTGGTCTCTTATGTAAACCAAGTTATTCAGCATCTTTTCTCCACTAATTTTCCTACTACACTATTCTTTCCTAATCTCTCTTTATAAATAAGTCTCTCCTCGCTGACTCTGTCCCCGCTTCGAATTACCCTGGATCCGCCGGGGCTGGACCCCGGCAGACAGGGAAGTCTGGTGTGCTGCAGTCCATGGAGTAAACAAAAAGTAGGACATGACTGAGCAACTGAACAAGAATAAGACACTCTGAATATATGTGATATAAGCAAGGTGGCAATATACAGCCTTGTTGTACTCCTTTCCTAATTTTGAAACAGTTACCTGTTCCATGTCTGGTTCTAACTGTTGCTTCTTGACCTGCATATAGGTTTCTCAGGAGACAAGTATGGTGATCTGGTATTCTCATCTTTTTAGGAATATTCCAATTTGTTTTGATCCACACAGTCAAAGGGTTTATTGTAGTCAATGAGGCAGAAGTAGGTGTTTTTCTGGAATTTCTTTGTTTTCTCTATGACCCAATGAACATTGACAATTTGATCTCTGGTTCCTCTCCCTCTTTGACACCCAGCTTGTACATCTGGAAGTTCCCTGGTCCACATGTTGCTGAAGCCTAGGTTGAAGGATTTTGAGCATAACCTTGCTAGCATGTTATAGGGTAGTTTGAACATTCTTTAATATTTCCCTTCTTTGGGACTGGGATGAAAACTGGCCTTTTCCAGTCCTGTGGCCACTGCTGAGTTTTCCAAATTTGCTGGCATATTGAGTCCAGCACTTTCACAGCATCATTTTTTAGGTCTTTAAATAGCTCAGCTGGAATCCCATCATCTCCATTAGCTTTGTTCCTAGTAGTGCTTCCTAAGGCTTACTTGACATCACATTCCAGGATGTCTGGCTCTAGGTAAGTGACCACACCATCATGGTTATCCAAGCCATTAAGACTTGCTTTGTATAATTCTGTGTATTCTTGCCACCTCTTCTGAACCTCTTCTGCTTCTGTTAGGTCTTTACTATATGTGTCCTTTATTGTGCCCATCTTTGTATGAAAGGTAGAATTTTTTTTCAGAACTGATTTGAAGGTCTGTCTCATGCCGAGGGCAGGGAGGAGGAGGAGGATCATGAGAATGGTTGGTCAGCCTCATGTTTCCTCTCACACGTGCCCCCACCTCTCTCCTTCCACTACTCTTCTCCTTTTAATATTTAAGAGGATCTTCATGAGAAAGTCCTTAAATCTTGTGTGTCTTAATGTTAAATCATGTACAGTATGTCTAGCAGGATCCAAAGCCCTAGAATCAGCAGTTCTGGGTTGGGAGCTCCTCTGGACACAGAGATCATGTATTTCCTCTGCTTCCTTTACTCCTAACTGCTCCCTTCTGCATACCCATCCCCACCGCCAAACTTAGTATAGATTGGTATTTAACAAGTAATGGAAAGCCTGAAGCAAGATGTTTAAATGGACTCAGAGGAAGCTCTCCTGGGCAGCAATGTGGAATCAATGTATATTTTTACCATCACTCCTTGTCCTTGTCTGGGTTCTCTTTCTTTTTCCTGGGAGCCTTTTCAGTACTTGAACACCTGATGTTTCCTTGTAGAACCATCTGGCAATATCCTATGTTCCCCCTGGGATAAGCAGAATGCCCCCCCCCCCCCCCCCAAAGATGCCTAGGCCTTACTCTTTAGAAGCTTTAAACATGTTATATTCATGACATCAGGGACTTTGCAGATGTTATTAAGGTTATAGATTTTCAGACAGTGAATCCTGGATTATCTGGTGGTTCACTGTGATCACATGAACCTTGAAGGCAGAGAACTTTCTTTTGCTGGAGTCAGAGGGATGCTGCAGAAGACGTGAGGGAGTGTCAACGTTTTAGAGGAGTTTAACACACCAATGCAATGCTGGAGGGGCCATGTGGGAACAGATAAGGATCAGAGGCCTCTAGGAGTAAAGACCACTCTCTCCCCGCCCCCACAACCAACCTCCCAGCTGACAGCTAGTGAGGAAATGGGACTTTAACCTGAATGAGCCAGGAAGCATATTTTTTTTCTCTGGGCATTCAGTGAGGAATGCAGTCCCACTGACATCTTGATTTCAGCCTTACGAGGCTGAGAGAACCCAGCTGATTCTACCTGGACTATTTTTTTTCTGTTTTTAGTTTTTATTTTATATGAGAATATAACTAATTAACAATGTTGTTTCATGTGGACAGCAAAGGGACTCAGCCATACATAGACATGTGTTCATTCTCCTTCAGACTCCCTTCCCAGCCAGGCTGCCATATAACATTGAACAGTTTCCTGGCTACACTGTATAGCCAAGTCCTGTTGGTTCTGTTGGTTATCCATTTAAAATATAACAGTGTACACATGTCCATCCCCGACTCTCTAGCTGTCGCTTTCCCTATCCTTCCTCCTGGCAGCCATATGGTTATTCTCTAAGTCTGTGAATCTGTTTCTGTTTTGTAAATAAGTTCATTTGTATCATCACTTTTTAGATTCTGTATGTAAGGGATGTCCTATTTTTCCCTCTCTGAGTTACTTTACTCAGTAAGGCACTCTCCAGGTCCATCCATGTAGCTGCAAATGACATGATTTCTTTCTCTTTAATGGCTGAGTAGTAGTATTCCAGTGTGCTTACGTACCACATCTTTATTCATTCCTCTAGAGCAAGCACTTCTTAAACTGTGATTCCTGAAGTTCCCTTAGACTCTCTAAGAAAGTCTGTGAAGGGAAGATGATTTTCACAGTAACACTAAGATGATATTTGCCTTTTTCATGTTGTTGATATTTGCACCAAAAGTGTAAAAGCACAGATGGGGAAAACCACTGGTGTCTTGGCTCATGTCAAGGTAGCATCACTTTACCAGTGGTCATTCTAGTTTCTCCAGCACAACTTTGAAGGAAAGAACATGCAGTTTCACTGAAGGATGATCTTAAGGAGCAGACAAATTCTTAGTGTTATTAAATGGCCAAAAGTTTGAGCAAACTCTGAGAGACAGTGAGGGACAGGGAAGCCTGGCATGCTGCAGTCAATGGGGGTGCAGAGTCAGACATGACTGAGCTATTGAACAAAACAAAACAAATTAAATCTTGACCCATAAATCCATGTCTTCTCCATATGCTGGGTGATAAAAGCATCAGAAAGCCCCTCTGCCTTAAAGAAAGGTACGTGTGCCTTTTCTCTCATGAAACATCATTTTTATTTAACAAAAGACTGATACAGAAATGAGGGTTACTCAGACATGGGTATTCAGGAGATATTTTCTTTAAAATGAATGAAGTGAGCCTGCCACTTCAAGAAAAACAACTGACAGTATTTGTTTCCAATGACAGTATTTGAGCTTTCAAGCAAAGAATAGAATTTTGGAAAACCTGTATCTGCTGCTGGAATTTGACTGATACTCAATACTCAGACTGTCTGATGAGATCAACTGTGATATTACAGAGCAGAAGAATGTGATTTTTTTTTTCAGACTGTAAAATAAAGTGTGGAAGTATTTGCAGCATGTGAATAACAGTAGGTCATTATTTTCCAAATGATCAATGTTACAGAATCATGCATGAGTAAAGGAACCATGGAAAATGCCAGAAGTGTTTACTGATATGCTTCCATATTCCAAATTGCAACTAACCTTTAAGAAACTTGTTGAGTTTTGTTGTGGTAAAAAGAAGAATTAGCACAATTATCTTAAAAATATTACTTCTGTTACCAACTAAAAAACCACATGAGGCTAGATTTGCTTCATTGTACTTTAGCCAAGACCTCATTTCACAACAGGTTGAATGCAGAGGCAGAAATAAGAATCCAGCAGTCTTTTGTTAAGCAAGAGACACAAAGCATCTTGTCTCACTGACCATGTTTTGGTTTTGAACATACAGATTTTTCTAAACATATTTTATGTTAATATATAATGGGTTCATTATTGATATAAATGAATTAATTAATTATAATTTCTGTTTCAACTTCAAATAGTGTAAATATTAATAGACATTTTATGTTAATATATAATGGGTTCATTATTGATATAAATGAATTAATAAATTAACTATAATTTCTGTTTCAACTTCAAATAGTACTAATATTAATAGACATAAACTGTAGAAATAAAATCTTTTTGGAGTCCTCAGAAATTTTAGAGTAGATGGTATCTACTGAGGCTTGTTGGAGGGCAGGCCACACATAGATACAACTCAGTAGTTCCAAATTTGCACTCCAGAGCCAATGTAAAACCAGGGTACTTTTCATTTGACTTTAGCCCTTTTACTATGTAGGACAATTGTTGAATTTTGAGTGAGCTTTCCCTATTTAAAAATTGGCAGTTTTTATGTGAAATATCACATTTTTCAGTTGTCTTGGAAAACTGAATGGCCTGGCTTTACTGGGTCCACATCCTGCCTGGCCTCTGCAGTTGGGTGGAGTAGCCTTCCTCTGTATGCATGCCTTGCAGTGTCCCTCCATTTTTGCCGCATCCCATTCTTTACATTCCTCCCTTTAAACCTGCTCCTTCTCAGTTTTCCACATGGTTTCTCAGCTCCTGGAAACATCTGTGTTTTAAATATCTCATTTACATGGTCTCCTCAGTGTCAAGAAGCTGGGAAGACCTGGGTGTGTCTCCTTCCACTGCTCCTTGGGGGATGTTATATATCACAAGATGCCAAGGGCCCATGAAAAGAAGATAAGATCACCAGATGACACAGGGATTTTTGAAATGGAGGCAAAAATTATATTTTAAGACTCATTTTCTCAGATATCATAATAATCTGCTGCTGAATATGGCAAGTGGATGGGTAAGGTGTCAGGAAAGTAGCTGAAATAGGGGTTAAAAAGTGAGTTTGTGCTCAAGAGCCAGAGTGTTTGTGTTCAAATCTTGGTTATAAACTTTTTGATAGTTGTGTGACCTTGGATGAGTTATCCAAACTCTGTGGGTTTTAGTTTCAATAAATAAATAAATAAATGAAAAGTGAGACTCATATTATCTATCTCATTGGGTTGTTGGAAGAATTAAATGAGGCAGTATGTGACAAGCACTTAGAATAGTGGCTGGCACAAAAGAGGCCTTCAGTGATTGTTAGCTGTTATTTTTACTATTCTTTTGAGCTGGGCTCGAGCCTGGCTATGAAAAGGAAAGTCAGCTGCCTTAGGTTCTGCCAGAAAACCTGGACTCTGTCCTTACAACCCTATCTCCCAGATCCCAGTCATCCTGACATGAATGCAGTGGATTCCAACAGATATCTGAGAATGACCTGGTGCCTCATTTTGATTGACAGGCACAGTTACTCAATTCATACCTGTTAAATCTACAGTGGATTTGGCAGAAGTACCTAAATAGACATTTCTCCAAAGAAGACATACAGATAGCCAACACGTATGTGAAACGACATTCAGCATCACTAATTATTAGATAAATGCAAATTAGAATTACAATGAGCTATCACTTCAACCAGTCAGAATGGACATCAGCAAAATAATCCACAAACAGTAAGTGCTGGAGAGGGTAAGCACTCCTGCACTATTGGTGGGAATGTAAATTGGTGCAGCCACTATGGAGAACAGTATGGGGGTTCCTCAAAAAACTAAAAATAGAGCTACCATTTATCATTTGCATTGTGCTTAGTTGCTCAGTCATGTCTGACTCTTTGCAACCCATTGGATTGTATAGTCCTTCAGGGTCCTCTGTTCATGAAATTCTCCAGGCAAGAATACTGGAGTTGTTACTTCCTTCTCCAGGGGATCTTCCTGACCCAGAGACTGAACCCGCGTCTCCTGTGTCTCCTGCACTGCAAGCAGATTCTTTACCTGCTGAATATGATTCAGCAATCCAATTCCTGGGCATGTATCCAGAGAAACCATAAATCAAAAAGATACATACACCACAATTTCATTGCAAGACTATTTATAATAGCCAAGTCATGGAAATAACCTACCTGTCCATCAACAGCTGAATGGATAAGAAGAGGTGGCGCATACATACGCCAGGAAATAATGCCATTTGCAGCAACATGGATGAACCTAGAGACTATCTCACTAAGTGAAGGAAGCCAGGCAAAGAGAACTATCATTTAACCACATATAAACCACAGAAAGAAAACCACATATAAACACTGCTTATATGTGGAATCTAGAAAATCATACAAATGAACTTATTTACAAGACAGATAAACAGACTCACAGACATGGAAAGCAAACTTATGATTGCCAAAGGAGAAAGGGAGGAATGGAGAGATAAATTAGGAGTTTGGGACTAGAACACGCACACTCCTATATAAAAAATAGATAATGAGCAAGGACCTACTCTATAGCACAGAGGAGCTATACTCAATATCTTGAAATACTCTATAATGGGAAAGAATCTAAAAAGCTATATCACTTTGCTGTATACCTGAAGCTAACACAATATTGTAAATCAACTATATTTCAATAAAATTTAAAAAAAAATCTATAGTGGATTTGATGTTGCTCATGAGGCATATTAATAAGTCCATTCATTTGTTCTTTCATGCATTTACCCGGTTGATTAGTATTCTATTTATTCTTTAAGCATCAGTCTAATGAATAGTTTTTTATTCATTAAATCTATTGCTTACTATGTTCCTGGCACATAGACATGGAAGCTCATGTCCTTGTTTTGGGTTAGAAACAACCATCAGCTATTTCTGGTGAACAGGGTCTAAGTATTTTAATTCCCTGTCTGTTATAAACAAAGATACACATGTTTCTATAGGACTGTTGAAAGATTTATTCCTAACCTGAGACCAAGTAACATACATGGAATAAATCACTGTTCAAAAATGGCCTTAAAAAGAGAAACAAGACTATAACTCTTGGAAAAAATTCTGTAAGTACCCAATTTATTCATAATCAATATTTATGATTTTTTTCAGTCATATATTTACCATCATTCCCAAATATGCTTTTGGCTAACAAATATTTGTAAGGTTAAGATCTATATTTATAATACTGGAAATCATACAAGGTACTTGATTTGCACAAATACTTCCCCCCTTACCAAACAACAAACAGATCTATTGTGCCTTGTTGTTTACCTTCTTGTATCTCTGAACAAAAGTAGGCTCCACCTAGGGCGTTTAATACTTGCAAAAAGCTTGCCCATTTCTCTGTAAGAAGATTATACAAGTGAAACCTTCATTCTTTGGGTTCAAGAGTGGCGAGTTTATATCAAAACAAAACACCTCTACCCAAAACAGTCCCAAGCCTTTGTGTTGATGAATTTGCTCTCAGGAGTGATAAGAAGCACAAAGAAGCCCAAGCTAAGTGTAAAGATCAGTCTGGTGGGCCACCTCTCTGAGGAGCCACACCACATGGCCATTTTCTGTGGACAAGTCTCCACTGTCATGGGTCTATTGAAGACTCTTTGAGGTCACACCTAAGGACTGACATAAACATGGGGCCTGAATTGGCATCACCTGGGATTCTGTGATAGCTGCTTGGATCTTGGGCTCGCACAGACCTATTGCATTAGTCTAAATTTTAACAAGATCCTCTGGTGAACTCTATACACAAGGAAGTCTAAGAAGTGCTGGACTCGGTGCCCCAGCCCCACTTTAAGAAGATCACCTCTAGCTGGATAAACCTCTTCTTCAGGGGAGACACCATTCCCAGCAGGGAGGAATTATAGATGACAACTGCAAAAAAAGGTATGTTGTTTTTTTTTTTTATTTTAAACATGCAAAATACAGTCCATGCATCTGCCATTTTAAAAAGTCTCTCATCCTGTAGCAGATAAAACCAAATATGTTTTGGCTATCAACATTCAAGAAATGTTTCAAAATGCTTTACAGTGTAAAGATAATAAGAAATTTAGCAAAATTTCAACAAACCTGTATAAAAAACAGATACAGATAACTTTTTATTTCAAGGCAACATGCTGTAATGTAAAGAGTAAGTTATAATTATCTGTGTTTCTTTGTAAAAAGTCTTTAACAATACAAGGGATTAATGGATCCAGGCCTCAGGGCTACACATGCAAAAAAAATTGTCAGTTAGTTAAAAATCACCAAACGTGCTATTTTTAAATGTGTATTTGTATGTCTTTTTAAGTACAGGAGTAATAGAAGTATTAAATATTAGCAGGAATAGTATCTGAGAACTCAGTAAAAGTGTGTACAGTTCATGGAGCCAGTGTCCGGGAAGATTCATACATTTCTGATGAACATTTTGGCTTAATCCCTTTGCCATTGTAATAGTCCACGACTTGGTTTGGGACTTCAGCCAACACGCTCTTTGCTAGGGCAGCTGGAGATGCCTGCAGGAAAGAAGAAATCAGCATGACTCTGGCACCTGGTTGAACTAATCTGACCCAAATCAGCTAAACACTTGAATCCTGCTCTGAACAGGGGGTTCATTCACTTATTCATTTATTCATCATTCATTCTGCACTTGTCAGCATCTACTCCAAGCAAGAGTTATCAGATTGTTGGAAAGTGAGCTTTTAATTTCATAACTATGTTTTTTCTTTTTTTTATATCTGTCTCAAAATATAGAACTATTCACATCTGAGGATGGGTGAACATTGGATGATAGGAAGAACTGCCTTGCAGTTTTGTGTTTGAATTACATTCAAATCCAGACACCTATTTATGTTCCAGGCACTCTGGGAGTGTTGATAGTGTCTGTGATTCTTGCCATTAGGAAAGTTACAGTCATGTGAAAGGCTTCCTTGGTGGCTTGCTGCTGCTGCTAAGTCGAGACAGTCGTGTCCAACTCTGTGCAACCCCATAGACGGCAGCCCACCAGGCTCCCTTCCCTGGGATTCTCCAGGCAAGAACACTGGAGTGGGCTGCCATTTCCTTCTCCAATGCATGAAAGAGAAAAGTGAAAGTGAAGTCACTCAGTCGTGTCTGACTCTTCGTGACCCCATGGACTGTAGCCCACCAGGCTCCTCCATCCATGGGATTCTCTAGGCAAGAGTACTAGAGTGGGTTGCCATTGCCTTCTCCCTTTTTGGTGGCTTAGATGTTAAAGAATCTGATAACAATGTAGGAGATGCAGGTTTGATCCCTGGGTTTGGGAAGATCCTCTGGAGGAGGAAATAGAAACCCACTCCAGTATTCTTGCTTGGAGAATTCCATAGACAGAGGAGTCTGGTAGGTTACAGTCCATGGGGTAACAAAGAGTCAGACACAACTGAGCGACTAACACACACCCACCCACCCCTCCCCCCACACACACACACAGTTGTGTGAGGGGAGCCTGGTGAGGCCGAAATGAACCCTCCCATGAGGCAGAACACGATCCACACCACAGAGCAGCAGATCACACCACAAGTGAACTTATTAGAAACTAAGATCCTTAAACCCATCCCAGAGCTAATGAATCATAATCTGTGTTTTACGTCAATGCCTAGGTGACTCCTATGCATATTGAAATTTGAGAAGCAGTGCCCTAGGGAGTCACAAACACTGTGTGACCAGAGCACAGAAAATCAAGAGCGTAAGTCATCTAGGAGATCACAGTAGGCTTCCAAGAAGAGATGGCATTTACGTTGGGTATGTTTTGAAACAAGGAGAAGGAGAGGACTGGCGTTTGATCGTTCTAGGGATAGTGAGTCATCTGATGGGGCTCTGAAGGAAGTGTGTATTAGGGATGCAGGATTGGCTGTGCATTTACCTGGAAAATGAACTTGTGGCTGAGCGATGGAATATACTGAATACTGAGCTAGTTTATATAGCCTTTCTTCTATCAGCATTATAGACTCTAAGCCTTGGGGCAGAGGAAGGTGGAGGCTGACATTTTGCATGGACTCTGGATTCAAGAGCTGGGCTTGACCTCTGACCCTGGCACTCACTATTAACTGCCCAGCCCCTGGGCAAGTAAGATTGCCTGAATTTCACTGTTAGCAGTTACTGCAGAGGTTGAGAACTTGAGGCAGAGTGCAATGTTTGAGGTCCCTCGGGAAAAATCCTGAAGGAAAGAGGGCTGGCCTAAACGCCAGGTGACGAGGTTTCTAGCTCTTGTCTTCCTTGTCACTCAGCCATTCGACTTTGCTGAGCCCTGATGTTTTGAGACAGGAAAGCAGAGAATAGGAATTCATTCTACCTCAAATATTCTGGGTGGTTCAAAATGCAAGAGATCTTAAAAATTTCAAAAACAATCTGAAAATACTGTGCTTCTAAAGTGACTGCTCACATTTTGAAGATGTCAGTATGTTGGCCATATTTATTTTATAAATAACTGCTCAAGTGTGTTAGATCATGGCCAGCTTGTACACTGGGGAAAACACAAGAGTCCTTTTCTCCCTTTTCTCTCTGGTTGTTGCTCACACAAATGTTAGAAAGATAAAGACTTGATTTCCCAGTCTTCCTGGCATGTAGGGATGCCATATGACCCAATTTCATTATTTGAGACCCAGGTGAAGTTTCCTGGGGGCTGTTTCTTGGAAAGCTCTTCAACAGACATCATCAGTTCTATATCTCTTTCCCCTTCCTTTCTATCTTGAACAAGAATGTGATTTCTAGAGCTTTGGCAACCATTTTATCATTATGAGGGAATAGCAAAAAGAATCTCTAAGTGGTACTGACACTATTGAACCACTGAAAAAACTAGCCAGTAGCCCCTGGCCCCTAACATTTAGCTACATGAGAAAAGAAAAGTATATTTGTACTTATATAATCAATTTGGACACAATTTCTATTTTACTATACTAGATATGTTTGATTATTCTTCATGTAGGGACTATTCCTCTGTATCATAGAATGCTTACAAGTCTCTCTGGCCTCTACCTCCTGGATGCAAGTAGCCATCAAAAATGTTTCTAGCCATTGCCAAATTTTTCTGGGGAGAAAAATCATCCTTGGTTAAGAATAACTCATGTGATCCACGGTGATATGGGTTTGCTGTTATGTTAAGCCAAAAATATTCCTGACCAGTGTGTCAAATAGAACTTGCTTGGGTGATAAAAGTATTCTGTATCTATGCTGTCCAATGTGGTAGTCACCAGACACATGGTGTCTCTGAGCCCCTGTGATATGGCTAGTGTGACTAAAAAACCAACTTTTTAATTTTAATGAATTTAAATTTAAATAACCACTTGTGGCCCTTTGCTACTGTGTTGGATGGCACAGCTCCCAATGATTCTCCTGCCCTTTGCACACCTGTACTGGTGGTTCTGGTGAGCAAAGACTGCTTGGAGGTCCTCAGGTTGGGCAAAGGAAAAAAAAATAGGAAAGTAGCTGGCAACAACAGTAATAACAGCTGCATTTATTAACCACCTACATGCATCAGGCACTGTGCTGAGCTTTATATAGGCCCTTCTAATCTTCCAAACTGTGTGTCTTTTACCCCATTTTACAAATGAAAGTCTGTGACACAGAGAGGTTAAGTAAATTGCCTTGAGTCACACAGCCCACAGCCTCTGCCTGTCTGAAGGTCTGGGTTACTTTGCAGAGCAGAAAACGAGAGGCAGTTCACAGGTTCCTGGCTGTATGAAATGATATCAGCACCTCATCTTGTGCTTTATTTATGGTTTATTGAATTCAGAGTAGATTAGTTTGGATAATGAAATGGTTCTCAGAATCTAACTTGAAATTCAGGAAGATGAGGTGGGTGTTGAGCTCCTGTTGCTCTGCTCTGTGGTCCACAGGAAGCTAGGACCCTGGGGCAGAGGGACAGCCAGCCCACCCTCTTTCCTGGCCCCATTAGGCACTTCCTTATTGCAAGTGTCCCTCATCCCCTCCCGTCACCCCACCAAGGTCTGCCTTCTTCATGTCGCAATTCTGGCCACATCTCTGAAGTTTTGTAGTGACGGAGTAGCCCTCCTCAACCACCCACAGATCACTTAGGTGGACACCTGTGTTCCAACTGGGCAATTCTCCGGTAAATTCCCGGAGGAGGTTGGGCCCCTGGCTCCTCATCTCACTGTGGTACCAGTGCAAGCACACAGCTGGCAGTCTGTAAGTGTGTGAGGGAGAGCAGGGGTTGGAGCGTAGGCTGCAGCCTTACATGGCAAAGAGGCATATGTGTATATGTGTGTTTGCAGCGGGTAGGGAGAGGGTGGTTTGGGGAAACTCTTGAACCCCTCATCACTCAGGCAATATTGTGGGTGGTGGTCACTCCTGTGGTAATTGTGTCAGCTGTCAAGATGGGGCAGGACATTACAGTCTGGAAGAATACCTTCTCCCACCTTGGGCATTACCCTAGCAACTAGCTTCACTGATGGACACAACTGTAGGGGCTTCAGCTCCAGCACACCCCGACTTGACAAAGATGCCCCTCCTTGCTGTCCTGGGCAGACACCTTGGGGGCTTGAAACCTCCCCTTGGGCAAGTTGAAGATAGGCTACAGTAGCAGAGGTACCCTTCCCCCAGGCTTACTGCCCACACTTGTGGCAGCTTTCACAATGGGCGTGGAATGAAAGAACACAGGGACTCTATAACACAGCAGGGCTCTTTAGGGCCACTACCAACCCAGAGGGAAACTTCGTGTGAGTCAGAGAAAAAAATTTCTTTTTTAACCCGTTGGTCATAAACCAGTTTTGAGTCTACCTTGGCAAACTGATTCCAGCATTTTCCCCTACTGATCACAATCAACTGTTTAATATTATCCTTTAAACTAACTTTGTCATTTCGCTGGTTCTTTCATTACTGAATTAAATAAATCTTTGATGATGCTTACTATATATTTATAGAGGATTTAGGGTTCTATCACTTTGTAAACATACTTTGCCAAGGCAAACACAGGCCTCTGCCAGAGCACATGGCTTGACAAGGAGAATTGAGGCTGCATTTCAGCTCCTCTTTCTACTTCAGCCATGCAGGAAACTACAGCTCCTCTTTCTACTTCTCTTGAGCAGGAAACAATCTGTCCAGCTGTATATGCCAGCCTTGGGTACACTGAAGACCCTAAATTATGTAGATGAGGCCAAGTTCCAATGAAAGGTTGGCTACATAGTTAGCATGACTCCTCATCCATAACTCAGGGCATACTTCTTTCTCCAATGAGTAAAGCTTTCATGTCCTAACTGGGAGGTGGCCTGGCCCAGGCAGGTATGGCTGGCATTGCTTCACTACCAGCACTGGTGGAAAAATGGGGGGTTTCTGCTTTCCCAAGGTAAGCCCCCAAAATATGCGTACGTGTTTGAAGTTCCTGAAGGGCACGAACTGGACGATGTCACGGAGGACAGGCTCTCCCTTGGGTGATCTCAGAATCCCATCATCACCGTCCAGCATCTGCATGTCGCTGAAGTCTGCGTTGCCTACTCCCACGATGATGACTGACATGGGGAGGTGGGAGGCATGGACGATGGCCTCCCGCGTGTCGGCCATGTCTGTGATGACCCCGTCAGTCAGGATCAGCAGGATGAAGTATTGCTGCCATAGGTCAGACATCAGGAGACAATGGGGACAGAGAGGTGGGGGAGACAAGGACAAAGCCAGTTACACACTCAGGTGGCTCCAGTACACACTGACCACAGCAAAAGTGATGACAAACTTTTCCTGAATGCCTGAGTTTACAGCCCTAAACACCAAAGACAGGATGAATGGAACTTAAAGGCCGGCTCAGTAATTGCAAGTAATCCAAATAATCCAAATCCAAATAATCACCTTAGTGATGTTGATAAAGCACAGGGTATAGACAGAATAGTAGAGGAGTCAGGGGCTGGTTTCAAAGCCTCGTTCTCTGAAATGGTGGGAATTTTCCCCTGAATCCTCTGGGTCTCACCCTTTTCATCTCTCACGTGAGTGGTGGAGCTGGATCATTCATAGCGTCCTCTTCAGCTTGGAGATTTGCAAATCTAAAGTGGAGCTGCCTAATTTAGCCACCAGCTCCATGTGACTACTGAGGCCTTGAAATGCCGTGAAAGCAATGGAGAAACAGAATTTTACATTTTATCTCATTCAAATAAATTTAAATTTAACTTAAAAAATGGATACCTGATTGATTTACTGGAAATCTTTTAAGTATATTTGCACAACTATAAATATGTGAATCTAGGGGACATATGTATACCTATGGCTGATTCTTGTTGATGTTTGACAGAAAACAACAAAATTCTGTAAAGCAATTATCCTTCAATTAAAAAATAAATTTAAAAATATGTGAATCTACTTTCTCAATTATCAATTTATTGAATCTTTATAAGGATCAAGTATTTTTGATGATATTTAGCATCCAAATTGAGATGATATAAGGATAAAGTACACATTAGATTTTGAAGACTTAGTACAAAAAATAACTTAAAATACTTTATTAATAATTTTTATATGGAGTACCTCTTAAGATGATGGTTTTAGTTATGCTGGGTTAAATAAAATGTTATTAAAATGAATTTTCCTATTTCTCTGCAGCTTTAAACTGTGACTACTGGAGAATTAAAAATTTCTGCACACCTCCCACTCTATTTCTAGAGGATGAACATGAACATGAAGTCACTCAGTTGTGTCTGACTCTTTGCAACCCCATAGACTGTAGCCTACCCGGCTCCTCAGTCCATGGAATTTTCCAGGCAAGAATATTGGAGTGGGTTGCCATTTCATTCTCCAGGGGATCTTCCCAACCCAGGGATGGAACCCAGGTCTCCCACACTATAGGCAGATGCTTTACCATCTGAGCCACCAGGGAAGCCCCAAACAAGAATACTGAAGTGGGTTGCCATTCCCTTCTCCAGGGGACCTTCCCGACCCAGGAATTGAACTCGGATCTCCCTCACTGTAGGCAGACACTTTACCTACTGACACTTTACCCTGAGCCACCAGGGAAGTCAGAGGATGGCACTGCACTAAAGCCCTAGGAGAGGTGAGGATTGTGGGCTCTCCTTCTTTAGATCGTGTGCCCTGGACTGGTGAGTGGCCTGCAGGTGGCTGCCCTTCTCCAAGGATGGGGGCAGAAGGCTCTTCCTACTCTAAATTATGGCTGAACAGGCTTGTAGGAGTCTCATCTGAGACGGAGACTGGACAGGAGGCTCCATACTCATCAGTACAGGGAGGGCTAGGGAAGGGCTATGGGGTCTGAAGAGGGAAAGTTCAGGGAGGACCTCACTGTCCTTAGTTATTAGAGGCATCATGACAGCATCTCGGATGAGAAGGGATTCAGGAATGAGGTTACTGAGATGCTGCTCACACCAAACTCTAAAGAACTTTTAATGTAAACTTTGCAATATACTCATCTACAGGGAATAAATGTGGGATGGTGAAACCACTCCAAGTTGCCACATTTCAAAGGAGGAAGGCTAGATAGAAAATCACATGTTGAACACATCTGGTTTTGAGAATCACACTTAAAAGGTTGCATATAGGGCTGGTAGTGCTAAAGAGTTCTCATTTTTCTCTGTGAGCCTGAAAAAAATATTTTAAACAAAACAACGCAGTCAAAATACAGCTGGAGAGAAGAGAGATTCATACTATGATGAAGACAGACACGTGTCCTTAATGCTTTTCATACAGTTTAATACAGAGGCAAATTCTGTTCCATGTCTGCTAATTACCCACCCCTAGTTCTAACTGAACAATTTTTAAATTCATTTGAATTATCAATTTTCATCCATACCTATGCTTTTGGAGTCTTATACATTTACAGAGAAAGTGGCCTGGGAGTTTGGAGGAAGGTTTTAATCAGAGAAAGTGATGGAGGAGCTACGGAGGTGCAGGGAGAAGAAGCCAAAGGAGGCAACTTGGTGGCTTAGGGATGGATGGATGTGATGCAGAAAATACCAGAGTCATAAATGACTCTTTGCAGGGTGTGCCTTGGAGGCTATAACAGGCACCAAATCTGGTTGGAGCCTCCTCCTGATTCCTGAGCAGGTGGCCTTGTGAGTGAATCACACTTCTGCACCCCCACCATTCACTCCTCGCCCTCCCCTAACTCCTGTCTGGTCTGATCTTCATGGTTCAGGGCATGGATCTCCCCTACCTATCCCCTACAATACCTCCAGGAGCAAACAACCTGACAATCACACCACCATATTGAGGAATTTATAGTTGTCATTGTCTAGATAGGGTGTTGGGAAAGTATTTTCTGTAAAGGGGCTATGATAAATACTTTAGGCTATGTGGGCCATAATGGTGTCTGTGGCAATGACCTAACTCTGCCTGTTAGAATGAAAATAGCCATAAATATTACTTAATAGGAATGTGCATGGCTGTGTTCCAATAAAACTTTATTGAGGGACACAAGTTTGAATGTCATATAACTTTTGTGTGCCATGAAATATGATTCTCCTTTTGATTTTTTTTCAACCATTTAAAACTGTAGAAGCCATTATTCACTAACTGAGAAACAGGTTGCAGAATGTTACTGGCTTTTCATTTAGAGCAGGGATTCTTTTTTTCTTTCCAGTAATTTTTATTCATTCTTTTTTAAAATATAAATTTTTAAATTTTAATTGGAGGTTAATTACTTTATAATATTGTATTGGTTTTGCCATACATCAACATGAATCCACCACAGGTATACACGTGTTCTCCATCCTGAACCCTCCTCCCTCCTCCCTCCCCGTACCATCCCTCTGGGTTGTCTCAGTGCACCAGCCCCAAGCATCCAGTATCATGCATCAAACCTGGACTGGCGATTCGTTTCATATATGATATTGTATATGTTTTAATGCCATTCTCCCAAATCATCCCACCCTCTCCCTCTCCCACAGAGTCCAAAAGACTGTGGAAACTGGAGCCTATTCATTCTTTACTTCTCTCTCATTTGCCTCGACTTTGTTTTTTTAAATTTATTTTTTTTAATTGAAGGATAATTGCTTTACAGATTTTTTTGTTTGTTTGTTTCTGCCAAACATCAGGACGAAGCAGCCATAGGTATACATATGTAACAACCTAGAGAGGTGGGATGGTGAGGGAAATGGGAGGGAGGTTCAAGAGGTAGAGGGGGGATTCTTAGCCTGGGCTTGCAGACTGTTGAACTGAAATAATTTCAGGCCATCTGCACAGTTGGGGTAAATTAAAGTTGTGTTTTCACTTACCTTTAACTAAAAATGTATCATTTTTCAATTCTGAGTATAATCAACAAATAGAATTGGTTTTAACTGTACTTGTACTGAGTCACCAATAGAAATCACATAATATGTTCCTGTTATAAAACAGTGTATCATTTACATTCAACATTACTTAGAAATAAGAGAATTATTAGGCCAGGCACTAATTCTCACAATTTAAATTTATTGCTATATTTATGATGCTTCTATGTCACATTTGAAAATATTTAGCTAACTGCTTTTCAACATAATTGGTTTACTTTATAACATTTGTTTTATTCTGTGCATTTAAAGGCCATTCTGAGGAGGGGGTCCATGGGCTTTACCAGCTGCTAATGGTGTCCATGGATCAAAAAGGGTTAAGAAGTTCTGGCCTGAAGAGACTGTCAAGACTCTAGACCTGATCCTTCCAGGTTTAATCTAGCTAAAGGTAATAGGCTGCAGACTGCTGGATCGAAACCCTGATGGAAATTTCCGATAAAGCTGGCAGTAACACTTGATTCCAAAGTCAGGCTAGGAAAATGCTCATGGGTGAAACATTATAGTCTGAATGTACTTGAGGTCCTGTTTAAATAATGAGGGAATTTTTTCTTTTTAGAAGAGTTTCATACAACTGGGGAAAAAATCCTATAGCCACAGACTTCCTGACACCACTTGCCTATAAGGTTCAAGGTTAGGACACTTAGCAATCAGTGATAACAAGGGGCCCTGGACCACACTCTGTTAATAAGATAACAGAAACTCTGGGGGAAAGCATCAGTGTTCCTGGCATATAAGAATGAGATATGGATTAGATCCTTTCAGTACTGTTTTCTGATCTGTCCTTTCAGAGCAGACCCACCTGACCCTGGAGGAGTAAGTGATGCCCAAAACCTCATTCTGGTTTCTGTTAATCCAGAATGCACACCTATGTCAGATTCTCTTTACTCCTGTGAGTGTTGGTACCCTAGAGAGGCTGAGATAACTCAGTTCTCAAACTGGGCTCCATGGAGCCCTAGGGATGCCTTGGATCCTCTTAAGGATAAAGCCCCTTAAGTGTGGGCCCCACCCCTTAGCCCAGATTCAGTCAGAACAGTCTGTTTTCTTAAAATCTATATGTTTGGTTTCTAAGCAAGATATTATTTGAAGAATTTGAGGTTCTGGTAATTTAAAGGGGGTTAAAATAAATGAAATACTGATCTTGTCCAACCCTATCCCTAAACCTTGCATCTGTGAGGATTCAGAATTTCTCCAAGGCCTCTTGGGTTTGGTAAGATGGAGCTGCTATTGACTTTGACAAGTGTGGTCTTCAGAGTGGTGTCAGGAGCATAGTTTGGATGATATGGGTAGAGGCACCAGTGGAAAGAGAGATGGAGATGGTGAGTATGGGCAGTTCTTTCAGTGAATTTTGCTCAAAAAGAGTAAAATAAGGGACAGTAGCTAAAGGGTAGAGTGGTGTCAAGGGAGAGCTTTGAACTTAAGCAAGAGAAATTACAACATGTTTTATTTGCTAATAGGAATGAGTCTTCAGTAGAAAGAGAAGTAGATGATAAGGAGAGAAAGGGAATGCAAGTATGAGGTCACTGTTCCTGGATAGTTGGCAGGTGTGTGCTGCAGTGCACAGAGCAGACACCACTGTGAGATGGGAATATGTACAGCCCATCGTAACGTGAGGGATGCTGAGAACACAGGCAGAGAGCATGGGGGAAAGATGGGCTCACGTAAGAAGGTGAGGCAGCAGCATATCATGTTCTTTATGCAAATCTAGTGTTGTGGAATCCAGGATAAAATCATAAAGAAAATTTCAGACATCATCAATATTCTGCTAAATCTGAAAAACATTTCAGTTCAGTTCAGTTCAGTTGCTCAGTCGTGTCTGACTCTTTGTGACCTCATGAACCACAGCACGCCAGGCCTCCCTGTCCATCACCAAATCCCGGGGTCCACCCAAACCCATGCCCATCGAGTCGGTGATGTTATCCCCTTCTCCTCCTGTCCTCAATCTTTCCCAGCATCAGGGTCTTTTCAAATAAGTCAGCTCTTCATATCAGGTGGCCAAAGTATTGGAGTTTCTGCTTCAACATCAGTCCCACCAATGAACACCCAGGACTGATCTCCTTTAGGATGGACTGGTTGGAAGAGTCTTCTCCAACACCACAGTTCAAAAGCTTCAATTCTTCAAAAGTCAGCCTTCTTTAAGGTCCAACTCTCACATCCATACATGACCACAGGAAAAACCATAGCCTTGACTAGACAGACCTTTGTTGGCAAAGTAATGTCTCTGCTTTTGAATATGCTGTCTAGGTTGGTCATAACTTCCCTTCCAATGAGTAAGCGTCTTTTAATTTCATGGCTTCAGTCACCATCTGCAGTGATTTTGGAGCTCAGAAAAATAAAGTCTGACACTCTTTCCTTTGTTTCCCCATCTATTTCCCATGAAGTGATGGGACCAGATGCCATGATCTTAGTTCTCTGAATGTTGAGCTTTAAGCCAACTTTTTTACTCTCCTCTTTCACTTTCATCAAGACGCTCTTTAGTTCGTCTTTACTTTCTGCCATAAGGGTGGTGTCATCTGCATATTTGAGGTTATTGATATTTCTCCCGGCAATCTTGATTCCAGCTTGTGCTTCTTCCAGCCCAGCGTTTCTCATGATATACTCTGCATATAAGTTAAATAAGCAAGGTGACAATATACAGCCTTGATGGACTCCTTTCCCTATTTGGAACCAGTCTGTTGTTCCATGTCCAGTTCTAACTGTTGCTTCCTGACCTGCATACAGGTTTCTCAAGAGGCACATAATGATGGTATTGAAAAAAGATACATAGAAAAATTATTATATTTGGTAATATATGTAACTCTAATGTAATTGGGTGGCGCTTCCCAGGTAGTGCTAGTGTTAAAGAACCCGCCTGCTTATGCAGGAGATGTAAGAGACACAAATTTGATCCCTGGGTTGGAAAGATCCCTTGGAGAAGGGCATGGCAACCCATTCCAATATTCTTGCCTGGAGAATCCCATGGACACACAGAGTCTGGCAGGGTACAGTTCATGAGGTCACAAAGAGTCAGACACAACTGAAGTGACTTAGCATGCACACCACATATTAGGAAAAAAACCAAACTCTGGTCTTTCAGCTTTGGTTTGCATTTTTCTTAAGAAAACCACCAATAGGACCTCAAACAAATCTTCCCCATGATGTTGTGTGTTACTTCACTTGATTACTAGGTAGAAGAATAACCCATCATTTTATTTCACTTCCATCTGTAGTCTGGATACCCTGGAAGTTAAGCTTAGTTTTGTTTTTCTTTTTTTTTTCCTTCCCAGGGACTGAAGATGAGTTGAGCATTGTGACATGGACTTACACTCCAGAGAGTATAGAGGCTTCCCTTGTTCAGTGCCTCCTGTGTTCAGGTAATGTTGAAGACATTTGAGTTGCGTCATCCCTAAACCTCATGTTAATTCAGCAGAGATGGGCATGATTATCCCCATTTTTCAGATGAGGAGACTGAGGACTGGGGAGGGAAGGTTAAATCATTTATTCAAACTCATGCAGGTAAAAATGCAGATTCTTTGTCAGAGTGGGGCGGGTGCTATGGCCAGTATCCAGGGGAGGAAGGGTAGGCGCACTAGCAGGTGGACCACCCCTCTCCTTACCGACGCCTCCTTGGTGTTGGTCTCCTCTGATGCTGACTTGGCCACCTTCTGGATGATGGGAGCGATGTTGGTGGGGCCGTAGAGCTGGAGTTTGGGAAGGCAGCTCTGATAGGCTTCCACAACTCCTTGAATCCCTGAGGTAAAATTGGCAAAGATCAATAGCTAAATAGTCTTCGAAATATATTTAAGAATACACACATATACACACGAAGCATTAACCTCCCTCAAAGAGTCCTTATCAACAGCACATTTATGTTCTTAAGATAAAAAAGAAAACATCACATCTGGGCTGGTGTTTCTGCCTCCATTCCACTAAAATCATTCTCTTTATGCATTTTAGTTATTTTTTGAAATTGGCTTGGAAAGAATTTATTAATGAATGATTGTGTTTCCTACAGAATACAAACAAGCCTTTTTCTGACAAGGAGAATACTCTAGACTCAGTTAAAAAAATGGCAGTTACAAACCTATGTATTCCCAAAACTTTTGCATACTTTCAAATATAAGGGATTCATGCTGGGGATATTTTGCAACCCTACAGCTTAAAACTCAGAGAGAAATCTTTTAGTCAGATCTCATCCTCTTAAAAGGTTCACGTTAAAAGCGATCATTTCTACAGGTGAAGAAACTGAAGCTCAGAGAGGTTTGTTGCAGACTCAGGATTCACACAGGTGTGTCGTGCTCTAAGGGCCATGCTCAAGGCTTTGACGTTTCTCTAGTTTTCATACCACCCTGTTGACTCTAGTACACCCATCCCAGGCCAGCTATGTGAATGATGTATACATACAGCCGTCTCTCCAGAGGCTCAAGTCTTTGTGGGCAGGAATTGTACCTTCCTCTCTCATAAGCTCAAGGCATGTCAGGCACATAGTAGCTGCTCCCCAAACGTGTGATGGATGAGGAAACCCTCAGGTTTTTTTTTTTTTTTTTTTGGCCAGAGGAATCCAGAATTGGGATTGATATTCTTGCTCTAAGCTCAAGACCTCTTCTGCATTCTGTCTTTTCCAGGTGTTATGCCTCTGCTCTCTTGTTATTTGGGTCCAGGGAGCCTAATTCTCTGCTGTGGACAATCATCACTGACACACTGCATCAGGAGAGAGACACTAAGATGGGAAAAGGGGAAGGGAAGGGCTGTGGGACCCTGGCTCCCTTTCACATCGTGATTTACCTGCACATTCCGGGTTGTCTTCATTAAAGTTGATGGCGAAGTCATGAGAGACCTGGACACCAATTAAAATTTACAAAAGGAAGACAGGAGAATGACAACATTAATCCAGTCAGGGGGCACTGGGGTTAGAGTCTGCAAACAGAAGCTCATTACATTCATTTTGTGTCAAGCTGCAAGAACCATTTTAAGCCTTTACAGAATCTCTCTGAGATGGAGGGTGGATTCTAAGCTCCCTGTGGAGTTGAGGTGACAGGGAGATTTTCTAGAATCAGATAAATGCTGGCAGGGGAGGGAGAATAAGGTATATGAAAAAAAATACAAGGAAAGATTTCAGAAAAATGTTAACTCCAAATAGCTTCAAGAGAGAAGCGGCCTCAGAATAGAGGCTAGATTTGGCTGAGTTCTATTTGGACCAAGTGATTAAAAAATGATAACTCAATAACCCAAGCTGTCTGCTCGAGATGGCTATGCTTACAAAGGCTCCAGCTAAGCTGTTGACATTTACGACTCATTCTAACATAATATATAGAACTGCTGGGCAGGAGGATTTTCACATACATACAGGTAAAAATAGACTCTAGCATTTGGAAAAGTAATAAAGTAACATAATTTGGAAACTTCCAATACAGATTCCTCTACCTGGTGGGACCTATGTACAATACAAGGTTAAATAATATGTGGCTTATTTTTTTGTTTCTAAAACTTGATAAAATAAGAGATGTGTCCTGGCATCTAGATATTTTTATTGGGTCACATGGAATTTTACTGAGGTTTCCATTTCAAAGGCTATTTCCCAAAGCACTGACTCTCTGGGGCCTAGAAAATAAGTCATTGTGGTAAAAATCCATTTTTTCCCAGTGGGGGTCAGAGCTGATGCTGTTGGTGCCTTACCCACATTTCCTTGCCCTTGGCTCTTCCAGGCAACTCAATCAACTGTCAGTTATCTTACCTGGTTTATTTACCTTAAATTTTCCTTGGGCTTCCAGAGCTGGTGTGGCTTACCCAAGTGACAGGCAAAAAGTGTTGGGGAATTAATGTCCCCTGAGAGTAATGTCCCTGGAGAATCGCTCTTCATCATGGGCTAACAGGAGGCTATGAATCAGTATCCCAGCCCTCTAATCCCTTGGGGTCTGTGTGTACTCTGCACTGTCTCCCAGGATCTGGCCTTTGGCTGTCCATGCTGGTAATGACTTGTTAGAAAACCCTATGTTGACTTCTTCCCATTTCCCCTCTCTCTACTGAGGCTTTCTCTACTTCTCAAATAAACTGCTTGGTTCCTAATCCTTGCTGCAAGGTCCCTGGAGAGTGCAAACTAAGACAGGGGTGATTGTGACTCAGTTTCAATGCAAACTGAGACTTTATCCTGAAGAAATAAGTCATGGTAACCTCATAAATTCTCTGGGGGCACCTGAGTTGCTGAGACCATCAGGGCCTGTCTGGAGCAGAGGGGAGATGAGGCATGGAGATGAGGCATGGAAAAGGGGTATCTGAATGGCTTTGGGGGAATAGAGTGAGGATGCATAAGGGATGCCTGGTAGGGTAGCAGGAAGAAGTTAGCTGTCAGGCAGAATGGATCAGGAGGGGGATAAGAACTTTAGCTAACAGCTAGAAGAAGTTGCTTTAGGAGGGGGACCAGGCAGATGTCAGGGATGAGGTCAGGAAGGCCTGGAGCCAGGTAAGCCGCACACCTCTATCCTCAGCCCCACCGGGCCAAGGCTACCTAGGGGGATTGGGGAGTATGCTTATACATCTCAGGGCAGCTGGACTGGTGGTTGTCCAGGTTCAATTCCAGGCTAGAGGCTTAGCAGTTCTGTGAGGAAGGTGGGCACCCACCTGCCCACATCCTGGAACTGATACCCCATCTGAAGGGGACTGCATCTCCTGAGCTCTGGTTAATTCTTTTATGTATGATCTTTTAATTTTAGTATTGCCAGGTCTTTCAGTTTTTCCAGAGAAGCCAGAAATCTGACATTTTTCATGAAATTGTCTAATTCTTAAAAAAAAAGTCTCAGAATATATTTGTGGACTGATTAACACCTATAAGCCAACAGTTGACAACACTTGATCTATATTCTTCCCCCACCATGTGCTCCATTTCCAACAAATGCTTCCAGAATTCTATAGCATGGCCAGCAGGGAGAACAGTGTGGGGCATAGGCAAACAAGAAGGAGGACAGGTCATGGAGACAGGCTACTCCATCACTGCTCACTCCAGCAGGAAAAGGAAGGTGGACTCCTTTTTTCATGAAAGGCCTTCAGTCTGACTGCTGTGGGGTGGGAGCAAAAGTTGGCATCTGCTTCCTGATGTGCAGCTCAGATTATTAGGTCAGTAAAAGAGAAATTGATGACTGGGCAGTATTGCTTGCATTTATTTGGGACTGCAGAGGCCTCCTGAGGAACAGGGGTCCCTGCTCCTCCCCAAGATTCTCCCACCCAGACCATCTGGTATACCATGGGAGAGTGCCTCAGCCCCACTGCAGCACAAATCTCTCCATATACAGTCTTGGCCTTCTTTGTGTCATGAGAAATTGGCATCAAGGTCAAATAGGATTCCAGTGTTTTTACAGTAGCCTTTCAGCTCCAAATTCTCTGAACCCAAGTAGCTCTTTCCTCAGGATTTCTCTGTATCTCCCACACAAGACTGGCACTTAGGAACTTGGGATGAAGGAGTCTGTAGACTTCACTGTCATGGATTTTCACTGTCAGAATGGCCAATAGGGTCTTTCTCCAGGAGAGATCTGAATAGATGGGCTCTGAGCCATTGAAGATCAATTTCCAAGTGTTTCCACAGTCTCTGACTTGTCTATATGAAGCTAAACAATGGAAGTTTTCATTTGGAATTAACTCTGAGACAGCCCATCGAGAATCCCAGGAGAATGGGTGACATCTATACACCAGCTGGAGGAGCTAACCTCACTGGTTGTGAAGATCACTTCTGACTATGGGCCTTTACATGATTATATTAAAGGTTGAAAGTGTGGGACTTCTGTGAGGGAAACCCACGCCATCCTTTGTATATATTAAAACACCCACTCACCGTGTACTCTGGGGGTATCCTGGCACCGAACCCAAAGGCTGGGAACATTTTGTCACTGAAATTAAAAAAGAAGTTGCTGTATTTTTTCATCTAATGAGAAAGAAAAACATAAACCTGCATTGCCTCCCTAGAACAGGTCATTATGCCAAATGCTAACTCATGCTTTTTGATTACTTGTGGTAACAGGGGACAGCAATAGAGTGGAAAACTGAAATAAAGAAATAATCCCCAAAGCTCATCACTTTACTGCTTTCCTATACTATAGGTGAGAGGTGAGTAGGAGAAGAATGAACATTGATTGGCACAACACCAGATATGATGCTAGGCCATGTCTATACTTAGTTAATTTTCATACATTTGAAGGTCCACCTACTTTTTATTCCTGTTTTACTGATGAATAAACTGAGCCTCAAAAAGTCTAAGGAAGTGAACTAAGGTGTTTACCAGCAAGCACTGTTTAATTCCAAAGCCTATGAATTTTCTATTATACCATCAAAACTTAATGATTACATACAGTATTAAATGTGGTTTCCTCTTGTGCTTTCTGTAACTGGGCCCCTGATCAGACCACAAACAAGACACTTCTTAAGTGAATTTTGTGCTGTCAGGGGATTGTTACAGTGGAGCTCAGGAATATTGCTCTTTGAAGAGGGCACGTCCTTCTCAGGACACCTACTTTTTATTTGCTCTCCCATTAAAGACTCAATTGAGATTTGTTCTTGGAAAAATTCCTCCATTTCTCAATTCTTACAGAGTCAGTCAAGGAGAAGAGGAAACTCAGATAAGGGCTCACTGTCCCTGGAATGTCTCTGGAAGCGAAAGGGGAGCCCCAGGCTGAGAAGTCAAAGGATCAAAGCCAGACTGTCACCCATCACCATCTACCGATTTAGATAGAGGTCACTGGTAGCCAAAGATGGCTTTGATAGACCTTCACCAAAATACATCCAATTTGACCAAATTTGGGGCAGGGGTTGGGAGATTCAAGGAAATCAGAATTCTTTGAAATCAGAGGCTAAATTTGTCAGAAAAATGACTTGTTCCCCCTTTCCCTCTCTGTTATGTAGGTATGGACTTTGCATATATCTAGCATGTATTAGGGTATTAATGATGATAAACAGAAAATCATAAAAGCTTATAAAAGATTAGACACAGGTCTGAAATACTTCTGGGCCTTGGAAATATTGAAATGCTTTGTCTCAGAGATTCCTTCTTAGCTAGGATAAGGGTGAGGAATGTGAGAGAGTTTTTAGAGGTGCTTTCTAGTTAAATCTGGAAGAAAGCTGTTCTGGGTGGAGGATGGGTCCAGCTTCTTCCAACTCAGATGGCTCAGAAGTCAAAGCAGAGAAAATTAGGAAGCTCCACACCTTTTATTTTCTTTGATGAGTTTAAGAGAGGTGAGATCTAGTATTCTGTTTCTAATCAGCAAATCAGTGTTTCAGATTTTATACCTTCAAGCCACCCTTGGGGATTTGAAGTTTACTGACCATGAGGCACTGTTACACAATTGAGTTTCAACAGCAGGAAGGTAGGGAAAATGTCTCACCTACAGGGGGAATAATTAATGAGTCATGAGGGTGTCAGTTCTCTGAAGTTAACCACCACACAGGCCCTAATAAGCATACTAAAGGAAAAAAAAAATCAAGCCTAAGAACAATAGATTTAAGTATTCACTTTCCTTGATTAAAAATAAAACTAGACAGAGAAAGGGAAGGCAAGTTGAGCACACAAGCAAGTGAAGGCTTGCCAACACATCAGAGAACTTAAAATGAGACCTACCAGCACTTATAAAGGGGCCATCTAGAAACTACTGAGGTGACTGATGGAACCTCCCAACCTGGAAAATTCAAGGCAGATTGAATTTCCTGAAGGCAGTATTTCCTACTATTGGAATAAAATAGGATAAAATATGATCAAAGAGCCCAGGGTTTTCAGTGGCAATGAGCTTGCTGCCTTGGACTTAGGGAAAGACCTTGGTCAGATGATCTTCCAAAGGGAGATGCATTTTTGTCTTCCCAGATAAGGAAGAAGGGGCTACAGCAAGAGAACAATTAAGGAAAGACTGTGTCCATAAGGAAATGGAGATGAACTCAGTAAAATCGCATTTTAGAACAGCTACACATTAAATAAAGGCTGTTCTCTAAAGCGGTGGTCTTAAAGTTGGGGTATGTGGAGGTACAAAGCCCTTCTATAGATATAAGAGCATGGCTTCTTTGCTTTTAAAGGAAATCAATATTCAGCTCCTTTACCTCCCCATGTATTCTTTGCTGAAACTGATTTGGGAACGTCTGTGATTGAAGTACCTGCTTCTCATTCACACCTCCCGTCTCCCAGTTACCCTCTGCTCACCCAGGCAGAATCTCAGCCACCGTGTGCACTGCTCCCCTTTGTAGAAGCTCCAAGCAAAATACAAAGGGACATTTCCTGATGAGAATGACTGCTAGCAAACAAATCCCTTCATGAGTCAGGTAGTTGCCAGTTTTTGCTTAAAAGAACTGTTGAAAGTGCTAATGTCAGATGGTAGACCATTAAAAATATATTTTGATGATAGATATGTAATTTTTTATATAAAACTTTGAATTGAAAAAACTGCATAACACTGCTAAGCAAACTCTTTCCATTACCATGGACTTTTAAAAACAAGCTTTCTTAGTATTTACATTGATAAAACAAAAAATTAAATTAGAACTGATGCTGGACTTTTCCATTCTGGTCAGAGGGGGCAGTTACCCACAGATATGTAAACTAACTGGGGAATATCTGTTTCATTAAGATTAAAAAAAATTTTATAGGCAATAATCAGTTATTGAAATTTCCCAAATATTTATGATTAGGCAACAATAATGATTATAATAAAAACTAAACCAGAAGATATTTTAAATGCTTCAAATCTTTTCATTATAGTAAATTTTAGAAATTGGAAATTTAAAAATTTATATTCATATTTTAATTAAAGACATAATATAGTGATCAATTAAGGAATTTCAAAGCAAATTTTAAAGATACATTGGGATGAAATTCTATGGGAGAAGGGAATGAAAATATGACTTCATGAAAAACAAGAAACAGAATTCTCAGCTCAAACTGATGAACTTGTTCACGCAGTTTTTAAATGGATGATGGTGGGTATCAAGTGGCGTTTAGTTTTGCTGGATGCATTCAGTAGAGTTATGTAAGAGTTTTATTTTTAAATGTCCATATTTACATGACATTAGAATTATCATTCTTTGTCACTATTTAAACTTATGATGGAAAATGTTAGATTTCAATATAATAGGGTGTGAAGGTTATATGTTTAAACATTCTTTTTAGGGGTATGTGAGCCAAAAATTTTACAGGTCATTGGTTCAAAATGACTTTTAGGTCTGACACTATAGTTCTTTTCCCTTTTGTGTCAGTTGATGTTTTAAATATAAGTAAAGAGTATAAGCCTCTATCACTTCAGTTCAGTTCAGTCGCTCAGTCGTGTCCAACTCTTTGCGACCTCATGAATCGCAGTATGCCAGGCCTCCCTGTCCATCACCATCTCCCAGAGTTCACTCAGACTCACGTCCATCGAGTCAGTGATGCCATCCAGCCATCTCATCCTCTGTTGTCCCCTTCTCCTCCTGCCCCTAATCCCTCCCAGCATCAGGGTCTTTTTCAATGAGCCAACTCTTCCCATAAGATGGCCAAAGTACTGGAGTTTCAGCTTTAGCATCATTCCCTCCGAAGAAATCCCAGGGCTGATCTCCTTCAGAAAGCCTCTATTATTTATTAAGAATGTACAAAAGGCAGAACTTCTATATCTAATTCTTACAACTACTCTGCAGGGGAAGTTAGCTGAATCTTTCATTTGCTGTCAAGGAAACAAGGCCCAAGGAGTTTAACCTCAGGATGTGCACCAGACTAATTAAATCTGGGGATCGGGCCCAGGCACCAGCCTGTTTTTAAGGCTTCCCTAGTGGTTCCAAAGTGGAGCCAAGAGAACAATGGATTGGTGTCTGCAGAGTGAAAAAGACGGCACTGTAATGTGACTTCTGACTGCTAACCCAATCCTCTGCATTCCAGCCTGTTTCAGTTCTAACTGTACCTTGCAGCACCCTACCCAGCACTCTTCGAAAGAGACCCGAGCCCTAGGAATGGATGCCACCCTGGCTTTGAGCAGCCTAAAGAGACCACATTGTTTGTAGGAGCTAGGGGAGGGCTACAACCGACTGGGAACAGATGAGCTCATTTGGGAGGCACACACTTGGGGAGCTGGAGGAGACAGAAGGCAGGGGTCTCTCTCTCAGAAACACAGAGAAAACGGGCTAGCAGAGCTGCCTGCCAGGCTTAGGACCTGAGCCTCCCCTCAAGGCCGCCCTGAGAACTCTGAGCTTCACGCGTCTCTCAAGCTGTTCAGCTTCATGGATCAGCTCGTCATGATCCGCGAGCAGTGAATGTACAAGGCAGGAAGAAAACTCTTGGCCGTCAGAAGCTGAGAGGAATTTCAAGGTTCCTGGGGATTAAATGCCTCTGCGTCGCTGCAGGTGGGCAGACGGAGCCCTCTGTCAGTTTTTACTCAACTGTTTCTTTTTGAGCAGCAACTTCACTGACTTTGATGCAGAATAAATTAGTTCCAAAGCCCCTACTTGCAATGTCCTGACTGTCTGTCTATTGTCTTTCCACCCACACAGAGAAGTGAGGGAAACTTGTCAGTTTTCATGAAGTGATTAGTGCGCCGATTTCAATGCTGAGGTGCTTTCTTCACATGAAAAATAAAAATGCTCCACTGAGTTGAAGAAATCTGATTTTCTTGGCCAGTTGGGACCAACAACTTTGGTATTTTCCTTTAAAAATTAAACAAAATAATTTATTTGAATTAGAGGATAATTACAATATTTTGATGGTTTTTGCCACATATAACATTAATCAGTTTTTTAAAAGAATCATCTGAGATGATTTTTTATGTAAGCTGAAGGTGATCTCTCTTACTTTTATCTGTACTTTTGAGGAAATATAAAAATCCTCCCTAGGCTTTGTCTGGTTCATATTATAAAGGGATAATAGCTCCAAAAGATGTGTGGGTCCCTCTGACTGTCTTATCTGCATTTTGAGTTTGAGGTAATCAGGAAACAGAACTTCTGTAGCCTGTCCAATAAATCTGCTGCAGAAACACACAAGGGCTCTGGGTGTTGGCATCTTAATTTCTGGCCATGCCATCAATTTGCTCTTTGGAATTCATCACTAGGCTGCCTTGTGCCTGCAGAGTCAGTCAAGGCCAACTTTACTGACTCAACTATGTGTCTATTGTGTTGTATTAAGTGCTTTTACCTACTTTATTTTATGAGCATTTCAATATTTAAAAGTTGTTAAGAATCCTGAAGAAGTTCTCATTCTTCTTCTTTTAAATGGACACATTATGACACAAGGTAACATTGTGTATGTGTTGGGGGGGGAGCAGAGAGAGAGAAAGAAAGGAGAGAATTACTGTGGTGGTATCTTGGGGGATATTTGGAGGAGTTTCTAACAGTGGGAATTGCAATCTGTCTGTTTTTTTCCTCTTGGTAGAAATCTCCATTATGACTTGAGCTTCTCTAAGAATCCCTCCTGAATTGGGGCCTGAAGAAATCAAGAGCTGAGATTAAAGTTGCCTTCACAGACAATATTTCAAGGGTAGGTACAAGTATCAGTTCAACAAGGTAATTTAAAATGCTATTACTGCTCTCTGTTCCAAACATGGAGGGGAAGTGTTGGCAAGGGCAAGGGGAAGTGTTTAGCACTATCTGATTTGACTGCATCTGTTCGTTCATCCCCAGCTAGCATCACACACATCTGAGTTATTGGTGATGACCATCCGAATCCAGGGACTCACCAGTGGGAAGGACACTCATGCACCTTCTGGTCACTAGGTTGTGTCACTCCCTAAGTGCCTGGGTATCAGGTTTTTAATATGGTTATCACCAATTATGAGACTAGAAAGAACAGAAATCAGGCTATTTCATGAAATCTCTCTGAAATTGGAGGACAGAGTCACTTTATTTTCCTGGTCAATTAGTTACTGCTTGGGCTTCCCTGGTGGCTCAGCTGGTAAAGAATCTGCCTGAAATGCGGGAGACCTGGGCTCAGTTCCTGGGTTGGGAAGATCTCCTGGAAAAGGGAAAGGCTACCCACTCCAGTATTCTGGCCTGGAGAATTCCATGGACTGTATAGTCCATAGGGTTGCAAATAGTCAGACATGACTGAGCAACTTTCACATCACTTAGTTACTGCTTATTACTAACTAGTCCTGTTTTACAATCACATCAGGCTGTCAACTGAGATTTACCCACAATATATTTACACTGGTTCTATTTCAAAGAACCTTCTTAATCAAACATGTGAACAACTTCACCTCAATCTAGAAATACTGGAAAGGCAAAATAAATTCAGTTCAATGTAGTTTATGTAAATCACTTCTTACAAGGAATTCTCTTGGTGGGCAAGGTCAATGTTTGCCGAGAAGTAAAAATAAATATAATACTGATCTGATCTCAAAATTGTGTTTTCTATACAGACTTACAAACACATGTAAACACTGTCGGGGGCACACACACACCCTCTGCTGAAGTTACCAATAGCTCTTGAGATCAGTGAAATCCCATGATTACGAGCTTATGCTGTGGAAGGAGCTGGCTCTGGGTTTAAATCCTGCCCTTGTCTGTAGGTCAGGGCACACACCACTTCACCTCCCTGCACAGTTTTCCTCTTCTGTTAAACAACACCCACGACAGAAGGGTTAGTATGAGGATCAGAAAGAATAGCACCCAATAAACCGGTGCCTCTCAAATCTCAACTTGCATACAAATCATCCAGGAATCATGTTACAGTGCAGATGCTGATTTAGATGTTCAAGTGGAGCTTGATGTTCTGCGACATTATGCTGCTAGTCAATGCACCCAACTTTGCAACTTTCTGTACGTAGTAAGGCACATAATGAAATTTCACAAAACAGAACCAAAATCTCTATCCAGTGGTCCTGCCAGCCAAGTAAGAGAAGAAAGGATTTTTTGGTGGCCAATGTGAGCTTGGCATGAATTCATTTCCTCTTGAGGTGAAGAGGATAACACATTTAGAGCTGGGCTTTATTTTGTCCCTTCATGAGCCTCAGCATAACTTCATTTCCATTATTCTGCCCAGGATTAGCTAGGGGCCACAAGAACCCCCATAGATGGTAAGTCTCATACCTGTCATAGTCTTGGCAAATCTCTCCCACTGCCACCAAGGCCTTCAGGTACTCATTGGGCTGGTAGGGGTGGATGTAGTGCAGGGAACAGCTGTTCCTGGGGTCCCCGTTTGAGGCCGTAAAATCTATGGCTACCTGGAAGAGAAGATAGGAGAGTGGGTGGATTTAAAGTGAACAGATTTCATTTAACCTTGAGATGCAGCCCGAGGGAGGGGGAAAGTGGTATGTTACACATCCTGCTGACAAGCAGAGTTAGAGAAGAAATTCTTTAGCTTTAAAAACTAGTTGTTCAAATGTTGGAGAGGATGTGGCGAGAAGGGCACCCTCCTGTACTCTGGTGGGAATGTAAACTGGTGCAGCCACTATGGAAAACAGGATGGAGGTTCTTATGGAGGGTCCTCAGAACACTAAAAGTAGAGTTACCATATGATCTAGCAATCCGACTCCTGAGCATATATCCAGACAAAACCATTTCAAAAAGATACATGCACCCTCTGTTCATAACAGTGGTATTCACTATAGCCAAGACAGGGAAACAACCTAACTGTCCATCCACAGATAAAAAGATAAAGAAGACGTGGTGCACATATACAGTGGAATACTAAGGGCCATAAAAAGAATGAAGTAATGCATTTGCAGCAACATGGATGCAACTAGAGATCATCATACTAAGCAAAAAGTAAGACAGGAGAAAGACAAATATGATATCACTTATAGGTGGAATCTAAAATATGACACAGATGAGCTTATGTGCAAGCAGAAACATACTCAGAGTCATGGAGAAGAGACTTGTGGTTACCAAGGAGGAGAGGGTGTGGGGGAAGGATGGACTGGGAGTTTGGGGTGAGCAGCTGTAAACTAAAGGAAGTCAACCTTGAATGTTCACTGGAAGGACTGATGCTGAAGCTCCAATACTGATGTGAAGAGCCGACTCATTGGAAAAAAACACTGATGATGGGAAAGACTGAGGGTAGGAGAAGGGGGCTACAGAGAATGAGACGGTTGGATGGCATCACTGACTCAATGGACATGAGTTTGAGCAACCTCTGGGAGATAGTGAAGGACAGGGAAGTCTGGTGGGCTAGAGTCCATGGGGTCGTAAAGAGTCAGACGCAACTTGATGACTCAATAACAACAAGCTGTAAGCTATTATATATAGACTGGATAAGCAGCAAGGTCCTACTGTATATTGCAGATGATTGTATTCAGTATCCTATGATAAACTGTAATGGAAAATAATATTTTAAAAAGAATGTATATATATGTATAGCTGAATTACTTTACAATAGAGCAGAAATGAAAACAACATTGTAAATCAAATATACTTCAATAAAAACATTAAAATAAAATAATTTTTAAAAAGAAAAAACATAGTGGGATAATGGGTGACTGAGGATGATTGGGGGTGACCTAAAAGGACCAGTGAAATCCAATATCTTCTGAGATAGATTTCATCCTGAAGGTGAAAGCCAAGCCAGTGAAAAAAGAGAGGAAGATAACATGAACTGTGGTGAAAAGTTAGTTGAGTGTGGCGAGTCCATATGCATTTTGCAATCAGAAAGCATTCTAGGTCACACGTATGGGGCACCAACCAGACAAAGGTCCAGATACATTCAGACAATCCCTGGAAAACTTCTCCAAGGAATATACTCGAAAGGTACCCAAGAGACAGGGTTTGGAGAAATCAAGCATCTCAGGCCTCCTGGATTTGCTAAGCTTCAACACACACCCACCACTCTTGACTTCTGTCCTGACAAGACACACTTAAGAGATCACGGCACCTCGCAGGTGTACACAGTGTTTAAAAAGTAAACATAGTGCTGAGAAGGCCAGAAGAAAAGCATCTTTTTCTCTCCTTCTGTGGAAAGCACTTTAGAACTATAGAAAATTCTAGAGACTGCAAGGATGTTGCAGAGACAAACTTGATTCTCAGCTAGCACTAGTGGTAAAGAACCCGCCTGCCAATGCAGGAGACATAAGAGATGTGGGTTTGATCCCTGGGTCAGGAAGATCACCTGGAGAAGGAAATGGCAACTCACTCCAGTATTCTTGCCTGGAATATCTCAAGGACAGAGGAGCCTGGTGGGCTATAGTCCATAGGATCACAGAGCCAGACATGACTGAAGCGACTTAACACACACACACAAACTTGATTCTGCTCTGATTTATCAGTGACATTGCAAATATTGCAAATCACTGACATTCCGATCTATCTGTGTTTTTTAATACTGCAGTTGTCCCGTGTGTGTTGATTACCTGATGGTCAAGGGTGTCTTGTGATAACAAAAACATGCTGGTATCTTAATGTAAAACCAAAGAATGAAATCAGATAAATCAGATAACATAAAGAATAGAGGGGAAAGCCTCCATAAAGAAAAATGGCAACTCAAGAAACATAACTGAACATCTCTTAAGCACAGGTAAGATCCTCCAAACATGTAGGCACCAAAAGGCAGCATCTGAGCCCAGATGTATCACCTGGATGAGTCCCTGTGGTGTGGGAAGAAGTGTATGTAACATCTGGATGAGCATTAAAAATTTTGGCAACAACTATATTAAATTTTGAAAAAAATAATAGGGCTGGGATTAGGGTAAGATAAGAGATCTGGCTAGGCATAAACTCAGGAAGGCACTCATCTGAGCTGATCCTACACTTGCCCAATCCGAGTGCTGTATCCTTAAATTTTGCACCCTAGGTGCCTTCCTCTCTTTCTTCACTTTGGTCCCAGTGCTCTACATCTTTTCATTTCTATCAACTCTTCATCCTTAGGCTTGGAATAATTCCCTCATGTTTAACAAACTAGGGAGAGGCAGAGATGGTGGTGAGAAGAGGATTGTGATGGAATATATTAAGCATGGAATAGAAATAGGATATTCATTGACTGTGAAGTTGGATGCCAGCTAGGGAAGGGAGTGGCCAGATCTCCTTGGGGATTGAGGAGATTATGAAGTGCGGTAACTTGAAGTTCAAGGTTAGTAGGCAGTATTGAGTTGCGTGTTCCTGGTGGTGCTGTAGAGAAAAACATGCCCAGTGGAAATTGCTTTTTATTTTTCTGCAGGCCTCTGGGGTTTGCACTCTTTTGTGGGGATGGCCCCCTTATTTATGACAACCACAGAGGCTATTCAAGCTCAGGAGATGCTGATGAAACTTTAGGGAAGGGTATTAAATTTAAAATTATGTGATGAAGAAAGGAAGTAAAATAATGATCCCTATCACGTGCTGCTTTCTATAGTTCCCTCTGCTCATAAAAATATTTTATCATTTGTTGTTGTAGTTGTTCAGTCACTCAGTTGTGTCCAGTTCATGGACTCCTGTATGGCAGGCTTCCCTGTCCTTTACCAACTCCTGGAGCTTGCTCAGACTCATGTCCCTTGAGCCAGTGATGCCATCCAATCATCTTATCCTCTGTCGTCCCCTTCTCTTCCTGCCTTCAATCTTTCCCAGCATCAGGGTCTTTTCTAACGAGTCAGCTCTTCACATCAGGTGGGCAAAATATTGGAGTTTCAGCTTCAGCATCAGTCCTTCCAATGAATATTTAGGGTTGATTTCCTTTAGGATTGACTGGTTTGATCTCCTTGTAGTCCAAGGGACTCTCAAGAGTTTTCTCCAGCATCACAGTTCAAAAGCATCAATCCTTCGGCACTCAGCTTTCTTTATAGTCCAACTCTCACATCCATACATGACCACAGGAAAAACCACAGGTTTGACTAGACAGACCTTTGTCGGCAAAGTAATGTCTCTGCTTTTTAACATGCTGTCTAGATTGGTCATAGCTTTTCTTCCAAGGGGCAAACATCTTTTAATTTCATGGCTGTAGACAACACCTGCAGTGATTTTGAAGTCCAAGAAAATAAAGTCTGTCACTGTTTCCATTTTTTTCCCCCATCTATTTCCCATGAAGTGATGGGACCAGATGCCATGATCTTAGTTTTTTGAATGTTGAGTTTTAAGCCAGTTTTTTCACTCTCCTCTTTCACTTTCATCAAGATGCTCTTTAGTTCCTCTTCGCTTTCTGCCATAATGGTGGTGTCATCTGCATATCTGAGGGTATTCATATTTCTCCCAGCAATCTTGATTCCAGCTTGTGCTTCATCCAGCCCAGCATTTTGCATGATGTACTCTGCATATAAGTTAAATAAGCAGGGTCACAATATACAGCCCTGATGTACTCCTTTCCCAATTTGGAACCAGTCTGTTTTTTCATATCTGGTTCTAACAGTTGCTTCTTGACCTGCATACAGGTTTCTCAGGAGGCAGGTAAGGTGGCTTGGTATTCCTGTCTCCCAAAGAATTTTCCACAGTTTGTTGTGATCCACACAATCAGAGGTTTTAGTGCAGTCAATGAAGTGGAAGTAGATATTTTCCTGGAATTCTCTTGATTTTTCAATGATCCAGTGGATGTTGGCAATTTGATCTCTGGTTCCTCTGCCTTTTCTAAAAACAGCTTGAACATCTGGAAGTTCTCGGTTCACATACTCTTGAAGCCTAGCTTGGAGAATTTTGAGCATTACTTTGCTAGCATGTGAGATGACTGCAATTGTGCAGTAGTTTGAGGATTCTTTGGCATTGCCTTTCTTTGGGATTGGAATGAAAACTGACCTTTTCCAGTCCTATGGCCACTGCTGAGTTTTCCAAATTTGCTGGCATAATGAGTGCAGCACTTTCACAGCATGATCTTTTAGGGTTTGAAATAGCTCAACTGGAATTCCATCACCTCCACTAGCTTTGTTTGTAGTGATGCTTCCTAAGGCCCACTTGACTTCACACTTCCTCCAAGATGTCTAGCTCTAGATGAGTGATCACACCATCATGGTTATCTGGGTCATTAAGATCTTTTTGTACAGTTCTCGGCTACCTCGTCTCACTTTATCATTTGACTTGACAGTAAACAGACAGTCTCAGGTACAAGGCTGCTCAAAGATTCCCCCCCAAGGCAGCTCAAAGATTCCCCCCCTCTCCCCCCGCCGCGCCAGCAAGTGATGGTTCCTAAAGTCTCCCTGATGAGGCTGGAGATAAGAATTTTGTCTTCAGGAGGTGGTCTTCTACCACGAATTCTCTGTGCTCTTTAAGTTAGCATGAGTGCAAGAGAACAGAGAGAAAGGTTGGGTTTAATTTTAAAAAGCAACAGGGAGGCTGTGAAAGATGGGACTAAGTTGAGAAATAAAAGCATGAAAATGACTGAAAAATGCCAGTTTGTGGAGGAGGCTCTTGATTCCTGGCTTCCTGAATGTGGCAGGCTTGCAGAGCTATTGTTTTCCTCTTCTGCTATGAAGCATTTAGGAAAGCCTGCAGTTCTGGTGTGCACTCCGTCTTCCCAGTGGGCAGCCCCAGAGCAGGCCTCCTTTGTTTCCCCTTCTGCCCAGGAGGCCTCGATGTTCATTAAGCAGAGCCATGGAGCAGTTTTGTAAAATCTTGTAAAGTATGAGAGCAAAGTGCTTACTTTCTCTACGCTGCCAAGTCCCCAGTGTGAGGAACTGCTTCTGAAAAAGGCTGGACGCTAACGATGTTATCCTTCCTTGGATATTTTTAGCTTCTCACCTGAACTGAGCCCATGCCTCAGATCCCTTCCCTGCCTCTGACAATTGGGCCATTTAAGACCCACCTGGATGCTTTTTTGGGAAAGCTGCTGTGAACCCATCTCTGGTTAGTTGTCTGATCTCTCTGAAATCTTTGTGATATCATCTGCTATAGGGCAGCTGTTCGTTTTTAAGTCTGTTTACAGTTTGGGCCTATACGACGAGCCTTATAGGTGGTGATACTGTTCAGTTTGGACCATTTCTTAAATAACACATATAATTCTTGTGCTTTTTTGCCTCCTCAAAACTCCATAGCAGGAAAGAAATAGGAACCAAGACAAGATGAGAAAGAACCTGCCTGGTTCACTTCCTGGAACGTGCAAAACATTCTCCTCTTCAACCCAGGACTCAGTCTCATGTCTCAGAGGTCTACACAAGAGTCCCCACTATTTAGTCTGGCATTTAAAATCAGGATTTAAAACTAAACTGAGACATAGTGTGGGCATAGGATATCCTAAGTGTATTAAGGTCAGAAAAGATGACATGAGAGGACCTTTAATAGGTGATCTTTTCTTAGGCTTGAAGGCTAATCTTCAAGCTTAGCCATTTAGCTTGTTATGTCATATTATTAAAAATAGATAATAAAATCAGAGATAATGAAAAGTGATACTTGCCCTTTTTGATGTGGGCCATTTTTAAAGCCTTTATTGAATTTTTAACAATATTGTTTCTGTTTTATGCTTTGGTTCCCTGGACACAAAGCATGTGGCATCTAAGCTCCCTGCCCAGGGATTGAACCCCCATCCCGTGCATTGGAAGGCAAAGTCCCAACCACTGGACCATCAGGGAAGTCCCAGCAACACCCCTTTTAATAAAAAAAAATACAAATAATAAAAAGGGTCATCTGAATATAATAAGAGAAAAATGACCACTCAGGATTCTACTAGTTCAGTAAGTCATATTTTTCCTTTTTAGTTTTACATATATATAAATACAAAATATTTTAAAATTTTATATGTAAAAATATATATAATACATAAAGATGTTTAACATAGTTGTAATCATAGGGTAGCTTTGCTTTATATTCTCTTTTTCTTCACTTAATGACATTAACATATCCTCACGTGATTACAAATCATTATAATTATCACTTAAAATGGCTTTATCATAGTCCACTTAAATGAGCTACAACAATTTATATAGCCATTACCTTATTGTAGGACGTTTGTGTTACTTACAACCTGATTCCATGAAAATCCATCTTACAATGAACGTTTTTCGTATCTGGAAAGGCAATAACTTTCAACGGAAACATTTAATTCTTTTACCATTGTCTTTCCAGATATCTTATGGAGTCTGGCCTCATCTATGCTGTCTAAACTATTGATTTTGTAGGTGAAATTCTAGTATCTGGTTTTCTTTTGGCTGCTGTGCCATGTGCCAAATGTATGGAACCCAATCTCTCTCCCTCAATGTCTGCTAACCTCTGCCCAGCTCTCCCAAGACCATGACATGACTGTTGCTCCAGAGTCCTTATGACTCAAGAATTCACACGAGGAACAAAGGTTGTCCTCACGGGTGCCCAAGGGCATCCTGTAGTTGTGTGTGGGATGGAGTGTGTGCACTTTCCAGTGAGTGGCTATAGCTCTTGTGTCAGATTTCAAGTGGTCCATGGGACCGAAAAAGAGGAAGAATCACTGATGGGGGCTCTTTTTAGCATCCTTTATCTGCTTCCCTCCTTGGGATCTTTTCTGCTTATTTTATTACTTAAAATTCCCCTCTTCTCATCCTCAGGTTGGCACCTACTTTCCGCCTCTTGTTTTTCCTTTGTTGGCTGTCTTGATCGAGTAGATATACCCACTGTGTTCACATCCTCACTGTCTGTTACACCCCAAAACCTGGGCCTACGGTCTCATTCTGCTGAAGTTGCTCTTCTGAAGATGACTTGTGCTTACTCATAACATGGCTCAGTCACTGGTTTTCATTCTTCACCTTATCTTTTCTTTAGCATATGAGATTATTGTTCTTGATCCTGTAAGACCTTCTCCTGATCATCTGAGTTACTGCCTCCTCTGGGACCTTTTTCTCTGGTGCATCTTATCTTACTGTTGGCTCCTCTTTCCCCTGTTGCTGAATGCAGATTTTCCATGGCATTCTGTTACCAGGCCCCCTATCTTTCTGTCTTCTCTTTAGCTATCTCCTCCAGACCTATATATGTGCAGCTTCCACCTCTCTCCTGAAACCAAGGGCCATATTTATAAATGCCATCTCACTGGGATACCTGAAAACACCCCCACCACATCTTTGGGGAAGTTCATTCTGCTGTTTGGTGGCTAATCTTGACTTCCATATTTCTATGAATGGGGTCAACATGCTTTGTCTTCAGGCACAAAACATTTGAGTCATCCTGGACCTCACTTCCTCTCTTCTGTTCATCTCCATACCAGGAAGCCCTGTTCTCATTTCTGATCCCTCTGCAAAGTTCGCTTCATTTATCCAGATGGCTTCAATGAAATGACTGGGCAGATGATAAATACTTATAAGCCAAATTAAGTAAGGCAGGTCAATTGTTAATAATAGTATGCATTACAGCTTATAATTTACATTAGCTGGCAATGCTTGAGTAATAAGAAATTATTGACTTAATTTTAGAGGAAAATGACAATGAGGTGGTTGTTATGCGTTCTTTAACAGAAACCTCAAAGTAGAACACCTAGAACCTTCTCCTGCATCCCTGGCCTGGAGCCCTCCAGGAGGAAGCATTTTGTTTTAGGCACTGCTTTTTTTGGGGGCTCCAAAATCACTGCAGATGGTGACTGCAGCCATGAATTTAAAAGACGCTTACTCCTTGGAAGAAAAGTTATGACCAACCTGGATAGCATATTCAAAAGCAGAGACATTACTTTGCCAACTAAGGTCTGTCTAGTCAAGGCTATGGTTTTTCCAGTAGTCATGTATGGATGTGAGAATTGGACTGTGAAGAAAGCTGAGCACCGAAGAATTGATGCTTTTGAACTGTGGTGTTGGAGAAGACTCTTGAGAGTCCCTTGGACTGCAAGGAGATCCAACCAGTCCATTCTGAAGGAGATCAGCCCTGGGATTTCTTTGGAAGGAATGATGCTAAAGCTGAAGCTCCAGTACTTTGGCCACCTCATGCGAAGAGTTGACTCACTGGAAAAGACTTTGATGCTGGGAGGGATTGGGGGCAGGAGGAGAAGGGGACGACAGAGGATGAGATGGCTGGATGGCATCACCAACTCGATGGATGTGAGTCTGAGTGAACTCCGGGAGTTGGTGATGGACAGGGAGGCCTGGCATGCTGCGATTCATGGGGTTGCAAAGAGTCGGACACGACTGAGTGACTGAACTGAACTGAACTATGGTCTGGCCCCTTCTCCTTGGGATTTATCTGCACCTGCTCTCCCTCTTCAGAGGTCTTGCTCCTCACTCACTGCAGACTTCCTGCAGGTCCCTCTGTGGATGCTGGAGGGCTGAGAAGTGGAGGCTGAGGAAGCAGTGGTGATAACCACTGAGGTGGTCCCTCCCAGTTGGGGAGGGTCAGTGAAAGTGAGAAGATTGGGACAGCTGGTGATCCAGTGGTTAAGTATCTGCCTGCCAAAGCAGGGGATGCAGGTTTGATCCCTGCTCCAGGAAGATTCCACATGCAGGTAAGCCCATGCTCTAGAGCCTGCTAGCCACAACTACTGAAGTCACCTCAATGAGAAACCCGTGCACTGCAATGAAGAGTAGCCTCCACTTGCCGCAACTAGAGAAAGCCCACACATAGCAACAAAGACCCAGTGCAGCCAAAATAAATAAAGTTTAAAAATAAAAAGTGTAATTGGCAAGTAACTAGTTTTAAAAAATGGGTTTCTTATTACTCAAGTAATTTCTTATTACTCAAGCACTTTTTAAAAAAGTGAGAAGGAGGGGAGAGCAACTCCAGAAGAATAATCTCCTTGGGTCAGGGGGACCACATGACCTCCTCTCTCCTCTGTGAGCCAGGGTGTAGAGCTGGAAACCATCTGGGCTCAAACTTCCAGTTTTCACTGGGGCTGATTCTTTGCAGCCCAAGGGCAAAGCAAACCCCTGAAGGTTGACTAAAGAGTTGTCCAAAAGCATGGGATCTATAGAACCTAAAACAGACCCAAATCAATAGAGCTTTCACTTGAAAATCTATGAATAGTTTCCTGAAACCAGCCCTTTGCCTAAGATCATGGGACACTGTCTCCTCTGTGACATTGCTGGCTCCTCCAAGTGCCCAGGACAGACAGAGGTCGGGGTGTTTGCCCACAATGCACATGGTTACTACCTTCTAAACACGCCAGTGTGTGTATGGGGGTGGGGTGCGCTATGGGTGTGCCTTTAGAGCACCTTAGACCTTAGAGAAATGACCATAATCTATAATTAACTCCCATAAGTATTCAGTGGCAAATGAACAATGGCCTGAGTTTAGGCAGGACGTAGGTAGGTTATAGCAAAAGCCCAGCCTCTATCTAGGGAGAGGCCTTATCTCATCCCCTTGGAGAACCCCCCTCTAATCCTTTGGGTTCCACTACCTTATGTCTCAGGAACACATTGGTCCAGTCGACTCTCTTGGGCTCAAACCATTTTCTTTGCCTTCCTCACATGATTGAGCCCATCTAGGGAGCTAAATAGGGCTGAGTTTCACAAGTACGCTTCTGTAAGATGGGGCACAGATGCTGCACAACTTGTTTACATCCATATGACTTTCCCACAGGTTTTCACAGATTATTTCTTGTCATCTGGGTATTCTCTTTTTGCAGGTCATGTCTGCTGGAAACTAGGAGGATTTTGAATATGAAGCCACTGACAGAAAATTTTTCCAGGGCAGGTGGACTTATAAATTTGGCCCACCCAGACACTTAAAAAAGACCCAGCCCACCACCAAATACATTATTAGGAGTGTACAAATCCCATGGGCTCACAGATTCCATGTAGGAGAAGATCCTTAGTCCGCTCATTAATTCTATTTCTCAACATTGACAGATTAGTTCTCCAGTCTTTTGGAATTCCCTTTTTCATTGTCTGATGAGTCATCTAAATGGCTTACTCTTGGCACTGACCATTGGGCTCGACATGTAAGCTTGTGTTCTGTCCAAATGAACACAGCCAAGATGTCAGCCATGGTTCAGTGGGACGTTTTAGCACAGTTCACTCCTTCCCCAACCCTTTTCACCCAGTGGTGGAATCTGGCAACCCAGCCACTACCTCCTGCCTCCTGCAGTTACTGAAAGAATGGAAAGCATAATATACTGGTTCCCCAAACCCTCTGAGGTTGAATGGCATGCATTTCCTGATAAGATGCTGAAAAAATAGTCATGGGGTAAACAGAAGTGTGACCTCATTGTAAAGAGATGTTCAGTTCAGTTCAGTTCAGTTCAGTGCAGTGTAGTCACTCAGTCGTGTCTGACTCTGCGACCCCATGAATCACAGCGTGCCAGGCCTCCCTGTCCATCACCAACTCCTGGAGTTCACTCAAACTCATGTCCATTGAGTCGGTGATGCCATCCAGCCATCTCATCCTCTGTCATCCCTTTCTCCTCCTGCCCCCAACCCCTCCCAGCATCAGGGTCTTTTCCAATGAATCAGCTCTTCACATGAAGTGGCCAAAGTATTGGAGTTTCAGCTTTAGTATCAGTCCTTCCAAAGAAAACCCAGGGCTGATCTCCTTTAGAATGGACTGGTTGGATCTCCTTGCAGTCCAAGGGACTCTCAAGAGTCTTCTCCAACACCACAGTTTGAAAGCATCAATTCTTTGGCACTCAGCTTTCTTCACAGTCCATCTTTCACATCCATACATGACCACTGGAAAAACCATAGCCTTGACTAGATGGAACTTTGTTGGCAAAGTAATGTCTCTGCTTTTTAATATGCTGTCTAGGTTGGTCAGAGATGTTACTGTATGACATTTCAGTGGTGAGACCTGAGCAAAGCCAACCCAGGGTCTTAACAGACTGTGGGTCCTTGTGCCCCACACCCAGCACTGCCCTCCAACCTTGCTCCCTGAGTAAGAACAAACAAACAACTCACTGTAAACTGGATTTGGCAGCCACCCATGATGTAGTCCAAGAAAGAATGCATCTTGTGTATCTGCACGGAGGAGAGGAAGCTGTATTAGAACAGTGTGATCCGAGTACTTACACGTTAAAGGCCTAAACATGGGGTTTGCTGACCTAGAGGGGAGAGCAGAGAAAGGCCTGTGGGAAAAAGATGAGTCAGCTGATATCTTTCATGAGAGGAGAGAAAGAAAACAGATGGTCCTGTGAGGGCTGCAACCATCCCTCCTCTTTCTCACTCTTTTTGGGTTTCAGTTCAATTCAGTTCAGTTCAGTCGCTCAGTTGTTTTGGGTTTACATATGATTTTAATCAGCCTCTGCCTCTGGGGTGAGACTGGTACTGTGTTTTCATGGGTCACCACTGGTTTGAAATACATGAAATCTCACACTTAGCTTCAGTCTTGCTGCCCGTGTCTAAGTCCCAGTTCTGGTAAAGTTCCTAACACCACAGTGAAAAAGACGAGCAGCTTCAAGGTCACAATTATCTAAGAAGCTCTCCACTGTAAGCTGCCAGCTAGTAAGATTCCTCCGTTGCCATGAAGAACAAGGATTAATATTTACAGAGTGCTGCTGCAATTCATGGGGTTGCAAAGAGTTGGACACGACTGAGCAACTGAACTGAACTGAACTGAACTGTATGCCAAGCTCTTAACATACATGATCTCATTTAATTCTTAGAATGAGCCTGTGAAGGTGATGCTATGATTGTGTCCATTTTATCCACGAGGAAACTGAGGCTAAGATCATCTACCTAGATGGTGGAGGTGGGACCCAAATGCATCCTTTTGACCTCTAAGCTGGAAGTCAACAGGCTTCCTGCTTCCTGCCCTACCCCTAGCTTCTGTGTTCTCACACTCTTTATTGATTTCTAGTCTTTGTTTCTGCTTCATTATGATTCTGCTTCTTGAGTCTTGGTGACATTCATCTATGCAGTTATTTGACAAGGATTCATTGAGCCTCCACCATGCTCTGGATGCTAAGGATACAGGGAAAAGAGAAACAGACATGGTACCTGCAGTTATAGAGCTCACAATCTGGATCATTTTACTGGTACAACCATCAGCTGATTTTTGACCCTCGCTTCTGCTTCTCATATTACATCTGAGGCTCAGGGCAGCTTCCCAAAGACTGACCCACAAAACCCTGTGGCAGCATTTTCAGGCACCACCTCCAGGTGGCACACATCTATCAGCAGACTTGTCTCAGGGCTGATGTTTACTGGGCCCTCAGAATAGTGCCCGCTCCCGGCTTCCTTATGGGGATGCTTTGCCTGATAGTTGAGATGCTGTGTTGTACTTAGTCACTCAGTTGTGTCTGACTCTTTGTGACCCCATGCACTGTAGCCCACCAGGCTCCTCTGTCCATGGGGATTCTCCAGGGAAGAATACTGGAGTGGGTTGCCATGCCCTCCTCCAGGGGAGATCTCTCCCAGTGCAGGCAGGTTCTTTACTGTCTGAGCCACCATGGAAGCCCAAGAATACTGGAGTGGGTGGACCTACTACTGTATCCCTATCAATACCATGTCCTCCGAGTGCCAGACTCTTAGATCGAAACAGTTATATGCACAGTCACCTTACAGAGATGGACGGTTGAACCGACTCATCTGGATCGTCTTTTCTCCTGCTTCTATGGGCACAGGACTATTGTGAATGCACCAGGATTTGGTCTGTATAGGGAGGTAGGTAAGATGACCAGAGACAACTGCCTTTGAAAGAAGAGTTGATTATTCACAGCTCCCCAAAGGACTGAACCCATGTCCTGCCACACAAGGGGGCCACATGGGGGTAGCACTGGATTAGGCAGGAGGCAGGAGGCATGCAGGGAAAGCGCAGACAAAAGTCACTATGGCGGTTTTTGTGGGGAGGAATGAGTGAGGCAACGTAAGCAGTTAAGCAGGTTTAGGACTGAATAATGAGTGGTTCTGGAGGCTCTGGGCAATCGGGATGGTCTCTAATTGTCTGAAGCTGGCTCTGGGGTGATACAGGGCAGGGGGAATATTGGCTTGGTGTGAGCTTGGTGAGAGTTCAGGAAAGGGGGTGGCTAGGGATACAGGCTCTGGATTGCTCTGTCTGCATGTCAAAGATGGGCTCATAGGCACGCTGATTGCTCTCTTGAGGAATTAGTTAAACCTAAGAGAGGCAGTTCCTCCCAGTATGCAAAGCCCCAAGATATCAAAACATTATAAAATACAGCAAACATTATCAAAGCAACGACCCCAGATGGCCAATCATAAGCACTGTTATCACCTAGTTCCAGTAATTAGTTCACGAGATAGGCCTGTGACCTAAGCCAGACCCATCAGTCTTCAGCCCGACTCTTCCGTTATGTGAGAATGGGCTCCTACAGCCCCTGGAAGCCAGGAATGCCAACTCTGAGAAAAGGAACCTGAGATGTTTAGAGAGAAACTGGATGGCATGGAAGTCTCACATCATGGAGTCCTACAGACAGAGATTCAAATCTCAGCTCTTACATGTGTGTGAGACAATGAACTAGTTACACTCACATCTGAAAGGAGAAATCTCAGAGTTGTGGTAGGAATAACAGAACGTATTATAGTTATTTTTACCATAGTAAGTACTCAACCAGTGGCAAAATTATTCCCAGAGGAGGTTTTCTGCGGAGTTAGAGCCCCTCCGGGAGAAATTTTTAGGTGCTTTACTCATCCCCCGTGTCTTGTTTTCATAGCATCTCTTCAGCATGGAGGAGGTGCCACATACAGAACACTGAGTCGTAAGTACTAGGGATTATCACTTGGTGTGACAAGCACAGAGTAGGTGCTTTAGAAAGTGTCAGCAGGAAGGAAAGTGTCTTCCAGAGACAGAGGTGGCACGCAGAATATACATAAGAAAGATAAATCTTTAAGTCTGAGTGTGTCTGTGGTTACGAAGAGGAAATGGAGAACGCAAGTTTTAGTGAAACAGAGTTCACAGAACAAAAAAGCCTGGTGTAGAGTACTTAATATTGAGATCTCTGACAAGAAAAGATTTATATTGGTGCGTATTGAACAGGAAGACTGCCAGTATTAAAACTAGTTCTTCTGGGAAGCTGTAGATGTTTCTTTGAAATGGCAATACTTTAATGTAGTAATGGAATAAAAGTACAAAAACATAAGAGTAAAAATTTACTCTAAAACTTAATATTAGTGTTTTCTTTTGTGAAATATGCATAAATGAAGATTAAAATTTGAATTTAGAATGTAATAGAAATAATCCTGTTATTAGCAGATTATTGCTATTTCCATAACTTTTTGTGGTATTACATTATCTTGGCACAGTTCTGATAATATTAACTATTCTATTTAAAATCTTTTTTATTAAAAACTTAGTGCTTATTACATGTAAATAGAGGCTTCCATTTAGCTCAGCTGGTAAAGAATCTGCCTGTAAAGCAGGAGACCCTGGTTCGATTCCTGGGTCAGGAAGATTCCCTGAAGAAGGGATAGGCTACCCACACCAGTATTCTTGGGCTTTCCTGGTGGCTCAGCTGATGAAGAATTTGCCTGCAATGCAGGAGACCTGGGTTCGATTCCTGGGTTGGGAAGATCCTCTGAAGAAGGGAATGACTACCCACTCCAGTATTCTGGCCTGGAGAATTCCATGGACTTTATAGTCAAAGTGGTCTCAAAGAGTTGGACTCAACTGAACGACTTTCACTCACTCACTCAGGAGCTTTAGAAATGTTGGTTGCCCCCATCTGGGGACCTCCCTCTGGTGCTGTCCTGGGCAGAGAAGAACCTGACTGTGACCAGGACTCTGTTATCTTCAGGCAGGACTGTCTTTGGTGAGGTGATGGAGGCATTGGCTTATCACAGCTCCAAAACCACCCAAACTTTTAATGCATGTCCACTAATACCTTGACTTTCTGACTTTTTTATTTTAAAAAGATCATATCTTCTTGACACTCCTTCTGTGCAGACCACCTGGGTCTTCCTCCCAGACAGCCTTAGTTTCATACTCCTGGAAGACAGGGGCTATGTTTATACCTTGCACTGATTCAAAATCACAATGCCCGAGTTCTTATAATTCTTCTTCTTGGCTTTGTACTTGGGGTTGATACACTCCCACTGCACCTGCAATAAGAAAGATTATGCTATGATTGCGAGCTCAGGAAGAAGTGGAGTCATTCATGAGGAGGCCCCTGGGCACCGTTGCAGGTGGTCCTGAGGGCTGACCCCTGGTCTCTAGTTGACCCCCTTGCATCTGGAGGGGAAGGAAGGAGAAGCGGTGAGAGGAAGACTGTGACATCACCTGCCTGGTTTGAATCCCAGCTCCTCACTTTCCAGCTGTGTGACCTTTGACAAACGACTCAATTCCCTCATGCCTTGCATATTGCCTCTATAAAATGGAGGCCATAATTATAGCTATCTCATAGGGTTACCATGAGGATTGAATGAGTAACCCCTATAATACATTTAGAACAGTACCTGACACTTATAAATGCTTGCTATGAATGGGGTCAAATCAAAAAGCAGAGAGAAGGAGAGATCTTGGGCACATAGCTGAGTAACCCAAATGCTGAGTGTTAGTGTCTGGGAATTGACTTAGAGACAAGAAAACTGAGGAACATTGAATGCTGGTTATAGGAAGATGATGGGGATAATAAGTTTGCTTAACTTCACAGAGGACTAAAATGATGGATTGATACACGTCACAATGGTGGCACTTTCTCCAGAGGGGCTTCTGTGAGGGATAGAATCAGAACTGAGGAGGCAGATGGGAGTTGATGCGTGAACAGAGCTCAACCTTTCTACAAATTAAAAAAAAAAAAAAAAAAAAAAAGACTTCATGGGACAAAGCTAACTGCATTTTGACCTCTGACAAAGTCAAACATCCAAGAGTCACTGAATTGCTCCTGCCCACTGTCCTAGAGGAGTCATCCTTGGGTTTCCACTCAGAAGACAAAATTTCACCCCCTGACAACTGAAAGTGTCTGAAAACAAAGAAAATTCTGAGGCAGATGTTAGTGTATAGGCTGATACAGCATTGTCCACAACGACCCATTCTTCCCAGTGCATGATGACTCTGAACTTCATCAGGTGACTTGCTTTGACTGATGGGACATTAACAAAAGTGATATGAGCAGAGGTTTCACAAGTGCCTGTGCACTGGGGCTTGCCCTGCTCTTGCGGATTGAATGTTTTCACCACCATGTGAAATTAGCCTAGGCTGGTGTCCTAGGGGATAAAAGAGCACATTGAGAAACATCTCAGCTACTCCAGCTGCAGAGGCACAAATGCAGGAGTGAGTCCCCTTGGCATTGTTTGGAGCAGAGAGGAGTTTCGCAGAGGAACTCAGCCCAGATTGCTGACTTCTTGTCCTGTCTATAGCTGTGGCTTCCTAAAAAATCTCCCTGCCTCACTCTCTTGGCTCTCTACAACTGATTCTCTATACAGTAGCCAGAGTAATCTTGAAAAAAATTAATGTCACTAGACAATCTTATCATTCTCCAGCCTAGACTCCTCATAGCATTGCCCAATAAAACTTTCTGCAATAATGAGAAGATTACACATCTGTACCAACCAATGTGAAAGACACTAGCTACAGAACACTCGATATGTGTGTGTGTAAGTAAGAGAGAGAGAGAGTTGAAATTTAACTGAATTTAACTTGAAACTTATTAAAACTGAAATAGGTGTATATAGGTAGTGGCTACTAAATTGGAGAGTCTTCAGGGTGCTCTCAACACATTTATAGGAAAATAGAAACTCTTTTCTCCAAGCTATCAGAACCTTCTTTTCCTGGCCTCTGCCTCTGTTCTTGATCATGCATGTCTATGCATGGCTCCCTCACGCTCTCTGCTACAGATAAACTAGTCTCTTTACAGATCCTTAAACACACTAAACGCTTTTCTGACTCAGTAATTTGCAAAGTTCCCTCTACCTGAAATGCTGTTTCTTTGCTTTTTACATGGATGATATTTCATTTTTAAGGGCCCTCATGTTAAATTTCAATTTTTTTTCAGGTGATCTCTTTTATGTCACACCTTTATAACTAAAATGGCTCAGTTTTTTAATAGCATTTGTCACAATGTATAATTTCAGTTTTTGTTTTGTTGTTGTTCAGTCATTAAGTCATGTTTGACACTTTACAATGCCATGGACTGAAGCAGCCTGGGCTCTTCTGTCCTCCACCATGTCCTGGAGTTTGCACAGACTCACGTCCATTGAGTTGATGATGCTCTATAACCACCTCATCCTCTGCCACCCCTTCTCTTTTGCCTTCAATCTTTCCCAGCATCAGGGTATTTTCCAATGAGTCTGCTCTTTGCATCAGGTGGCCAAAGTATTGGAGCTTCAGCTTCAGCATCAGTCTTTCCAGTGAATATTCAGGGTTGATTTCCTTTTTCAGGATTGACTGGTTTGATCTCCTTGCAGTGCAAGAAACTCTCAAGGGTCTTCTCAGCACCAAAATTCCAAACTGTCAATTCTTCCGGACTCAGACACTTCTTTACTGTCCAAGTCTCACATCCACACATGACTACTGGAAAAACCAAAGCATTACCTATATTGACCTTTGTCAGCAGTGATACCTCTGCCTTTTACTATGCTGTCTAGGTTTGTCACAGCTTTCCTTACAGGAGCAAGGGTCTTTTAATTCCATGGTGGCAATAACCTCCACAGTGATTTTGGAACCCAAGGAAAGAAAATCTGTCACTGCTTCCACTTCCCCCCTTCTATTTGCCATGAAGTGATGGGACTATATACCATGATATTAGTTTTTGAAATGTTGCATTTCAAGCCAGCTTTTTCATTCTCCTCTTTCACCTTCATCAAGAGGCTCTTTAATTCCTCTTCACTTTCTGCCACTAGAATGGTATCATCTGCATACTGAGGTTGTTGATATTTCGGCAATCTTGATTATAGCTCGTGATTCATCTAGTCCAGCATTTCACATAATGTACTCTGCATATATTAATAAGTGAAAGAAGTAGGGTAACAATATACATCCTTAAAGTACTCCATTCTCATTTTTGAACCAGTCAATTGTTCCATGGCCAGTTAAAACTGTTGCTTCTTGACCCACACACAGGTTTCTCAGGAGACAGGTAAGGTGGTCTGGCACTCCCATCTCTTTAAGAATTTACCACATTTTGTTGTGATTCACACAGTCAAAGGATTTAGCATAGCCAGTGAAGCAGAAGTAGGTGTTTTTTCTGGAACACCCTTGCTTTCCCTATGATCTAATGAATGTTCTCAATTTAATTGATCTCTGGTACCTCTGCCTCTTGGAAACCCAAATCCTACATCTGGTTCACATACTTCTGAAGCCTAGCTTGAAGGATTTGGGGCATAACCTTGTTAGCATGTGAAATGAAGCAATTATACAGTAGTTTGAACATTCTTTGGCATTACCCTTTGGGATTGGAATGAAAACTGACCTTTTCCAGCCCTGTGGCCACTGCTGTGCTGTGTTGCTGTGCTTAGTCTCTCAGTGGTGTCTACTCTTTACCACCCCATGCTCAGTAGCCTGCCAGGCTCCTTTGTCCATGGGGATTCTCCAGGCAAGAATACTGGTGTGGGTTGCCATGCCCTCCTCCAGGGGACCTTCCAACCCAGGGATCAAACCCAGGTCTCCCGCACTGCAGGTGGATTCTTTACCAGCTGAGCCACAAGGGAAGCCTGAGAATACCGGAGTGGGTAGCCTATCCCTTCTCCAGGGGAATTTTCTGACCCAGGAATCAAACTGGGGTCTCCTGCACTGCAGGCAGATTCTTTACCAGCTGGGTTTGCTGACATATTGAGTGCAGCACTTTAACATCATCATCTTTTAGGATTTTAAATATCTCAGATGGAATTTCATCTCCTCCACTAGCTTTGTTTGTAGTAACATCTTCTTGACTTCATACTCTAGGATATGCAGCTCAGAAAGAGGGAGCACAACATCATGGTTTTCTGGGTCATTAAGACCTTAATTGTACAGTTCTGTTTATTCTTGCCACCTCTTCTTAATATCTCCTGCTTCTTTAGGTTCTTGCTGTTTCTGTCCTTTATTATACCCATCCCTGCATGAAAATTTCCCTTGATATCTCCAATTTTCTTGAAGAGAGTTTTAGTCTTTCCCATTCTATTGTCTCCCCCTATTTCTGTTCTTGTTCATTTAAGAAGGCCTTCTTATCTTTCCTTGCTATTCTCTGCAACTCTGAATTCAGTTTGGTATATCTATTCCTTTCTCCCTTGCTTTTTGCTTTTCTTCTTTCCTCAGGTATTTGTAAAGCCTCCTCAGACAACCACTTTGCCCTTGCGCATTTCTTTTTCTTGGGGATGGTTTTGGTCATTGACTCCTGTACAGTGTTATGAACTTCTGTCCATAGTTCTTCAGGCACTCTGTCTACCAGATCTAATCCCTTGAATCTATTTGTCACCTCCATTGTGAAATCATAAGGGATTTTATTTGGGTCATATCTGAATGGCCTAGTGGTTTTCCCTACTTTCTTCAATTTAAGCCTGAATTTTGCAATAAGCAGTTTATGATCTGAGCCACAGTTAGCTCCAAGATCTTGTTTTCACTGGCTGCATAGAGATTCTCCACCTTTGGCTGCAAAGAATATAGTCAATCTGATTTTGATATTGACCATCCGATGATGTCCATTTGTAGAGTCATCTCTAGTGTTGTTGGCAAAGTGTGTATGCTATGATCGGCCTGTTCTCTTGATAAAAACTCTGTTAGCCTTTGCCCTGCTTTATTTCGTACCCTGAGGCCAAACTTGCATGTTAGTCTGGGTATCTCTTGACTTCCTACTTTTGCATTCCAATCCCTTATGATGAAAAGGACACCTTTTTTGAGTGTTAGTTCTAGAAGGTGTTGTAGATCTTCACAGAACTTGTCAACTTCAGCTTGGCATCAGTTGTTGGGGTATAGATTTGGATTACTGTGATGCTGAATGGTTTGCTTGAAAACAAAACCCGAGATCATTCTGTTGTTTTTGAGATTGCACCCAAGTACTGCATTTTAGACTCTCTTATTGGGCTTCCATGGTAGGTCAGCTGGTAAAGAATCTGCCTGCGATGTGGGAGATCTGGGTTCGATTTGGCTCATCTTCAGGTGTCATATATTTCTGCCTTTTCATACTATTCATGGGTTTCTCGAGGCAAGAACACTAATGTGATTTGCCATTCTCTTCTCCAGTGAACCACATTTTGTCAGAATTCTCCACTATGACCTGGTGCAGGAGACCCTGATTCAATTCCTGGGTTGGGAAGATCCCCTAGAGAAGGGATAGGCTACCCACTCCAGTATTCTTGGGCTTCTCTGGTGGCTCAGACTGTAAAGAATCTGCCTGCAATGTGGGAGATCTGGGTTCGATCCCTGGGTTGGGAAGATCCCCTTGAGGAGGTCATAACCACCCACTCCTGTATTCTTGCCTGGAGAATCCCCATGGACAGAGGAGCCTGGCAGGCTGCAGTCCATTGGGTCACAAAAAGCCAGACATGACTGAGCAACTAAGCACACAGTGCACTGACTGTGAGGGATACTCCATTTCTTCTAAAGGATTGTTGCCCACAGTAGGCAATATAATGGTCATGTGAATTAAACTCACCCATTCCCATCCATTTTAGTTCATTTAGTTCTAAGATGTCAATGTTCAATCTTGCCATCTCCTGCTTGACCACGTCCAGTTCATGGACCTAACATTCCAGGTGCCTATGCAGCGTTATTCTTTACTGCATAAGATTTTACTTTAACCTAGTGGTAACATATCCACAACTGAGTGTTGTTTCTGCTTTGGCCCAGCCTCTTCATTCTTTCTGGAGCTATTTCTCCACTCTTCCCCATAGCATACCTACCAACCTGGGCAGGGGCTCATCTTCAGGTGTCATATATTTCTGCCTTTTCATACTATTCATGGGTTTCTCGAGGCAAGAACACTAACGTGATTTGCCATTCTCTTCTCCAGTGAACCACATTTTGTCAGAATTCTCCACTATGACCTGTCCATCTTGGGTGGCCCTGGATGGCCTGGCTCATAGCTTCATTGAGTTACACAAGGCTGTGATCCATGTGATCATTTTGGTCAGCTTTCTGTGATTTTTGTGTTCATTCCAAAGGCAGTGGTATTGTAGTTGTTGCTTATTCTGTCTGCCTTCTGATGGATGAGAATAAGAGGCAAGCTTCCTGATGGGAGACCCTGACTGTAGGGAAAACTGGGTCTTACTCTGGTAGAGGGGACAGATAGATTCAAGGGATTATATATGGGAGACAGAGTGTCTGAGAACTATGGACAGCTTTTCATAATATTGTACAGGAGGTGGTGACCAAAACCATCTCAAAGAAAAAGAAATGCCAAGAAGGCAAAATGGTTGTCTGAGGAGGCCTTATAAATAGCTGAGAAAAGAAGAGAAACAAAAGGCAAAGGAGAAAGGGAAAGATATACCCAACTGAATGCATAGTTCTAGAGAATAGCAAGGAGACATTAGAAAACTTCTTAAGTGAATAATGCAAAGTAACAGATGAAAATTATAGAATGGGAAAGACTAGTGATCTCTCAAGCAAATTGGAGATACCAAGGGAACATTTCTTGCAAGGATGGGGCACAATAAAGGACAGAAATGGCAAGGAATGAACAGAAGCAGAAGAGATTAACAGAGGTGGCAAGAATACACAGAAGAACTATACAAAAAAAGGCCTTACTGACCTGGATAACCACGGTAGTGTGGAAACTCACCTGGACCAGGCATTCTGTAGTGTGAAGTCAAGTAGGCCTTAGGAAGCATTACTATGAACAAAGCTAGTGGAGGTGATGGAATTCCAGTTGTGTTATTTAAAATCCTAAAAAATGAATGCTGTTAAAGTACTGCACTCATTATGAAAGCAAATTTAGAAAACTCAGCAATGGCCACAGGTCTGGAAAAATTCAGTTTTCATTCCAATCTTAAAGAAAGCAATGCCAAAGAATGTTCAAACTACTGTATAATTGTGCTCATCTCCCATCCTCAAGGTATTGCTCAAATTCCTTCAAGCTAGGCTTCAACACTACATGAACTGAGAACTTCCAGATATACAAGCTGGATTTAGAAAAGGCAAAGGAACCAGAGATGAAATTGCCAAAATCCATTGGATCAAAGAAAAAGGAAATTACAGAAAAAATCTACTTCTGCTTTATTGACTAGGTGAAAGCTTTTCTGTGAATCACAACAAATTCTTCAAGAAACGGAAATACTACACCACCTTTAACTGCCTCCTGAGAAACTGGAGGTCAAGAAGTTCAAGAAGTAACAGTTCAAACTGGACATGAAATAATGTACTAGGGTCCAGATTGGGAAAGGAGTATGTCAAGGCTGTATATTGCCACGCTGCTTATTTAATTTATATACAGATTACATCATGCAAAAATGCTGGGCTAGATGAAGCACAAGCTGAAATCAAGATCCCCAGGAGAAATATCAACAACCTCAGATATGCAGATGATACCACTCTAATGGCAGAAAACAAAGAGAAATTAAAGGGCCTCTGGATGAGGGTGAAAGAGGAGAGTGAAAAGCTGGCTTAAAACTCAACATTGAAAAGACCAATTCATCACTTCATGGCTAATAAAAGGGGAAAAGTGTAGAACCATCAGCAGATTTCCTTTTCCTAGGCCATGCCTGCGGGGCAACCCAAGACGGGCAGGTCATGGTGGAGAGGTCTGACAGAATGTGGTCCACTGGAGAAGGGAATGGCAAGCCACTTCAATATTCTTGCCTTGAGAACCCCATGAACACTATGAAAAGGCAAAATGATAGGATACTGAAGGAGGAACTCCCCAGGTCAGTAGGTGCCCAATATGCTACTGGAGATCAGTGGAGAAATAACTCCAGAAAGAATGAAGGGATGGAGCCAAAGCAAAAACAATACCCAGGTGAGGATGTGACTGATGATAGAAGCAAGATCTGATGCTTTAAAGAGCAATATTGCATAGGAACCTGGAATGTCAGGTCCATGAATCAAGGCAAATTGGAAGTGGTCAAACAGGAGATGGCAAGAGTGAACATCAACATTCTAGGAATCAGTGAACTAAAATGGACTGGAATGGGTGAATTTAACTCAGATGACCATTATATCTACTACTGCGGGCAGGAATCCCTTAGAAGAAATGGAGTAGCCATCATGGTCAACAGAAGAGTCCGAGATGCAGTACTTGGATGCAATCTCAAAAACAACAGAATGATCTCTGTTCATCTCCAAGGCAAACCATTCAATATCACAGTAATCCAAGTCTATGCCCCAACCAGTAACTCTGAAGAAGCTGAAGTTGAATGGTTTTATGAAGACCTACAAGGCCTTTTAGAACTAACACCCAAAAAAGATGTCCTTTTCATTATAGGGGACTGGAATGCAAAAGTAGGAAGTCAAGAAACACCTGGAGTAACAGGCAAATTTGGCCTTGGAATGAGGAATGAAGCAGGGCAAAGACTAATAGAGTTTTGCCAAGAAAATGCGCTGGTCATAGCAAACACTCTCTTCCAACAACAGAAGAGAAGACTCTACACATGGACATCACCAGATGGTCAACACCGAAATCAGATTGATTATATTCTTTGCAGCCAAATATGGAGAAGCTCTATACAGTCAACAAAAACAAGACCAGGAGCTGAGTGGCTCAGATCATGAACTCCTTATTACCAAATTCAGACTCAAATTGAAGAAAGTAGGGAAGACTGCTAGACCATTCAGGTATGACCTAAATCAAATCCCTTATGATTATACAGTGGAAGTGAGAAATAGATTTAAGGGCCTAGATCTGATAGATTGAGTGCCTGATGAACTATGGAATGAGGTTCGTGACATTGTACAGGAGACAGGGATCAAGACCATCCCCATAGAAAAGAACCGCAAAAAAGCAAAAGGGCTGTCTGGGAGGCCTTACAAATAGCTGTGAAAAGAAGAGAAGTGAAAAGCAAAGGAGAAAAGGAAAGATATAAGCATCTGAATGCAGAGTTCCAGAGAATAGCAAGAAGAGATAAGAAAGCCTTCCTCAGCGATCAATGCAAAGAAATAGATGAAAAGAACAGAATGGGAAAGACTAGAGATCTCTTCAAGAAAATTAGAGACACCAAGGAAATATTTCATGCAAAGATGGGCTCGATAAAGGACAGAAATGGTATGGACCTAACAGAAGCAGAAGATATTAAGAAGAGGTGGCAAGAATACGCAGAAGAACTGTACAAAAAAGATCTTCACGACCCAGATAATCATGATAGTGTGATCACTCATCTAGAGCCAGACATCCTGGAACGTGAAGTCAAGCAGGCCTTAGGAGGCATCACTACGAACAAAGCTAGTGGAGGTGATGTAATTCCAGTTGAGCTGTTTCAAATCCTGAAAGATGATGCTGTGAAAGTGCTGCACTCAATATGCCAGCAAATTTGTGGCCAGCAGTGGCCACAGAACTGGAAAAGGTCAGTTTTCATTCCAATTCCAAAGAAAGGCAATGCCAAAGAATGCTCAAACTACTGCACAATTGCACTCATCTCACATGCTAGTAGAGTAATGCTCAAAATTCTCCAAGCCAGGCTTCAGCAATACGTGAACCGTGAACTTCCAGATGTTCAAGCTGGTTTTAGAAAAGGCAGAGGAACCAGAGATCAAATTGCCAACATCTGCTGGATCATGGAAAAAGCAAGAGAGTCCAGAAAAACATCTATTTCTACTTTCTTGACTATGCCAAAGCCTTTGACTGTGTGGATCACAATAAACTGTGGAAAATTCTTCAAGAGATGGGAATACCAGACCACCTGACCTGCCTCTTGAGAAATCTGTATGCAGGTCAGGAAGCAACAGTTAGAACTGGACATGGAACAACAGACTGGTTCCAAATAGGAAAAGGAGTCCGTCAAGGCTGTATATTGTCACCCTGCTTATTTAACTTCTATGCAGAGTACATCATGAGAAAGGCTGGACTGGAAGAAACACAAGTTGGAATCAAGATTGCCGGGAGAAATATCAGTCACCTCAGATATGCAGATGACACCACCCTTATGGCAGAAAGTGAAGAGGAACTGAAAAGCCTCTTGATGAAAGTGAAAGAGGAGAGTGAAAAAGTTCGCTTGAAGCTAAACATTCATAAAATGAAGATCATGGCATCCGGTCCCATCACTTCATGGGAACTAGATGGGGAAACAGTGGAAACAGTGTCAGACTTTATTTTTCTGGGCTCCAAAATCACTGTAGATGGTGATTGCAGCCATAAAATGAAAAGACACTTACTCCTTGGAAGAAAAGTTATGACCAACCTAGATAGTATATTCAAAAGCAGAGACATTACTTTGCCAACAAAGGTCTGTCTAGTCAAGGCTATGGTTTTTCCTGTGGTCATGTATGGATGTGAGAGTTGGACTGTGAAGAAGGCAGAGCACCGAAGAATTGATGCGTTTGAACTATGGTGTTGGAGAAGACTCTTGAGAGTTCCTTGGGCTGCAAGGAGATCCAGCCAGTCCATTCTGAAGGAGATCAGCCCTGGGATTTCTTTGGAAGGAATGATGCTAAAGCTGAAACTCCAGTACTTTGGCCACCTCATGCGAAGAGTTGACTCATTGGGAAAGACTCTGATGCTGGGAGAGATTGGAGGCAGGAGAAGAAGGGGACGACAGAGGATGAGATGGCTGGATGGCATCACTGACACGATGGATGTGAGTCTGAGTGACCTCCAGGAGTTGGTGATGGACAGGGAGGCCTGGCGTGCTGTAATTCATGGGGTCGCAAAGAGTCAAACATGACTGAGCGACTGAACCTAACTCTAGGCTCCAAAAGCAGTGCACACCATGACTACAGCCATGAAATTAAATGATGCTTGCTCCTTGGAAGAAAAGATATGACAAACTTAATTCAGTTCAGTTCAGTCGCTCAGTCATGTCCGGCTCTTTGCGATCCCATGGACTGCAGCATGCCAGGCTTCCCTGTTCATCACCAACTCCTGGAGCCTACTCAAACTCCTGTCCATTGAGTCGATGATGCCATCCAACTATCTCATCCTCTGTCATCCCCTTCTCCTCCTGTCTCCAATCTTTTCCAGCATCAGGGTCTTTTTCAATGAGTTAGTTCTTCACATCAGGTGGCCAATGTATTGTACAGCTTCAGCATCAGTCCTTCCAATGAATATTCAGAACTGATTTCCTGCAGTCCAAGGGACTCTCAAGAGTCTTCTCTAACACCACAGTTCAAACCTAGACAGCGTATTGAAAAAGGAGGGACATCACTTTGCCAACAGGGTCCACATAGTCAAAGCTATAGTTTTTCCAGTAGTCACATACAGATGTTAGAGTTGGACCATAAAGAAGGGGCTGAGTGCTGAAGAATTGCTGTTTTCCAATTGTGGTGTTGGAAAAGTCTTCTCAGAGTCCCTTGGGCAGCAAGGAGGTCAAACCAGTCAATCCTGAGGGAAATCAACCCTGAATATTCATTTGAAGGACTGATACTGAAGCTATATCTCCAATACTTTAGCCACCTGATGTGGAGAGTCAACTCCTTGGAAAACACTCTGATACTGGGGCAGATGGAGGCCAAGAGGGAAAGGGAATGACAGAAGATGAGATGGTTTGATGGCATCACTGACTAAATAGACATGAATTTGAGCAAACTCAGGGAGATAGTGAAAGACTGGGAAGCCTGGCATGCTGCAGTCCATGGGGCTGCAGAGATCTGGATACATCTTAATGCCTGAACAAGAACATATGATCCATTTCCTCAGAGGCACTTAAAGACTCTTTCTTGTTTGTTTTAAAGCATCAGACTTCAGTATGCTTCAGTTGTGATGTATGCTATAATCTTACTTTTAATATGTTCCCAGCATTCTAAAGACGTAATGTTTCCCATGTTTATCGGTTTGTTTATTTCTCTTTGTAAAGGAGAACAAGGCAAAACTTGGTAAAACTCTTTAAAACTCCAGAGGGTGATGTGGATAACTGTCATTAATTTATTAACTCAAAGGGGCCTTGTCTTGTGCATTCAAAGAACCAACATCATCTCTGGATAAGTTCCTAGTTATCTGGGGAGTCACTTTCTTTATAGCTTACTGTTGGTTTTAATTATAGTCCTGAAACTCAGAAAGCCTGCTTATGGGTGAAGGCCTCTATCTGACAAATTTCTTGCAATGCTGGGTGTACAACAGTATATGGAGTGGGTTGTGGAAGCTATGCAGAGAACTGTGCTTGACTTCTCAGGCCAAAGAAAGGTATTCAGCAACTGGTCTGATTCTGAGTAAGCCTTTGATCCTAAAGGGTATTAATTTATGTCCATCCAGTCTGGTTAAATCTTGACTTATATCTGAAAGGAGAGACTTGAAGAATGAGTTGGGACATTTTCCCTGAGCAGTAATTCTGAGCAGATCAGGCACTGAGTCTTATCCCTTACAGAAAAGGTCTTTCTTTGCTATCACTCTTTTCTGGTCTCTGAGTCTAGTGGTCCCAGAGTAAGGATGGCAGATATCTTGGCTTGAGTTCTTCCAGAAGCTAATGCTAAAGCAAAGATTTAAATTCAAGTAGCTGGGCTATTTACAATCCTAAAAGATGATGCTGTTAAAGTGTTGTACTCAACATGCCAGCAAATTTGGAAAAACTTGGCAGTGGCTATAGGATTAGAAAAGGTCAGCTTTCATTCCAATCCCAAAGAAGGGCAATACCAAAGAATATTCAAACTACCATAAAATTATGCTGATTTCACATGCTAACAAAGTTGTGCTCAAAATTCTTCAAGCTAGGCTTCAGCAGTATGTGAACTGATAATTTCTAGATATACAATCTGGGTTTTCAAGAAGCAGAGGAACCAGAGATCAAATTACCAACATTCATTGGATCATGGGGAAAGCAAGGGAGTTCCAGAAAAACAGCTACTTCTGTTTCATTGACTGTGCTAAAGCCTTTGACTGTGTGAATCACAACAAACTATGGAAGTTCTTACAGAGATAGGAGAACCAGATCACCTTACCTGTCTCCTGAGAAACCTGTGTGTGGGTCAAGAAGCACAGTTCGAACAGGACATGGAACAATGGACTGCTTCAAAACTGGGAAGGGAGTATGACAAGGCTGTATATTGTCACCCTGCTTATTTCACTTAGATGCAGAATACATCATGTGAAATGCTGGGCTAGATGAATTACAAGCTGTAATCAAGATTACCAGGAGAAATATCAACAACCTAAGATATGCAGATGATACCACTCTAGTGACCAAAAGTGAAGAGGAACTAAAGAGCCTCTTGATGAAGGTGAAAGAGGAGAGTGAAAAAGCTGGTTTAGAACTCAACATTCAAAAAATGAAGATCACGGCATCTGGTCTCATCAGTTCATGGCAAATAGAAGGGGGAAAAGTAGAGACAATGACAGATTTTATTTTCTTTGTCTCCAAAATCACTGTGGATGGTGACTGTACCCATGAAATTAAAAGACGTTTGCTCCTTGTAAGGAAAGTTACGACAAACCTAGACTGTGTGTTAAAAAGGAGAAACATCATTTTGCCAACAAAGGTCAATATAGTCAAAACTATGGTTTATCCAGTAGTCATAAATGGATGTGAGAGCTGGACCATAAAGAAGGGGTTGAGCCCTGAAGAATAGATGCTTTTGATTTGTGGTACTGGAGAAGACTCTTGAGTTCCTTGGACCACAAGGAGATCAAACCAGCCAATTCTGAAGGAAATCAACCCTGAATATTCATAGGAAAGACTGGTGCTAAAGCTTCAGTACTTTGGCCACTTGATATGAAGAGCTGACTCACTGGAAAAGACTTGATACTGGGAAAGATGCTGGGAAAGATGCTGGGAAAGAAGGCAAAAGGAGAAAGTGGTGGCAGAAGAGGAGATGGTTAGATAGCATCACTGACTCAATAGACATGAATCTGAGCAAACTCCAGGAGATAGTGGAAGACAGAGGAGCCTGGTGTGCTGCAGTCAATGGGGTCACAAAGAGTCACACATGACTTAGCAACTGCACAACAACAAGAACAACAATTCATCTAGTAGGTATTTCCAGGAAACGAGAGTAGAAGAGTGGGGAACTGGGAGAGGGAAGCAGCCAAAAAGGGGTGTGTGATCAAGTCAGGGACTCCATTGTCAGCCAGGCCAGTCCCTGCTGGTGAGCTGTGGGCAGCTGCTCAGAGCACACCTCAGAGTTCTGCTGCCTGAAGGGCAATAGAGATGGGGTGTTATATCCTGCTTACCACTAGCTATTTTTTGAGGGCAGCTATCTGAAATATGTACATCTTCCCTGACACATTCAGCCTGCTTTTGGCAGGTGCAGAGTAGGATTCAGCAGCCAGAAAAAGCTCTCAGGCAAAGAGATTCAGGTTCTGCAGCTGAAGTTGGGCAGGTGAACCCTGAACAGGTCAGAGCAGAAGTTACATGGACAGGGTCCAGAAGACAGCAACTGAATAACAGATGTATGTATGTATCTATCAAAGCACAGTTGCCTGAAAGATACACCAAGAAGGGGCAGGCTTCTGCATGATGCAGTGAAATCCCTATGTGCCCCTGTGGTTTTTGGTAGTGTTCAGATTTATGTCTTGGTATCAAGAATGAAATGGTGAGACTAACTGAAAATCTGGTGCCCAAAATTCAAACTTGAAGGAATCAATTTGTCCAAAGCATTAAATGTGTAATTAATGCTATCAGGTTATGGAAATGTAGAGCTGGAAAAAATACTGCTACTAGATAATAACAATAGTACATATTTTGTAAGTGAAGACACCCTGCCAAGTGCGAATCATGAACTATCTCATTTAGTCTTCACAGGTAGGTACCATTATCACCTTAATTATTTTTTTTTTAAGTGAGAAAGCTGAGGCACAGAGGAACTAAGTCACTTGTCCAGGGCTACACAGCTAAAGAAAATTTGAACCATCCTTATTTGACTCCTCCACTTTGCCAGTGGAGGAATGGTATCACACTGGGCAGGGTCCTGTCCAAAGTCACACTAGTTGCTGTAGACTGGGGTTGGCACTAGCACCTGGGTTATGGATCCCTCCATGCTCCCTCCTGGCCTCATTTAATTATACACTAATATTTCACCTCTAGCTGCTCTGTCTGGGTGCTAACAAGGCATCGTGACAGGCGAGTCTGGGAGAAATACCACAGGGGGCTCACCACATACCTGTTTGCCTTCCATCGCTCCTCTCATCTCCTTGAAGGTTGAAGTGAATTCTCCAATGAAGTCATGTTTGCCATTGGAGTCCCAGTCCCATACTATGCACTGCAACAGAAAAGAAGTAATTTTTTTAAAAATTAAGAATGTGTCCACAGCAGCTGAAGGCAACGAAAACTTTCTGGGTCAAAAGTCTAGGATTGCAGCCTGTGGGATGAGGTACACCTTTGGTCTCCACTGGCTTTACTTAGCATTTTTGTCATGATCTCCTAGAAGCCCTGTTCTACAACAGTGACTAATAATTTGGCCATTTTTCAGGCAAGTTCAGTAAGACCAAAAGGAGATAAGTGACTTGCCAAAGGTACCACGTAGTGAATGAAAAGTCTGGGATTTGAAGGTAAGTATCCTGACTCCAGCACTAATGCTTTCCCCACAGCAGAGCCTCTGTGGTTTGTAGATGGAACCAGGTGCCTGAGCTGATGCCTGTAGCTTCCACAGTGGCAGCAATGATTTGATTATATGAATCACATTTTCTTTTTCTTTTTTTTTTTCTGAAGGCAAGAGAGCCAAAAAGTGAGATCATTAATTATACTCAAGCAAAAAATGGGTGAAAAACAGAGAGGTGAGTTACATTGGTTAAAAAGCATGCGTACATCACAGTTAAGACATGACCTTCCAACAAGAGGGCTCCATCTAACAGTGCTAATGCTACTTTCTGGGCTCCCAAGTAACACTTTGCAGAGTAATGCAGGTTAAATCAGTAGCCACCCCTCTGCTTGGTCACATGCTCTTAGATAAAGAGGGAATCCCCATATTTTCTAGTGAGGAGGTTGGACTAGGGTCTCAAGCACTTCAAATGTCACTTCTACATCTTAAATCAGGGATTTGCAATCAGGAACCCCAGACCTCAGATAAGATCAAGGGAGTAAATGAGACATTTACCTCAGAGGTTTTCCCTGGAATATTGGGGTACATGGGGCATCCTGGCCTTTTGTTTTTGGATGAAGAACCTGCTGGTCAGTCCTTCCTGGCAAACTTGGTGTATAAATCTATTTTCTGACCCTGTGGGATACTGAACAGACCTAAAATGAAATGCTGCCCCAAACAAAACATAATCTCCCCCTAAACTTATTCCTGAGCTTCCCTTGTGACTCAGCTGGTAAAGAATCTGTGTGCAATTCAGGAGACCTGGATTCAACCCCTGGGTTGGGAAGATCTCCTGGAGAAGGGAAAGGCTATCCACTCCAGTATTCTGGCCTAGAGAATTCCATAACTGTATAGACCTTGAGGTTGCAAAGAGACAGACATGACTGAGTGACTTTCACTTTCTCTTTTTTTTTTTCTTTTCTTTTCTTTTACTTTACAATACTGTATTGGTTTTGCCATACATCAACATGAATCCGCCACGGGTGTACATGTGTTCCAAATCCTGAACCCCCCTCCCACCTCCCTTATTCCTACTCATTTATTTTCTGTCACAGTGGATTTATCAACATCCATCCAGTGGGTAACATCATTCAGGAAGCACATGGTGAACAGCACACTGTCAAACACTTGTCCACTGATCTCAGCTACTCACCACAGGGGTTTTTCTCTCTCTTTGTCAGTTCCTGCCCACTGACCCTGACACTCACACAGTCATTAGCTGTAGCCAGAAGTAAAGGAAAGCTTCTCCAGCTTGGACACAGAAAGAGAAGGAAGTGTGTTCCTGGGACTCTTTCTTTTAGGCTCTTAACTTTGCCCAGTAGTGAACTCAGCCCTAGGATACTGATGGTCAGATACTGAGTCTGATGGTCAGATACCCAGTCTTCTGTCTTGGGGAGAAGCAGATAAGAATGCAAAGGGGTCAAAACCAATAAGAGGAAGAGAAGAGAAAGCAGACTTTTCTACACTCCCTTGTGTCTTACTGTGTTTCTTTTTAACTCTTCCCTAAAATATAGGAAAAGCAGGAGAGTAGGATTGACATATGTATATACTACCATGTGTAAAATAGATAGCTAGTGGGAAGCTGCTGTATATATAGCACAGGGACCTCAGCTTTGTGTTCTGTGATGACCTAGATGGGTGGGATAGGGAGGGCAGAGGTCCAAGAGGGTGGAGATATATATATAGTTATGGCTGATTGCAGCCATGAAATTAAAAGATGCTCATGCCTTGGAAGAAAAGTTATGACCAACCTAGATAGCATATTCAAAAGCAGAGACATTACTTTGCCAACAAAGGTCTGTCTAGTCATGGCTATGGTTTTTCCAGTAGTCATGTATGGATGTGAGAATTGGACTGTGAAGAAAGCTGAGCACTAAAGAATTGATGTGTTTTTTTTTTTTAATTTTAAAGTCTTTAATTCTTACATGTGTTCCCAAACATGAACCCCCCTCCCACCTCCCTCCCCATAACATCTCTGTGGGTCATCCCCATGCATCAGCCCCAAGCATGCTGTATCCTGCGTCAGACATAGACTGGCGATTCGATTCTTACATGATAGTATACATGTTAGAATGCCATTCTCCCAAATCATCCCACCCTCTCCCTCTCGCTCTGAGTCCAAAAGTCCGTTATACACATCTGTGTCTTTTTTCCTGTCTTGCATACAGGGTCGTCATTGCCACCTTTCTAAATTCCATATATATGAGTTAGTATACTGTATTGGTGTTTTTCTTTCTGGCTTACTTCACTCTGTATAATCGGCTCCAGTTTCATCCATCTCATCAGAACTGATTCAAATGAATTCTTTTTTTACGGCTGAGTAATACTCCATTGTGTATATGTACCACAGCTTTCTTATCCATTCATCTGCTGATGGACATCTAAGTTGTTTCCATGTCCTGGCTATTATAAACAGTGCTGCGATGAACACTGGGGTACATGTGTCTCTTTCAATTCTGGTTTCCTCGGTGTGTATGCCCAGTAGTGGGATTGCTGGGTCATAAGGTAGTTCTATTTGCAATTTTTTAAGGAATCTCCACACTGTTCTCCATAGTGGCTGTACTAGTTTGCATTCCCACCAACAGTGTAGGAGGGTTCCCTTTTCTCCACACCCTCTCCAGCATTTATTGCTTGCAGATTTTTGGATCGCAGCCATTCTGACTGGTGTGAAGTGGTACCTCATTGTGGTTTTGATTTGCATTTCTCTGATAATGAGTGATGTTGAGCATCTTTTCATGTGTTTGTTAGCCATCTGTATGTCTTCTTGGAGAAGTGTCTATTTAGTTCTTTGGCCCATTTTTTGATTGGGTCGTTTATTTTTCTGGAATTGAGCTGCATAAGCTGCTTGTATATTTTTGAGATTAGTTGTTTGTCAGTTGCTTCATTTGCTATTATTTTCTCCCATTCAGAAGGCTGTCTTTTCAAGGACTGATGTTTTTGAACTGTGGTGTTGGAGAAGACTCTTGAGAGTCCCTTGGGCTGCAAGGAGATCCAACTAGTCCATTTTAAAGGAGATCAGTCCTGGGTGTTCTTTGGAAGGAATGATGCTATAGCTGAAACTCCAGTACTTTGGCCACCTCATGCGAAGAGTTGACTCATTGGAAAAGATTCTGATGCTGGGAGGGATTCGGGGCAGGAGGAGAAGGGGATTGCAGAGGATGAGATGGCTGGATGGCATCACCAACTTGATGGAAGTGAGTTTGAGTGAACTCTGGGAGTTGGTGATGGACAAGGAGGCCTGACGTGTTGCAATTCATGGGGTTGCAAAGAGTCGGACACGACTGAGCGACTGAACTGAACTGAACTGATGGCTGATTTCACTTTGTTGTACAGCAGAAACTAACACATCATTGTAAAGCAATTATACTCCAATCAAAAAAAGAATATAGGGAAAGCAAGAGGGAATGTATATAATATTTTGGTTTGTCACTGAATCTGAAGCAAAACTATCACTTCTTCTGTGCCCTCTTTTAGGTTTTCCATCATGCTTCCATGAGTTACTGCCCTTCTTCCACCTGCTGCCATAACTTTCAAGACGTTTGCTCTCTTTAGGGGCAGAGCCCCCCTGGGGTGGAGGATGAGTCAGGCCCAGCAGGGCTCCAGGCCCCGCCTCCTTGGGTGGGCATGACTGCTTACTTAGGCTCTGCTTCTTCAATCAGTGTCATTTCTCATCACAGCAGTTGCAGAATTCTGTTTTGACCTTTTTCAGAAGGGATCCCAGAGGAAGGAAGACACAGTGAGGCATAAATATAAAAACACTATTTTCCTCTCTCTCCCTGCCATGAAGCTGGCTTATATGACAGCTCTGATGCAACTGGCAGAGGAATGCATCTTGGTGAAGAGTAAACAGATCAACTGCTCTGCAGAAAAGTTGAGACAGAGGCAGGGTTCTTGGTGTAAATCAATGAGGAAGCCTTGACAGACTGATGAGAAAGAAGCAGCTCAAAACCATCTACAAGCCAGGAGGCCTTCTCAAGTTCTTAAGCTCACAGTGGAGTTTATCATCTTAAAATGTCTAAGCTTGATAGATGGCCTTGTTCACAGAGAAGGAAATTAGTGAAAGAGAAGGGAAGTGACTCCTACAAGTTCATCTAGTACAGGATGGAGATGAAGTCCAGGTGTCCTACCTACCTAATTTCCACCCGATCACAAAATATCAAATTACAATAGTTACAACACATATAGTGCTTACTATGTGCCAGAAACTGTCCTGAATACTTTACCCAGATTCATGTATAACCCAGAACAATTTATCATTATGCCCACTTTACAGACGAGGAAACCAAGGCACAGATAGGTAGAGTAAGTTTTCTAAGACTACACAGCTAACAATAGGTAATCTTTGAATGAAAAGAAGTTCAACTGCTCTAACTGATCATTTCATATGAACCCAAGCTATTTGTTTTTATGGTCTCTAATCCTGTACAATAATCTTGAAGTGACAATATTATTGTTATAATTTACAGATATTAGTCACACGGTTCAGTTCAGTTCAGTTCAGTTGCTCAGTTGTGTCTGACTCTTTGTGACCCCGTGGACTGCAGCACACCAGGCTTCCCTGTCCATTACTAACTACTCAGAGCTTGCTCAAATTCACGTGCATCAAGTTGGTGATGCCATCCAACCATCTCATCCTCTGTTGTCCCATTCTCCTCCTGCCTTCAATCTTTCCCAGCATCAGGGTCTTTTCGAGGAGTCAGTTCTTCATATCAGTGACCAAAGTATTGGAGTTTCAGCTTCAGCATCAGTCCTTCCAAAGAATATTCAGGACTGATTTCCTTTAGGATGGACTGGTTGGACCTCCTTGCAGTCCAGGGGACTCTCAAGAGTTTTCTCCAACACCACAGTTCAAAACCATCAGTTCTTCAGTGCTCAGCCTTCTTTATAGTCCACCTCTCACATTTATACATGACTACTGGAAAAACCATAGCTTCAACCAGAGGGACCTTTGTCGGCAAAGTAATGTTTCCACTTTTTAATATGTTGGCTAGGTTGGTCATAGCTTTTCTTTCAATGAGCAAGTGCCTTTTAATTTCGTGGCTGCAGTCACCATCTGTGGTGATTTTCGAGGCTCCAAAAATAAAATATCTCACTGTTTCCCCATCTATTTGCCATGAAGTGATGGGACTGGATGCCATGATCTTAGTTTTTTGAAAGCTGAGTTTTAAGCCAGCTTTCCCACTCTTCTGTTTTACTTTCATCAGGAGGCTCTTTAGGTCCCTCTTCGCTTTTTGCCATAGGGGTGGGTGTCATCTGCATATCTGAGGTTATTTGTATTTCTCCCCACAATCTTGATTCCAGCTTGTGCTTCACCCAGACTGACATTTCACATGATGTACTCTGCATATAAGTTAAATAAGCAGGGTGACAATATACAGCCTTGATGTATGCCTTTCCCAATTTGGAACCAGTCTGTTGTTCCATGTTTGGTTCTAACTGTTGCTTCTTGACCTTCATATAGATTTCTCAGGAGGCAGGTAAGGTGGTCTGGTATTCCCATCTCTTGAAGAATTTCCCACAGTTTTTTTGTGATCTACACAGTCAAAGGCTTTGGTGTAATCAATAAAACTTTTTTTTTTTTTTTTGGATTCTCTTATTTTTTCGATGATCCAACAAATGTTGGCAATTTGACCTCTGATTCCTCTGCCTTTTCTAAAACCAGCTTGAACATCTGGAGGTTCACAGTTCACGTACTGTTGAAGCCTAGCTTGGAGAATTTTGGCATTACTTTGTTAGCCTGTGAGATAAGTGCAATTGTGCAGTAGTTTGAACATTCTTCGGCATTACTTTTCTTGGGATTGGGATGAAAACTGACTTTTTCCAGTCCTGTGGCCACTGCTGAGTTTTCCAAATTTGCTGGCCTATTAAGTGCAGCACATTACCAGCATCACCTTTTAGGATTTGAAATAGCTCAACTGGAATTCCATCACCTTCACTAGCTTTTTTTGTAGTGATGCTTCCTAAGGTCCACTTGACTTTGCATTCCAGAATGTCTGGCTCTAGGTGAGTGATCACACCATTGCAGTTATCTGGGTCATGATCTTTTTTGTATAGTTCTTCTGTGTATTCTTGCCACCTCTTCTTAATATCTTCTACTTCTGTTAGGTCCATACGATTTCTTTCCTTTATTGTGCCCATCTTTGCATGAAATATTACCTTTGTATCTCTAATTTTCTTGAAGAGATCTCTAGTCTTTCCCAGTCTATTGTTTTCCTCTATTTCTTTGCATTGATCATCTACGAAGGCTTTCTTATACATTCTTGCTATTCTTTGGAATTCCGCATTCAAACGGATATATCTTTCTTTTTCTCCTTTGCCTTTACTTCCTCTTCTTTTCTCAGTTATTTGTAAGGCCTCCTCAGACAACCATTTTGCTTTTTTCATTTCTTTTTCTTGGGGATGATCTTGATCACTGCCTCCTGTACAATGTCACAACCTTCCATCTATAGTTCTTCAGGCACTCTATTAGATGTAATTCCTTGAATCTATTTGTCATTTCCACTGTATAATTATAAGGGATTTGATTTATATCATATCTGAATGATTTAGTTGTTTTCTCTACTTCCTTCAAGTTAAGTCTGAATTTTACAATAAGGAGTTCATGATCTGAGCCACAGTCAGCTCCTGGTCTCGTTTTTACTGACTATATAGAGCTTCTTCATGTTTGGCTGCAAAGAATATAATCAAACTTATTTCAGTATTGACCATCTGGTGAGGTCCTTGTGTAGAATCTTCTCTTGTGTTGTTGGAAGAGGGTGTTTGCTATGACCAGTGTGTTCTCATGGCAAAACTGTTAGGTTTTACCCTGGTTTATTTTTTATTCCAAAGCCAAATTTGCCTTTTACTCCAGGTATCTCTTGGCTTCCTACTTTTGCATTCCAGTCCTTTATGATGAAACGAACATCTTTTTGGGGTGTTAATTATAGAAGGTCTTGTAGGTCTTCATAGAACCGTCATCATTACTGACGGGCATAGACTTGGATTACTGTGATATTGAATGGCTCGCCTTGGAAATGAACAGAGATCATTCTGTTCCTGTTGGGAGAGCGTCCTTTTGGGAGAGACTGACTATAGGGGAAAGAGTCTTGTTCTGATGGGCAGGGCCATGCTCAGTAAATCTTAAATCCAATTTTCTGTTGATGGGTGGGGCTGTGTTCCCTTCCTGTTGTTTGACCTGAGACCAAACTGTGGTGGAAATAATGAAGATAATGGCAACCTTCTTCAAAAGCCCCTGTGCATGCACTGCCACACTCAGTGCCCCAACCCTGCAGCAGACCACCGCCAACCCATGCCAGAGACTCCTGGACACTCACAGGCAAGTCTGGCTCAATCTCTTGTAGGGTCACTGCTCCTTCCTCCTGGGCCCTGGTGTGCACAAGGTTTTCTTTGGGCCCTCCAAGAGTCTGATTCCCCAGTCCTGTATAAGTTCTGTAATCAAATCCCACTGACCTCCAAAGTCAAATTCCCTAGGGGTTCTCAGTCCCTTTGCCAGATCCCCAAGTTGGGAAATCTGTTGTGGGTCTTATAACTTTCTTAACAGTGAGAGAATTTCTTTGATATAATTGTTCTGTAGTTTGTGGGCTGTCTGCTTGGTGGCTCTATGGTGGGGTTAATGGTGACCTCCTCCAAGAGGGCTTATGCCACAGGGTGTGTGACCAGGTCTCCTGCACCTAGAGCCCTTGCCACTGCATCAAGCCACTGCTGACCTGTACTTCCACAGGAGACACGCAAACACAATTCTGGCTCAGTCTCTGTGGGGTCTTTGGGTGCTGGTGCACACAAGGTTTTGTTTGAGCCCTCCTCTCTGAGCATCTCTGGTGCATATGAGGTTTGATTTTCAATGTGATTTCACCCCTCCTTCCATCTTGGTGGGGCTTTTCCTTTGTCCTTGGACGTGGGTTATCTTTTCTTAGTGGGATCCAACTTTCTCCTGTCGATGGATGTTCAGCAGTGAGTTTTAATTTTGGAGTTATCACAGGAGAAGTTATCACAGGAGGGCATGTCGTGCTACTCCGCCTTCTTAGGCTCCACATTGGTCACAGGCTTAGAGAGATTAAAGACTTGACTAGACATATAGAAAGTGACAAAGATGGATTTTATTTCTTTTTCTTGTCCAATTGCTCTGACATTGACTTTCAACATTATGTTGAAAAGAAGGGGCAAGAGCAGGCATTCTTGTCTCATTTCTAATCTTGGAGAAAAAGCTTTAACATTTTCACAGTTGAGTAAGATATTAGCTGTGGGCTTGTCATATGCAGCCTTTATTATGTTGAAGTAATCTCTAAATTTTTGAGCATTTTTACCATGAAAAGTTGTTGAATTTTGTTGACACAGAATTGCTAAAGCAATCTTGAGAGAAAGAATGAGGCTGAAGATGTCACTTCCTGATTTCAAAATATATTACTAAGCCATAGGAATTAAAACATCATGGTACTCCCATAAAGACAGATCTGTAGGCCAATGGAACAGAATAGATAGCCCAGAAATAGCCATGTATGTATGGTCAGCTGATATTTGACAAGGTGTCATGAATACACAGTGGGGAATATGTAGTCCCTTCAATAGGTGATTTTTTGAAAATTGAATATCCCCATGCCAAAAAAATGAAATTGAATCCCTACCTTACATCATACATAAAAATCAACTCAAAATGGGTTGAAGGCTTAATCATGAGACTTGAAACTGTAAAACTCCTAGAAAAAAACTCAGGGGAAAATATTCTTGATGTTTGCCTAGGCAATGATTTCTTGGCTATGATACCAAAAGCAAAAGCAACAAAAGCAAAAATAGACAAGTGGGACTACATCAAACTCCTACAGGAATTATAAAAATCTTCTACATAGCAAAGGAAACCATCAATAAAGTGAAAAGTCATCCTACAGAATGGGAGAAGATATTTTCAAACTGTATATCTAATAAGGGATTAATTTCCAAAATATATAAGGAAATCCTACAACTTATTATGAAAAAATTCCCCAATAACCTGATTTAAAAATTGTCAAAAAACTTGAACAGATGTTTCTCCAAAGAAGATATACAAATGACCAACAGGCAGATGAAAATATGCTATTAGGAAATTCAAATAAAAATGACAATGAGATACAACCTCATATCAATTAGGATAACAGTTATTTAAAAAATGAAAAAGACAACAACTGTTGACAAAGATATGCAAAAATTCAAGCCCTTGTAATGGTTGGTGAGAATATAAAACAATGCAGCATCCATGGAAAAGAGTACAGTGGTGGTTCCTTAAAAAATTAAAAATAGAACCACTATCGATCCAACAATCTCATTTTTGCGTATACATTCAAAGAACTGAAGTCAAGATCTCAAAGAGATACTTTCATTCCCATGTTAACTTCAGCAGCATTATTCATGATAGCTAAGATATGACTATGGAATGAGGTTCATGACATTGTGCAGGAAACAGGGATCAAGACCATCCCCATAGAAAAGAAATGCAAAAAAGCAAAATGGCTGTCTGGGGAGGCCTTACAAATAGCTGTGAAAAGAAGAGAGGTGAAAAGCAAAGGAAAAAAGGAAAGATATAAGCATCTGAATGCAGAGTTCCAAAGAATAGCAAGAAGACATAAGAAAGCCTTCTTCAGCGATCAATGCAAAGAAATAGAGGAAAAGAACAGAATGGGAAAGTCTAGAGATCTCTTCAAGAAACTTAGAGATACCAAGGGAATATTTCATGCAAAGATGGGCTCGATAAAGGACAGAAAAGGTCTGAACCTAACAGAGGCAGAAGATATTAAGAAGAGGTGGCAAGAATACACGGAAGAACTGTACAAAAAAGATCTTCACGACCCAGATAATCATGATGATATGATCACTAATCTAGAGCCAGACATCTTGTAATGTGAAGTCAAGTGGGCCTTAGAAAGCATCACTACGAACAAAGCTAGTGGGGGTGATGGCATTCCAGTTGAGCTGCTTCAAATCCTGAAAGATGATGCTGTGAAAGTGCTGCACTCAATATGCCAGCAAATTCGGAAAACTCAGCAGTGGCCACAGAACTGGAAAAGGTCAGTTTTCATTTCAATTCCAAAGAAAGGCAATGCAAAAGAATGCTGAAACTACCGCACAATTGCACTCATCTCACATGCTAGTAAAGTAATGCTCAAAATTCTCCAAGCCAGACTTCAGCAATACGTGAACCGTGAACTTCCTGGTGTTCAAGCTGGTTTTAGAAAAGGCAGAGGAACCAGAGATCAAATTGCCAACATCTGCTGGATCATGGAAAAAGCAAGAGAGTTCCAGAAAAACATCTATTTCTACTTTCTTGACTATGCCAAAGCCTTTGACTGTGTGGATCACAATAAACTGTGGAAAATTCTTCAAGAGATGGGAATACCAGACCACCTGACCTGCCTCTTGAGAAATCTGTATGCAGGTCAGGAAGCCAACAGTTAGAACTGGACATGGAACAACAGACTGGTTCCAAATAGGAAAAGGAGTCCATCAAGGCTGTATATTGTCACCTGCTTATTTAACTTCTATACAGAGTACATCATGAGAAACGTTGGACTGGAAGAAACACAAGTTGGAATCAAGATTGCTGGGAGAAATATCAATAACCTCAGATATGCAGATGACACCACCCTTATGGCAGAAAGTGAAGAGGAACTAAAAAGCCTCTTGATGAAAGTGAAAGAGGAGAGTGAAAAAGTTGGCTTAAAGCTCAACATTCAGAAAACGAAGATCATGGCATCTGGTCCCATCACTTCATGGGAAATAGATGGGGAAACAGTGGAAACAGTGTCAGACTTTTTTTTTTTTCGCTCCAAAATCACTGCAGATGGTGACTGCAGCCATGAAATTAAAAGACGCTTACTCCTTGGAAGAAAAGTTATGACCAACCTAGATAGTATATTCAAAAGCAGAGACATTACTTTGCCGACTAAGGTCTGTCTAGTCAAGGCTATGGTCTTTCCTGCTGTCATGTATGGATGTGAGAGTTGGACTGTGAAGAAGGCTGAGCGCTGAAGAATTGATGCGTTTGAACTGTGATGTTAGAGAAGACTCTTGAGGGTCCCTTGGACTGCAAGAGATCCAACCAGTCCATTCTGAAGGAGATCAGCCCTGGGATTTCTTTGGAAGGAATGATGCTAAAGCTGAAGCTCCAGTACTTTGGACACCTCATGCGAAGAGTTGACTCATTGAAAAAGACTCTGATGCTGGGAGAAATTAGGGGCAGGAGGAGAAGGGGACGACCCAGGATGAGATGGCTGGATGGCATCACCAACTCGATGGACATGAGTTGGAGTGAACTCTGGGAGATGGTGATGGACAGGGAGTCCTGGCGTGCTGCGATTCATGGGGTCGCAAAGAGTCGGACACGACTGAGGAACTGAACTAACTGAACTGAAGATATGAAAACAACCCAAGTGTATGACTAAAGAAAACGTGGTATATCTGTACAATAGAATATTATTCAGCCTTAGAGATTGACTCAAGATGGCAGAATAGAAGGATGTGCACTCATATTCTCCTGTGAAAGCACCAAAATTGCAACTTTTGAACAACTATTGACAGAAGGATGCTGGAACCCACCCAAAAAAACGATACCCCTTGTCCAAGGACAAAGGAGAAACTGCAGTGAGATGGTAAGAGGGGGTGCAATCATGATAAAATCAAATCCCTGCATGCTCAGTAGGTGACCTACAAACTGGAGAACAATAATACCAAAAAAGCTCTCCCACTGTTGTGAGGCTTCTGAGCCCCATCTCAGGCTTCCCAGCCTAGAGATCTGGCAAAGGGACTAGGAATCCCCAGAGAATTTGACTTTGAAGGCCAGTGGGATTTGATTACAGACCTTTCAAAGGACCAAGGGAAACAGAGATTCCACTTTTAGGGGGGCACGAACAAAATTGTGTGTGTACCAGGTCCCAGGGGAAAGGAGTAGTGAACCCACAGGAGACTAAACCAGACCTACCTTCTAGTGTTGTAGAGTCTCCTGTGGAGGCATGCATCAGTAGTGGCTCACTGTGGGGATGGGGACACTAGCAGCAGCAGCTCTGGGAGGTACCCCTTGGCATGAGCCCTCTCAGAGGTCACCATTAACCCTACCATAGAGTCTGTAGACCTTAGTGTTGGGTCACCTCAGGCAAAAAACTAACAGGGAAGGAGTACAGCCCCATCCATCAGCAGACAATCAGACTGAAGTTTTACTGATCATGGCCCTACCCACCAGAGGAAGACCCAATTTTTCCCACCACTAGTTCCTCCAATCAGGAAGCTTACACAAGGCCCTTAGCCTCATCCACCAAAGGACAGACAGAAGAAGCAAGAACTATAATTTTCCTTTTACCAGACGAAAAACCACATCACAGAAAGTTAATCTAAATGAAAAGGCAGCAGATTATGTCCCAGGTGAAGGGACAAGATAAAGCATCAGAAAAAACAACTAAATGAAGTGAAGATAGGTCAGCTTCCAGAAAAGAAAATCAGAATAATGATAGTGAAGATGATCCAGGATCTTGGAAAAAGAATAGAGAAGATGCAAGGAGTGTTTATCAAAGACCTAGAAGAACCAAAAGCAAACAAACAGATGAACAATACACTGGAAGGAATCAGAAGCAGAATAACTGAGGCAGAAGAATGGATATGTGACCTGGAAGACAGAATGGTAGAAATCACTGCCACCAAACAGAATCTAGAAAAAGGAATGAAAGAAAAAAGACTGTAGACAGTCTAACAGACTGTTGCCACAACATTAAATACATCAATATCTGCATTATAGGGGTCCCAGGAGGAGCGACTTCACTTTCACTTTTCACTTTCATGCATTGGACAAGGAAATGGCAACCCACTCTGCTGTTCTTGCCTGGAGAATCCCAGGGATGGGGGAGCCTGGTGGGCTGCTGTCTATGGGGTCGCACAGAGTCAGCCATAACTGAAGCGACTTAGCAACAGTAGCTGCAGCAGGAGGAGAAGAGAGGGAGAAAAGACCTGAGAAAATATTTGAAGAGACAATAGTTGAAAACTTCCCTAACATGGGAGAGGAAATAGTCAACCAATCCCAGGAAATGCAGAGTGACCCAGGCAGGATAAACCCAAGGAGGAATACACTGAGACACATAGTAATCAAACTGCCAAAATTAAAGACAGAGATAAAATATTAAAAACAAGGGGAAAATGATAAAATAACACACAAGGGGACTCCCATAAGGTTATCAGTTGATTTCTCAATAGAAACTCTACAAGCCAGAAGGGAATAGCATGATATACTTAAAGTGATGAAAGGGAAGAAGCTACAACCAAGAATACTTTATCCAGCAAGACTTTCATTCTGATTTGACAGAGAAATCAAAGGCTTTACAGACAAGAAAATGTTAAGAGAATTTGGCACCACCAAACCAGCTTTATCATCAATGCTAAAAGAACTTCTCTAGGAAGGAAACACAGAGAAGGAAATGACCTACAAAAAGTAAACCCCAAACAATTAGTTCAGTTCAGTTCAGTTCAGTTGCTCAGTTGTGTCCAACACTTTGTGACCCCATGAATCGCAGCACGCCAGGCCTCCCTGTCCATCACCAACTCCCAGAGTTCACTCAAACTCACGTCCATCCAGTCAGTGATGCTATCCAGCCATCTCATCCTCGGTCATCCCCTTCTCCTCCTGCCCTCAATCTCTCCCAGCATCAGAGTCTTTTCCAATGAGTCAACTCTTCCCATGAGGTGGCCAAAGTATTGGAGTTTCACCTTTAGCATCATTCCTTCCAAAGAAATCCCAGGGTTGATCTCCTTCAGAATGGACTGGTTGGAGCTCCTTGCAGTCCAAGGGACTCTCAAGAGTCTTCTCCAACACCACAATTCAAATGCATCAATTCTTCGGCGCTCAGCTTTCTTCACAGTCCAACTCTCACATCCATACATGACCACAGGAAAAACCATAGCTTTGACTAGATGGACCTTAGTTAGCAAAGTAATGTCTCTGCTTTTGAATATGCTATCTAGGTTCAGTTCAGTTCAGTCGCTCAGTCGTGTCTGACTCTTTGCGACCCCATGAATCGCAGCACGCCAGGCCTCCCTGTCCATCACCAACTCCTGGAGTTCACTCAGACTCACGTCCATCGAGTCTGTGATGCCATCCAACCATCTCATCCTCTGCTGTCCCCTTCTCCTCCTGCCCCCAATCCCTCCCAGCATCAGAGTCTTTTCCAATGAGTCAACTCTTCGCATGAGGTGGCCAAAGTACTGGAGCTTCAGCTTTAGCATCCTTCCTTCCAAAGAAATCCCAGGGTTGATCTCCTTCAGAATGGACTGGTTATCTACGTTGGTCATAACTTTTCTTCCAACTTTTCTTCCGAACAATTAAGAAAATAGTAATAGGATCATACACATTGATAATTACATTAAATGTAAATGGATAAAATGCACCAACCAAAATACCTAGGCTGGCCAAGTGGATGAAAACATGTACATGTATGCATTTCTACTTATCATATCACTCTACTTAACCCCCTAAATTATAAGTAATTATTTTATATTGTTGGAGAAGGAAATGGCAACCCATTCCAGTATCCTTGCCTGGGAAATCCCATGGACAGAGTAGCCTGGCAGGCTGCAGTCCAGGGGGTCACAAGAGTTGGACATGACTTAGCAACTAATCACCACCACCATTTTATATTGTTAGGTTAATCATGCTTCCATTATGGCTTGGAATTGTAATTATCTTTTATTTTTTGTCATATTATTGATTGTGAAAACTGATAAGCATCTTTTAATATTGTGATTTTGTAACTATCATGATTGGTCAACAGAAAGTAATAGACTTCTATATCAATAAAACTATCATTTAATAGAAAAACCTGTAATCTCTTTTAAAATTCCAGATGCACATTAGAATTATCTTGGAAGTTTTTGAAAAATGCAAGTGCCCAGGTATTTTCTTTTTTATCCAAAGCTCCAGATGTGATTCTAATGAGCATGGTGTTTTTTAAAGTATCTTTGATATTAATTTATAATATTGATATTTGCTCCTCATTTATATGCTTTCTTCTCTGCAATCACCCTTTGTGTCTTTTCAGTCTTTAAAATTTATTGAGGCTTTCAATGGTAAGTGAAAGATCTTTCTTGGTAAATGTCACATTGCACTTGAAAATATGTGCTGCTAAGTTGCTTCAGTCATGTCCAACTCTGTGTGACTACATAGACGGCAGCCCACCAGGCTCCCATCCCTGGGATTCTCCAGGCAAGGATACTGGAGTGGGTTGCCATTTCCTTCTCCAATGCATGAAAGTGTAGAGTGAAAGTGAAGTCACTCAGTCATGTCTGACTCTTAGCGACCCCATGCACTATAGCCTACCAGGCTCCCCTGTCCATGGGATTTCCCAGGCAAGAGTACTGGAGTGGGTTGCCATTGCCTTCTCTGGAAAATATGTGGGTTATTCTCAAATATCTTCTGATATTGATTTCTAACATAATTCCACAGTAACAGAACATATTCTATATAATTTCAATACCTTTAAACCATGAAATTTTTGCACCTTGTTTTATATCCCTGGATGTGTTCCAGTGTCTCCTGGTTTATAGTCTATAAGAACTTGAGTAGAATTTGTATCCTGCTGTTGTGTGAAAATTGTAAAAATCTTATGTTGAACTGGTTCATAGTGCTTTTCAGATCTACAGTATCCTTCTACTTTTCTGTCTGTTGAGCCTATTAATTTTTGAGAGTTTGATATTGAAACTTCAGCTAAAAATCTTAATTTATCTACTTAAAAACAATTATATAGTGGAGCTATATGTAACTTTCTTCTGTATTTTCCAAGACTATTCTAAATGTGTTACCATAGTTTTGTAATTAAAGAAATTTTTGTTTAAAGAGTAGTTTTCAGCCTTAAAGAAGAAAATCTTGCCATTTGTAACATGGATAGGCATTATATTAACTGAAATAAGCCAGTTACTGATGGATGATAGAGCCTGATTCCACTTTTATGAGGCATCTATAATAGTCAAACTCATAGAATCAGATAATACAATAGAGACTGCTGAGTGGTGGGGGAAATTGGGTGCTGTTGTAGTGTGTACAAAGTTTTAGTCACTCAAGTTAATTAGCTCTAGAGATCTCCTGTACAACACTGTGCCTATAGCTTATAATATAGTGCTGTGCACTTCAAAACTTGTTAAGAGTGTAGATCTCACGTCACATGTTTATATCACAAAACAAGCCAAAAAGACATAAACAAACACTGGGATGTGTAGGATCTGTCTGTTACCTTGATTCTGGTGATGGTTTCACAGGTCCAAATTCATAAAATTATATGCATTAAATATGTATAATTCTTCTTATGTCAATTAAATAAAGCTGTCAAAAAATCTCAAAGTAGAGATTTCCCTCGACCATCTGGGTGGGTCTGATGTAATCGGTTAAAAGCCTTAAGAGCAGAATGAGGCTTCCCTGAGGGAGGAGAAATTTTGCCTTGGGATCATAACTTAACTTTAGTCCCAGTGGAGGGTTCCAGTCTGACCTTCCTGAGGGGCTGCTCTAGGGATTTCAGACTTGTACAGCTGGCCCCCCACAACAGCATAAGCCAGTTCCTTGCAATAAATCTATTAATGTCTATTTTCCACTGGCTCTGTTTCTCTGGTTAACCTGGCCTACGCACCTTCCCTCACCTTCTGCCTTGACATTCATAACTTCATGTGAGTTTTCAGTGACAATTGGTCTTCTTGCACTAATATGTCAATGTCTATTGAACCCTTAACTTTGTCCTGGGCATTTTTCTAGGCTCTGATACTTAATCTTCACAGTAATGCCATTCAGTTCAGTTCAGTTCAGTCACTCAGTCATGTGTGACTCTTTGCAACCCCATGAATCGCAGCACGCCAGGCCTCCCTGTCCATCACTATTATTGTCATCTCCACTTTACAGATAAGGAAGCTTAGACACAAAGAAAGGAATGATCTACTGTTATGGAATATTTTGGTATTTAAACTACAACTGGCTTTGAGATCAAAGTTCTTGCAATCTGAATGTGATTCATTTCCTGGAAGGCCAGGATGAGCTAGTTACACAAACTGTGTTTATGAAACTACATAACTGCAGCTCATCACTGCAGAGTCCTTATAGTAAAATGGAATCTATTCTTCCCTTGCTTTTAAAATTTTTACATATGTTTAACATTGTAACCTGTCATTTGTCCAGGTAAAGTAGGGTTCACTGCTGACTTTCTCTAGGCTCCTTAATTATATCATCCCCAAAGCTTCCAATGCAATCTGTTTATATCTGCTTTGACGTGTCTCTCGCTACACGGTCACCACTGGTCTATATCCACGACTTGAAGGAAACTTCTGAGTATTGAGCTTTCTATCAGAGTTTAGCTCAGTTCTTGGTCACAAGAAAGAACTCAGAAAAATCTGTGATGAGTTCAAGAAAAAGGTCTTTCTCTTTCAGTTAAGTGGATGGCAGTTCTCAAATCGGTCCAGTTGCCACCCTGCAAAGGGAAGGTATCATAATCAACTGGTTAATTTTTATTAAAAGAGATGATTACACTAGGTAATATGTTTTGAAATAGTTATTTATTTCGGCTATGCTGAATCTTTGCGGTTATGTGCAATCTTTCTTTAGTTATGGTGGGTGGGGGCTACTCTCTAGTTGTGGTGGGCAGACTTATTGTGGTGGCTTTGGTAGTGGTGGCATGTGGGCTGTAGAGTGTGGGCTCAGTAGCTGTGGTACAGGTTTAGTTGCCCTGAGGCAAGTGGGATCTTCCCAGACTAGAGATTAAACTTGTGTCCCCTGCATTGCCAGGAGGATTCTTAACCACTGGATGAACAGGGAAGTCCTTTATTCCTTTTGCAACTTTCTGTTCCAAAGTCTGAGATGATCATATTAAAGGTATAAAATTATTAATTATCTCATTAATGTAATACTACTGACTTTATTATCTTTTGCAAGGTATCTTTACACCCCTTGAACAATTGTAATTCAATTATTAATTTTCTCATGGTGATCCTCACAAGAGCATCATGAGAGGGCAGGTCCATTTGCACAGGTGCTATTGCTAAAATGCAATATAGCAACTAAAAGTGGCTTATTCCCAAGAATTGAATTAGCCTGTGGACCTGGGTTTATTTCTCCATACCCAGGGCCCTTTTCATTACACTACATAGCTTCATAATATACTTATGCCAGGTGCATTTTCAATGGCAGGCTTTTCTTCTTCCTTTTTTCTTTCTTTCTTTCTTAAAAAAATTATTTTAATTGGAGGCTAATTACTTTACAATATTGTAGTGTTTTTTGCCATATATTGACATGAATCTGCCATGGGTGTACATGTGTTCCCCATCCTGAACCCCTCTCCCAGCTCCCTCCCCATCCCATCCCTCTGGGCCATCCCAGTGCATCAGCCCTGAGCACCCTGTCTCATGCACTGAACTTGGACTGGCGATCTGTTTCACATATGATAATATACATGTTTCAATGCTATTCTCTCAGATCATCCCACCCTTGCCTTCTCCCGCAGAATCCCAAAGTCTGTTCTATACATCTGTGTCTCTTTTGCTGTCTCGTATATAGGGTTATTGGTACCATCTTTCTAAATTCCATATATATGTGTTAGTATACTGTATTGGTGTTTTTCTTTCTGACTTACTTCACCGTGTATAATAGGTTCCAATTTCATCCACCTCATTAGAACTGATTCAAATGTGTTCTTTTTAATGGCCGAGTAATATTCCATTGCATATATGTACTATAGCTTTCTCATCCATTCATCTGCTGATGGACATCTAGGTTGCTTCCATGCTCTGGCTATTATAAACAGTGCTGTGATGAACATTGGGGTACATGTGTCTCTTTCAGTTCTGGTTTCCTTGATGTGTATGCTCAGCAGTGGGATTGCTGGGTCATATGTGGGTTCTATTTCCAGTTTTTAAAGGAATCTCCATGTTGTTTTCCATAGTAGCTGTACTAGTTCTCATTCCCACCATCAGTGTAAGAGGGTTCCCTTTTCTCCACACCCTCTCCAGCATTTATTGCTTGTAGATTTTTGGATAGCAGCCATTCTGACCAGCATGAGCTGGTACTTCATTGTGGTTTTGATTTGCATTTCTCTGATAATGAGTGATGTTGAGCATCTTTTCATGAGTTTGTTAGCCATCTGTATGTCTTCTTTGGAGAAATGTCTGTTTAGTTCTTGGGCCCATTTTTTTATTGGGTCATTTATTTTTCTGGAATTGAGCTGCAGAAGTTGCTTGTATAGTTTTAAGATTAATTCTTTGTCAGTTGCTTCATTTGCTATTATTTTCTCCCATTCTGAAGGCTGTCTTTTCATGTCACTTGGTCATGATGTACGATCTTTTTAATATGTTGTTGGATTCTGTTTGCTAGATTTTTTAAAAAGGATTTTTGCATGTATGTTCATCAGTGATATTGGCCTGTAGTTTTCTTTTTTTGTGGCATCTTTGTCTGGTTTTGGTATTAGGGTGATGGTGACCTCATAGAATGAGTTTGGAAGTTTACCTTCCTCTGCAATTTTCTGGAAGAGTTTGAATAAGATAGGTATTAGCTCTTCTCTAAATTCTTTTTTTTTTTTCTTTTAATAACCAACTAAATCATGGACATCTGACCTCTCCCAGGGAAGAATATGCTTATAGACATTCTTAATGTTCTCTTTGGTAATAAGCACTGTAAAATTGCCCAGAATAATTAATCTAGGCAGAGCCTTACTGAGCTCATTTAAAGGTAGAATTTTAAATTGAGACCATCAAAATTAATGCTAAGAGAATCAGTAATGTAGGAATCAGACTGTGTTCTCATATTACTTAGTCCAGACCAATCTCCTAACTGCAGCTATTTGGAAATCAGTCAATACTCTGTCATTTTAAGGAGTTTTAGGCTAATATATACAACTGTATTTCAGGATAGTATGATCAAGGATTTGGGAGAATTTCATTCATAGTTTAGTACTTGCAATGGCTTCTTTTTTGTTAAAATTCAATGACAACCCTTAACACAAAATTCGTTTAATGATTTACACAGGACTATAAACACCTACAAAAAAAGAGTATTAAATATCTATTTGTTTATTTGGTGGTTGTGACTTGGGCACAGGCAGACCTTGGTGAGATGTGTCCATGATAACACTCCTTTGATTATTTTATCATTACTTGATTGCTTTCACTCATTGCAGACTTGGCAGTAACCTTCTAACATCAACTCAGCTACTAGGATGGGAGTTAAATGTAGTTTCTCCATTTGTAATGAGAACACACTGATTTGGATCTCTGAGTCTGGAAGGATGGGCTGCATAGGGAGTTAAGACAGAAATCTTCCCAGTAGAGCAGGGATGAAGCTTAACTCTGGGAGATGGGCACATGCAGCATCTGGATGGAAGAAGAGTCTCTCAAATGAACACAATGTAGGGATAGCCACAGAAATGCAGGCAGGGCTGGGGCCTCAGCCATCTGCATCTCTGGGAGTCACCTTTGCTGGGCTGGTGGGCAGGACTAGTGGATGTCTGTCTGTCTGAGAGCCTGAGTATCTTCTGGGGACTCGACCTAAGGGGAAGAGAGAGTAGGACAACAAGATGGGCCCAGGAACAAAGAACTGCATTTTCAAGGAGTGGGCAAGGCTGCACAGAATCTGGTGACCATTGCTCAGAATTTTCCATAAGTTTAACCCATAAGTTAAAGTTCCATAAGTTTTTCATAGATTCATGTCTGAGTTCGAGGGAGGGGATTGTAAGTAGAAAGGTAGCCTGACAGAGCAGTTTTCACAAAATAGCAGGGTCATATGTAGGTCAGGAGAAAAGAGGGAGTTAGATGCTCTAAGAAGCCCAGATTTGAGCATGCTGAGGGCTCAGTGTATCTCCATGCAGGGGATGTGCTGCTGGGGGCTGAGGGCAGGGGGATGGCAGGGAAGCCACAGCAGGGTGGTCTGGCAGCTTAGAGAGCACAGTCTGGGCCTCCACACACTCAGGCACCTAGGTACCAAGGCAGGAGCAGCAGCAGTGGAGAGAAAATGTTGCTGAAATCTTAGGTATCCATGGAAGATGACACCCTTTGGTCTGGGGGCTAATACTTTCCATGAGCTTCTGATACAGTGAGAGTGGGGAAAGGCCCTCAGTAGGCTTCAGGGGAGGCAGAAGCAGGAGGTGATGCACAGGAAGAGGGTGGGGGCATGGCCCAAGCCAGAGGTAGCAGAAATGACATGTGGGTGAACATATGCAAGAACCAGCTTGAAAAATTCAAGAGATAGTTGAAGGGTGACCTTTAAAGGGAAGGGGAGGTCAGAGGTCCTGCTTTAGTTGATGGAGCAAGACAAAGAAAAATGTAGTCTCTACCACCAGTCTTTATTTTCAAATCCATACTAAATATTGGATACATCAACTTGTCTTAACTCAGGTGCAGACCCTTACATGAGTCTGTGCACAGTCATCCACCACCTGTTTTCCCTGCCCAGCCTGTCCTCACTTGCTGACTCCACCTCAAGAGGAAACACAGACTGTCTGGGACATGCAGTCTAGCGGCAGTGGGAAGGTGTGCTGTGTCCAGTCTGGGGGTACACCACCTTCCTTGTCAGTGACCTGTGTCCAGACTGATGGGGCTCCCTCTAATCATGAAACTGAGCTCAGGTACTCAGTGGGAGAAGCAGCCCAAAGCACAAGTTTCCCTGCAGACTTGGGTCAGAGCCATGTACCTCAATCTGTTCCTTACGTCTTGATCTTCAGGTTCCAGACTCCACTGCTGTCGACTTCATTGCTTTTTCTTCTAAATATGCTCTTGATTTATATTTTGCATTTGCCTCACTACCTTTTCACAAATGGGGCACAGCTTCCTTTTCTAAAATTACAGAGTTGTTGGTTAAAAACGTAGGTGCCTCCAAGGGAGTAAATACCTTGACCTTGGGAGGAATTTGCTAGTGGAGTCATTCAGAATTTGATTCAAATCTCCTCTCTTTCCCTGGACAACTGTGTAATCATCCCCAGCTCATGCTGTCCATGCCCCCCCCCCCATCAGTTTATTCATCTCTAAGGTAGGGATGATAACTCCTCTCCACTCACTACGTTGTTGTGAGGACTTATTAGACATTTACATGTTATTTATTTATTACCTACCATGGACTAGTAATCAAGCTGGCAAATGGGGAAAAGAAATGAGGGACTTAGCTCCTGTTTTCAAGATGCTGATGATGTTGTGCAGGAGATGGGTGTGCAAATAGAGCAGAAATGGCAAAACTGGAGGGTTGCACCAAGGGTTGTCTGGGAGTCTTCACTGAGGACAGTCAAGTCAGACAGCAGATGAGAAAAGAGCCCCCAGAGAACAGCATATGGAAGCATGAGGGGTCTTGATCTCATCCACACAGAAAGACAAATAACTAAAATCAGGCCTTTCCATGAGGTAGGGACAGATACAGCAGGGGAGCATCTGCCTGAAGGGACCACTGGAGGATGCAGGGGTACTTTCTTCTTTCTCTTGTTCACACTCAAGCCTTAATGCAACAGGAATGTAATCTAATTGAGTCTCTCCTCTCCCTTCAAATTACATGTCCGAGCAAAAGGACAAGGCTATCAGAGCACGTCTCTGCAGGATCTTGTACTATGCTAGGATGAATGCCCCAGGATGTGGATCCTGTTGTGGCCTGTGATGCTAATATCTGTGAGTTATTGGGCAGGTCATTTCATCTCTCTGGGCTGCAGTCCTCATTGTCAGAATGACTATCTTGCATTGGAGGAAGAGTGATATAATTTTGATGTGTATGGTTTTAATATGTCTCAGTCAGTTCAGTTCAATTGCTCAGTTGTGTCCGACTCTTTGTGACCCCATGGACTGCAGTGTGCCAGGCTTCCCTGTCAATCACTAACTCTTGGAGTTTACTCAAACTCATGTCCACTGAGTCAGTGATGCCATCCAACCATCTCATCCTCTGTTGTCCCCTTCCTCTCCTGCCTTCAATCTTTCCCAGCATCAGGGTCTTTTCCAAGGAGTCAGTTTTTCACATCAGGCAGCCAAAGTATTGGAGTTTCAGCTTCAGCATCAGTCCTTCCAGTGAATAGTTAGGACTGATTTCCTTTAGGATTGACTGGTTGGATCTCCTTGCAGTCCAAGAGACTCTAAAGAGTCTTCTCCAACACTACAGTTCAAAAGCATCAATTCTTCGGTGCTCAGCTTTCTTTATAGTCCAACTCTCACATCCGTAAATGACTACTAGAAAAACCATAGCTTTGACTAGATGGACCTTTGTTGGCAAAGTAACGTCTCTGCTTTTTAATATGCTGTTTAGGTTGGTCATAGCTTTTCTTCCAAGGAGCAAGTGTCTTTTAATTTCATGGCTGCAGTCATCATCTGCAGTGATTTTGGAGCCCAAGAAAATAAATCTCTCACTGTTTCCACTGTATCCCCACCTATTTGCCATGAAGTGATGGGACTGGATACCATGATCTTAGTTTTCTGAATGTTGAGCTTTAAGGCAGCTTTTTCACTCTCCTCTTTCACTTTCATCAAGAGGCACTTTAGTTCTTCTTCGCTTTCTGCCATAAAGGTGATGTCATCTGCGTATCTGAGGTTATTGATACTTCTCCTGGCAATCTTGATTCTAGCCTGTGCTCCACCCAGCCCAGCATTTTGTATGATGTACCCTGCATATAACTTAAATAAGCAGGGTGACAATATACAGCCTTGATATACTCCTTTCTCAATTTGAAACCAGTCTGTTGTTTCATGTACAGTTCTAACTTGCTTCCTGACCTGTAACAGTCAAGAGTCAACTCTTTAATATGTCTAAGGAGAGCTTATTAATTTTCAGATTCCTGAGATTTACCTTCAGAGATTCTGATTCAGTTTTCTGGAGGAGGGTCCCAAGAACCTGATTTAGAAGCAAGCAACTTGTTGAGAGTCCCTTGGACTGCAAGGAGATCTAACCAGCCCATTCTAAAGGAGATCAGCCCTGGGTGTTCTTTGGAAGGAATGATGCTAAAGCTGAAACTCTAGTACTTTGGCCACCTCATGCGAAGAGTTGACTCACTGGAAAGACTCTGATGCTGGGAGGGATTGGGGGCAGGAGGAGAAGGGGACGACAGAGGATGAGATGTCTGGATGGCATCACTGACTCGATGGATGTGAGTCTGAGTGAACTCCGGGAGCTGGTGATGGACAGGGAGGCCTGGCGTGCTGCGATTCATGGGGTCGCAGAGTCGGACATGACTGAGCGACTGAACTGAACTGAACTTGTCAGCTTGGATGTATGTAGTCTCTGGACACATTGAGAAACACTGGACAGAAAATTCAGGAGTCCATGGCTTGTGACATTGGTGGCACTAATTACAATTATATCCTTATAAAAGATCCTGATACTGGGAAAGATTGAAGGCAGAAGGATAAGAGGATGACAGATGATAAGATGTTTGGATGGCATCACAGATTTAATGGACATGAACTTGGGCAAACTCCAGGATATGGTGAGGAACAGGGAAGCCTGGCATGCTGCAGTCCATGGGGTAGCAAAAAGTCAGACACAACTTGATGACTGAACAACAACATTCTGGCTTACACTCTGCGTTCTTCAAATCAATAGGAAACCTGATCACAGATGGAAAACAATATTCCAGGGCCATCCTCATCCGTTAATGGTCATTCAATGTAGCACCACTCTAAATAGGCAGCAAAAAATCCTGAAATGTTACACTCACGAGAGCTGGACTGAGAGATGCCCAGGAGGAAGGGTGATGCACCTGTCCGCTTTATCTCGCCAGTGATACATCTCTTCTCTTCTGGACTGCAGCCAAGCCTGCAGACATTCCACAGTGAGGTGTGTCACCCTTGGACGCTTTCATTGGAAATGTATGACTTTGGGAGATTTGATTAGTTCAGATAAGCTTCAGGGGCCTCCAAATGCTTGTCCAAACCATTTTAACTTCACATCTCACTAGTCTTTAGGAAGACTGAAAGCCCTAGAGTTGTGTGGGTGGAGTGAAGAGGCCAGCTTTGATGGTGACTTATGCCCCAAGCTTTTGTCAGGAGCTCCAACTCCATGATTGGTTACTTTGTGTTGGCTCAACCTGTTCTATACTTCTACCAAATTTACAGGTGTTAGATCTATCTGAGAAGCTGATATTCAATTAGAGGACTGATGAGTAGTTGAACTCAGGAAACTTCCTTGGGTGAACTGCAAATGTGAATATAATCCCTACTCAAAGCACAGATATTTGATAATACCAGACAGTCCAGTGGGCTGTTGCAGTAGGATGCATACTCTTCTGAACATCTGATGAAGCACTTCTGTCCTCAAGGAATTGTGAAATTGTAAGTGTCTTTCCTTTCTCTCTTTGGTTCCTCTGCCTCTTTTATCTATATCTCCATCCTCTATGTATTTCCTGAAACCTATGTTGGATGAATTTGATGTACTCAATATGCCAGCAAGTTTGGAAAACTCAGCAGTGGCCACAGAACTGGAAAAGGTCAGTTTTCATTCCAATTCCAAAGAAAGGCAATGCAAAAGAATGCTCAAACTACCACACAATTGCACTCATCTCACATGCTAGTAAAGTAATGCCCAAAATTCTCCAAGCCAGACTTCAGCAATACATGAACCGTGAACTTCCTGATGTTCAACCTGGTTTTAGAAAAGGCAGAGGAACCAGAGATCAAATTGCCAACATCTGCTGGATCATGGAAAAAGCAAGAGAGTTCCAGAAAAACATCTATTTCTGCTTTATTGACTATGCCAAAGCCTTTGACTGTGTGGATCACAATAAACTGTGGAAAATTCTGAAAGAGATGGGAATACCGGACCACCTAACCTGCCTCTTGAGAAATCTGTATGCAGGTCAGGAAGCAACAGTTAGAACTGGACATGGAACAACAGACTGGTTCCAAATAGGAAAAGGAGTATGTCAAGGCTGTATATTGTCACCCTGCTTATTTAACTTCTATGCAGAGTACATCATGAGAAACGCTGGACTGGAAGAAACACAAGCTGGAATCAAGATTGCCGGGAGAATTATGAATAACCTCAGATATGCAGATGACACCACCCTTATGGCAGAAAGTGATGAGGAACTAAAAAGCCTCTTGATGAAAGTGAAAGAGGAGAGTGAAAAAGTTGGCTTAAAGCTCAACATTCAGAAAACGAAGATCATGGTACCTGGTCCCATCACTTCATGGGAAATAGATGGGGAAACAGTGGAAACAGTGTCAGACTTTTTTTGGGGGGGGGCTCCAAAATCACTGCAGATGGTGACTGCAGCCATGAAATTACAAGACGCTTACTCCTTGGAAGAAAAGTTATGACCAACCTAGATAGTATATTCAAAAGCAGAGACATTACTTTGCTGACTAAGGTCCGTCTAGTCAAGGCTATGGTTTTTCCTGTGGTCATGTATGGATGTGAAAGTTGGACTGTGAAGAAAGCTGAGCACCGAAAAATTGATGCATTTGAACTGTGGTGTTAGAGAAGACTCTTGAGGGTCCCTTGGACTGCAAGGAGATCCAACCAGCCCATTCTGAAGGAGATCAACCCTGGGATTTCTTTGGAAGGAATGATGCTAAAGCTGAAACTCCAGTACTTTGGACACCTCATGTGAAGAGTTGACTCATTGTAAAAGACTCTGATGCTGGGAGAGATTGGGGGCAGGAGGAGAAGGGGACGACCCAAGATGAGATGGCTGGATGGCATCACGGACTTGATGGACATGAGTCTGAGTGAACTCCGGGAGATGGTGATGGACAGGGAGGCCTGGCGTGCTGCGATTCATGGGGTCGCGAAGAGTCGGACACGACTGAGCGACTGAACTGAACTGAACTGATAATAAGAGGCAGAAACAGTGAAAAAAATAGGCTTTACTTTTCCTATCTGATGGTTTCCTTTCATTCATTATCAAACCTTTATTGAATACTTACAATGCGTCAGGAAATGAGCTAGATGTAGTCCATGGAGCAACACATGGGGCAGATCTCTACCTATATGAAGCTCACAGTCTTGCATGGAAGGAACCATGCTAACTGTCCATCAGCAGATGAAGGGACAAAAAAAGTGTGGTACATTTTTCAATGGAATATTATTCAGCCATAAAAAGGAACAAAATTGGGTCATTTGTAGTGATGCACATGAATCTAGAGTCTGTTGTACAGAGTGAAGTATGACAGAGAAAAACAAATATCATATATATGAAGAAAAATGGTACAGATAAACCTATTTGAAGAACAGGAATAGACACAGATATAGAGAACAGACGAGTGAACACAGGGCTCGATGGAGAGGGTGGGACAAATTGAGAGGTAACACTGACATATGTACACATTATCATGTGATAGTGTCTAGAGAGCTAGTGGGAAGCTGCTGTATAGTACAAGGAGCTCAGCTCAGTGCTCTGTAGTGATATAGAGGATTGGGATGACGGGAGTGGGAGGAAGAGTGAAGAGGGAGGGTATATATATATATATATACATATACATATAGCTGATTCACTTCATTGTACAGTAGCAGCCAACGCTATATTGTAAAAAAAAAAAATACTCCAATTAAAAAAAACCTCACAGTCCAGTGGTAAAGCAGACATTAATCACATATAGGAAAAAAAAAACTGTAAAATTAAAGTGGGTACATCATTGGGTCTCAGTAAGAGTTGGTTAGATAAATGAATGAGTAATAACACCAACATGCAAATGAGATATTTTATTTAAGGACCTTGGAGAACTTCACAAATGCTAATTCATAATTCCCTCCAAATATTTTGGAGGATCAGTGGGATTTGGTACAAAACCACTTTCATTTAGAATTCAGATTAGGTACATAACCCATAGCCTCAACCTGAACCTCAGAATTTCAAGACAGAAAAGCCATCCTAGGACTCCAGGGTCAGATATAGTATCCACAATATGTGCTGTGTTAGATTCTTTAGCCCTGTTCAAAAAGCCCAGATTGTAGTTGCACGATGAGCCTTGAGTAAATGCCCTCTGTGCAATATAGGTTTTAAGTCCTGCAGGTCAGAGGTCACAACTCCCCCATTTCCATGTAAACTACCCTCTACAGGTGATGCCTAATGGATACATGCTTATTGCTCTGTTAGTTTATCTGTTTTTTTAAATGCAATTGGTGTTTGAGTTATTTCTAAGCATCAGGCACTCACTGGCCAAGTCCTCTAAGTACATTTCATTTAATCCTCGTAACAAACCCGTTAGGCAAGAGTTGATAACAACATTTTGAAGAAAACTGAATCCCAGTGACATAAGGTAATTTTCCAGAGGTCACTCAGCTAGAAAGTGATAAAGCTGAGATTTGAACCCTGGTCTCTTGGGAAAGAGCCCCTGCTTTTCCATATACCACATTGCATTTTTACTCATCATTAAATGGATATTTATTATTTGTTGTGTTTTCTGTAACTTCCTGGGGACATTACAGTTGAGACAGGATGCCATTTCACTATTTTTATGAAGTCTATCCACCTCAGCATTTATCAAATCCCAGAGAATCCTGTAGAATTCCTTAGCTGCAGGCAAGTCTGAGATGTAAACTATTCTAAACAGGGGAATGACATAATCAGATTAGCAGTGCAGAGAGATTACTGACTGCCAAATGGAGTAAGAATAAAAGGGGTGGGGGATAGAAGTTCAGAGATGGCCTGCAGTAAATATATGGCATGGGAACAGAGATATTACAGAAGTGGCAGCTATGGGTCTCAATCTCTAAGTAGAGGTTGGGGTTGAGCAAGAAGAAAAAGAAGAAATTGATACTACATGCAAGATGCTGGTCTGAGTGATTCAATGTACCGTTCACCTGGGTGTCAATCACTGGCAGGCCCAAGGGGTGGTTTAGTATTTGGCTGTGTTGAATGTTGACTCTCACATTCCTGACCTCTAATAAACACCATGAATCTCTGTACTCAAGACAGATAATCATTGTTTTTTCTAGAAAAATGCCTGTGTCTCTATTTCTAAATGAGCCATGCTGCTCATGGCTTATTGATTGCTCTAATTTAATGCCTGGAGGCAACCTCCTATTGGTCCCTGAGGAGGAAAAGGCACTTGAAGAGCAGAAAAGAACAGATGACTCCATTCCTATGGCTTAATCAGTCTGGAAACCACAAGCTGGCAGCATGGGGCTCACTGACAGCCAGGAGGGAGTCTTGGCTCAGCCAGGCAACTTCATTTCTGTGTGTTTCCCACATAAGCTCATTTACTCTTGTTTAATTATTGCCTTTGGAACCATCACAATGAAGTGAAAGTCACTCAGTCTTGTCCAACTGTTTGTGACCCCATGGACTATACAGTCCATGGGATTCTCTAGGCCAGAATACTGGAGTGGGTAGCCCTTCCTTTCTCCAGGGAATCTTCCCAGCCCAGGAATCAAACTTAGGGCTCCCACATTGCAGATGAATTTTTTACCAGCTGAGTCACGAGGGAAGCCCTTGGGACCATCATAGGTGTTCAAAATTTGGAGGTTTTAAAACAAGGGGACAAAATTTAGACCCTAAAATCATGGAGAAGGGAGCTGTTTCTAACCAATCCCAAGAAATGATTTATGGAAAACAGTTTTGTGGCTGCCCTATCCAAGTCAATTCTTGGAGTTTGAATTCAACTAAAAATGGAAACAGTGGCAGATTTTATTTTCTTGGGCTCCAAAATCACTGCGGACAGTGACTGCAGTCATGAAATTAAAAGTTGCTTTCTCCTTGGAAGGAAAGTTATGACAAACATAGATGGTGTATTAAAAAGCAGACACATCACTTTGCTGACAAAGGTCCATATAGTCAAAGCTATGGTTTCTCCAGTAGTTACACATGGATGTGAGAATTGGACCATAAAGAAGGCTAAGTGCCAAAGAATTGATGCTTTTGAACTGTGGTGCTGGAGAAGACTCTTGAGAGTCCCTTGGACAGCAAGAAGATCTAACCAGTCAATCCTAAAGGAAATCAACCCTGAATCTTCATTAGAAGGACTGATGCTGAAGCTGAAGCTCCAATACTTTGGCCACCTGATGCGAAAAGCCAACTGATTGTAAAAGACCCTGATGCTGGGAAAGACTGAGGGCAGGAGGAGAAGGGGGCAACAGAGGATGACATGTTGAATCGTATCACTGGCTCAATGGACATGAGTTTAAGCAAACTGTGGGAAATGGTGAAGGACAGGGAAGACTGGTGTGCTGCAGTCCAGGGGGTTTCAAAGAGTTAGACATGATTTAGCGACTGAACAATGCCAATCTATCCACAGGCAGTATAAAGTATTTCTGGCATCCCAGTCAGATTCACAAATACTGTTCTGGATTCTCCTGCCTCATCATCACCAGAGACTGGCCCGTGCAATGTCCCTGTGTTTATAATGTTTCTTTGGCTTCTCTGGGCATCCTAACTTACCCTTTGGGCCCCCGTGCATGCTCATCTCTTCAGCTTCTGGCTCCACCTTGGGACACTCTCACCCAGGTCCCTTGTGGGCAGACATCACATCTGACCTTCGTGTGGCTCCTGAGTACTCATCCAGGAACTGACTTCTGACTGAAGTCTTGTATAGATTTACTCCAACACCTTTGAAACCAAGCTTAGGGAAATCCAAAACTTTTGCTTTTAGTTTCATTTAGTTCCTTGTGATGAGGTTCCTCTGTCAGTCAGCCTTTCTACATAGCACCAGCTGTTCCTGGTCAATCTGTGCCTCTCTGAGCAATGCTGCCTAGTAAGTGAGTGTAAGGAGAAGAGTATGGAGATCCAGGATGAAACAGGAAAACCAAACAATGGTACTAAGTAGCTAGCTTACAATGGCTACTGGTGAAACTCTCCTAGTCAGAGAAAATCATTTTTCCTTTTCTAGGCAGTAATTATTATAGACAGACTTTTGACTTGAACACTTCCCTGAGAGATAGGAGGGCTTGGTTCTGAGTTATCCAGGAAGAAACCCTATTTTTTCTTCTGGATGAAGTCAGAAACACATTTGCAAGATGGACAAGCAGAAAGCTGAGATTTTGACAGTGTTAAGCAGGGCCACTGACCTATCTTATCAAGCTTATTTCCCAAGTAATTGAACCTTTTTTTTTTTTTCTCATTCCATTTCTATCACCAGACAGACCAATAGCTTTATTTGTCTCTGGGGAGATGACACAGAATTTCTTCACCTGGAAGTGTAAATTTGTGCATTCACTGATAGGAAGGCCCTCCTAGTAACAGGGTCATCAATAACTACTTTAAAAGCCAGGAAAAGTAATGGAAACTATTTAGATTTTTTTTTCTGGCTTTCACAATAGAGCATTTTCAATGGTGGTATTTGATAAATGGACCCAAGTCTCCATCTAAATTCCATTCTCCACATCAAGGTTATTATTTTAAAGGGCAGAAATCAAAATCTATATGATAGCAAAGCCTTTTAAAAGTTCATTTCATAGAGGACCTATTTTATGGGAGGTTAATAAGGTATCAACGAAAAAGGGCTGAATCCTCAAGTAATCTTGGGTTATCAAAGTTAAACAGTTTTCTCTGTTTTGCAGACTTTGAAATGCAAGCATGACGCTAACCAGGCAGCAATGGCACAAAATTTAAGGAAGCACTTGTTCTTAGGGCACCACAGCACAGGTGGTGAAGCTGTGAGTGAAGCTTGCATGAAGCTGAGAGTGAGTTCTTCCTTAAATTTTGCATCAATACTCCTTTTGCCTTCTCTTACTGGTCCACATCTGTTAATTTGTATTGTGAATAACTTCCAAGATTAGGGCATATACACAGTATATAATACACAACTTACTTGGTCAAGGAACTTGGATATGTATTTGTAGAAGAGGTAGTAAAGACGGATGTCCTTGGCAGGTGGACAGCACATTCTGGAGAAGCTGTGCTTGGGTTCAAATTCTTTCTCCTGAATCCATCTTATTTTTCTGTTCTGGCAATTTTATGGTGAGCTTACATTTTCTGTAACCTCTGTGTCAGTGATGCAAAAATCCCTGTTTCCTCATAAGCAGCATTTATCAGGGTTCTTTTTTAAAAATGTATTTGTTTCTTCTTTGTTGATGGATTCATTGCCTGTATCAGTGTGAATGATGCCTTGGCAAAAATGGGAGCGAGATAGCCCATCAGACATAGGGATACAAATTATCCTTGATAGAGAAAATTCCTGTTCATCAATACTGATGTTGTGTCATCAATTTAATAGCTGAATGCGAAGGACCATTAAATCTAGCTGTGTTTGCCATATCATTATTTATAATAGTGCCCAAGAGTAACATGTACGTAACTCTATGACTGATTGACATAACAAATTGCATGGTGATCAATCATATTTTATAAACACTTGTTACCAGGCTACACATGGAATGTGAAGGCTGACATGTGGTATTTCAGTTCTTCCCTGTATAGACTGTTGCTCTGGTCTGGTGTGGGGCCACCTCTGATGGGAACTTTATTCTCAGATCCAGAGTCAAAGCTGGTATTTCTACTTTGATATTCAGTATCATCTTGCCATCTAGCTTAATCTTTGGGAGGGGGCTGGTATGGAGAACTTGCCAGGTCCTCCTTATCTAGAATGCCTCCTCTTTTTAGGTCCCCACCAAGTCATAGTTTTTCTTTGCCCATGACTCTCTGCTTTTACTGTTTTCCTTTTGCCATTCGCCTTTAAAGCAATCAATTTCCACTCTTCTCCAAGTTTCCCCTCACTGCAGCTATTTTGTGTTTCCCTTCACTAGAGCTATTTTTAACTTGTCCTCCACTTTGAGCTGATCGGGAACAGCTTCACTATGAGCAAGGATAGAGGAGACTGTGTCAGAGTTTCCCTCCCATGCAGGGACTGTTTTGTAAAGTCACCCCATGGGGTTAGCCCTCTGCCTATGACAGTTACTTGTAACTTAGAAACTCCACATCCTGTGGGGCCAAAAGAAAGACTGACATAGGTATTGAGAGTCATTCTGGAGAGAAAAATGTCTGATGGAAAGATATGCCTCTCCCATCAGAATGAGTCTTTTTTTTTTTTTTTTTCCCTGTGTGAATATTGAGGCTGATATGCAAGAATCTGACAAGGCTGTCTATAGAAACTGGTCCCTGTGCTTAGGTGGAGTCTTCCCTGAAATGTGGAGGCATTATTTCAAATATCAATAATAGAAGAAGAGACAGGTCTTTAGAGAGGAGAGAGAGGATTCTATACCTCTGTTTTGGCATTTCTTTCTTAGGTCTTGGCCAGGATGGCAAATACCTGGCATGGATATAGCATTCCCCTACTACTCCCTGTCCATCCTCTTATCCTTGCCCATTGCAGACATCACCAATCAATCATTATACCTTCCTCACTCAGACTCTTCCTCAATCCAGCATCCCAGGCAGTCCTTGTCTATTGTTCATAGTTGGAATATAAGATTAAAACCTGTTTCTTATTGTCAGTTTCAAGTCTGATGAGTCAGGATGCATGTTTGTAGGGTGGTTTCTAGGAGGAAAGGAACTACCTGAATGTCATTGTCTTACCCTTTGGGGCAGGGATAGAAGCCCTAAAGAGTGAGCCTTATCTTGTAAATCACATCATTTTCACTTAATTGTACTCACTGGGTTTATTTTCTTTGTTCCTACCTGCCTTTTAGCAACATGTGGTTTGAATAATTTGACTTTGTCATAGCAGGACCACATAACACCCAGAAGAGAGCCGTATGGCCATGATTGGGTCAGAGTTAAGTGGGAAGCTGGTTACCTTGAGACTACTAATTAATAAACACTCCTAGGAAATGTAGGTCCTATGGTTCAGCTGCTTTGTCTTGCTCTGCGATTCTTCCTCCTACTGACAACTTTAGTGATCCAGAGTGTTCTATTTTATTAAAGAAAGTAGCCTTCTTTTTTGCCACCTTGATAAGACTCAAGAATCATAATGAAGCAGCAAAAAATATTTCATTCACAGAAATTACCATCCCAGCCATCTTCTTCCCACCTCTCATTTTCACAAAGTCATGTATTTTCCATGACAAGTCCTTCTAATTCTAGGTCAGGTACCAAATCTCAGAGCTCCCTGATGACTCAAGCCCCAGCATCCAATGGATATAGTATTGATGATGATGATTTCCCTGGCATGAGTTTCTAAGAGAACAGCAGGAAACTTGTCTTCTTCTCCTGTTCTACTCAAAAGGTTAGCTTTTAAGATGCTCTCTGGAGCTTTGATCTATGAAGCGGTAAACAAATTGGCAAATGTGGACTTTTTAATATCTTATTATTCATATCCACAAACAATTATGTTGGCAAGCAAGTATGTGCTCTATAAACCTAAGTACTGATTTGACATGCGAATCAAAAGAGAATTTGTAAGCTACCTGCAGGCAGGTACCCTTGGAAGATTCAGCTTGGCATGTAATCTAGGTCATTTAAAAGATATGGACACATAATAACTACTAAACAGACCATCATTCTCCTCTGTGTCTCTCTGCTGCTGCTGCTGCTAAGTTGCTTCAGTTGTGGCCAACTTTGTGCGACCCCATAGACGGCAGTGCATCAGGCTCCCCCGTCCCTGGGATTCTCCAGGCAAGAACACTGGAGTGGGTTGCCATTTCCTTCTCCAATACATGAAAGTGAAAAGTGAAAGTGAAGTTGCTTAGTCATGCCTGACTCAGCGACCCCATGGACTGCAGCCCACCAGGCTCCTCTGCTCATAGGATTTTCCAGGCAAGAGTGCTGGAGTGGGCTGCCAAAATAACACCATGGCCAAACCACCAGTTAAATAAAACACAATCTTGAACATGTGTGCTTCACTCTGTCTGACAGACTGATACTAAGAAGTTACATGCAACTAACTTTGCCAACAAAGGTCCGTCTAGTCAAGGCTATGGTTTTTCCAGTGGTCATGTATGGATGTGAGAGTTGGACTGTGAAGAAAGCTGAGCGCCGAAGAATTGATGCTTTTGAACTATTGTGTTGGAGAAGACTCTTGAGAATCCCTTGGATTGCAAGGAGAGCCAACCAGTCCATCCTAAAGGAGATCAGTCCTAGGTTTTCATTGGAAGGACTGATGCTGAAGCTGAAACTCCAATACTTTGGCTACCTCATGCGAAGAGTTGACTCATTGGAAAGGACTCTGATGCTGGGAGGGATTGGGGGCAAGAGGAGAAGGGGACGACAGAGGATGAGATGGCTGGATGGCATCACTGACTGGATGGATGTGAGCCTGAGTGAACTCTGGGAGTTGGTGATGGACAGGGAGGCCTGGCGTGCTGTTGATTCATGGGGTTGCAAAGAGTCGGACATGACGGAATGACTGAACTGAACTGAAGTTTTGATAAATTTATTTCAGTACTTTGGGAACTTCACTAATTGAATGATCTTTAATCAAAGAATAATAGAGTAGCATGGCATAAAAACAATGAAATTTTCATAAAGGAGTCCTTAAAATCTTAGTGCCTTTTAAGTTGGATTTATACTGGAGGCTGGGCTTCAGAACATCTGCTTCTTGTATATACCTCTTCTGAGGGTTTCTGCCCACACAAGTTGCCACAATGGTAGAGCATGAGAATAGGTATTTGTGAACCCCTGTTGCTTAGGAGGCTGACCAGATGACCCAGTCACTTTTGCCACTCTGAATTCTGAACGGTTTATTGAGTCTTGAACTCTTTAGTAAATTCTGTGAGACCTGGTGGTTTAGCAGTTCCCAGAATACCGAGACTGTAGCAAAATCCCTAATATCTTCTTCCTTTTATTCAGGTGAATTCTTACCTAACTCACCCAAACTAAAGACCATCGAAATTCCTTTTAATAAAAGTAGCCTAACTGACATAAACTCCAATGGAAATGCTCTAGTGACAGATTTGGCACATAGTTGCAGAATTGGGATAGTATTTCTTTCTTCTCCCCGAAGATCACTGCAACTGATGGATGAGGACATTAAAATCCTCAGAGCTTTGAATTCATCAGAACTGAAGGCACATCAAAATGCAACGAATTAAGGCACAGACAGTATATAAAAGAGAAAGGAAGAATGGGAGTCAGGAGATCAGCCCTCAACACAAAAGAAGGTGCAAAGCGTTGATGAGTTGCATCTAGAAATAATTAGCTCTGCCAGCCTCTGTGAGGCTTTGGCCAATTGGTCCAGGCCCACTAGGGATAATGAGGGTTAGAACTGCTGCCAGCAAGCTCAGCTCTAACATGAGTCAGAGGACAGTGTGTTCCAGATACTCACTCTGCACTCATGTAGTGTAGATTTATAGGGTCTGAGCACTGTTCTGAGGAGTTTTGGTATTCTTAGATACATTGAATGGGAACTTACTCACCATGCTTGTCTCAAGTGCCACCAGAATTTTAGTAGTTCAATAGTAATTTGGGGATCATTGCACTAGGACTCTCTAATTTTAAGGATAAGAAAACTGAGGGCAAACATCACTAAATTTATTCATGATAGCATTGTTTTAAAGTCTTGTTCTACCTATTCTTAGCTCAGAGGGAGTAAAAACTTCATCTTAACAATCTATTCAGTCACTTAATTTGTGGAGCCATTTATAATATCTTCCCACACTCACTCTTCCACACCAGCAGCTACACTTGTAAATTTTTAAATAGCTGTTACATATCTTATCTCATTTGCTCCTTTCAACCACCCTTTGAGATGAGCAGAGGTATCATTTCCATTTTACAATTGAAGAGGATAAGCTGAGAAAGGCTAGGCCACTTTTCCAAATCCCAGATTTTCTGATGTGTAGTCCAGATGCCTTTCCAATGGAGAACATATTTGGAAACAATTTGTAAACTAAAATTTGAAATAGAAATGCTAGTCTTTATTATAACCCTCACCTTAAGCCCCGTATCATATTCTCTGGACTACTGCAAAGGTCCGTCCTTAAAGACAGTTTTTCTTTGTATTTTCAGTTCTCTGCACACTTTGCAATTACAGGAATTTTCCACAAATTAAGTCAGTCTCCACTGGATTATAAGTAAGATCCTTTGGAATGCTGGTGACTTTAAAAATTTCTCCCAAAACCATTCTGAGCCTTGGCTGAATCACTGTGACCATTTTCTTCAGAGCCTTCTTTTTGACACCGGCATTAACCTACCACCACCAAAACCATGTGTTTATTCATTCATTTATGCATCATTTTGTAGGCAACTACTATGTGTCAGACACTGTGTTAAAGGCTGAAGATACAAAGATGACAAGGCAGAATACCTCTTTTCCCAGGAGGTTACAATTTAGTGTAATTTAGGGAGGTGAGGTGGTAAGTGGAGGAGGGGGAAAAAGGTGAGACAGGAAACTACACCAACAATGAAAATATCTTTGCTATAGAAAAAGTGCGGACAGGATACTGTGAAAACAAAGAAGAAGGTTCTAAATCAGAATGAGGGGTCAGAGAAGGCATTTTGGAGGAGATAATACTCATCCTGGGAACAAGCCCTCTGTAAGGACCACCTGCCTTTCTGAATCTGCAGGAGAGCTCTTGGCGCAAGTCAAGATGGCTACAGATGGCAGGGAATGCTTCTTTATAGTTGTATATTCTGCCAAATGAGGGAAACATCTATGGCAAAAGGGGAAGGATCAAGGAAGAATAATAATGAAGTCTTGCTGACATCTCAGCCTAAAGTTATATTAAGTTATATTAAGCTGTATAACTTTTCTTAAAAGTGTTTTGTCCAAGGATCCATTTTACAGATAAGCAGACACTCACTGAAATCAAGTGAGTATCCCAAAGACAGGCAATCATTGGCTGGGATAACTCAAACCCATCTCAGGCTTCTGTGGTGGCTCAGATGGTAAAGACTCTGCCTGCAGTGTGGAGAGACCTGGTTCGATTCCTGGGTTGGGAAGATCTGCTGTAGGAGGGCATGGCAACCTATTACAATATTCTTGCCTTGAGAATTCCATGGACAGAAGAGCCTGGCAGACTACACTTCAGTTCAGTTCAGTCACTCAGTTGTGCCTGACTCTTTGTGACACCATGGACTGCAGCTCATCAGGCCTCCCTGTCCATCACTGGAGCTTACTCAAACTCATGTCCATCAAGTTGGTGAGGCCATCCAACCATCTTATCTTCTGTAATCCCCTTCTCCTCCTGGCTTCAATCTTTTCCAGCATCAGGGTCTTTTCCAAAGATTCACTTCTTCATTGGACTGTATGAAGCCCAAACTTATTCCTTTTGGCCTGTCAGTGTGCACAGAAAACAAAGACAAAAGACCCTATTTCTAATTTCAAGAGAAACATATTTGGGGAGGGAGCAGCAGTGCTCAGGGTACTTGATAGTGATAGTGATAGTGATTGATAGTGATAGTGATAGTGATTGATAGTGATAGTGATAGTGTTGGTCTCTCAGTCATGTCTGACTTGTTGTGACCCCATGAAGTGTCTCTTGAGAAATCTGTATGCAGGTCAAGAAGCAACAAGTTCTATGTTAGAACCAGACATGGAACAACAGTCAAAGTATTGGAGTTTCAGCTTCAGCATCAGTCCTTCCAATGAATATTTAGGACTGATTTCCTTTAGGATTGACTGGCTGGATCTCCTTGCAGTCCAGGGGACTCTCAAGAGTCTTCTCCAACACCACACTTCAAAAGCATCAATTCTTTGGCTGTGAGCTTTCTTTATAGTATGACTCTCACATCCATACATGACTACTGGAAAAACCATAGCTTTGATTAGATGGACCTATGTCGGCAAAGTAACGTCTGTGCTTTTTAATATGCTGTCTAGGTTGGTCATAGATTTTATTTCAAGGAGCAAGTGTCTTTTAATTTCATGGCTGCAGTCACCATCTGCAGTGATTTTGGAGCCTCTCAAAATAAAGTTTCTCATGGTTTCCACTATTTCCCCAACTATTTGCCATGAAGTGATGGGACTGGATGCAATGATCTTTGTTTTTTGAATGTTGAGTTTTAAGCCAGCTTTTTCACTCTTTTCTTTCACTTTCATCAACAGGATCTTTAGTTCTTCTTCACTTTCTGTCATAAGGGTGGTGTCATCTGCATATCTGATGTTATTGATATTTCTCCTGGAGATCTCGATTCCAGCTTGTGCTTCATCTAGCCTGGCACTGCATATAAGTTAAATAAGTAGGGTGACAATATACAGCCTTGATGTATTCCTTTCCCAATTTGGAACCAGTCTATAGTTTCATGTCCATTTCTAACTGTTGCTTCTTGACCTGCATACAAATTTCTCAGGAGACACTTCATGGGGTCACAAAGAGTTAAACATGACTGAGAGATCAACACTATCACTATCACTATCACTAAGTATCCTGAGCACTGCTGGCCCCTCCCCAAATATGTTTCTCTTTAAATTATAAATATGTTCTTTTGTCTTTGTTTTCTGTGTGCACTGACAGGCGAAAAGGAATAAGGTTGAGCTTCATACATTCCTGAGCTATTTAACTGCACAGTAATTTGGGAGAATAAGCTTCCCTTGGTCTTATGGTCTTACATAAATACAGAAAAGACCTGTCTGATAGGCTCAAAAGAGCACTCTCCAAAGATTTCTCTGCTTCTAAAATATTTATCTCTTAGGAGCCAGAGTGTCCACAAAGATGGAGGGCAGAGACTTCTGATAAGAAAGCACAGTCTATTGCCACAACCTTAAGGTTCATTATTTTATCAATTATGAGCAGCTTTGGCACCACCAAAAACTGTAAGAGAACTGAAACATCAAGTTGGAGTTGGGTAAAAAAAAAAAAAAAAAAAAAAAAAAAAGATAAAAAATAAATCCTGGATCTATAGGGAATTTCTGAAGGGGTTGATAATGGGAGACTTTGAGTAACTATAAGGGGCTTGGGGGTGAGTACACAGATGATCTGGGAGCACAGAGCCAATGCCAAAAGTGTAGCAGGGCTGACACTCAAGATGTCTGCTCTTACTGTCCTATGTGCTTCTGAGAACTATATAGGTCCTTTGGTTTTCCACCTGTATGTACTGTAGTACCTTGGACTTCTTGGAGCATTTCAAGGATATCCTTGGAGAAAGTGCAGTCATGGCAGAATGTATTTTCTTCCTTTGTTCTTAACTTCCAGGAACCTGTTCTATTTTCTATTGCTGTAGTTCATTCACTCAGTCATGTCTGACTCTTTGTGAACCCATGGGCTGCAGCACACCAGACTTCCCTGTCCTTCACTATCTCCTGGATTTTGCTCAGACTCATGTCCATAGAATTGATGATGCCATCCAACTGTCTCATCCTCTGTCACCACCTTATCCTCCTGCCCTCAATCTCTCCCAGCATCAGGGTCTTTTCAATGAGCTGGCTCTTTGCATCAGGTAACCAAAGTATTGGAACTTCAGTTCAGTATCATCCTTTCAAGGGGTATTCGGGTTGATTTCATTTATTGACTGGTGTGATCTGTTCACAGTCCAAGAGACTCTCAAGAGTCTTCTCCAGCACCACAGCTCAAAGGAATCAATTTTCGGAGCTCAGCCTTCTTTATGGTCCAACTCCTAGGTGCCCAAGTACGTCTACATTAGAAAAGACGTTTCCCAAATACTTGGAGTACCTGTCAAAGCCCTATATGTTCATGGGATATCCATTACTGGGGCAAGGGAAGCAGAAGAGGCCCCTGTCCCCAAGGAGGGAGACATCATTGGCCTATGACCACTGGCTGAGTGAGCAATAAACAGTGGTTCATATCCAAGGGCTTGTGTGTAACTCAGGATTAGGGACCATTGACTTTACCTTGGGGAGGCTGGGGAAGGTTTCATGGCAGACAGTAATGTTTGAACTTGAACAAGCAGTGTGGCCAGTGGAAGGGTAGGAAGCATTGCAGATGAGCTTGTGAAGTGGTTGCCCAATTCACATAATGGGGGGAGGAAAATAACCTTTCTGAGTAAAGAGAGCTTGGAAGAAAGGAACTGTTGGGCAAGGGAGTTGCAACTATAGGTAAAATATGGAGACTAATTAAGGAAGGCTGGGCTTAAAAGACTCAGAAAGGACTTCCTAACAGGGCTGAAAAAAGTCCCAAGTTCCCACAATGGTGTACAGGACTTTACACAAGGCATCCCTCCTGCATTCTGCTCCATATACGGTTCCTCCTATCCCCCCAAAGCTGTTTGGAACATGCTTGTCTCGTGGACTTGGTGCTTGCGTTCACTCGTCCTAACACATTTTTCTCACAGGTTGCGTGTAGCCTGCTCCCTTCCCTCCTGGTCTGTGCTAACATGTCACCTCCTCTGAGGCCTTCTCTGACCATCCTAGTGACAACTATTCTCCTCTCTGCTCCTCTTATTTGTCTTGCCTGTTTAATTTGTCTTTGTAAGATTTGTTGCCATCTGACATGCCACATATTCTGCTTAATTATTTGTTTTCTGTCTTCCTTACTAGAATTCAAGGACCACGAGGGCAGAATTTTTTGGGTGTATTATTAATGCTGTATTCTGAGCTTATAAAAATACCTGGACTTAGTATGTACCCAACAAAAATTTATTGATGAAAGAAAGTAAAGAAGGAGAAGAGAAAGAAGGAAAGGAAGAAAGGCATGTTTATTTTCATGCAGTAGAGAGACTGATGAGGAAGACCCACAGCACATTTTAAAAAATTCTTATTTATTTGTTTATTTTTGGATTTTTGGCTGCACTGGGTCTTCATTGCTGTGCAGGCTTTCTCTAGTTGTGGTGCATAGGCTTAGGTGCCCCCACAACTTCCTGGACCAGGAATTGAACACATGTTCTCTGCATTGGCAGGTGGATTCTTAACCACTAGATCACCAGGGAAATCCCCCATAGCACATTTTATGGAGCAATTGGTTTCCACCTGTCCTCTCTTCAAGACTCCTCAGTATAAAGGAGCTCAGTCTGTTGACTCTCACCACCCCACCCGCATTTCCTTGATTCATTTGTGGTAATCATGTTAATGATGAGCAGAAAGTCTACAAGTGTGAGAGAGAGTCAAGAAAAGGAGAAATAGAGGGAGAGCAAAGGGAAGGAACATGGGTCTTGTGAGAAGGGTATATTCATGGTTTCAAGAAGCATCTCTACCATCACTAGCTGTGAGGCTTTACACAACTCACTTCCTTTCCCTGGGCCTCAGTTTTGTCCCCTAAAATCCTGGGCTATGTGTAGCCTACATTGGTAAAGCTTATGTAGGGCACTTTGCTGTCACTTTCCCTTATAACCTCAATAGTACCCATCAGTACCTGCCAGATTTACTAACTGAACTTGGACATGACCTCAGAATACCATTGGCAGTCTAAGTAGCTTACTACCAGTGGCTCAGAACTCACAACTGAGACACCACTGCCACATTTGGCTTAGATTATCTCTCAGGTGATTTCCAGTTTAACTAAAGTTTGGGGAGGTGGGTATGGAGAATGAGATAGTGGCCAATGTACACGGGGTGGGAGAAAAGCAAATTAAAATGAGATCAGTTGGAATGGTGGGGAGGATTCCTAAGCATTCTGTGGAGACATTGGTGGCATTCCAAGCTACTAAAAACAAGATATATTGTGAAGATGCTTTCAGGAGATGGCTGATAGACAGGAAATGGTTACAGAGTGATGAACCTCAAACTGAGAGCATGTGAATCACCTAACGCTTTTCTAAAAATTTATTTTAATTGGAGAATAATTTCTTTACAATATTGTGATGGTTTTGGCCACACATCAACATGAATTGGCCACAGGTATACATGTGTCCCCCCATCCTGACACCTAGGGCTTTTAAAGTGCAGATCTTTGAACCTCATTCTCTGAATTTCTGACTTAGCAGATCTGGGGTATAGCCCAAATTTGCATTTCTAACAAGTGCTCTGGTAATGCTGCTGGCCTAGAGGCCACAATTTGACACTTTGCTATAGTGTCAGGAGTGGGAAATACAGAAAGAAAGAGATATCAGTGATTTGGGCAAGAATTTCTCAAAAAACTAAAAATAGAACTACCATACGGCCAAGCAATTCCACTCCTGAGTATATAATGGGAAAAAACAAAAACACTAATTTGAAAATGTTCATAGAAGCATTATTTATAATAGCCAAGTATGGAGGCAACCTGTGTCCATCAATAGATGGGATGAATGGGTAAAGAAGTTTTGGTACATATATACAATGGAATCCTACATACATATGTGCATACGTAGTCGTGTCTGACACTTTGCAACCCTATAGATTGTAGCCCACAAGGCTCCTCTGTCCATGGGACTTCCCAGGCAAGAATACTGGAATGAGTTGCCATATCCTCCTCCAAGGGATCTTCCTGACCCAAGGATTGAACCCGCATCTCCTGAGTCTCCTGCACTGCAGGCAAATTCTTTACCACTGTACCACCTGGGAAGCCCTGATAGAATATTACTCAGCTATAAAAAAGAATTAAATTTTGCCATTTACCACAACACACATGGATTTGTAGGGTATTATGCTAAATGAAGTAAATCAAACAGAGAAAGAGAAATACTGTATGATATCACTTATATGTGGAATATAAAAAATACAACAAACTAGTTAATACAACAAAAAAAGGAGCAGATTCATGGGTACAGAGAACAAACCAGTGGTTACTAGTGGGGAGAGGGTGAGGGGCAATATAAGGATAGGGGATTAAGAGATACAAACTACTATAACTGTGTGTTCATCACTCTGTACCCATTGCTATAACTTTAAGAATAAAAAGAGAATTGAGATAAGTGGTAAAAAAAAAAAAAGAATAAAATAGAGCACCAGTCAGTATATACTCCCAAGATTCCTTGGAGCCACTAAGAAATAAGATTGCCAAAAATAAAATGGGTAGGGTACTTAAAAACTGAGCTGATTCTACAGCATGTGCTAAATGTATATATCACGGCAGCATGTGGCCTGTGGCGTGTGACGTACACTTCTGATGCAGGGAGACTTGAAACTTTGGGAATGGTAAAGAAACTCTCCAGCCAACAGGTGCCCCTATCTAGGGTCATTCCTAGTCTCAGCCTGCTGAGGAGTAAAACTGTCATGATTCTTTCTCTTGAAGAATAAAAGTCAAGCACTTCCTGGAGACAATTGTGGAACTATGGTTGATATAGCTATGGGGGACGATTAGCTTTCTTTGGGTACTGTGAAGAAAGGGGAATCTTTGTGGACATTTCCTTGGAGACTAGAGGAAGCTTTGTGGCAGGGAAACCTCTGAAAGCCCATGTAATTATACCATAATGTTGATAACTGGGTAGGTAGGGAGGTTCCTGGCAGAGATTTACCAAGTGTTGCTCACTGTCATTTTATGACATTTGCAGAGTCAGCCAACATCTCCCAGCTATGAAAATCACAATATGTCAGGCATTGAGGGGACAGGCATGAAGGCCAGGGAAAGAAGATAATTCACAATTATTAAACTCTGGGCTCTGTGTTCAGTGAAATGTGCACATGATCCTATCAACTTCTCCAAATAACCTGTGAATTCTTTACTGTACAGGTTCTGGGAAGCTTAAGTAACTTGCCCAAGTTCACCAGTTTGAGAAACATTCAAAAAAAAGATGTGCCTGATTTCTTGGCTCAAGGTGGAAATGAGTCTTGCCCATTCTTGCCAGATAATAAGAATTGCTCACAAATTCCAAGGCCCTTGCAAGAGTTAGAATCAGAATTTCTAAGTGGAATTTCTGGGATGTTTTATACACATTCTAGGCATTTTGTAAGATCAGGTTATTTGGGAAAAGTCTTACAATGTATCACACTGCCTTGAAGAGTGGCATGAGGTTGGAGAGGAAGTGGGATGGCATAGAGAGAGATTGTGCTGTGCTGTGCTTAGCTGTTCAGTCACATCCAACTCTTTGTGACCCCACGGACTGTAGCCTGCCAGGCTCCTCTGTCCATGGGGATTCTCCAGGCAAGAATACTGGAGTGGGTTACCATGCCCTCCTCCAGGCAACCTTCCCAACCCAGGGATCGAACCTAGGTCTCCCGCATTGCAGGCAGATTCTTTACCAACTGAGCCACCAGGGAAACCCAAGAATACTGGAGTGGGTAGCTTATCCCTTCTCCAGGGAATCTTCCTGACCCGGGAATAGAACTTGGACCTCCTGCCTTGCAGGTGGATTCTTTGTCAGGTGAGCTACCAGAGAAGCCCAGAGAGAGATTAAGAAGGTAGAACTGTCTGACTGGGCTGTGACTGTAAGAAAGCAAAGTCTCCAATACCTCATCAACACTTTCTGCCTGGAGTTCTGTGGGCTCTAAATCCCTGCCTCTCACCCACATCCTTCTCTGAGCAGGACAAAAGCAGAGAATGTCCCTGCCACATTCCCCTGAGTGTGAGCCCTCAAGAGAGCTTCAGCCAGAGCATAGTAGCATGCAGGTGTACACATCTGGAGATGGTCTTCATCATACTCAGGTGGAAAGCAATGTAAAAGGGTTTGGGGAGAGCAGCCAACTATCATGTCCATGTTTTCAGAACACAAAAATTACTGTAATTGTTTGGTTTATTTAGAAACTAATGATGAGGATGTATTGTAATGAGATGATTTGAAGAGAGTTTCTTGGAGCAAGAAATTATGTAAGTTTTAAAATGTTTTAAATTGACCAAATTGTACCAAATCCATTTCCTTTTAGCACAACAGGTTGTTTTCCCTGAGCCCTTGGGTCCAGATTTACCAGCTACTTGAAGGTCAGATTAATATTTGCTAATGTTTTTGGCCTTCAGTGAAGATATCACCATCTTCAGTGAAGATAGGCAAAGTAATGGTTCCTCAAAATGTCTATATCCTAACCCCTGGAACCTGTGAATATGTTACTTTATAAGGCAATAGGGAATTTGCAGATGTGGTGAAGTTAAAAATATTGAGATGGGAAGATCACTCTAGATTATCCTGGTAAGACCAATGTAACCTAAAGGGTCCTTGTAAGAGGGAGGCAAGAAGGTCAGAATCAGAGAAAAAGATGCAATGATGGAAGCAGAGGTCAAAGTGATGTGAGTGCTGGAAAGAGGCCATGAACCAAGGGGTACAGGCATCCTCCAGAAGCTGAAAAAGGCAAAGAAACAGATCCTCCCCTTGAGACTTCATGAGAGATGCAGCTCTGATGGCACCTAGTTTAGCCTAGAGAGAGACTCATTTTGGATTTCAGATCTCCAGAACTGTAAAATAATGTTTGTATTGTGTTAAGCCACCAAGTTTGTAGTACTTTGTTACAGAAGAAACAGGAAAACAATACACCATCAGGCTTTTGTTCGTTATCTCCATGTTGACTAGGAAGGCTCTTGAGGCCAAGTGGGATCCTTAGGAGAAGCCAACATGGGTGTCAAATTAAGCCCCAAGTTCAAGGTCCACGGTGTTGACTCTGACTTAGAACCACCATTGGGCAAAAAGCCCCAATTTCCTCCCTCAACTACAAGATCCATGGGGTTTTTATTCTTTTTTAAAAATGTATCATCATTATTATTTTGGCCGTGCTGGGTCTTTGTTGCTGCATGCAGGCTTTCTCCAGTTGCAGTGCACGGGCTTCTAATTTTGGTGGCTTCTCTTGCTGTGGAGCATGGGCTCCAAGGCACGCAGGGTTCAATACCTGTGACACACGGGCTTAGTTTGCTCTCAGGCATATGGAATCTTGCTGGACTAGGGATCAATGTTCTCTGCATTGGCAAGTGGATTTTTAACCACTAGACAATCAGGAAAGTCCCAGAGCTTCTATTCTGTATGACTGCTAGTAACAGTGTCCCATCTCAAGACTTTTCCTATGGCTATCTATTCTTACAGATAGAGAGGCTGCCCCTTCAGATGTCCCCTAGGCCATTATCCCTTTGAACCTGTAGTGCTCATGGCCAGCTTCAGAAAATCTTTCCTAGTGACCATTTCAGTCTGCAAATCTCATTCTGAGGAAATTAAACGTTTGCTAGAAACAAGGCCATTTGTGTCTAGGTGTCTCATTCTAATGTGTCCTTTCCTAATTATAATCAATGGCTCCCTTAGCTGAGACCTATGCCTCATGACTGTAACTCAGAGAGTTACTAATGTGTAGTCATCAGCGCTAATTTTGGTTTTTGTCTTCTGCCTGGTTTCACAACTCTCAGGAACCTTCTTTAACTTCACTTTCTTACTCCAATTTTGGTCTTAGGGGGTGCATGCAGTTAACCCCCTGCTCTAAAGGGGATTTCACATGCTCTACTATACTAAGAAGAGTGGCAGCTTGATTTTGCTCAGTTTGTAAATGAATTAGAATATCTAAGTACCCACACATGACCTTAAGATTGTTGTGCATGGAACATGCCATTGATTGTTGTCACAAAGTGTGCCTCAAGTAACAGTCTTGAGGACCATCTCCTACTTTGATGTACTTGAGTAGATGTCATCTGACAGCTAATAGCTGAGACAGAGACACCAAAGCAGAGTAGACAATCAGTATTAAACAGTCTATGAGCTAGTGACTCATCCTGGAAAACTTGTTTGACATATGGATGCCTAATTCCTGGAATTAAAATGGCAAAGTCTGCCCATGGGAAAAGGAGGATGTTGTCTTGTATGCATAAGCAGAGCAGGGAACAGTCATATAAAAATGGGAACATGATGGCTTTGGGAATTTGACAGGGCAGGTCAGAAGTGACTGTCCTTTGCACAGTGGCAAGAGGGTCAAGATGGTCTGAAAGCCTCATACTGATATCAGAGTTGTATCCCACAGGGATTTGCCCTGGTGCTGAAGTTACTGATTGCAGAACACAGAATTTCATCACAGTCAATTTGGGGTTGATTCTGCACCACTGCTTGGGACTGGTGCTTTGTAGCCACATCTAGGGTCATCTACTAGAGATGAAGGTATTCTCCAAGTTCTCTTTAAACCCAGATCACATGCTATAGTTCACAGAAGACAATAGGTATGAGGTGAGGGGGGACCAGTAAATGGGAGACGAGAGAGTTCATGCGACAATTCTCTGTCTGCAGTGTCTACAGTTTCCCATTTCTACCTTCTTGCTACACACATAACTCTATTTTTATATCAGCTTTCTTTGTCACTAAACTCCACTGTAGTGATATACTCAAACTAAAGAAAATAAACCTTTTACTTTTATGCAATAAGATAAGTAGGGCATGCTGAAATGAAGTCCATCATTGGGTAATGACTTCTGTTCAGGTTCTGAAACGTTGTAATGACTACAGTGGGTAAAGAAAGGCAATGCCAAAGAATGCTCAAACTACTGCACAGTTGCACTCATCTCACATGCTAGTAAAGTAATGCTCAAAATTCTCCAAGCCAGGCTTCAGCAATATGTGAACTGTGAACTTCCTGATGTTCAAGCTGGTTTTAGAAAAGGTAGAGGAACCAGAGATCAAATTGCCAACATCCGCTGGATCATCAAAAAAGCAAGAGAGTTCCAGAAAAATATCTATTTCTGCTTTATTGACTATGACAAAGCCTTTAACTGTGTGGATCACAATAAACTGTGGGAAATTCTGAAAGAGATAGGAATACAAGACCACCTGACTTGCCTCTTGAGAAACCTATATGCAGGTCAGGAAGCAACAGTTAGAACTGGACATGGAACAACAGACTGGTTCCAAATAGGGAAGGGAGTCCATCAAGGCTGTATATTGTCACCCTGCTTATTTAACTTATATGCAGAGTACATCATGAGAAATGCTGGGCTGGAGGAACCACAAGCTGGAATCAAGATTGCTGGGAGAAATATCAATAACCGCAGATATGCAGATGGCACCACCCTTATGGCAGAAAGTGAAGAACTAAAGAGCCTCTTGATGAAAGTGAAAGAGGAGAGTGAAAAAGTTGGCTTAAAGCTCAATGTTCAGAAAACTAAGACCATGGCATCTGGTCCCATCACTTCATGGGAAATAGATGGGGAAACAGTGGAAACAATGGGTGACTTTATTTTTCTGGGCTCCAAAATCACTGCAGATGGTGATTGCAGCCATGAAATTAAAAGACACATACTCTTTGGAAGGAAAGTTATGACCAACCTAGACAGCATATTCAAAAGCAGAGACATTACTTTGCCAACAAAGGTCCGTCTAGTCAAGGCTATGGTTTTTCCAGTGGTCATGTATGGATGTGAGAGTTGGACTACAAAGAAAGCTGAGTGCCTAAGAATTGATGCTTTTGAACTGTGGTGTTGGAGAAGACTCTTGAGAATCCCTTGGACTGCAAGGAAATCCAACTAGTCTATCCTAAAGGAGATCAGTCCTGGGTGTTCATTGGTGGGACTGATGTTGAAGCTGAAACTCCAATACTTTGGTCACCTGATGCAAAGAGCTGACTCATTTGAAAAGACCCTGCTGCTGGGAAAGATTGAGGGCAGGAGGAGAAGGGGATGACAGAAGATGAGATGATTGGATGGCATCACTGACTCGATGGACATGGATTTGTGTAGACTCCGGGAGTTGGTGATGGAGAGGCAGGCCTGGCGTGTTGCGGTTCATGGGGTTGCAAAGAGTCAGACACGACTGAGTAACTGAACTGAACTGAATATTGGGTAAACCCTTCTACAAATTTTGCACTCCTCCACATCTGCCTGTATCAATATAATTCTGAACCACCATGGTCTCCTCTTTCTGGGCACAGGGCTGTTGGCAGCCTCTGCCTCAGGAAAGTTCTCCAAATCATTCTATTCAGGAATTGTTATTCTTGTCTGAACTTGACTTCCTTACTCCTGGAAAATACTTTTCTTATTTTCACTCGCAGTCTTTTTTGTAATAGATTTCTGTCTTAGCAAAAAGCTAATACAAGTTGCTGAGTTGAGTCAAGGCCCTTATTATTTAAATTATCTGGTGAATCAATGTATCCGTGGATCAGGAGCATTGTAGTAACAGGCACAGTCATGCTTAGGCCCCACCCCAGACTTACCCCAGGCACCCTGGAAGATCCCTGAGTGACATGTGTGCACATTAAAGTTCAAGAAACTTTAGGCTTTTCAATTTAGGCTATTAGTTGGTTGAATTAGAAAAGTCAGTTGTCAGTATCCTAAGTCTGTTTCTGGGTTTATGTATTCATTTAGTATTGGGCCTCTACTCTAGACATTTAGACATTTCCCTAGGTTCTGTGGATAAAAGGTAGAAAGGGTACAGTTCCTTTTCTTTCTATTTGCTATGACACTTGTTCACTACCTCGCCCTGTCACTTGGCTCTGATTTGCCTTCCCCTTTCTTACCATTCTCTTTAATTTTGGGTATCTGACCTGGCTCTATTCTCTGCTACATGTGTTTTGTAAAATTTTCCTGATAATCTGACTGTTTTTCTCTTTTGTGCTGTCATGAATCCATCTGAATCTTCTGATTATAATTTGTGACATCTTTCTGATCATCATGTTCTGCCTTACTTACCAAGTCTCTCGAGGCTGTCTTCTCTGCACCCATGTGTCCTTGTTACATTTGGCCTTGGAACATAATTTTCTCTTTTAAAAAATCATTCACTTGTTTATTTTGGCTGCACTGGGTCTTCATTGCTGCACACATCTCCAGGAGATGGTGAAGAACAGGGAAGCCTGGTGTGTCTCAATCCATGGGGTTGCAAAGAGTTGGACACAACTTAGCGACTGAACAACACAGAGGGATTCTGTTTAAAACATACTCTTTCCCTCCTACATTCATATAGGACTTTCAGTTCAGTTCAGTTCAGTTGCTCAGTCGTGTCTGACTCTTTGCAACCCCATGAATCGCAGCATGCCAGGCCTCTCTGTCCATCACCAGAATTTCTATTATCTTATTTGATGACATTACAGAAACTGTAAGGTCTCATGGGAGTGTATCATATCCTATTTTCAGATGAGGATCCCATAGTTGGCAAGTTAAGTGAATTCACTGTACCTTTGACAGAATTGACTCAAACCCAAGTCTTAACCCAAGGCTGGTGGTATCTGTCTATAATGTCTGATATGCCCCTAGTGGAGACAGAGGATGGTTACTTTGATGCCCAACAACCCAGATGCCAAAAATGGACTCTGCAAAAATTCTGGTCTTATGTCTTGGGCCCAACAGGCTTACAACTTTCCAGTAACCTTCAAAAGGGTTTTCCAGTTTTTGCATCTGCTGGATAAAATCTGAATGAATCAGAAAAAGGGACATACATGTTTTCCTCCACAATTTCAGTTTCAGCCTTGGATATAGCTAACTACATTTTTTCCTTTATTTTTCTTCTCTCATGATCTGAATATCTGAATATCCCAGTTCTCATCCTCTCCTCAACTAAAGTGAGATCATATAAATATTATGAACTAAAATCTTTCTGGGTCTTCCCAGGTGGCTCAGTGGTAAAGAATCTGCCTGAAATGCAGGAGCTGTGGGTTTGATCCCTAGGTCAAGAAGATACCCTGGAGAAGAAAATGGCATCCCACTCCAGTATTCTTGCCTAGGAAGTCTCATGGGCAGAGGAGACTTGCAGACTATAGTCCATGGGGCTGCAAAGAGTCAGACATGACTTAGTGACTAAACAACAACAACAGAAAAATCTTTCTATCTATGAGTACATGTGTTCAAGCATAAATGACGGTCATTTGTAGAGTTACATAGTCACCCTCATATCCCAAGTATCTTAGAGAGTCTTCAGTTACATATAGAAACCAACCTGTCCAGCCACATCCCCATGGGGTATGGTCATGTTTCTTTCTTTCTTCTTTAGCCTCCTCCTTAGTCACTTTGGGTTGCCTTGTGATTACAGCTGTCATTGGCAACCAGAATGATGCCACCATGAAAGAAAAGTGAAAGTGTTAGTCATTCAGTCGTGTCTGACTCTTTGTGACCCCATGGACTGTAGCCCGCCAGGTTCCTCTGTCCGTGGAATTCTCCAGGCAAGAATACTGGAGTGGATTGCCATGCCCTTCTCCAGGGGATCTTCCTGGCTCAGAGACTGAACCTGCTCTCCCACACTGCAGGTAGATTCTTTACCATCTAAGCCACCAGGGAAACACCCATCAAGGAAAGTGGCCCTCAAAGTTCTCTAAGCTCCAAGACATTGGAGGCCAGCAACCAGAGGGATGGATTTTGCATAAGTAAAGAGGAACCCGTGCTTGGACCCTGCACTTATGAGTCCCAAATTTGTGCTTCTTACACACAGAAGCTCATAAATATGCTCATGAAACAGTGTCTTTAGCTTCCAGTCTCCCCCTGTGCAAACAGGGCTCCAGCTCAGTTCAAGAAACCAGGCTAGGGTGATGCTATCTCATCTTCCTATCGTGTACCAACTCTTTCATGCCTGGATTCTGACTGATACACAAAGTATTAAGTTTTCTTTCCTGTACCCTATAAGAAAGAAAGAAAAGAAAGCGAAGTCACTCAGTCATGTCTGACTCTTTGCGACCCCATGGACTGTAGCCTACCAGGTTCCTCAGTCCATGGAATTTTCCAGGAAGAGTACTGGAGTGGGTTTGCATTTCCTTCTCCAGGGGATCTTCCTGACCCAGGGATCAAACCCAAGTTTCCTGCATTGCAGGCAGACACTTGACCATCTGAGCCTCCAGGAAAGCCCTGTACCCTATAAGGATTATATAATATATATATACATATATGTATATATATATATTTTAATGTATTTTTTTCTCTCCAATTTCTCTCTTCTTTTATTCAAACAGAAGTTAACAGTGCATTCAACACCTCCCTTCTTTAAAATAACTAGGTGGTCACAGAACCATCACTTTTAGAAACAAATTCTATGACCAAATATGGTCTTCCCTTGCTCTTCTCTCTCTCTCTCTCTCTTTCTCACACACACACACACACACCCCATGACTTATTTATTTTAGAACTGGAAATTCACACTTCTGGATTTTCTTCATCTATTTTGCTTACCTCCAATCCCACCACTGGCAAACACCAATCTGTTCTCTGTATCTTTAAGCTTGTTTTTGTGTATTTTTGTTTTGTTTCTGTATCCCACATATAAATGAGATTGTACGGTATTTTCTTTCTCTGTCCAACTTATTTCACTTAGCATAATGCTGAGACAGTTAACTTAGGCAGGTTGATAGGGATGCCAAGGTCCCTTTAAGGAGGAGGTGAACATTCTTTCTTTTTCACATTCTCTTGCCTTAGTCACATAGGCCTTGTAAGCGATATCTCTTCCTCAAGGATGTGCTTTTTTTAAGCTCAAGATGTATGTTATGGGAAAAGACATTTGATGAAACTTTCACAACTTTGAGATATTTTTTAAATCTATTCTCAGCAGCAGTTGAAAAGTATATAATGCTCTGCTTGAACTAGTGAGGTGGGTACTCTTCTACCTTCTTCTGATATCTATGTCAGAAGTTTTTTCTATCACTTTCACTTTAAAAAAATCTACACAAAGCTCTGAGTGACTAAGATTGCATCTTTGGCCCCAGAGTGAGATTTTCTCCTTTGGAGACCACAAATCTAGCACCAGTCACCAAACACTGTATCACTATCAATGCCCTCAAGGTCCCTCCATGTTGTCACAAATGACAAGATTTGTTTCTTTATTATGGTTGAATAGTATTCCATGTGTATCTATCTCACATCTTCTTTATCCATTCATACACCAGTGGACATTTAGGTTTTTTCCATAGCTTGGCTATTGTAAATGGGGGTGTATACATGTTTTTGAATTAATGTTTTCATTTTCTTTGGATATGTAACCATAAGCAGGATTGCTAGATCATATGGTAGTTCTTTCCTCAATTTTTTGAGGAACGTCCATACTGTTTTTCATAGTGGCTACACCAATTTATATTCCTACAAAAGATGCACAAGTATTCCCTTTTCTCTACATCCTCAATAAGATTTGTTATTTCTTGTCTTTTTGATAATAGCCATTCTAATAGGTGTGAAGTGATATCTCATCATTGTTTTGATTTCCATTTCCTTGATGATTAGTAATGCTGAACATCTTTCCATGTGCCTATTGGCCATATGTGTATCTTTGAAAAAATGTCTGTTCAGATTCTCTGACCATTTAAAAATGAAATTGTTTGATTTTTTGATATTGAGTTGTGTATGTTTTTTATACATTTTGGATATTAACCCCTGCTCAGGTATATGATTTACAAATATTTTCTCTTACTTAATAGGTTGCTTTTTATTTTGTTAATGATTTCCTTTGATGTATACCTTTTCTCTTTCAATATCTATTAAGGTTCTACTATCCATCAGAAATTATATTACTGCATTTCATTTGTTTTTAGTTGTTACTGGTTGAAAGAAGCATCACTGTTTTTGGATTCAATATGAAACTAAAAAAAATCCATGATATTTTTTAATAGTAAATTATTTCTGCATGTTGGAACTCAAGGGCCACTCTCTGAGGGTAAGAGCAAATGAGTACAAAAATAAGCCCACCATGCAGGAAGGGATGGCAGGAAAATTTACATATGTCGATACTGGCACTGGTTAAATGGAGGAAAAGAAAAATCTCCTCTGAGAATTTGACCCAAACCTGTATTTACTCAGGGCCATGATCTGGAATTGTACCACCAGAGTAGTGCAAAAAAGCCTCAAGCAGAGAATTTAATTTAAAAGGCTCTCAAGTTCATCATTCCTATAAAAAAAAAAAAACTGCTCCTTAGAAGAATTCAACTTGACTTGTGTTGTCTGATATGGTAGCCACTAGCCCCATATGGCTATTTAAATTCAAAACAATGAAAATTAAATAAAATTAAAAATTCACTTATTTAATTGCACCAGCTACATTTCAAGTGTTCAAAAGCCATGAGTGACTAATGGTGTCCATATTAGATAGAATATACCAGCAGCATTTGGATAATTCCAACATAGAAAGTGTTCTTTTGGACAGGACAGACCAACAGCGACAGTAAAAAGCCATTGATTTGATGACAATCTGATTTCTGAGTCAAGAATTTGAGAAAAGTGTACTCCTTGAGACTCAGTGGAATACAGTAGATGGAGAAGTAGAGAGATGATTGAAAGCTGTGCTTTGAGGAATTGGCAGATATGAGAATCAGGTTGCCTGAGAATCACCTGGAACTGAGTCCGAGTATCTAGAACTTCCAAATCATGGAGAATTCTTCTTAGTTTTCTGAGTTTCTAGAGCAGTCAGGAGCCACTTGGGCTGAGAGCTATTGTTTGTGTTGGGCTGGGAGTTAGCACAAAGTCTCATTACTTTGATGACCTTCCAGGGACCTTAGCTCTGTGAAAATTAGAATTGAATACAGAACGACTTCTTTTTGGATCGTTTTCCCCACAATATAGCCACCTTTGACCTCTTGAAATTCAATTCATTTTTGTAAAGTTATTATTCAGTGATTAGAGTGATATAATTATTTTCTGAGTCCCAAGAGAAAAAAAATATATATATCAGTGAGAGTTTCTAGAGTAAAAGGTTTTAAAGAGTGAATATCCACCTCTCTAGATATTCCCCAATCTCCATCCTTTGACATCTCTCTGAGGATTTTTTATTTTGACTGTGAGTTTGAAATATAAGAGTTTTACATGAGGAAAATGTGTGAAGCTATAAGTAGACTTAGAAAATGGGTTTACTGTTTCAGGCTGCACAGTTCCAAAACCTGAGACTTCATAAATAATACAACTTAACAAGAGAATGCTTAAATTCGTGAGAAATTACTTTGTGATTTGCTATATTTTCAAATTGCTACCTGGGTCTCTCAGTACACTTTATCACCTTATACAGAAAACCTCAAGTTACTAACACATTTCTTTTTCTTTGATTCATGATAGATAATTGAATTATAGTTCCTTTCATAAAGTGTGTTTCAATGCAAGAACTGTCTCTTATAATACGATAGTGTGTGATACAACACTGAAGGAGTGGGTTTGTATGTGAGTGTAGGGGTGCAGGAAGTTGGAAATGATGCAAAAATTGTAGAAGGAGATCTTACATTTCTTGAGTATCTGCTTGGTGCCAGTTCTGAGCTGGTGCTTTGGTACCTTGTTTACATTATCTCATGCAACTCTGTGATACAGGTAATTATCTTCATTTTATGAGTGAGGCAACTAAAACTTAGAGAGGCTAAGTAGGTTGCCCAAGGTCACTCAATGAACTTTTGCTAACACCACTCTGGCAAACTACTCTTGTCAACGTGGGGGTCTTTTCAATGATGCTATGATGAAAAATTCAATGGCTGATTTTCAGTCCTCATCTTGCTTGACCTGTCATAAGCATTTGACATAGCTGATCACTTTCTAGTCTGTAACAGACCTTCTAGATGTGGTTTCTAGTGTATGGACATAAATCCTCCCATTCCTTTAACTGTTTCTCATCTTCTTGAATGCCTAGGAAGGAGTGCCCAAGAGCTGAGTCTCTAAGTAGCTCCTCTTCTCCAGCTATGCTCATGTTCTCATTTCCCAGGGTAGTGTTTTATCAACCTTGGGAGTACTGACATCTGGGCCAGACAATTCCTTTTTTTGAAAATTAATAACTCAATTTTATTTTTTTAAATTAAAACATTTTTTAATTGAAAGATAATTGCTTTACAATATTATATTAGTTTCTGCCATGCATCAGTATGAATCAGCCATAGGTATACATATGTCCCCTGCTTCTTGAACCTCCCTCCCATCTCTCACCCCATCCCACTCCTCTAGATTGTCACAGGGCCACAGTTTGAGCTCCCTAAGTCATACAGTAAATTCCCAGTATCTATTTTACATATGATAATGTATATGTTTCCATGCTACTTTCTCCATTTGTCCCACCCTCTCATTCCCCACTCTGTGTCCAAAGTCTGTTCTCTATGTCTGAGCCTACATTGCTGCCCTGCAAACAGGTTCATCAGTACCATCTTTCTAGACTTCATATACATGCATTAATATACAATATTTGTTTTTCTCTTTCCAACTTACTTCACTTTGTATGACAGGCTCTAGGTTCATCTACCTCATTAGAACTGACTCAAACACATTCCTTTTTATAGCTGAGTAATCCTATGGACAGAGGAGCCTAGTGGGCTACAGTCCATGGGGTTGCAAAGAGTCGGACAAGACTGAACTGATGAGCATGAGCAAGAATATTCCATTGTGTATACATACCACAACTTCTTTATCCATTCATTTGTCAGTGAACATCTAGGTTGTTTCCATGTCTGAGCTATTGTAAATAGTGCTGCACTGGGGTACATGTCCCTTTTTCAATTCTGGTTTCCTGAGGGTATATGACCAGTAGTAGTATTTCTGGATCATATGGTAGTTTTGGTCCTAGTTTTTTTTAAGGAATCTCCATACTCTTCTCCATATTGGCTGTATCAATTTGCATTCCCACCAACAGTGCAAGAGGGTTGCTTTGTCTCCGCACCCTCTCCAGCATTTATTATTTGTAGACTTTTTGGTGATCGCCATTCTGACTGGTGTGAGATGGTATACTTGTAGTTTTGATTTCTCTAATAATATGCAATATTGAGCACATTTTCATATGTTTACTAGCCATATGTATGTCTTCTTTGGAGAAATGTCTATTTAGGACTTCTGGGCCAGATAATCCCTTTTTACGATGCACACTTGCAAGCTAAGTTGCGTCAGTTGCATCCAACTTTTTGAGACCCTATGGACTGTAGCCTGTCAGGCTCCTCTGTCCATGGGATTCTTCAGGCAAGAATTCTGAAGTGTGTTGCCCTGCCCTCTTCCAGGGGACCTGCCTGACCTAGGGATAGAACCTGCATCTCTTATGACTCCTGCATTGGCAAGTGGGTTCTTTACCACTAGCCCCATTTGGGAAGCCCTGTTTGGCAGCATCCCATCCCTTGTAGTGGAATCATTACATTCCAGTAGCAACCACCTCAGTCACTCCCAGTTGAAAACCATTGTCCTAGGTATTCTCAGCTAATTTTACAGCTTTAAAAACCACCAGCAAGTGCAAAATACCCACGTTTATGTTCCAAGTTTGTATCTTCAGTTCAGACCTCTCCTCTACCTTCTCAACCTCTGGGTATGTAATATGAACTCTCCATGAGTCTTTGACCCCAAATCTGGTCCACCTATGGTCCAACCCATTTCAGTTGCTCAGGCAAGACTTCTCTCTCCCACATGCAGTCCTTTAGGAAATTCTGCTTGGTTTTACTTTGAAAATACATCCATAATTCAACTGCATCTCCCCATTTCCACTACTCACTTCCTGGTCCAAGCCACCATTTTGAAATCATAATAGCCTCCTAACTTGTCTCTTTCCTTCCATGCTTGCCCCTTTCTAATTCTATCACCTACCCACAATCATTCCCACTCTACCACAGGAATACCTTCCATGTTGAGGAATCATACTCTTCTCAAGTGCACATGAAATATTTATGAAAATTGACCTCTGCCTCAAAAAGTCAAAGAATCAGTATAAGACAGATTTTTTTCTGTCTTATTACTTATCTGTATTATACTTATGTCTTTTCATGTGACATTAAAATATTTACTTTTGCTTTTTGCCTTTTCTTAACTTTTTCATAATATATATTTATATTTTATTGAAGTGTAGTTGACTTAATGTTTCAGGTGTACATTCAGTTATACATATACACATACATTATTTTTCAGATTATTTACCATTACAGGTTATTACAAAATATTTACTATAGTTCCCTGTGTTATACAGTAAATCTTTGCTGCTTGTTGTATATCTATTTTTTAAATTAGAAATCTAGCATTCAATTAATACTAAGTCAAGAAAGTGGAGTCAAAATGTCAGAAATTTTTTAGTTAGGCAAAAATTCAGACGTTTTCTAAGATAATTTATACACACACACACACACACACACACACACACAAGCTTTTCTACTATGCTTGATAAAGATTTGAGAAAGAATAACAAGAAGATATGGAGAAATTGGAAAACATAAACTAAATGAAATGAAAGCAGTGAATATGTAATAGAAAACGTGAAATAAACTAGATAAAAGTAAAAGATCATCATATAAACCAGTTGTTTTAAAATATGACTGCTCATTAGAAACATATCTGGAGCTTTGGAGGAAAAAACAATATCTGGGCATTTGTATTTTTCAAAAAATTTCAAGATACTTCTGATATGTACCTGGATCTTAAAAAGTGATTACAGGTTTTTCTATTAAATGGTAGTTTGCAATGGCAACCCGTTCCAGTACTCTTGCCTGGAAAATCCCATGGATGGAGGAGCCTGGTAGGCTACAGTCCATGGGGTCGCTAAGAGTCAGACACAACTGAGTGACTTCACTTTCATTTTCACTTTGGTGATACAGGATTCTATTATTTTTCTCTTGACCAATTATGATACAATGGTATTAGAAATAGTTACATAATCACAACAGTAAAAGATGTTTATCAGTTGTCACAATCAATAGCCAGACAAAAAATAAAAGATAATTACAGTTGTAAGCCATAATGAGAACATGATTAATCTAACAATAGAAAATAATTACATACAGCTTGGGGGGAGTCAAGCAGAGTGATGTGGTAAGTGGAAGTGCATACATGCACATGTTTTCATCTACCCAGCCAGTCTATGTCTTTTGGTTGGTGCATTTAATCCATTTACATTTAAAGTAATTATTGATATGTATGATCCTATTTCCATTTTCTTAATTGTTTGGGGTTTATTTTCTGTAGGGTTTTTCCTTTTTTTGTGTTTCCTGCCTAGAGAAATTCCTTTAGCATTTGTTGTAAAGATGGTTTGGTGGTGCTGAATTCTCTTAAATTTTGCTTGTCTGGAATGCTTTTGATCTCCCCATCAGATCTGAAGGAGAATCTTACTGGGCATAATATTCTTGGTTGTAGGTTCTTGCCTTTCATCACTTTAAAAGTATCATGCCATTCCTTTCTGGTTTGTAGAGTTTCTATTGAGAAATCAGCTGATACCCTGATAGGAGTTCCCTTGTATGTTGTCATTTTTTCCTTGTTGCTTTTAATATTTTATTTCTGTTTTTGATTTTTGTCAGTTTGATTACTATGTGTCTTAGTGTGTTCCTCCTTGGGTTTATCCTGCCTGAGACTCTCTGTGCTTCCTGGACTTAGGTGACTATTTCCTTTCCCATACTCTGAAAGTTTTCAGCTATTATTTCTTCAAATATTTTCTCAGATCCTTTCTCTCTTTCTTCTCCCTCCAGGACCCCATAATGTAAATGTTGGCTCATTTAATGTTGTCTCAGAGGTCTCTTAGGCTGCCTTTATTTTTTTTTCATTCTTTTTTCTATTTTCTATTCTGTGGTAGTGATTTTCACTATTCTGTTCTCCAGGTCATTCATCCATTCTTCTGCCTCAGTTATTCTGCTATTAATTTCTTCCAATATGTTATTCTGGAGAAGGCAATGGCACCCCACTCCAGTACGCTTGCCTGGAAAATCCTAAGAATGAAGGAGCCTGGTAGGTTGCAGTCCATGGGGTCGCTAAGAGTCAGATACGACTGAGTGACTTCCCTTTCACTTTTCACTTTCATGCATTGGAGAAGGAAATGGCAACCTACTCCAGTGTTCTTGCCTAGAGAATCCCAGAGACGGGGGAGCTTGGTGGGCTGCCATCTATGGGGTCGCACAGAGTCAGACACGACTGAAGTGACTTAGCAGCAGTATATTATTCATCTGTGTTTGTTCTCTAGTTCTTGTATGCCTTTAGTAAACATTTATTGCATCTTCTCCATTGTTTTCCTGAGATCATGAATCATCTTCACTATCATTATTCTCAATTTTTTTTCTGAAAAGTTGCCTACCTCCACTTCATTTAGTTGTTTTTCTGGGAGCATTTTAAAGAAAAAGAAGCCACAGCAAGATGGTAGGAGGGGCACAATCAAGATAAAATCAAATCCCATACCCGCTGGGTAGGTGACCCACAAACTGCAGAACAATAATACTAAAAAAGTTCTCCTGCTTTTGTAAAGGGGAGAGATGGTCCCTTCATCTGGGATAGAACTTTCTGCTTTTTCATCCTGATTAATGTTATGTAATGTGGCTTTGTTCTAGCTATGGGATTGTGGTTCTTCCTGCTTCTTCTGTCTGACTTCTGTTGGAGGAGGCTAAAAAACTTGTGCAAGCTTCTTGATGGGATGGACTGGCAGTGGGGAAAACAAAACAAAACAAAACTGGGTCTTGCTCTGGTGGGCAAGGCCTTTCTCAGTGAAATTTTAATTAAATTATCCATTGATGGGTGGGGTTGTGCTTCCTCCCTGTTAGTTGTTTGGCCTGAGGTGACCCAACCCTAAGATCTACAGGCTCTACGACAGGGTTAATAGTATCTTCCAAAAGGGCTTGTGCCAAGTGAGACCTTCCAGGACTGCTGCTGCCAGTGTCCCCATCCCTGTGGTGAGACCCTATTGACCCACACCTCCACAGGAGACCCTCCAACACTAGCAGATAGTTTTGGATCAGTTTCCTGTGGACTCACTGCTCCTTCCTTCTGGGTCTTGTCAAGATTTTATTTGTGCCCTCCGAGACTGGAGTCTTTGTTTCCCCTGGTCCTATGAAGTCCTATAATCAAACCCTGCTGGTCTTCCAGGTCAGATACCCTGTACTGGGATTACCAGTCCCTTTGTCAAATCCACAGGCTGGGAAGTCTGACATGCAGTTCAGAACCTTTACAACAGTGGGAGAATTTTTTTAGTATTATTGCTCTGCAGTTTGTGGGTCACCCACCCTGTGGGTATGGAATTTGATCTTATCATGATTGTGCCCCTCCTACCATCTTGCTGTGCCTTCTTTATTTTCTTTGAATGCAGGGTAAATTTTTCTGGTGGGTTGTAGCATCTTCCTGTTGATAGCTGTTCAACAGCTAATTGCAACTTTGGTGCTCTCACAGGAGGAGATGAACGCACATCCTTCTACTCTGCCATCTTGAACCAGAAGCCTCTGTCTGATGCTTATGTCTTGCTCATTACTACTAAGTTAAAACTTGATTTTAAAACACAACTACATCTTCATATTCTAATTTTTAAATAAATTTTATTAATCAAATTAATTCATGAAAAAAGAAGTAATAATGATAACTGAAAAAAACTTGGAACTAGATAACAATGAAGATACTAAATGTCAGAATTTGTATCATGTGGTTAAAGTGATCCTTCAATGAAAATTTAAAGCCTTAAATATTTATATTACCAATGAAGAGGACGTCCCTGGTGGCTTCTGCTTCCGTAAGTCTTTGGTGGAGCCTGAGATTCTGAATTTCTAACAAGTTACTCAGTGGTGCTGATGCTACTGGTTAGAGGATCACACTTGAGAAATACTAGCTTCTTGCTAATGCTTGTTAATCATTAATTTTAGCTTAGGCCATTTCCCATGTCCAGTTTGTAGTTCTGAGTTACATTCATCTTTATGGAAGGAAAGATCATCCATATAGAAAGTAAAATGATTCTAGAATGATGAGTTAGGAGTTCTCGCTTTTTGACTCAGCCTGTGGATTGAATCTGTGACTTTAAGTAAGTCATACAACCCCCTGGGCCTTAGGAAGTTTAAGGTCTAAGGATGATATGAACTCTAGATAAAAGTAGCATGAATGGGAGAGAGGCAAAATGAAGAAAGGTCAAGAATAGTTGGGAACAATTTAAAGTTTAAAAGGGTTTCTAGTAATGGACAGAACAAAGAAACTGCCAACAGCTTTATATAATCCAACCACAGCTCAATAAAAAACAGTTTTTAGATAATAAGGGAAGGGACAGAGAGTGATACTGAACTAATGATTTGCCTCTGATGAACCAGGCCTGGGAATCTATTGCCAAGAGAGACTCTTGAGGTACCAAACCATCATTGCCTGGAAGAGAAAACAGGAAAAAGTTGGAAGGCTGAAATCACCTTGGGAAGTCCTTCAGCTAAAAGGACACTGATGACTAAAATCACATTTCTGTGTTGCTATCCATGCAATATTGCATAGGCACCTGAAATGTTAGGTCCATGAATCAAGGGAAATTGTAAGTAGTCAAACAGGAGATGGCAAGAGTGAATGTCAACATTTTAGGAATCAGCAAACTAAAATGGACTGGAATGGGTGAATTTAACTCAGATAATCATTATATCTATTACTGTGGGCAAGAATCCCTTAGAAGGAATGGAGTAGCTAAACAAAAGTAAACAAAAGAGTCTGAAATGCAGTATTTGGATGCAATCTCAAAAACAACAGAATGATCTCTGTTAGTTTCCAAGGCAAACCATCCTGGAATGTGAAGTCAAGACATCCTGGAATGTGAAGTCAAGTGGGCCTTAGGAAGCATCACTACAAACAAAGCTAGTGGAGGTGATGGAATTCCAGTTGAGGTGTTTCAAATTCTGAAAGATGATGCTGTGAAAGTGCTGCACTCAATATGCCAGCAAATTTGGAAAACTCTGCAGCGGCCACCGGACTGGAAAATGTCAGTTTTCATTCCAATCCCAAAGAAAGGCAATGCCAAAGAATGCTCAAACTACTGCACAATTGCACTCATCTCACACACTACTAAAGTAATGCTTAAAATTCTCCAAGCCAGGCTTCAACAGTATGTGGCCCAAGAACTTCCAGATGTTCAAGCTGGATTTAGAAAAGGCAGAGGAACCAGAGATCAAATTGCCAACATCTGTTTGATCATCGAAAAAGCAAGAGAGTTTCAGAAAAACATCTATTTCTGCTTTATTGACTATGCCAAAGCTTTTGACTGTGCAGATCACAATCAACTGTGGAAAATTCTGAAAGAGATGGGAATACCAGACCACCTGACCTGCCTCTTGAGAAATCTGTATGCAGGTCAGAAAGTGACAGTTAGAACTGGAAATGGAACAACAGACTGGTTCCAAATAGGGGAAGGAGTATGTCAAGGCTGTATATTGTCACCCTGCTTATTTAACTTCTGTGCAGAGTACATCATGAGAAACGCTGGGCCGGGTGAAGCACAGCTGGAATAAAGATTCCCGGAGAAATATGAATAACCTCAGATATGCAGATGACACCATCCTTATGGCACAAAGTGAGGAAGAACTAAAGAGCCTCTTGATGAAAGTGAAAGAGGAGAGTGAAAAAGTTGGCTTAAAGCTCAATGTTCAGAAAACGAAGATCATGGTATCTGGTCCCATCACTTCATGGGAAATAGATGGAGAAACTGTGGAAACAGTGGCTGACTTTATTTTTCTGGGCTCCAAAATCACTGCAGATGGTGATTGCAGCCATGAAATTAAAAGACGCTTACTCCTTGGAAGGAAAGTTATGACCAACCTAGACAGCATATTAAATAGCAGAGACATCACTTTGCCAACAAAGGTCCATCTAGTCAAGGCTATGGCTTTTCCAGTGGTCATGTATGGATGTGAGAGTTGGACTACAAAGAAAGCTGAGCACCGAAGATTTGATGCTTTTGAACTGTGGTGTTGGAGAAGACTCTTGAGAGTCCCTTGGACTGCAAGGAGATCCAACCAGTTCATCTTAAAGGAGATCAGTCTTGTGTGTTCATTGGAAAGACTGATGTTGAAGCTGAAACTCCAATACATTGGCCACCTTTTGTGAAGAGCTGGCTCATTTGAAAAGACCCTGATGCTGGGAAAGATTAAAGGCAGGAAGAGAAGGGGATGACTGAGGATGAAATGGTTGAATGGCATCACTGACTCAATAGACTTGAGTTTGGATAAACTCTGGGAGTTGGTGACAGACAGGGAGGCCTGGCATGCTGTGGTCCATAGGGTTGCAAAGGGTCAGACACGACTGAGCAACTGAACTGACTGACTGACATGCACTGTCCATCTGTAATGTTCAAATTAACACTGCATATACCTTGAGATGAGATGAGGCCTTCACCACTAAGAGCTGGAGTTATCTATGCAGATGATTTCTTGGTTACCAATTACAGATAGTATCACCACATCTTTCAGGTTTAGTCATATTTTTTCTTGGAAATTTTGACACTGTTTTTGGCAGTGGCTGGTACCTCAGAGAACATATGTACATTTGATTTTATTTGGCCCCTGGCCAAAAAAACTTCTTAATGAATGATCTATAATAACATATAATACAGGTAATGTAGCCTATGTTTCCTGAGCACTATATGCTGCTTGAGTTGTCTGCATTTCTTCCTTTAATCTGAGAACATCTCTATAAAGCAGGTACTACTTTATGCCAATGATGAAAGTTGAGAGAAGTATCTCACCTGGTTATAAGTTAAATAAGTCCAAAGTTTCAAGTATAGAGTTTGGATAAAGTGAGCTAAGAGCTGGGTTTTCATTATTTGAAGTCTCAGCATTTGAGCCTTTGTGGCATCTGTCTGACTGGCCCGGCTGCTAATAAAGCATTTCTAAAATAAGTCCCATAGAGCAATCCAAGTGCTTTCAGACTGTCTCATTGACTGAAAAAAAAAGGGGGGGGGTGGGGGGCAGACATTATCATCTTTCTTTTGTAGACGATGCAATTTAAGTACAAGAAAGCTATTAATCCATAGTCAGTGAGGAGAGTTTCAGAATTGTGAGTGGAAATCAGACCTTGACCTTGGAGAGGATTCAGGAAGCTGCCCACAAAAGACCTCTTTTCAACAGCTGCAGAATATCCAATTTCTAACATAGGAGGTTACTGTGCACAGAAAGAAGTCAGAATTTCACTCTTTGTGACTGACTAAGAACACAAACTCTGCTGCAAAAAAGGTAACAATCTACACACAAATAGAAGGATAAGAAAAGAAAACCTTTTGGTGCATATCAGGCTAAAATGCTGAAGAGTTCTGGTTACATTTTTCTTAAAACATACAGTGCCCCAAGAATTAAGAGTTAGGCCAAAGTATTTCCCCCCTATTCACAGCAATATATTTCTTATTATAAAATGGAATGAAATTATCTAAATGTTTTAGATAATTGTATTGATAACTTTCCTTGAAACCACCTATTCTGTGAAACAAGGAAAATTCCTCTCCTACTTATTGACAGCAGAAGAGTTCACAAGTTAGAATTCTGTCCTTAGGAAATCTCACAAAACATCTCCCAGGTCTCCAAAGGCTCAACAAATGCCACAGGCTAAATTCAGAGAGTGAGTCCTGCTGAGGACACCTACAGTGTGTCCAGTATTAGAAACTCATCTCAAATCTGGGCTGTTAGCATTATTTGATATTTTCTTTGGCAATTTGGAGAAGTAGTAAACAGATAAGTTGAAGAAGAGAAATGAGACACATCAGGATTAGAAAAAGGGTTGAGCAGCCAATGGGCTCTGTTACTGCTAGGTAACACCTTTGCTACCTTGGAAATCATTGATGATGCAGAACTTTAGTCCATGGATGACACCATCCTGTCATCTGAACCACTAGACCCCAGTCTTTGGGAGCAGAGCATCATGGAAAAGATGGAAAAAGAAAGCCTTTCCACTCTGCCCCCAGAAAATTTAAAACTGCTGTGTAGATCCAGAGGAAACTCTGAAGGCTAAAATAGCTCCCACCCACTTGTCAAGATACTGCTTTGGCCAGAAAGAAAATTCTGCCTTGCACATGACAACTGGAGTGAGGATGGAGCCTAAGAATGCTGGTAAGCAAACAGCAAACTAGAGTTTCTTGATTCTAATCTCTTAAACCATTCCCTTTGGAGCACATTAAATATCCCCAAACCTGGTAATGCTGTGAGAAACCCCATCAAATAGACTGTCAGGGGCCAATGCAGAGACTGACTGCGTTGATTCCTATAGAGAGGACCAGATTATCAGGATGGCCCTGAGCCCCAAGAATCATGCACCTGCTGGTAGAGAAGAGAGGTGGGGAAGGGATGCAGATGATGGAAGGGAGATAAGACTGGTTAGCAGCCCCACTCTTCTCCTTCCCTCTGTCCTCTCCAATCCTGCTGTACCCTTTCTTTTCCCTTGTCACATCTAATGATCCAGGGAGCAGACTTTTGAATCTAAAAAGAGGGTTTCATAGAAAGACTGATATGAAGATTCTGGAGGGGGATGGGTTTGTAGTACAAAAGCATGGGCTTTGGAATCAGGCTGTGGGTATGAATCATGGCCCTGACCTTGCTAGCTACTTATCTTGAAGCTCTGAGTAAAATGTTAATAAGAATACCTACCCCGTAGGGCTGATGAGGGGAATTAATAAGATTACTCAAGCAAGAAATCAGAGAGGAATGCTAATCCCCCTTCCCTTTCTCTTCTTCCCCATGTGATATCAAGGCTTTCATAGTTTATTGTAAAACATACTATCTAGCCTCCAAAAGACTGCTTTGCTCTCTTACAGTCAACATCACTGCACTGCAGGACCACTATCTCTTGCCTGGACCACAGAAACACAATTATTTTTTTCTTGTTCAAGTTCAGGGAGTCAGATTAACTATCAGAAATGCGAATCTGAGTATAGTTTCCATGTCTTATAGCCCAGGATGGGTGTCCTACAGATTTTTCTTTTTCTAGTATTCCTGCACTTTAAAGATATATCTGTCTGCTTATATGCTGTGATCAAGTTTCCTCATCACACTTTGAATTCTCTTATGGTGGAGACACTGAACTCTGTATCTCCAGAAACTGGCATGGTGCTTCACAGAGAGTAGGTCTTTTTTTTCTTTTTGATTTTCAATGTTGTGTTAGTTTCAGGTCTACAGCAAAGTGATTTATTTGTGTGTGTGTGTGTGTGTGTGTGTGTGTGTGTGTGTGTGTATTAGCTGTCCAGTCCTGCTGACTCTTCTTGACCTCATGGACTGTAGCCTACTAGGCTCCTCTGTCCATGCGATTCTCCAGGCAGGAATACAGGAGTGGGTAAGGAAATGGCAACCCAGGGACTGAACCCATGTTTCTTGCATCTTCTGCACTGCAGGCCAATTCTTTATAGCTGAGCCACCAGGGAAGCTCTCTATATACATATATATGTATATGCATGTGTGTGTGTGTATATATATATATACACACACATACTTTTTCAGATTATTTTCCCTTATAGGTTGTTATAAAATATTGAGTATATTCCCTGTGCTATACAGGTCCTTGCTGGTTATCTATTTTATATATAGCAATGTGTTTATGTTATGCCAAACTCCTAATTTGTCCCTGCACCCCCCATTTCCCCTTTGATAACCTTAAGTTTCTTTTCTATGTCTGTGGCTCTAATTCTGTTTTGTATATAAGTTCATTTGTATTATTTTTTAGGTTCTATTATAAGTAATATGTCTTTCTCTATCTGATTTACTTCACTTATTATGACAATCTCTAGGTCCATCCATGTTGCTGCAAATAGTATTAGTTCATTCTTTCTTATGATTATATTTATAAGTAATATTCTACTGTGTGTGTATATATATATGTATATATCAAATCTTCTTTGTAGGTCTTGAATGGAGACATATATAATTAAATAAATGATCACATATTTAATGTATTAAGAAGCTGGCATTTAAAGCTATTCAGCAAATGATTATCACTGTCAAGGACTAAATGGTTTGAATACTTAAAATTGAGATGGTTTTGAAAATTCTGGTTTTGCTCCTTTTTTCAAAATTATATATTTGTCTGTTTATTTTTGGCAACACTGGATCTTTGAGATTGTGCAGGCCTTTCTCTAGTTGCAGCAAGCAGGGGCTACTCTCTATTGCAGTGGCTGGGCTTCTCATTGTGGTGCCTTCTCTTGTTGCAGACCAAGGGCTCTAGTAGTTTCCAGTAGTGCAGGCTTCAGTAGTTTCTGCATGTGGGCTCATTCAGTAGTTTCAGCTCCCAGGCTCCAGAGCACAGGCTCAATAGTTGTGGTGCATGGGTTTAGTTGCTCCATGGCATATGGGATCTTCCTGGACCAGGGATCAAATATGTACTTCCCACACTGGCAGACAGATTCTTTGTCACTGAGCCACCAGGGAAAGCCTGGTTTTGCTCCTTGATGACATTTTTTTTAAAAATGTGAATTGTTAAGACTGTCTAGGGGATCCAAGATTTGCTGAATGAATGAATGAATCATCTGGAATAAGGGAAAGGACTATTATCTCCATTTGACTGAGGAAGAGAGTAAGGCTTAGCTTAGGTAAGTTGCTGCTAAGCTTTGGGACATGCCCAAGGAGGCCCATCACCTGGAAGTAGGTGGCAGGGCCCAAACAAAGTGCTGGTGGTTTGCCTGCCACTATGTTCTGCAAAAGTCCTTCCTCACCAGGACACAATGTAACCAGCTGGGCAAATGTGGAAGTGAAGAATTTTCCTCAGTTTTTTTCAGTTGCTCAGTCATGTCTGACTCTTTGCGACCCCATGGACTGCAGCATGCCAGGCTTCCCTGTCCATCACCAACCCCCAGAGCTTGCTCAAACTCATGTCCATTGAGTCAGTGATGCCATCCAACCATCTCACCCTCTGTCATCCCCTTCTCCTCCTGCCTTCAATCTTCCCCAGCATCAGGGTCTTTTCCAAGGAGTCAGTTCTTCACATCAGGTGGCCAAAGTATTGGAGTTTCAGCTTCAGCATCAGTCTTTCCAATGGATATTCAGGACTGATTTCCTTTAGGATTGACTGGTTTGAGCTCCTTGCAGTCCAAGGGACTCTCAAGAGTCTTCTCCAACATCACAGTTCAAAAGCATCAATTCTTTGGCACTCAGCTTTCTTCACAGTCCAACTCTCACATCCATACATGACTACTGGAAAAACCATAGCTTTGACTAGATGGACCTTTGTTAGCAAAGCAATGTCTCTGCTTTTTAGTATGCTGTCTAGGTTGGTCACAACTTTTCTTCCAAGAATCAAATGTCTTTTAAAGTCATGGCTGCAGTCCCCATCTGTAGTGATTTTGGAGCCCAATAAAGTCAAGTCTGTCACTGTTTTCATTGTTTCCCCATCTATTTGCCACGAAGGGATGGGACTGGATGCCATGATCTTCATTTTTTGAATGTTGAGTTTTAAGCCAGCTTTAAGGTAGAATACCAGACCACTTTATCTGCCTCCTGAGAAATCTGTATGCAGGTCAAGAAGCAACAGTTTGAAGTGGACATGGAACAACAGACTGCTTCCAAATTGGGAAAGGACTGCCATATGACCCAGCAATCCCACTGCTGGGCATACACACCAAGGAAACCAGAATTGAAAGAGATATGTGCACCCCAAAGTTCATCGCAGCACTGTTTACAATAGCCAGGGCATGGAAGTAACCTACATGTCCACTGGCAGATGAATGGATAAGAAAGCAGTGGTACATATACACAATGGAATATTACTTAGGCATTAAAAAGAATGCATTTGAATTAGTTCTAATGAGGTGGATGAAACTGGAGCCTATTATACAGAGTGAGGTAAGTCAGAAAGAAAAACACCAATATAGTATACTAACACATATACATGGAATTTAGAAAGATGCTAATAATGACCCTGTATATGAGACAGCAAAAGAGACACAGATGTAAAGAACAGACTTTTGGACTCTGTGGGAGAAGGCGAGGGTGAGATGATTTGAGAGAATAGCACTGAAACATGTATATTATCATATGTGAAACAGATTGCCAGTCAAGGTTTGATGCATGAGACAGGGTGCTCAGGCCTGGTGCACTGGGATGGCCCTGAGGGATGGGATGGGGAGGGAGATGGGAGGGGGGCGTTTAGGACGGGGAACACATGTATACCCATGGCTGATTCATGTCAATGTATGGTAAAAACTACTCTAATACTGTAAAGTAATTAGCCTCCAATTAAAATAAATTAATTAAAAGAAGCAAATTGAGAAAGGAGTGTGTCAAGGCTGTATATTGTCACCCTGGTTATTTAACTTATATATAGAGTATATCATGTGAAATGCTGGGCTGGATGATGCACAAGCTGGAATCAAGATTGATGTGGGGAAATATCAATAATCTCAAACATGCAGATGACACTGCCCTTATGGCAGTAAGTGAAGAAGATGTAAAGAGCCTCTTGATGAAAGTGAAAGAATTTTCCTACTTTGCTCTATTTTCTTGGTGTTGATTAGTGATGGATTTGCAAGGTTTGGAACATGGAAATGCAGAAATAGCAGCTGCTAGGATAGCTGTTGACAGGTGAAAAGCTGATTTGCGGTAAGCAGCAGTTCGCGGCACACTGTTCTACTTTATCAGCACATCACAATAGAATGAAAGGGAGGTCATATCAAACTGCTTCCAAGAGCTCCAAGCTCCACTGATACTCAATTATTCAACTGTTTGAACTCCCCACCTCAATATATTTTTTGGGTCTGACAGATGGTTCTCACACAGACCCATTCTCATGAGTAACTTCTACATCTACAGAATCCACTGTTAAGTTAAGAGTTTTGGACACAATGCATCAGTGCTACAATAAATGTATTCAGGACAGTGTGAATAGCATGAATGGAAATCCAGCAGAAAGGTAGTGAAAGGCTGACTCCCTTCCTATAATAGGAAGCACCATCAGGAGAGGGGAGTATCAGGGCATCTACTTCTGCTCCCTCCCTGCCATGCTGAGGTTGTGGTAGGATCTGTGTTCCTTTGTTGCTACAGCTCCCGGGTGTGGGGAAAGGAGATGGGTTCTACAGCTTTACTCTCTCGTAACATAATCCCTTGACCTTGTAACTTTAGACCTGGGATGGTAAAAGCTTCCTGCTATTGTTATTCCTGGACACTTAACCATCTCTCATTTTACATCTGTAGAGTAGTCCTTCATTAAATGCCCTGTCAGCATCCTGAAAGGTACAGAGGAGAAAATAATTTTCAGCTCTCTCCTTAAGAGAACAAGCTGTTAGCTCTGCCCTAGAAAAATGTGGAAAGAAAACACACTGCAAGTGACTTAGTATTAAAACATGTTTGTGAGACTCACAGACTTATAGAATGAACTTATGGTTGCTAGGGAGAAGGACAGGGGGAAGGGATAGCTGGGAGTTTGGGATCAACACATACATACTGCTATATTTAAAATGGCTAACCAAGGACCTACTGCATAGCACAGAGAACTCTGCTCAATGTAATGTGGCAGCCTGGATGGGAGAAGAGTTTGGGAGAGAATGGATACATGTATATATAGCTGAGTCCCTTTGCTGTCCACCTGAAACTCACATTGTTAATCAGCTATATTGCAATATAAAATTGAAACTTCAAAAGCAAAAGAAAAAAGATGGTTGTGGACTAGATCCCTTAAACGAAAAGCATTTTGTTGTTATTATCTTAGTCAAATTGTGGGCAAGAATAGGGCAATCTGATATGTGTAAATTTTCATATTTAGAGTAGTTGTACATAATCAGCATTTCACGAGTAGGCAAAGCCATGGGAAATAAGTCTACCATTATTGTCTTCTGTATGTCATCTGGATGCAACAGAAGAAGGGAAGAGAGTAACTGGTTTTATTCTCAGCTCCAAGCTGAGGGTCAAGACCCCTGACTTTCATTTTTGACTGTGTAGCCTGGGGAAGATTGCTTAATCCTACTAATCTCAGATTTATCACTCCCAACTAGGTACAAAAATACTAACTCCATAATATAGGGAGGATTAAATGACATCTTAAAGGTAAAGTGCTGAGCAGAATGCCTAGTGCTTGGTGCTCAGATTTTTTACTAGAAAATAAATTCTACAAAGACAAGGGGGTACAGAGACCACCCTCTGGTGTATTCATTTTATGTCACTGTGTAGCAAATTACTACAACACAGTGACTTGGAACACACACTTGCTGTCTCATAATATCCGTGGATCAGGAGTCCAGACACATCTTAGCTGCATCCTTGCTCAGGCTCTCACAGGCTGAGGTCTAGGTGTGGGCTGGGCGGCATTATCATCTGGATGCTTGACTAGGGAGAATTTGTGGCTGTGAATTCATAGCAGTTTGTTCCTTGAAAGCCAGAAACAGAGATATGGGGTGTCTGCTACTTTAAGTCTCTGATTTCAGGGAAGACACAGGCCCTCTTCTAAAGGGCTTATAATTAGAACAGGTTCACCAGGATAATCTCCCTTCTGAGCAATTAATGTCAGCTGATTAGGGATCTTAATGACATTTTCACCTTTGCCATATACTGTAACACAACCACAAGAATAATGTCCCACCACCTTTGATATATTTACAGGCTAAAAGGTCACAGGTCCTGCCCACACTTGAGGGGAGGGAAATACACAAAGACATGGATACTGGAGGGAGGCAAACACCATATCCTGGTTGTGCACAACTGGAGTTAATGGGGAAAATATTAGCATTTGCATTTGTATTCATTTTTATCACAGCAGTGACAATTCTATTATTGTACGTGATTTAAAGTATACATACTGTATTAGTATAAGAGTAAAATTCTTCAACAGATAGGAATACCAGACCACCTCACCTGTCTCTTGAGAAACCTATATGCAGGTCAGGAAGCAACAGTTAGAATTGGACATGGAACAACAGACTGGTTCCAAATAGGAAAAGGAGTACGTCAAGGCTGTATACTGTCACCCTGCTTATTTAACATATGCAGAGTACATCATGAGAAATGCTGGGCTGGATGAAGCACAAGCTGGAATCAAGATTGCCGGGAGAAATATGAATAACCTCAGATATGCAGATGACACCACCCTTATGGCAGAAAGTGAAGAGGAACTCAAAAGCCTCTTGATGAAAGTGAAAGAGGAGAGTGAAAAAGTTGGCTTCAAGCTCAACATTCAGAAAATGAAGATCATGTTATCTAGTGCCATCACTTCATGGGAAATAGATGGAGAAACAGTGGAAACAGTGTCAGACTTTATTTTTTGGGGCTCCAAAATCACTACAGATGGTGATTGCAACCATGAAATTAAAAGATGCTTACTCCTTGGAAGAAAAGTTATGACCAACCTAGATAGCATGTTGAAAAGCAGAGACATTACTTTGGCAACAAAGGTCCGTCTAGTCAAGGCTATGATTTTTCCAGTGGTCATGTATGGATGTGAGAGTTGGACTGTGAAGAAAGCTGAGCACCAAAGAACTGATGTTTTTGAACTATGTTGTTGGAGAAGACTCTTGAGAGTCCCTTGGACTACAAGGAGATCCAACCAGTCCATTCTAAAGGAGATCAGTCCTGGGTGTTCATTGGAAGGACTGATGCTAAAGCTGAAACTCCAGTACTTTGGCCACCTTATGCAAAGAGTTGACTCACTGGAAAAGACCCTGATGCTGGGAGGGATTAGGGGCAGGAGGAAAAGGGGACGACAGAGGATGAGATGGCTGGATGGCATCACCAACTCGATGGACGTGAGTTTGAGTGAACTCTGGGAGTTGGTGATGGACAGGGAGGCCTGGCGTGCTGCGATTCATGGGATCGCAAAGAGTTGGACACGACTGAGCGACTGAACTGACTGACTGAAAGGTGTATAATTAATAAAATAAGTATATATGAAAAGTGCTTTTGATAGAAATGCATCATAAAAATTATAAATGATTTCAAGCGATAGATCTTTCCCCTACTTTCTCTTCTCACTTTTGCTAATTATCTGTGATATCCTATGCAAATTACTTAATCTATGACTCAGCTTCTTCTTGTGCAGAAATGGGAATAATAATTCCGGACCTGTCTACCTCCCTGATGAAGTCCTGAAGAGAAAATGTTGGGAAACATTTGGAAATAGACACAATACATACAAAGTAGGCAGAAAAAGCAGAAAACCTTAAAGTAGGTTATCATCTCTAATTTTACACTAAGAAAAGCAAGAAAGAACTGTTCAAGGTGCACCTCCTTTCTGCCTATACTTGATTTCTCCAACATATATACAGGATCCCCCCTAGGAGACTGAAAATATTATATGGCTCTCCGGGATTTTACAACAAACTTACTAAATCCCTTTAGGTTCCTGTTTCCTGGCTGTTCACTGCAAGGGCACTTCACCTGAAATGTGAAGGGTGATATTAACTTGCAGGAAAGTCTGGCATTTCTCCTCTCATCCTTTAACCATTGACAATGATGGGTTAATAAATCTCCTATTTTGTTTTTCCTCCTTCCTTGAAGACAGCAGTTGAACCCGTTCTTTCATTTCTTCCAGGCATCAGAATCAGTTCAGTTCAGTAGCTCAGTAGTGTTTGACTCTTTGTGACCCCATGGACTGCAGCATGCCAGGCTTCCCCATCCATCACCAGCTCCCGGAGCTTACTCAAACTCATGACTACTGAGTCGGTGATGCCATCCAACCATGTCATCCTCTATTGTCACCTTCTCCTCCTGCCTTCAATCTTCAGAATAAGAAATATAAAAGAAGGACCTCTGTAAACCTTCAGTAAGTAGGAGATAGACTTTGGAATCAACTAGATCTGGGCTCAGGTCTTAAGAGATCTGTGAATTTTGAGGAGCTTGCTCAACTCTCTGAGCTTTAATTTCCCTCTTTGTTAGCCATGAAATTTTGTTGTGTGGATTAGAGGGAATGGAAAATGGGAAAGTACCTGGCATGGTTCCTGGCATACAGTAGGCACACAATAGTGGCTTAATGCTCTTTTCTCTTCTGCAGGTCCAGGTTCAAGTCATGATTTGGCTTCTAATGAGCCATGTGGTCCAGGGCCAGTACTTTCTCCTCCCTGGGGCTTTATTCCGTAATTCTAAGGAGCTCTAGGTTCAAACAGCACTGCTGCATGAGATCCCACAAGAACCAGGACAAGTCAGGGCAGTGTCCTCCATGTCATCCTCCTCATTTCAGTGTCATCATTCCCAGCCCACTGATGTTAAAGAACAATTGGTGAAAATGTGAATTTCCAGATGTGCAAGCTGGTTTTAGAAAAGGCAGAAGAACCAGAGATCGAATTGCCAACATCCGCTAGATCATCAAAAAGGCAAGCAAGTTCCAGAAAAACATCTCTTTCTGCATTATTGACTATGATAACCTCAGATATGCAGATGGAGAAGGTGATGGCACTCCATTCCAGTAATGTTGCCTGGAAAATCCCATGGACGGAGGAGCCTGGTAGGCTGCAGTCCATGGGGTCATGAAGAGTCGGACACGACTGAGAGACTTCACTTTCATTTTTCACTTTCATGCATTGGAGAAGGAAATGGCAACCCACTCCAGTGTACTTGCCTGGATAATCCCAGGGATGGGGGATCCTGTTGGGCTGCCCTCTATGGAGTTGCACAGAGTTGGACACAACTGAAGCGACTTAGCAGCAGCAGCAGCAGCAGCAGCAGCAGCAGCAGCAGCAGCAGCAGCAGCAGATATGCAGATGACACCACCCTTATGGCAGAAAGTGAAGAGGAACTAAAGAGCCTCTTGATGAAAGTGAAAGAGGAGAGTGAAAAGGCTGGCTTAAAGCTCAACATTCAGAAAATGAAGATCATGGTATCTGGTCCCATCATTTCATGGGAAGTAGATGGGGAAACAGTGGAAAAGTGTCAGACTTTTTTGGGGGGGGCTCCAAAATCACTGCAGATGGTGATTGCAGCCATGAACTTAAAAGACACTTACTCCTTGGAAGGAAAGTTATGATCAGCCTAGATAGCATATTAAAAAGCAGAGACATTACTTTGCTAACAAAGGTCCATCTAGTCAAGGCTATGGTTTTTCCAGTGGTCATGTATAGATGTGAGAGTTGGGCTGTGAAGAAAGCTGAGCGCCAAAGCATTGATGCTTTTAAACTGTGGTGTTGGAGAAGACTCTTGAGAGTCCTTTGGACTGCAAGGAGATCCAACCAGTTCATTCTGAAGGAGATCAACCCTGGGATTTCTTTGGAAGGAATGATGCTAAAGCTGAAACTTCAATACTTTGGCCACCTCATGGGAAGAGTTGACTCATTGGAAAAGACTCTGATGCTGGGAGGAATTGGGGGCAGGAGGAGAAGGGGACAACAGAGGATGAGATGACTGGATGGCATCACTGACTCGATGGACGTGAGTTTGAGTAAACTCTGGGAGTTGGTGATGGACAGGGAGGCCTGGCGTGCTGTGGTCCATGGTGTCACAAAAAGTTGGACACGACTGAGCAACTGAACTGAACTGAACTGATGAACTCTGTGGCGACACGTTTGTAAAGAAGTTAGATGCTATAGCTACAGTTTCAAATGCACGTTCAGTCCTCAGAATAGATTGTGGTCAAGACTGAAGAATACAGAAATGGGGTAAAGACAAACCCATTTCAGAAACTAACACAAGTATAGAGGGACAGTACTTTTGCTTGTGTGAGTTTGTGTCACCAGATAGTCACTCTATATTGCCAGATTTCTCTAAGCCTAAGTAGACAATGGAATTTAAGAGAAGATAAGCTACAATGATTTATAGTCTATTTCCTAATTTTGTATAAGGTATGCAAAATTATACAAAGATAAGGTATGAAAACAAAAATAAATTTTGTATACAAAAATAAGATGTTACAGGGAGGGAGGAGGGAGGGGGGTTCAGGATGGGGAACACGTGTATACCTGTGGTGGATTCATGTTGATGTATGACAAAACCAATACAATATTGTAAAGTAATTAACCTCCAATTAAAATAAATAAGTTAAAAAAAAATAAGGCATGTTTGCCTATCACCAGGAAAACTCTCAGGGACTTTTAAAAATAATTACTTCAAATTTTACTTTTTTAATAGGAAGTAAAAAGGACTAAGCAAATAGACAGTGTTGTCCTGGATACTAAAAATTGTGTGTATATTTTATTATTATTATTTATTTTGAGTTTCAGAATTTTTTATATTTTATTATTTTACTTTACAATACTGTATTGGTTTTGCCATACATCAACATGAATCTGCCACGGGTGTACAGGTGTTCCCAATCCTGAACCCCACGCCCATCTCCCTTTCCACACCATCTCTCTGGGTCATCCCAGTGCACCAGCCACAAGCATCCTGTATCCTGCATCAAACCTAGACTAGTGATTCATTTCTTATATAATATTATACATGTTTCAATGCCATTCTCCCAAATCATCCCACCCTCTCCCTCTCCCACAGAGTCCAAAGACTGTTCTATACATCTGTGTCTCTTTTGTTGTCTCGCATACAGGGTTATTATTATCATCTTTATAAATTCCATATATATGTTAGTATACTGTATTGGTGTTTTTCTTTCTGGCTTACTTCACTCTGTATAATCGGCTCCAGTTTCATCCACCTCAGAACTGATTCAAATGTATTCTTTTTAATGGCTGAGTAATACTCCATTGTGTATATGTACCACAGCTTTCTTATCCATTCATCTGCTGATGGATATCTAGGTTGCTTCCATGATCTGGCTATTATAAACAGTGCTGCGATGAACATTGGGGTACATGTGTCTCTTTCAATTCTGGTTTCCTCGGTGTGTATGCCCAGCAGTGGGATTGCTGGGTCACAAGGCAGTTCTATTTCCAGGTGTTTAAGGAATCTCCACACTGTTCTCCATAGTGGCTGTACTAGTTTGCATTCCCACCAACAGTGTAGGAGGGTTCCCTTTTCTTCACACCCTCTCCAGCATTTATTGCTTGTAGACTTTTGGATAGCTGCCATTCTGACTGGTGTGAAATGGTACCTCATTGTGGTTTTGATTTGCATTTCTCTGATAATGAGTGATGTTGAGCATCTTTTCATGTGTTTGTTAGCCATCCGTATGTCTTCTTTAGAGAAATGTCTATTTAGTTCTTTGGCCCATTTTTTGATTGGGTCGTTTATTTTTCTGGAATTGAGCTGCAGGAGTTGCTTGTATATTTTTGAGATTAGTTGTTTGTCAGTTGCTTCATTTGCTATTATTTTCTCTCATTCTGAAGGCTGTCTTTTCACCTTGCTTATAGTTTCCTTTGTTGTGCAGAAGCTTTTAATTTTAATTAGATCCCATTTGTTTATTTTTGCTTTTATTTCCAATATTCTGGGAGGTGGGTCATAGAGGATCCTGCTGTGATTTATGTTGGAGAGTGTTTTGCCTATGTTCTCCTCTAGGAGTGTTATAGTTTCTGGTCTTATGTTTAGATCTTTAATCCATTTTGAGTTTATTTTTGTGTATGGTGTTAGAAAGTGTTCTAGTTTCATTCTTTTACAAGTGGTTGACCAGTTTTCCCAGCACCACTTGTTAAAGAGATTGTCTTTAATACATTGTATATTCTTGCTTCCTTTGTCAAAGATAAGGTGTCCATAGGTGTGTGGATTTATCTTTGGGCTTTTTATTTTGTTCCATTGGTCTATATTTCTGTCTTTGTGCCAGTACCATACTGTCTTGATGACTGGCTTTGTAGTAGAGCCTGAAGTCAGGCAGGTTGATTCCTCCAGTTCCATTCTTCTTTCTCAAGATTGCTTTGGCTATTCGAGGTTTTTTGTATTTCCATACAAATTGTGAAATTATTTGTTCTAGCTCTGTGAAAAATACCGCTGGTAGCTTGATAGGGATTGCATTGAATCTATAGATTGCTTTGGGTAGTATACTCATTTTCACTATATTGACTTTTCCGATCCGTGAACATGGTATATTTCTCCATCTATTAGTGTCCTCTTTGATTTCTTTCATCAGTGTTTCATAATTATATATATATATATATATATATATATATATATATATATATATATATATATATAGGTCTTTAGTTTCTTTAGGTAGGTATATTCCTAAGTATTTTATTCTTTTCATTGCAATGGTGAATGGAATTGTTTCCTTAATTTCTTTTTCTACTTTCTCATTATTAGTGTATAGGAATGCAAGGGATTTCTGTGTGTTGATTCTATATCCTGCAACTTTACTATATTCATTGATTAGCTCTAGTAATTTTCTGGTGGAGTCTTTAGGGTTTCTATATAGAGGCTCATGTCATCTGCAAACAGTGAGAGTTTTACTTCTTCTGTTCCAATTTGGATTCCTTTTATTTCTTTTTCTGCTCTGATTGCTGTGGCCAAAACTTCCGGAAGTACGTTGAATAGTAGCATTGAAAGTGGGCACCCTTGTCTTGTTCCTGACTTTAGGGGAAATGCTTTCAATTTTTTACCATTGAGGATAATGTTTGCTGTGGGTTTGTCATATATAGCTTTTATTATATTGAGGTATGTTCCTTCTATTCCTGCTTTTGAAGAGTTTTTATTAAAGGATGTTGAAGTTTGTCAAAGCCTTTCTCTGCATCTATTGAGATAATCATATGGTTTTTATTTTTCAGTTTGTTAATGTGGTGAATTACATTGATTGATTTGCGGATATTGAAGAATCCTTGCATCCCTGGGATAAAGCCCACTTGGTCATGGTGTATGATCTTTTTAATGTGTTGTTGGATTCTGATTGCTTAGAATTTTGTTAAGGATTTTTGCATCTATGTTCATCAGTGATATTGGCCTGTAGTTTTCTTTTTTTGTGGCATCTTTGTCAGGTTTTAGTATTAGGGTGATGGTGGCCTCATAGAATGAGTTTGGAAGTTTACCTTCCTCTGAATTTTCTGGAAGAGTTTGAGTAGGATATGTGTTAGCTCTTCTCGAAATTTTTGGTAGAGTTCAGCTGTGAAGCCATCTGGACCTGGGCTTTTGTTTGCTGGAAGATTTCTGATTACAGTTTCAATTTTCATGCTTGTGATGGGTCTGTTAAGACTTTCTATTCTTCCTGGTTCAGTTTTGGAAAGTTGTATTTTTCTAAGAATTTGTCCATTTCTTCCATGTTGTCCATTTTATTGGCATATAATTGCTGATAGTCTCTTATGATCCTTTGTATTTTTTCTGTGTTGTCTGTTGTGATCTCTCCGTTTTCATTTCTAATTTTATTGATTTGATTTTTCTCCCTTTGTTTCTTGATGAGTCTGGCTAATGGTTTGTCAATTTTATTTACCCTTTCAAAGAACCAGCTTTTGGCTTTGTTGATTTTTGCTATGGTCTCTTTGTTTCTTTTGCATTTATTTCTGCCCTAATTTTTAAGATTTCTTTCCTTCTACTAACTCTGGGGTTCTCCCTTTCTTCCTTTTCTAGTTGCTTTAGGTGTAGAGTTAGGTTATTTATTTGACTTTTTTCTTGTTTCTTGAGGTATGCCTGTATTGCTATGAACTTTCCCCTTAGCACTGCTTTTACAGTGTCCCACAGGTTTTAGGTTGTTGTGTTTTCATTTTTATTTGTTTCTATGCATATTTTGATTTCTTTTTTGATTTCTTCTGTGATTTGTTGGTTATTCAGAAGCATGTTGTTCAGCCTCCATATGTTGGAATTTTTAATAGTTTTTCTCCTGTAATTGAGATCTAATCTTAATGCATTATGGTCAGAAAAGATGCTTGGAATGATTTCCCTTTTTTTTGAATTTACCAAGGCTAGATTTATGGCCCAGGATGTGATCTATCCTGGAGAAGGTTCTGTGAGCACATGAGGAAAAGGTGAAACTCACTGTTTTGGGGTGAAATGTCCTATAGATATCAATTAGGTCTAACTGGTCTATTGTATCATTTAAAGTTTGTGTTTCTTTGTTAATTTTCTGTTTAGTTGATCTATTAATAGGTGTGAGTGGGGTATTAAAATCTCCCACTATTATTGTGTTATTGTTAATTTCCCCTTTCATACTTGTTAGCATTTGTCTTACATATTGAGGTGCTCCTATGTTGGGTGCATATATATTTATAATTCTTACATCTTCTTCTTGGATTGATCCTTTGATCATTATGTAGTGTCCTTCTTTGTCTCTTTTCACAGCCTTTGTTTTAAAGTCTATTTTATCTGATATGAGTATAGCTACTCCCGCTTTCTTTTGGTCTCTATCTGCATGGAATATCTTTTTCCAGCCCTTCACTTTCAGTCTGTATGTGTCCCTTGTTTTGAGGTGGGTCTCTTGTAGACAACATATATAGGGGTCTTGTTTTTGTATCCATTCAGCCAGTCTTTGTCTTTTGGTTGGGGCATTCAACCCATTTACATTTAAGGTAATTATTGATAAGTATCATCCCGTTGCCATTTACTTTATTGTTTTGGGTTCTGGTTTATACACCCTTTTTGTGTTTCCTGTCTAGAGAATATCCTTTAGCATTTGTTGGAGAGCTGGTTTGGTGGTGCTGTATTCTCTCAGCTTTTGCTTGTCTGTAAAGCTTTTGATTCCTCCTTCATATCTGATGAGATCCTTGCTGGGTATAGTAATCTGGGCTATAGGTTATTTTCTTTCATCACTTTAAGTATGTCTTGCCATTCCCTCCTGGCCTGAAGAGTTTTTATTGAAAGATCAGCTGTTATCCTTATGGGAATCCCCTTGTGTGGTATTTGTTATTTTTCCCTTGCTGCTTTTAATATTTGTTCTTTGTGTTTGATCTTTGTTAACTTGACTAATATGTGTCTTGGGGTGTTTCACCTTGGGTTTATCCTGTTTTGGACTCTCCAGGTTTCTTGGACTTGGGTGATTATTTCCTTCCCCATTTTAGGGACGTTTTCAACTATTATCTCCTCAAGAATTTTCTCATGGTCTTTCCTTTTGTCTTCTTCTTCTGGGACTGTTATAATTTGAATATTGGAGCATTTCATATTGTCCTGGAGGCCTCTGAGATTGTCCTCATTTCTTTTAAGTCATTTTTCTTTTTTCCTCTCTGTTTCATTTATTTCTACCATTCTATCTTCTATTTCACTAATCCTATCTTCTGCCTCCATTATTCTAGTATTTGTTCCCTCCAGAGTGTTTTTGATCTCATGTATTGCATTATTCATTATATATGTTCTCCTTTTTATTTCTTCTAAGTCCTTGTTAAACATTTCTTGCATCTTCTCAATCCTTGTCTCCAGGCTATTTATCTGTGATTCCATTTTGATTTCAAAATTTTGGATCATTTTCATGATCATTATTTGGAATTCTTTATCAGGTAGATTCCCTATCTCTTCCTCTTTTGTTTGGTTTGGTGGGCATTTATCCTGTACCTTTACCTGCTGGGTATTCCTCTGTCTCTTCATCTTCTTTACATTGCTGTGTTTGGGGTAGCCTTTCTGTATTCTGGCAGTTTGTGGAGTTCTCTTTATTGTGGAGTTTCCTTGCTGTGGGTGAGGTTGTATCAGTGGCTTGTTAAGGTTTCTTGGTTAGGGAAGCTTGTGTTCGTGTTCTGGTGGGTGGAGCTGGATTTCTTCTCTCTGGAGTGCAATGAAGTGTCCAGTAATGAGTTATGAGATGTCCATAATTTTGGAGTAACTTTGGGCAGCCTGTATATGCAGCTCAGGGCTGTGTTCTTGTGTTGCTGGAGAATTTGTATGGTACGTCTTGCTCTGGAACTTGTTGGCCCTTGGGAGGTGCTTGGTTTCAGCGTAGGTATGGAGGTGTTTGATGAGTTCCTATCAATTAATGTTTCCTGGAGTCAGGAGTTCTCTGATGTTCTCAGGATTTGGACTTAAGCCTCCTGATTCTGGTTTTCAGTCTTATTTTTACAGTAGTCTCAAGACTTCTCCTTCTGTATAGCACCATTGATAAAACATCTATGTTAAATATGAAAAGTTTCTCCACAGTGAGGGACACTCAGAGAGGTTCACAGAGTTACATGGAGAAGAGAAGAGGGAGGAGGGAGTTAGAGGTGAGGTGGAATCAAATGAGGAGAGAGCAAGATAGCCAGTAGTCACTTCCTTATGTGCGCTCCACAGTCTGGACTGCTCAGAGATGTTCATGGAGTTATACAGAGAGAAGAGGGAGGAAGGAGACAGAGGTGACCAGGAGGATAAAAGGGGGGAATGAAAAGGAGAGAGATAGATCCAGCCAGTAATCCGTTCCCAAAGTGTTCTCTACCATCTGGAACACACAGAAATTCACAGAGTTGGGTAGAGAAGAGAAGGGGAAGGGAGGAGACAGAGGCAACCTGGTGGAGAAAAAGGAGAGTCCAAAAGAGGAGAGAGCAGTCAAGCCAGTAATCTTGCTCTCAAGTAAAAATGGGTACTGAAGATTGGGTTTTTGAAGGTACAAAATTGGTAACAAATACCAAAAAGCAAAGATTAAAAATCTAGAGTAGAGGTTGGATTTTCAAAAATACAGTATTAAAGAAAAGAAGAAGGAAAAAAACCGAAGTCGCAAGAATTATTTAAAAAAATATATTTATGAAGTTTGCTTTAAAAATAGGGTCTTGTATAGGAATGCAAGGGATTTCTGTGTGTTGATTTTATATCCTGCAACTTTACTATATTCATTGATTAGCTCTAGTAATTTTCTGGTGGAGTCTTTAGGGTTTTCCATGTAGAGGATCATGTCATCTGCAAACAGTGAGAGTTTTACTTCTTCTTTTCCAATTTGGATTCCTTTGATTTCTTTTTCTGCTCTGATTGCTGTGGCCAAAACTTCCAGAACTATGTTGAATAGTAGCGGTGAAAGTGGACACCCTTGTCTTGTTCCTGACTTTAGGGGAAATGCTTTCAATTTTTCACCATTGAGGATAATGTTTGCTGTGGGTTTGTCATATATAGCTTTTATTATGTTGAGGTATGTTCCTTCTATTCCTGCTTTCTGGAGAGTTTTTATCATAAATGGATGTTGAATTTTGTCAAAGGCCTTCTCTGCATCTATTGAGATAATCATATGGTTTTTATTTTTCAGTTTGTTAATGTGGTGAATTACATTGATTGATTTGCGGATATTGAAGAATCCTTGCATCCCTGGGATAAAGCCCACTTGGTCATGGTGTATGATCTTTTTAATGTGTTGTTGGATTCTGATTGCTAGAATTTTGTTGAGGATTTTTGCATCTATGTTCATCAGTGATATTGGCCTGTAGTTTTCTTTTTTTGTGACATCTTTGTCAGGTTTTGGTATTAGGGTGATGGTGGCCTCATAGAATGAGTTTGGAAGTTTACCTTCCTCTGCAATTTTCTGGAAGAGTTTGAGGAGGATAGGTGTTAGCTCTTCTCGAAATTTTTGGTAGAATTCAGCTGTGAAGCCGTCTGGACCTGGGCTTTTGTTTGCTGGAAGATTTCTGATTACCATTTCAATTTCCGTGCTTGTGATGGGTCTGTTAAGATTTTCTATTTCTTCCTGGTTCAGTTTTGGAAAATTGTACTTTTCTAAGAATTTGTCCATTTCTTCCACGTTGTCCATTTTATTGGCATACAACTGCTTATAGTAGTCTCATATGATCCTTTGTATTTCTGTGTTATCTGTTGTGATCCACATTTTTCACACAACTAGAACAAATAATTTCAAGATTTGTATGGAAATACAAAAAACCTCGAATAGCCAAAGCAATCTTGAGAAAGAAGAATGGAACTGGAGGAATCAACTTGCCTGACTTCAGGCTCTACTACAAAGCCACAGTCATCAAGACAGTATGGTACTGGCACAAAGACAGACATATAGATCAATGGAACAAAATAGAAAGCCCAGAGATAAATCCACACACATATGGACACCTTATCTTTGACAAAGGAGGCAAGAATATACAATGGAGTAAAGACAATCTCTTTAACAAGTGGTGCTTGGAAAACTGGTCAACCACTTGTAAAAGAATGAAACTAGATCACTTTCTATCACTGTACACAAAAATAAACTCAAAATGGATTAAAGATCTAAATGTAAGATCAGAAACTATAAAACTCCTGGAGGAGAACATAGGCAAAACACTCTCAGACATAAATCACAGCAGGATCCTCTATGATCCACCTCCCAGAATTCTGGAAATAAAAGCAAAAATAAACAAATGGGATCTAATTAAAATTAAAAGCTTCTGTACAACAAAGGAAAATATAAGCAAGGTGAAAAGACAGCCTTCTGAATGGGAGAAAATAATAGCAACTGAAACAACTGACAAACAACTAATCTCAAAAATATACAAGCAACTTCTGCAGCTCAATTCCAGAAAAATAAACGACCCAATCAAAAAATGGGCCAAAGAACTAAGTAGACATTTCTCCAAAGAAGACATACGGATGGCTAACAAACACATGAAAAGATGTTCAACATCACTCATTATTAGAGAAATGCAAATCAAAACCACAATGAGGTACCACTTCACACCAGTCAGAATGGCTGCGATCCAAAAATCTGCAAGCAATAAATGCTGGAGAGGGTGTGGAGAAAAGGGAACCCTCCTACACTGTTGGTGGGAATGCAAACTAGTACAGCCACTATGGAGAACAGTGTGGAGATTCCTTAAAAAATTGCAAATAGAACTACCTTATGACCCAGCAATCCCACTTCTGGGCATACACACCGAGGAAACCAGAATTGAAAGAGACACATGTACCCCAATGTTCATCGCAGCACTGTTTACAATAGCCAGGACATGGAAACAACCTAGATGTCCATCAGCAGATGAATGGATAAGAAAGCTGTGGTACATATACACAATGGAGTATTACTCAGCCGTTAAAAAAAATTCATTTGAATCAGTTCTGATGAGATGGGTGAAACTGGAGCCAATTATACAGAGTGAAGTAAGCCAGAAAGAAAAACACCAATACAGTATACTAACACATATATATGGAATTTAGGAAGATGGCAATGACGACCCTGTATGCAAGACAGGAAAAAAGACACAGATGTGTATACCGGACTTTTGGACTCAGAGGGAGAGGGAGAGGGTGGGATGATTTGGGAGAATGGGAATTATAACATGTATACTGTCATGTAAGAATTGAATCGCCAGTCCATGTCTGACATAGGGTGCAGCTTGCTTGGGGCTGGTGCATGGGGATGACCCAGAGAGATGTTGTGGGGAGGGAGGTGGGAGGGGGGTTCATGTTTGGGAACGCATGTAAGAATTAAAGATTTTAAAATTTAAAAAAAATAAAAAATTAAAATTAAAAAAAAAAATAAAAATAGGGTCTTTTTTTCTTTGAAAAGTAATAGTAGGTTATAAAAATGAAAATTAAAGGAGTAATAGAGGATTTAATAATTTAAAAAAGTTAAAAAAAGAAGAAAAAAAGAATGATCATAAAAATAGTAAAGATATATCTAGGACTTTCTCTGGTGTTGTTGTGGGCAGTGTGGGGTCAGTTCATTTTCGGACAGTTCCTTGGCACGGCTTATATTTCTCAAGATCTATAGACCCCTTCCTATGTAGTCGGTACTAACAACAGAGTATTACTCTATTGCACCTGTCACTTCTGAGGCAGTTCCCTCTGTTTTAGCTTCTTCTGTTTGCTGGTCTCTTCAGTGTCTGATTTCCGCCCTGACACAAGGGGGTCGGTGGTGGACACTTTTTTTAGGCTCACTTGTTCAGTCGCGCTGTGGGGAGGGAGGGATGCTGCAAACAAATAGCGCTGGCATGTGCTCACAGTGTCTCAGCCACACTGGGCCTGCCTCTGCTCACAGCTCACACAGCTCAGGCTCTAGGTTGCTCCACTGGGAACTGTCTGAGGCCAGCCCTGGGCTGCATGCACCTCCCAGGTCTAAGCAGCTCAGGCTCAGGCACTCAGGTAGTCCCCAGAGGCACAGACTGGTTGGGCCTGCGTTTTGTGCCCTTCAGGTCCGAGTAGCTCAGGTGTTTGGCGAGCGCAGTCGCTGCGACTTATCGCCTCTCCCGTCCCCGCTGCTCAGTTTTCTGGGTGTACAGCTGGCGCACCTCCTCAGGCGGATGATGACCGTCCAGGACCCCGAGAAGTCTTAGTTAGCAAAGAAGCCTGTTTGCAGTTTGGTAGGTAATGTCTCTCTGGGGCTGCTATTGCCCCCTTCTGGCCCTTCTGGCTCTGGCTGCCTGTCACTGGAGGGGGATGGTCTGCAGCCAGCTATTTCTGTTCTGTCCTTTGTTCTATGCGTGGTCCTGGTGTCCTATGTTAGAGCTTTTCGCGTGGTAGCTATCCCACAGTCTGGTTTGCTAGCCCAAGTTAGTTCGCTCTGGTTACCCTTGGGGCATTCGGGCCCGATCCTTGTAAAGCAATGCAGCCTGCACCTTCCTGCCCAGCCTCTGCTTGCTAGTGGCGAATGCAGGCATCTGTGCTGCTTCTCTGCTGGGGGAGTTATGGTTGGGCTTGTAATCTGTGGGGTTTAATTATTTATTTTTCCTCCCTGTTATGTTGCCCTCTGTGCTTCCAAGGCTCGCCACAGACTTGGCAGTAAGAGTGTTTCCTGGTGTTTGGAAACTTCTCTCTTTTTAAGACTCCCTTCCCATGATGGAGCTCCCTCCCTACCTCTTTTGTCTCTTTTTTTGTCTTTTATATTTTTTCCTCCCTCTTTTTGAAGACAATGAGCTGCTTTTCTGGGTGCCTGATGTCCTCTGCCAGCATTCAGAAGTTGTTTTGTGGAATTTACTCAGCGTTTAAATGTTCTTTTGATGAATCTGTGGGGGAGAAAGTGGTCTCCCTGTCCTATTCCTCCGCCATCTTCCAAACTTGGGTAAAAATTGTGCGTGTATTTTAAATTGATCTTCTCTTTTTCCTTGTTGCAATTCTTAAGGTAGAATTTTTTTAAAAATTCTTAAAAATTGCTTTATTCAGTCACTGAGTAATATAGATTGTTAGCATCATTTTGGTGTGTTTCTTTCTAATCACATGCACATGTGTACTTCATGTCTTCTAATCATATGCACATGTGTACTCCACACATACTCACACACACAGACAGACACTATCTATTCATTAACAACTCTTATATTCAGCCAGCTTTCTCTTTTGAAAGTGAAACTCACCTAGATATCTGCCAGGTCCAAGTGTCCTGGTTTGCCTAAGACCAGGGATGAAACCAGACAGGGATGATGAGACTTGGTACCAGATTGGCTGCTGGATGGAGAAACAGGAAGAAGAAGGCTTCAAGCATCAGTCTCTAACTCTTGGCTTAGTCACACGGATGATAAATGGCACCACTGCATAGAAACTCCAGTGCCTCCCATTGCTCTCAGGATAATAATACAAAAGTAGTTTCTTGGGATGCAGGCCTTTCTGTGCTAAACTGAGACAACCTTGGGCCAACTGCCACTGGGTGACCCATACATACCTCAAATTTATCAGGTACAGAACAGAACTCATCATTCCCACCTTGCAAAACTCCTGCTCCTTTGATGGGTCAGATATCAAGGAATGATACCATTTTCCATCCATTTGACCATGCCAGAAGTTAGGGACTGATGCTTGAGGCCTTCTTCTTCCTATCTCTCCATCCAACAGCCAATCTGGTACCAAGTCTCATCATCCCTGTCTGGTAAGTAACTCTTACCTTGATGACTGCTGTGACTTCCAACTAGATATTCTGCTTCAAGCCTTCTTCCTTCAATCCAAATTCCACAAATAGGCAGAGTAATGATCCCAATAATTCGAATATGATCACATTAATCTCCTGCATAGACACTCCAGTGCCTCTCAGTACTCTCAGGATAAAAATCCAAATTCCTTAACATGACCGATAGGATTCTGTTTGCCCACCTCTAATCCTCTCCTGGGTCCTCTTCCTCAACATTTTAAAATATTGCCACATTGGGCCTATTAATAATGAACTTCTGTGCTTTTTTATACATCTTCAAGGTCCTGACTTGATGCTCTACTCTCACAGGAAGCCTGCTTTGAAGCCTGTAAATATTTTATGCTCTTTATAATAAATTTAAGTTACATGGCAGTGAAGTTTGAAGACTAGTTGACTAAAAAAGACTTACAAAACTTCCTGGGAGATCTTGTATTAGACTGTTCTCTCCTCATTACCTTTAAGAAATAACCAGCCAGGGACTCTGGTTAAAGCAGTGGTCCTGCACCTTGGGTGGACATTAGAATCACTTCAGCAGCTTTTCAAATTTTCTGATGCTTTGGGCTCATACCCAGAAATTACTTAATTAGTCTGAAGTGGGATCAACTTTTTAAAGGTCCCCAGGTGATTTCAGTACGTATCCATAAAAAAGAATGAAATAATGCCATTTGCAGCAACATGGATGAAACTAGAGATTATCATACTAAGTGAAGTAAGTCAGAAACAGAAAGACAAATACCATATGAACTTTTCTGCTAAACAGAAACAGACTCAGAGACAAAGAGAACAAACTTGGCTTGTGGTTGCCAAGGTTGAGGGGACTAGTGGAGGGATGGATTGTGAGTTTGGGATTAGTAGATGCAAACTGTTATATGTAGAATGGGTAAACAGCGAGGTCCTACTGATAGCACAGAGAACTATATTCAGTATCCTGTGATAAACCATAATGGTAAAGAATATGAAAAAGAGTATATGTATATGTGTAAATGAACCACTTTGCTCCACAGAAGAATTAACACAACATTATAAATCAGCTTTATCAAAGGCCTTCTCTGCATCTATTGAGATAATCATATGGTTTTTATTTTTCAGTTTGTTAATGTGGTGAATTACATTGATTGATTTGCGGATATTGAAGAATCCTTGCATCCCTGGGATAAAGCCCACTTGGTCATGGTGTATGATCTTTTTAATGTGTTGTTGGATTCTGATTGCTAGAATTTTGTTGAGGATTTTTGCATCTATGTTCATCAGTGATATTGGCCTGTAGTTTTCTTTTTGTGTGGCATCTTTGTCAGGTTTTGGTATTAGGGTGATGGTGGCCTCATAGAATGAGTTTGGAAGTTTACCTTCCTCTGCAATTTTCTGGAAGAGTTTGAGGAGGATAGGTGTTAGCTCTTCTCGAAATTTTTGGTAGAATTCAGCTGTGAAGCCGTCTGGACCTGGGCTTTTGTTTGCTGGAAGGTTTCTGATTACAGTTTCAATTTCCGTGCTTGTGATGGGTCTGTTAAGATTTTCTATTTCTTCCTGGTTCAGTTTTGGAAAATTGTACTTTTCCAAGAATTTGTCCATTTCTTCCACGTTGTCCATTTTATTAGCATACAACAGCTGATAGTAGTCTCTTATGATCTTTGTCTGTGTTGTCTGTTGTGATCTCTCCATTTTCATTTCTACTTTCATTGATTTGATTTTTCTCCCTTTGTTTCTTGATGAGTCTGGCTAATGGTTTGTCAATTTTATTTATCCTTTCAAAGAACCAGCTTTTGGCTTTGTTGATTTTTGCTATGGTCTCTTTTGTTTCTTTTGCATTTATTTCTGCCCTAATTTTTAAGATTTCTTTCCTTCTACTAACTCTGGGGTTCTCCAATTCTTCCTTTTCTAGTTGCTTTAGTTGTAGAGTTAGGTTATTTATTTGGCTTTTTTCTTGTTTCTTGAGGTATGCCTGTATTGCTATGAACTTTCCTCTTAGCACTGCTTTTATAGTGTCCCACAGGTTTTGGGTTGTTGTGTTTTCATTTTCATCAGTTTCTATGCATATTTTGATTTCTTTTTGATTTCTTCTGTGACTTGTTGGTTATTCAGAAGTGTGTTGTTCAACCTCCATATGTTGGAATTTTTAATAGTTTTTCTCCTGTAATTGAGATCTAATCTTAATGCATTATGGTCAGAAAAGATGCTTGGAATGATTTCCACTTTTTTGAATTTATCAAGTTTAGATTTATGGCCCAGGATGTGATCTATCCTGGAGAAGGTTCCATAAGCACTTGAAAAAAAGGTGAAATTCATTGTTTTGGGGTGAAATGTCCTATAGATATCAATTAGGTCTAACTGATCTAATGTATCATTTAAAGTTTGCGTTTCTTTGTTAATTTTCTGTTTAGTTGATCTGTCCATAGGTGTGAGTGGGGTATTAAAGTCTCCCACTATTATTGTGTTATTGTTGATTTCCCCTTTCATACTTGTTAGCATTTGTCTTACATATTGCAGTGCTCCTATATTGGGTGCATATATATTTATAATTGTTATATCTTCTTGGATTGATCCTTTGATCATTATGTAGTGGCCTTCTTTGTCTCTTTTCACAGCCTTTGTTTTAAAGTCTATTTTATCGGATATGAGTATTGCCACTCCTGCTTTCTTTTGGTCTCTATTTGCGTGGAATATCTTTTTCCAGCCCTTCACTTTCAGTCTGTATGTGTCCCTTGTTTTGAGGTGGGTCTCTTGTAAGCAGCATATAGAGGGGTCTTGTTTTTGTATCCATTCGGCCAGTCTTTGTATTTTGGTTGATTTGCATGGAAATACAAAAAACCTCGAATTGCCAAAGCAATCTTGAGAAAGAAGAATGGAACTGGAGGAATCAACTTGCCTGACTTCAGGCTCTACTACAAAGCCACAGTCATCAAGACAGTATGGTACTGGCACAAAGACAGACATATAGATCAATGGAACAAAATAGAAAGCCCAGAGATAAATCCACACACATATGGACACCTTATCTCTGACAAAGGAGGCAAGAATATACAATGGAGTAAAGACAATCTCTTTAACAAGTGGTGCTGGGAAAACTGGTCAACCACTTGTAAAAGAATGAAACTAGATCACTTCCTAACACTGCACACAAAAATAAACTCAAAATGGATTAAAGATCTAAATGTAAGACCAGAAACTATAAAACTCCTAGAGGAGAACATAGGCAAAACACTCTCAGACATAAATCACAGCAGGATCCTCTATGATCCACCTCCCAGAATTCTGGAAATAAAAGCAAAAATAAACAAATGGGATCTAATTAAAATTAAAAGCTTCTGCACAAGAAAGGAAACTATAAGCAAGGTGAAAAGACAGCCTTCTGAATGGGAGAAAATAATAGCAAATGAAGCAACTGACAAACAACTAATCTCAAAAATATACAAGCAGCTTATGCAGCTCAATTCCAGAAAAATAAACGACCCAATCAAAAAATGGGCCAAAGAACTAAATAGACATTTCTCCAAAGAAGATGTACGGATGGCTAACAAACACATGAAAAGATGCTCAACACCACTCATTATTAGAGAAATGCAAATCAAAACCACAATGAGGTACCACTTCACACCAGTCAGAATGGCTGCGATCCAAAAATCTGCAAGCAATAAATGCTGGAGAGGGTGTGGAGAAAAGGGAACCCTCCTACACTGTTGGTGGCAATGCAAACTAGTACAGCCACTATGGAGAACAGTGTGGAGATTCCTTAAAAAATTGCAAATAGAACTACCTTATGACCCAGCAATCCCACTGCTGGGCATACACACCGAGGAAACCAGAATTGAAAGAGACACATGTACCCCAATGTTCATCGCAGCACTGTTTATAATAGCCAGGACATGGAAACAACCTAGATGTCCATCAGCAGATGAATGGATAAGAAAGCTGTGGTACATATACACAATGGAGTATTACTCAGCCATTAAAAAGAATTCATTTGAATCAGTTCTGATGAGATGGATGAAACTGGAGCCGATTATACAGAGTGAAGTAAGCCAGAAAGAAAAACACCAATACAGTATACTAACACATATGTATGGAATTTAGAAAGATGGCAATGACGACCCTGAATGCAAGACAGGAAAAAAGACACAGATGTGTATAACGGACTTTTGGACTCTGTGGGAGAGGGAGAGGGTGGGATGATTTAGGAGAATGGAATTCTAACATGCATACTATCATGTAAGAATCAAATCGCCAGTCTATGTCTGACGCAGGATACAGCATGCTTGGGGCTGGTGCATGGGGATGACCCACAGAGATGTTATGGGGAGGGAGGTGGGAGGGGGGTTCATGTTTGGGAAAGCATGTAAGAATTAAAGATTTTAAAATTAAAAAAAAAATTAAAAAATTAAAAAATCAGCTTTACTTTAAAGTAATTTTGATGACTAACCATCAAAGAGTCTTTGAGTATTATGAGGAACTAGAGTGAATGAATGAATCAGCTAGTTTTGGCAAGAGGGAAACAGTGGATGCAGATATGAGAAATTTTAAGGTGGAGATGGATGAATTGAAGGAAACGTTGTTGAGGTTGTCTCTGAACTGCTGCTTCAATGTCAGTGATTCTCTGAATGTGAACTCTGGACTGGCAGCATCAGCATCCCATGGTAAATGGGAGAAAAGGAAATTCTCTAGCTCTACCCTGGATGGACTGAGTCAGAAACTCTGGGGTTAGAACCCAGATATGTGTGTTTTAACAAGCCCTCCAGGAGATTCTGATTGCATGCCCAAGTTTGACAACACTGTTCTAGATCATATCAGTTCAGTTCAGTCACTCAGTTTTGTCCAACTCTTTGCCACCCTATGGACTGCAGATCATATTTTGACCTATAAAAAGGTCTGTTGTGGTTTGGCCTCCAAGAGTTGGTTTCATTATAGGGAGCACCAGGGGTTAGTGAATTGTAAGAGAGCGTATGAAGAGGACCAGCTGGTCTGCAGGGGAGATGAGCTGGAGGTAATGCTTCCTGACAAGTCCATTTAGTGATTTTACTCTTTCGTGGGATAGCTGTCACAACATATTTTAAATGACAGTGCAACCAGGCCTGCTGGCTGGTCAACAGCAATAAAAGTTGGATAGATGTTTAATTGCCAAGGGAAATACAAGTGAAAAAAAAGAAAGAAAATGAAATTATAGAAAAAGTTCTGAGGGTCAGAATATAGAAGATGGTCCTTTCTTTTCTCACCTACTCTGGGGAGCTTAATTAAATCCTGCCTGTTTCATTCACCCTACCTCTGTCTCCTGACTTTTTCCATTGAAAATCTTACAGCTTACAGATGAACTAGAATTTTTCATTCCCAGTCCTGGATTTGGTCCCTGCTATTTGAGAGATTGTCTGAGACTTGGCATTTGGAAAATTCACAAGGCTACTTTCCTTCCCTTTCTTTTCTGAGAGGAATTTTGGCTCCACTGGCCTCTAAGAGCTATGCCATGAGAGCTAGCTGAAGTCAAGATCTAGTTTATCCTCTTTGTGGCTTTCATTCTAGCTCTTCGTCCTGAAGGAATGTATTTTCCTGTTGGTTTCTCCCTCACTGAGACTGCCCTCTTCCTTTTTTTCCTTCTTGCAATCCTACATGCCTGGTAGAAGGAAAGACATGCTTAAACTTAAGGGAGAAACTATCAGGAGAGGGACATGATGGTAAATGGGCTGTAGTGGGGTGTTCTCCAAGACACTGACAATAAGGAGGGAATGTTTCTGTAATGCATTTAGACTTGCCTTACATAAAAGGAAGTGTTCTAGGTCAAAGTGATGGATGGCAATAATAAGTTAATAGTGTCAATATATGTGAGGGTAAGAATATGTAAGTGGATGAGAGGAGTGTTTTTCTTGGAACCCTTAAAAGTATAGATTGAAGAGCAAAAACTTGCAGAATGCTTCCAAAAGATCTTGCTAGTGTAACTGTGGGCATGCATATACACCATCTATCCATGCATTAATCCATACATGCCTGCATCCATCCATTAGGCAAATATTTATCATGCATCAACTATAATGCTCAGAACTGCTTTAGGAGCTAAGGATATAAAGGTGAATTAGATAGGCCAATTCCTTTCCCTTGGACTTTGGTACATGCATTTCAGGATAGGAGACAGACAATAAATATGTAAACAAGTAAACACGAGGTTGACAGATGATGATAAGTGCCATCAGGGAGATTAATAGGGTGGTGAGACAGAGAGTACTTGAACAAATGTATGTACAAACCACTCAGACATTTCTGAGTGGCTGGGTTTTGAGCTGACATCTGAAAGTTAAGAACATTATAGCCATTCAGAGCTGGAGAGGGAGTGAAGGAGGACAGACAGAAATTTCAAGCATATATCAAGTTCCAGAAATGTGAACTAGGGGGCCAAAGAATTTAAGGAAAATTATCCATAACCTGGAAACACATTAAGAGTGATGCTGCAAGTCCTTTCAAAGGTATACTGAAGCTTTGTCTAACCGGCCCAAGGATGATTGATTTTCCTACAAGAATGTACCATTGCAAGATTTTGCTATTTATTACGTATTAATTGAGAGCTCAGACTCTGCAAAGTTAATATGTTAAACTTAAATATGATGCAGTGATTTCTATATAATAACACAGATAACCTTGAAATTTATGATTTGTTGCTGTGAGGAACACTGACCAATTTTATGTTTAGAAATCTTAGTCTAGTCATGTTTAAATAAAAAGACTGTATAAACCCTATTCCTCTTAGAAAATAGTGTATCATCATATTGGTTTCCTCAACAACGAATGAGTTGATTAAAATTTTTGATATCTGATCACTGACAGTCAAATGAGTCATGCTTTTAACTTTTGGAAAATTATATTTTGACAAGACTCTCCATAGCTCAGCCCAGGGCTCTGGGCCAGAGATCAGCCTTAATGAGTATGTGTAGCCATGAAATTGTCTGCATTTTAAAAGGCAAATATTCTATTACTCAGACTCTCCAAGGGGGTTTTTATGTCCACTGCTAACCACAATAGTATCTCTCAAGACTCCTCATATGCCCTGGCCTTGATTTTTCAAGCAATGTTCTGTTGGCTAACTCTGCTTCTTAAAGGTTTAGATATCAGGAAATGAGTACCTTGTGTGGAGCATGGAGATTATAGTTTTGTTAAATTATTAAACTTTTTATAAATTCATATATTGGTCTCCTGATATATGCATCTAATTCTAACAGGGGTCACTTCTTCCAGGACCCATCAAGTCTGAGTGGTTGTCTAACAAAAGAAGCTAGAGACAGACCACAGCAGGTGGATAGGGGCCTGGCTAGAGCTGTTTAGCTGAGCGGCCACTCTAGGCAACACGAAAATCATCTCACTTGTTTCTAACTTGTTAGGTAGAGGTGGGGTGATGATCATTCTAGCTTTATCTTCCTCATTGGGATGGACATCTGCAACCTATGTCATGAGTTTAAGGTTACAGGAAGGAAGGAACTCACATGCTCCCAGGGGACAAATACTTTATTTCTTATGATGTCAGTCAATCTGCTCTCCCCTGACAATCGTTTCATGTACTCCCCACAGACAAAATCTTAGCCTTCTCCAACCCTTTTTAAGAAGACTGAGCACCTTTTAGCAGCTGGGATTTCATGAGCACAGTGACCATGAAAAGATGTTGACACCTTCTCCAACTCCTGAGAAGGAAGGTCTGTGGGCCCTCAGCACCTGTGAAAAGGTCATTTCCTTAGGCCTCAATAACTCTCTGTAAAAGTTATCCTTCCTCATAAAAGAGAGCTCTGTTAATGTTTTATTTAAAATTCTATTGAAAAGACTTTTCACAAGAAATGCCCAGGATGGCTGCAAATTGCAATACTTATTTATTTAAACCTGCATTCCTCTTTAATGTTTAAAATATTGGAGAGTAGCTGAATGCCCTACAGAAATGGACTCAATACAGTGGCCTCTCTGGATGTCAACCCAGTTTACGAAAACTTTCCTATTGACAAGGCTACATTTAAAAGCATTTTGGAAAGTACAAACATGAAAATTGAGATCTTGAGGCAACTTAACTTCTTCAGCTTCAACGCTAACAAAGTGGTACAATGAGCGATGAACAGTGACCTAAATAAACACAAACACACAAGCAAACAAGAGCAATGAGCATAAGGGAAATGCCCATGTCGCCCGCACACGGCATCATTCTTCAGAGCAGGGAGCCCCGTCGGGTTGAATTGTGCCTGAAGGCTGTACAGAGCATCCTCATACTTAGTGCATTCCTTCCTTGCCTTCATTCAGCAACTTGGTCCAGCTGCCTAGTTCTCCCTAAGCATCTTCCCAGGAGTTAGTTAGCTATCTTAATTTTCAGTGAAGATGCAGGAATTGATGGGTTAAATAATGTGAGGAGATTGCTTCTCATCAGAGCAATAAATTACAATTTATTGAAATAGATGTTCTGTCTAGTGGGACATGTCCACCTTGGATGAAAAGAGGACTCCCTCTTTACTTGAGAGATCTCACCAGGGCACTGATTAGTGTTTATTTGGTTTTCTTAGTTCAGAATTTCAAAGTATTTTCCAAAGGTAATTTCCTCAAAAATTTTTTTGAGTTAATTGGAGCATAATCATTGACAATTATCCCCACAAAATAGTTGGGCTAGATTGTGCCAACTCTTCTGCACTTTTCACTCATGTTGCAAGGAAGGACCTCCCCTACACCCCACAAGGGTTTCTGAGAGGGAAAGGGAGGAGTCTGGGGGTCTGAGGAGTTCCCACATCCTCATTCCAGGTTACTGTGTGAGCAAGAGCCATCCTAGGTGCGGTTTGCCAGGTGCGGGTAGCACTCAAATGCTCTTTAGTACAGTAATGCCAAGCAGGTGTTTCACAAGCAGCAAGCTCAAAGTCACATCAGCAGGAAGAAGATTCTTTTTTTGCACACATTTTTTTTCCATTGCAGAAAAAGCTAAATAACATAAAATCTACTTTTAACCATTTTAAGTACACAGCTCTGACATTAAGTACATTCACACTGCTGTGTACCCAGCACCACCATCCATCTCCAGACTTTTTCATCTTCCCCACTGAAAATGTATACCCATTAAGTATTAAGCTCTAACTTGCAACGTTCCTTTTTTATGGAAGACCAGATGGTATAGCTTCCTAGGGGAGGAACACAGCACTTTGACAAGGTATTCTCTCTTCTTAGATATTGAGGAAATCAGACTTGATTCCCCATGATGAAAAAATTATATTTGCATTGAAGTACCTACTTTTCACCTGATTTTCAAGACACCCATTCCTCCCCATTTGGAATCACTGAAGATTGGGCAGAGAATGTTTCCCATGAACAGTTAGCACTCGACACATGAAGAGGGGAAATTTTCTTCTTGGATGGTGTTCTTTGAAGAAGAAGGAATGGGTTCTCAGGATGGGATGAGCGGATATAGGAAGGCTTCTTGAAGAGAAAGAGAGGAGAGGGTGGGAGGGGATTGCTTTGGCCACATATGGGCAGTGGCTACTTTCTGGATCATCACAGATACAGAATATTCCATCACAGAGAGTTTTATTGGACAGAGTCAGACAGATATGATTCTGGTTATGTCTCTTGCAAGTTCTGTGAATTGAGTCAAATGATTTCCCTTTTCCAAGCCTCAGTTTTCTCATCTACAAAATGGGGATATTAAGAGTGTCACCCGGTGGGAAAGCCAGCTCACTAGCCATCAAAAACCACACAAAATCCAACTAGACCACATTTCTTAGCCTCTACTGCAGTTCAGCGTGGCCATTTGACTGAGCTCTAGTCATTGGAATATAGGCAGCAATGCCAAGTGCTGTTTTCACCTAAAACTTCTAGAGAGTGCACTCTCCCCATTTTTTACCTGTCTTCCTGTCAGTGCAAGGAACAGTGAGGCCCTAGAGTATGGAGGAGCCACAAGATAGAAGCAACTTAGGTTCTGAATCACTGCACGGAGGAGAGGCAGACACTGATTAGAAAGTTTTAGTTCTAATTGTTATGTGAGCAAGACATAAGCTTATATTGCATGGAGGCTCTTTGTTACTGCAGCATTATTTAACCTAAGATAATTGTAGGGTTTAATGAGATAATTTAAGCAGTGTCCAACATAGCACCTGGGAGCTGGTGGGTGAATGCTCAGTGAATGTTAACCAGAATGATACAGCACGCGAGCCCTGGTTTTAAACTAAGGCTGTACTTAGTTTGCTAAGTAATCTTAAGCAATTTTCTCAAACAAAGAGTTTTTAATTACTGATCTATAAAAAGGGAAAAAATGAAAAGGAAAAATATTATTAAAATTAAGAGAATATGTAGTTTTTCTCCCATTCAGAAACCTCTATTCCTGCATGATTGAACATTCTTTAAGCTAGCTGTTGCTTTTTCTTGCTGCAGTATTGTATTGATTACAGATCTCAGTAGGGGCAGCCTGCTGGGCTCAGGTGCCATTTACTTAAAGTAGCATTGAGAATTCTTGAGCCAGGGCTGATCCAATACAGAGACACCTTGGTGAGTCGGCAGTCCTCTGGTAATTGCAGGGCATCTAGGTTGAGCAGGCTATCGACAGGCATAAAACCAGCAGCTCTAGAGTCCAAAGGCCATCAAGAAAGCACTTACATTTTGACAGATATTGAGACAGATTCACGGGACCCTGAGCCACCCCCCCAATTTGTCCCTTTCTATTATTAGGTAGGCAGAGAAGGAAGTGAACTTGCTTCCCAATTGCCTGGGAATGTCAGGTTCTTTACTAGAGGGGTTTCCAGCAACACTGAACATAGTGATGAACCTCTCAATTCCAACTTACTCTGTTCTTTTACCAAGAATCAGGAAATGCTGGTGTAAGCCATAGGTTTTCTAATAATTAAAGCCCCTTCTACGAGTTTGGGGCAACTATGGGGTTGAATTGGGGGCTCCTGCCAAGGATTGAGATCCTGAGGTTGGAGCAGGGGTGGGGTTTCTTCCTTTCCAAGCGGTAAGAACTGGGGTTTGTTAAGGATGAAAAAAATATGGCGATGAAATCCAAAGGTTCAGCAACATGCAGGATCCAGGAGTAAGGAGTCACATGGGGGTTGGGAATAAGGGGGGAATGTTTTGGGCAAACTCCAGGAGCATACTCCAGGAGTCCAATCCATTGAGCAGCTGTGTGACAGTCTGGCTCAGAGAGTCCAAAGCAAAGACATGGATTTTGTGGTGAAGATGGCCTAGACACACGTGAGAAGAGAGGACAGGCGCAGCTGGATAGAAGCCAAGGACAAATGCTAGGATTGCCTACAGAGGAGGAGCAAATGTTAGCTTTGCAGTGAGGTGGCGGGAAAAACACTGAGCTACCTAAGAGAAGTGCCAGGAAGCCAGCTAAGTTTGGAGATTCAGTAAGAAAACAATGTTTATCCATAAAGGCTAGGCAAATGGCCTGCACCAACACTGCTTAGGAAAACCTTTACACTGAAACTTCTGGGACCACTGGGATTCTGATTCCACAGAGCACTTTGCTGACTGGCCAGGAATCCAACTTTGAGGTTTTAGGAGGGAGCTTGTGAACATGCTGTTTTAAATCACCCAGGCATGGCTGCAGAAGAGGGAGGGCATGAAGAAAGAGCAAGATGAGCAGTGGGTGAAAGTGCCATTCTATGGTTGCTTTAGATGTGTGTCCAGGCCTCCTCTCAACCCTCATGGTTTCCTGAGATTCTCACCTCTGCTTTGACTTGGAGGACCTGCTTCTCTTTCTTTTCTGCTACTTATTTCTCCTGGTTCTGCCTTGCTTGTGCTCACCTCACCATGAACTCAGTTAATAACCTGGGCCTCTCTGCTTAATAAGGCTGGGTGGCAAGTTTATATACAAACAACTGGTCCTCATCACCCTAGACTCCTCTTCAAAGCAACTGGCTTCTAACAATTATCTTCAGAGGATGCCTGATAAACTCTCTAGGGGAAAATCTACAAGTTACCTGTACAGTTTGAGCACAAGAGAACAGGACAGAAAATGGCCTCAGGGTGCTTACATGGTATTTGGGTTGTTCTGCATGGTCTTTCCCCCAGTGTTAGGCAAGATTAGGGTGTTAATAATACTTGCTGGTGGTCCCCTTTGCCTCACTTCCTCTTTAAGATTCTATTCTGGAAGAATCTATTCTAAATACCAGCAGTGTCTCCTAACAAATATATACTAGGTATTAATAATGTGTTGATAAAATCAAAGGAAATGATTCATATCATATTTCACAGGATCAAAGAAACACACATTTATTTTCTTAACAACCACAAATTGGTAGGAAAGCACTGTGTTATAGCTTCACTGAGAGTATTTTTTCTCCCTTTAGTGGTATAGTGAATAGCTTCTCAGGCTTTATTAACTATGTCACATAGAGACATGTCTTTCTATTAAATATTTGAATGATGATAAACATTTTGGTTGGGTAAGAGTAATGGGATATGGATATAACGATATTATAAAATAAGGGCAACTTATTTTATATGAAATACAACAAAACAGAGGCAGTACAATTCAACAAAAAGCATGAAATTTGGCATTTGAATGCATGGGGTTTTGAGCCTGTTTTTCCATCTGTAAAATGAACGCATGGAATCTACCTCAAAGTTTGGTTAGAAGTAAATGAAGTGATTTTGATGGTTTTTCCAGTAGTCATGTATGGATGTGAGAGTTGAACTACAAAGAAAGCTGAGTGCCGAAGATTTGATGCTTTTGGGCTGTGATGTTGGAGACGACTATTCTTTTTTTATTCTTTTATTTATTTTTTACCTAAAAATTTTTTTTGGAGGCTAATACTTCACAATATTGTATTGGTTTTGTCATACATTGACATGAATCCGCCATTGGTGTACATGTGTTCCCCATCCTGAACCCTCCTCCCACCTCCCTTCCCATCCCGTCCCTCTGGGTCATCCCAGTGCACCAGCCCCGAGCACCTTGTATCATGCATCATACCTGGACTGGCGATCCATTTCACATATGATAATATACATGTTTCAATGCCATTCTCCCAAACCATCCTACCCTCACCTTCTCCCACAGAGTCTGAAAGACTGTTCTATACATCCATGTCTCTTTTGCTGTCTTGCATACAGGATTATCGTTACCATCTTTATAAATTCCATATATATGTGTTAGTATACTGTATTGGTGTTTTTTCTTTCTGGCTTACTTCACTCTATATAATAGGCTCCAGTTTCATCCACCTCATTAGAACTGATTAAAATGTATTCTTTTTAATGGCTGAGTAATATTCCATTGTGTATATGTACCACAGCTTTCTTTTCCATTTGTGTGCTGATGAACATCTAGGTTGCTTCCATGTCCTGGCTATTATAAACAGTGCTGCAATGAACATTGGGGTACACGTGTCTCTTTCAATTCTGGTTTCCTTGGTGTGTATGCTCAGCAGTGGGATTGCTGGGTCATATTGCAGTTCTGTTTCCAGTTTTTTAAGGAACTGGAGAAGACTCTTGAGAGTCCCTTGGAGTGCAAGGAGATCCAACCAGTCCATCCTAAAGGAAATCAGTTCTGAATATTCATTGGAAGGACTGATGCTGAAGCTGAAACTCCAATACTTTGCCCACCTGATGCGAAGAATTGACTCATTTGAAAAGACCCTGATGCTGGAAAAGATTGAAGGTGGGAGAAGGGGATGACAGAGGATGAGATGTTTGGATGGCATCACCAACTCGATGGACATGAGTTTGAGTAATCTCTGGGAGTTGGTGATGGACAGGGAGCCCTGGCATGCTACAACCCATGGGGTCACAAAAAGCTGGAGATGACTGAATTACTGAACTGAACAGAACTAATATGCCATAGAAATCATGGATAATTTAATTAAATTGCTAATGTTAAATATATTTCATTGGATAGCTAATATAAAATATGAATTTCATTAAATAACCAATATCAATTATTAAACATATTTCATTAAATAGGTAGTATTAGATATTAAATACATCAGCTCAGTTTTAGGGCTTCACTCCAGGCTTCCCTGTCCATCACTGACTTCTGGACCTTGCTCAAACTCATGTCCATCAAGTAGGTGATCCCATCCAACCATCTCATCCTCTGTTGTCCCCTTATCCTGCCTTCGATCTTTCCCAGCATCAGGGTCTTTTCCAAGGAGTCAGTTCTTTGTATCAGGTGGCCAAAGTATTGGAGCTTCAGTTTCAGCATCAGTCTTCGCAATGAATATTCAGGACTGATTTCCTTTAGGATGGACTGGTTGGATCTCCTTGCAGTCCAAGGGACTCTCAAGAGTCTTCTCCAACACCACAGTTCAAAAGCATCAATTCTTTGGCACTCAGCTTTCTTTGTGGTCCAACTCTCACATCTATACATGACTACTAGAATATTTCTTTAAATAGATAATATTAAGTGTAACCCTAAATCTACTCAGGAAGTGGTGCAAAGTCTTTTACATACTTCAGAAGACATTTCAGCTGGTTGCAGCATTGTCTCTTGAGCTACCAGGAAAGAATCCTCTATGAATCCTACCACAGGTATTTAAGGCTCAGTAGACATGGTTGAGAAAGTTCTAAGTCTCTGACACCTTCACAATTACTTTAGAAAATTAACCTTTCAGAATTAATAGGGAAACACCAGGGGCTCTTCCACTATAGTGATAGATAAGGCTAATGGGTATGCCTTCCACTCTCTACTACTATTTAATGCTGTGTTGGGAGCACTGGTCCACACAAATAAAGAAATAAGGAGAATCACTAGGTAAATGAGTAGGGGCAAAACTATCACTATTTCCAGATGAAATATATTTTTAAAACTCCAAAAAATTACAGAAAATTACTATAAACAACAATAAAACAGTAAAATAGTAATTTGAGAAAATAATTCAATAGTTTTTACGTTTACAAACAATAGTCTGAAGGAGTAATGGAAGAGAAAGAAAGACACACACAAACAAACTAGGCGTAAACTTAAATATTCTAAACATCTAAGAGGAACACTAAGTGCTCTTGCAAATACAAAAGGAGACTTGAATGAACTGGAAGAAAAGTCATGTTCTGAGCTGGGAACACAGCATTAGAGGAGATTTCCTTCTCGATTTCAATAAAAATACTATCAGTTTTTGCCTTCTGGTACTACTTGCTTATATCAGTAAATCTGGAAAACCCAGCAGCGGCCACAGGAAAAGGCCTATCCTCATTCCAATTCTCAAGAAGGGTAGTACTGTACTAAAAAATATTTAAACCACTGGATTACTGCACTCATCTCTCATGCTAGTAAGCTTATGCTCAATATCCTGCAGGCTAGGCTTCAGCATTACATGAACCAAAACTTCCAGATGTCCAAGATGGGTTTCAAAAAGAAGAACCAGAGATCAAATTGCCAACATTTGCTGGATCATAGAGAAAGCAAGGGAAAATCCAGAAAAACATCTACCTTTGTTTCATGGACTGTGCTAAAGCCTTTGACTGTGTGGACAATAACAAACTGTGGAAAACTCTTAAAGAGATGGGAACACCAGACCATCTTACCTGTCTCCTGAGAAACCTATATGCAGGTCAAGAAGCAACTGTTAGAACCCTGTATGGAACAACTGACTGGTTCAGGATTGAGAAAGGAGTATGACAAAGCTGCTTATTGTCACTATGTTTAACTTATACACAGAGCACATGATGAGAAATGCTGGGTTGGATGAGTTATAAGCTGGAATCAAGATCGCTGGGAGAAATATCAACAACCTCAGTGATATGCAGATGATACCACTCTAATGGCAGAAAGTGAAGAGGAACTAAAGAACTTCTTGATGAGAGTAAAGGAGGACAACGAAAAAGCCAGTTTAAAACTAAATATTAAAAAAATAAGATCATGGCATATGGTCCCATCATTTCATGGCAAGTAGAAGGGGAAAGGTGGAAGCAGTGACAGATTTTCTCTTCTTGGTCTCTAAATTCACTGTGGATGGTGACTGCAGTTATTAAATTAGAATACGGTTGCTTCTTGTCAGGAATACTATGCAAAGCTAGACAGTGTGTCACTTTTCTGACAAAGGTCCATATAGCCAAGGCTATGGTCTTTCTAGTATTTATGTATGGATGTGAGAACTGGACCACAAAGAAGGCAAAGCACCAAAGATTTGATGCTTTCTAACTGTTGTGCTGGAGAAGACTCTTGAGAGTCCCTTGGACAGCAAGGAGATCAAACCAGTCAATCTAAAAGGAAATCAACACTGTATACTCATTGAAAGGATTGATGATGTAGCTGAAGCTGCAACACTTTGGCCACCTGATGTGAGGAGATGACTCATTGGAAAAGACCCTGTTGCTGGGAAAGATTGAAGGCAGAAGGAGAAGATAGTGACAGAGGATGAGATGGTCAGATGGCATCACCGATTCAATGGGACATGAACTTGGGCAAACTCTGGGAGATGGTGAGGGACAGAGAAGCCTGGCATGCTGCAGTCCCTGAGGTCATGAAGAGTCGGACATGACTAGGTGACTGAACAACTAGTTGCTTATAAATGCAATGAAAGAACTGACTGGAAAGAGTAATAAGAAAATATTCAAGAAAATCCCTAAAAGACAAAGAATACAGAAGTGAGAAAACCTAGTTCTATCAGGTATTAAAATGTGTTACACAACAATTACTTATAAGGGAAGAGAGTAAAAACTAGAAGAAACAGAATAGGAGCTAAGCTTTTCTGAATATATTTTGTAGTTTTGACTTTAGAATCATGTAAGCATTTTATATAATTATAAAACTAATTTTGTTGAAAATTAAATTCTAAAAGTTGAAAGCAAAATTAAACAAAGGAACCCAACAGTTCCATGGGTTAGAGCTTCAACCATGGAGAGGAATTATCTCTAAAGTATGTTTGAGCATCCATAAGGAGATACATATCTTACAGAAAAAAATTCAAACTCTTGAATTTAAAAAATTGATACCAGAAAGCAAGGAAACTATTATTTAAAATATATTTAATTGGAGGATAATTGCTTACAATGTTGTGTTGGTTTCTGTCATACATCAACATGAATCAGCCATAGGTATACATATGTCCCCTCCCTCTTGAACCTCCCTCCCACCCCAGTCCCATCCAAACTACTAAGCTTACATCAAAAGAACTCGAGACAATTTGAAGGAGTTTTAATTCATGAAACATAGAAGATATAAGATTTCAAAGGAATAATATTAACTGAAATAGATTGAAACACTAGAATACATTAAAAAATCATGAATTCTTGATAATATGAGGGATCCCATTAGTCACCAATGAAGGATGCTAGAGTAGAAACGTGTTATTCTGAAAATAGTTTTTAAAAAAGAAAGAATAAAGCATTTTCCTGTCTTTCTTATACAAATCATACCTCAGGGAACCAAATAGGTGTTGAACTGTTAACCAAACAGTTTTTCTGTAAAGAACTCTAAATAACAAAGAAGGAATAACAGAATTAGAAAACTACCATTTTGGAAATTCTAATGAAATAACGTATGTAGGCAATATGCCTCAGTGACTGTTAAGATCATAAAAGAGTATCATCCTTTGCAAAACATTCTTGCTACAAAACAATCCCTAAATCTGATCAAACCCAGCTAGCTATTTACAGGGTACACAGAGAGAAAAAAAAAAAAAAAAAAAAGGCTGGTTTCTTCAGTAAGTAAGTTGCAAGGATAAAAGGAGAGAGACTGAAAGAGACTGGAAATATTTCAGTCAAATGCAATGCTTGGTCCTTGTTCACATTTCAATGAACAAAACCCAAATTCAGCATTCTTGCCTTGAGGACCCCATGGACAGTATGAAAAGGCAAAAAGATATGACACTCAGGTTGATAAGCCCCTCAGGTTGGTAGGTGACCAGTATGCTATTGGGGAAGAGCAGAAAAATAACTCCAGAAAGAATGAAGAAGCTGAGCCAAAGCAGAAATGATATCCAGTTGAGGATGTGTCTAGTGATGAAAGAAAATTTTGAAGCTGTAAAGAACAATACTGCATAGGAACCTGGAATGTTAGGTCCATGAATCGAGGTATATTGAACTTGGTCAAATAGAAGATGGCAAGAGTGAGCATCAACATTTTAGGAATCAGTGAATTAAAATGGACAGGAATGGGTGAATTTAATTCAGATGACCATCATGTCTACTACCATGGGTGAGAATCCTTTGGAAGAAATGAGTAGCCTTCATAGTCAACAAGAGTCCAAAATGCACTAATTTGGTGCAATCTCAAAAGCAACAGAATGATCTTGGTTTATTTCCAAGCAAAACATTCAACATCACAGTAATCCAAGTCTATGCCCCAACCACTAGTGCCAAAGAAGCTGAAGCTGAATGGTTCTGTGATGACCTGAAAGACTTTCTAGAACTAACTCCAATAGAAGATGTCTTTTTCATCATAGGGGACTGGAATGCAAAAGTAGGAAGTCGAGAGACACCTGGAATAACGGCAAGTTTGGCCTTGGAGTACAAAATCAAGTGGGTCAAAGACTAACAGAGTTTTGCCAATAGAACGCATTGGTCATAGCAAAGACCCTCTTCCAACCACACAAGAAAGAACTCTACACAGGGACATCACTAGACAGTTAATACCAAAATCAGATTGATTATATTCTGTGCAGCTGAAGATGGAGAAGCTCTATACAGTCTGCAAAAACAAGACCTGGAGTTGACTGTGGCTCAGATCATGAGCTCCTTATTGTAAAATTCAGACATAACTTGAAGAAAGTAGGGAAAACAACTAAGCCATTCTGGTGTGACCTAAACCAAATGCCTTATACAGTAAAAGTGACAAATAGATTCAAGGGATTAGCTCTGATAGAGTGCCTGAAGAACTATGGACAGAGGTTTGTACAGGAGGCAGTGACCAAAACCATCCCCAAGAAAAAGAAATGCAAAAAGGAAAAATGGTTGTCTGAGGAGGCCTTACAAATAGCTGAGAAAAGAAGAGAAGCAAAAGGCCAAGGAAAAAAGGAAAGATATACACAACTGAATGCAGAGTTCCAGAGAATAGCAAGGAGAGATAAGGCCTTCTTAAGTGAACAATGCAAAGAAATAGAGAAAACGATAGGATGGGAAAAATTGGAGATACCAAGGGAACATTTCATGCAGAGATGGGCACAATAAAGGACAGAAATGGTAAGGACCTAACAAAAGCAGAAGAGATTAAGAAGAGGTGGCAAGAATACACAGAAAAACTGTATAAGAAAGGTCTTAATGACCCAGATAACCACGATGGTTTGGCCACTCACCTAGAGCCAGACATGCTATAGTGTGAAGTCAAGTGGTCTTAGGAAGCATTATTATGAACAAAGATAGTGGAGGTGATGGAATTCCAACTGAGCTTTGGTATTTCAAATACCAAAAAATGATGCTGTTAGAGTGCTGCACTCAATGGAAAACTCAGCAGTGGTCACAGGACTGGAAAAGGTCAGTTTTTATTCCAGTCCCAAAGAAGGGCAATGCCAAAGGATGTTCAAACTACTACACAACTGCACTCATTTATCATGCTAGCAAGGTAATTCTCAAAATCTTTCAAGCCAGCGTTCTACAGTACATGAACTGAGAACTTCCAGTTGTACAAGCTGGGTTTAGAAAAGGCAGAGGAACCAGAGATCAAATTGCCAACATCTGTTCAATCATATATAAAGGAAGAGAATTCCAGAAAAAAGTACTTCTGCTTTATTGACTATGCAAATGTCTTTGATTATGTGGATTACAACAAACTGGAAAATTCTTAAAGAGATGGGAATGCCTGACCACCTTCCTTGTCTCCTGAGAAACCTGTATGCAGGACAAAAAGCTACAGAACTGGACATAGAACAACAGATTGGTTCAAAATTGGGAAAGGAGTATATCAAGGCTGTTGTCACCCTGCTTATTTAACTTCTTTGTAGATTACATCATGTGAAATGCTGGGCTGAATGAGTCACAAGCTGGAATCAACATTGCCAGGAGAAATATCAATAACCTCAGATATGCAGATGACACAACTTTTATGACAGAAAGTGAAGAGGCAATAAAGAACCTCTTGATGAAAGTGAAAGAGGAGAGTGAAAAATATTGGCTAAAACTCAACATTCAAAAAACTATGATCATGGTATCCAGCCCCACCAATTCATGGCAAATAGGGAAACAATGTAAACAGTGATAGACTTAATTATCTTGGACTCCAAAATCACTGCAGATGGTGATTGCAGCAATGAAATTAAAGATACTTGGACCTTGGAAGAAAAGCTATGACATAACTAGACAGCATATTAAAAAGCAGAGACATCATTTTGCTGCCAAATTTCTGTATAGTCAGAGCTATGGCTTTTCCAATAGTCATGTATGGATGTGAGAGTTGGAGCATAAAGAAGGATGAGCACCAAAGAATTGATGCCTTCAAACTGTGGTGCTGGGGAAGTCCCTTGAGAGTCCCTTGGACTGCAAGGAGATCAAACCAGTCAATCCTAAAGGAAATCAACACTGAATATTCATTGGAAAGATTGATGCTGAAGCTCCAATACTTTGGCCACCTGATGTGAAGAGCCAACTCATTGGAAAGACCCTGATGCTGGGAAAGATTGAGGGTGAGAAGAATATAGTTGAGTAACAGTGTTGTAATAGTGTCAGGTGGACAGCAAAGGGATTTAGCTATTTTCCAGTAGTCATGTATGGATGTGAGAGTTGGACTGTGAAGAAGGCTGAGCGCCATAGAATTGATGCTTTTGAACTGTGGTGTTGGAGAAGACTCTTGAGAGTCCCTTGGACTGCAAGGAGATCCAACCAGTCCCTTCTGAAGGAGATCAACCCTGGGATTTCTTTGGAAGGAATGATGCTAAAGCTGAAACTCCAGTACTTTGGCCACCTCATGCAAAGAGTTGACTCATTGGAAAAGACTCTGATGCTGGGAGGGATTGGGGGCAGGAGGAGAAGGGGGCGACCAAGGATGAGATGGCTGGATGGCATCACTGACTCGATGGACATGAATCTGAGTGAACTCCGGGAGTTGGCGATGGACAGGGAGGCCTGGCGTGCTGCAATTCATGGGGTCGCAAAGAGTCGGACAAGACTGAGCAACTGAACTGAACTGAACTCAACTGATACATGTATCCAATCTCTCTCAAACTTCCCTCCTATCCAGCCTGCCACATAACATTGATCAGAATTCCTTGTGCTATACAGTAGGTCATTGTTGGTTATCTATTTTAAATATAGTAGTGTGTACATGTCCATGTACACGTCCATTCTAAACTCCCTAACTATCCCTACCCCCTATTCTTATCTGGCAACCATAAATTCATTCTCTAAGTCTATGAGTCTTTCTGTTTTGTAAATAAGTTCATTTGTATCATTTCTTATTAGATTCTGCATAAAAAGGTGTCATACAATATTTCTCCTTCTCTGTCTCACTTACTAAACTCAGCATGATAATCTCCAGGCATTTCCATCTTACTACAAATGGCATTCTTTTTTTTTTTTTAGGTTGAGTAGTATTCCATTGTATATATGTAATACATCTTTTTTATCCATTCCTCTGTTGATGGACATTAAGTTTGTATCCATGTCTGGGCTATTGTAAACAGATAACTGACTACTTTTATGGATGTTTAAAATTTTTCATAATAAATAAATAAAAACATAAATTTCTAAAAAAATACGTATTTGTTTAAAATTTTTTCCCCACAAAGCAGGAATAGGAAAAATAAAACAAAAGAAAGCCCTGGTTTTACTTCAACTTGGTGTTACTGTGACCCTGAATAAATGAGAGCTAAAGATATCAAGTCTCTTTTGGGACCAAGATCTCAGTGTTAGAATTTTGCTAAGACTGAGTATATAAATGGAGAGAGGGCTTAAAACTTTTTTAATTTAAAAGTTCACTTTCTATTTTATTTTTTTAATTTTGTGGTGGCAAGGAGGTACTGCCTTCCAATATGGCATATGACACCATTTTATATTAGGGAAAGCTAAAGGGGAACAACACTATGAGAATTTCACAATGGCATTTGTGACAAAATAATGAATACAAATAAAGAATAATATAGGAAGCCTCTCCTGCCTCTCAAAAAAGCAGCAGGTGAGTGATGATATTGGGTTTGTCACCTAGGGAGCTCAGCACACCTGGGTATCTTGTCTCGCCCAATGAGGTGCTGTCAACCTTTCAGCACATCCCTGTTCTCCATCCATTCCCTCTAGAAACAGCTATTGTGTGTACCCTGTACCAAGCACTGAGCTGGGTGCATGGATATGCATGGAAAGAAACATGGTTCTCACCCTGCAGAAGCAAACCAGGAAGAATGAATCACTTGCTCAGGAAAGAGAGATGGAAATAGAAATGTTCTAAACAAGTGGAGAGGTGTCTCCCTAAGGTGGGTGCAGAGAACTGGAGGGCACCCATAGAAGCTAAAGACATCAGGGAAGGTTTCTGGAAGTGGAGGGATATTGAAGAGACATGAAAGAAAGTAGCAGATGATGATAATCCAAGAAAAGTAGAAGAATGAGGAAAGCATCCCAGATAGGGAGAGGCATGTGTCAAGTCCTGAAGGCTTGGGGAGGGCAAGGTGGGCATGAGTGCTGGGCAGAGAAAAGATTGTAGAGGGGAGACTGGATGGTGGAAAGTGGTGGGGGGCACTGAGTTGAGGAAGGGCTATAATGAAGAAGCAAATGTCTGTACCAGGGTTCTCAGTGTGGTCTGGGACCAGCAACATTAGCATCACCCAGGAAGTTGGAGAATGCAAATTCGCAGGCTCAATCCAGACCTGCTTATTCAGAAACCCTGTGGGTAATGCCCAATAATTTGTTTTAACCAGCCTTCTAAACAATTTTACCCTCCACGGGACATTCAGTAATGTCTGAATATACTTTGGGCTGTATAACTGCTGGGGGTAAAGTACTACTACTAGTGTTTAGCAGCCTGGGATGCTGCCAAACATCCTACAATGCACAGGATAACCCCTTCCCCTGCCTTGCCCCCGTCAAAAAAAATCCAAATGTCAATGGTGTAGCTGTTGAGAAATCCCGATCCTCTCTTTCTCTGTCTGTGTCTTCCTTCTTTCCTTGTCTCTCTTTTATTCCCACTTGTCCTCTACAGACAGACAGCAGAGCACTCAAAAAACCACAAAATGCTCCTTTTCCACATATTTGTTATTTACTCAGTTACAGATAACCATCTCCTTTTATTGAATTAGCAATGCCCCATGACTAAGTTGACCTGGGGTTAATATAGGCATTATCTTATTTTTGTCCCAAAGGGCCCATTTCTCTTCCTGAGAGTGGGATGTGGTGGCTCAGAGTATAGGTGACAGTCCCCACCTCAGACCTGAAGCTGTAGGTCTTGGCTACCCTGCACATGAGCTTATACCTGAGGGCCAAATAACCAGGAGTCTTGATTTTGGCATGAAAGACAGTTGCAGTGAAAGTGGAGGCTTCCACAAGAGATATCAGGGATAACTCTGAACTCTTCATCCAGATCACAGAAGTAAGCAAGTCCACAGATAGTACAAAGTCCAAACAATGTTTTTAAGCATAGATGTAAAGTCACATGAAGAGTCAGAGAGTAACCGACAGATAGAATTCTGATATGAAGGGTAACATTGACAAATCCAATAATTATATCCACTAGAAGAAGTTTACAGGGCAAAAAGAGTAAGGAAAGTGTAAAGTTACAAATATAGGCATTGGCAGTGCCCATCCAACACTTTCCAGGGGAGCTGGTGCCCCCAATATGAATGTTTAGTCTGCTTATTATTATTCCACCATGGTGGTAGGTGTCCCAGGCTTTTAAAGTCTGAAGCCATTAACCATTTCCATTATCCAGCTTCTTTGGCTCTGTTTTCAGGCTCTCACATACTCCCTAATAACTGTCTTCCCCATAGTTAACCCACATGGAGAAAATGACCTTGTAAAGCTGATAACAAATATCGAGTTTGCCTGAGGGCCATGTTTTTCACTAAACATGAACCAGCTGATCTTTTGGTTTATAGCTCTGGCCTCTATTGAATCTACGTAGTCATCCTGATTGACAGAATAACCTCTGGGACACTGACAACATGGAGCTTCTGGACTTCTAAGGTAGAGTGAGAGTCAGACCAAGGACCATAAGGAACGCCTCTGGGCATCTGCTTCTGGCACTTGGCCTATTGTCCTCTTTGGTCATCCTGATTGTCATAACGCATCTTTTCTTCCAACTTCTAATTCCCAAGATACTCAAAAACCATGTGTGGTAGATTGAAAAAAGTGGCCACCATACTCTGCAGCTCCTTCCACCAAGAAGTGGAGTCCATGTCCTATTTCCTCATCCCTGAATCTGAGATGGCCATGTGACTGGCCAGTAGAACACAGAGGAAGTGACCTCATGTGAGTCTGAGATTGGGCCTCAAGACATGCGCATCTTTTGTCCTGGATCCTTTAGACCTTATAGTTGTTGAGTGCATCAGTCCAAGCTAACCTGCTGAATGATGAGAAACAAATGTCCCCACCACCTTGATCATTCCAGAGGATAGCCAGACAAACCCCAGGAAGAGAGGCATTCTGCTTGGTACAGCTGACTGCATATACATGAGGAAGTCCACCCAAGACCAAGAGAAGACCCTCTTGTGGCATGGTGTATGTGTGCTCAATCATGTCCAACTCTTTGTGACCCTATAGACTGTAGCCCACCAGACTCCTCTGTTCATGAGATTTTCTAGGCAAGAAATATTGGAGTGGGTTGCCATTGTCTTTCTCCAGAAGAGCCTCTTAGGTGAACTCAGCTTGCCAATGCACAGAATCATAAGCTAAATAAATGGCTATAGTTTTAAATATTAAGTTTTGGAGTAGTATTTTATGTAGCAGTAGATAACTGACAACAACAGTATTTGTGTTTATAATAACTCCTAATTAGTCCTTGAACTTATTGCCACATTTCTCTCTGAGAAGCCATGGGATTTGCCTCTCAACCTAACACAACTGGGATTTATCTTTTATTATCTCAGGAGCCTCAAAGGGTCTAGCAGAAGGAAACTCCTTGTTTTTTTCATCAAGATGCTAAGAGATCTAGGCAAAAGCTACAGAAAATTTTGAGTCTGCCAACATTCACTTGAAGAGAAACAGGAGGATTAAATATGTAAAACTGCATTTCTTAGACATAGACAGATTTCTGACCTTCAGCCGGCGGTCGGGATCTCCACTGCATAGAGAGTTTACAGACACTTTGAATGATTTCCAGGCTGGGCTTAAGTTATTCATCACAACCTGAGGAAAAAAGAAAGGAGTGGTGGGTGGGAGAGGAAATGCTTGACATTTTCACTTTCAACATAAAAACTACTTGAGAAGCATTGAAAGCTTGAGAAACTTATGAAACGGACAATTGTCTGAAACAGGGGCCTTAATGAAAACTTGAAGTAGTAAACCTCTGAAAGGTGCTCACTAAGTGAACATTACGGGCAGAACTCCTGTGATCACTAGCCTGGCTGTTGTTTTATGAATAATAAAAATAATATTGCACAGTATGTGGGTGTTGGAGATGACCCCTTCTATATCAAAAGAGGGTATGATTAAGGAGATGGGCTGCCTCTGCCTCTGATAAAGGATCTCCCGTTCTGTAGGTCAGTGCTCTGGCATAAATTCCCTTCTACTGAGGTCAGCATACATAAAGCCTATAGGTGGGAAATTCTATTGCTGAAGTTGAGTGGTCTTTGGTGACTCGTGACCTTGGTTAGATCAGATTGCAAGTCAGAAGAAAAATCCTAGGAGTATGCTTGGAAGGCATGAAGGCAGATCTTCAGAATTTCAGGATCACAAACTAAGACTATAATGGGGTGTAATCTTTTTAAAAGCAGTTTACTAATCATGAACTTGGTTAAATCCTTCCTGAGGGTCCATTTGAGTCAAGTCTTATTCTGCCATCAAATGATTCAAATAATTTGGTTTGGTTTAGAATGTGTGAGTATTTGCTCTGTGGGCTTCCCTGGTGGCTCAGAGGTTAAAGCGTCTGCCTGGAATGCAGGAGACCCGAGTTCGATCCCTGAGTCGGGAAGATCCCCTGGAGAAGGAAATGGCAGCCCACTCCAGTACTCTTGCTTGGAGAATCCCATGGGGGAGGAGCCTGGTGGGCTACAGTCCATGGGGTCGCAAAGAGTCGGACACGACTAAGCGACTTCACTCACTCACTCAATCACTCATTTGCTCTGTATCTAGGATTGTACTGTATGCTCTGGGGGTGGGTCCCAAAGTGTGATTCTTGGAACTGCAGGAACTTGTTAAATACAAATTCCTAGATTCCAACCAGATATACTGACAGAAACTCCCTAGGTGGGTCATCAGGTGATCCTGGTGCATGATATTTGAGAACCACTGTTCCAGGGGACATACAAATGAAGTTAAATGGAATTCTGTCATATTGATTTCTCTTCATAAGAAGTTTTTAGTTAGCAGAAATCTTAGTATTGTAAAAAAAATTAATTCTCTATCCAACATAATTATTTTATAAGTGATTCCCTCTTCTTCTGAATTCCTTAATATAATGATGAATTATTGAGTATACTGTAGGCTCATTATTAAATTTCCTATAGTGCATTAAAGAGTAGAAAAATTATGTTCCTGTGTGACTTTGCTTTTTGTTCTCATTCCTTGAATGATCAAAGTGATAGTGAGAAGAAAAGTTAGATAAAATTATTTTGGTTAAATCTCTCACCTTTATAGAAATATTAAGAGTGAAGTTGCTTCACTGCAACATTTATATAAAACTCAATAGCAAATCAAAATTTCTACTAGAAATTTCCTCTGAAATTAAAATCTGTATGTGTGTATGCACACATGTGCTTACCCAGGGAGAATAGTATTGCCTGGTTATTTTATATCTATTGAGTAAGAAAGAGGAAAAAGCAATGTTATGTTGATTGATTCACTGGAAAACTTTACAATCACATTTCTTGTGAGACTCCAGGATCCCCTCACAATGGGGTATGGGGAAGTGTTAGAGACTCTGTGAAGAGGGGAATTTACCAGCGTTAAAACTGAAAGGAGGGATGCCGTCAGGAGAGAAGTCTAATATGATGCCACCCCTCTTCCTTCTCCCTGTACATTCAAGTCCCCATACACTGGTTGGGCAAAGGCATGAATGGGTACGACTTCTGATTCTCTCCAACATTTAGTTACTTCTTCTGAAATAACTTTGTTCCATCAAAGGAATCTTTATGTGGGGAAAAAGTTCTACTTGGTGGTGGTTATGAGGTGCCACTCAGGGTAACTATCCATTTGAAACTATTCCCTAGGGAATAGTTTGTGACTGTTCAAAGAGTCACATTGTGCTGTTACAGGGAGTGGACATACTATGTATACTCAACTCCATTCATGTCTTCATTCTTTTATTAAATGCTAACCATGTACCAAACGACATTCACAGACTAGCCTGTCCAAGATTATTCAGTTTTCGCTTACCTTAAATATGACATGTTCCCCTAACGCTACGTGCAGCTCTACCACTTCAGGAAAAAGGAACTGGATTTCCAGTGTGAGGTGTGGGAACACAGCACCCCGCTATAATCCTCTAGGAGACATGACAGTTCCTTCTTCCTTTACACCGCAAGCACAGCAGTTCTCTCAGCTCTAAGCCATTCCTCCTTATCAATGCACTTCTCACCCCAACAAGTCTCTCTCTTGAACTAGCTTATATGGAAAATAAAATACAAAGTGGAGTCTAGGGTTGGTTGTTAAATGGGTGTGTGGTCACGGGCAGTGGTGGGTGGGATACTGAAGGATGAGGTTCACAGACATGTGGAGAGAAGGTGGGAGTATGAGAGGGAGATGCAGCCAGATCAAGTGCCTGCTAACACAGGGCAGCTGTTCATATGCAGACCTGACTGTGTGTGGATTTCCCTGGGGAGGCTGATTGGCTTCTCCAATTACAGCAAAGCTCAGGGTCAAACACACACAATTCAAACCTTAGCTCTACTTCTTGCTCACTGTGAGAACTGGAAGGTGAATTAACCTCCTCAAAGTTCAGCTTCTTCATCTGTAATGTGGGGTAATAATAACCATGTCAAGGCATAGTTGTGAGAAGTAAATAAAATGATGTATGTAAAATCGCTCAGTGGATTGCTTGGTAACTAGTCACGCTCATCAAATGCTGACTAGGATTCATATTTTTATTATTAATAAGTTGCTGGCTTTCTGTATTAAAGGTCAATAGTGGAGAATACGTGTGAGTCTCCTCTTATAACACCCACATTCAGAATAAAGAGAGGACTAGGAAGACCCCAGGTCTTGGGGGAGACCTACAGACATTAAGAAAGGTAAAGTCAGCGTATCATCTTAAGGAAACAAGATGGCAAAACTGAAGATGGCACTTCTCACCTCAGTTCGGTGCACAAGCTGCTGAGTTGCATCATCATTCATTCGAAAAATTTCCAGAAATGGGTCAGATTTACTGAAGAAATCCTAAAATAGATAAGCAAAAATGAGTTTTTTTCTCTCCCCCTTGCACAAACACATTTGATCCAGCCCTGGATAAAATACCCCTGACTTTGACCCTTCCTTGCTTTAGTCTTCATCACCTTTGGCTAGAAGGAGCTGTATCTGAACCCTCAAGTCCTTTGAGAAGAAAGGACTTAGTTGATTGAAGTCCCAAGCAGTCTTCAAAGATCAGCTCAAATGCCAGGTCTCTAAGAAGCAGTGTATCTGCTGTCTCAAACAGGTTGTTCCTAGTTATTGTAAAGCCTGTGTCTGATGTGTGAAATGGAGTATTTCCTGCCATAGTAAACATGGATGTCACAGTCATCAGCTATTCTGAGCCTCCACACTTAATTTCTGGGCCCAGAGGGAACCAAGGAAGAGCAATGCCTCCAATCTGGCAGCCATTAAGCTGCTGCCACAAGCTGCCCCCTCTCCCTATGGTGAATGAGGAACTAAGGATGTGAAAAATCAAGTTGCAGGATGCTGGCCCCAATAGCTGAGATGCATATTAAAGGAATGACTTCAGTTAAGTCTAGACTCTTGCATCTTCCTATACATAGAAAAGCACTAAATTTCTTAACTCAAATATCTAAAGAAATATGTCCTTAATAAATTATAAGGAAATAATTTTCCTTAATTAACAATAATCTTCTTTGTTCAGACTACCTGCCCCTTGTCGAAAACTTCTTTATAACCTGACTTGCTATCCTGCCTGCCTCCGTGAAGCAGATGGAAAGACCCTCCATCTCCCAGGGTCATGTGAGATGCTGTCTCCCAGGCTTGAAATCCTACAAATTTTCACAAAATAAAATATAACTCTCAACTTTTAGGTTTTGACTATTTTTCAAGTTGACAATGACTATAGACACTGTGGGCCTGTTATTATCTGTTTCTCTGTTCTGCCTCTTATTACGCTTGCTAATTTCTATTAAATACTAGACGGTTCAGTTCACCCACTCAGTCATGTCTGACTCTTTGTGATCTCATGGGCTGCAGCACACCAGGCTTCTCTTTCCATCACCAACTCCCAGAGATTACTCAAACTCATGTACATTGAGTTGGTGATGCCATCCAACCATCTCACCCTCTTTCATCCTCTTCTCCTGCCTCCAGTCTTTCCCAGCATCAAGGTCTTTTCCAAGGAGTAAGTTCTTTGCATCAGGTGGCCAAAGGATTGGAGATTCAGCTTCAAGATCAGTCCTTCCAATGAACATTCAGGGCTGATTTCCTCTAGGATTGAGTAGCTGGAACTCCTTGCAGTCCAAGGGATTCTCAAGAGTCTTCTCCAACACCACAGTTCAAAAGCATCAATTCTTAGGTGCTCAGCTTTCTTTACAGTCCAATTCTCACATCCATACATGACTACTGGAAAAACCATATCTTTGACTATATGGACCTTTGTTGGCAAAGTAATGTCTCTGCTTTTGAATATGCTATCTAGGTTGGTCATAGCTTTTCTTCCAAGGAGCAAGGATCTTTTAATTTCATGGCTGCAATCACCATCTGCAGTGATTTTGGAGCCCCCCAAAATAAAGTCTCTCACTTTTCCATTGTTTCCCCATCTATTTGCATGAAGTGATAGGACCAGATGCCATGATCTTAGTTTTTTGAATGTTGCGTTTTAAGCCAGCTTCTTTATTGTCCTCTTTCACTTTCATCAAGAGGCTTTTTAGCTCTTTGCTTTCTGTCATAAGGGTGGTGTCATCTGCATATCTGAGGATATTGATATTTCTCCCAGCAATCTTGATTCCAGCTTGTGCTTCATCCAGCCCAGTGTTTCTCATGATGTACTCTGCATGTAAGTTAAATAAGCAGGGTGACAATATACAGCCTTGATGTAATCCTTTCCCAATTTGGAACCAGTCTGCTGTTCCATGTCCAGTTCTAACCATCACTTTCTGACCTGCATACAGATTTCTCAAGAGGCAGGTCAAGTGGTCTGGTATTCCCACCTCTTTCAGAATTGTGCACAGTTTGATGTGATCCACACAGTCAAAGGCTTTGGCATAGTCAATAAAGCAGAAGTAGATGTTTTTCTAGAACTCTCTTGCTTTTTCCATGATCCAGTGGATGTTGGCAATTTGATCTCTGGTTCCTCTACCTTTTCTAAATCCAGCTTAAACATCTGGAAGTTCATGGTTCATGTATTGTTGAAGCCTGGCTTGGAGAATTTTGAGCATTACTTCACTAGCGTGTGAGATGAGTGCAATTGTGCAGTAGTTTGAGCATTCTTTGTCATTGCCTTTCTTTGGGATTGGAATGAAAACTTACCTTTCCCAGTCCAGCCATTGCTGAGTTTTCCAAATTTTCTGGCATATTGAGTGCAGCACTTTCAGAGCATCATCTTTTAGGATTTGAAATAGCTCAAATGGAATTCTATCACCTCCAGTAGCTTTGTTTATAGTGATGTTTCTTAAGGCTCACTTGACTTCACATTCCAGGATGTCTGGCTCTAGGTGAGTGATCACAGCATCGTGATTATCTGGGTCGTGAAGATCTTTTTTGTACAATTCTTCTGTGTTTTCTTGCCACCTCTTCTTAATATCATCTGTTTCTGTTAGGTAGACATCATGTAATACTAGATACAATGTAAAACAATGTAAAATAAAGGCTTTAGATGAGACTTTAGCTTCTAGTAAAAGTCACTGCAGATGGTGACTGCAGCCATGAAATTAAAAGATGCTTACTCCTTGGAAGAAAAGTTATGACCAACCTAGACAACATATTGAAAAGGAGAGACATTACTTTGCCAACAAAGATCTGTCTAGTCAAGGCTATTGTTTTTCCAGTGGTCATGTAGGGATGTGAGAGTTGGACTGTGAAGAAAGCTGAGTGCCGAAGAATTGATGCTTTTGAACTGTGGTGTTGGAGAAGACTCTTGAGAGTCCCTTGGACTGCAAGGAGATCCAACCAGTCCATTCTGAAGGAGATCAGCCCTGGGATTTCTTTGGAAGGAATGATGCTAAAGCTGAAACTCCACTACTTTGGCCACCTCATGCGAAGAGTTGCCTCATTGGAAAAGACTCTGATGCTGGGAGAGATTGGGGGCAAGAGGAGAAGGGGACGACAGAGGATGAGATGGCTGGATGGCATCACGGACTTGATGGACGTGAGTCTGAGTGAACTCCCGGAGTTGGTGATGGACAGGGAGGCCTGGCATGCTGTGATTCATGGGGTTGCAAAGAGTCAGACACGACTGAGCGACTGAACCGAACTGAACTGAAGCAGTTAGAAAGGGGGCAGTCACCTGAATCCAATTAGGATTTAGCTCTGTACAGGTTGGTTTTTTCCAAAGTCTTTAGAAGTCCGATGTAGTTCTGATTTCTTTATTCCTTACTTATAGTCCTTTAAGACTCTCACTCAAAAACTCACTGTTTACGAGGGATGTTTCTCGTTGAAAAGCCATCAATACTCATTTTTGTTTGTGAGACTCTCTGAAAGACTATTTATTTCTGTTATTTCTTTTTTTCACTTAAAAAAATTTAAATTGGAGGATAATTGCCTTACAATGTTGTGCTGATTTTTGCCATACAACAATGTAAATCAGCCATAAGTGTGTGTGTGTGTGTATATATATATATATATATATATATATATATATATATATATATAAAATCTCCTCCCCCTTGAGCCTTCCTCCTACCCCTCCTCCACCCCACCCCTCTAGGTCATCACAGAGCACCAGGCTGGGCTCCCTGTGTTATAAAGCAGTTTCCCACTAGCTCTTTTACACATGGTAGTGTATATATGTCAATGCTGCTGCTGCTGCTGCTAAGTCGCTTTAGTCGTGTCCGACTCTGGGCAACCCCAGAGACAGCAGCCCACCAGGCTTCCCCATCCCTGGAATTTTCCAGGCAAGAGCACTGGAGTGGGGTGCCACTGCCTTCTCCAATATGTCAATGCTGCTCTCTCAGTTCATCCCACCCTACCCTTCCCCACACTGTGTCCACAAGTCTGTTCTCTATGTCTGTGTTTCTATTCCTTCCCTGCAAATAGGTTCATCTGTACCATTTTTCTAGATTTCATATATCTGTGTTATTTGTTTTTCTATTTTTTTTTAAAAAACATGATATTCGTTTTTCTCTTTCTGACATACTTCACTCTGTATAACAAGCTCTAGGCCATAATGTCTTGGCTCTACAGTTCTTGGTTGAGTTTCTCTCTAAGTTGCTATTTGTTAATTAGTGAATGCCCTGAGAGAGTAAGTCACTCCAGCTGTTGGGCTGCTTCCCTCCTCTGAAGCCTCTGCAAATAACCCAAGCTGTCCCTGTAACCCTAAGTTCCAGTTTTGCTTCCCCAACCCCATGAGACTATAAAAACCACTGCTCAGTTTCTTTATTTCTTAGTAGCTGTTTTCTGCTAGGCTTCCCAGGTTCTCCATCCCTAGGATTTATGAATCAGCCTTATGGAACTGCCTTGAGTGGAAAATCTGCATAGACTATCTGAATCATCTCAATGGATTTCTCTTCTTCCCAGCTTCTCCACTCCTAAATCTTGACTGCCTTTAAAGACTCCCAAAGAGACATCCCTTGTATCTCGTTTAGCACTTACAGTTGTTTTCAGCAGCAGAATAACATAAAACAAACAGGCACTTTAATACTGGAAGCAGCATGTCTTTCTTTTAAGTTTGCTTTTTACCCCAATAGATTATAAACACTTCAGAGAAGAGGAATTATGTCTTATTTTTTATTTCTACCTTTTCCTTAGCATCTTCTACAACATCTAGTTTTTAGTGGCACATGTACTTAGTGGATATATGAATGAATACATAGGTGAATGAATTAGTGACATGAACACTGTGTATATAATAGGAGGTTATCTGAGAAGCAGCTTTAGTCATCACATTCTTAGTACGTATTTCACCAGGTTACTCCCTGCCCCAGAAATCCAGGTGGCAGCAAAGTAGAATAAAGCCTAAAGCCATTAGTCTTTAGGTCAAAAAAATACTCTCAGGGAATATACTGATCATGGAAACTTGTGCTTGATATTAAGATTCAAGGAAGGATAAAAACTTTTCTCAGCCCTCCAAAGTGCTATCTAGTTTGGTGCTGCTGCTGCTGCTGCTAAGTCGCTTCAGTCATGTCCAACTCTGTGTGACCCCAGAGATGGCAGCCCACCAGGCTCCCCCGTCCCTGGGTTTCTCCAGGCAAGAACATTGAAGTGGGTTGCCATTTCCTTCTCCAATGCATGAAAGTGAAAAGTGAAAGTGAAGTCGCTCAGTCGTGTCTGACTCCTAGCAACTCCATGGACTTCAGCTTACCAGGCTCCTCTGTCCATGGGATTTGCTAAGTATACACATAAACATAACCAAGGGTTAAGTATGAATGAATGAATGAACAACAGAGAAGAGGGAAAGTCAATGGATTTTGATTATAAAATATGGCTTTGAGAAAAGGAAAACAAAGGATGTCACAGTCATCAGCAATTGCAGCCATCAGGGATGGTGAGCTGGTGAACCCCAAGGGAACTCAGGAAGGTAAGAATACCTGCCATCGAGTAGCCATCAGACTGCAGCCACTCTCTACAGTGAACCTGAGGAAACTCAGGATGAGAAAACAGGATACTGGTCCCAGATAGCTGAGGTGCATATCAAAGAGATTACTTCAGTGAGCCCAGACTCCTACATCTTCCCATACCAAGAGAAGTGTTTAGTTCCTTAACTTGGGATATCTGGTTTTCTGTAATTAACAATAATCTTTTGATGTTAAGACTACGTGGCCTTTGTGGCAAAACGTCTATATACCTGGCTCCTCTCCTTGCCTCCTCGGAGCAGTTCTCTCAAGGTCACTTGAGATGCTGTCTCTAGGGCTTGAAGTCCTAAAAATTTCCACCAAATAAAACATAACTCTCAACTTCTATGTTATGAATATTAAGTACACAGTTGTGAGGAGGATATTTCTAGGGAGGGAATAGACTGACTGAAGGTGTAAAAGAGAAAAGACACACCAAGTAGGTGAATTACGCTCCAGCCTAAGGTTGTGCAGGCAAAGAGTTAGAGGCAATACTGGTGGAGCAGCTCCACCTTACAGGTGCATCCCAAGTGTTTGCATTCACCTGAGAGGCAGTGGGGAGCCACTGGAGGATTTTGAGCAGGAAAATAATGTGATTGGCTCTATAGTGAAAACTTTGTAGGATACTTTAGAAAGAGGAGGGAGGTGGGGATATCTGCCTTCTGTTTGACTCTCCTCCCCACCCAACCAGGACCAAATGCACAGAGTCTGGAAAATACCTTTCCTCTCTATTTTTGAAGGTGCCTGATTGACACTTGCGTTCATCAGTAAGTCGGCCCTGCAAACCGTGTCTCTCCACAGAAACAGCTCCTGCCTCCTCCCAGACACACTTCTATCTGATAGCTACCTCCTTGAGTAACTGAGCAGGATCCTATGGGGCCTTTCTGAGACAAACCCTTCCACCACATCCTCTGCTTTAGCTCCTCTCTGAAGTGCCCAGATAACAGTATTTGATGCACATGTCCTGAGTTGTTCCACAGATGTGAAAACCTCCCACCCAACAGAAGATGTGAACTACATAATGACCTTCAGCACATAGCACCCAGGCCTCCTGGAACCAACGACTGATCATGTTAAACCCTGTGACACTTTCCTGTTATCTCACCACCATCAGCCAATCAGAGAATTGTGCACGAGCCGATCACATACCCTGGGTCCCGCTTCCTTCCCCCGGCATTTTAGAAGTGCTGTGCTGAGGAAATTCCCTGGTGGTGCAGTGTGTGCAGTGGTTAGGGCTCCGGGTTTTCACTGTCAATGGTACGGGTTCAATTTCTGGTCAGGGGACTAAAATTCTACAAGCTAAGCGGTGTGGCCAAAAAAAAAAAAAAAAAAAAAAAAGTTTTGTCAAACTTTAGAGCATAAGCCACCCATCTCTCCTTGTTTGGCCCTGAAAGAAATCTGTCTCTGCTCCAAACTCCGACGTTTGCTTTGTTTGGCCTCACTGTGCAGGGACACACACGCACGCATCTGCTCAAGACATTCACCCCTCAAGTCTATTTGTGTTTCATCCCTATATTAAAGAACTGGCGCCCCCTCCCCACTAGCCTGCCCTGCTAGTGGACACGCTAGCATGTTCTGCATGCCCTTGGGGCCCTCCTCCGGGGGGATAGACTCTTGGTCCCTAATACACTGGAGGAACTCTATCAGTTATTTTTCTTTTTCCTTTTATTGATCATTTTAAACTTTTTGGTGTCATCATTTAAAAAAATAGAAAATATATAAATAAGTAGAAATATGAAAAAATAGAAGAAAAAAATGGTCCATAATTTCACCCATAATACCACAACTATCCATAACAGTTTGATAATTTTTTCTAGAATCTAGATATGATTTTCTTTTTTTCTTATAAAAATACTTGTAATTATACTCTATATACACTTTAGTATCTTATTTTTCCTAATGGCAGTAAATTGTAATTTTTTTAACTTCATTTCACATTATTTTAAGTTACTATTCAGGATTGGCATGGAATTGTCAGGAGGAGGTACTATAAATCAAGAAGAGAAAGATCAGATACAATCTCCACCTTCAAGCAACTAAAAATCTAATGTGTAATGCGCTGTCTTTCAAATCTTGATTCCACCATATACAATCGGAATGATCTGGGACAGGATATTTAATTTTTCACATCTCAGTTTTCTTATCCATTAATTGGAGAGGATATCAGCCTTTCCTCACAGCAATGCAGAAGGATTAGAGGAAGTGATGCACATAAAGTTTTGAGTCCAGTGCCTGGCACATGATCAGCACTCAGAAAGCATTACTGCTATTTATTATTACCAATAAAAGAGAGAATACATGCTGCTGCTGCTGCTGCTAAGTCACTTCAGTCGTGTCCAACTCTGTGCGACCCCATAGACGGCAGCCCAGTAGGCTCCTCCATCCCTGGGATTCTCCAGGCAAGAACACTGGGGTGGATTGCCATTTCCTTCTCGAGTGCATGCAAGTGAAAAGTGAAAGTGAAGTTGGTCAATCGTGTCTGACTCTTAGCGACCCCATGGACTGCAGCCTACCAGGCTCCTCTGTCCATGGGATTTTCCAGGCAAGAGTACTGGAGTGGGTTGCCATTGCCTTCTCCAGAGAATACAGGAGGACACTTAGAAAAGCACTATACAAATATCAGGGATAATTACTATTAAGAATTTAGTAGTACTTCCATCTGATTTCTGGAAATAAAACTACTCATAAGCAGCTCAAAAGCATCTCAAATGTATACTCAGAGATTCATAGTTAAAAACAACAAATCTGCAACTAATTGTATAGTTACTTGACCACAAGCTGGAATTTTCAGCTTTCTTTGCTTTGACCACCAGTATTAAGAAGGCCTTTAGGACAGTTCAGGACAATGAAAATTAATGATAGAGGCATTTTACTAAAGTTTTGCTATAGTGAAATGTTAATAGTGAAATAACTTGGAGGCTATATGCCCTTGCTCTTTTAGTCCAATATGAAAGAAATTTAGTTAAGGGAGATGTCAGTTGAGGTTTGAAAGAGAAAAGGAAGCAGTGCATAGCCATGACAGTGATCATGAAAATAGAAGATTGGAACTGGAAAAGACTGAATGATTTGGGGTCATATTCAGACACTGTGACTTCCCCTTGTGACTTTGGGAAAATTTTTTGGCCTCACTGTGCTTCATCTGTAGACTGGAAGTAATAAGACCCATTGTTAAGAATATGATTATGTTTGGGGAGTAATGCAGGTTGACACCTGACACCTGGTATATTGTAGATGCTCATGAATGATAATTTGTATCACTAATGTAGGATGGATAAGTATTCAGGCAGGCATACTTGAACATATTAAAATCACAGCACAGCCTGACAGAGTTACCATTGCTATAGAACAGGGGTCAGGAAACTATGGCATGTGGCCCAAATTCAGCCCACTGCTTGTTTTTTAAATAAAGTTTTATTGGAACATTGTCATGCTCATTGACTTATGTAGTGTCATGACTGAGCAACTAAGCACAGCACAGCACATGGCTGTTTTCATACTGCAAAACAAAGACGCGTTGTTGGGACAGACACCATACAATCTGCAAAGTCCAAACTATTCACCATCCTTTATAGGAGTCACCTGGTCCTTTATAGGAAAAGTTTGCCAACCTCTACTTTAGAGACATTTAGCTGTTTATATAGCACCCCATCAAACTAGCATCATGGCAACATTAAAGAAATACAGCATATAATGATCATGATTGCAGATGTGAGGAGCACCAGTGCAAGAATCAGTTCTAACATACCAACAAGAATACTTTCTCAGGAAAGAGAGGAGAAAGAACACTTTGTCAGCTTGAATGTTCCAAAGTAATTCAATTTATATCTCTACTTGTTAGATTAATCACCAACTAGCTGCTAATGTAATGAGAAGCTTTAAGAGTTAAAAAGTCTATCTCTCCACTAAGTGGATTACATTAACATTACACTAAAACCATTATTTCCTGCAAACCTCACCTATTTTATGTATGAATCTCATGAACCCTACTGGATTTCTGTCTTGAGTAGATAGCTGCTGGTCTGGACAGCATTGGAAAGGGCTTATCAGGCCCTGGTGAGGGATCTCTGGCAGACAGCCTGCTGGGAGGAGCCCCAGGGGTGACCAGGTACCAGGAAGTGGGGAGTGAGGGAAGGTCCAGGCCAGAGGACCAGAGACAGAGGGGCTGCTGGGGGAGGGGGAGCAGTTGGGACTCGGGGAACATTTGGGTGCCAAGAGCTGCTTAGGTGCCTTTGGGTGCCTGGAGCAGTGTGCCTGCTTGGCTGGGAGAGCGAGGGACGCACTTTTCTTTCACTTCCTGGGAGGACAGAGGTGCTGCTGGGGGAGGGGAAGCAGTTTGGGTTTAGGTGCCATTTGGGCACACTGGGAGCAGTTTGGGAGCCCTTGGGTGGCAGGAGCAGCATGCCTGCTTGGCCGGGATGGGGAGGGATCCTCAAGGGTTGGAGGAAGCCCATGGGGTTTCCCTTTCACTCCAACTGGAGGAGTGCAGGGATGCTAGGGGAGGGGAAGAGGTTTGGGGGCCAAGCTGGGAATGGTTTGGGTGCCTTTGGGCATCCAGAGCAGTGTGCCTGCTCCACTGGGAGGGGAAGGACCCCTGAGAGGGCTGGAGGATCCAGTGAGGAACCCTCCTGGGGTATCCACTGCACTTGGCCCCAGGGAGTCTTCTGGGGCCAGGGGCTGGGGTATCTGCCTTCTGGGGGCTCCTCTGCCCTCCGTGGCCCTCTCTGCTTTCCCACTGAGCCATCTTCCCTTTGTTCTCTGGGCACCCTGCCCTGCAGGGACTCCTCATCCCCACTCCTTAGCCCCAACACCTGTGGGTCATCTGTACATGAGGAGTGGGGAGGGTCCTGTGAGGTTCCAGGAATAGGGAACTGCTTGGCGTCCCCTGCCCATGGGCCCTGGGAAGCTTCCCAAGCCCCCTAGGCTGATCTCTCTTTGCCCTTTGGGACCACTTATGCCCTCCAGGGCCCAGGTCACCTTCCAAAGACTTCTCCAGGCCTCCCTCTGTTCTCCACCTTTCAGTTTCCTCCCTCCCTCTGGGAAACCCCTGGGGTTCCCCTCTACCCTTCAAGGCCCTCCCTCCTCTCTCAGGCACCATCATCCCTCCAGGCTGAGCCCTCAGCCATACAGGACACCCCACTCCACCTTCCAGAGTTCTTCTCTGTTCTCCATGTTCTTCCTCCCTCCAGGGTTCCTGTCCTTTGTGAGTCCTTCACCCCTCCAAGGGCCCTGACTGAAACTGGCTCTCCACCATCTGGGACCCCATTAAACCCTCTGGTTCCCTCCTCCTTCTGGGGGGCACCCCCTCCATCCTCTAGGGCCCCTCTCCCTCTGACCTCCCCTCTGCTTTCCAGGCTGAGCTCTCTGCCCTCTGGGGATCCATCTCCACTCTCTGAGGCCCCCTCTGTCCTTCAGGGCCACTATCAAGGGCACACACTACCCACATAGGGCCTGTGGGTACAGGAGGGAGGGAAGACAGTAGGGCCAGCAGGGAAGGGGTTCCTACAGGTATGGAGGAAAGGGGAATCCATCTGGTGTTCCACCATCCACTCAGCCCTGGGAGCCTCCTGGGACCTGGACCTTATCTTCTACTCCCCAAAGCCAAAGGCAATGCAGAAGCCACCTCAGTTGCGTGGAGCCTGGGCCTCCCTCCACCCCCACCCAGGGCCTTTTCTGGAGGCTTGGGTCCTGAGTCAGGACCTCACCCCCATGGGATTCCCACCTCCGCCTAGGAACTGCCACCCCTTAAGCCATTCCCTGCCTAAGCCCTGCCCTTTACAGCCAAGGTTTGTTCTGCCTTTTGGTTTTTATTATTATTTTTACTATTTACCAGTAGAGTTTGGTTTTACTCTCTAGTAGTTGTTTCATACATATACTTATTTTTTTCTACTATTTCTGTTAGTTTTCTAAATTTATTTTAGTACTTTTTAGTCTTTGTTATTATTCTGCCCCCTCTTATATATATATAAAATTTCCACCCCCCCCTTTTTTCCCTTCTCTCTACTATTGGAATACATGTTACTCTTCAGAGGTTGCTATTTTTTTGTTATTGTTCTGCTTCCCCCACCCTTAAAAAAAAAAAATTTTCCCCATAGCTCATGGCTTGTGAGATCCCAGTTCATTGGCCAGAGATCAGGCCTGAGCCCCTGAGGTGGGAGCACTGAGTATGAACTGCTGAAACAACAGAGAATATCAGGTCCCAGAGAATATTAATCAGAGTGAGGGACCCCAGAGGTCCACATCTCAACACCAAGACCCAGATCTACCCAACTGCTTGCAAACTCCACTGCTGGAAACCTCAGGTCAAACAACTAGTGAGACAGGAACACAGTTCCACTCATCAAAAAGGAAAATGAAATGACACACACAAAAATATATATATGTTACATATGAAGCAGTAAGGGAAAAAACTAAAAGACCAAATAAATGAAGAGGAAATAGGCAACCTATCTGAAAAAGAATTTAGAGTAATGATAGTAAAGAATTTTCAAAATATTGAAAATAGAGTGGAGAAAATGCAAGAGACATTTAAAACATTTAACAAAGACCTAGAAGAAATGAAGAATAAACAGTGATGGAGAACACATTCACTGAAATTAAAAATTCTCTATTGATAGCAGAGTAACAGGCAGAAAGGATAAGTGAGCTGGAAGATAGAATGATAGAAATAGCTATCCTTTACCCAAGGAACAGGGTAAAGAAAAAAGAATGAAAAGAATTGAGGACAATCTTAGAGACCTCTAGGACAATATTAAGTGTACCAACATTCAAATTATAGGGGTCCCAGAAGAGGATAAAAAGAAAGGGTATGAGAAAATATTTGAGGATATTATAGTTGAAAACTTCCTTAACATGGAAAAGGAAATAGCCACCCAGGTCCAGGAAGCCCAGAGAGTCCCATAAAGATAAACCCAAAGAGAAGTACACCAAGACAATATTAATAAAACTAACAAAAAATAAACCTAAGAAGCTACAAGTGAAAAGCAAACATTAACATACAAAGGAATCCCCATAAGGCTATTAGCAAATTTTTCAACAGAAAATCTGCAGGCCAGAAGTGAGTGGCAGAATATATTTAAAGTGAAAGACAAAAACCTACAACCAAGATTTCTCTACCCAGCAAGGATTTAATTCAGATTAGATGGTGAAATCAAAAGCTTTATCAACAAACAAAAGCTAAGAGAATTCAGCATTACTAAACTAGACTTACAACAAATGCTAAAGGAACTTCTCTAGTAGGAAACACAAGAGAAGAAAAAGACAAACTCTAAATGATTAAGAAAATGGCAATAGGAACACACATGTCAATAACTACTTTAATGTAAATGGATTATATGCCCCAACCAAAAGGCACAGATTAGCTGAATGGATACAGAAGCAAAGTCTGTGTTTATGCTGTCTACAAGAGACCCACTTCAGATCTAAGGAAACATAAAGACTGAAAGTCAGGGGATGAAAAAGATATTCCATGCAAATGGGAATCAGAAGAAAGCAGGACTAGCAATTCTCATATCAGACAAAATTGAGATTTTTAAAAACTGTTACAAGACATTAGGAAGGCCATACATAATGATCAAGGGATCAATCCAAAAGAAGATGTAACAATTATAAATTATGTACCCAACATAGGAACACCTCAATACATTAGGCAAATGCTAACAACCATAAAAGAGGAAATCAATGGTAACACAATTATAGTGAGGGACTTTAACACTCTACTTACACTAATGGACAGATCATCCTGATAGAAAATTAATAAGGAAACACAACCTTAAATCACACATTAGACCAGGTGGACCTAATTGATATCTTTAGGATATTCCATCCCAAAGCAACAGAATAAAAATTTTTATCAAGGGCACATGGAACATCTCCAGGATGCATTGCATCTTGGGTCACAAATCAAGCTTCAGTAAATTTAAGAAAATTAAAATTGTATCAAGCATCTTATCTGACCACAATCATATGAGACTAGATATCAACTACAGGTAAAAAAAAAAAAAAAACTGTAAAAGACAAAAACACATGAAGGCTAAATAACATGCTTCTAAATAACCAATAGATTACTGAACAGATAAAAAATGAAATTTAAAAAAATACCTAGAAATAAATGACAGTGAAAACACAATCACCCAAAACCTTATGGGATGCAGCAAAAGCAGTTCCAACAGGGAAGTTTATAGCAATTAAAGCCTACCTCAAGAAACAAGAAAGACAAAAAATAAACACCTGAAAAAGAAGAACTAGAAAAGAAGAACGGAAATCACCAGAGAAAGGAAACAAATTGTAAAGTTCAGAGCAGAAATAAATGAAAATGAAATGAAGGAGACAATAGCAAAGTTGATTAAAACCAAAAGCTGGTTCTTCAAGAAGATAAACAAAGTTGACAAACCACTAGCCAGATTTATCAAGGAATAAAAGGAGGGAGACTCAAATCAATGAAATTAGAAACAAAAAAAGACAATGCAGAAATACAAAGGATCATAAGAGACTACTATGAACAACCATATGCCAATAAAATGGACAACCTGGAAGAAATGGATAAGTTCTTAGAAAAGTACAACCTTCCAAAACTGAACCAGGAAGAAACAGAAAACATGAACAAATTATAAGCACTGAAATTGAAACTGTAATAAAAAAATCTTCCAATAAACAAAAGTCAAGGGCCAGATGGCTTCACAGGCAAAGTATACCAAAAGTTTAGAGAAGACCTAACACATATGCTGCTCAAACTCTTCCAGAAAATTTCAGAGGAAGGAAAACTCCCAAACTCATTCTATGAGGCCAATATCACCAGGACACCAAAACCAGACAAATATGCCACAATTATATATATATATATATATATATATATATATATATATGCCAATATCACTGATGAACATAGATGCAAAAATCCTCAACAAAACTCTAGCAAACAGAATCCAACAATGCATTAAAAGAATAGTTTAGGTGGGTTTTATCCAGAGATATAAGAATTCTTCAATATACATAAATCAATCAGTATGATATATCATATGAACAAATTGAAAGATAAAAGTCATATGATCTTCACAATACATACAGAGAAGCTTTTGATAAAATTCAATGCCCATGTATGATAAAAGCTCTCCAGAAAGTGGGCATAGAAGGAACCTACCTTAACATAATCAGGGCCATATACAACAAATCCAGAGCAAACACTATTCTCAATATTGAAAAACTGAAAACATTTCCTCTAAGATCAGAAATAAGACAAGGGTGTCCAGTCTCACCACTATCATTCAACATAGTTTTGGAAGCCCTAGCCACAGAAATCAGAGAAGAAATAAAAAGAATCAGAATTGGAAAAGAAGAAGTAAAACACACACAGTTTGCTGATGACGTGATTCCCTACATAGAAAACCCTAAAGATTCCACCAGAAAATTACTAGAGTCAACAAATGAATATAGTAAAGTTTCAGGATATAAAATTAATACACAGAAATCCCTTGCATTCCTTGAAACTAACAATGAAAATTCAGAAATACATGTTAAGGAAACATTATCATTGACCATTGTAAGAAAGAGAATAAAATACTTAGGAAGTCAGGAAGCAACAGTTAGAACTGGATATGGAACAACAGACTGGTTCCAAATAGGAAAAGGAGTACATCAAGGCTGTATATTGTCACCCTGCTTATTTAACTTACATGCAGAGTACATCATGAGAAACACTGGGCTTGATGAAGCACAAGTTGGAATCAAGATGGCCAGGAGAAATATAAATAACCTCAGATATGCAGATGACACCACCCTTATGGCAGAAAGTGAAGAAGAACTAAACAGCCTCTTCATGAAACTGAAAGAGGAGAATGAAAATGTTGGTTTAAGACTCAATATTCAGAAAGCTAAGATCATGGCATCTGGTCCCATCACTTCATGGAAAATAGATGGGGAAACAGTGGAAATAGTGTCAGACTATTTTTCGGGGCTCCAAAATCACTGCAGATGGTGATCGCAGCCATGAAATTAAAGATGCTTACTCTTTGGAAGGAAAGTTATGACCAACCTAGATAGCATATTCAAAAGTAGAGATATTACTTTGCCAACAAAGGTCCATCTAGTCAAGGCTATAGTTTTTCCAGTGGTCATATATGGATGTGAGAGTTGGGCTGTGAAGAAAGCTGAGCACCAAAGAATTGATGCTTTTGAACTGTGGTGTTGGAGAAGACTCTTGAGAGTCCCTTGGACTGCAAGGAGATCCAACCAGTCCATTCTAAAGGAGATCAGTCCTGGGTGTTCATTGGAAGGACTGATGCTGAAGCTGAAACTCCAATATTTTGGCCACCTCATGCGAAGAGTTGACTCATTGGAAAATACCCTGATGCTGGGAGGCATTGGGGGCAGGAGGAGAAGGGGACGACAGAGGATGAGATGGCTGGATGGCATCACCTACTTGATGCACATGAGTTTGGGTGAACTCTGGGAGCTGGTGATGGACAGGGAGGCCTGGCGTGCTGCCATGGTGTCGCAAAAAGTCAGACATGACTGAGCGACTCAACTGAACTGAAAGAGAACAAAGCCCTGTATGCAAAAAACTATGACATTGATAAAAGACATCAAAGATGATACAAACAGATGGAGAGATATACCATATTCTTGGATTGGAAGAATCAATATTGTGATAATCACTATACTACCAAAAGCAATCTATACATTCAATGCAATCCCTATCAAACTACCAATGATATATTTTTTACAGAACTAGAACAAAAAATTTCACAATTTGTATGGAAACACAAAAGACCCCAAATAGCCAAAGCAATCTTGAGAAAGAAGAATACAACTGGAGGACTCAACCTTCCTGACTTCAGACTATACTACAAAGCTACAGTCATCAAGATGGTATGATACTTGCACAGAAACAGAAATATAGACCAATGGAACAAAATGGAAAGCTGAAAGGTAAACCCACACACCTATGGGCAGCTTATCTTTGACAAAGGAGGCAAGAATATACAATGGAAAAAAAGACAGCCTCTTCAATAAGTGGTTCTGAGAAAACTGGACAACTACATGCAAAAGAATGAAACTAGAACACTTCCTAACACCTTATATAAAATAAACTCAAAATAGTTTAAAGACTTAAATTTAAATGTAAGGCCAGAAATGTAAAGGTCTTAGTGTAAAACATAGGCAGTACACTCTTCAACATACATCAATCACAGCAAGGACCCACCTCATTAGGTCATTGTAATTAAAATGAAAACAAAAATAAAGAAATGTGACCTAATTAAACTTCAAAGCTCTTGCACAACTATAAGCAAGTTGAAAAGACAATCCTCAGAATGGGAAGAAATAATTGCAAGTTGAAACAACTCATAAATGATTCGTCTCCAGAATATACAAGCAGATCATGCAGCTGAACACCAGAAAAACAAACAACCCAGTAAAAAAATAAATAGGTGGAAGATCTAAACAGACATTTCTCTAAAGAAGAGATACAGATGACCAACAAGCACATGAAAAGATGTTCTTCATCACTCATTATTAGAGAAATGCAAATCAAAACTACAATGAAGTATCACCTCACACCTGTCAAAATGGCCATCATTAAAAGATCTACAAAGAATAAATGCTGGAGAGGGTGTGGAGAAAAGGGAACACTCTTGCACTGTTGGTGAGAATGTAAAAAGATATAGCCACTTTGGAGAACAGTATGGCGTTTCCTTAAAAAAAACGATAACCCTGTATGCGAGGCAGCAAAAGAGACACAGATGTATAGAACAGTCTTTTGGACTCTGTGGGAGAGGGCAAGGGTGGGATGATTTGGGAGAATGGCACTGAAACATGTATATTATCATATGTGAAACGAATCATCAGTCCAGTTTTGATGCATGATACAGGATGCTTGGGGCTGGTGCACTGGGATGACCCAGAAAGATGGTATGGGGAGGGAGGTGGGAGCGGAGTTCAGGATGGGGAACCCATGTACACCCGTGGTAGATTCATGTCAATGTATGGCAAAAGCAATACAATATTGTAAAGTAATTAGCCTCCAATTAAAATAAATAAATTTATACTAGAAAAAAATTAGGAATAGAACTATCATATGACCCAACAATCCCACAACTGTTCATACACCCTGAGGAAACCATAATTGAAAAAGACACATGTACTCTAATGTTCACTGCAATACTATTTACAATAGATAGGACATGGAAGCAAGTAGATGCCCATCAAAAGATGAATGGATAAAAAAAATTGTGGTACATATATACAATGGAGTGTTTCTCAGCCATAACAAGGAAAGCATTTGATTCAGTTCTAATAAGGTGGATAAACTTAGAGCCTGTTATACAGAGTGAAGTAAGTCAGAAAGAGAAAGAGAAATATTGTATTATAGCTACATTCCATGGGCTGCAAGGAGTTGGACACGACTAAGCATACACACACATAGAATCTAGAAAGATGCTACTGATGAAACTATTTGCAGGGTAGCAATAGAGACACAGATATAGAGAACAGGTATGTGGACGTGGAGGGTAGGATTAATTGAGAGAGTAGTATTGAAACATATACATTAGCATATATAAAATTAGATAGCCAGTGGAAATTTATTGTATGACCCATGGAGCTCAAATCTGGTGCTCTGTGACAACCCAGTGGGATGGGATGGGGTGGGAGGTGGGAGGGAGGTTCAGGAAGGAGGGGATATGTGTGTACCTATAGCTGATACATGTTGATGTATGGAAGAAACCAACACAATATTGCAAAGCAATTACAAGCTCTGAAAAAATGAATTATTCTGATCTGCAATTTTTTTTAAACTACTTCTATCAAAAGAAAAGAGGCATTTACTTGTCTTCATGGTTTGCAAAAGTAATATACTTCACAATAGCAGTTCTCAAACTTTTGGTCTTAGGACAATTTTATACACTTAAATTATTGAGGACACCAAGGAGCTTTTGCTTATGTGGATTATATCTAACAATATTTTACCATATTATAAGCTAAAGCTGATAAATTTTAAAAATATTCATTTGTTATATCATTTTTAAAATAATAAAGATAAACCCATTATATCATAATAAAATAACATTTTAATGGAATATATTTTCCAAATGTATAAAATTGTCAGAAGAATGCCATTATGTTCCATCTTTGTAAATCAAGTTAATGACTGGATCAATAAAAGGCAGTAGGATTCTCATACCTGCTGCTGCATTCAATCTCTTGTGATACTAGGCATCAAGTAGTTTCTGGAAAATCACTGTACCCATGTGACAGAATGAGAATGAAGATAGAAAATAATTTCCTAGCATTGCTATGAAAATGGTTTTGACCTCATACATTCTTCTGAAAGGGTCTTGGGACCTGGGGCCACACCTTGAGGACTGCTGCCTAATAGCATACATACCCTCATCTTCCTCTTCCCTGGATCCCCTCTTCCCTGAAATACATGGGAATATGACCAAGTTCTCCATAGCCCAAGACCAATCTAACCTGTTGTTCATTAAGTCTCTGCCCTGAAAAAAGATTTAGATTGTAGTTGGGCAAATTGATTGGGTTCCTCTCTGTCACTGATTGTGAGTGTGGGTGTGAGTGTCTGTGGCCTTGGGTAAGTCATTTCACATCCCTAAACTTTGACATTTTCATATGTAAAAGAAGGCTATTTGTATTAGGCCAGAGTTTTCTAACAGAGGTATGTGGATAACTGGAGAATTACTTCATGGAGACTGGGGGCCCAGATGTCTATAACTATTCTGAATTGGATATAGCATATTCATACTGCAATTTTTCAAATGCAGGTAGAAAAAAAAATCAAATGCAGGTAGAAATTAGTTGCTCTCATGATACTAATTAGCAAAATGTTTTAAATTAAGACAGCTGTTTACCTCAGTGGCTTTTCATGGTCTATTTTGTCAATTAATAGATATAAGTTTAACTGTTAACATGAAGGGAGCGACAACCTCATTTGTTGCTAAGCCTAGAAGGAGGTCTTCCTTGAGAAGCTCTGGGAACTATTTTACTAGCTGTGACATCAAATAATTGTCCTCTCTTATTCTGATTCTGTCATAAAGATACTGTGACAGGTTGCATTTTCCACTACAATGTCCACACGCTTTTTTATGCATTATGATTTTGCCACTCCCCTACCAAGACATGGAGTCATTTTCCTCCCCTCAACTCTGGGCAGCCTTATGACTCACTTGTAACCATCAGAAGCAGCAGAAGGGATAATGCATGACTTTCCAGGCTAGGTCAGAAAAGGCCATACACATGACAGTGTTTTTATGTCAGTGCTACTTTTCAATTCGTCCTACCATCTCCTTCCCCTGCTGTGTACAGCAGAAACTAACAGAACATTGTAAAGCGATTATGCTCCAATTAAAAAATTTTAAAAAGGAAAGACCACACAGCTTTCACTGGCTTCTCTTGGAATGATATCTCAAGCTAGCCACCATATAGAAAATGTGATAAACCTAAGACCACCATGAAGGCACTCTGACAGACCAACCTGGTGGAGCCCAGCCTTCCAGCAATCCTACGTGCCAAGCATGTGAGTAAAGCTCTTCCACCAGCTGAGTATAACTGAGTGAACCCCTTTTAATTTTATTAGTTATTTATTTTTGACTGTGCTAGGTCTGTGTTGCTGGGCACATGCTTTCTTTAGTTGCAGCAAGCAGGGGCTACTCTCTAGTCCTGGTGGGCAGACTTCTCACGGCAGTAGCTTATCATGTTGTGGAGCATGGGCTCTAGGGTGCATAGGTTTCAGTAGTTATGGTTCACAGGCTCTAGATGTAGGCTCCTTAATTGTGGTGCTTGGGCTTAGTTGCCCCACAGAATGTAGAGTCTTCTTAGACCAGGGATTGAATCCACATCTTCTGCACTGGCAGATGAATTCCTAACCACTGGACCACAGGGGAAGTCCCTAACTGAGTGACTTCTGTCAATGTCATAAGGAACAGAAGAATTGCCCAGTTGAACCCTGCCTGAATTTCTGACCCTCAAAATGATGACATTAAAAAAAAAAGTAGTTGTTAATCTAAGTCACCAGGTTTTGAGGTAGCTTGTGATGCAGCAATAAATAACCAGGCAGCAGTGTCTTGGTGAAAATCATCAGCCCTTGCTGAGCCTCTGTTTCCTGAAGAGGCTGTGTGAGCTGATCTTCGTGGTGTCATCTTGCTCCTCATCTCTACGATTTCTCTCCATCTCAGACCATTCACCTCCTAGTCCACATTGGAGCAATGACCTGCTTTGTTATGAACAGGGCCCACTCCTCTCTGGGTGACAGTCTGGGAAAGACTCCACCTCATTATAGAGGACCTGCGGTCTGTGGCTCCAGGTCATTGGGGTCTCAGTAGTGAGCAATCAACACAGTCCAGGGTGGGCACAGCCGTCGAGAACCGTGGTAGGTGTGGATAGGGATCTTTCAGTTCTGTGAGCAAGTGCTCATTTGGATGAAGGGAAACTGCTTATACACCTGAGAGCTGATGGGCCCACTGACAAACCCCCACTTCCCTTTGTTCTGTAACATAAATCAGTTGGAGTGTGTGACTAAGTGGAAAGAAGTCATGAGAAGCCATAAAGTGAATAGTTTAAAACTGCTACACACTGACCCTTTGGCTTATAATGTCCCCAGGTAAGATACTACAAAGGTGTCTGGTGAATTATTCTGAAACTTGAAGATGACGGAGAGAAAGAGCCTGATAATCACAGGAAGTGAGTGGTAAGATCTTACACCCCATTGACACCATTGCACTCTATAGTTCCCAGTACCTCGTTCAGCTAATGTCAAAAGGTGACAGTTTGTGAAAGTGTTACACAATCCACTCAGGATAACAAAAAAATCCAACTATAATTTCTTCTTAAGAACGAAGTCTTTCTTACTATTTCAAGGCAGAATGGATTACTCTTTTCAGGACACTCTGATTATATATCATCCTCCTATAGCTTTAGTATCATTATGTCATTTGTTGTTTAAATTGATGTGTTACTTGGATGGTGAATTACAGGTTTTGGATATAAGAATAGTTCCAAGGATGCCCATTTCCCACCAACAGATGCGTGACAAGCACATGACGAAGGTTTGGCAAATGAATGATGAAGGAGTGAATGAATGAACCGATAGGAGAGTGAAATAATGAACACATAATTAGGCTGAGTACTCTTTGTGTGTGAAAATGAACTATGCCAGGATATGAGCTGCTGCTTAATACTGTGGGGAGCTGTGAAAAAAAGTTTTTCCTTTTTCTAATGCCTACAAGCAATTGTTTGAAAAAGTAGTGCCATATCCCTAAATCACCTGTTGTATGCTGGTAAAATGGAGTCCTCTGTAAATACACTGGTGGATATGACGTTATGGTTGGAGAGGAAACATTTTTTTAAAGGGGTGGAATCCCTAGGATTTTTCCTATATATACAAGGCTAACATGGCCTGTGACTGCATGGAAATTGTGAGATAGAACCAAAAGAGTGCAGATGGAAGTCAGGCTGACCTGGGACTGAGTCTTCAGGGTTACCACCAACTAGCAGGGTAACCTTTGGCACGTGTTTTGCAGACCTCCCACTCAGGGAATGTAACAGTGCTTTTGTACTCCGAAATCCAGTCCTGCCCTCATTCCGAGGCCAGGCTGCACATGGGCTGCTCCTAGCCATTGCTGCGGGTGTAGGGGCTATAAAGGCACTGATGGGAGACACACAGGACTCCTTTCTGGCTTCCTTAGACTTCCTTCCTTAGAATCTTCTTAGAATCTTCTTTAGAACCTTCCTTAGACTACGTGTTGTTGCAGAAACTGCCACCCTCTTTCCCTCTCGTCTTTACTTATATTCAGACTTGCGTTGTGGCCTGTCTGCTCTCCTAGATTTCCTTCTTGTGTTCCCTACACAGGCATTTCTCCTAATGCAATCCTGCTTGCATCATTAACTCTTTCTTGGTGTCTATTTCTTGGATTATTTGAACTAACACATGGAATGACTTTAGACAATTACGTCATCTTTGAATCTGTTACTTCATATGTAAAACAGAGTTAATAATACCTGTTACATGGATGCTATAAGAATGATTAACTGTGATCATGCTTGAAAAGCTCTTAACCCCATGCCTGCAAATATGATGCTTAAAAAATGCCACTTTTATTCCTTTTCCCATCTTCTTTTTTCCTTTGAAAAGTTCCTAGCAATCAGTTTAAATCACATTCACCTATGCCATGTGACTTGTAGCATTTGGGAACAAATGAAGTTTTAGTGTAATAAAATTGTGTTAATTATAAATTAAATTAATTATAATTATTCATTATAAACTTACTTATAAAATTGTTTTAATTATAGTCCTTCCTTCTTCTCATTAACTGCTTCTCAATTAGGGGGAAGTCTTACTTTCCATACTCTCTGAAATCATTGATCTGTTTAATAATGTGAGTTGAAAGGGAAAAAATGGCTTTGAGGGGAAATCTTATTAAACTTTGTGTGCTAGCTTTATTACTTTCTTCAGTAATGCTGATGCCAGACACTTTACCTTGTCATCCAGTTTCCGTGCATTGAAGGCAAGTTCAACATAGTCATCATTACCAGATAATTCCTCAGCAATCACCTAAAGGAAAAAAGCATTCATCATGAGCAGTGGCAGTTGGATCACTCAACCCAGGGATTCATGAACAATTTAGCTCGTGTTTGATCCAAAAATCAACAAAGACTGACACCTGCCACGGAGTGTCCCACAATCCAGTGAATGTGGCACAGCGTTTCAGGTGTACAAGGGAAGTCCCTAGAACAAACCACAGAAGATAAGGAGACCTCACTGGTGCTGAGCATGAGAACATGAAATATGGGGTGTAAGCTGGAGGAAGAAGTTTTAGAGGAGTAATTAGGGAGAGCTTCTCCTTCAAAGGCCACACAGCACTGAACAGCACATCCATAAATAATTATATATATTTTCTTCTTTGGGAAGTGACCAAAAAACAAGGAGCAGGCAGCAATATTTCTCTGCTGTTTTCTACCGGACCCACAAGGACTGTGAAATAAACTGGTCTGTATGGCCCTTCCAGACCAAAGGTTATAAGGTCATCAAAGAAAATTCTAATTGTAATGCTTCAGAAAAGACTGTCCCTGGGCTTTTTGAAATGGAGAGAGAAAGAGGAGGGGGGAGAGGGAAGAAAGAGAACAAGGATCTAAACCTTAACTCCAAAGAACAGAGAATTCTTGACAACAACTTTGACATAAGTGAAGAGATAATAGTATCTAAAAGCCTGTTTCATAAAAAGATCACTTCCTAATACTGAATAATGACTCTTAAACCCTTGAAGCAGAAATTGATGGGAAAAGAAGGAGAAAAACAATGACAACAACAAAATATAGGACCAATGTAGTTGCATATAGGTTAAAGTACTTCTAAGTCATTAAGAAGTCACTATGCATTCAGAGGCCATAATGCCTCTGACCTTGTGGACATCCTTATCAAAGTTATTATGAGTTTTTATTTAAAAAAAGTTATTATTGAGTTTTAATTCAATTTTATCTCCATTCTATCTGAGCTAAACTTTTTCATTATGAATTGCATTCATCTGTTTGAGTACACATTGGTAGCCTCTGGAAATTTTTATTTTATGTATAAAATTAAAGCTAAAAGAGCTATCTAAAAAGGGGAGGATCCCTCCAAAGGTGTAAGCACCCGAGGAGTAGAGAACATGGGTCCAGACAAAACTCAAGTCATTCTTGAGTTTTACAGCAAAAACTCAAGAAAGACTTGATAAACCAGGAATCATCATATTTAGGTTGTTCATTTGATTCTCTTTTGTCCCTTACTGCCTCTTACACTCTACTTGAGCTATGGTCTTCAACTATCCTGTGTTACAGACACCTTTGTAAAGATGATGAAAGTTATGACTTTCATCTGCGAAGCCTAGAAAAATGTGCACATATTTTCAAGTGTTTTCCAGAAGCTATGGAAGTTGTTCTGACCCAAGGATCCAAGATCAAGAGGAGTTTTTAAATATTTAAAATTAGGAAGGAGACTGAGTTCTTATGGGCTGTGTAGAGAAAGGAAATTTCCAATACTTCTTAGAGAAAAGGTGGGAAGATGAGCTTTTGTTTTCCTGGGAAGGAACCATGGCAGATCTCATAACTGGGTTCACCATCCCAAGTCTTTTCTAGGACCATGAGCTTTGGGTGTGAGCTTTTTAGAGCACCAGTGGCATGGTCAAAGACCATTTGAACCATTTGTTCATGATTGAAAATGGTAGTCAAGAAACAGATCTGATATGACTGCATCATTTAAAATATCCAAACCAATAAACAGCTAAGTTCTTGTGAGAACTGTCCTAACTTTCACCAGTAGAAATGAAATATTTTTGAATTCTTCCTTAAAAAATGGATTAATTTTTTTTTTTAATGAATAGGTCACTTTTGAGTTAAAAAGGAATGTTCAAAGAACTTAGGTTTTTCGCCTAAGGCAATTTGCCTTGCAAGCAACTCAAACTCTTCTGGCACTTTTTAAACCTATTATTATTTTTTGCCCACGCAACTAAATGGTTAGACTACATTATCTTTCTCAGGAACTTCAATACAAGATGCCAAAGTTTTAAATCCTGGAGTTCTTCTTGAATACCGCATGTTTTATTTAGAAATACTTCCAGTTTTGCCCAAGAGAACATTCTGTAACGACAGAAATGCTCTGTAATCTGCATTGTCCAGTATATGGATCTACTGAGCACTCGATATGTGGCTAGTGTAAGGAATGCCTGTTTGCTTTTATTTAATTTTAAACAATTTTAAGTTGAAAAATTACACGGCTACCAAATAGAACAGCGCAGCTCCAAACTATCATATTGAAAAGAAGAGTTAAATGCTGGGCTCTCTGATCATTAGGCAACAGACCAGACCTTGGACTAAATGCTATTAGATGTTTTTTCTCAAGAAACTGAGAAGCTGGGATAGGTAGCTTTGATAATTTGAAACTGCCAGATAATTTCATATTCTTACTATGATCAATAACTTCTTTCTTTGTTCCCTGCTAAAACCTATATTTAATTACAGAAGTGCTTAGTTGAAGTGAATGGCCTCACTTTCAAATCTTTTTTCCTACAATGAAAAGGTCAAAATTGTATTATTAGGAAGGAGAAAGATTGGAAAAAAAAAAAAAGAGGTGACTGGTATAGCTGAGCAGTTATGGGATCAACCCCTAACATCCAGAGGGTCAGCTTCCCATGAGGCTGGGTTGGACCAGCAGGCTCCATTTGGGCACCTGAGGGAGGGCTCACCGTGATGGAAGATTTCCCTGCTGTGTTCCCGTGCTTCAACAAGGATTTGGACAGCTTTCTCTGGGAAACAATCTGCATGAAGGAAAAACAAGGTGGAGACACTAGTCATATACTTGCAGGTATGCACAGTATTTTCCTTACAGAATTCTACATTTGCAGTTCTCCTTTAAATTATGACATCAATGTCCACTTATTTTCCAAGGTTTTTCCACAAACCTCTGCTAAATACAGGTCATTCTCTCCTTTCCTCTTACAGCCTGAGCTGTGTGAGTGAAGGATTACAGATAATTTAGTCACTTAGGAGGTGGCTTAATCATTGCAGAGACATTTATATTAAAATTAGACAAAACATGTTGGATATGTAAATTAAGATAAAGGAGATGAAGTTTCAGAATGATCTCAAATTAGTGCTAAAACCTCTGTGCAGAGTGGGGCATGGGGTGAAGGGAGGAAAGAAACTCAAGGTCTAAATATATACCTTCTGTATCTATAACCTCTAGAGTTCTATTTTTAATATATTCATTATGAAGCTTTAAAGTAAGTCATCAGGAGACTGATGTTCAGACAAGCCAAAAGGAGTAATTGGGGTCCTCTCCACAGTTCAGTGTCAACTAAAATCATCAGTCCACTGGGAGTTATTCTAATTAGAACCCACCCCATCCCCCTCTTGTTTTCTTTTCTGGAAGGGAAAGATGGCAAAGCATTGAGACCCAGATGTACCCAATGATTCCTAAAGGAAACGAGGCTTAAAAGACTTGAGCGAAAGCCATGCTCTCAGGAGGGAGAACAAAGTTCCCAGTTGTTGGTGGCACTTTCTATCTGCAATGGCCCCAGTGATCCTTGCTTCCTGGCGTTCTTGCCTTTGTGTAATTCCCTCTCCTGAGTGTTGGGTGGATCCAGTGATTTGCTTCTAATGAACAGAATACCACGAAAGTGACTGGATATCACTTCGAAGTTTAGGTTCTGAAATCACCATGACTTCTTTCTTGCTCACCATCTCTCGTTCTCTGTCTTAGAGTCTTTGCTCTGGGGAATGCAGGATGCTAGGTTGTGAATAGCCCTCTAAGAGCAGCCCACATGACCAGGAATTGATGTCCCCACTCAATAGTCAGTGAGAACCAGAAGCTGATCTGCAGCCACATAGGTAAGCATGGAATAGGTCCTTCCCACAGGTGAGCTTTGAGATAACTGTACCTTGACAATAGCCTGTGAGAGACACTGGTCCAGAGGACCATTGCTACAACTCCTGACACACAAAAACTGTGAGATAATAAATGTTTGTTTTTAAGCTTTCAAGTTTTGGGGTAATCTTTGATGCAGGAATCAGTAGAAGTACACATAAGATAGGGAAGAAGATCACCGTGAAAAGTGGGGGCATAACCTTATTCTCTGAAATCCTTATTTTGTCTCTGTGTTAGAGCAATATCAAGAGTGTGCTAATATCCAATGCAAAAAAGTTCAGAGAACTTCCCTAGGCCAAGCAGATTGAACTATCCTAATGTTCAGTTTGCTATCCTCTGAAGAGGAAGGCATGTTTCTGTAAAAATTCACCAGTGATGATGATGATGATGATGATGACATCAAGGAAAACAATGGGAGCCCCCATGTAAGAACACAGATTATGTGTCAG